>NC_072416.2:42098571-43379642 GCF_028858775.2 Pan troglodytes
TCAACTCACAGAGTTGAACCTTTCTTTAGACAGAGCAGATTTGAAACACTCTTTTTGTGGATTTTACAAGTGGAGATTTCAAGCGATTTGAGGCCAATTGTAGTAAAGGAGATATCTTCGTTTAAAAACTAGACAGAATCATTCACAGAAACTACTCTGTGGTGTGTGCTTTCAACTCACAGAGTTTCACCTTTCTTTTCATAGAGCAGTTTGGAAACACTCTGTTTGTTCAGTTTGGAAGAGGATATTTGGATCCCTTTGAGACCTTCGTTGGAAAAGGGATTTCTCAGTATACTGCTAGACACATAAATTCCCAGTAAGTTCTTTGTGTTGTGTGTATTCAACTCACAGAGTTGAAACATCTTTTAGACACAGCAGTTTGGAAACACTCTTTTTGTGTAATTTGCAAGTGGAGATTTGAAGCGATTTGTGGCCAATCTTAGAAATCGAATTATCTTTGTATAAAAACTAGAGAGAATCATTCTCAGAAACTACTTCGTGATGTATGCGTTCAACTCACAGAGTTTAACCGTTCTTTTCATAGAGCAGTTTGGAAACACTCTGTTTGTTAAGTCTGCAAAGGGATATTTAGACCTATTTGAGGACTTCGTTGGAAACGGGATTTCTTCATATAAAGCTAGACAGATGAATTCTCAGTAACTTCTTTGTGTTGTGTGTATTCAACTCACAGAGTTGAACCTTTCTTTAGACAGAGCAGATTTGAAACACTCTTTTTGTGGTTTTCACAAGTGGAGATTTCAAGCGATTTGAGGCCAATTGTAGTAAAGGAGATATCTTCGTTTAAAAACTAGACAGAAACATTCTCAGAAACTACTCTGTGGTGTGTGCATTCAACTCACAGAGTTTAACCTTTCTTTTCATAGAGCAGTTTGGAAACACTCTGTTTGTTAAGTCTGCAAGGGGATATTTAGACCTCTTTGAGGCCTTCGTTGGAAACGGGATTCCTCAGTATACTGCTAGACAGATGAATTCCCAATAACTACTTTGTGTTGTGTGTATTCAACTCACACAGTTGAACCTTCCTTTAGACAGAGCAGTTTGGAAACACTCTTTTTGTGGAATTTGCAAGTGGAGATTTCAAGCGACCTGGGGCCAATCTTAGAAATCGAAACATCTTTGTATAAAAACTAGACAGAATCATTCTCAGAAACTACTTTGTGATGTGTGTGTTCAACTCACAGAGTTTAACCTTTCTTTTCATAGAGCAGTTTGGAAACACTCTGTTTGTTAAGTCTGCAAGGGGATATTTAGACCTCTTTGAGGCCTTCGTTGGAAACGGGATTTCTCAGTATACTGCTAGACAGATGAATTCCCAATAACTACCTTGTGTTGTGTGTATTCAACTCACACAGTTGAACCTTCCTTTAGACAGAGCAGTTTGGAAACACTCTTTTTGTGGAATTTGCAAGTGGAGATTACAAGCGATATGGGGCCAATCTTAGAAATCGAAACATCTTTGTATAAAAACTAGACAGAATCATTCTCAGAAACTACTTTGTGATGTGTGTGTTCAACTCACAGAGGTTAACCTTTCTTTTCATAGAGCAGTTTGGAAACACTCTGTGTGTTAAGTCTGCAAGGGGATATTTAGACCTCTTTGAGGCCTTCGTTGGAAACGGGATTTCTTCATATAAAGATAGAGAGATGAATTCCCAGTAACTTCTTTGTGTTGTGTGTATTCAACTCACAGAGTTGAACCTTCCTTTAGACAGAGCAGTTTGGCAACACTCTTTTTGTGGAATTTGCAAGTGGAGATTTCAAGCGATTTGGGGCCAATCTTAGAAATCAAAATATCTTTGTATAAAAACTAGACAGAATCATTCTCAGAAACTACTTTGTGATGTGTGCGTTCAACTCACCGAGTTTAACCTTTCTTTTCATAGAGCAGTTTGGAAACACTCTTTTTGTTCAGTCTGCAAAGGGATATTTAGACCTCTTTGAGGCCTTCGTTGGAAACGGGATTTCTTCATATGAAGCTAGACAGATGAATTCTCAGTAACTTCTTTGTGTTGTGTGTATTCAACTCACAGAGTTGAACCTTCCTTTAGACAGAGCAGTTTGGCAACACTCTTTTTGTGGAATTTGCAGGTGGAGATTTAAAGCGATTTGGGGCCAATCTTAGAAATCGAAATATCTTTGTATAAAAACTAGACAGAATCATTCTCAGAAACTACTTTGTGATGTGTGCGTTCAACTCACAGAGTTTAACCTTTCTTTTCATAGAGCAGTTTGGAAACACTCTTTTTGTTCAGTCTGCAAAGGGATATTTAGACCTCTTTGAGGCCTTCGTTGGAAACGGGTTTTCTTCATATGAAGCTAGACAGATGAATTCTCAGTAACTTCTTTGTGTTGTGTGTATTCAACTCACAGAGTTGAACCTTCCTTTAGACAGAGCAGTTTGGCAACACTCTTTTTGTGGAATTTGCAAGTGGACATTTCAAGCGATTTGGGGCCAATCTTAGAAATCGAAATATCTCTGTATAAAAACTAGACAGAATCATTCTCAGAAACTACTTTGTGATGTGTGCGTTCAACTCACAGAGTTTAACCTTTCTTTTCATAGAGCAGTTTGGAAACACTCAGTTTGTTAAGTCTGCAAAGGGATATTTAGACCTATTTGAGGCCTTCGTTGGAAACCGGATTTCTTCATATAAAGCTAGACAGATGAATTCTCAGTAACTTCTTTGTGTTGTGTGTATTCAACTCACAGAGTTGAACCTTTCTTTAGACAGAGCAGATTTGAAACACTCTTTTTGTGGATTTTACAAGTGGAGATTTCGGGCGATTTGAGGCCAATTGTAGTAAAGGAAATATCTTTGTTTAAAAACTAGACAGAAACATTCTCAGAAACTACTCTGTGGTGTGTGCATCCAACTCACAGAGTTTAACCTTTCTTTTCATAGAGCAGTTTGGAAACACTCTGTTTGTTAAGTCTGCAAGGGGATATTTAGACCTCTTTGAGGCCTTCATTGGAAACGGGATTTCTCAGTATACTGCTAGACAGATGAATTCCCAATAACTACTTTGTGTTGTGTGTATTCAAATCACACAGTTGAACCTTCCTTTAGACAGAGCAGTTTGGAAACACTCTTTTTGTGGAATTTGCAAGTGGAGATTTCAAGCGATATGGGGCCAATCTTAGAAATCGAAACATCTTTGTATAAAAACTAGACAGAATCATTCTCAGAAACTACTTTGTGATGTGTGTGTTCAACTCACAGAGTTTAACCTTTCTTTTCACAGAGCAGTTTGGAAACACTCTGTTTGTTAAGTCTGCAAGGGGATATTTAGACCTCTTTGAGGCCTTCGTTGGAAACGGGATTTCTTCATATAAAGATAGAGAGATGAATTCCCAGTAACTTCTTTGTGTTGTGTGTATTCAACTCACAGAGTTGAAACATCTTTTAGACACAGCAGTTTGGAAACACTCTTTTTGTGGAATTTGCAAGTGGAGATTTCAAGCGATTTGGGGCCAATCTTAGAAATCGAAATATCTTTGTATAAAAAGTAGACAGAATCATTCTCAGAAACTACTTTGTGATGTGTGCGTTCAACTCACAGAGTTTAACCTTTCTTTTCATAGAGCAGTTTGGAAACCCTCAGTTTGTTAAGTCTGCAAAGGGATATTTAGACCTATTTGAGGCCTTCGTTGGAAACCGGATTTCTTCATATAAAGCTAGACAGATGAATTCTCAGTAACTTCTTTGTGTTGTGTGTATTCAACTCACGGAGTTGAACCTTTCTTTAGACAGAGCAGATTTGAAACACTCTTTTTGTGGATTTTACAAGTGGAGATTTCAAGCGATTTGAGGCCAATTGTAGTAAAGGAGATATCTTCGTTTAAAAACTAGACAGAATCATTCTCAGAAACTACTCTGTGGTGTGTGCATTCAACTCACAGAGTTTCACCTTTCTTTTCATAGAGCAGTTTGGAAACAATCTGTTTGTTAAGTTTGGAAGAGGATATTTGGATCCCTTTGAGACCTTCGTTGGAAAAGGGATTTCTCAGTATACTGCTAGACACATAAATTCCCAGTAAGTTCTTTGTGTTGTGTGTATTCAACTCACAGAGTTGAAACATCTTTTAGACACAGCAGTTTGGAAACACTCTTTTTGTGGAATTTGCAAGTGGAGATTTGAAGCGATTTGTGGCCAATCTTAGAAATCGAAATATCTTTGTATAAAAACTAGACAGAATCATTCTCAGAAACTACTTTGTGATGTGTGCGTTCAACTCACAGAGTTTAACCGTTCTTTTCATAGAGCAGTTTGGAAACACTCTGTTTGTTAAGTCTGCAAAGGGATATTTAGACCTATTTGAGGCCTTCGTTGGAAACGGGATTTCTTCATATAAAGCTAGACAGATGAATTCTCAGTAACTTCTTTGTGTTGTGTGTATTCAACTCACAGAGTTGAACCTTTCTTTAGACAGAGCAGATTTGAAACACTCTTTTTGTGGATTTCACAAGTGGAGATTTCAAGCGATTTGAGGCCAATTGTAGTAAAGGAGATATCTTCGTTTAAAAACTAGACATAAACATTCTCAGAAACTACTCTGTGGTGTGTGCATTCAACTCACAGAGTTTCACCTTTCTTTTCATAGAGCAGTTTGGAAACACTCTGTTTGTTAAGTCTGCAAGGGGATATTTAGACCTCTTTGAGGCCTTCGTTGGAAACAGGATTTCTCAGTATACTGCTAGACAGATGAATTCCCAATAACTACTTTGTGTTGTGTGTATTCAACTCACACAGTTGAACCTTCCTTTAGACAGAGCAGTTTGGAAACACTCTTTTTGTGGAATTTGAAAGTGGAGATTTCAAGCGATATGGGGACAATCTTAGAAATCGAAACATCTTTGTATAAAAACTAGACAGAATCATTCTCAGAAACTACTTTGTGATGTGTGTGTTCAACTCACAGAGGTTAACCTTTCTTTTCATAGAGCAGTTAGGAAACACTCTGTGTGTTAAGTCTGCAAGGGGATATTTAGACCTCTTTGAGGCCTTCGTTGGAAACGGGATTTCTTCATATAAAGATAGAGAGATGAATTCCCAGTAACTTCTTTGTGTTGTGTGTATTCAACTCACAGAGTTGAACCTTCCTTTAGACAGAGCAGTTTGGCAACACTCTTTTTGTGGAATTTGCAAGTGGAGATTTCAAGCGATTTGGGGCCAATCTTAGAAATCGAAATATCTTTGTATAAAAACTAGACAGAATTATTCTCAGAAACTACTTTGTGATGTGTGCGTTCAACTCACAGAGTTTAACCTTTCTTTTCATAGAGCAGTTTGGAAAAACTGTTTTTGTTCAGTCTGCAAAGGGATATTTAGACCTCTTTGAGGCCTTCGTTGGAAACGGGATTTCTTCATATGAAGCTAGACAGATGAATTCTCAGTAACTTCTTTGTGTTGTGTGTATTCAACTCACAGAGTTGAACCTTCCTTTAGACAGAGAAGTTTGGCAACACTCTTTTTGTGGAATTTGCAAGTGGAGATTTCAAACGATTTGGGGCCAATCTTAGAAATCGAAATATCTTTGTATAAATCTAGACAGAATCATTCTCAGAAACTACTTTATGATGTGTCCATTCAACTCAGAGAGTTTAACCTTTCTTTTCATAGAGCAGTTTGGAAACACTCTGTTTGTTAAGTCTGCAAAGGGTTATTTAGACCTATTTGAGGCCTTCGTTGGAAACGGGATTTCTTCATATAAAGCTAGACAGATGAATTCTCAGTAACTTCTTTGTGTTGTGTGTATTCAACTCACAGAGTTGAACCTTTCTTTAGACAGAGCAGATTTGAAACACTCTTTTTTTGGGTTTTACAAGTGGAGATTTCAAGCAATTTGAGGCCAATTGTAGTAAAGGAGATATCTTCGTTTAAAAATTAGACAGAATCATTCTCAGAAACTACTCTGTGGTGTGTGCATTCAACTCACAGAGTTTCACCTTTCTTTCCATAGAGCAGTTTGGAAACACTCTGTTTGTTAAGTTTGGAAGAGGATATTTGGATCCCTTTGAGACCTTCGTTGGAAACGGGATTTCTCAGTATACTGCTAGACACATAAATTCCCAGTAACTTCTTTGTGTTGTGTGTATTCCACTCACAGAGTTGAAACATCTTTTAGACACAGCAGTTTTGAAACACTCTTTTTGTGGAATTTGCAAGTGGAGATATCAAGCGATTTGAGGCCAATCTTAGAAATCGAAATATCTTTGTATAAAAACTAGACAGAATCATTCTCAGAAACTACTTTGTGATGTGTGCGTTCAACTCACAGAGTTTAACCTTTCTTTTCATAGAGCAGTTTGGAAACACTGTTTGTTAAGTCTGCAAAGGGATATTTAGACCTCTTTGAGGCCTTCGTTGGAAACGGGATTTCTTCATATCAAGCTAGACAGATGAATTCCCAATAACTACTTTGTGTTGTGTGTATTCAACTCACAGAGTTGAACCTTCCTTTAGACAGAGCACATTTGAAACACTCTTTTTGTGGAATTTGCATGTAGAGATTTCAGGCGATTTGAGGCCAATTGTAGTAAAGGAAATATCTTCGTTTAAAAACTAGACAGAAACATTCTCAGAAACTACTCTGTGATGTGTGTGTTCAACTCGCAGAGGTTAACCTTTCTTTTCATAGAGCAGTTTGGAAACACTCTGTTTGTTAAGTCTGCAAGGGGATATTTAGACCTCTTTGAGGCCTTCGTTGGAAACGGGATTTCTCAGTATACTGCTAGACAGATGAATTCCCAATAACTACTTTGTGTTGTGTGTATTCAACTTACACAGTTGAACCTTCCTTTAGACAGAGCAGTTTGGAAACACTCTTTTTGTGGAATTTGCAAGTGGAGATTTCAAGCGATTTGGGGCCAATCTTAGAAATCAAAATATCTTTGTATAAAAACTAGACAGAATCATTCTCAGAAACTACTTTGTGATGTGTGCGTTCAACTCACAGAGTTTAACCTTTCTTTTCATAGAGCAGTTTGGAAACACTCTTTTTGTTCAGTCTGTAAAGGGATATTTAGACCTCTTTGAGGCCTTCGTTGGAAACGGGATTTCTTCATATGAAGCTAGACAGATGAATTCTCAGTAACTTCTTTGTGTTGTGTGTATTCAACTCACAGAGTTGAACCTTCCTTTAGACAGAGCAGTTTGGCAACACTCTTTTTGTGGAATTTGCAAGTGGAGATTTCAAGCGATTTGGGGCCAATCTTAGAAATCGAAATATCTTTGTATAAAAACTAGACAGAATCATTCTCAGAAACTACTTTGTGATGTGTCCGTTCAACTCACAGAGTTTAACCTTTCTTTTCATAGAGCAGTTTGGAAACACTCTGTTTGTTAAGTCTGCAAAGGGATATTTAGACCTTTTTGAGGCCTTCGTTGGAAACGGGATTTCTTCATATAAAGCTAGACAGATGAATTCTCAGTAACTTCTTTGTGTTGTGTGTATTCAACTCACAGAGTTGAACCTTTCTTTAGACAGAGCAGATTTGAAACACTCTTTTTGTGGATTTTACAAGTGGAGATTTCAAGCGATTTGAGGCCAATTGTAGTAAAGGAGATATCTTCGTTTAAAAACTAGACAGAATCATTCACAGAAACTACTCTGTGGTGTGTGCTTTCAACTCACAGAGTTTCACCTTTCTTTTCATAGAGCAGTTTGGAAACACTCTGTTTGTTCAGTTTGGAAGAGGATATTTGGATCCCTTTGAGACCTTCGTTGGAAAAGGGATTTCTCAGTATACTGCTAGACACATAAATTCCCAGTAAGTTCTTTGTGTTGTGTGTATTCAACTCACAGAGTTGAAACATCTTTTAGACACAGCAGTTTGGAAACACTCTTTTTGTGTAATTTGCAAGTGGAGATTTGAAGCGATTTGTGGCCAATCTTAGAAATCGAATTATCTTTGTATAAAAACTAGAGAGAATCATTCTCAGAAACTACTTCGTGATGTATGCGTTCAACTCACAGAGTTTAACCGTTCTTTTCATAGAGCAGTTTGGAAACACTCTGTTTGTTAAGTCTGCAAAGGGATATTTAGACCTATTTGAGGACTTCGTTGGAAATGGGATTTCTTCATATAAAGCTAGAGAGATGAATTCTCAGTAACTTCTTTGTGTTGTGTGTATTCAACTCACAGAGTTGAACCTTTCTTTAGACAGAGCAGATTTGAAACACTCTGTTTGTGGTTTTCACAAGTGGAGATTTCAAGCGATTTGAGGCCAATTGTAGTAAAGGAGATATCTTTGTTTAAAAACTAGACAGAAACATTCTCAGAAACTACTCTGTGGTGTGTGCATTCAACTCACAGAGTTTAACCTTTCTTTTCATAGAGCAGTTTGGCAACACTCTGTTTGTTAAGTCTGCAAGGGGATATTTAGACCTCTTTGAGGCTTTCGTTGGAAACGGGATTTCTCAGTATACTGCTAGACAGATGAATTCCCAATAACTACTTTGTGTTGTGTGTATTCAACTCACACAGTTGAACCTTCCTTTAGACAGAGCAGTTTGGAAACACTCTTTTTGTGGAATTTGCAAGTGGAGATTTCAAGCGATATGGGGCCAATCTTAGAAATCGAAACATCTTTGTATAAAAACTAGACAGAATCATTCTCAGAAACTAGTTTGTGATGTGTGTGTTCAACTCACAGAGTTTAACCTTTCTTTTCATAGAGCAGTTTGGAAACACTCTGTTTGTTAAGTCTGCAAGGGGATATTTAGACCTCTTTGAGGCCTTCGTTGGAAACGGGATTTCTTCATTATAAAGATAGAGAGATGAATTCCCAGTAACTTCTTTGTGTTGTGTGTATTCAACTCACAGAGTTGAACCTTCCTTTAGACAGAGCAGTTTGGCAACACTCTTTTTGTGGAATTTGCAAGTGGAGATTTCAAGCGATTTGGGGCCAATCTTAGAAATCGAAATATCTTTGTATAAAAACTAGACAGAATCATTCTCAGAAACTACTTTGTGATGTGTGCGTTCAACTCACAGAGTTTAACCTTTCTTTTCATAGAGCAGTTTGGAAACACTCTGTTTGTTAAGTCTGCAAAGGGATATTTAGACCTTTTTGAGGCCTTCGTTGGAAACGGGATTTCTTCATATAAAGCTAGACAGATGAATTCTCAGTAACTTCTTTGTGTTGTGTGTATTCAACTCACAGAGTTGAACCTTTCTTTAGACAGAGCAGATTTGAAACACTCTTTTTGTGGATTTTACAAGTGGAGATTTCAAGCGATTTGAGGCCAATTGTAGTAAAGGAGATATCTTCGTTTAAAAACTAGACAGAATCATTCACAGAAACTACTCTGTGGTGTGTGCTTTCAACTCACAGAGTTTCACCTTTCTTTTCATAGAGCAGTTTGGAAACACTCTGTTTGTTCAGTTTGGAAGAGGATATTTGGATCCCTTTGAGACCTTCGTTGGAAAAGGGATTTCTCAGTATACTGCTAGACACATAAATTCCCAGTAAGTTCTTTGTGTTGTGTGTATTCAACTCACAGAGTTGAAACATCTTTTAGACACAGCAGTTTGGAAACACTCTTTTTGTGTAATTTGCAAGTGGAGATTTGAAGCGATTTGTGGCCAATCTTAGAAATCGAATTATCTTTGTATAAAAACTAGAGAGAATCATTCTCAGAAACTACTTCGTGATGTATGCGTTCAACTCACAGAGTTTAACCGTTCTTTTCATAGAGCAGTTTGGAAACACTCTGTTTGTTAAGTCTGCAAAGGGATATTTAGACCTATTTGAGGACTTCGTTGGAAACGGGATTTCTTCATATAAAGCTAGACAGATGAATTCTCAGTAACTTCTTTGTGTTGTGTGTATTCAACTCACAGAGTTGAACCTTTCTTTAGACAGAGCAGATTTGAAACACTCTTTTTGTGGTTTTCACAAGTGGAGATTTCAAGCGATTTGAGGCCAATTGTAGTAAAGGAGATATCTTCGTTTAAAAACTAGACAGAAACATTCTCAGAAACTACTCTGTGGTGTGTGCATTCAACTCACAGAGTTTAACCTTTCTTTTCATAGAGCAGTTTGGAAACACTCTGTTTGTTAAGTCTGCAAGGGGATATTTAGACCTCTTTGAGGCCTTCGTTGGAAACGGGATTCCTCAGTATACTGCTAGACAGATGAATTCCCAATAACTACTTTGTGTTGTGTGTATTCAACTCACACAGTTGAACCTTCCTTTAGACAGAGCAGTTTGGAAACACTCTTTTTGTGGAATTTGCAAGTGGAGATTTCAAGCGATATGGGGCCAATCTTAGAAATCGAAACATCTTTGTATAAAAACTAGACAGAATCATTCTCAGAAACTACTTTGTGATGTGTGTGTTCAACTCACAGAGTTTAACCTTTCTTTTCATAGAGCAGTTTGGAAACACTCTGTTTGTTAAGTCTGCAAGGGGATATTTAGACCTCTTTGAGGCCTTCGTTGGAAACGGGATTTCTCAGTATACTGCTAGACAGATGAATTCCCAATAACTACCTTGTGTTGTGTGTATTCAACTCACACAGTTGAACCTTCCTTTAGACAGAGCAGTTTGGAAACACTCTTTTTGTGGAATTTGCAAGTGGAGATTACAAGCGATATGGGGCCAATCTTAGAAATCGAAACATCTTTGTATAAAAACTAGACAGAATCATTCTCAGAAACTACTTTGTGATGTGTGTGTTCAACTCACAGAGGTTAACCTTTCTTTTCATAGAGCAGTTTGGAAACACTCTGTGTGTTAAGTCTGCAAGGGGATATTTAGACCTCTTTGAGGCCTTCGTTGGAAACGGGATTTCTTCATATAAAGATAGAGAGATGAATTCCCAGTAACTTCTTTGTGTTGTGTGTATTCAACTCACAGAGTTGAACCTTCCTTTAGACAGAGCAGTTTGGCAACACTCTTTTTGTGGAATTTGCAAGTGGAGATTTCAAGCGATTTGGGGCCAATCTTAGAAATCAAAATATCTTTGTATAAAAACTAGACAGAATCATTCTCAGAAACTACTTTGTGATGTGTGCGTTCAACTCACCGAGTTTAACCTTTCTTTTCATAGAGCAGTTTGGAAACACTCTTTTTGTTCAGTCTGCAAAGGGATATTTAGACCTCTTTGAGGCCTTCGTTGGAAACGGGATTTCTTCATATGAAGCTAGACAGATGAATTCTCAGTAACTTCTTTGTGTTGTGTGTATTCAACTCACAGAGTTGAACCTTCCTTTAGACAGAGCAGTTTGGCAACACTCTTTTTGTGGAATTTGCAGGTGGAGATTTAAAGCGATTTGGGGCCAATCTTAGAAATCGAAATATCTTTGTATAAAAACTAGACAGAATCATTCTCAGAAACTACTTTGTGATGTGTGCGTTCAACTCACAGAGTTTAACCTTTCTTTTCATAGAGCAGTTTGGAAACACTCTTTTTGTTCAGTCTGCAAAGGGATATTTAGACCTCTTTGAGGCCTTCGTTGGAAACGGGTTTTCTTCATATGAAGCTAGACAGATGAATTCTCAGTAACTTCTTTGTGTTGTGTGTATTCAACTCACAGAGTTGAACCTTCCTTTAGACAGAGCAGTTTGGCAACACTCTTTTTGTGGAATTTGCAAGTGGACATTTCAAGCGATTTGGGGCCAATCTTAGAAATCGAAATATCTCTGTATAAAAACTAGACAGAATCATTCTCAGAAACTACTTTGTGATGTGTGCGTTCAACTCACAGAGTTTAACCTTTCTTTTCATAGAGCAGTTTGGAAACACTCAGTTTGTTAAGTCTGCAAAGGGATATTTAGACCTATTTGAGGCCTTCGTTGGAAACCGGATTTCTTCATATAAAGCTAGACAGATGAATTCTCAGTAACTTCTTTGTGTTGTGTGTATTCAACTCACAGAGTTGAACCTTTCTTTAGACAGAGCAGATTTGAAACACTCTTTTTGTGGATTTTACAAGTGGAGATTTCGGGCGATTTGAGGCCAATTGTAGTAAAGGAAATATCTTTGTTTAAAAACTAGACAGAAACATTCTCAGAAACTACTCTGTGGTGTGTGCATCCAACTCACAGAGTTTAACCTTTCTTTTCATAGAGCAGTTTGGAAACACTCTGTTTGTTAAGTCTGCAAGGGGATATTTAGACCTCTTTGAGGCCTTCATTGGAAACGGGATTTCTCAGTATACTGCTAGACAGATGAATTCCCAATAACTACTTTGTGTTGTGTGTATTCAAATCACACAGTTGAACCTTCCTTTAGACAGAGCAGTTTGGAAACACTCTTTTTGTGGAATTTGCAAGTGGAGATTTCAAGCGATATGGGGCCAATCTTAGAAATCGAAACATCTTTGTATAAAAACTAGACAGAATCATTCTCAGAAACTACTTTGTGATGTGTGTGTTCAACTCACAGAGTTTAACCTTTCTTTTCACAGAGCAGTTTGGAAACACTCTGTTTGTTAAGTCTGCAAGGGGATATTTAGACCTCTTTGAGGCCTTCGTTGGAAACGGGATTTCTTCATATAAAGATAGAGAGATGAATTCCCAGTAACTTCTTTGTGTTGTGTGTATTCAACTCACAGAGTTGAAACATCTTTTAGACACAGCAGTTTGGAAACACTCTTTTTGTGGAATTTGCAAGTGGAGATTTCAAGCGATTTGGGGCCAATCTTAGAAATCGAAATATCTTTGTATAAAAAGTAGACAGAATCATTCTCAGAAACTACTTTGTGATGTGTGCGTTCAACTCACAGAGTTTAACCTTTCTTTTCATAGAGCAGTTTGGAAACCCTCAGTTTGTTAAGTCTGCAAAGGGATATTTAGACCTATTTGAGGCCTTCGTTGGAAACCGGATTTCTTCATATAAAGCTAGACAGATGAATTCTCAGTAACTTCTTTGTGTTGTGTGTATTCAACTCACGGAGTTGAACCTTTCTTTAGACAGAGCAGATTTGAAACACTCTTTTTGTGGATTTTAGAAGTGGAGATTTCAGGCGATTTGTGGCCAATTGTAGTAAAGGAGATATCTTCGTTTAAAAACTAGACAGAAACATTCTCAGAAACTACTCTGTGGTGTGTGCATTCAACTCACAGAGTTTAACCTTTCTTTTCATAGAGCAGTTTTGAAACACTCTGTTTGTTAAGTCTGCTAGGGGATATTTAGACCTCTTTGAGGCCTTCGTTGGAAACGGGATTTCTCAGTATACTGCTAGACAGATGAATTCCCAATAACTACTTTGTGTTGTGTGTATTCAACTCACACAGTTGAACCTTCCTTTAGACAGAGCAGTTTGGAAACACTCTTTTTGTGGAATTTGCAAGTGGAGATTTCAAGCGATATCGGGCCAATCTTAGAAATCGAAACATCTTTGTATAAAAACTAGACAGAATCAATCTCAGAAACTACTTTGTGATGTGTGTGTTCAACTCACAGAGTTTAACCTTTCTTTTCATAGAGCAGTTTGGAAACACTCTCTTTGTTAAGTCTGCAAGGGGATATTTAGACCTCTTTGAGGCCGTCGTTGGAAACGGGATTTCTTCATATAAAGATAGAGAGATGAATTCCCAGTAACTTCTTTGTGTTGTGTGTATTCAACTCACAGAGTTGAACCTTCCTTTAGACAGAGCAGTTTGGCAACACTCTTTTTGTGGAATTTGCAAGTGGAGATTTCAACCGATTTGGGGCCAATCTTAGAAATCCAAATATCTTTGTATAAAAACTAGACAGAATCATTCTCAGAAACTACTTTGTGTTGTGTCCGTTCAACTCACAGAGTTTAACCTTTCTTTTCATAGAGCAGTTTGGGAACACTCTGTTTGTTAAGTTTGAAAGAGGATATTTGGATCCCTTTGAGACCTTCGTTGGAAACGGGATTTCTCAGTATACTGCTAGACACATAAATTCCCAGTAACTACTTTGTGTTGTGTGTATTCAACTCACAGAGTTGAAGCATCTTTTAGACACATCAGTTAGGAAACACTCTTTTTGTGGAATTTGCAAGTGGAGATTTCAAGCGATTTGGGGCCAATCTTAGAAATCGAAATATCTTTGTATAAGAACTAGACAGAATCATTCTCAGAAACTACTTTGTGATGTGTGCGTTCAACTCACAGAGTTTAACCTTTCTTTTCATAGAGCAGTTTGGAAACACTCAGTTTGTTAAGTCTGCAAAGGGATATTTAGACCTATTTGAGGCCTTCGTTGGAAACGGGATTTCTTCATATCAAGCTAGACAGATGAATTCTCAGTAACTTCTTTGTGTTGTGTGTATTCAACTCACGGAGTTGAACCTTTCTTTAGACAGAGCAGATTTGAAACACTCTTTTTGTGGATTTTAGAAATGGAGATTTCAGGCGATTTGAGGCCAATTGTAGTAAAGGAGATATCTTCGTTTAAAAAGTAGACAGAAACATTCTCAGAAACTACTCTGTTGTGTGTGTATTCAACTCACAGAGTTTAACCTTTCTTTTCATAGAGCAGTGTGGAAGCACTCTGTTTGTTAAGTCTGCAAGGGGATATTTAGACCTCTTTGAGGCCTTCGTTGGAAACGGGATTTCTCAGTATACTGCTAGACAGATGAATTCCCAATAACTACTTTGTGTTGTGTGTATTCAACTCACACAGTTGAACCTTCCTTTAGACAGAGCAGTTTGGATACACTCTTTTTGTGGAATTTGCAAGTGGAGATTTCAAGCGATATCGGGCCAATCTTAGAAATCGAAACATCTTTGTATAAAAACTAGACAGAATCATTCTCAGAAACTACTTTGTGATGTGTGTGTTCAACTCACAGAGTTTAACCTTTCTTTTCATAGAGCAGTTTGGAAACACTCTCTTTGTTAAGTCTGCAAGGGGATATTTAGACCTCTTTGAGGCCTTCGTTGGAAACGGGATTTCTTCATATAAAGATAGAGAGATGAATTCCCAGTAACTTCTTTGTGTTGTGTGTATTCAGCTCACAGAGTTGAACCTTCCTTTAGACAGAGGAGTTTGGCAACACTCTTTTTGTGGAATTTGCAAGTGGAGATTTCAAGCGATTTGGGGCCAGTCTTAGAAATTGAAATATCTTTGTATAAAAACTAGACAGAATCATTCTCAGAAACTACTCTGTGGTGTGTGCATTCAACTCACAGAGTTTCACCTTTCTTTTCATAGAGCAGTTTGGAAACACTCTGTTTGTTAAGTCTGCAAGGGGATATTTAGACCTCTTTGAGGCCTTCGTTGGAAACGGGATTTCTTCATTATAAAGATAGAGAGATGAATTAACAGTAACTTCTTTGTGTTGTGTGTATTCAACTCACAGAGTTGAACCTTCCTTTAGACAGAGCAGTTTGGCAACACTCTTTTTGTGGAATTTCCAAGTGGAGATTTCAAGCGATTTGGGGCCAATCTAAAAATCGAAATATCTTTGTATAAAAACTAGACAGAATCATTCTCAGAAACTACTTTGTGATGTGTGCGTTCAACTCACAGAGTTTAACCTTTCTTTTCATAGAGCAGTTTGGAAACACTCTGTTTGTTAAGTCTGCAAAGGGATATTTAGACCTAGTTGAGGCCTTCGTTGGAAACGGGATTTCTTCATATAAAGCTAGACAGATGAATTCTCAGTAACTTCTTTGTGTTGTGTGTATTCAACTCACAGAGTTGAACCTTTCTTTAGACAGAGCAGATTTGAAACACTCTTTTTGTGGATTTTACAAGTGGAGATTTCAAGCGATTTGAGGCCAATTGTAGTAAAGGAGATATTTTTGTTTAAAAACTAGACAGAATCATTCTCAGAAACTACTCTGTGGTGTGTGCATTCAACTCACAGAGTTTCACCTTTCTTTTCATAGAGCAGTTTGGAAACAATCTGTTTGTTAAGTTTGGAAGAGGATATTTGGATCCCTTTGAGACCTTCGTTGGAAAAGGGATTTCTCAGTATACTGCTAGACACATAAATTCCCAGTAAGTTCTTTGTGTTGTGTGTATTCAACTCACAGAGTTGAAACATCTTTTAGACACAGCAGTTTGGAAACACTCTTTTTGTGGAATTTGCAAGTGGAGATTTCAAGCGATTTGAGGCCAATCTTAGAAATCCAAATATCTTTGTATAAAAACTAGACAGAATCATTCTCAGAAACTACTTTGTGATGTGTGTGTTCAACTCACAGAGGTTAACCTTTCTTTTCATAGAGCAGTTTGGAAACACTCTGTGTGTTAAGTCTGCAAGGGGATATTTAGACCTCTTTGAGGCCTTCGTTGGAAACGGGATTTCTTCATATAAAGATAGAGAGATGAATTCCCAGTAACTTCTTTGTGTTGTGTGTATTCAACTCACAGAGTTGAACCTTCCTTTAGACAGAGCAGTTTGGCAACACTCTTTTTGTGGAATTTGCAAGTGGAGATTTCAAGCGATTTGGGGCCAATCTTAGAAATCGAAATATCTTTGTATAAAAACTAGACAGAATCATTCTCAGAAACTACTTTGTGATGTGTGCGTTCAACTCACAGAGTTTAACCATTCTTTTCATAGAGCAGTTTGGAAACACTCTTTTTGTTCAGTCTGCAAAGGGATATTTAGACCTCTTTGAGGCCTTCGTTGGAAACGGGATTTCTTCATATGAAGCTAGACAGATGAATTCTCAGTAACTTCTTTGTGTTGTGTGTATTCAACTCACAGAGTTGAACCTTTCTTTAGACAGAGCAGATTTGAAACACTCTTTTTGTGGATTTTACAAGTGGAGATTTCGGGCGATTTGAGGCCAATTGTAGTAAAGGAAATATCTTTGTTTAAAAACTAGACAGAAACATTCTCAGAAACTACTCTGTGGTGTGTGCATCCAACTCACAGAGTTTAACCTTTCTTTTCATAGAGCAGTTTGGAAACACTCTGTTTGTTAAGTCTGCAAGGGGATATTTAGACCTCTTTGAGGCCTTCATTGGAAACGGGATTTCTCAGTATACTGCTAGACAGATGAATTCCCAATAACTACTTTGTGTTGTGTGTATTCAAATCACACAGTTGAACCTTCCTTTAGACAGAGCAGTTTGGAAACACTCTTTTTGTGGAATTTGCAAGTGGAGATTTCAAGCGATATGGGGCCAATCTTAGAAATCGAAACATCTTTGTATAAAAACTAGACAGAATCATTCTCAGAAACTACTTTGTGATGTGTGTGTTCAACTCACAGAGTTTAACCTTTCTTTTCACAGAGCAGTTTGGAAACACTCTGTTTGTTAAGTCTGCAAGGGGATATTTAGACCTCTTTGAGGCCTTCGTTGGAAACGGGATTTCTTCATATAAAGATAGAGAGATGAATTCCCAGTAACTTCTTTGTGTTGTGTGTATTCAACTCACAGAGTTGAAACATCTTTTAGACACAGCAGTTTGGAAACACTCTTTTTGTGGAATTTGCAAGTGGAGATTTCAAGCGATTTGGGGCCAATCTTAGAAATCGAAATATCTTTGTATAAAAAGTAGACAGAATCATTCTCAGAAACTACTTTGTGATGTGTGCGTTCAACTCACAGAGTTTAACCTTTCTTTTCATAGAGCAGTTTGGAAACCCTCAGTTTGTTAAGTCTGCAAAGGGATATTTAGACCTATTTGAGGCCTTCGTTGGAAACCGGATTTCTTCATATAAAGCTAGACAGATGAATTCTCAGTAACTTCTTTGTGTTGTGTGTATTCAACTCACGGAGTTGAACCTTTCTTTAGACAGAGCAGATTTGAAACACTCTTTTTGTGGATTTTAGAAGTGGAGATTTCAGGCGATTTGTGGCCAATTGTAGTAAAGGAGATATCTTCGTTTAAAAACTAGACAGAAACATTCTCAGAAACTACTCTGTGGTGTGTGCATTCAACTCACAGAGTTTAACCTTTCTTTTCATAGAGCAGTTTTGAAACACTCTGTTTGTTAAGTCTGCTAGGGGATATTTAGACCTCTTTGAGGCCTTCGTTGGAAACGGGATTTCTCAGTATACTGCTAGACAGATGAATTCCCAATAACTACTTTGTGTTGTGTGTATTCAACTCACACAGTTGAACCTTCCTTTAGACAGAGCAGTTTGGAAACACTCTTTTTGTGGAATTTGCAAGTGGAGATTTCAAGCGATATCGGGCCAATCTTAGAAATCGAAACATCTTTGTATAAAAACTAGACAGAATCAATCTCAGAAACTACTTTGTGATGTGTGTGTTCAACTCACAGAGTTTAACCTTTCTTTTCATAGAGCAGTTTGGAAACACTCTCTTTGTTAAGTCTGCAAGGGGATATTTAGACCTCTTTGAGGCCGTCGTTGGAAACGGGATTTCTTCATATAAAGATAGAGAGATGAATTCCCAGTAACTTCTTTGTGTTGTGTGTATTCAACTCACAGAGTTGAACCTTCCTTTAGACAGAGCAGTTTGGCAACACTCTTTTTGTGGAATTTGCAAGTGGAGATTTCAACCGATTTGGGGCCAATCTTAGAAATCCAAATATCTTTGTATAAAAACTAGACAGAATCATTCTCAGAAACTACTTTGTGTTGTGTCCGTTCAACTCACAGAGTTTAACCTTTCTTTTCATAGAGCAGTTTGGGAACACTCTGTTTGTTAAGTTTGAAAGAGGATATTTGGATCCCTTTGAGACCTTCGTTGGAAACGGGATTTCTCAGTATACTGCTAGACACATAAATTCCCAGTAACTACTTTGTGTTGTGTGTATTCAACTCACAGAGTTGAAGCATCTTTTAGACACATCAGTTAGGAAACACTCTTTTTGTGGAATTTGCAAGTGGAGATTTCAAGCGATTTGGGGCCAATCTTAGAAATCGAAATATCTTTGTATAAGAACTAGACAGAATCATTCTCAGAAACTACTTTGTGATGTGTGCGTTCAACTCACAGAGTTTAACCTTTCTTTTCATAGAGCAGTTTGGAAACACTCAGTTTGTTAAGTCTGCAAAGGGATATTTAGACCTATTTGAGGCCTTCGTTGGAAACGGGATTTCTTCATATCAAGCTAGACAGATGAATTCTCAGTAACTTCTTTGTGTTGTGTGTATTCAACTCACGGAGTTGAACCTTTCTTTAGACAGAGCAGATTTGAAACACTCTTTTTGTGGATTTTAGAAATGGAGATTTCAGGCGATTTGAGGCCAATTGTAGTAAAGGAGATATCTTCGTTTAAAAAGTAGACAGAAACATTCTCAGAAACTACTCTGTTGTGTGTGTATTCAACTCACAGAGTTTAACCTTTCTTTTCATAGAGCAGTGTGGAAGCACTCTGTTTGTTAAGTCTGCAAGGGGATATTTAGACCTCTTTGAGGCCTTCGTTGGAAACGGGATTTCTCAGTATACTGCTAGACAGATGAATTCCCAATAACTACTTTGTGTTGTGTGTATTCAACTCACACAGTTGAACCTTCCTTTAGACAGAGCAGTTTGGATACACTCTTTTTGTGGAATTTGCAAGTGGAGATTTCAAGCGATATCGGGCCAATCTTAGAAATCGAAACATCTTTGTATAAAAACTAGACAGAATCATTCTCAGAAACTACTTTGTGATGTGTGTGTTCAACTCACAGAGTTTAACCTTTCTTTTCATAGAGCAGTTTGGAAACACTCTCTTTGTTAAGTCTGCAAGGGGATATTTAGACCTCTTTGAGGCCTTCGTTGGAAACGGGATTTCTTCATATAAAGATAGAGAGATGAATTCCCAGTAACTTCTTTGTGTTGTGTGTATTCAGCTCACAGAGTTGAACCTTCCTTTAGACAGAGGAGTTTGGCAACACTCTTTTTGTGGAATTTGCAAGTGGAGATTTCAAGCGATTTGGGGCCAGTCTTAGAAATTGAAATATCTTTGTATAAAAACTAGACAGAATCATTCTCAGAAACTACTCTGTGGTGTGTGCATTCAACTCACAGAGTTTCACCTTTCTTTTCATAGAGCAGTTTGGAAACACTCTGTTTGTTAAGTCTGCAAGGGGATATTTAGACCTCTTTGAGGCCTTCGTTGGAAACGGGATTTCTTCATTATAAAGATAGAGAGATGAATTAACAGTAACTTCTTTGTGTTGTGTGTATTCAACTCACAGAGTTGAACCTTCCTTTAGACAGAGCAGTTTGGCAACACTCTTTTTGTGGAATTTCCAAGTGGAGATTTCAAGCGATTTGGGGCCAATCTAAAAATCGAAATATCTTTGTATAAAAACTAGACAGAATCATTCTCAGAAACTACTTTGTGATGTGTGCGTTCAACTCACAGAGTTTAACCTTTCTTTTCATAGAGCAGTTTGGAAACACTCTGTTTGTTAAGTCTGCAAAGGGATATTTAGACCTAGTTGAGGCCTTCGTTGGAAACGGGATTTCTTCATATAAAGCTAGACAGATGAATTCTCAGTAACTTCTTTGTGTTGTGTGTATTCAACTCACAGAGTTGAACCTTTCTTTAGACAGAGCAGATTTGAAACACTCTTTTTGTGGATTTTACAAGTGGAGATTTCAAGCGATTTGAGGCCAATTGTAGTAAAGGAGATATTTTTGTTTAAAAACTAGACAGAATCATTCTCAGAAACTACTCTGTGGTGTGTGCATTCAACTCACAGAGTTTCACCTTTCTTTTCATAGAGCAGTTTGGAAACAATCTGTTTGTTAAGTTTGGAAGAGGATATTTGGATCCCTTTGAGACCTTCGTTGGAAAAGGGATTTCTCAGTATACTGCTAGACACATAAATTCCCAGTAAGTTCTTTGTGTTGTGTGTATTCAACTCACAGAGTTGAAACATCTTTTAGACACAGCAGTTTGGAAACACTCTTTTTGTGGAATTTGCAAGTGGAGATTTCAAGCGATTTGAGGCCAATCTTAGAAATCCAAATATCTTTGTATAAAAACTAGACAGAATCATTCTCAGAAACTACTTTGTGATGTGTGTGTTCAACTCACAGAGGTTAACCTTTCTTTTCATAGAGCAGTTTGGAAACACTCTGTGTGTTAAGTCTGCAAGGGGATATTTAGACCTCTTTGAGGCCTTCGTTGGAAACGGGATTTCTTCATATAAAGATAGAGAGATGAATTCCCAGTAACTTCTTTGTGTTGTGTGTATTCAACTCACAGAGTTGAACCTTCCTTTAGACAGAGCAGTTTGGCAACACTCTTTTTGTGGAATTTGCAAGTGGAGATTTCAAGCGATTTGGGGCCAATCTTAGAAATCGAAATATCTTTGTATAAAAACTAGACAGAATCATTCTCAGAAACTACTTTGTGATGTGTGCGTTCAACTCACAGAGTTTAACCATTCTTTTCATAGAGCAGTTTGGAAACACTCTTTTTGTTCAGTCTGCAAAGGGATATTTAGACCTATTTGAGGCCTTCGTTGGAAACGGGATTTCTTCATATGAAGCTAGACAGATGAATTCTCAGTAACTTCTTTGTGTTGTGTGTATTCAACTCACAGAGTTGAACCTTTCTTTAGACAGAGCAGATTTGAAACACTCTTTTTGTGGATTTTACAAGTGGAGATTTCGGGCGATTTGAGGCCAATTGTAGTAAAGGAAATATCTTTGTTTAAAAACTAGACAGAAACATTCTCAGAAACTACTCTGTGGTGTGTGCATCCAACTCACAGAGTTTAACCTTTCTTTTCATAGAGCAGTTTGGAAACACTCTGTTTGTTAAGTCTGCAAGGGGATATTTAGACCTCTTTGAGGCCTTCATTGGAAACGGGATTTCTCAGTATACTGCTAGACAGATGAATTCCCAATAACTACTTTGTGTTGTGTGTATTCAAATCACACAGTTGAACCTTCCTTTAGACAGAGCAGTTTGGAAACACTCTTTTTGTGGAATTTGCAAGTGGAGATTTCAAGCGATATGGGGCCAATCTTAGAAATCGAAACATCTTTGTATAAAAACTAGACAGAATCATTCTCAGAAACTACTTTGTGATGTGTGTGTTCAACTCACAGAGTTTAACCTTTCTTTTCACAGAGCAGTTTGGAAACACTCTGTTTGTTAAGTCTGCAAGGGGATATTTAGACCTCTTTGAGGCCTTCGTTGGAAACGGGATTTCTTCATATAAAGATAGAGAGATGAATTCCCAGTAACTTCTTTGTGTTGTGTGTATTCAACTCACAGAGTTGAAACATCTTTTAGACACAGCAGTTTGGAAACACTCTTTTTGTGGAATTTGCAAGTGGAGATTTCAAGCGATTTGGGGCCAATCTTAGAAATCGAAATATCTTTGTATAAAAAGTAGACAGAATCATTCTCAGAAACTACTTTGTGATGTGTGCGTTCAACTCACAGAGTTTAACCTTTCTTTTCATAGAGCAGTTTGGAAACCCTCAGTTTGTTAAGTCTGCAAAGGGATATTTAGACCTATTTGAGGCCTTCGTTGGAAACCGGATTTCTTCATATAAAGCTAGACAGATGAATTCTCAGTAACTTCTTTGTGTTGTGTGTATTCAACTCACGGAGTTGAACCTTTCTTTAGACAGAGCAGATTTGAAACACTCTTTTTGTGGATTTTAGAAGTGGAGATTTCAGGCGATTTGTGGCCAATTGTAGTAAAGGAGATATCTTCGTTTAAAAACTAGACAGAAACATTCTCAGAAACTACTCTGTGGTGTGTGCATTCAACTCACAGAGTTTAACCTTTCTTTTCATAGAGCAGTTTTGAAACACTCTGTTTGTTAAGTCTGCTAGGGGATATTTAGACCTCTTTGAGGCCTTCGTTGGAAACGGGATTTCTCAGTATACTGCTAGACAGATGAATTCCCAATAACTACTTTGTGTTGTGTGTATTCAACTCACACAGTTGAACCTTCCTTTAGACAGAGCAGTTTGGAAACACTCTTTTTGTGGAATTTGCAAGTGGAGATTTCAAGCGATATCGGGCCAATCTTAGAAATCGAAACATCTTTGTATAAAAACTAGACAGAATCAATCTCAGAAACTACTTTGTGATGTGTGTGTTCAACTCACAGAGTTTAACCTTTCTTTTCATAGAGCAGTTTGGAAACACTCTCTTTGTTAAGTCTGCAAGGGGATATTTAGACCTCTTTGAGGCCGTCGTTGGAAACGGGATTTCTTCATATAAAGATAGAGAGATGAATTCCCAGTAACTTCTTTGTGTTGTGTGTATTCAACTCACAGAGTTGAACCTTCCTTTAGACAGAGCAGTTTGGCAACACTCTTTTTGTGGAATTTGCAAGTGGAGATTTCAACCGATTTGGGGCCAATCTTAGAAATCCAAATATCTTTGTATAAAAACTAGACAGAATCATTCTCAGAAACTACTTTGTGTTGTGTCCGTTCAACTCACAGAGTTTAACCTTTCTTTTCATAGAGCAGTTTGGGAACACTCTGTTTGTTAAGTTTGAAAGAGGATATTTGGATCCCTTTGAGACCTTCGTTGGAAACGGGATTTCTCAGTATACTGCTAGACACATAAATTCCCAGTAACTACTTTGTGTTGTGTGTATTCAACTCACAGAGTTGAAGCATCTTTTAGACACATCAGTTAGGAAACACTCTTTTTGTGGAATTTGCAAGTGGAGATTTCAAGCGATTTGGGGCCAATCTTAGAAATCGAAATATCTTTGTATAAGAACTAGACAGAATCATTCTCAGAAACTACTTTGTGATGTGTGCGTTCAACTCACAGAGTTTAACCTTTCTTTTCATAGAGCAGTTTGGAAACACTCAGTTTGTTAAGTCTGCAAAGGGATATTTAGACCTATTTGAGGCCTTCGTTGGAAACGGGATTTCTTCATATCAAGCTAGACAGATGAATTCTCAGTAACTTCTTTGTGTTGTGTGTATTCAACTCACGGAGTTGAACCTTTCTTTAGACAGAGCAGATTTGAAACACTCTTTTTGTGGATTTTAGAAATGGAGATTTCAGGCGATTTGAGGCCAATTGTAGTAAAGGAGATATCTTCGTTTAAAAAGTAGACAGAAACATTCTCAGAAACTACTCTGTTGTGTGTGTATTCAACTCACAGAGTTTAACCTTTCTTTTCATAGAGCAGTGTGGAAGCACTCTGTTTGTTAAGTCTGCAAGGGGATATTTAGACCTCTTTGAGGCCTTCGTTGGAAACGGGATTTCTCAGTATACTGCTAGACAGATGAATTCCCAATAACTACTTTGTGTTGTGTGTATTCAACTCACACAGTTGAACCTTCCTTTAGACAGAGCAGTTTGGATACACTCTTTTTGTGGAATTTGCAAGTGGAGATTTCAAGCGATATCGGGCCAATCTTAGAAATCGAAACATCTTTGTATAAAAACTAGACAGAATCATTCTCAGAAACTACTTTGTGATGTGTGTGTTCAACTCACAGAGTTTAACCTTTCTTTTCATAGAGCAGTTTGGAAACACTCTCTTTGTTAAGTCTGCAAGGGGATATTTAGACCTCTTTGAGGCCTTCGTTGGAAACGGGATTTCTTCATATAAAGATAGAGAGATGAATTCCCAGTAACTTCTTTGTGTTGTGTGTATTCAGCTCACAGAGTTGAACCTTCCTTTAGACAGAGGAGTTTGGCAACACTCTTTTTGTGGAATTTGCAAGTGGAGATTTCAAGCGATTTGGGGCCAGTCTTAGAAATTGAAATATCTTTGTATAAAAACTAGACAGAATCATTCTCAGAAACTACTCTGTGGTGTGTGCATTCAACTCACAGAGTTTCACCTTTCTTTTCATAGAGCAGTTTGGAAACACTCTGTTTGTTAAGTCTGCAAGGGGATATTTAGACCTCTTTGAGGCCTTCGTTGGAAACGGGATTTCTTCATTATAAAGATAGAGAGATGAATTAACAGTAACTTCTTTGTGTTGTGTGTATTCAACTCACAGAGTTGAACCTTCCTTTAGACAGAGCAGTTTGGCAACACTCTTTTTGTGGAATTTCCAAGTGGAGATTTCAAGCGATTTGGGGCCAATCTAAAAATCGAAATATCTTTGTATAAAAACTAGACAGAATCATTCTCAGAAACTACTTTGTGATGTGTGCGTTCAACTCACAGAGTTTAACCTTTCTTTTCATAGAGCAGTTTGGAAACACTCTGTTTGTTAAGTCTGCAAAGGGATATTTAGACCTAGTTGAGGCCTTCGTTGGAAACGGGATTTCTTCATATAAAGCTAGACAGATGAATTCTCAGTAACTTCTTTGTGTTGTGTGTATTCAACTCACAGAGTTGAACCTTTCTTTAGACAGAGCAGATTTGAAACACTCTTTTTGTGGATTTTACAAGTGGAGATTTCAAGCGATTTGAGGCCAATTGTAGTAAAGGAGATATTTTTGTTTAAAAACTAGACAGAATCATTCTCAGAAACTACTCTGTGGTGTGTGCATTCAACTCACAGAGTTTCACCTTTCTTTTCATAGAGCAGTTTGGAAACAATCTGTTTGTTAAGTTTGGAAGAGGATATTTGGATCCCTTTGAGACCTTCGTTGGAAAAGGGATTTCTCAGTATACTGCTAGACACATAAATTCCCAGTAAGTTCTTTGTGTTGTGTGTATTCAACTCACAGAGTTGAAACATCTTTTAGACACAGCAGTTTGGAAACACTCTTTTTGTGGAATTTGCAAGTGGAGATTTCAAGCGATTTGAGGCCAATCTTAGAAATCCAAATATCTTTGTATAAAAACTAGACAGAATCATTCTCAGAAACTACTTTGTGATGTGTGTGTTCAACTCACAGAGGTTAACCTTTCTTTTCATAGAGCAGTTTGGAAACACTCTGTGTGTTAAGTCTGCAAGGGGATATTTAGACCTCTTTGAGGCCTTCGTTGGAAACGGGATTTCTTCATATAAAGATAGAGAGATGAATTCCCAGTAACTTCTTTGTGTTGTGTGTATTCAACTCACAGAGTTGAACCTTCCTTTAGACAGAGCAGTTTGGCAACACTCTTTTTGTGGAATTTGCAAGTGGAGATTTCAAGCGATTTGGGGCCAATCTTAGAAATCGAAATATCTTTGTATAAAAACTAGACAGAATCATTCTCAGAAACTACTTTGTGATGTGTGCGTTCAACTCACAGAGTTTAACCATTCTTTTCATAGAGCAGTTTGGAAACACTCTTTTTGTTCAGTCTGCAAAGGGATATTTAGACCTCTTTGAGGCCTTCGTTGGAAACGGGATTTCTTCATATGAAGCTAGACAGATGAATTCTCAGTAACTACTTTGTGTTGTGTGTATTCAACTCACAGAGTTGAACCTTCCTTTAGACAGAGCAGTTTGGCAACACTCTTTTTGTGGAATTTGCAAGTGGAGATTTCAAGCGATTTGGGGCCAATCTTAGAAATTGAATTATCTTTGTATAAAAACTAGACAGAATCATTCTCAGAAACTACTTTGTGATGTGTCCGTTCAACTCACAGAGTTTAACCTTTCTTTTCATAGAGCAGTTTGGAAACACTCTGTTTGTTAAGTCTGCAAAGTGATATTTAGACCTATTAGAGGCCTTAGTTGGAAACGGGATTTCTTCATAGAAAGCTAGACAGATGAATTCTCAGTAGCTTCTTTGTGTTGTGTGTATTCAACTCACAGAGTTGAACCTTTCTTTAGACGGAGCAGATTTGAAACACTCTTTTTGTGGGTTTTACAAGTGGAGATTTCAAGCGATTTGAGGCCAATTGTAGTAAAGGAGATATCTTCGTTTAAAAATTAGACAGAATCATTCTCAGAAACTTCTCTGTGGTGTGTGCATTCAACTCACAGAGTTTCACCTTTCTTTTCATAGAGCAGTTTGGAAACACTCTGTTTGTTAAGTCTGCAAGGGGATATTTAGACCTCATTGAGGCCTTCATTGGAAAAGGGATTTCTCAGTATACTGCTAGACAGATGAATTCCCAATAACTACTTTGTGTTGTGTGTATTCAACTAACACAGTTGAACCTTCCTTTAGACAGAGCAGTTTGGAAACACTCTTTTTGTGGAATTTGCAAGTGGAGATTTCAAGCGATATGGGGCCAATCTTAGAAAACGAAACATCTTTGTATGAAAACTAGACAGAATCATTCTCAGAAACTACTTTGTTATGTGTGTGTTCAACTCACAGAGTTTAACCTTTCTTTTCATAGAGCAGTTTGGAAACACTCTGTTTGTTAAGTCTGCAAGGGGATATTTAGACCTCTTTGAGGCCTTCGTTGGAAACGGGATTTCTTCATTATAAAGATAGAGAGATGAATTCCCAGTAACTTCTTTGTGTTGTGTGTATTCAAATCACAGAGTTGAACATTCCTTTAGACAGAGCAGTTTGGCAACACTCTTTTTGTGGAATTTGCAAGTGGAGATTTCAAGCGATTTGGGGCCAATCTAAAAATCGAAATATCTTTGTATAAAAACTAGACAGAATCATTCTCAGAAACTACTTTGTGATGTGTGCGTTCAACTCACAGAGTTTAACCTTTCTTTTCATAGAGCAGTTTGGAAACACTCTGTTTGTTAAGTCTGCAAAGGGATATTTAGACCTATTTGAGGCCTTCGTTGGAAACGGGATTACTTCATATAAAGCTAGACAGATGAATTCTCAGTAACTTCTTTGTGTTGTGTGTATTCAACTCACAGAGTTGAACCTTTCTTTAGACAGAGCAGATTTGAAACACTCTTTTTGTGGATTTTACAATTGGAGATTTCAAGGGATTTGAGGCCAATTGTAGTAAAGGAGATATCTTCGTTTAAAAACTAGACAGAATCATTCTCAGAAACTACTCTGTGGTGTGTGCATTCAACTCACAGAGTTTCACCTTTCTTTTCATAGAGCAGTTTGGAAACAATCTGTTTGTTAAGTTTGGAAGAGGATATTTGGATCCCTTTGAGACCTTCGTTGGAAAAGGGATTTCTCAGTATACTGCTAGACACATAAATTCCCAGTAAGTTCTTTGTGTTGTGTGTATTCAACTCACAGAGTTGAAACATCTTTTAGACACAGCAGTTTGGAAACACTCTTTTTGTGGAATTTGCAAGTGGAGATTTCAAGCCATTTGAGGCCAATCTTAGAAATCGAAATATCTTTGTATAAAAACTAGACAGAATCATTCTCAGAAACTACTTTGTGATGTGTGCGTTCAACTCACAGAGTTTAACCGTTCTTTTCATAGAGCAGTTTGGAAACACTCTGTTTGTTAAGTCTGCAAAGGGATATTTAGACCTCTTTGAGGCCTTCGTTGGAAACGGGATTTCTTCATATAAAGCTAGACAGATGAATTCTCAGTAACTTCTTTGTGTTGTGTGTATTCAACTCACAGAGTTGAACCTTTCTTTAGACAGAGCAGATTTGAAACACTCTTTTTGTGGATTTCACAAGTGGAGATTTCAAGCGATTTGAGGCCAATTGTAGTAAAGGAGATATCTTCGTTTAAAAACTAGACATAAACATTCTCAGAAACTACTCTGTGGTGTGTGCATTCAACTCACAGAGTTTAACCTTTCTTTTCATAGAGCAGTTTGGAAACACTCTGTTTGTTAAGTCTGCAAGGGGATATTTAGACCTCTTTGAGGCCTTCGTTGGAAACAGGATTTCTCAGTATACTGCTAGACAGATGAATTCCCAATAACTACTTTGTGTTGTGTGTATTCAACTCACACAGTTGAACCTTCCTTTAGACAGAGCAGTTTGGAAACACTCTTTTTGTGGAATTTGAAAGTGGAGACTTCAAGCGATATGGGGACAATCTTAGAAATCGAAACATCTTGGTATAAAAACTAGACAGAATCATTCTCAGAAACTACTTTGTGATGTGTGTGTTCAACTCACAGAGGTTAACCTTTCTTTTCATAGAGCAGTTAGGAAACACTCTGTGTGTTAAGTCTGCAAGGGGATATTTAGACCTCTTTGAGGCCTTCGTTGGAAACGGGATTTCTTCATATAAAGATAGAGAGATGAATTCCCAGTAACTTCTTTGTGTTGTGTGTATTCAACTCACAGAGTTGAAACTTCCTTTAGACAGAGCAGTTTGGCAACACTCTTTTTGTGGAATTTGCAAGTGGAGATTTCAAGCGATTTGGGGCCAATCTTAGAAATCGAAATATCTTTGTATAAAAACTAGACAGAATCATTCTCAGAAACTACTTTGTGATGTGTGCGTTCAACTCACAGAGTTTAACCTTTCTTTTCATAGAGCAGTTTGGAAACACTCTTTTTGTTCAGTCTGCAAAGGGATATTTAGACCTCTTTGAGGCCTTCGTTGGAAACGGGATTTCTTCATATGAAGCTAGACAGATGAATTCTCAGTAACTTCTTTGTGTTGTGTGTATTCAACTCACAGAGTTGAAACTTTCTTTAGACAGAGAAGATTTGAAACACTCTTTTTGTGGGTTTTACAAGTGGAGATTTCAAGCGATTTGAGGCCAATTGTAGTAAAGGAGATATCTTCGTTTAAAAATTAGACAGAATCATTCTCAGAAACTACTCTGTGGTGTGTGCATTCAACTCACAGAGTTTCACCTTTCTTTTCATAGAGCAGTTTGGAAACACTCTGTTTGTTAAGTTTGGAAGAGGATACTTGGATCCCTTTGAGACCTTCGTTGGAAACGGGATTTCTCAGTATACTGCTAGACACATAAATTCCCAGTAACTTCTTTGTGTTGTGTGTATTCAACTCACAGAGTTGAAACATCTTTTAGACACAGCAGTTTGGAAACACTCTTTTTGTGGAATTTGCAAGTGGAGATATCAAGCTATTTGAGGCCAATCTTAGAAATCGAAATATCTTTGTATAAAAACTAGACAGAATCATTCTCAGAAACTACTTTGTGATGTGTGCGTTCAACTCACAGAGTTTAACCTTTATTTTCATAGAGCAGTTTGGAAACACTGTTTTTTAAGTCTGCAAAGGGATAGTTAGACCCATTTGAGAACTTCGTTGGAAACGGGATTTCTTCATATCAAGCGAGACAGATGAATTCTCAGTAACTTCTTTGTGTTGTGTGTATTCAACTCACAGAGTTGAACCTTTCTTTAGACAGAGCAGATTTGAAACACTCTTTTTGTGGATTTTACAAGTGGAGATTTCAGGCGATTTGAGGCCCATTGTAGTAAAGGAAATATCTTCGTTTAAAAACTAGACATAAACATTCTCAGAAACTACTCTGTGGTGTGTGCATTCAACTCACAGAGTTTAACCTTTCTTTTCATAGAGCAGTTTGGAAACACTCTGTTTGTTAAGTCTGCAAGGGGATATTTAGACCTCTTTGAGGCCTTCGTTGGAAACGGGATTTCTCAGTATACTGCTAGACAGATGAATTCCCAATAACTACTTTGTGTTGTGTGTATTCAACTCACACAGTTGAACCTACCTTTAGACAGAGCAGTTTGGAAACACTCTTTCAGTGGAATTTGCAAGTGGAGATTTCAAGCGATTTGAGGCCAATCTTAGAAATCGAAATATCTTTGTATAAAAACTAGACAGAATCATTCTCAGAAACTACTTTGTGATGTGTGCGTTCAACTCACAGAGTTTAACCGTTCTTTTCATAGAGCAGTTTGGAAACACTCTGTTTGTTAAGTCTGCAAAGGGATATTTAGACCTATTTGAGGCCTTCGTTGGAAACGGGATTTCTTCATATAAAGCTAGACAGATGTATTCTCAGTAACTTCTTTGTGTTGTGTGTATTCAACCCACAGAGTTGAACCTTTCTTTAGACAGAGCAGATTTGAAACACTCTTTTTGTGGATTTCACAAGTGGAGATTTCAAGCGATTTGTGGCCAATTGTAGTAAAGGAGATATCTTCGTTTAAAAACTAGACATAAACATTCTCAGAAACTACTCTGTGGTGTGTGCATTCAACTCACAGAGTTTAACGTTTCTTTTCATAGAGCAGTTTGGAAACACTCTGTTTGTTAAGTCTGCAAGGGGATATTTAGACCTCTTTGAGGCCTTCGTTGGAAACGGGATTTCTCAGTATACTGCTAGACAGATGAATTCCCAATAACTACTTTGTGTTGTGTGTATTCAACTCACACAGTTGAACCTTCCTTTAGAGAGAGCAGTTTGGAAACACTCTTTTTGTGGAATTTGCAAGTGGAGATTTCAAGCGATATGGGGCCAATCTTAGAAATCGAAACATCTTTGTATAAAAACTAGACAGAATCATTCTCAGAAACTACTTTGTGATGTGTGTGTTCAACTCACAGAGGTTAACCTTTCTTTTCATAGAGCAGTTTGGAAACACTCTGTGTGTTAAGTCTGCAAGGGGATATTTAGACCTCTTTGAGGCCATCGTTTTAAACGGGATTTCTTCATATAAAGATAGAGAGATGAATTCCCAGTAACTTCTTTGTGTTGTGTGTATTCAACTCACAGAGTTGAACCTTCCTTTAGACAGAGCAGTTTGGCAACACTCTTTTTGTGGAATTTGCAAGTGGAGATTTCAAGCGATTTGGGGCCAATCTTAGAAATCGAAATATCTTTGTATAAAAACTAGACAGAATCGTTCTCAGAAACTACTTTGTGATGTGTCCGTTCAACTCAGAGAGTTTAACCTTTCTTTTCATAGAGCAGTTTGGAAACGCTCTGTTTCTTAAGTCTGCAAAGGGATATTTAGACCTATTTGAGGCCTTCGTTGGAAACGGGATTTCTTCATATAAAGCTAGACAGATGAATTCTCAGTAACTTCTTTGTGTTGTGTGTATTCAACTCACAGAGTTGAACTTTTCTTTAGACAGAGCAGATTTGAAACACTCTTTTTGTGGGTTTTACAAGTGGAGATTTCAAGCGATTTGAGGCCAATTGTAGTAAAGGAGATATCTTCGTTTAAAAATTAGACAGAATCATTCTCAGAAACTACTCTGTGGTGTGTGCATTCAACTCACAGAGTTTCACCTTTCTTTTCATAGAGCAGTTTGGAAACACTCTGTTTGTTAAGTTTGGAAGAGGATATTTGGATCCCTTTGAGACCTTCGTTGGAAACGGGATTTCTCAGTATACTGCGAGACACATAAATTCCCAGTAACTTCTTTGTGTTGTGTGTATTCAACTCACAGAGTTGAAACATCTTTTAGACACATCAGTTTGGAAACACTCTTTTTGTGGAATTTGCAAGTGGAGATATCAAGCGATTTGAGGCCAATCTTAGAAATCGAAATATCTTTGTATAAAAACTAGACAGAATCATTCTCAGAAACTACTTTGTGATGTGTCCGTTCAACTCACAGAGTTTAACCTTTCTTTTCATATAGCAGTTTGGAAACACTCTGTTTGTTAAGTCTGCAAAGGGATATGTAGACCTATTTGAGGCCTTCGTTGGAAACGGGATTTCTTCATATAAAGCTAGACAGATGAATTCTCAGTAACTTCTTTGTGTTGTGTGTATTCAACTCACAGAGTTGAACCTTTCTTTAGACAGAGCAGATTTGAAACACTCTTTTTGTGGATTTTACAAGTGGAGATTTCAAGCGATTTGAGGCCAATTGTAGTAAAGGAGATATGTTCGTTTAAAAACTAGACAGAATCATTCTCAGAAACTACTCTGTGTTGTGTGCATTCAACTCACAGAGTTTCACCTTTCTTTTCATAGAGCAGTTTGGAAACAATCTGTTTGTTAAGTTTGGAAGAGGATATTTGGATCCCTTTGAGACCTTCGTTGGAAAAGGTATTTCTCAGTATACTGCTAGACACATAAATTCCCAGTAAGTTCTTTGTGTTGTGTGTATTCAACTCACAGAGTTGAAACATCTTTTAGACACAGCAGTTTGGAAACACTCTTTTTGTGGAATTTGCAAGTGGAGATTTCAAGCGATTTGAGGCCAATCTTAGAAATCGAAATATCTTTGTATAAAAACTAGACAGAATCATTCTCAGAAACTACTTTGTGATGTGTGCGTTCAACTCACAGAGTTTAACCGTTCTTTTCATAGAGCAGTTTGGAAACACTCTGTTTGTTAAGTCTGCAAAGGGATATTTAGACCTATTTGAGGCCTTCGTTGGAAACGGGATTTCTTCATATAAAGCTAGACAGATGTATTCTCAGTAACTTCTTTGTGTTGTGTGTATTCAACTCACAGAGTTGAACCTTTCTTTAGACAGAGCAGATTTGAAACACTCTTTTTGTGGATTTCACAAGTGGAGATTTCAAGCGATTTGTGGCCAATTGTAGTAAAGGAGATATCTTCGTTTAAAAACTAGACATAAACATTCTCAGAAACTACTCTGTGGTGTGTGCATTCAACTCACAGAGTTTAACGTTTCTTTTCATAGAGCAGTTTGGAAACACTCTGTTTGTTAAGTCTGCAAGGGGATATTTAGACCTCTTTGAGGCCTTCGTTGGAAACGGGATTTCTCAGTATACTGCTAGACAGATGAATTCCCAATAACTACTTTGTGTTGTGTGTATTCAACTCACACAGTTGAACCTTCCTTTAGAGAGAGCAGTTTGGAAACACTCTTTTTGTGGAATTTGCAAGTGGAGATTTCAAGCGATATGGGGCCAATCTTAGAAATCGAAACATCTTTGTATAAAAACTAGACAGAATCATTCTCAGAAACTACTTTGTGATGTGTGTGTTCAACTCACAGAGTTTAACCTTTCTTTTCATAGAGCAGTTTGGAAACACTCTGTGTGTTAAGTCTGCAAGGGGATATTTAGACCTCTTTGAGGCCATCGTTTTAAACGGGATTTCTTCATATAAAGATAGAGAGATGAATTCCCAGTAACTTCTTTGTGTTGTGTGTATTCAACTCACAGAGTTGAACCTTCCTTTAGACAGAGCAGTTTGGCAACACTCTTTTTGTGGAATTTGCAAGTGGAGATTTCAAGCGATTTGGGGCCAATCTTAGAAATCGAAATATCTTTGTATAAAAACTAGACAGAATCGTTCTCAGAAACTACTTTGTGATGTGTCCGTTCAACTCAGAGAGTTTAACCTTTCTTTTCATAGAGCAGTTTGGAAACGCTCTGTTTCTTAAGTCTGCAAAGGGATATTTAGACCTATTTGAGGCCTTCGTTGGAAACGGGATTTCTTCATATAAAGCTAGACAGATGAATTCTCAGTAACTTCTTTGTGTTGTGTGTATTCAACTCACAGAGTTGAACTTTTCTTTAGACAGAGCAGATTTGAAACACTCTTTTTGTGGGTTTTACAAGTGGAGATTTCAAGCGATTTGAGGCCAATTGTAGTAAAGGAGATATCTTCGTTTAAAAATTAGACAGAATCATTCTCAGAAACTACTCTGTGGTGTGTGCATTCAACTCACAGAGTTTCACCTTTCTTTTCATAGAGCAGTTTGGAAACACTCTGTTTGTTAAGTTTGGAAGAGGATATTTGGATCCCTTTGAGACCTTCGTTGGAAACGGGATTTCTCAGTATACTGCGAGACACATAAATTCCCAGTAACTTCTTTGTGTTGTGTGTATTCAACTCACAGAGTTGAAACATCTTTTAGACACAGCAGTTTGGAAACACTCTTTTTGTGGAATTTGCAAGTGGAGATTTCAAGCGATAAGGGGCCAATCTTAGAAATCGAAACATCTTTGCATAAAAACTAGACAGAATCATTCTCAGAAACTACTTTGTGATGTGTGCGTTCAACTCACAGAGTTTAACCTTTCTTTTCATAGAGCAGTTTGGAAACACTCAGTTTGTTAAGTCTACAAATAGGATATTTAGACCTATTTGAGGCCTTCGTTGGAAACGGGATTTCTTCATATAAAGCTAGAAAGATGAATTCTCAGTAACTTCTTTGTGTTGTGTGTATTCAACTCACGGAGTTGAACCTTTCTTTAGACAGAGCAGATTTGAAACACTCTTTTTGTGGATTTTACAAGTGGAGATTTCAGGCGATTTGAGGCCAATTGTAGTAAAGGAGATATCTTCGTTTAAAAACTAGACAGAAACATTCTCAGAAACTACTCTGTGGTGTGTGCATTCAACTCACAGAGTTTAACGTTTCTTTTCATAGAGCAGTTTGGAAACACTCTGTTTGTTAAGTCTGCAAGGGGATATTTAGACCTCTTTGAGGCCTTCGTTGGAAACGGGATTTCTTCATATAAAGCTAGACAGATGAATTCTCAGTAACTTCTTTGTGTTGTGTGTATTCAACTCACAGAGTTGAAACATCTTTTAGACACAGCAGTTTGGAAACACTCTTTTTGTGGAATTTGCAAGTAGAGATTTCAAGCGATTTGAGGCCAATCTTAGAAATCGAAATATCTTTGTATAAAAACTAGACAGAATCATTCTCAGAAACTACTTTGTGATGTGTGCGTTCAATTCACAGAGTTTAACCTTTCTTTTCATAGAGCAGTTTGGAAACACTCTGTTTGTTAAGTCTGCAAAGGGATATTTAGGCCTATTTGAGGCCTTCGTTGGAAACGGGATTTCTTCATATAAAGCTAGACAGATGAATTCTCAGTAACTTCTTTGTGTTGTGTGTATTCAACTGAGAGAGTTGAACCTTTCTTTAGACAGAGCAGATTTGAAAGACTCTTTTTGTGGATTTTACAAGCGGAGATTTCAAGCGATTTGAGGCCATTTGTAGTAAAGGAGATAACTTCGTTTCAAAACTAGACAGAATCATTCTCAGAAACTGCTCTGTGGTGTGTGGATTCAACTCACAGAGTTTCACCTTTCTTTTCATAGAGCAGTTTGGAAACACTCTGTTTGTTAAGTTTGGAAGAGGATATTTGGATCCCTTTGAGACCTTCGTTGGAAACGGGATTTCTCAGTATACTGCTAGACACATAAATTCCCATAACTTCTTTGTGTTGTGTGTATTCAACTCACAGAGTTGAACCTTTCTTTAGACAGAGCAGATTTGAAACACTCTTTTTGTGGATTTTACAAGTGGAGATTTCAAGCGATTTGAGGCCAATTGTAGTAAAGGAGATATCTTCGTTTAAAAATTAGACAGAATCATTCTCAGAAACTACTCTGTGGTGTGTGCATTCAACTCACAGAGTTTCACCTTTCTTTTCATAGAGCAGTTTGGAAACACTCTGTTTGTTAAGTTTGGAAGAGGATATTTGGATCCCTTTGAGACCTTCGTTGGAAACGGGATTTCTCAGTATACTGCTAGACACATAAATTCCCAGTAACTTCTTTGTGTTGTGTGTATTCAACTCACAGAGTTGAAACATCTTTTAGACACAGCAGTTTGGAAACACTCTTTTTGTGGAATTTGCAAGTGGAGATTTCAAGCGATTTGAGGCCAATCTTAGAAATCGAAATATCTTTGTATAAAAACTAGACAGAATCATTCTCAGAAACTACTTTGTGATGTGTGCGTTCAACTCACAGAGTTTAACCTTTCTTTTCATAGAGCAGTTTGGAAACACTCTGTTTGTTAAGTCTGCAAAGGGATATTTAGACCTATTTGAGGCCTTCGTTGGAAAAGGGATTTCTTCATATAAAGTTAGACAGATGAATTCTCAGTAAGTTCTTTGTGTTGTGTGTATTCAACTCAGAGAGTTGAACCTTTCTATAGACAGAGCAGATTTGAAACACTCTTTTTGTGGATTTTACAAGTGGAGATTTCAGGCGATTTGAGGCCAATTGTAGTAAAGGAAATATCTTCGTTTAAAAACTAGACAGAAACATTCTCAGAAACTACTCTTTGGTGTGTGCATTCAACTCACAGAGTTTCACCTTTCTTTTCATAGAGCAGTTTGGAAACACTCTGTGTGTTAAGTCTGCAAGGGGATATTTAGACCTCTTTGAGGCCTTCGCTGGAAACGGGATTTCTTCATATAGAGATAGAGAGATGAATTCCCAGTAACTTCTTTGTGTTGTATGTATTCAACTCACAGAGTTGAACCTTCCTTTAGACAGAGCAGTTTGGCAACACTCTTTTTGTGGAATTTGCAAGTGGAGAGTTCAAGCGATTTGGGGCCAATCTTAGAAATCAAAATATCTTTGTATAAAAACTAGACAGAATCATTCTCAGAAACTACTTTGTGATGTGTGCGTTCAATTCACAGAGTTTAACCTTTCTTTTCATAGAGCAGTTTGGAAACACTCTGTTTGTTAAGTCTGCAAAGGGATATTTAGGCCTATTTGAGGCCTTCGTTGGAAACGGGATTTCTTCATATAAAGCTAGACAGATGAATTCTCAGTAACTTCTTTGTGTTGTGTGTATTCAACTCACAGAGTTGAACCTTTCTTTAGACAGAGCAGATTTGAAACACTCTTTTTGTGGATTTTACAAGTGGAGATTTCAAGCGATTTGAGGCCAATTGTAGTAAAGGAGATATCTTCGTTTAAAAACTAGACAGAATCATTCTCAGAAACTACTCTGTGGTGTGTGCATTCAACTCACAGAGTTTCACCTTTCTTTTCATAGAGCAGTTTGGAAACACTCTGTTTGTTAAGTTTGGAGGAGGATATTTGGATCCCTTTGAGACCTTCGTTGGAAACGCGATTTCTCAGTATACTGCTAGACACATAAATTCCCAGTAACTTCTTCGTGTTGTGTGTATTCAACTCACAGAGTTGTAACATCTTTTAGACACAGCAGTTTGGAAACACTCTTTTTCTGGAATTTGCAAGTGGAGATTTCAAGCGATTTGAGGCCAATCTTAGAAATCGAAATATCTTTGTATAAAAACTAGACAGAATCATTCTCAGAAACTACTTTGTGATGTGTGCGTTCAATTCACAGAGTTTAACCTTTCTTTTCATAGAGCAGTTTGGAAACACTCTGTTTGATAAGTCTGCAAAGGGATATTTAGGCCTATTTGAGGCCTTCGTTGGAAACGGGATTTCTTCATATAAAGCTAGACAGATGAATTCTCGGTAACTTCTTTGTGTTGTGTGTATTCAACTCACAGAGTTGAACCTTTCTTTAGACAGAGCAGATTTGAAACACTCTTTTTGTGGATTTTACAAGTGGAGATTTCAAGCGATTTGAGGCCAATTGTAGTAAAGGAGATATCTTCGTTTCAAAACTAGACAGAATCATTCTCAGAAACTACTCTGTGGTGTGTGGATTCAACTCACAGAGTTTCACCTTTCTTTTCATAGAGCAGTTTGGAAACACTCTGTTTGTTAAGTTTGGAAGAGGATATTTGGATCCCTTTGAGACCTTCGTTGGAAACGGGATTTCTCAGTATACTGCTAGACACTTAAATTCCCATAACTTCTTTGTGTTGTGTGTACTCAACTCACAGAGTTGAACCTTTCTTTAGACAGAGCAGATTTGAAACACTCTTTTTGTGGATTTTACAAGTGGAGATTTCAAGCGATTTGAGGCCAATTGTAGTAAAGGAGATATCTTCGTTTAAAAATTAGACAGAATCATTCTCAGAAACTACTCTGTGGTGTGTGCATTCAACTTACAGAGTTTCACCTTTCTTTTCATAGAGCAGTTTGGAAACACTCTGTTTGTTAAGTTTGGAAGAGGATATTTGGATCCCTTTGAGACCTTCGTTGGAAACGGGATTTCTCAGTATACTGCTAGACACATAAATTCCCAGTAACTTCTTTGTGTTGTGTGTATTCAACTCACAGAGTTGAAACATCTTTTAGACACAGCAGTTTGGAAACACTCTTTTTGTGGAATTTGCAAGTGGAGATTTCAAGCGATTTGAGGCCAATCTTACAAATCGATATATCTTTTTATAAAAACTAGACAGAATCATTCTCAGAAACTACTTTGTGATGTGTGCGTTCAACTCACAGAGTTTAACCTTTCTTTTCATAGAGCAGTTTGGAAACACTCTGTTTGTTAAGTCTGCAAAGGGATATTTAGACCTATTTGAGGCCTTCGTTGGAAAAGGTATTTCTTCATATAAAGTTAGACAGATGAATTCTCAGTAAGTTCTTTGTGTTGTGTGTATTCAACTCACAGAGTTGAACCTTTCTATAGACAGAGCAGATTTGAAACACTCTTTTTGTGGATTTTACAAGTGGAGATTTCAGGCGATTTGAGGCCAATTGTAGTAAAGGAAATATCTTCGTTTAAAAACTAGACAGAAACATTCTCAGAAACTACTCTGTGGTGTGTGCATTCAACTCACAGAGTTTCACCTTTCTTTTCATAGAGCAGTTTGGAAACACTCTGTTTGTTAAGTTTGGAAGAGGATATTTGGATCCCTTTGAGACCTTCGTTGGAAACGGGATTTCTCAGTATACTGCTAGACACATAAATTCCCAGTAACTTCTTTGTGTTGTGTGTATTCAACTCACAGAGTTGAACCTTTCTTTAGACAGAGCAGATTTGAAACACTCTTTTTGTGGATTTTACAAGTGGAGATTTCAAGCGATTTGAGGCCAATTGTAGTAAAGGAGATATCTTCGTTTAAAAATTAGACAGAATCATTCTCAGAAACTACTCTGTGGTGTGTGCATTCAACTCACAGAGTTTCACCTTTCTTTTCATAGAGCAGTTTGGAAACACTCTGTTTGTTAAGTTTGGAAGAGGATAGTTGGATCCCTTTGAGACCTTCGTTGGAAACGGGATTTCTCAGTATACTGCTAGACACATAAATTCCCAGTAACTTCTTTGTGTTGTGTGTATTCAACTCACAGAGTTGAAACATCTTTTAGACACAGCAGTTTGGAAACACTCTTTTTGTGGAATTTGCAAGTGGAGATTTCAAGCGATTTGAGGCCAATCTTACAAATCGAAATATCTTTGTATAAAAACTATACAGAATCATTCTCAGAAACTACTTTGTGATGTGTGCGTTCAACTCACAGAGTTTAACCTTTCTTTTCATAGAGCAGTTTGGAAACACTCTGTTTGTTAAGTCTGCAAAGGGATATTTAGACCTATTTGAGGCCTTCGTTGGAAAAGGGATTTCTTCATATAAAGCTAGACAGATGAATTCTCAGTAAGTTCTTTGTGTTGTGTGTATTCAACTCACAGAGTTGAACCTTTCTATAGACAGAGCAGATTTGAAACACTCTTTTTGTGGATTTTACAAGTGGAGATTTCAGGCGATTTGAGGCCAATTGTAGTAAAGGAAATATCTTCGTTTAATAACTAGACAGAATCATTCTCAGGAACTACTCTGTGGTGTGTGCATTCAACCCACAGAGTTTCACCTTTCTTTTCATAGAGCAGTTTGGAAACACTCTGTGTGTTAAGTCTGCAAGGGGATATTTAGACCTCTTTGAGGCCTTCGCTGGAAACGGGATTTCTTCATATAGAGATAGAGAGATGAATTCCCAGTAACTTCTTTGTGTTGTATGTATCCAACTCACAGAGTTGAACCTTCCTTTAGACAGAGCAGTTTGGCAACACTCTTTTTGTGGAATTTGCAAGTGGAGAGTTCAAGCGATTTGGGGCCAATCTTAGAAATCGGAATATCTTTGTATAAAAACTAGACAGAATCATTCTCAGAAACTACTTTGTGATGTGTGCGTTCAATTCACAGAGTTTAACCTTTCTTTTCATAGAGCAGTTTGGAAACACTCTGTTTGTTAAGTCTGCAAAGGGATATTTAGGCCTATTTGAGGCCTTCGTTGGAAACGGGATTTCTTCATATAAAGCTAGACAGATGAATTCTCAGTAACTTCTTTGTGTTGTGTGTATTCAACTCAGAGAGTTGAACCTTTCTTTAGACAGAGCAGATTTGAAACACTCTTTTTGTGGATTATACAAGTGGAGATTTCAAGCGATTTGAGGCCAGTTGTAGTAAAGGAGATATCTTCGTTTAAAAACTAGACAGAATCATTCTCAGAAACTACTCTGTGGTGTGTGCATTCAACTCACAGAGTTTCACCTTTCTTTTCATAGAGCAGTTTGGAAACACTCTGTTTGTTAAGTTTGGAGGAGGATATTTGGATCCCTTTGAGACCTTCGTTGGAAACGGGATTTCTCAGTATACTGCTAGACACATAAATTCCCAGTAACTTCTTTGTGTTGTGTGTATTCAACTCACAGAGTTGAAACATCTTTTACACACAGCAGTTTGGAAACACTCTTTTTGTGGAATTTGCAAGTAGAGATTTCAAGCGATTTGAGGCCAATCTTAGAAATCGAAATATCTTTGTATAAAAACTAGACAGAATCATTCTCAGAAACTACTTTGTGATGTGTGCGTTCAATTCACAGAGTTTAACCTTTCTTTTCATAGAGCAGTTTGGAAACACTCTGTTTGTTAAGTCTGCAAAGGGATATTTAGGCCTATTTGAGGCCTTCGTTGGAAACGGGATTTCTTCATATAAAGCTAGACAGATGAATTCTCAGTAACTTCTTTGTGTTGTGTGTATTCAACTCAGAGAGTTGAACCTTTCTTTAGACAGAGCAGATTTGAAAGACTCTTTTTGTGGATTTTACAAGCGGAGATTTCAAGCGATTTGAGGCCATTTGTAGTAAAGGAGATATCTTCGTTTCAAAACTAGACAGAATCATTCTCAGAAACTGCTCTGTGGTGTGTGGATTCAACTCACAGAGTTTCACCTTTCTTTTCATAGAGCAGTTTGGAAACACTCTGTTTGTTAAGTTTGGAAGAGGATATTTGGATCCCTTTGAGACCTTCGTTGGAAACGGGATTTCTCAGTATACTGCTAGACACATAAATTCCCATAACTTCTTTGTGTTGTGTGTATTCAACTCACAGAGTTGAACCTTTCTTTAGACAGAGCAGATTTGAAACACTCTTTTTGTGGATTTTACAAGTGGAGATTTCAAGCGATTTGAGGCCAATTGTAGTAAAGGAGATATCTTCGTTTAAAAATTAGACAGAATCATTCTCAGAAACTACTCTGTGGTGTGTGCATTCAACTCACAGAGTTTCACCTTTCTTTTCATAGAGCAGTTTGGAAACACTCTGTTTGTTAAGTTTGGAAGAGGATATTTGGATCCCTTTGAGACCTTCGTTGGAAACGGGATTTCTCAGTATACTGCTAGACACATAAATTCCCAGTAACTTCTTTGTGTTGTGTGTATTCAACTCACAGAGTTGAAACATCTTTTAGACACAGCAGTTTGGAAACACTCTTTTTGTGGAATTTGCAAGTGGAGATTTCAAGCGATTTGAGGCCAATCTTAGAAATCGAAATATCTTTGTATAAAAACTAGACAGAATCATTCTCAGAAACTACTTTGTGATGTGTGCGTTCAACTCACAGAGTTTAACCTTTCTTTTCATAGAGCAGTTTGGAAACACTCTGTTTGTTAAGTCTGCAAAGGGATATTTAGACCTATTTGAGGCCTTCGTTGGAAAAGGGATTTCTTCATATAAAGTTAGACAGATGAATTCTCAGTAAGTTCTTTGTGTTGTGTGTATTCAACTCAGAGAGTTGAACCTTTCTATAGACAGAGCAGATTTGAAACACTCTTTTTGTGGATTTTACAAGTGGAGATTTCAGGCGATTTGAGGCCAATTGTAGTAAAGGAAATATCTTCGTTTAAAAACTAGACAGAAACATTCTCAGAAACTACTCTTTGGTGTGTGCATTCAACTCACAGAGTTTCACCTTTCTTTTCATAGAGCAGTTTGGAAACACTCTGTGTGTTAAGTCTGCAAGGGGATATTTAGACCTCTTTGAGGCCTTCGCTGGAAACGGGATTTCTTCATATAGAGATAGAGAGATGAATTCCCAGTAACTTCTTTGTGTTGTATGTATTCAACTCACAGAGTTGAACCTTCCTTTAGACAGAGCAGTTTGGCAACACTCTTTTTGTGGAATTTGCAAGTGGAGAGTTCAAGCGATTTGGGGCCAATCTTAGAAATCAAAATATCTTTGTATAAAAACTAGACAGAATCATTCTCAGAAACTACTTTGTGATGTGTGCGTTCAATTCACAGAGTTTAACCTTTCTTTTCATAGAGCAGTTTGGAAACACTCTGTTTGTTAAGTCTGCAAAGGGATATTTAGGCCTATTTGAGGCCTTCGTTGGAAACGGGATTTCTTCATATAAAGCTAGACAGATGAATTCTCAGTAACTTCTTTGTGTTGTGTGTATTCAACTCACAGAGTTGAACCTTTCTTTAGACAGAGCAGATTTGAAACACTCTTTTTGTGGATTTTACAAGTGGAGATTTCAAGCGATTTGAGGCCAATTGTAGTAAAGGAGATATCTTCGTTTAAAAACTAGACAGAATCATTCTCAGAAACTACTCTGTGGTGTGTGCATTCAACTCACAGAGTTTCACCTTTATTTTCATAGAGCAGTTTGGAAACACTCTGTTTGTTAAGTTTGGAGGAGGATATTTGGATCCCTTTGAGACCTTCGTTGGAAACGCGATTTCTCAGTATACTGCTAGACACATAAATTCCCAGTAACTTCTTCGTGTTGTGTGTATTCAACTCACAGAGTTGTAACATCTTTTAGACACAGCAGTTTGGAAACACTCTTTTTCTGGAATTTGCAAGTGGAGATTTCAAGCGATTTGAGGCCAATCTTAGAAATCGAAATATCTTTGTATAAAAACTAGACAGAATCATTCTCAGAAACTACTTTGTGATGTGTGCGTTCAATTCACAGAGTTTAACCTTTCTTTTCATAGAGCAGTTTGGAAACACTCTGTTTGATAAGTCTGCAAAGGGATATTTAGGCCTATTTGAGGCCTTCGTTGGAAACGGGATTTCTTCATATAAAGCTAGACAGATGAATTCTCGGTAACTTCTTTGTGTTGTGTGTATTCAACTCACAGAGTTGAACCTTTCTTTAGACAGAGCAGATTTGAAACACTCTTTTTGTGGATTTTACAAGTGGAGATTTCAAGCGATTTGAGGCCAATTGTAGTAAAGGAGATATCTTCGTTTCAAAACTAGACAGAATCATTCTCAGAAACTACTCTGTGGTGTGTGGATTCAACTCACAGAGTTTCACCTTTCTTTTCATAGAGCAGTTTGGAAACACTCTGTTTGTTAAGTTTGGAAGAGGATATTTGGATCCCTTTGAGACCTTCGTTGGAAACGGGATTTCTCAGTATACTGCTAGACACTTAAATTCCCATAACTTCTTTGTGTTGTGTGTACTCAACTCACAGAGTTGAACCTTTCTTTAGACAGAGCAGATTTGAAACACTCTTTTTGTGGATTTTACAAGTGGAGATTTCAAGCGATTTGAGGCCAATTGTAGTAAAGGAGATATCTTCGTTTAAAAATTAGACAGAATCATTCTCAGAAACTACTCTGTGGTGTGTGCATTCAACTTATAGAGTTTCACCTTTCTTTTCATAGAGCAGTTTGGAAACACTCTGTTTGTTAAGTTTGGAAGAGGATATTTGGATCCCTTTGAGACCTTCGTTGGAAACGGGATTTCTCAGTATACTGCTAGACACATAAATTCCCAGTAACTTCTTTGTGTTGTGTGTATTCAACTCACAGAGTTGAAACATCTTTTAGACACAGCAGTTTGGAAACACTCTTTTTGTGGAATTTGCAAGTGGAGATTTCAAGCGATTTGAGGCCAATCTTACAAATCGATATATCTTTTTATAAAAACTAGACAGAATCATTCTCAGAAACTACTTTGTGATGTGTGCGTTCAACTCACAGAGTTTAACCTTTCTTTTCATAGAGCAGTTTGGAAACACTCTGTTTGTTAAGTCTGCAAAGGGATATTTAGACCTATTTGAGGCCTTCGTTGGAAAAGGTATTTCTTCATATAAAGTTAGACAGATGAATTCTCAGTAAGTTCTTTGTGTTGTGTGTATTCAACTCACAGAGTTGAACCTTTCTATAGACAGAGCAGATTTGAAACACTCTTTTTGTGGATTTTACAAGTGGAGATTTCAGGCGATTTGAGGCCAATTGTAGTAAAGGAAATATCTTCGTTTAAAAACTAGACAGAAACATTCTCAGAAACTACTCTGTGGTGTGTGCATTCAACTCACAGAGTTTCACCTTTCTTTTCATAGAGCAGTTTGGAAACACTCTGTTTGTTAAGTTTGGAAGAGGATATTTGGATCCCTTTGAGACCTTCGTTGGAAACGGGATTTCTCAGTATACTGCTAGACACATAAATTCCCAGTAACTTCTTTGTGTTGTGTGTATTCAACTCACAGAGTTGAACCTTTCTTTAGACAGAGCAGATTTGAAACACTCTTTTTGTGGATTTTACAAGTGGAGATTTCAAGCGATTTGAGGCCAATTGTAGTAAAGGAGATATCTTCGTTTAAAAATTAGACAGAATCATTCTCAGAAACTACTCTGTGGTGTGTGCATTCAACTCACAGAGTTTCACCTTTCTTTTCATAGAGCAGTTTGGAAACACTCTGTTTGTTAAGTTTGGAAGAGGATAGTTGGATCCCTTTGAGACCTTCGTTGGAAACGGGATTTCTCAGTATACTGCTAGACACATAAATTCCCAGTAACTTCTTTGTGTTGTGTGTATTCAACTCACAGAGTTGAAACATCTTTTAGACACAGCAGTTTGGAAACACTCTTTTTGTGGAATTTGCAAGTGGAGATTTCAAGCGATTTGAGGCCAATCTTACAAATCGAAATATCTTTGTATAAAAACTAGACAGAATCATTCTCAGAAACTACTTTGTGATGTGTGCGTTCAACTCACAGAGTTTAACCTTTCTTTTCATAGAGCAGTTTGGAAACACTCTGTTTGTTAAGTCTGCAAAGGGATATTTAGACCTATTTGAGGCCTTCGTTGGAAAAGGGATTTCTTCATATAAAGCTAGACAGATGAATTCTCAGTAAGTTCTTTGTGTTGTGTGTATTCAACTCACAGAGTTGAACCTTTCTATAGACAGAGCAGATTTGAAACACTCTTTTTGTGGATTTTACAAGTGGAGATTTCAGGCGATTTGAGGCCAATTGTAGTAAAGGAAATATCTTCGTTTAATAACTAGACAGAATCATTCTCAGGAACTACTCTGTGGTGTGTGCATTCAACCCACAGAGTTTCACCTTTCTTTTCATAGAGCAGTTTGGAAACACTCTGTGTGTTAAGTCTGCAAGGGGATATTTAGACCTCTTTGAGGCCTTCGCTGGAAACGGGATTTCTTCATATAGAGATAGAGAGATGAATTCCCAGTAACTTCTTTGTGTTGTATGTATCCAACTCACAGAGTTGAACCTTCCTTTAGACAGAGCAGTTTGGCAACACTCTTTTTGTGGAATTTGCAAGTGGAGAGTTCAAGCGATTTGGGGCCAATCTTAGAAATCGGAATATCTTTGTATAAAAACTAGACAGAATCATTCTCAGAAACTACTTTGTGATGTGTGCGTTCAATTCACAGAGTTTAACCTTTCTTTTCATAGAGCAGTTTGGAAACACTCTGTTTGTTAAGTCTGCAAAGGGATATTTAGGCCTATTTGAGGCCTTCGTTGGAAACGGGATTTCTTCATATAAAGCTAGACAGATGAATTCTCAGTAACTTCTTTGTGTTGTGTGTATTCAACTCAGAGAGTTGAACCTTTCTTTAGACAGAGCAGATTTGAAACACTCTTTTTGTGGATTATACAAGTGGAGATTTCAAGCGATTTGAGGCCAGTTGTAGTAAAGGAGATATCTTCGTTTAAAAACTAGACAGAATCATTCTCAGAAACTACTCTGTGGTGTGTGCATTCAACTCACAGAGTTTCACCTTTCTTTTCATAGAGCAGTTTGGAAACACTCTGTTTGTTAAGTTTGGAGGAGGATATTTGGATCCCTTTGAGACCTTCGTTGGAAACGGGATTTCTCAGTATACTGCTAGACACATAAATTCCCAGTAACTTCTTTGTGTTGTGTGTATTCAACTCACAGAGTTGAAACATCTTTTACACACAGCAGTTTGGAAACACTCTTTTTGTGGAATTTGCAAGTAGAGATTTCAAGCGATTTGAGGCCAATCTTAGAAATCGAAATATCTTTGTATAAAAACTAGACAGAATCATTCTCAGAAACTACTTTGTGATGTGTGCGTTCAATTCACAGAGTTTAACCTTTCTTTTCATAGAGCAGTTTGGAAACACTCTGTTTGTTAAGTCTGCAAAGGGATATTTAGGCCTATTTGAGGCCTTCGTTGGAAACGGGATTTCTTCATATAAAGCTAGACAGATGAATTCTCAGTAACTTCTTTGTGTTGTGTGTATTCAACTCAGAGAGTTGAACCTTTCTTTAGACAGAGCAGATTTGAAAGACTCTTTTTGTGGATTTTACAAGCGGAGATTTCAAGCGATTTGAGGCCATTTGTAGTAAAGGAGATATCTTCGTTTCAAAACTAGACAGAATCATTCTCAGAAACTGCTCTGTGGTGTGTGGATTCAACTCACAGAGTTTCACCTTTCTTTTCATAGAGCAGTTTGGAAACACTCTGTTTGTTAAGTTTGGAAGAGGATATTTGGATCCCTTTGAGACCTTCGTTGGAAACGGGATTTCTCAGTATACTGCTAGACACATAAATTCCCATAACTTCTTTGTGTTGTGTGTATTCAACTCACAGAGTTGAACCTTTCTTTAGACAGAGCAGATTTGAAACACTCTTTTTGTGGATTTTACAAGTGGAGATTTCAAGCGATTTGAGGCCAATTGTAGTAAAGGAGATATCTTCGTTTAAAAATTAGACAGAATCATTCTCAGAAACTACTCTGTGGTGTGTGCATTCAACTCACAGAGTTTCACCTTTCTTTTCATAGAGCAGTTTGGAAACACTCTGTTTGTTAAGTTTGGAAGAGGATATTTGGATCCCTTTGAGACCTTCGTTGGAAACGGGATTTCTCAGTATACTGCTAGACACATAAATTCCCAGTAACTTCTTTGTGTTGTGTGTATTCAACTCACAGAGTTGAAACATCTTTTAGACACAGCAGTTTGGAAACACTCTTTTTGTGGAATTTGCAAGTGGAGATTTCAAGCGATTTGAGGCCAATCTTAGAAATCGAAATATCTTTGTATAAAAACTAGACAGAATCATTCTCAGAAACTACTTTGTGATGTGTGCGTTCAACTCACAGAGTTTAACCTTTCTTTTCATAGAGCAGTTTGGAAACACTCTGTTTGTTAAGTCTGCAAAGGGATATTTAGACCTATTTGAGGCCTTCGTTGGAAAAGGGATTTCTTCATATAAAGTTAGACAGATGAATTCTCAGTAAGTTCTTTGTGTTGTGTGTATTCAACTCAGAGAGTTGAACCTTTCTATAGACAGAGCAGATTTGAAACACTCTTTTTGTGGATTTTACAAGTGGAGATTTCAGGCGATTTGAGGCCAATTGTAGTAAAGGAAATATCTTCGTTTAAAAACTAGACAGAAACATTCTCAGAAACTACTCTTTGGTGTGTGCATTCAACTCACAGAGTTTCACCTTTCTTTTCATAGAGCAGTTTGGAAACACTCTGTGTGTTAAGTCTGCAAGGGGATATTTAGACCTCTTTGAGGCCTTCGCTGGAAACGGGATTTCTTCATATAGAGATAGAGAGATGAATTCCCAGTAACTTCTTTGTGTTGTATGTATTCAACTCACAGAGTTGAACCTTCCTTTAGACAGAGCAGTTTGGCAACACTCTTTTTGTGGAATTTGCAAGTGGAGAGTTCAAGCGATTTGGGGCCAATCTTAGAAATCAAAATATCTTTGTATAAAAACTAGACAGAATCATTCTCAGAAACTACTTTGTGATGTGTGCGTTCAATTCACAGAGTTTAACCTTTCTTTTCATAGAGCAGTTTGGAAACACTCTGTTTGTTAAGTCTGCAAAGGGATATTTAGGCCTATTTGAGGCCTTCGTTGGAAACGGGATTTCTTCATATAAAGCTAGACAGATGAATTCTCAGTAACTTCTTTGTGTTGTGTGTATTCAACTCACAGAGTTGAACCTTTCTTTAGACAGAGCAGATTTGAAACACTCTTTTTGTGGATTTTACAAGTGGAGATTTCAAGCGATTTGAGGCCAATTGTAGTAAAGGAGATATCTTCGTTTAAAAACTAGACAGAATCATTCTCAGAAACTACTCTGTGGTGTGTGCATTCAACTCACAGAGTTTCACCTTTATTTTCATAGAGCAGTTTGGAAACACTCTGTTTGTTAAGTTTGGAGGAGGATATTTGGATCCCTTTGAGACCTTCGTTGGAAAAGGGATTTCTCAGTATACTGCTAGACACATAAATTCCCAGTAACTTCTTCGTGTTGTGTGTATTCAACTCAGAGAGTTGTAACATCTTTTAGACACAGCAGTTTGGAAACACTCTTTTTCTGGAATTTGCAAGTGGAGATTTCAAGCGATTTGAGGCCAATCTTAGAAATCGAAATATCTTTGTATAAAAACTAGACAGAATCATTCTCAGAAACTACTTTGTGATGTGTGCGTTCAATTCACAGAGTTTAACCTTTCTTTTCATAGAGCAGTTTGGAAACACTCTGTTTGATAAGTCTGCAAAGGGATATTTAGGCCTATTTGAGGCCTTCGTTGGAAACGGGATTTCTTCATATAAAGCTAGACAGATGAATTCTCGGTAACTTCTTTGTGTTGTGTGTATTCAACTCACAGAGTTGAACCTTTCTTTAGACAGAGCAGATTTGAAACACTCTTTTTGTGGATTTTACAAGTGGAGATTTCAAGCGATTTGAGGCCAATTGTAGTAAAGGAGATATCTTCGTTTCAAAACTAGACAGAATCATTCTCAGAAACTACTCTGTGGTGTGTGGATTCAACTCACAGAGTTTCACCTTTCTTTTCATAGAGCAGTTTGGAAACACTCTGTTTGTTAAGTTTGGAAGAGGATATTTGGATCCCTTTGAGACCTTCGTTGGAAACGGGATTTCTCAGTATACTGCTAGACACTTAAATTCCCATAACTTCTTTTTGTTGTGTGTATTCAACTCACAGAGTTGAACCTTTCTTTAGACAGAGCAGATTTGAAACACTCTTTTTGTGGATTTTACAAGTGGAGATTTCAAGCGATTTGAGGCCAATTGTAGTAAAGGAGATATCTTCGTTTAAAAACTAGACAGAATCATTCTCAGAAACTACTCTGTGGTGTGTGCATTCAACTTACAGAGTTTCACCTTTCTTTTCATAGAGCAGTTTGGAAACACTCTGTTTGTTAAGTTTGGAAGAGGATATTTGGATCCCTTTGAGACCTTCGTTGGAAACGGGATTTCTCAGTATACTGCTAGACACATAAATTCCCAGTAACTTCTTTGTGTTGTGTGTATTCAACTCACAGAGTTGAAACATCTTTTAGACACAGCAGTTTGGAAATACTCTTTTTGTGGAATTTGCAAGTGGAGATTTCAAGCGATTTGAGGCCAATCTTAGAAATCGAAATATCTTTGTATAAAAACTAGACAGAATCATTCTCAGAAACTACTTTGTGATGTGTGCGTTCAACTCACAGAGTTTAACCTTTCTTTTCATAGAGCAGTTTGGAAACACTCTGTTTGTTAAGTCTGCAAAGGGATATTTAGACCTATTTGAGGCCTTCGTTGGAAAAGGGATTTCTTCATATAAAGTTAGACAGATGAATTCTCAGTAAGTTCTTTGTGTTGTGTGTATTCAACTCACAGAGTTGAACCTTTCTATAGACAGAGCAGATTTGAAACACTCTTTTTGTGGATTTTACAAGTGGAGATTTCAGGCGATTTGAGGCCAATTGTAGTAAAGGAAATATCTTCGTTTAAAAACTAGACAGAAACATTCTCAGAAACTACTCTGTGGTGTGTGCATTCAACTCACAGAGTTTCACCTTTCTTTTCATAGAGCAGTTTGGAAACACTCTGTGTGTTAAGTCTGCAAGGGGATATTTAGACCTCTTTGAGGCCTTCGCTGGAAACGGGATTTCTTCATATAGAGATAGAGAGATGAATTCCCAGTAACTTCTTTGTGTTGTATGTATTCAACTCACAGAGTTGAACCTTCCTTTAGACAGAGCAGTTTGGCAACACTCTTTTTGTGGAATTTGCAAGTGGAGAGTTCAAGCGATTTGAGGCCAATCTTAGAAATCGAAATATGTTTGTATAGAAACGAGACAGAATCATTCTCAGAAACTACTTTGTGATGTGTGCGTTCAATTCACAGAGTTTAACCTTTCTTTTCATAGAGCAGTTTGGAAACACTCTATTTGATAAGTCTGCAAAGGGATATTTAGGCCTATTTGAGGCCTTCGTTGGAAACGGGATTTCTTCATATAAAGCTAGACAGATGAATTCTCAGTAACTTCTTTGTGTTGTGTGTATTCAACTCACAGAGTTGAACCTTTCTTTAGACAGAGCAGATTTGAAACACTCTTTTTGTGGATTTTACAAGTGGAGATTTCAAGCGATTTGAGGCCAATTGTAGTAAAGGAGATATCTTCGTTTAAAAACTAGACAGAATCATTCTCAGAAACTACTCTGTGGTGTGTGCATTCAACTCACAGAGTTTCACCTTTCTTTTCATAGAGCAGTTTGGAAACACTCTGTTTGTTAAGTTTGGAGGAGGATATTTGGATCCCTTTGAGACCTTCGTTGGAAACGGCATTTCTCAGTATACTGCTAGACACATAAATTCCCAGTAACTTCTTCGTGTTGTGTGTATTCAACTCACAGAGTTGTAACATCTTTTAGACACAGCAGTTTGGAAACACTCTTTTTGTGGAATTTGCAAGTGGAGATTTCAAGCGATTTGAGGCCAATCTTAGAAATCGAAATATCTTTGTATAAAAACTAGACAGAATCATTCTCAGAAACTACTTTGTGATGTGTGCGTTCAATTCACAGAGTTTAACCTTTCTTTTCATAGAGCAGTTTGGAAACACTCTGTTTGATAAGTCTGCAAAGGGATATTTAGGCCTATTTGAGGCCTTCGTTGGAAACGGGATTTCTTCATATAAAGCTAGACAGATGAATTCTCGGTAACTTCTTTGTGTTGTGTGTATTCAACTCACAGAGTTGAACCTTTCTTTAGACAGAGCAGATTTGAAACACTCTTTTTGTGGATTTTACAAGTGGAGATTTCAAGCGATTTGAGGCCAATTGTAGTAAAGGAGACATCTTCGTTTCAAAACTAGACAGAATCATTCTCAGAAACTACTCTGTGGTGTGTGGATTCAACTCACAGAGTTTCACCTTTCTTTTCATAGAGCAGTTTGGAAACACTCTGTTTGTTAAGTTTGGAAGAGGATATTTGGATCCCTTTGAGACCTTCGTTGGAAACGGGATTTCTCAGTATACTGCTAGACACTTAAATTCCCATAACTTCTTTGTGTTGTGTGTACTCAACTCACAGAGTTGAACCTTTCTTTAGACAGAGCAGATTTGAAACACTCTTTTTGTGGATTTTACAAGTGGAGATTTCAAGCGATTTGAGGCCAATTGTAGTAAAGGAGATATCTTCGTTTAAAAATTAGACAGAATCATTCTCAGAAACTACTCTGTGGTGTGTGCATTCAACTTACAGAGTTTCACCTTTCTTTTCATAGAGCAGTTTGGAAACACTCTGTTTGTTAAGTTTGGAGGAGGATATTTGGATCCCTTTGAGACCTTCGTTGGAAACGGGATTTCTCAGTATACTGCTAGACACATAAATTCCCAGTAACTTCTTTGTGTTGTGTGTATTCAACTCACAGAGTTGAAACATCTTTTAGACACAGCAGTTTGGAAACACTCTTTTTGTGGAATTTGCAAGTGGAGATTTCAAGCGATTTGAGGCCAATCTTACAAATCGATATATCTTTTTATAAAAACTAGACAGAATCATTCTCAGAAACTACTTTGTGATGTGTGCGTTCAACTCACAGAGTTTAACCTTTCTTTTCATAGAGCAGTTTGGAAACACTCTGTTTGTTAAGTCTGCAAAGGGATATTTAGACCTATTTGAGGCCTTCGTTGGAAAAGGTATTTCTTCATATAAAGTTAGACAGATGAATTCTCAGTAAGTTCTTTGTGTTGTGTGTATTCAACTCACAGAGTTGAACCTTTCTATAGACAGAGCAGATTTGAAACACTCTTTTTGTGGATTTTACAAGTGGAGATTTCAGGCGATTTGAGGCCAATTGTAGTAAAGGAAATATCTTCGTTTAAAAACTAGACAGAAACATTCTCAGAAACTACTCTGTGGTGTGTGCATTCAACTCACAGAGTTTCACCTTTCTTTTCATAGAGCAGTTTGGAAACACTCTGTGTGTTAAGTCTGCAAGGGGATATTTAGACCTCTTTGAGGCCTTCGCTGGAAACGGGATTTCTTCATATAGAGATAGAGAGATGAATTCCCAGTAACTTCTTTGTGTTGTATGTATTCAACTCACAGAGTTGAACCTTCCCTTAGATAGAGCAGTTTGGCAACACTCTTTTTGTGGAATTTGCAAGTGGAGAGTTCAAGCGATTTGGGGCCAATCTTAGAAATCGAAATATCTTTGTATAAAAACGAGACAGAATCATTCTCAGAAACTACTTTGTGATGTGTGCGTTCAATTCACAGAGTTTAACCTTTGTTTTCATAGAGCAGTTTGGAAACACTCTGTTTGTTAAGTCTGCAAAGGGATATTTAGGCCTATTTGAGGCCTTCGTTGGAAACGGGATTTCTTCATATAAAGCTAGACAGATGAATTCTCAGTAACTTCTTTGTGTTGTGTGTATTCAACTCACAGAGTTGAACCTTTCTTTAGACAGAGCAGATTTGAAACAGTCTTTTTGTGGATTTTACAAGTGGAGATTTCAAGCGATTTGAGGCCAATTGTAGTAAAGGAGATATCTTCGTTTAAAAACTAGACAGAATCATTCTCAGAAACTACTCTGTGGTGTGTGCATTCAACTCACAGAGTTTCACCTTTCTTTTCATAGAGCAGTTTGGAAACACTCTGTTTGTTAAGTTTGGAGGAGGATATTTGGATCCCTTTGAGACCTTCGTTGGAAACGGGATTTCTCAGTATACTGCTAGACACATAAATTCCCAGTAACTTCTTCGTGTTGTGTGTATTCAACTCACAGAGTTGTAACATCTTTTAGACACAGCAGTTTGGAAACACTCTTTTTCTGGAATTTGCAAGTGGAGATTTCAAGCGATTTGAGGCCAATCTTAGAAATCGAAATATCTTTGTATAAAAACTAGACAGAATCATTCTCAGAAACTACTTTGTGATGTGTGCGTTCAATTCACAGAGTTTAACCTTTCTTTTCATAGAGCAGTTTGGAAACACTCTATTTGATAAGTCTGCAAAGGGATATTTAGGCCTATTTGAGGCCTTCGTTGGAAACGGGATTTCTTCATATAAAGCTAGACAGATGAATTCTCAGTAACTTCTTTGTGTTGTGTGTATTCAACTCACAGAGTTGAACCTTTCTTTAGACAGAGCAGATTTGAAACACTCTTTTTGTGGATTTCACAAGTGGAGATTTCAAGCGATTTGAGGCCAATTGTAGTAAAGGAGATATCTTCGTTTAAAAACTAGACAGAATCATTCTCAGAAACTACTCTGTGGTGTGTGCATTCAACTCACAGAGTTTCACCTTTCTTTTCATAGAGCAGTTTGGAAACACTCTGTTTGTTAAGTTTGGAGGAGGATATTTGGATCCCTTTGAGACCTTCGTTGGAAACGGGATTTCTCAGTATACTGCTAGACACATAAATTCCCAGTAACTTCTTTGTGTTGTGTGTATTCAACTCACAGAGTTGAACCTTCCTTTAGACATAGCAGTTTGGAAAAACTATTTTGTCGAATTAGCAAGTGGATATTTCAAGCCATTGGAGGCCAAACTTAGGAATCGAAATATCTTTGTATAAAAACTAGACAGAATCATTCTCAGAAACTACTTTGTGTTGTGTGCGTTCCTCTCACGGAGTTGAACCTTTCTTTTCATAGAGCAGTTTGGTAACACTCTGTTTGTTAAGTCTGCAAGGGGATATTTAGACCTCTCTGACGCCTTCTTTGGCAACGGGATTTCTTCATATACAGCTAGACACATGAATTCTCAGTAACTTCTTTGTGTTGTGTGTATTCAACTCACACAGTTGAACCTTCCTGTAGACATAGCAGTTTGGAAACACTCTTTTTGTGGAATTTGCAAGTGGATAGTTCAAGCGATTTGAGGCCAATCTTAGGAGTCGAAATATCTTTGTATAAAAACTAGACAGAATCATTCTCAGAAACTACTTTGTGTTGTGTGCGTTCCTCTCACAGAGTTGAACATTTCTTTTCATAGAGCAGTTTGGTAACACTCTGTTTGTGGAATTTGCTAGTGGAGATTTCAAGCTATTTGAGGCCAATCTTAGAAAAGGAAATATGTTTGTATAAAAACTAGACAGAATCATTCTCAGAAACTATTTTGTGTTGTGTGCATTCCACTCACAGAGTTTCACCTTTCTTTTCATAGAGCAGTTTGGAAACACTCTGTTTGTTAAGTGTGCAAGGGGATATTTAGACCTCTTTGACGCCTTCGTTGGAAACGGGATTTCCCAGTATAATGCTAGACAGATGAATTCCCAGTAACATCTTTGTGTTGTGTGTATTCAACTCACAGAGTTGAACCTTCCCTTGGACAGAGCAGTTTGGACACACTCTTTTTGTGGAATTTGCTAGTGGAGATTTCAAGCTATTTGAGGCCAATCTTAGAAAAGGAAATATCTTTGTATAAAAACTAGACAGAATCATTCTCAGAAACTATTTTGTGTTGTGTGCATTACACTAACAGAGTTTAACCTTTCTTTTCATAGAGCAGTTTGGAAACACTCTGTTTGTTAAGTCTGCAAGGAGATATTTAGACCTCTTTGACGCCTTCGTTGGAAACGGGATTTCTTCATATACAGCTAGACACATGAATTCTCAGTAACTTCTTTGTGTTGCTTGTATTCAGCTCACGGAGTTGAAACTTTCTTTAGACAGAGCAGATTTGAAACACTCTTTTTGTGGATTTTACAAGTGGAGATTTCAAGCGATTTGTGGGTATTTGTAGTAAAAGAAATATCCTCGTTTAAAAACTAGACAGAATCATTCTCAGAAACTATTTTGTGTTGTGTGCGTTCCAGTCACAGAGTTGAACCTTTCTTTTCATCGAGCAGTTTGGAAACACTCTGTTTGTTAAGTCTGCAAGGAGATATTTAGAGCTTTTTGATGCCTTCGTTGGAAAAGGGATTTCTTCATATACAGCTAGACACATGATTTCTCAGTAACTTCTTTGTGTTGTGTGTATTCAACTCACAGATTTGAACCTTTCTTTAGACAGAGCAGATTTGAAACACTCTTTTTGTGGATTTTACAAGTGGAGATTTCAAGCGATTTGAGGCCCATTGAAGTAAAGGAAATATCTTCGTTTAAAAACTAGACAGAATCATTCTCAGAAACTACTTTGTGAAGTGTGCGTTCAACTCACAGAGTTTCACCTTTCTTTTCATAGAGCAGTTTGGAAACACTCTGTTTTTTGAGTTTGCAAGAGGATATTTGGACCACTTTGAGGCCTTCGTTGGAAACGGGATATGTCAGTATAATGCTAGACAGATGAATTCCCAGTAACTTCTTTGTGTTGTGTGTATTCAACTCACAGAGTTGAACCTTCCTTTAGATATAGCAGTTTGGAAACACTCTTTTTGTGGAATTTGCAAGTGGATATTTCAAGCGATTTGAGGCCAATCTTAGGAGTCGAAATATCTTTGTATAAAAACTAGACAGAATCATTCTCAGAAACTACTTTGTGTTGTGTGCGTTCCTCTCACAGAGTTGAACCTTTCTTTTCATAGAGCAGTTTGGTAACACTCTGTTTGTTAAGTCTGCAAGGGGATATTTAGACCTCTTTGACGCCTTCTTTGGAAACGGGATTTCTTCATATACAGCTAGACACATGAATTCTCAGTAACTTCTTTGTGTTGCGTGCATTCAACTCACGGAGTTGAAACTTTCTTTAGACAGAGCAGATTTGAAACACTCTTTTTGTGGGTTTTACAAGTGGAGATTTCAAGCGATTTGAGGATAATTGTAGTAAAAGAAATATCCTCGTTTAAAAACTAGACAGAATCATTCTCAGAAACTACTTTGTGATGTGTGCGTTCAACTCACAGAGTTTCACCTTTCCTTTCATAGAACAGTTTGGACACACTCTGTTTTTTAAGTTTGCAAGAGGATATTTGGACCATTTTGAGGCCTTCATTGGAAACGGGATTTCTCAGTACAATGCTAGTCAGATGAATTCTCAGTAACATCTTTGTGTTGTGTGTATTCAACTCACAGAGTTGAAACTTCCTTTAGACAGAGCAGTTTGGAAACACTCTTTTTGTGGAATTTGCTAGTGGACATTTCAAGCGATTTGAGGCCAATCTTAGAAAAGGAAATATCTTTGTATAAAAACTAGACAGAATCATTCTCAGAAACTACTTTGTGTTGTGTGCGTTCCGCTCACAGAGTTGAAACTTTCTTTTCATAGAGCAGTTTGGTAACACTCTGTTTGTTAAGTCTGCAAGGGGATATTTTGACCTCTTAGAGGCCTTCTTTGGAAACGGGATTTCTTCATATACAGCTAGACACATGAATTCTCAGTAACTTCTTTGTGTTGCGTGTATTCAACTCACGGAGTTGAAACTTTCTTTAGACAGAGCAGATTTGAAACACTCTTTTTGTGGATTTTACAAGTGGAGATTTCAAGCGATTTGAGGGTAATTGTAGTAAAAGAAATATCCTCGTTTAAAAACTAGACAGAATCTTTCTCAGAAACTACTTTGTGATGTGTGCGTTCAACTCACAGAGTTTCACCTTTCCTTTAATAGAACAGTTTGGAAACACTCTGTTTGTTAAGTTTGCAAGAGGATATTTGGACCATTTTGAGGCCTTCGTTGGAAACGGGATTTCTCAGTATAATGCTAGACAGACGAATTCTCAGTAACATCTTTGTGTTGTGTGTATTCAACTCACAGATTTGAAACTTCCTTTAGACAGAGCAGTTTGGAAACACTCTTTTTGTGGAATTTGCTAGTGGAGACTACAAGCGATTTGAGGCCAATCTTAGATAACGAAATATCTTTGTATAAAAACTAGACAGAATCATTCTCAGAAACTATTTTGTGTTGTGTGCGTACCACTCACAGAGTTTAACCTTTCTTTTCATAGAGCAGTTTGGAAACACTCTGTTTGTTAATTCTGCAAGGAGATATTTAGACCTATTTGACGCCTTCGTTGGAAACGGGATTTCTTCATATACAGCTAGACACATGAATTCTCAGTAACTTCTTTGAGTTGTGTGTATTCAACTCACAGAGTTGAACCTTTCTTTAGACAGAGCAGATTTGAAACACTCTTTTTGTGGAATTTACAAGTGGAGATTTCAGGCGATTTGAGGCCAATTGTAGTAAAGGAAATATCTTCGTTTAAAAACTAGACAGAAACATTCTCAGAAACTACTCTGGGGTGTGTGCATTCAACTCCCAGAGTTTAACCTTTCTTTTCATAGAGCAGTTTGGAAACACTCTGTTTGTTAAGTCTGCAAGGGGATATTTAGACCTCTTTGAGGCCTTCGTTGGAAACGGGATTTCTCAGTATACTGCTAGACAGATCAATTCCCAATAACTACTTTGTGTTGTGTGTATTCACCTCACACAGTTGAACCTTCCTTTAGACAGAGCAGTTTGGAAACACTCTTTTTGTGGAATTTGCAAGTGGAGATTTCAAGCGATATGGGGCCAATCTTAGAAATCGAAACATCTTTGTATAAAAAGTAGACAGAATCATCAGAAACTACTTTGTGATGTGTGTGTTCAACTCACAGAGTTTAACCTTTCTTTTCATAGAGCAGTTTGGAAACACTCAGTTTGTTAAGTCTGCAAGGGGATATTTAGACCTCTTTGAGGCCTTCGTTGGAAACGGGATTTCTTCATATAAAGATAGAGAGATGAATTCCCAGTAACTTCTTTGTGTTGTGTGTATTCAACTCACAGAGTTGAAACATCTTTTAGACACAGCAGTTTGGAAACACTCTTTTTGTGGAATTTGCAATTGGAGATTTCAAGCGATTTGAGGCCAATCTTAGAAATCGAAATATCTTTGTATAAAAACTAGACAGAATCATTCTCAGAAACTACTTTGTGATGTGTGCGTTCAACTCACAGAGTTTAACCGTTCTTTTCATAGAGCAGTTTGGAAACACTCTGTTTGTTAAGTCTGCAAAGGGATATTTAGACCTATTTGAGGCCTTCGTTGGAAACGGGATTTCTTCATATAAAGCTAGACAGATGAATTCTCAGTAACTTCTTTGTGTTGTGTGTATTCAACTCACAGAGTTGAACCTTTCTTTAGACAGAGCAGATTTCAAACACTTTTTTGTGGATTTCACAAGTGGAGATTTCAAGCGATTGGGGCCTATTGTAGTAATGGAGATATCTTCGTTTAAAAACTAGACAGAAACATTCTCAGAAACTACTCTGTGGTGTGTGCATTCAACTCACAGAGTTTAACCTTTCTTTTCATAGAGCAGTTTGGAAACACTCTGTTTGTTAAGTCTGCAAGGGGATATTTAGACCTCTTTGAGGCCTTCGTTGGAAACGGGATTTCTCAGTATACTGCTAGACAGACGAATTCCCAATAACTACTTTGTGTTGTGTGTATTCAACTCACACAGTTGAACCTTCCTTTAGACAGAGCAGTTTGGAAACACTCTTTTTGTGGAATTTGCAAATGGAGATTTCAAGCGATATGGGGCCAATCTTAGAAATCGAAACATCTTTGTATAAAAACTAGACAGAATCATTCTCAGAAACTACTTTGTGATGTGTGCGTTCAACTCACAGAGTTTAACCTTTCTTTTCATAGAGCAGTTTGGAAACACTCTTTTTGTTCATTCTGCAAAGGGATATTTAGACCTCTTTGAGGCCTTCGTTGGAAACGGGATTTCTTCATATGAAGCTAGACAGATGAATTCTCAGTAACTTCTTTGTGTTGTGTGTATTCAACTCACAGAGTTGAACCTTCCTTTAGACAGAGCAGTTTGGCAACACTCTTTTTGTGGAATTTGCAAGTGGAGATTTCAAGCGATTTGGGGCCAATCTTAGAAATCGAAATATCTTTGTATAAAAACTAGACAGAATCATTCTCAGAAACTACTTTGTGATGTGTGCGTTCAACTCACAGAGTTTAACCTTTCTTTTCATAGAGGAGTTTGGAAACACTCTGTTTGTTAAGTCTGCAAAGCGATATTTAGACCTATTTGAGGCCTTCGTTGGAAACGGGATTTCTTCATATAAAGCTAGACAGATGAATTCTCAGTAACTTCTTTGTGTTGTGTGTATTCAACTCACTGAGTTGAACCTTTCTTTAGACAGAGCAGATTTGAAACACTCTTTTTGTGGATTTTACAAGTTGTGATTTCAAGCGATTTGAGGCCAATTGTAGTAAAGGAGATATCTTCGTTTAAAAATTAGACAGAATCATTCTCAGAAACTACTCTGTGGTGTGTGCATTCAACTCACAGAGTTTCACCTTTCTTTTCATAGAGCAGTTTGGAAACACTCTGTTTGTGAAGTTTGGAAGAGGATATTTGGATCCCTTTGGGACCTTCGTTGGAAAAGGGATTTCTCAGTATACTGCTAGACACATAAATTCCCAGTGACTTCTTTGTGTTGTGTGTATTCAACTCACAGAGTTGAAACATCTTTTAGACACAGCAGTTTGGAAACACTCTTTTTGTGGAATTTGCAATTGGAGATTTCAAGAGATTTGAGGCCAATCTTAGAAATCGAAATATCTTTGTATAAAAACTAGACAGAATCGTTCTCAGAAACTACTTTGTGATGTGTGCGTTCAACTCACAGAGTTTAACCGTTCTTTTCATAGAGCAGTTTGGAAACACTCTGTTTGTTAAGTCTGCAAAGGGATATTTAGACCTATTTGAGGACTTCGTTGGAAACGTGATTTCTTCATATAAAGCTAGACAGATGAATTCTCAGTAACTTCTTTGTGTTGTGTGTATTCAACTCACAGAGTTGAACCTTTCTTTAGACAGAGCAGATTTTAAACACTCTTTTTGTGGATTTCACAAGTGGAGATTTCAAGCGATTTGGGGCCAATTGTAGTAATGGAGATATCTTCGTTTAAAAACTAGACAGAAATATTCTCAGAAACTACTCTGTGGTGTGTGCATTCAACTCACAGAGTTTAACCTTTCTTTTCATAGAGTAGTTTGGAAACACTCTGTTTGTTAAGTCTGCAAGGGGATATTTAGACCTCTTTGAGGCCTTCGTTGGAAACGGGATTTCTCAGTATACTGCTAGACAGATGAATTCCCAATAACTACTTTTTGTTGTGTGTATTCAACTCACACAGTTGAACCTTCCTTTAGACAGAGCAGTTTGGAAACACTCTTTTTGTGGAATTTGCAAGTGGAGATTTCAAGCGATATGGGGCCAATCTTAGAAATCGAAACATCTTTGTATAAAAACTAGACAGAATCATTCTCAGAAACTAATTTGTGATGTGTGTGTTCAACTCACAGAGGTTAACCTTTCTTTTCATAGAGCAGTTTGGAAACACTCTCTTTGTTAAGTCTGCAAGGGGATATTTAGACCTCTTTGAGGCCTTCGTTGGAAACAGGATTTCTTCATATAAAGATAGAGAGATGAATTCCCAGTAACTTCTTTGTGTTGTGTGTATTCAACTCACAGAGTTGAACGTTCCTTTAGACAGAGCAGTTTGGCAACACTCTTTTTGTGGAATTTGCAAGTGGAGATTTCCAGCGATTTGGGGCCAATTTTAGAAATCGAAATATCTTTGTATAAAAAGTAGACAGAATGATTCTCAGAAACTACTTTGTGATGTGTGCATTCAACTCACAGAGTTTAACCTTTCTTTTCATAGAGCAGTTTGGAAACACTCTGTTTGTTAAGTTTGGAAGAGGATATTTGGATCCCTTTGAGACCTTCGTTGGAAACGGGATTTCTCAGTATACTGCTAGACACATAAATTCCCAGTAAGTTCTTTGTGTTGTGTGTATTCAACTCACAGAGTTGAAACATCTTTTAGACACAGCAGTTTGGAAACACTCTTTTTGTGGAATTTGCAAGTGGAGATTTCAAGCGATTTGAGGCCAATCTTAGAAATCGAAATATCTTTGTATAAAAACTAGACAGAATCATTCTCAGAAACTACTTTGTGATGTGTGCGTTCAACTCACAGAGTTTAACCGTTCTTTTCATAGAGCAGTTTGGAAACACTCAGTTTGTTAAGTCTGCAAAGGGATATTTAGACCTATTTGAGGCCTTCTTTGGAAACCGGATTTCTTCATATAAAGCTAGACAGATGAATTCTCAGTAACTTCTTTGTGTTGTGTGTATTCAACTCAAGGAGTTGAACCTTTCTTTAGACAGAGCAGATTTGAAACACTCTTTTTGTGGATTTTAGAAGTGGAGATTTCAGGCGATTTGAGGCCAATTGTAGTAAAGGAGATATCTTCGTTTAAAAACTAGACAGAAACATTCTCAGAAACTACTCTGTGGTGTGTGCATTCAACTCACAGAGTTTAACGTTTCTTTTCATAGAGCAGTTTTGAAACACTCTGTTTGTTAAGTCTGCCAGGGGATATTTAGACCTCTTTGAGGCCTTCGTTGGAAACGGGATTTCTCAGTATACTGCTAGACAGATGAATTCCCAATAACTACTTTGTGTTGTGTGTATTCAACTCACACAGTTGAACCTTCCTTTAGACAGAGCAGTTTGGAAACATTCTTTTTGTGGAATTTGCAAGTGGAGATTTCAAGCGATATGGGGCCAATCTTAGAAATCGAAACATCTTTGTATAAAAACTAGACAGAATCAATCTCAGAAACTACTCTGTGATGTGTGTGTTCAACTCACAGAGTTTAACCTTTCTTTTCATAGAGCAGTTTGGAAACACTCTCTTTGTTAAGTCTGCAAGGGGATATTTAGACCTCTTTGAGGCCGTCGTTGGAAACGGGATTTCTTCATATAAAGATAGAGAGATGAATTCCCAGTAACTTCTTTGTGTTGTGTGTATTCAACTCACAGAGATGAACCTTCCTTTAGATAGAGCAGTTTGGCAACACTCTTTTTGTAGAATTTGCAAGTGGAGATTTCAAGCGATTTGGGGCCAATCTTAGAAATCGAAATATCTTTGTATAAAAACTAGACAGAATCATTCTCAGAAACTACTTTGTGATGTGTGCGTTCAACTCACAGAGTTTAACCTTTCTTTTCATAGAGCAGTTTGGAAACACTCTCTTTGTTAAGTCTGCAAGGGGATATTTAGACCTCTTTGAGGCCTTCGTTGGAAACGGGATTTCTTCATATGAAGCTAGACAGATGAATTCTCAGTAACTTCTTTGTGTTGTGTGTATTCAACTCACAGAGTTGAACCTTCCTTTAGACAGAGCAGTTTGGCAACACTCTTTTTGTGGAATTTGCAAGTGGAGATTTCAACCGATTTGGGGCCAATCTTAGAAATCCAAATATCTTTGTATAAAAACTAGACAGAATCATTCTGAGAAACTACTTTGTGATGTGTCCGTTCAACTCACAGAGTTTAACCTTTCTTTTCATAGAGCAGTTTGGAAACACTCTGTTTGTTAAGTTTGAAAGAGGATATTTGGATCCCTTTGAGACCTTCGTTGCAAACGGGATTTCTCAGTATACTGCTAGACACATAAATTCCCAGTAACTTCTTTGTGTTGTGTGTATTCAACTCACAGAGTTGAAACATCTTTTAGACACATCAGTTTGGAAACACTCTTTTTGTGGAATTTGCAAGTGGAGATTTCAAGCGATTTGGGGCCAATCTTAGAAATCGAAATATCTTTGTATAAGAACTAGACAGAATCATTCTCAGAAACTACTTTGTGATGTGTGCGTTCAACTCACAGAGTTTAACCTTTCTTTTCATAGAGCAGTTTGGAAACACTCAGTTTGTTAAGTCTGCAAAGGGATATTTAGACCAATTTGAGGCTTTCGTTGGAAACGGGATTTCTTCATATCAAGCTAGACAGATGAATTCTCAGTAACTTCTTTGTGTTGTGTGTATTCAACTCACGGAGTTGAACCTTTCTTTAGACAGAGCAGATTTGAAACACTCTTTTTGTGGATTTTACAAGTGGAGATTTCAGGCGATTTGAGGCCAATTGTAGAAAAGGAGATATCTTCGTTTAAAAACTAGACAGAAACATTCTCAGAAACTACTCTGTGGTGTGTGCATTCAACTCACAGAGTTTAACCTTTCTTTTCATAGAGCAGTTTGGAAGCACTCTGTTTGTTAAGTCTGCAAGGGGATATTTAGACCTCTTTGAGGCCTTCGTTGGAAACGGGATTTCTCAGTATACTGCTAGACAGATGAATTCCCAATAACTACTTTGTGTTGTGTGTATTCAACTCACACAGTTGAACCTTCCTTTAGACAGAGCAGTTTGGATACACTCTTTTTGTGGAATTTGCAAGTGGAGATTTCAAGCGATATCGGGCCAATCTTAGAAATCGAAACATCTTTGTATAAAAACTAGACAGAATCATTCTCAGAAACTACTTTGTGATGTGTGTGTTCAACTCACAGAGTTTAACCTTTCTTTTCATAGAGCAGTTTGGAAACACTCTCTTTGTTAAGTCTGCAAGGGGATATTTAGACCTCTTTGAGGCCTTCGTTGGAAACGGGATTTCTTCATGTAAAGATAGAGAGATGAATTCCCAGTAACTTCTTTGTGTTGTGTGTATTCAACTCACAGAGTTGAACCTTCCTTTAGACAGAGCAGTTTGGCAACACTCTTTTTGTGGAATTTGCAAGTGGAGATTTCAAGCGATTTGGGGCCAATCTTAGAAATTGAAATATCTTTGTATAAAAACTAGACAGAATCATTCTCAGAAACTACTTTGTGATGTGTGCGTTCAACTCACAGAGTTTCACCTTTCTTTTCATAGAGCAGTTTGGAAACACTGTTTGTAAAGTCTGCAAAGGGATAGTTAGACCTATTTGAGGCCTTCGTTGGAAACGGGATTTCTTCATATCAAGCGAGACAGATGAATTCTCAGTAACTTCTTTGTGTTGTGTGTATTCAACTCACAGAGTTGAACCTTTCTTTAGACAGAGCAGATTTGAAACACTCTTTTTGTCGATTTTACAAGTGAAGATTTCAGGCGATTTGAGGCCAATTGTAGTAAAGGAAATATCTTCGTTTAAAAACTAGACATAAACATTCTCAGAAACTACTCTGTGGTGTGTGCATTCAACTCACAGAGTTTAACCTTTCTTTTCATAGAGCAGTTTGGAAACACTCTGTTTGTTAAGTCTGCAAGGGGATATTTAGACCTCTTTGAGGCCTTCGTTGGAAACGGGATTTCTCAGTATACTGCTAGACAGATGAATTCCCAATAACTACTTTGTGTTGTGTGTATTCAACTCACACAGTTGAACCTTCCTTTAGACAGAGCAGTTTGGAAACACTCTTTCAGTGGAATTTGCAAGTGGAGATTTCAAGCGATAAGGGGCCAATCTTAGAAATCAAAACATCTTTGCATAAAAACTAGACAGAAGCATTCTCAGAAACTACCTTGTGATTGTGTTCAACTCACAGAGGTTAACCTTTCTTTTCATAGAGCAGTTTGGAAACACTCTATTTGATAAGTCTGCAAAGGGATATTTAGGCCTATTTGAGGCCTTCGTTGGAAACGGGATTTCTTCATATAAAGCTAGACAGATGAATTCTCAGTAACTTCTTTGTGTTGTGTGTATTCAACTCACAGAGTTGAACCTTTCTTTAGACAGAGCAGATTTGAAACACTCTTTTTGTGGATTTTACAAGTGGAGATTTCAAGCGATTTGAGGCCAATTGTAGTAAAGGAGATATCTTCGTTTAAAAACTAGACAGAATCATTCTCAGAAACTACTCTGTGGTGTGTGCATTCAACTCACAGAGTTTCACCTTTCTTTTCATAGAGCAGTTTGGAAACACTCTGTTTGTTAAGTTTGGAGGAGGATATTTGGATCCCTTTGAGACCTTCGTTGGAAACGGCATTTCTCAGTATACTGCTAGACACATAAATTCCCAGTAACTTCTTCGTGTTGTGTGTATTCAACTCACAGAGTTGTAACATCTTTTAGACACAGCAGTTTGGAAACACTCTTTTTGTGGAATTTGCAAGTGGAGATTTCAAGCGATTTGAGGCCAATCTTAGAAATCGAAATATCTTTGTATAAAAACTAGACAGAATCATTCTCAGAAACTACTTTGTGATGTGTGCGTTCAATTCACAGAGTTTAACCTTTCTTTTCATAGAGCAGTTTGGAAACACTCTGTTTGATAAGTCTGCAAAGGGATATTTAGGCCTATTTGAGGCCTTCGTTGGAAACGGGATTTCTTCATATAAAGCTAGACAGATGAATTCTCGGTAACTTCTTTGTGTTGTGTGTATTCAACTCACAGAGTTGAACCTTTCTTTAGACAGAGCAGATTTGAAACACTCTTTTTGTGGATTTTACAAGTGGAGATTTCAAGCGATTTGAGGCCAATTGTAGTAAAGGAGACATCTTCGTTTCAAAACTAGACAGAATCATTCTCAGAAACTACTCTGTGGTGTGTGGATTCAACTCACAGAGTTTCACCTTTCTTTTCATAGAGCAGTTTGGAAACACTCTGTTTGTTAAGTTTGGAAGAGGATATTTGGATCCCTTTGAGACCTTCGTTGGAAACGGGATTTCTCAGTATACTGCTAGACACTTAAATTCCCATAACTTCTTTGTGTTGTGTGTACTCAACTCACAGAGTTGAACCTTTCTTTAGACAGAGCAGATTTGAAACACTCTTTTTGTGGATTTTACAAGTGGAGATTTCAAGCGATTTGAGGCCAATTGTAGTAAAGGAGATATCTTCGTTTAAAAATTAGACAGAATCATTCTCAGAAACTACTCTGTGGTGTGTGCATTCAACTTACAGAGTTTCACCTTTCTTTTCATAGAGCAGTTTGGAAACACTCTGTTTGTTAAGTTTGGAGGAGGATATTTGGATCCCTTTGAGACCTTCGTTGGAAACGGGATTTCTCAGTATACTGCTAGACACATAAATTCCCAGTAACTTCTTTGTGTTGTGTGTATTCAACTCACAGAGTTGAAACATCTTTTAGACACAGCAGTTTGGAAACACTCTTTTTGTGGAATTTGCAAGTGGAGATTTCAAGCGATTTGAGGCCAATCTTACAAATCGATATATCTTTTTATAAAAACTAGACAGAATCATTCTCAGAAACTACTTTGTGATGTGTGCGTTCAACTCACAGAGTTTAACCTTTCTTTTCATAGAGCAGTTTGGAAACACTCTGTTTGTTAAGTCTGCAAAGGGATATTTAGACCTATTTGAGGCCTTCGTTGGAAAAGGTATTTCTTCATATAAAGTTAGACAGATGAATTCTCAGTAAGTTCTTTGTGTTGTGTGTATTCAACTCACAGAGTTGAACCTTTCTATAGACAGAGCAGATTTGAAACACTCTTTTTGTGGATTTTACAAGTGGAGATTTCAGGCGATTTGAGGCCAATTGTAGTAAAGGAAATATCTTCGTTTAAAAACTAGACAGAAACATTCTCAGAAACTACTCTGTGGTGTGTGCATTCAACTCACAGAGTTTCACCTTTCTTTTCATAGAGCAGTTTGGAAACACTCTGTGTGTTAAGTCTGCAAGGGGATATTTAGACCTCTTTGAGGCCTTCGCTGGAAACGGGATTTCTTCATATAGAGATAGAGAGATGAATTCCCAGTAACTTCTTTGTGTTGTATGTATTCAACTCACAGAGTTGAACCTTCCCTTAGATAGAGCAGTTTGGCAACACTCTTTTTGTGGAATTTGCAAGTGGAGAGTTCAAGCGATTTGGGGCCAATCTTAGAAATCGAAATATCTTTGTATAAAAACGAGACAGAATCATTCTCAGAAACTACTTTGTGATGTGTGCGTTCAATTCACAGAGTTTAACCTTTGTTTTCATAGAGCAGTTTGGAAACACTCTGTTTGTTAAGTCTGCAAAGGGATATTTAGGCCTATTTGAGGCCTTCGTTGGAAACGGGATTTCTTCATATAAAGCTAGACAGATGAATTCTCAGTAACTTCTTTGTGTTGTGTGTATTCAACTCACAGAGTTGAACCTTTCTTTAGACAGAGCAGATTTGAAACAGTCTTTTTGTGGATTTTACAAGTGGAGATTTCAAGCGATTTGAGGCCAATTGTAGTAAAGGAGATATCTTCGTTTAAAAACTAGACAGAATCATTCTCAGAAACTACTCTGTGGTGTGTGCATTCAACTCACAGAGTTTCACCTTTCTTTTCATAGAGCAGTTTGGAAACACTCTGTTTGTTAAGTTTGGAGGAGGATATTTGGATCCCTTTGAGACCTTCGTTGGAAACGGGATTTCTCAGTATACTGCTAGACACATAAATTCCCAGTAACTTCTTCGTGTTGTGTGTATTCAACTCACAGAGTTGTAACATCTTTTAGACACAGCAGTTTGGAAACACTCTTTTTCTGGAATTTGCAAGTGGAGATTTCAAGCGATTTGAGGCCAATCTTAGAAATCGAAATATCTTTGTATAAAAACTAGACAGAATCATTCTCAGAAACTACTTTGTGATGTGTGCGTTCAATTCACAGAGTTTAACCTTTCTTTTCATAGAGCAGTTTGGAAACACTCTATTTGATAAGTCTGCAAAGGGATATTTAGGCCTATTTGAGGCCTTCGTTGGAAACGGGATTTCTTCATATAAAGCTAGACAGATGAATTCTCAGTAACTTCTTTGTGTTGTGTGTATTCAACTCACAGAGTTGAACCTTTCTTTAGACAGAGCAGATTTGAAACACTCTTTTTGTGGATTTTACAAGTGGAGATTTCAAGCGATTTGAGGCCAATTGTAGTAAAGGAGATATCTTCGTTTAAAAACTAGACAGAATCATTCTCAGAAACTACTCTGTGGTGTGTGCATTCAACTCACAGAGTTTCACCTTTCTTTTCATAGAGCAGTTTGGAAACACTCTGTTTGTTAAGTTTGGAGGAGGATATTTGGATCCCTTTGAGACCTTCGTTGGAAACGGGATTTCTCAGTATACTGCTAGACACATAAATTCCCAGTAACTTCTTTGTGTTGTGTGTATTCAACTCACAGAGTTGAACCTTCCTTTAGACATAGCAGTTTGGAAAAACTATTTTGTCGAATTAGCAAGTGGATATTTCAAGCCATTGGAGGCCAAACTTAGGAATCGAAATATCTTTGTATAAAAACTAGACAGAATCATTCTCAGAAACTACTTTGTGTTGTGTGCGTTCCTCTCACGGAGTTGAACCTTTCTTTTCATAGAGCAGTTTGGTAACACTCTGTTTGTTAAGTCTGCAAGGGGATATTTAGACCTCTCTGACGCCTTCTTTGGCAACGGGATTTCTTCATATACAGCTAGACACATGAATTCTCAGTAACTTCTTTGTGTTGTGTGTATTCAACTCACACAGTTGAACCTTCCTGTAGACATAGCAGTTTGGAAACACTCTTTTTGTGGAATTTGCAAGTGGATAGTTCAAGCGATTTGAGGCCAATCTTAGGAGTCGAAATATCTTTGTATAAAAACTAGACAGAATCATTCTCAGAAACTACTTTGTGTTGTGTGCGTTCCTCTCACAGAGTTGAACATTTCTTTTCATAGAGCAGTTTGGTAACACTCTGTTTGTGGAATTTGCTAGTGGAGATTTCAAGCTATTTGAGGCCAATCTTAGAAAAGGAAATATGTTTGTATAAAAACTAGACAGAATCATTCTCAGAAACTATTTTGTGTTGTGTGCATTCCACTCACAGAGTTTCACCTTTCTTTTCATAGAGCAGTTTGGAAACACTCTGTTTGTTAAGTGTGCAAGGGGATATTTAGACCTCTTTGACGCCTTCGTTGGAAACGGGATTTCCCAGTATAATGCTAGACAGATGAATTCCCAGTAACATCTTTGTGTTGTGTGTATTCAACTCACAGAGTTGAACCTTCCCTTGGACAGAGCAGTTTGGACACACTCTTTTTGTGGAATTTGCTAGTGGAGATTTCAAGCTATTTGAGGCCAATCTTAGAAAAGGAAATATCTTTGTATAAAAACTAGACAGAATCATTCTCAGAAACTATTTTGTGTTGTGTGCATTACACTAACAGAGTTTAACCTTTCTTTTCATAGAGCAGTTTGGAAACACTCTGTTTGTTAAGTCTGCAAGGAGATATTTAGACCTCTTTGACGCCTTCGTTGGAAACGGGATTTCTTCATATACAGCTAGACACATGAATTCTCAGTAACTTCTTTGTGTTGCTTGTATTCAGCTCACGGAGTTGAAACTTTCTTTAGACAGAGCAGATTTGAAACACTCTTTTTGTGGATTTTACAAGTGGAGGTTTCAAGCGATTTGTGGGTATTTGTAGTAAAAGAAATATCCTCGTTTAAAAACTAGACAGAATCATTCTCAGAAACTATTTTGTGTTGTGTGCGTTCCAGTCACAGAGTTGAACCTTTCTTTTCATCGAGCAGTTTGGAAACACTCTGTTTGTTAAGTCTGCAAGGAGATATTTAGAGCTTTTTGATGCCTTCGTTGGAAAAGGGATTTCTTCATATACAGCTAGACACATGATTTCTCAGTAACTTCTTTGTGTTGTGTGTATTCAACTCACAGATTTGAACCTTTCTTTAGACAGAGCAGATTTGAAACACTCTTTTTGTGGATTTTACAAGTGGAGATTTCAAGCGATTTGAGGCCCATTGAAGTAAAGGAAATATCTTCGTTTAAAAACTAGACAGAATCATTCTCAGAAACTACTTTGTGAAGTGTGCGTTCAACTCACAGAGTTTCACCTTTCTTTTCATAGAGCAGTTTGGAAACACTCTGTTTTTTGAGTTTGCAAGAGGATATTTGGACCACTTTGAGGCCTTCGTTGGAAACGGGATATGTCAGTATAATGCTAGACAGATGAATTCCCAGTAACTTCTTTGTGTTGTGTGTATTCAACTCACAGAGTTGAACCTTCCTTTAGATATAGCAGTTTGGAAACACTCTTTTTGTGGAATTTGCAAGTGGATATTTCAAGCGATTTGAGGCCAATCTTAGGAGTCGAAATATCTTTGTATAAAAACTAGACAGAATCATTCTCAGAAACTACTTTGTGTTGTGTGCGTTCCTCTCACAGAGTTGAACCTTTCTTTTCATAGAGCAGTTTGGTAACACTCTGTTTGTTAAGTCTGCAAGGGGATATTTAGACCTCTTTGACGCCTTCTTTGGAAACGGGATTTCTTCATATACAGCTAGACACATGAATTCTCAGTAACTTCTTTGTGTTGCGTGCATTCAACTCACGGAGTTGAAACTTTCTTTAGACAGAGCAGATTTGAAACACTCTTTTTGTGGGTTTTACAAGTGGAGATTTCAAGCGATTTGAGGATAATTGTAGTAAAAGAAATATCCTCGTTTAAAAACTAGACAGAATCATTCTCAGAAACTACTTTGTGATGTGTGCGTTCAACTCACAGAGTTTCACCTTTCCTTTCATAGAACAGTTTGGACACACTCTGTTTTTTAAGTTTGCAAGAGGATATTTGGACCATTTTGAGGCCTTCATTGGAAACGGGATTTCTCAGTACAATGCTAGTCAGATGAATTCTCAGTAACATCTTTGTGTTGTGTGTATTCAACTCACAGAGTTGAAACTTCCTTTAGACAGAGCAGTTTGGAAACACTCTTTTTGTGGAATTTGCTAGTGGACATTTCAAGCGATTTGAGGCCAATCTTAGAAAAGGAAATATCTTTGTATAAAAACTAGACAGAATCATTCTCAGAAACTACTTTGTGTTGTGTGCGTTCCGCTCACAGAGTTGAAACTTTCTTTTCATAGAGCAGTTTGGTAACACTCTGTTTGTTAAGTCTGCAAGGGGATATTTTGACCTCTTAGAGGCCTTCTTTGGAAACGGGATTTCTTCATATACAGCTAGACACATGAATTCTCAGTAACTTCTTTGTGTTGCGTGTATTCAACTCACGGAGTTGAAACTTTCTTTAGACAGAGCAGATTTGAAACACTCTTTTTGTGGATTTTACAAGTGGAGATTTCAAGCGATTTGAGGGTAATTGTAGTAAAAGAAATATCCTCGTTTAAAAACTAGACAGAATCTTTCTCAGAAACTACTTTGTGATGTGTGCGTTCAACTCACAGAGTTTCACCTTTCCTTTAATAGAACAGTTTGGAAACACTCTGTTTGTTAAGTTTGCAAGAGGATATTTGGACCATTTTGAGGCCTTCGTTGGAAACGGGATTTCTCAGTATAATGCTAGACAGACGAATTCTCAGTAACATCTTTGTGTTGTGTGTATTCAACTCACAGATTTGAAACTTCCTTTAGACAGAGCAGTTTGGAAACACTCTTTTTGTGGAATTTGCTAGTGGAGACTACAAGCGATTTGAGGCCAATCTTAGATAACGAAATATCTTTGTATAAAAACTAGACAGAATCATTCTCAGAAACTATTTTGTGTTGTGTGCGTACCACTCACAGAGTTTAACCTTTCTTTTCATAGAGCAGTTTGGAAACACTCTGTTTGTTAATTCTGCAAGGAGATATTTAGACCTATTTGACGCCTTCGTTGGAAACGGGATTTCTTCATATACAGCTAGACACATGAATTCTCAGTAACTTCTTTGAGTTGTGTGTATTCAACTCACAGAGTTGAACCTTTCTTTAGACAGAGCAGATTTGAAACACTCTTTTTGTGGAATTTACAAGTGGAGATTTCAGGCGATTTGAGGCCAATTGTAGTAAAGGAAATATCTTCGTTTAAAAACTAGACAGAAACATTCTCAGAAACTACTCTGGGGTGTGTGCATTCAACTCCCAGAGTTTAACCTTTCTTTTCATAGAGCAGTTTGGAAACACTCTGTTTGTTAAGTCTGCAAGGGGATATTTAGACCTCTTTGAGGCCTTCGTTGGAAACGGGATTTCTCAGTATACTGCTAGACAGATCAATTCCCAATAACTACTTTGTGTTGTGTGTATTCACCTCACACAGTTGAACCTTCCTTTAGACAGAGCAGTTTGGAAACACTCTTTTTGTGGAATTTGCAAGTGGAGATTTCAAGCGATATGGGGCCAATCTTAGAAATCGAAACATCTTTGTATAAAAAGTAGACAGAATCATCAGAAACTACTTTGTGATGTGTGTGTTCAACTCACAGAGTTTAACCTTTCTTTTCATAGAGCAGTTTGGAAACACTCAGTTTGTTAAGTCTGCAAGGGGATATTTAGACCTCTTTGAGGCCTTCGTTGGAAACGGGATTTCTTCATATAAAGATAGAGAGATGAATTCCCAGTAACTTCTTTGTGTTGTGTGTATTCAACTCACAGAGTTGAAACATCTTTTAGACACAGCAGTTTGTAAACACTCTTTTTGTGGAATTTGCAATTGGAGATTTCAAGCGATTTGAGGCCAATCTTAGAAATCGAAATATCTTTGTATAAAAACTAGACAGAATCATTCTCAGAAACTACTTTGTGATGTGTGCGTTCAACTCACAGAGTTTAACCGTTCTTTTCATAGAGCAGTTTGGAAACACTCTGTTTGTTAAGTCTGCAAAGGGATATTTAGACCTATTTGAGGCCTTCGTTGGAAACGGGATTTCTTCATATAAAGCTAGACAGATGAATTCTCAGTAACTTCTTTGTGTTGTGTGTATTCAACTCACAGAGTTGAACCTTTCTTTAGACAGAGCAGATTTCAAACACTTTTTTGTGGATTTCACAAGTGGAGATTTCAAGCGATTGGGGCCTATTGTAGTAATGGAGATATCTTCGTTTAAAAACTAGACAGAAACATTCTCAGAAACTACTCTGTGGTGTGTGCATTCAACTCACAGAGTTTAACCTTTCTTTTCATAGAGCAGTTTGGAAACACTCTGTTTGTTAAGTCTGCAAGGGGATATTTAGACCTCTTTGAGGCCTTCGTTGGAAACGGGATTTCTCAGTATACTGCTAGACAGACGAATTCCCAATAACTACTTTGTGTTGTGTGTATTCAACTCACACAGTTGAACCTTCCTTTAGACAGAGCAGTTTGGAAACACTCTTTTTGTGGAATTTGCAAATGGAGATTTCAAGCGATATGGGGCCAATCTTAGAAATCGAAACATCTTTGTATAAAAACTAGACAGAATCATTCTCAGAAACTACTTTGTGATGTGTGCGTTCAACTCACAGAGTTTAACCTTTCTTTTCATAGAGCAGTTTGGAAACACTCTTTTTGTTCATTCTGCAAAGGGATATTTAGACCTCTTTGAGGCCTTCGTTGGAAACGGGATTTCTTCATATGAAGCTAGACAGATGAATTCTCAGTAACTTCTTTGTGTTGTGTGTATTCAACTCACAGAGTTGAACCTTCCTTTAGACAGAGCAGTTTGGCAACACTCTTTTTGTGGAATTTGCAAGTGGAGATTTCAAGCGATTTGGGGCCAATCTTAGAAATCGAAATATCTTTGTATAAAAACTAGACAGAATCATTCTCAGAAACTACTTTGTGATGTGTGCGTTCAACTCACAGAGTTTAACCTTTCTTTTCATAGAGGAGTTTGGAAACACTCTGTTTGTTAAGTCTGCAAAGCGATATTTAGACCTATTTGAGGCCTTCGTTGGAAACGGGATTTCTTCATATAAAGCTAGACAGATGAATTCTCAGTAACTTCTTTGTGTTGTGTGTATTCAACTCACTGAGTTGAACCTTTCTTTAGACAGAGCAGATTTGAAACACTCTTTTTGTGGATTTTACAAGTTGTGATTTCAAGCGATTTGAGGCCAATTGTAGTAAAGGAGATATCTTCGTTTAAAAATTAGACAGAATCATTCTCAGAAACTACTCTGTGGTGTGTGCATTCAACTCACAGAGTTTCACCTTTCTTTTCATAGAGCAGTTTGGAAACACTCTGTTTGTGAAGTTTGGAAGAGGATATTTGGATCCCTTTGAGACCTTCGTTGGAAACGGGATTTCTCAGTATACTGCTAGACACTTAAATTCCCATAACTTCTTTGTGTTGTGTGTACTCAACTCACAGAGTTGAACCTTTCTTTAGACAGAGCAGATTTGAAACACTCTTTTTGTGGATTTTACAAGTGGAGATTTCAAGCGATTTGAGGCCAATTGTAGTAAAGGAGATATCTTCGTTTAAAAATTAGACAGAATCATTCTCAGAAACTACTCTGTGGTGTGTGCATTCAACTTACAGAGTTTCACCTTTCTTTTCATAGAGCAGTTTGGAAACACTCTGTTTGTTAAGTTTGGAGGAGGATATTTGGATCCCTTTGAGACCTTCGTTGGAAACGGGATTTCTCAGTATACTGCTAGACACATAAATTCCCAGTAACTTCTTTGTGTTGTGTGTATTCAACTCACAGAGTTGAAACATCTTTTAGACACAGCAGTTTGGAAACACTCTTTTTGTGGAATTTGCAAGTGGAGATTTCAAGCGATTTGAGGCCAATCTTACAAATCGATATATCTTTTTATAAAAACTAGACAGAATCATTCTCAGAAACTACTTTGTGATGTGTGCGTTCAACTCACAGAGTTTAACCTTTCTTTTCATAGAGCAGTTTGGAAACACTCTGTTTGTTAAGTCTGCAAAGGGATATTTAGACCTATTTGAGGCCTTCGTTGGAAAAGGTATTTCTTCATATAAAGTTAGACAGATGAATTCTCAGTAAGTTCTTTGTGTTGTGTGTATTCAACTCACAGAGTTGAACCTTTCTATAGACAGAGCAGATTTGAAACACTCTTTTTGTGGATTTTACAAGTGGAGATTTCAGGCGATTTGAGGCCAATTGTAGTAAAGGAAATATCTTCGTTTAAAAACTAGACAGAAACATTCTCAGAAACTACTCTGTGGTGTGTGCATTCAACTCACAGAGTTTCACCTTTCTTTTCATAGAGCAGTTTGGAAACACTCTGTGTGTTAAGTCTGCAAGGGGATATTTAGACCTCTTTGAGGCCTTCGCTGGAAACGGGATTTCTTCATATAGAGATAGAGAGATGAATTCCCAGTAACTTCTTTGTGTTGTATGTATTCAACTCACAGAGTTGAACCTTCCCTTAGATAGAGCAGTTTGGCAACACTCTTTTTGTGGAATTTGCAAGTGGAGAGTTCAAGCGATTTGGGGCCAATCTTAGAAATCGAAATATCTTTGTATAAAAACGAGACAGAATCATTCTCAGAAACTACTTTGTGATGTGTGCGTTCAATTCACAGAGTTTAACCTTTGTTTTCATAGAGCAGTTTGGAAACACTCTGTTTGTTAAGTCTGCAAAGGGATATTTAGGCCTATTTGAGGCCTTCGTTGGAAACGGGATTTCTTCATATAAAGCTAGACAGATGAATTCTCAGTAACTTCTTTGTGTTGTGTGTATTCAACTCACAGAGTTGAACCTTTCTTTAGACAGAGCAGATTTGAAACAGTCTTTTTGTGGATTTTACAAGTGGAGATTTCAAGCGATTTGAGGCCAATTGTAGTAAAGGAGATATCTTCGTTTAAAAACTAGACAGAATCATTCTCAGAAACTACTCTGTGGTGTGTGCATTCAACTCACAGAGTTTCACCTTTCTTTTCATAGAGCAGTTTGGAAACACTCTGTTTGTTAAGTTTGGAGGAGGATATTTGGATCCCTTTGAGACCTTCGTTGGAAACGGGATTTCTCAGTATACTGCTAGACACATAAATTCCCAGTAACTTCTTCGTGTTGTGTGTATTCAACTCACAGAGTTGTAACATCTTTTAGACACAGCAGTTTGGAAACACTCTTTTTCTGGAATTTGCAAGTGGAGATTTCAAGCGATTTGAGGCCAATCTTAGAAATCGAAATATCTTTGTATAAAAACTAGACAGAATCATTCTCAGAAACTACTTTGTGATGTGTGCGTTCAATTCACAGAGTTTAACCTTTCTTTTCATAGAGCAGTTTGGAAACACTCTATTTGATAAGTCTGCAAAGGGATATTTAGGCCTATTTGAGGCCTTCGTTGGAAACGGGATTTCTTCATATAAAGCTAGACAGATGAATTCTCAGTAACTTCTTTGTGTTGTGTGTATTCAACTCACAGAGTTGAACCTTTCTTTAGACAGAGCAGATTTGAAACACTCTTTTTGTGGATTTTACAAGTGGAGATTTCAAGCGATTTGAGGCCAATTGTAGTAAAGGAGATATCTTCGTTTAAAAACTAGACAGAATCATTCTCAGAAACTACTCTGTGGTGTGTGCATTCAACTCACAGAGTTTCACCTTTCTTTTCATAGAGCAGTTTGGAAACACTCTGTTTGTTAAGTTTGGAGGAGGATATTTGGATCCCTTTGAGACCTTCGTTGGAAACGGGATTTCTCAGTATACTGCTAGACACATAAATTCCCAGTAACTTCTTTGTGTTGTGTGTATTCAACTCACAGAGTTGAACCTTCCTTTAGACATAGCAGTTTGGAAAAACTATTTTGTCGAATTAGCAAGTGGATATTTCAAGCCATTGGAGGCCAAACTTAGGAATCGAAATATCTTTGTATAAAAACTAGACAGAATCATTCTCAGAAACTACTTTGTGTTGTGTGCGTTCCTCTCACGGAGTTGAACCTTTCTTTTCATAGAGCAGTTTGGTAACACTCTGTTTGTTAAGTCTGCAAGGGGATATTTAGACCTCTCTGACGCCTTCTTTGGCAACGGGATTTCTTCATATACAGCTAGACACATGAATTCTCAGTAACTTCTTTGTGTTGTGTGTATTCAACTCACACAGTTGAACCTTCCTGTAGACATAGCAGTTTGGAAACACTCTTTTTGTGGAATTTGCAAGTGGATAGTTCAAGCGATTTGAGGCCAATCTTAGGAGTCGAAATATCTTTGTATAAAAACTAGACAGAATCATTCTCAGAAACTACTTTGTGTTGTGTGCGTTCCTCTCACAGAGTTGAACATTTCTTTTCATAGAGCAGTTTGGTAACACTCTGTTTGTGGAATTTGCTAGTGGAGATTTCAAGCTATTTGAGGCCAATCTTAGAAAAGGAAATATGTTTGTATAAAAACTAGACAGAATCATTCTCAGAAACTATTTTGTGTTGTGTGCATTCCACTCACAGAGTTTCACCTTTCTTTTCATAGAGCAGTTTGGAAACACTCTGTTTGTTAAGTGTGCAAGGGGATATTTAGACCTCTTTGACGCCTTCGTTGGAAACGGGATTTCCCAGTATAATGCTAGACAGATGAATTCCCAGTAACATCTTTGTGTTGTGTGTATTCAACTCACAGAGTTGAACCTTCCCTTGGACAGAGCAGTTTGGACACACTCTTTTTGTGGAATTTGCTAGTGGAGATTTCAAGCTATTTGAGGCCAATCTTAGAAAAGGAAATATCTTTGTATAAAAACTAGACAGAATCATTCTCAGAAACTATTTTGTGTTGTGTGCATTACACTAACAGAGTTTAACCTTTCTTTTCATAGAGCAGTTTGGAAACACTCTGTTTGTTAAGTCTGCAAGGAGATATTTAGACCTCTTTGACGCCTTCGTTGGAAACGGGATTTCTTCATATACAGCTAGACACATGAATTCTCAGTAACTTCTTTGTGTTGCTTGTATTCAGCTCACGGAGTTGAAACTTTCTTTAGACAGAGCAGATTTGAAACACTCTTTTTGTGGATTTTACAAGTGGAGGTTTCAAGCGATTTGTGGGTATTTGTAGTAAAAGAAATATCCTCGTTTAAAAACTAGACAGAATCATTCTCAGAAACTATTTTGTGTTGTGTGCGTTCCAGTCACAGAGTTGAACCTTTCTTTTCATCGAGCAGTTTGGAAACACTCTGTTTGTTAAGTCTGCAAGGAGATATTTAGAGCTTTTTGATGCCTTCGTTGGAAAAGGGATTTCTTCATATACAGCTAGACACATGATTTCTCAGTAACTTCTTTGTGTTGTGTGTATTCAACTCACAGATTTGAACCTTTCTTTAGACAGAGCAGATTTGAAACACTCTTTTTGTGGATTTTACAAGTGGAGATTTCAAGCGATTTGAGGCCCATTGAAGTAAAGGAAATATCTTCGTTTAAAAACTAGACAGAATCATTCTCAGAAACTACTTTGTGAAGTGTGCGTTCAACTCACAGAGTTTCACCTTTCTTTTCATAGAGCAGTTTGGAAACACTCTGTTTTTTGAGTTTGCAAGAGGATATTTGGACCACTTTGAGGCCTTCGTTGGAAACGGGATATGTCAGTATAATGCTAGACAGATGAATTCCCAGTAACTTCTTTGTGTTGTGTGTATTCAACTCACAGAGTTGAACCTTCCTTTAGATATAGCAGTTTGGAAACACTCTTTTTGTGGAATTTGCAAGTGGATATTTCAAGCGATTTGAGGCCAATCTTAGGAGTCGAAATATCTTTGTATAAAAACTAGACAGAATCATTCTCAGAAACTACTTTGTGTTGTGTGCGTTCCTCTCACAGAGTTGAACCTTTCTTTTCATAGAGCAGTTTGGTAACACTCTGTTTGTTAAGTCTGCAAGGGGATATTTAGACCTCTTTGACGCCTTCTTTGGAAACGGGATTTCTTCATATACAGCTAGACACATGAATTCTCAGTAACTTCTTTGTGTTGCGTGCATTCAACTCACGGAGTTGAAACTTTCTTTAGACAGAGCAGATTTGAAACACTCTTTTTGTGGGTTTTACAAGTGGAGATTTCAAGCGATTTGAGGATAATTGTAGTAAAAGAAATATCCTCGTTTAAAAACTAGACAGAATCATTCTCAGAAACTACTTTGTGATGTGTGCGTTCAACTCACAGAGTTTCACCTTTCCTTTCATAGAACAGTTTGGACACACTCTGTTTTTTAAGTTTGCAAGAGGATATTTGGACCATTTTGAGGCCTTCATTGGAAACGGGATTTCTCAGTACAATGCTAGTCAGATGAATTCTCAGTAACATCTTTGTGTTGTGTGTATTCAACTCACAGAGTTGAAACTTCCTTTAGACAGAGCAGTTTGGAAACACTCTTTTTGTGGAATTTGCTAGTGGACATTTCAAGCGATTTGAGGCCAATCTTAGAAAAGGAAATATCTTTGTATAAAAACTAGACAGAATCATTCTCAGAAACTACTTTGTGTTGTGTGCGTTCCGCTCACAGAGTTGAAACTTTCTTTTCATAGAGCAGTTTGGTAACACTCTGTTTGTTAAGTCTGCAAGGGGATATTTTGACCTCTTAGAGGCCTTCTTTGGAAACGGGATTTCTTCATATACAGCTAGACACATGAATTCTCAGTAACTTCTTTGTGTTGCGTGTATTCAACTCACGGAGTTGAAACTTTCTTTAGACAGAGCAGATTTGAAACACTCTTTTTGTGGATTTTACAAGTGGAGATTTCAAGCGATTTGAGGGTAATTGTAGTAAAAGAAATATCCTCGTTTAAAAACTAGACAGAATCTTTCTCAGAAACTACTTTGTGATGTGTGCGTTCAACTCACAGAGTTTCACCTTTCCTTTAATAGAACAGTTTGGAAACACTCTGTTTGTTAAGTTTGCAAGAGGATATTTGGACCATTTTGAGGCCTTCGTTGGAAACGGGATTTCTCAGTATAATGCTAGACAGACGAATTCTCAGTAACATCTTTGTGTTGTGTGTATTCAACTCACAGATTTGAAACTTCCTTTAGACAGAGCAGTTTGGAAACACTCTTTTTGTGGAATTTGCTAGTGGAGACTACAAGCGATTTGAGGCCAATCTTAGATAACGAAATATCTTTGTATAAAAACTAGACAGAATCATTCTCAGAAACTATTTTGTGTTGTGTGCGTACCACTCACAGAGTTTAACCTTTCTTTTCATAGAGCAGTTTGGAAACACTCTGTTTGTTAATTCTGCAAGGAGATATTTAGACCTATTTGACGCCTTCGTTGGAAACGGGATTTCTTCATATACAGCTAGACACATGAATTCTCAGTAACTTCTTTGAGTTGTGTGTATTCAACTCACAGAGTTGAACCTTTCTTTAGACAGAGCAGATTTGAAACACTCTTTTTGTGGAATTTACAAGTGGAGATTTCAGGCGATTTGAGGCCAATTGTAGTAAAGGAAATATCTTCGTTTAAAAACTAGACAGAAACATTCTCAGAAACTACTCTGGGGTGTGTGCATTCAACTCCCAGAGTTTAACCTTTCTTTTCATAGAGCAGTTTGGAAACACTCTGTTTGTTAAGTCTGCAAGGGGATATTTAGACCTCTTTGAGGCCTTCGTTGGAAACGGGATTTCTCAGTATACTGCTAGACAGATCAATTCCCAATAACTACTTTGTGTTGTGTGTATTCACCTCACACAGTTGAACCTTCCTTTAGACAGAGCAGTTTGGAAACACTCTTTTTGTGGAATTTGCAAGTGGAGATTTCAAGCGATATGGGGCCAATCTTAGAAATCGAAACATCTTTGTATAAAAAGTAGACAGAATCATCAGAAACTACTTTGTGATGTGTGTGTTCAACTCACAGAGTTTAACCTTTCTTTTCATAGAGCAGTTTGGAAACACTCAGTTTGTTAAGTCTGCAAGGGGATATTTAGACCTCTTTGAGGCCTTCGTTGGAAACGGGATTTCTTCATATAAAGATAGAGAGATGAATTCCCAGTAACTTCTTTGTGTTGTGTGTATTCAACTCACAGAGTTGAAACATCTTTTAGACACAGCAGTTTGTAAACACTCTTTTTGTGGAATTTGCAATTGGAGATTTCAAGCGATTTGAGGCCAATCTTAGAAATCGAAATATCTTTGTATAAAAACTAGACAGAATCATTCTCAGAAACTACTTTGTGATGTGTGCGTTCAACTCACAGAGTTTAACCGTTCTTTTCATAGAGCAGTTTGGAAACACTCTGTTTGTTAAGTCTGCAAAGGGATATTTAGACCTATTTGAGGCCTTCGTTGGAAACGGGATTTCTTCATATAAAGCTAGACAGATGAATTCTCAGTAACTTCTTTGTGTTGTGTGTATTCAACTCACAGAGTTGAACCTTTCTTTAGACAGAGCAGATTTCAAAAACTTTTTTGTGGATTTCACAAGTGGAGATTTCAAGCGATTGGGGCCTATTGTAGTAATGGAGATATCTTCGTTTAAAAACTAGACAGAAACATTCTCAGAAACTACTCTGTGGTGTGTGCATTCAACTCACAGAGTTTAACCTTTCTTTTCATAGAGCAGTTTGGAAACACTCTGTTTGTTAAGTCTGCAAGGGGATATTTAGACCTCTTTGAGGCCTTCGTTGGAAACGGGATTTCTCAGTATACTGCTAGACAGACGAATTCCCAATAACTACTTTGTGTTGTGTGTATTCAACTCACACAGTTGAACCTTCCTTTAGACAGAGCAGTTTGGAAACACTCTTTTTGTGGAATTTGCAAATGGAGATTTCAAGCGATATGGGGCCAATCTTAGAAATCGAAACATCTTTGTATAAAAACTAGACAGAATCATTCTCAGAAACTACTTTGTGATGTGTGCGTTCAACTCACAGAGTTTAACCTTTCTTTTCATAGAGCAGTTTGGAAACACTCTTTTTGTTCATTCTGCAAAGGGATATTTAGACCTCTTTGAGGCCTTCGTTGGAAACGGGATTTCTTCATATGAAGCTAGACAGATGAATTCTCAGTAACTTCTTTGTGTTGTGTGTATTCAACTCACAGAGTTGAACCTTCCTTTAGACAGAGCAGTTTGGCAACACTCTTTTTGTGGAATTTGCAAGTGGAGATTTCAAGCGATTTGGGGCCAATCTTAGAAATCGAAATATCTTTGTATAAAAACTAGACAGAATCATTCTCAGAAACTACTTTGTGATGTGTGCGTTCAACTCACAGAGTTTAACCTTTCTTTTCATAGAGGAGTTTGGAAACACTCTGTTTGTTAAGTCTGCAAAGCGATATTTAGACCTATTTGAGGCCTTCGTTGGAAACGGGATTTCTTCATATAAAGCTAGACAGATGAATTCTCAGTAACTTCTTTGTGTTGTGTGTATTCAACTCACTGAGTTGAACCTTTCTTTAGACAGAGCAGATTTGAAACACTCTTTTTGTGGATTTTACAAGTTGTGATTTCAAGCGATTTGAGGCCAATTGTAGTAAAGGAGATATCTTCGTTTAAAAATTAGACAGAATCATTCTCAGAAACTACTCTGTGGTGTGTGCATTCAACTCACAGAGTTTCACCTTTCTTTTCATAGAGCAGTTTGGAAACACTCTGTTTGTGAAGTTTGGAAGAGGATATTTGGATCCCTTTGGGACCTTCGTTGGAAAAGGGATTTCTCAGTATACTGCTAGACACATAAATTCCCAGTGACTTCTTTGTGTTGTGTGTATTCAACTCACAGAGTTGAAACATCTTTTAGACACAGCAGTTTGGAAACACTCTTTTTGTGGAATTTGCAATTGGAGATTTCAAGAGATTTGAGGCCAATCTTAGAAATCGAAATATCTTTGTATAAAAACTAGACAGAATCGTTCTCAGAAACTACTTTGTGATGTGTGCGTTCAACTCACAGAGTTTAACCGTTCTTTTCATAGAGCAGTTTGGAAACACTCTGTTTGTTAAGTCTGCAAAGGGATATTTAGACCTATTTGAGGACTTCGTTGGAAACGTGATTTCTTCATATAAAGCTAGACAGATGAATTCTCAGTAACTTCTTTGTGTTGTGTGTATTCAACTCACAGAGTTGAACCTTTCTTTAGACAGAGCAGATTTTAAACACTCTTTTTGTGGATTTCACAAGTGGAGATTTCAAGCGATTTGGGGCCAATTGTAGTAATGGAGATATCTTCGTTTAAAAACTAGACAGAAATATTCTCAGAAACTACTCTGTGGTGTGTGCATTCAACTCACAGAGTTTAACCTTTCTTTTCATAGAGTAGTTTGGAAACACTCTGTTTGTTAAGTCTGCAAGGGGATATTTAGACCTCTTTGAGGCCTTCGTTGGAAACGGGATTTCTCAGTATACTGCTAGACAGATGAATTCCCAATAACTACTTTTTGTTGTGTGTATTCAACTCACACAGTTGAACCTTCCTTTAGACAGAGCAGTTTGGAAACACTCTTTTTGTGGAATTTGCAAGTGGAGATTTCAAGCGATATGGGGCCAATCTTAGAAATCGAAACATCTTTGTATAAAAACTAGACAGAATCATTCTCAGAAACTAATTTGTGATGTGTGTGTTCAACTCACAGAGGTTAACCTTTCTTTTCATAGAGCAGTTTGGAAACACTCTCTTTGTTAAGTCTGCAAGGGGATATTTAGACCTCTTTGAGGCCTTCGTTGGAAACAGGATTTCTTCATATAAAGATAGAGAGATGAATTCCCAGTAACTTCTTTGTGTTGTGTGTATTCAACTCACAGAGTTGAACGTTCCTTTAGACAGAGCAGTTTGGCAACACTCTTTTTGTGGAATTTGCAAGTGGAGATTTCCAGCGATTTGGGGCCAATTTTAGAAATCGAAATATCTTTGTATAAAAAGTAGACAGAATGATTCTCAGAAACTACTTTGTGATGTGTGCATTCAACTCACAGAGTTTAACCTTTCTTTTCATAGAGCAGTTTGGAAACACTCTGTTTGTTAAGTTTGGAAGAGGATATTTGGATCCCTTTGAGACCTTCGTTGGAAACGGGATTTCTCAGTATACTGCTAGACACATAAATTCCCAGTAAGTTCTTTGTGTTGTGTGTATTCAACTCACAGAGTTGAAACATCTTTTAGACACAGCAGTTTGGAAACACTCTTTTTGTGGAATTTGCAAGTGGAGATTTCAAGCGATTTGAGGCCAATCTTAGAAATCGAAATATCTTTGTATAAAAACTAGACAGAATCATTCTCAGAAACTACTTTGTGATGTGTGCGTTCAACTCACAGAGTTTAACCGTTCTTTTCATAGAGCAGTTTGGAAACACTCAGTTTGTTAAGTCTGCAAAGGGATATTTAGACCTATTTGAGGCCTTCTTTGGAAACCGGATTTCTTCATATAAAGCTAGACAGATGAATTCTCAGTAACTTCTTTGTGTTGTGTGTATTCAACTCACGGAGTTGAACCTTTCTTTAGACAGAGCAGATTTGAAACACTCTTTTTGTGGATTTTAGAAGTGGAGATTTCAGGCGATTTGAGGCCAATTGTAGTAAAGGAGATATCTTCGTTTAAAAACTAGACAGAAACATTCTCAGAAACTACTCTGTGGTGTGTGCATTCAACTCACAGAGTTTAACGTTTCTTTTCATAGAGCAGTTTTGAAACACTCTGTTTGTTAAGTCTGCCAGGGGATATTTAGACCTCTTTGAGGCCTTCGTTGGAAACGGGATTTCTCAGTATACTGCTAGACAGATGAATTCCCAATAACTACTTTGTGTTGTGTGTATTCAACTCACACAGTTGAACCTTCCTTTAGACAGAGCAGTTTGGAAACATTCTTTTTGTGGAATTTGCAAGTGGAGATTTCAAGCGATATGGGGCCAATCTTAGAAATCGAAACATCTTTGTATAAAAACTAGACAGAATCAATCTCAGAAACTACTCTGTGATGTGTGTGTTCAACTCACAGAGTTTAACCTTTCTTTTCATAGAGCAGTTTGGAAACACTCTCTTTGTTAAGTCTGCAAGGGGATATTTAGACCTCTTTGAGGCCGTCGTTGGAAACGGGATTTCTTCATATAAAGATAGAGAGATGAATTCCCAGTAACTTCTTTGTGTTGTGTGTATTCAACTCACAGAGATGAACCTTCCTTTAGATAGAGCAGTTTGGCAACACTCTTTTTGTAGAATTTGCAAGTGGAGATTTCAAGCGATTTGGGGCCAATCTTAGAAATCGAAATATCTTTGTATAAAAACTAGACAGAATCATTCTCAGAAACTACTTTGTGATGTGTGCGTTCAACTCACAGAGTTTAACCTTTCTTTTCATAGAGCAGTTTGGAAACACTCTCTTTGTTAAGTCTGCAAGGGGATATTTAGACCTCTTTGAGGCCTTCGTTGGAAACGGGATTTCTTCATATGAAGCTAGACAGATGAATTCTCAGTAACTTCTTTGTGTTGTGTGTATTCAACTCACAGAGTTGAACCTTCCTTTAGACAGAGCAGTTTGGCAACACTCTTTTTGTGGAATTTGCAAGTGGAGATTTCAACCGATTTGGGGCCAATCTTAGAAATCCAAATATCTTTGTATAAAAACTAGACAGAATCATTCTGAGAAACTACTTTGTGATGTGTCCGTTCAACTCACAGAGTTTAACCTTTCTTTTCATAGAGCAGTTTGGAAACACTCTGTTTGTTAAGTTTGAAAGAGGATATTTGGATCCCTTTGAGACCTTCGTTGCAAACGGGATTTCTCAGTATACTGCTAGACACATAAATTCCCAGTAACTTCTTTGTGTTGTGTGTATTCAACTCACAGAGTTGAAACATCTTTTAGACACATCAGTTTGGAAACACTCTTTTTGTGGAATTTGCAAGTGGAGATTTCAAGCGATTTGGGGCCAATCTTAGAAATCGAAATATCTTTGTATAAGAACTAGACAGAATCATTCTCAGAAACTACTTTGTGATGTGTGCGTTCAACTCACAGAGTTTAACCTTTCTTTTCATAGAGCAGTTTGGAAACACTCAGTTTGTTAAGTCTGCAAAGGGATATTTAGACCAATTTGAGGCTTTCGTTGGAAACGGGATTTCTTCATATCAAGCTAGACAGATGAATTCTCAGTAACTTCTTTGTGTTGTGTGTATTCAACTCACGGAGTTGAACCTTTCTTTAGACAGAGCAGATTTGAAACACTCTTTTTGTGGATTTTACAAGTGGAGATTTCAGGCGATTTGAGGCCAATTGTAGAAAAGGAGATATCTTCGTTTAAAAACTAGACAGAAACATTCTCAGAAACTACTCTGTGGTGTGTGCATTCAACTCACAGAGTTTAACCTTTCTTTTCATAGAGCAGTTTGGAAGCACTCTGTTTGTTAAGTCTGCAAGGGGATATTTAGACCTCTTTGAGGCCTTCGTTGGAAACGGGATTTCTCAGTATACTGCTAGACAGATGAATTCCCAATAACTACTTTGTGTTGTGTGTATTCAACTCACACAGTTGAACCTTCCTTTAGACAGAGCAGTTTGGATACACTCTTTTTGTGGAATTTGCAAGTGGAGATTTCAAGCGATATCGGGCCAATCTTAGAAATCGAAACATCTTTGTATAAAAACTAGACAGAATCATTCTCAGAAACTACTTTGTGATGTGTGTGTTCAACTCACAGAGTTTAACCTTTCTTTTCATAGAGCAGTTTGGAAACACTCTCTTTGTTAAGTCTGCAAGGGGATATTTAGACCTCTTTGAGGCCTTCGTTGGAAACGGGATTTCTTCATGTAAAGATAGAGAGATGAATTCCCAGTAACTTCTTTGTGTTGTGTGTATTCAACTCACAGAGTTGAACCTTCCTTTAGACAGAGCAGTTTGGCAACACTCTTTTTGTGGAATTTGCAAGTGGAGATTTCAAGCGATTTGGGGCCAATCTTAGAAATTGAAATATCTTTGTATAAAAACTAGACAGAATCATTCTCAGAAACTACTTTGTGATGTGTGCGTTCAACTCACAGAGTTTCACCTTTCTTTTCATAGAGCAGTTTGGAAACACTGTTTGTAAAGTCTGCAAAGGGATAGTTAGACCTATTTGAGGCCTTCGTTGGAAACGGGATTTCTTCATATCAAGCGAGACAGATGAATTCTCAGTAACTTCTTTGTGTTGTGTGTATTCAACTCACAGAGTTGAACCTTTCTTTAGACAGAGCAGATTTGAAACACTCTTTTTGTCGATTTTACAAGTGAAGATTTCAGGCGATTTGAGGCCAATTGTAGTAAAGGAAATATCTTCGTTTAAAAACTAGACATAAACATTCTCAGAAACTACTCTGTGGTGTGTGCATTCAACTCACAGAGTTTAACCTTTCTTTTCATAGAGCAGTTTGGAAACACTCTGTTTGTTAAGTCTGCAAGGGGATATTTAGACCTCTTTGAGGCCTTCGTTGGAAACGGGATTTCTCAGTATACTGCTAGACAGATGAATTCCCAATAACTACTTTGTGTTGTGTGTATTCAACTCACACAGTTGAACCTTCCTTTAGACAGAGCAGTTTGGAAACACTCTTTCAGTGGAATTTGCAAGTGGAGATTTCAAGCGATAAGGGGCCAATCTTAGAAATCAAAACATCTTTGCATAAAAACTAGACAGAAGCATTCTCAGAAACTACCTTGTGATGTGTGTGTTCAACTCACAGAGGTTAACCTTTCTTTTCATAGAGCAGTTTGGAAACACTCTCTTTGTTAAGTCTGCAAGGGGGTATTTAGACCTCTTTGAGGCCTTCGTTGGAAACGGGATTTCTTCATATAAAGATAGAGAGATGAATTCCCGGTAACTTCTTTGTGTTGTGTGTATTCAACTCACAGAGTTGAACCTTCCTTTAGACAGAGCAGTTTGGCAACACTCTTTTTGTGGAATTTGCAAGTGGAGATTTCAAGCGATTTGGGGCCAATCTTAGAAATCGAATTATCTTTGTATAAAAACTAGACAGAATCATTCTCAGAAACTACTTTGTGATGTGTGCGTTCAACTCACAGAGTTTAACCTTTCTTTTCATAGAGCAGTTTGGAAACACTCCTTTTGTTCAGTCTGCAAAGGGATATTTAGACCTCTTTGAGGCCTTCGTTGGAAACGGAATTTCTTCATATGAAGCTAGACAGATGAATTCTCAGTAACTACTTTGTGTTGTGTGTATTCAACTCACACAGTTGAACCTTCCTTTAGACAGAGCAGTTTGGCAACACTCTTTTTGTGGAATTTGCAAGTGGAGATTTCAAGCGATTTGGGGCGAATCTTAGAAATCGAAATATCTTTGTATAAAAACTTGACAGAATCATTCTCAGAAACTACTTTGTGATGTGTGCGTTCAACTCACAGAGTTTAACCATTCTTTTCATAGAGCAGTTTGGAAACACTCTTTTTGTTCAGTCTGCAAAGGGATATTTAGACCTCTTTGAGGCCTTCGTTGGAAACGGGATTTCTTCATATAAAGCTAGACAGATGAATTCTCAGTAACTTCTTTGTGTTATGTGTATTCAACTCACAGAGTTGAACCTTCCTTTAGACAGAGCAGTTTGGCAACACTCTTTTTGTGGAATTTGCAAGTGGAGATTTGAAGCGATTTGGGGCCAATCTTAGAAATCGAATTATCTTTGTATAAAAACTAGACAGAATCATTCTCAGAAACTACTTTGTGATGTGTCCGTTCAACTCACAGAGTTTAACCTTTCTTTTCATAGAGCAGTTTGGAAACACTCTGTTTGTTAAGTCTGCAAAGGGATATTTAGACCTATTTGAGGCCTTCGTTGGAAACGGGATTTCTTCATGTAAAGCTAGACAGATGAATTCTCAGTAACTTCTTTGTGTTGTGTGTATTCAACTCACAGAGTTGAACCTTTCTTTAGACAGAGCAGATTTGAAACACTCTTTTTGTGGATTTTACAAGTGGAGATTTCAAGCGATTTGAGGCCAATTGTAGTAAAGGAGATATCTTCGTTTAAAAACTAGACAGAATCATTCTCAGAAACTACTCTGTGGTGTGTGCATTCAACTCACAGAGTTTCACCTTTCTTTTCATAGAGCAGTTTGGAAACAATCTGTTTGTTAAGTTTGGAAGAGGATATTTGGATCCCTTTGAGACCTTCGTTGGAAAAGGTATTTCTCAGTATACTGCTAGACACATAAATTCCCAGTAAGTTCTTTGTGTTGTGTGTATTCAACTCACAGAGTTGAAACATCTTTTAGACACAGCAGTTTGGAAACACTCTTTTTGTGGAATTTGCAAGTGGAGATTTCAAGCGATTTGAGGCCAATCTTAGAAATCGAAATATCTTTGTATAAAAACTAGACAGAATCATTCTCAGAAACTACTTTGTGATGTGTGCGTTCAACTCACAGAGTTTAACCTTTATTTTCATAGAGCAGTTTGGAAACACTGTTTGTTAAGTCTGCAAAGGGATAGTTAGACCTATTTGAGGCCTTCGTTGGAAACGGGATTTCTTCATATCAAGCGAGACAGATGAATTCTCAGTAACTTCTTTGTGTTGTGTGTATTCAACTCACAGAGTTGAACCTTTCTTTAGACAGAGCAGATTTGAAACACTCTTTTTGTGGATTTTACAAGTGGAGATTTCAGGCGATTTGAGGCCAATTGTAGTAAAGGAAATATCTTCGTTTAAAAACTAGACATAAACATTCTCAGAAACTACTCTGTGGTGTGTGCATTCAACTCACAGAGTTTAACCTTTCTTTTCATAGAGCAGTTTGGAAACACTCTGTTTGTTAAGTCTGCAAGGGGATATTTAGACCTCTTTGAGGCCTTCGTTGGGAACGGGATTTCTCAGTATACTGCTAGACAGATGAATTCCCAATAACTACTTTGTGTTGTGTGTATTCAAGTCACACAGTTGAACCTTCCTTTAGACAGAGCAGTTTGGAAACACTCTTTCAGTGGAATTTGCAAGTGGAGATTTCAAGTGATAAGGGGCCAATCTTAGAAATCGAAACATCTTTGCATAAAAACTAGACAGAAGCATTCTCAGAAACTACTTTGTGATGTGTGTGTTCAACTCACAGAGGTTAACCTTTCTTTTCATAGAGCAGTTTGGAAACACTCTCTTTGTTAAGTCTGCAAGGGGGTATTTAGACCTCTTTGAGGCCTTCGTTGGAAACGGGATTTCTTCATATAAAGATAGAGAGATGAATTCCCGGTAACTTCTTTGTGTTGTGTGTATTCAACTCACAGAGTTGAACCTTCCTTTAGATAGAGCAGTTTGGCAACACTCTTTTTGTGGAATTTGCAAGTGGAGATTTCAAGGGATTTGGGGCCAATCTTAGAAATCGAAATATCTTTGTATAAAAACTAGACAGAATCATTCTCAGAAACTACTTTGTGATGTGTGCGTTCAACTCACAGAGTTTAACCTTTCTTTTCATAGAGCAGTTTGGAAACACTCTTTTTGTTCAGTCTGCAATGGGATATTTAGACCTCTTTGAGGCCTTCGTTGGAAACGGGATTTCTTCATATGAAGCTAGACAGATGAATTCTCAGTAACTTCTTTGTGTTGTGTGTATTCAACGCACAGAGTTGAACCTTCCTTTATACAGAGCAGTTTGGCAACACTCTTTTTGTGGAATTTGCAAGTGGAGATTTCAAGCGATTTGGGGCCAATCTTAGAAATCGAAATATCTTTGTATAAAAACTAGACAGAATCATTCTCAGAAACTACTTTGTGATGTGTGCGTTCAACTCACAGAGTTTAACCTTTCTTTTCATAGAGCAGTTTGGAAACGCTCTGTTTCTTAAGTCTGCAAAGGGATATTTAGACCTATTTGAGGCCTTCGTTGGAAACGGGATTTCTTCATATAAAGCTAGATAGATGAATTCTCAGTAACTTCTTTGTGTTGTGTGTATTCAACTCACAGAGTTGAACCTTTCTTTAGACAGAGCAGATTTGAAACACTCTTTTTGTGGGTTTTACAAGTGGAGATTTCAAGCGATTTGAGGCCAATTGTAGTAAAGGAGATATCTTCGTTTAAAAATTAGACAGAATCATTCTCAGAAACTACTCTGTGGTGTGTGCATTCAACTCACAGAGTTTCACCTTTCTTTTCATAGAGCAGTTTGGAAACACTCTGTTTGTTAAGTTTGGAAGAGGATATTTGGATCCCTTTGAGACCTTCGTTGGAAACGGGATTTCTCAGTACACTGCTAGACACATAAATTCCCAGTAACTTCTTTGTGTTGTGTGTATTCAACTCACAGAGTTGAAACATCTTTTAGACACAGCCGTTTGGAAACACTCTTTTTGTGGAATTTGCAAGTGGAGATATCAAGCTATTTGAGGCCAATCTTAGAAATCGAAATATCTTTGTATAAAAACTAGACAGAATCATTCTCAGAAACTACTTTGTGATGTGTGCGTTCAACTCACAGAGTTTAACCTTTCTTTTCATAGAGCAGTTTGGAAACACTGTTTGTTAAGTCTGCAAAGGGATATTTAGACCTATTTGAGGCCTTCGTTGGAAACGGGATTTCTTCATATCAGGCGAGACAGATGAATTCTCAGTAACTTCTTTGTGTTGTGTGTATTCAATAGACAGAGTTGAACCTTTCTTTAGACAGAGCAGATTTGAAACACTCTTTTTGTGGATTTTACAAGTGGAGATTTCAGGTGATTTGAGGCCAATTGTAGTAAAGGAAATATCTTCGTTTAAAAACTAGACAGAAACATTCTCAGAAACTACTCTGTGGTGTGTGCATTCAACTCACAGAGTTTAACCTTTCTTTTCATAGAGCAGTTTGGAAACACTCTGTTTGTTAAGTCTGCAAGGGGATATTTAGACCTCTTTGAGGCCTTCGTTGGAAACGGGATTTCTCAGTATACTGCTAGACAGATGAATTCCCAATAACTACTTTGTGTTGTGTGTATTCAACTCACACAGTTGAACCTTCCTTTAGACAGAGCAGTTTGGAAACACTCTTTTTGTGGAATTTGCAAGTGGAGATTTCAAGCGATAAGGGGCCAATCTTAGAAATCGAAACATCTTTGCATAAAAACTAGACAGAATCATTCTCAGAAACTACTTTGTGATGTGTGCGTTCAACTCACAGAGTTTAACCTTTCTTTTCATAGAGCAGTTTGGAAACACTCAGTTTGTTAAGTCTACAAATGGGATATTTAGACCTATTTGAGGCCTTCGTTGGAAACGGGATTTCTTCATATGAAGCTAGACAGATGAATTCTCAGTAACTTCTTTGTGTTGTGTGTATTCAACTCACAGATTTGAACCTTCCTTTAGACAGAGCAGTTTGGCAACACTCTTTTTGTGGAATTTGCAAGTGGAGATTTCAAGCGATTTGTGGCCAATCTTAGAAATCGAATTATCCTTGTATAAAAACTAGACAGAATCATTCTCAGAAACTACTTTGTGATGTGTCCGTTCAACTCACAGAGTTTAACCTTTCTTTTCATAGAGCAGTTTGGAAACACTCTGTTTGTTAAGTCTGCAAAGGGATATTTAGACCTATTAGAGGCCTTCGTTGGAAACGGGATTTCTTCATATAAAGCTAGACAGATGAATTCTCAGTAACTTCTTTGTGTTGTGTGTATTCAACTCACAGAGTTGAACCTTTCTTTAGACAGAGCAGATTTGAAACACTCTTTTTGTGGATTTTACAAGTGGAGATTGCGGGCGATTTGAGGCCAATTGTAGTAAAGGAAATATCTTCGTTTAAAAACTAGACAGAAACATTCTCAGAAACTACTCTGGGGTGTGTGCATTCAACTCACAGTGTTTAACCTTTCTTTTCATAGAGCAGTTTGGAAACACTCTGTTTGTTAAGTCTGCAAGGGGATATTTAGACCTCATTGAGGCCTTCATTGGAAACGGGATTTCTCAGTATACTGCTAGACAGATGAATTCCCAATAACTACTTTGTGTTGTGTGTATTCAACTCACACAGTTGAACCTTCCTTTAGACAGAGCAGTTTGGAAACACTCTTTTTGTGGAATTTGAAAGTGGAGATTTCAAGCGATTTGGGGCCAATCTAAAAATCGAAATATCTTTGTATAAAAACTAGACAGAATCATTCTCAGAAACTACTTTGTGATGTGTGCATTCAACTCACAGAGTTTAACCTTTCTTTTCATAGAGCAGTTTGGAAGCACTCTGTTTGTTAAGTCTGCAAAGGGATATTTAGACCTATTTGAGGCCTTCATTGTAAACGGGATTTCTTCATATAAAGCTAGACAGATGAATTCTCAGTAACTTCTTTGTGTTGTGTGTATTCAACTCACAGAGTTGAACCTTTCTTTAGACAGAACAGATTTGAAACACTCTTTTTGTGGATTTTACAAGTTGAGATTTCAAGCGATTTGAGGCCAATTGTAGTAAAGGAGATATCTTCGTTTAAAAACTAGACAGAATCATTCTGAGAAACTACTCTGTGGTGTGTGCATTCAACTCACAGAGTTTCACCTTTCTATTCATAGAGCAGTTTGGAAACAATCTGTTTGTTAGGTTTGGAAGAGGATATTTGGATCCCTTTGAGACCTTCGTTGGAAAAGGGATTTCTCAGTATACTGCTAGACACATAAATTCCCAGTAAGTTCTTTGTGTTGTGTGTATTCAACTCACAGAGTTGAAACATCTTTTAGACACAGCAGTTTGGAAACACTCTTTTTGTGGAATTTGCAAGTGGAGATTTCAAGCGATTTGAGGCCAATCTTAGAAATCGAAATATCTTTGTATAAAAACTAGACAGAATCATTCTCAGAAACTACTTTGTGATGTGTGTGTTCAACTCACAGAGGTTAACCTTTCTTTTCATAGAGCAGTTTGGAAACACTCTGTGTGTTAAGTCTGCAAGGGGATATTTACACCTCTTTGAGGCCTTCGTTGGAAGCGGGATTTCTTCATATAAAGATAGAGAGATGAATTCCCAGTAACTTCTTTGTGTTGTGTGTATTCAACTCACAGAGTTGAACCTTTCTTCAGACAGAGCAGATTTGAAACACTCTTTTTGTGGGTTTTACAAGTGGAGATTTCAAGCGATTTGAGGCCAATTGTAGTAAAGGAGATATCTTCGTTTAAAAATTAGACAGAATCATTCTCAGAAACTTTTCTGTGGTGTGTGCATTCAACTCACAGAGTCTCACCTTTCTTTTCATAGAGCAGTTTGGAAACACTCTGTTAGTTAAGTCTGCAAGGGGATATTTAGACCTCATTGAGGCCTTCATTGGAAACGGGATTTCTCAGTATACTGCTAGACAGATGAATTCCCAATAACTACTTTGTGTTGTGTGTATTCAACTAACACAGTTGAACCTTCCTTTAGACAGAGCAGTTTGGAAACACTCTTTTTGTGGAATTTGCAAGTGGAGATTTCAAGCGATACGGGGCCAATCTTAGAAAACGAAACATCTTTGTATAAAAACTAGACAGAATCATTCTCAGAAACTACTTTGTGATGTGTGTGTTCAACTCACAGAGTTTAACCTTTCTTTTCATAGAGCAGTTTGGAAACACTCTGTTTGTTAAGTCTGCAAGGGGATATTTAGACCTCTTTGAGGCCTTCGTTGGAAACGGGATTTCTTCATTATAAAGATAGAGAGATGAATTCCCAGTAACTTCTTTGTGTTGTGTGTATTCAACTCACAGAGTTGAACATTCCTTTAGACAGAGCAGTTTGGCAACACTCTTTTTGTGGAATTTGCAAGTGGACATTTGAAGCGATTTGGGGCCAATCTAAAAATCGAAATATCTTTGTATAAAAACTAGACAGAATCATTCTCAGAAACTACTTTGTGATGTGTGCGTTCAACTCACAGAGTTTAACCTTTCTTTTCATAGAGCAGTTTGGAAACACTCTGTTTGTTAAGTCTGCAAAGGGATATTTAGACCTATTTGAGGCCTTCGTTGGAAACGGGATTGCTTCATATAAAGCTAGACAGATGAATTCTCAGTAACTTCTTTGTGTTGTGTGTATTCAACTCACAGAGTTGAACCTTTCTTTAGACAGAGCAGATTTGAAACACTCTTTTTGTGGATTTTACAAGTGGAGATTTCAAGCGATTTGAGGCCAATTGTAGTAAAGGAGATATCTTCGTTTAAAAACTAGACAGAATCATTCTCAGAAACTACTCTGTGGTGTGTGCATTCAACTCACAGAGTTTCACCTTTCTCTTCATAGAGCAGTTTGGAAACAATCTGTTTGTTAAGTTTGGAAGAGGATATTTGGATCCCTTTGAGACCTTCGTTGGAAAAGGGATTTCTCAGTATACTGCTAGACACATAAATTCCCAGTAAGTTCTTTGTGTTGTGTGTATTCAACTCACAGAGTTGAAACATCTTTTAGACACAGCAGTTTGGAAACACTCTTTTTGTGGAATTTGCAAGTGGAGATTTGAAGCGATTTGTGGCCAATCTTAGAAATCGAAATATCTTTGTATAAAAACTAGACAGAATCATTCTCAGAAACTACTTTGTGATGTGTGCGTTCAACTCACAGAGTTTAACCGTTCTTTTCATAGAGCAGTTTGGAAACACTCTGTTTGTTAAGTCTGCAAAGGGATATTTAGACCTATTTGAGGCCTTCGTTGGAAACGGGATTTCTTCATATAAAGCTAGACAGATGAATTCTCAGTAACTTCTTTGTGTTGTGTGTATTCAACTCACAGAGTTGAACCTTTCTTTAGACAGAGCAGATTTGAAACACTCTTTTTGTGGATTTCACAAGTGGAGATTTCAAGCGATTTGAGGCCAATTGTAGTAAAGGAGATATCTTCGTTTAAAAACTAGACATAAACATTCTCAGAAACTACTCTGTGGTGTGTGCATTCAACTCACAGAGTTTCACCTTTCTTTTCATAGAGCAGTTTGGAAACACTCTGTTTGTTAAGTCTGCAAGGGGATATTTAGACCTCTTTGAGGCCTTCGTTGGAAACAGGATTTCTCAGTATACTGCTAGACAGATGAATTCCCAATAACTACTTTGTGTTGTGTGTATTCAACTCACACAGTTGAACCTTCCTTTAGACAGAGCAGTTTGGAAACACTCTTTTTGTGGAATTTGAAAGTGGAGATTTCAAGCGATATGGGGACAATCTTAGAAATCGAAACATCTTTGTATAAAAACTAGACAGAATCATTCTCAGAAACTACTTTGTGATGTGTGTGTTCAACTCACAGAGGTTAACCTTTCTTTTCATAGAGCAGTTAGGAAACACTCTGTGTGTTAAGTCTGCAAGGGGATATTTAGACCTCTTTGAGGCCTTCGTTGGAAACGGGATTTCTTCATATAAAGATAGAGAGATGAATTCCCAGTAACTTCTTTGTGTTGTGTGTATTCAACTCACAGAGTTGAACCTTCCTTTAGACAGAGCAGTTTGGCAACACTCTTTTTGTGGAATTTGCAAGTGGAGATTTCAAGCGATTTGGGGCCAATCTTAGAAATCGAAATATCTTTGTATAAAAACTAGACAGAATTATTCTCAGAAACTACTTTGTGATGTGTGCGTTCAACTCACAGAGTTTAACCTTTCTTTTCATAGAGCAGTTTGGAAACACTGTTTTTGTTCAGTCTGCAAAGGGATATTTAGACCTCTTTGAGGCCTTCGTTGGAAACGGGATTTCTTCATATGAAGCTAGACAGATGAATTCTCAGTAACTTCTTTGTGTTGTGTGTATTCAACTCACAGAGTTGAACCTTCCTTTAGACAGAGAAGTTTGGCAACACTCTTTTTGTGGAATTTGCAAGTGGAGATTTCAAACGATTTGGGGCCAATCTTAGAAATCGAAATATCTTTGTATAAATCTAGACAGAATCATTCTCAGAAACTACTTTATGATGTGTCCATTCAACTCAGAGAGTTTAACCTTTCTTTTCATAGAGCAGTTTGGAAACACTCTGTTTGTTAAGTCTGCAAAGGGTTATTTAGACCTATTTGAGGCCTTCGTTGGAAACGGGATTTCTTCATATAAAGCTAGACAGATGAATTCTCAGTAACTTCTTTGTGTTGTGTGTATTCAACTCACAGAGTTGAACCTTTCTTTAGACAGAGCAGATTTGAAACACTCTTTTTTTGGGTTTTACAAGTGGAGATTTCAAGCAATTTGAGGCCAATTGTAGTAAAGGAGATATCTTCGTTTAAAAATTAGACAGAATCATTCTCAGAAACTACTCTGTGGTGTGTGCATTCAACTCACAGAGTTTCACCTTTCTTTTCATAGAGCAGTTTGGAAACACTCTGTTTGTTAAGTTTGGAAGAGGATATTTGGATCCCTTTGAGACCTTCGTTGGAAACGGGATTTCTCAGTATACTGCTAGACACATAAATTCCCAGTAACTTCTTTGTGTTGTGTGTATTCCACTCACAGAGTTGAAACATCTTTTAGACACAGCAGTTTTGAAACACTCTTTTTGTGGAATTTGCAAGTGGAGATATCAAGCGATTTGAGGCCAATCTTAGAAATCGAAATATCTTTGTATAAAAACTAGACAGAATCATTCTCAGAAACTACTTTGTGATGTGTGCGTTCAACTCACAGAGTTTAACCTTTCTTTTCATAGAGCAGTTTGGAAACACTGTTTGTTAAGTCTGCAAAGGGATATTTAGACCTCTTTGAGGCCTTCGTTGGAAACGGGATTTCTTCATATCAAGCTAGACAGATGAATTCCCAATAACTACTTTGTGTTGTGTGTATTCAACTCACAGAGTTGAACCTTCCTTTAGACAGAGCAGATTTGAAACACTCTTTTTGTGGAATTTGCAAGTAGAGATTTCAGGCGATTTGAGGCCAATTGTAGTAAAGGAAATATCTTCGTTTAAAAACTAGACAGAAACATTCTCAGAAACTACTCTGTGATGTGTGTGTTCAACTCGCAGAGGTTAACCTTTCTTTTCATAGAGCAGTTTGGAAACACTCTGTTTGTTAAGTCTGCAAGGGGATATTTAGACCTCTTTGAGGCCTTCGTTGGAAACGGGATTTCTCAGTATACTGCTAGACAGATGAATTCTCAATAACTACTTTGTGTTGTGTGTATTCAACTTACACAGTTGAACCTTCCTTTAGACAGAGCAGTTTGGAAACACTCTTTTTGTGGAATTTGCAAGTGGAGATTTCAAGCGATTTGGGGCCAATCTTAGAAATCAAAATATCTTTGTATAAAAACTAGACAGAATCATTCTCAGAAACTACTTTGTGATGTGTGCGTTCAACTCACAGAGTTTAACCTTTCTTTTCATAGAGCAGTTTGGAAACACTCTTTTTGTTCAGTCTGTAAAGGGATATTTAGACCTCTTTGAGGCCTTCGTTGGAAACGGGATTTCTTCATATGAAGCTAGACAGATGAATTCTCAGTAACTTCTTTGTGTTGTGTGTATTCAACTCACAGAGTTGAACCTTCCTTTAGACAGAGCAGTTTGGCAACACTCTTTTTGTGGAATTTGCAAGTGGAGATTTCAAGCGATTTGGGGCCAATCTTAGAAATCGAAATATCTTTGTATAAAAACTAGACAGAATCATTCTCAGAAACTACTTTGTGATGTGTCCGTTCAACTCACAGAGTTTAACCTTTCTTTTCATAGAGCAGTTTGGAAACACTCTGTTTGTTAAGTCTGCAAAGGGATATTTAGACCTTTTTGAGGCCTTCGTTGGAAACGGGATTTCTTCATATAAAGCTAGACAGATGAATTCTCAGTAACTTCTTTGTGTTGTGTGTATTCAACTCACAGAGTTGAACCTTTCTTTAGACAGAGCAGATTTGAAACACTCTTTTTGTGGATTTTACAAGTGGAGATTTCAAGCGATTTGAGGCCAATTGTAGTAAAGGAGATATCTTCGTTTAAAAACTAGACAGAATCATTCACAGAAACTACTCTGTGGTGTGTGCTTTCAACTCACAGAGTTTCACCTTTCTTTTCATAGAGCAGTTTGGAAACACTCTGTTTGTTAAGTTTGGAAGAGGATATTTGGATCCCTTTGAGACCTTCGTTGGAAAAGGGATTTCTCAGTATACTGCTAGACACATAAATTCCCAGTAAGTTCTTTGTGTTGTGTGTATTCAACTCACAGAGTTGAAACATCTTTTAGACACAGCAGTTTGGAAACACTCTTTTTGTGTAATTTGCAAGTGGAGATTTGAAGCGATTTGTGGCCAATCTTAGAAATCGAATTATCTTTGTATAAAAACTAGAGAGAATCATTCTCAGAAACTACTTTGTGATGTGTGCGTTCAACTCACAGAGTTTAACCGTTCTTTTCATAGAGCAGTTTGGAAACACTCTGTTTGTTAAGTCTGCAAAGGGATATTTAGACCTATTTGAGGCCTTCGTTGGAAACGGGATTTCTTCATATAAAGCTAGACAGATGAATTCTCAGTAACTTCTTTGTGTTGTGTGTATTCAACTCACAGAGTTGAACCTTTCTTTAGACAGAGCAGATTTGAAACACTCTTTTTGTGGATTTCACAAGTGGAGATTTCAAGCGATTTGAGGCCAATTGTAGTAAAGGAGATATCTTCGTTTAAAAACTAGACATAAACATTCTCAGAAACTACTCTGTGGTGTGTGCATTCAACTCACAGAGTTTCACCTTTCTTTTCATAGAGCAGTTTGGAAACACTCTGTTTGTTAAGTCTGCAAGGGGATATTTAGACCTCTTTGAGGCCTTCGTTGGAAACAGGATTTCTCAGTATACTGCTAGACAGATGAATTCCCAATAACTACTTTGTGTTGTGTGTATTCAACTCACACAGTTGAACCTTCCTTTAGACAGAGCAGTTTGGAAACACTCTTTTTGTGGAATTTGAAAGTGGAGATTTCAAGCGATATGGGGACAATCTTAGAAATCGAAACATCTTTGTATAAAAACTAGACAGAATCATTCTCAGAAACTACTTTGTGATGTGTGTGTTCAACTCACAGAGGTTAACCTTTCTTTTCATAGAGCAGTTAGGAAACACTCTGTGTGTTAAGTCTGCAAGGGGATATTTAGACCTCTTTGAGGCCTTCGTTGGAAACGGGATTTCTTCATATAAAGATAGAGAGATGAATTCCCAGTAACTTCTTTGTGTTGTGTGTATTCAACTCACAGAGTTGAACCTTCCTTTAGACAGAGCAGTTTGGCAACACTCTTTTTGTGGAATTTGCAAGTGGAGATTTCAAGCGATTTGGGGCCAATCTTAGAAATCGAAATATCTTTGTATAAAAACTAGACAGAATTATTCTCAGAAACTACTTTGTGATGTGTGCGTTCAACTCACAGAGTTTAACCTTTCTTTTCATAGAGCAGTTTGGAAACACTGTTTTTGTTCAGTCTGCAAAGGGATATTTAGACCTCTTTGAGGCCTTCGTTGGAAACGGGATTTCTTCATATGAAGCTAGACAGATGAATTCTCAGTAACTTCTTTGTGTTGTGTGTATTCAACTCACAGAGTTGAACCTTCCTTTAGACAGAGAAGTTTGGCAACACTCTTTTTGTGGAATTTGCAAGTGGAGATTTCAAACGATTTGGGGCCAATCTTAGAAATCGAAATATCTTTGTATAAATCTAGACAGAATCATTCTCAGAAACTACTTTATGATGTGTCCATTCAACTCAGAGAGTTTAACCTTTCTTTTCATAGAGCAGTTTGGAAACACTCTGTTTGTTAAGTCTGCAAAGGGTTATTTAGACCTATTTGAGGCCTTCGTTGGAAACGGGATTTCTTCATATAAAGCTAGACAGATGAATTCTCAGTAACTTCTTTGTGTTGTGTGTATTCAACTCACAGAGTTGAACCTTTCTTTAGACAGAGCAGATTTGAAACACTCTTTTTTTGGGTTTTACAAGTGGAGATTTCAAGCAATTTGAGGCCAATTGTAGTAAAGGAGATATCTTCGTTTAAAAATTAGACAGAATCATTCTCAGAAACTACTCTGTGGTGTGTGCATTCAACTCACAGAGTTTCACCTTTCTTTTCATAGAGCAGTTTGGAAACACTCTGTTTGTTAAGTTTGGAAGAGGATATTTGGATCCCTTTGAGACCTTCGTTGGAAACGGGATTTCTCAGTATACTGCTAGACACATAAATTCCCAGTAACTTCTTTGTGTTGTGTGTATTCCACTCACAGAGTTGAAACATCTTTTAGACACAGCAGTTTTGAAACACTCTTTTTGTGGAATTTGCAAGTGGAGATATCAAGCGATTTGAGGCCAATCTTAGAAATCGAAATATCTTTGTATAAAAACTAGACAGAATCATTCTCAGAAACTACTTTGTGATGTGTGCGTTCAACTCACAGAGTTTAACCTTTCTTTTCATAGAGCAGTTTGGAAACACTGTTTGTTAAGTCTGCAAAGGGATATTTAGACCTCTTTGAGGCCTTCGTTGGAAACGGGATTTCTTCATATCAAGCTAGACAGATGAATTCCCAATAACTACTTTGTGTTGTGTGTATTCAACTCACAGAGTTGAACCTTCCTTTAGACAGAGCAGATTTGAAACACTCTTTTTGTGGAATTTGCAAGTAGAGATTTCAGGCGATTTGAGGCCAATTGTAGTAAAGGAAATATCTTCGTTTAAAAACTAGACAGAAACATTCTCAGAAACTACTCTGTGATGTGTGTGTTCAACTCGCAGAGGTTAACCTTTCTTTTCATAGAGCAGTTTGGAAACACTCTGTTTGTTAAGTCTGCAAGGGGATATTTAGACCTCTTTGAGGCCTTCGTTGGAAACGGGATTTCTCAGTATACTGCTAGACAGATGAATTCCCAATAACTACTTTGTGTTGTGTGTATTCAACTTACACAGTTGAACCTTCCTTTAGACAGAGCAGTTTGGAAACACTCTTTTTGTGGAATTTGCAAGTGGAGATTTCAAGCGATTTGGGGCCAATCTTAGAAATCAAAATATCTTCGTATAAAAACTAGACAGAATCATTCTCAGAAACTACTTTGTGATGTGTGCGTTCAACTCACAGAGTTTAACCTTTCTTTTCATAGAGCAGTTTGGAAACACTCTTTTTGTTCAGTCTGTAAAGGGATATTTAGACCTCTTTGAGGCCTTCGTTGGAAACGGGATTTCTTCATATGAAGCTAGACAGATGAATTCTCAGTAACTTCTTTGTGTTGTGTGTATTCAACTCACAGAGTTGAACCTTCCTTTAGACAGAGCAGTTTGGCAACACTCTTTTTGTGGAATTTGCAAGTGGAGATTTCAAGCGATTTGGGGCCAATCTTAGAAATCGAAATATCTTTGTATAAAAACTAGACAGAATCATTCTCAGAAACTACTTTGTGATGTGTCCGTTCAACTCACAGAGTTTAACCTTTCTTTTCATAGAGCAGTTTGGAAACACTCTGTTTGTTAAGTCTGCAAAGGGATATTTAGACCTTTTTGAGGCCTTCGTTGGAAACGGGATTTCTTCATATAAAGCTAGACAGATGAATTCTCAGTAACTTCTTTGTGTTGTGTGTATTCAACTCACAGAGTTGAACCTTTCTTTAGACAGAGCAGATTTGAAACACTCTTTTTGTGGATTTTACAAGTGGAGATTTCAAGCGATTTGAGGCCAATTGTAGTAAAGGAGATATCTTCGTTTAAAAACTAGACAGAATCATTCACAGAAACTACTCTGTGGTGTGTGCTTTCAACTCACAGAGTTTCACCTTTCTTTTCATAGAGCAGTTTGGAAACACTCTGTTTGTTAAGTTTGGAAGAGGATATTTGGATCCCTTTGAGACCTTCGTTGGAAAAGGGATTTCTCAGTATACTGCTAGACACATAAATTCCCAGTAACTTCTTTGTGTTGTGTGTATTCAACTCACAGAGTTGAAACATCTTTTAGACACAGCAGTTTGGAAACACTCTTTTTGTGTAATTTGCAAGTGGAGATTTGAAGCGATTTGTGGCCAATCTTAGAAATCGAATTATCTTTGTATAAAAACTAGAGAGAATCATTCTCAGAAACTACTTCGTGATGTATGCATTCAACTCACAGAGTTTAACCGTTCTTTTCATAGAGCAGTTTGGAAACACTCTGTTTGTTAAGTCTGCAAAGGGATATTTAGACCTATTTGAGGACTTCGTTGGAAACGGGATTTCTTCATATAAAGCTAGACAGATGAATTCTCAGTAACTTCTTTGTGTTGTGTGTATTCAACTCACAGAGTTGAACCTTTCTTTAGACAGAGCAGATTTGAAACACTCTGTTTGTGGTTTTCACAAGTGGAGATTTCAAGCGATTTGAGGCCAATTGTAGTAAAGGAGATATCTTCGTTTAAAAACTAGACAGAAACATTCTCAGAAACTACTCTGTGGTGTGTGCATTCAACTCACAGAGTTTAACCTTTCTTTTCATAGAGCAGTTTGGAAACACTCTGTTTGTTAAGTCTGCAAGGGGATATTTAGACCTCTTTGAGGCTTTCGTTGGAAACGGGATTTCTCAGTATACTGCTAGACAGATGAATTCCCAATAACTACTTTGTGTTGTGTGTATTCAACTCACACAGTTGAACCTTCCTTTAGACAGAGCAGTTTGGAAACACTCTTTTTGTGGAATTTGCAAGTGGAGATTTCAAGCGATATGGGGCCAATCTTAGAAATCGAAACATCTTTGTATAAAAACTAGACAGAATCATTCTCAGAAACTAGTTTGTGATGTGTGTGTTCAACTCACAGAGTTTAACCTTTCTTTTCATAGAGCAGTTTGGAAACACTCTGTTTGTTAAGTCTGCAAGGGGATATTTAGACCTCTTTGAGGCCTTCGTTGGAAACGGGATTTCTTCATTATAAAGATAGAGAGATGAATTCCCAGTAACTTCTTTGTGTTGTGTGTATTCAACTCACAGAGTTGAACCTTCCTTTAGACAGAGCAGTTTGGCAACACTCTTTTTGTGGAATTTGCAAGTGGAGATTTCAAGCGATTTGGGGCCAATCTTAGAAATCGAAATATCTTTGTATAAAAACTAGACAGAATCATTCTCAGAAACTACTTTGTGATGTGTGCGTTCAACTCACAGAGTTTAACCTTTCTTTTCATAGAGCAGTTTGGAAACACTCTGTTTGTTAAGTCTGCAAAGGGATATTTAGACCTTTTTGAGGCCTTCGTTGGAAACGGGATTTCTTCATATAAAGCTAGACAGATGAATTCTCAGTAACTTCTTTGTGTTGTGTGTATTCAACTCACAGAGTTGAACCTTTCTTTAGACAGAGCAGATTTGAAACACTCTTTTTGTGGATTTTACAAGTGGAGATTTCAAGCGATTTGAGGCCAATTGTAGTAAAGGAGATATCTTCGTTTAAAAACTAGACAGAATCATTCACAGAAACTACTCTGTGGTGTGTGCTTTCAACTCACAGAGTTTCACCTTTCTTTTCATAGAGCAGTTTGGAAACACTCTGTTTGTTCAGTTTGGAAGAGGATATTTGGATCCCTTTGAGACCTTCGTTGGAAAAGGGATTTCTCAGTATACTGCTAGACACATAAATTCCCAGTAAGTTCTTTGTGTTGTGTGTATTCAACTCACAGAGTTGAAACATCTTTTAGACACAGCAGTTTGGAAACACTCTTTTTGTGTAATTTGCAAGTGGAGATTTGAAGCGATTTGTGGCCAATCTTAGAAATCGAATTATCTTTGTATAAAAACTAGAGAGAATCATTCTCAGAAACTACTTCGTGATGTATGCGTTCAACTCACAGAGTTTAACCGTTCTTTTCATAGAGCAGTTTGGAAACACTCTGTTTGTTAAGTCTGCAAAGGGATATTTAGACCTATTTGAGGACTTCGTTGGAAACGGGATTTCTTCATATAAAGCTAGACAGATGAATTCTCAGTAACTTCTTTGTGTTGTGTGTATTCAACTCACAGAGTTGAACCTTTCTTTAGACAGAGCAGATTTGAAACACTCTTTTTGTGGTTTTCACAAGTGGAGATTTCAAGCGATTTGAGGCCAATTGTACTAAAGGAGATATCTTCGTTTAAAAACTAGACAGAAACATTCTCAGAAACTACTCTGTGGTGTGTGCATTCAACTCACAGAGTTTCACCTTTCTTTTCATAGAGCAGTTTGGAAACACTCTGTTTGTTAAGTCTGCAAGGGGATATTTAGACCTCTTTGAGGCCTTCGTTGGAAACGGGATTCCTCAGTATACTGCTAGACAGATGAATTCCCAATAACTACTTTGTGTTGTGTGTATTCAACTCACACAGTTGAACCTTCCTTTAGACAGAGCAGTTTGGAAACACTCTTTTTGTGGAATTTGCAAGTGGAGATTTCAAGCGATATGGGGCCAATCTTAGAAATCGAAACATCTTTGTATAAAAACTAGACAGAATCATTCTCAGAAACTACTTTGTGATGTGTGTGTTCAACTCACAGAGTTTAACCTTTCTTTTCATAGAGCAGTTTGGAAACACTCTGTTTGTTAAGTCTGCAAGGGGATATTTAGACCTCTTTGAGGCCTTCGTTGGAAACGGGATTTCTTCATTATAAAGATAGAGAGATGAATTCCCAGTAACTTCTTTGTGTTGTGTGTATTCAACTCACAGAACTGAACCTTCCTTTAGACAGAGCAGTTTGGCAACACTCTTTTTGTGGAATTTGCAAGTGGAGATTTTAAGCGATTTGGGGCCAATCTAAAAATCGAAATATCTTTGTATAAAAACTAGACAGAATCATTCTCAGAAACTACTTTGTGATGTGTGCGTTCAACTCACAGAGTTTAACCTTTCTTTTCATAGAGCAGTTTGGAAACACTCTGTTTGTTAAGTCTGCAAAGGGATATTTAGACCTATTTGAGGCCTTCGTTGGAAACGGGATTTCTTCATATAAAGCTAGACAGATGAATTCTCAGTAACTTCTTTGTGTTGTGTGTATTCAACTCACAGAGTTGAACCTTTCTTTAGACAGAGCAGATTTGAAACACTCTTTTTGTGGATTTTACAAGTGGAGATTTCAAGCGATTTAAGGCCAATTGTAGTAAAGGAGATATCTTCGTTTAAAAACTAGACAGAAACATTCTCAGAAACTACTCTGTGGTGTGTGCATTCAACTCACAGAGTTTCACCTTTCTTTTCATAGAGCAGTTTGGAAACACTCTGTTTGTTAAGTCTGCAAGGGGATATTTAGACCTCTTTGAGGCCTTCGTTGGAAACGGGATTTCTCAGTATACTGCTAGACAGATGAATTCCCAATAACTACCTTGTGTTGTGTGTATTCAACTCACACAGTTGAACCTTCCTTTAGACAGAGCAGTTTGGAAACACTCTTTTTGTGGAATTTGCAAGTGGAGATTACAAGCGATATGGGGCCAATCTTAGAAATCGAAACATCTTTGTATAAAAACTAGACAGAATCATTCTCAGAAACTACTTTGTGATGTGTGTGTTCAACTCACAGAGGTTAACCTTTCTTTTCATAGAGCAGTTTGGAAACACTCTGTGTGTTAAGTCTGCAAGGGGATATTTAGACCTCTTTGAGGCCTTCGTTGGAAACGGGATTTCTTCATATAAAGATAGAGAGATGAATTCCCAGTAACTTCTTTGTGTTGTGTGTATTCAACTCACAGAGTTGAACCTTCCTTTAGACAGAGCAGTTTGGCAACACTCTTTTTGTGGAATTTGCAAGTGGAGATTTCAAGCGATTTGGGGCCAATCTTAGAAATCAAAATATCTTTGTATAAAAACTAGACAGAATCATTCTCAGAAACTACTTTGTGATGTGTGCGTTCAACTCACCGAGTTTAACCTTTCTTTTCATAGAGCAGTTTGGAAACACTCTTTTTGTTCAGTCTGCAAAGGGATATTTAGACCTCTTTGAGGCCTTCGTTGGAAACGGGATTTCTTCATATGAAGCTAGACAGATGAATTCTCAGTAACTTCTTTGTGTTGTGTGTATTCAACTCACAGAGTTGAACCTTCCTTTAGACAGAGCAGTTTGGCAACACTCTTTTTGTGGAATTTGCAGGTGGAGATTTAAAGCGATTTGGGGCCAATCTTAGAAATCGAAATATCTTTGTATAAAAACTAGACAGAATCATTCTCAGAAACTACTTTGTGATGTGTGCGTTCAACTCACAGAGTTTAACCTTTCTTTTCATAGAGCAGTTTGGAAACACTCTTTTTGTTCAGTCTGCAAAGGGATATTTAGACCTCTTTGAGGCCTTCGTTGGAAACGGGTTTTCTTCATATGAAGCTAGACAGATGAATTCTCAGTAACTTCTTTGTGTTGTGTGTATTCAACTCACAGAGTTGAACCTTCCTTTAGACAGAGCAGTTTGGCAACACTCTTTTTGTGGAATTTGCAAGTGGACATTTCAAGCGATTTGGGGCCAATCTTAGAAATCGAAATATCTTTGTATAAAAACTAGACAGAATCATTCTCAGAAACTACTTTGTGATGTGTGCGTTCAACTCACAGAGTTTAACCTTTCTTTTCATAGAGCAGTTTGGAAACACTCAGTTTGTTAAGTCTGCAAAGGGATATTTAGACCTATTTGAGGCCTTCGTTGGAAACCGGATTTCTTCATATAAAGCTAGACAGATGAATTCTCAGTAACTTCTTTGTGTTGTGTGTATTCAACTCACAGAGTTGAACCTTTCTTTAGACAGAGCAGATTTGAAACACTCTTTTTGTGGATTTTACAAGTGGAGATTTCGGGCGATTTGAGGCCAATTGTAGTAAAGGTAATATCTTTGTTTAAAAACTAGACAGAAACATTCTCAGAAACTACTCTGTGGTGTGTGCATCCAACTCACAGAGTTTAACCTTTCTTTTCATAGAGCAGTTTGGAAACACTCTGTTTGTTAAGTCTGCAAGGGGATATTTAGACCTCTTTGAGGCCTTCATTGGAAACGGGATTTCTCAGTATACTGCTAGACAGATGAATTCCCAATAACTACTTTGTGTTGTGTGTATTCAAATCACACAGTTGAACCTTCCTTTAGACAGAGCAGTTTGGAAACACTCTTTTTGTGGAATTTGCAAGTGGAGATTTCAAGCGATATGGGGCCAATCTTAGAAATCGAAACATCTTTGTATAAAAACTAGACAGAATCATTCTCAGAAACTACTTTGTGATGTGTGTGTTCAACTCACAGAGTTTAACCTTTCTTTTCACAGAGCAGTTTGGAAACACTCTGTTTGTTAAGTCTGCAAGGGGATATTTAGACCTCTTTGAGGCCTTCGTTGGAAACGGGATTTCTTCATATAAAGATAGAGAGATGAATTCCCAGTAACTTCTTTGTGTTGTGTGTATTCAACTCACAGAGTTGAAACATCTTTTAGACACAGCAGTTTGGAAACACTCTTTTTGTGGAATTTGCAAGTGGAGATTTCAAGCGATTTGGGGCCAATCTTAGAAATCGAAATATCTTTGTATAAAAAGTAGACAGAATCATTCTCAGAAACTACTTTGTGATGTGTGCGTTCAACTCACAGAGTTTAACCTTTCTTTTCATAGAGCAGTTTGGAAACCCTCAGTTTGTTAAGTCTGCAAAGGGATATTTAGACCTATTTGAGGCCTTCGTTGGAAACCGGATTTCTTCATATAAAGCTAGACAGATGAATTCTCAGTAACTTCTTTGTGTTGTGTGTATTCAACTCACGGAGTTGAACCTTTCTTTAGACAGAGCAGATTTGAAACACTCTTTTTGTGGATTTTAGAAGTGGAGATTTCAGGCGATTTGTGGCCAATTGTAGTAAAGGAGATATCTTCGTTTAAAAACTAGAGAGAAACATTCTCAGAAACTACTCTGTGGTGTGTGCATTCAACTCACAGAGTTTAACCTTTCTTTTCATAGAGCAGTTTTGAAACACTCTGTTTGTTAAGTCTGCTAGGGGATATTTAGACCTCTTTGAGGCCTTCGTTGGAAACGGGATTTCTCAGTATACTGCTAGACAGATGAATTCCCAATAACTACTTTGTGTTGTGTGTATTCAACTCACACAGTTGAACCTTCCTTTAGACAGAGCAGTTTGGAAACACTCTTTTTGTGGAATTTGCAAGTGGAGATTTCAAGCGATATCGGGCCAATCTTAGAAATCGAAACATCTTTGTATAAAAACTAGACAGAATCAATCTCAGAAACTACTTTGTGATGTGTGTGTTCAACTCACAGAGTTTAACCTTTCTTTTCATAGAGCAGTTTGGAAACACTCTCTTTGTTAAGTCTGCAAGGGGATATTTAGACCTCTTTGAGGCCGTCGTTGGAAACGGGATTTCTTCATATAAAGATAGAGAGATGAATTCCCAGTAACTTCTTTGTGTTGTGTGTATTCAACTCACAGAGTTGAACCTTCCTTTAGACAGAGCAGTTTGGCAACACTCTTTTTGTGGAATTTGCAAGTGGAGATTTCAACCGATTTGGGGCCAATCTTAGAAATCCAAATATCTTTGTATAAAAACTAGACAGAATCATTCTCAGAAACTACTTTGTGTTGTGTCCGTTCAACTCTCAGAGTTTAACCTTTCTTTTCATAGAGCAGTTTGGGAACACTCTGTTTGTTAAGTTTGAAAGAGGATATTTGGATCCCTTTGAGACCTTCGTTGGAAACGGGATTTCTCAGTATACTGCTAGACACATAAATTCCCAGTAACTACTTTGTGTTGTGTGTATTCAACTCACAGAGTTGAAGCATCTTTTAGACACATCAGTTAGGAAACACTCTTTTTGTGGAATTTGCAAGTGGAGATTTCAAGCGATTTGGGGCCAATCTTAGAAATCGAAATATCTTTGTATAAGAACTAGACAGAATCATTCTCAGAAACTACTTTGTGATGTGTGCGTTCAACTCACAGAGTTTAACCTTTCTTTTCATAGAGCAGTTTGGAAACACTCAGTTTGTTAAGTCTGCAAAGGGATATTTAGACCTATTTGAGGCCTTCGTTGGAAACGGGATTTCTTCATATCAAGCTAGACAGATGAATTCTCAGTAACTTCTTTGTGTTGTGTGTATTCAACTCACGGAGTTGAACCTTTCTTTAGACAGAGCAGATTTGAAACACTCTTTTTGTGGATTTTAGAAATGGAGATTTCAGGCGATTTGAGGCCAATTGTAGTAAAGGAGATATCTTCGTTTAAAAAGTAGACAGAAACATTCTCAGAAACTACTCTGTTGTGTGTGTATTCAACTCACAGAGTTTAACCTTTCTTTTCATAGAGCAGTTTGGAAGCACTCTGTTTGTTAAGTCTGCAAGGGGATATTTAGACCTCTTTGAGGCCTTCGTTGGAAACGGGATTTCTCAGTATACTGCTAGACAGATGAATTCCCAATAACTACTTTGTGTTGTGTGTATTCAACTCACACAGTTGAACCTTCCTTTAGACAGAGCAGTTTGGATACACTCTTTTTGTGGAATTTGCAAGTGGAGATTTCAAGCGATATCGGGCCAATCTTAGAAATCGAAACATCTTTGTATAAAAACTAGACAGAATCATTCTCAGAAACTACTTTGTGATGTGTGTGTTCAACTCACAGAGTTTAACCTTTCTTTTCATAGAGCAGTTTGGAAACACTCTGTTTGTTAAGTCTGCAAGGGGATATTTAGACCTCTTTGAGGCCTTCGTTGGAAACGGGATTTCTTCATATAAAGATAGAGAGATGAATTCCCAGTAACTTCTTTGTGTTGTGTGTATTCAGCTCACAGAGTTGAACCTTCCTTTAGACAGAGCAGTTTGGCAACACTCTTTTTGTGGAATTTGCAAGTGGAGATTTCAAGCGATTTGGGGCCAGTCTTAGAAATTGAAATATCTTTGTATAAAAACTAGACAGAATCATTCTCAGAAACTACTCTGTGGTGTGTGCATTCAACTCACAGAGTTTCACCTTTCTTTTCATAGAGCAGTTTGGAAACACTCTGTTTGTTAAGTCTGCAAGGGGATATTTAGACCTCTTTGAGGCCTTCGTTGGAAACGGGATTTCTTCATTATAAAGATAGAGAGATGAATTAACAGTAACTTCTTTGTGTTGTGTGTATTCAACTCACAGAGTTGAACCTTCCTTTAGACAGAGCAGTTTGGCAACACTCTTTTTGTGGAATTTCCAAGTGGAGATTTCAAGCGATTTGGGGCCAATCTAAAAATCGAAATATCTTTGTATAAAAACTAGACAGAATCATTCTCAGAAACTACTTTGTGATGTGTGCGTTCAACTCACAGAGTTTAACCTTTCTTTTCATAGAGCAGTTTGGAAACACTCTGTTTGTTAAGTCTGCAAAGGGATATTTAGACCTATTTGAGGCCTTCGTTGGAAACGGGATTTCTTCATATAAAGCTAGACAGATGAATTCTCAGTAACTTCTTTGTGTTGTGTGTATTCAACTCACAGAGTTGAACCTTTCTTTAGACAGAGCAGATTTGAAACACTCTTTTTGTGGATTTTACAAGTGGAGATTTCAAGCGATTTGAGGCCAATTGTAGTAAAGGAGATATTTTTGTTTAAAAACTAGACAGAATCATTCTCAGAAACTACTCTGTGGTGTGTGCATTCAACTCACAGAGTTTCACCTTTCTTTTCATAGAGCAGTTTGGAAACAATCTGTTTGTTAAGTTTGGAAGAGGATATTTGGATCCCTTTGAGACCTTCGTTGGAAAAGGGATTTCTCAGTATACTGCTAGACACATAAATTCCCAGTAAGTTCTTTGTGTTGTGTGTATTCAACTCACAGAGTTGAAACATCTTTTAGACACAGCAGTTTGGAAACACTCTTTTTGTGGAATTTGCAAGTGGAGATTTCAAGCGATTTGAGGCCAATCTTAGAAATCCAAATATCTTTGTATAAAAACTAGACAGAATCATTCTCAGAAACTACTTTGTGATGTGTGTGTTCAACTCACAGAGGTTAACCTTTCTTTTCATAGAGCAGTTTGGAAACACTCTGTGTGTTAAGTCTGCAAGGGGATATTTAGACCTCTTTGAGGCCTTCGTTGGAAACGGGATTTCTTCATATAAAGATAGAGAGATGAATTCCCAGTAACTTCTTTGTGTTGTGTGTATTCAACTCACAGAGTTGAACCTTCCTTTAGACAGAGCAGTTTGGCAACACTCTTTTTGTGGAATTTGCAAGTGGAGATTTCAAGCGATTTGGGGCCAATCTTAGAAATCGAAATATCTTTGTATAAAAACTAGACAGAATCATTCTCAGAAAGTACTTTGTGATGTGTGCGTTCAACTCACAGAGTTTAACCATTCTTTTCATAGAGCAGTTTGGAAACACTCTTTTTGTTCAGTCTGCAAAGGGATATTTAGACCTCTTTGAGGCCTTCGTTGGAAACGGGATTTCTTCATATGAAGCTAGACAGATGAATTCTCAGTAACTACTTTGTGTTGTGTGTATTCAACTCACAGAGTTGAACCTTCCTTTAGACAGAGCAGTTTGGCAACACTCTTTTTGTGGAATTTGCAAGTGGAGATTTCAAGCGATTTGGGGCCAATCTTAGAAATTGAATTATCTTTGTATAAAAACTAGACAGAATCATTCTCAGAAACTACTTTGTGATGTGTCCGTTCAACTCACAGAGTTTAACCTTTCTTTTCATAGAGCAGTTTGGAAACACTCTGTTTGTTAAGTCTGCAAAGTGATATTTAGACCTATTAGAGGCCTTAGTTGGAAACGGGATTTCTTCATAGAAAGCTAGACAGATGAATTCTCAGTAGCTTCTTTGTGTTGTGTGTATTCAACTCACAGAGTTGAACCTTTCTTTAGACAGAGCAGATTTGAAACACTCTTTTTGTGGGTTTTACAAGTGGAGATTTCAAGCGATTTGAGGCCAATTGTAGTAAAGGAGATATCTTCGTTTAAAAATTAGACAGAATCATTCTCAGAAACTTCTCTGTGGTGTGTGCATTCAACTCACAGAGTTTCACCTTTCTTTTCATAGAGCAGTTTGGAAACACTCTGTTTGTTAAGTCTGCAAGGGGATATTTAGACCTCATTGAGGCCTTCATTGGAAAAGGGATTTCTCAGTATACTGCTAGACAGATGAATTCCCAATAACTACTTTGTGTTGTGTGTATTCAACTAACACAGTTGAACCTTCCTTTAGACAGAGCAGTTTGGAAACACTCTTTTTGTGGAATTTGCAAGTGGAGATTTCAAGCGATATGGGGCCAATCTTAGAAAACGAAACATCTTTGTATGAAAACTAGACAGAATCATTCTCAGAAACTACTTTGTTATGTGTGTGTTCAACTCACAGAGTTTAACCTTTCTTTTCATAGAGCAGTTTGGAAACACTCTGTTTGTTAAGTCTGCAAGGGGATATTTAGACCTCTTTGAGGCCTTCGTTGGAAACGGGATTTCTTCATTATAAAGATAGAGAGATGAATTCCCAGTAACTTCTTTGTGTTGTGTGTATTCAAATCACAGAGTTGAACATTCCTTTAGACAGAGCAGTTTGGCAACACTCTTTTTGTGGAATTTGCAAGTGGAGATTTCAAGCGATTTGGGGCCAATCTAAAAATCGAAATATCTTTGTATAAAAACTAGACAGAATCATTCTCAGAAACTACTTTGTGATGTGTGCGTTCAACTCACAGAGTTTAACCTTTCTTTTCATAGAGCAGTTTGGAAACACTCTGTTTGTTAAGTCTGCAAAGGGATATTTAGACCTATTTGAGGCCTTCGTTGGAAACGGGATTACTTCATATAAAGCTAGACAGATGAATTCTCAGTAACTTCTTTGTGTTGTGTGTATTCAACTCACAGAGTTGAACCTTTCTTTAGACAGAGCAGATTTGAAACACTCTTTTTGTGGATTTTACAAGTGGAGATTTCAAGGGATTTGAGGCCAATTGTAGTAAAGGAGATATCTTCGTTTAAAAACTAGACAGAATCATTCTCAGAAACTACTCTGTGGTGTGTGCATTCAACTCACAGAGTTTCACCTTTCTTTTCATAGAGCAGTTTGGAAACAATCTGTTTGTTAAGTTTGGAAGAGGATATTTGGATCCCTTTGAGACCTTCGTTGGAAAAGGGATTTCTCAGTATACTGCTAGACACATAAATTCCCAGTAAGTTCTTTGTGTTGTGTGTATTCAACTCACAGAGTTGAAACATCTTTTAGACACAGCAGTTTGGAAACACTCTTTTTGTGGAATTTGCAAGTGGAGATTTCAAGCCATTTGAGGCCAATCTTAGAAATCGAAATATCTTTGTATAAAAACTAGACAGAATCATTCTCAGAAACTACTTTGTGATGTGTGCGTTCAACTCACAGAGTTTAACCGTTCTTTTCATAGAGCAGTTTGGAAACACTCTGTTTGTTAAGTCTGCAAAGGGATATTTAGACCTCTTTGAGGCCTTCGTTGGAAACGGGATTTCTTCATATAAAGCTAGACAGATGAATTCTCAGTAACTTCTTTGTGTTGTGTGTATTCAACTCACAGAGTTGAACCTTTCTTTAGACAGAGCAGATTTGAAACACTCTTTTTGTGGATTTCACAAGTGGAGATTTCAAGCGATTTGAGGCCAATTGTAGTAAAGGAGATATCTTCGTTTAAAAACTAGACATAAACATTCTCAGAAACTACTCTGTGGTGTGTGCATTCAACTCACAGAGTTTAACCTTTCTTTTCATAGAGCAGTTTGGAAACACTCTGTTTGTTAAGTCTGCAAGGGGATATTTAGACCTCTTTGAGGCCTTCGTTGGAAACAGGATTTCTCAGTATACTGCTAGACAGATGAATTCCCAATAACTACTTTGTGTTGTGTGTATTCAACTCACACAGTTGAACCTTCCTTTAAACAGAGCAGTTTGGAAACACTCTTTTTGTGGAATTTGAAAGTGGAGACTTCAAGCGATATGGGGACAATCTTAGAAATCGAAACATCTTGGTATAAAAACTAGACAGAATCATTCTCAGAAACTACTTTGTGATGTGTGTGTTCAACTCACAGAGGTTAACCTTTCTTTTCATAGAGCAGTTAGGAAACACTCTGTGTGTTAAGTCTGCAAGGGGATATTTAGACCTCTTTGAGGCCTTCGTTGGAAACGGGATTTCTTCATATAAAGATAGAGAGATGAATTCCCAGTAACTTCTTTGTGTTGTGTGTATTCAACTCACAGAGTTGAAACTTCCTTTAGACAGAGCAGTTTGGCAACACTCTTTTTGTGGAATTTGCAAGTGGAGATTTCAAGCGATTTGGGGCCAATCTTAGAAATCGAAATATCTTTGTATAAAAACTAGACAGAATCATTCTCAGAAACTACTTTGTGATGTGTCCGTTCAACTCAGAGAGTTTAACCTTTCTTTTCATAGAGCAGTTTGGAAACGCTCTGTTTCTTAAGTCTGCAAAGGGATATTTAGACCTATTTGAGGCCTTCGTTGGAAACGGGATTTCTTCATATAAAGCTAGACAGATGAATTCTCAGTAACTTCTTTGTGTTGTGTGTATTCAACTCACAGAGTTGAACTTTTCTTTAGACAGAGCAGATTTGAAACACTCTTTTTTTGGGTTTTACAAGTGGAGATTTCAAGCGATTTGAGGCCAATTGTAGTAAAGGAGATATCTTCGTTTAAAAATTAGACAGAATCATTCTCAGAAACTACTCTGTGGTGTGTGCATTCAACTCACAGAGTTTCACCTTTCTTTTCATAGAGCAGTTTGGAAACACTCTGTTTGTTAAGTTTGGAAGAGGATATTTGGATCCCTTTGAGACCTTCGTTGGAAACGGGATTTCTCAGTATACTGCGAGACACATAAATTCCCAGTAACTTCTTTGTGTTGTGTGTATTCAACTCACAGAGTTGAAACATCTTTTAGACACATCAGTTTGGAAACACTCTTTTTGTGGAATTTGCAAGTGGAGATATCAAGCGATTTGAGGCCAATCTTAGAAATCGAAATATCTTTGTATAAAAACTAGACAGAATCATTCTCAGAAACTACTTTGTGATGTGTCCGTTCAACTCACAGAGTTTAACCTTTCTTTTCATAGAGCAGTTTGGAAACACTCTGTTTGTTAAGTCTGCAAAGGGATATGTAGACCTATTTGAGGCCTTCGTTGGAAACGGGATTTCTTCATATAAAGCTAGACAGATGAATTCTCAGTAACTTCTTTGTGTTGTGTGTATTCAACTCACAGAGTTGAACCTTTCTTTAGACAGAGCAGATTTGAAACACTCTTTTTGTGGATTTTACAAGTGGAGATTTCAAGCGATTTGAGGCCAATTGTAGTAAAGGAGATATGTTCGTTTAAAAACTAGACAGAATCATTCTCAGAAACTACTCTGTGTTGTGTGCATTCAACTCACAGAGTTTCACCTTTCTTTTCATAGAGCAGTTTGGAAACAATCTGTTTGTTAAGTTTGGAAGAGGATATTTGGATCCCTTTGAGACCTTCGTTGGAAAAGGTATTTCTCAGTATACTGCTAGACACATAAATTCCCAGTAAGTTCTTTGTGTTGTGTGTATTCAACTCACAGAGTTGAAACATCTTTTAGACACAGCAGTTTGGAAACACTCTTTTTGTGGAATTTGCAAGTGGAGATTTCAAGCGATTTGAGGCCAATCTTAGAAATCGAAATATCTTTGTATAAAAACTAGACAGAATCATTCTCAGAAACTACTTTGTGATGTGTGCGTTCAACTCACAGAGTTTAACCGTTCTTTTCATAGAGCAGTTTGGAAACACTCTGTTTGTTAAGTCTGCAAAGGGATATTTAGACCTATTTGAGGCCTTCGTTGGAAACGGGATTTCTTCATATAAAGCTAGACAGATGTATTCTCAGTAACTTCTTTGTGTTGTGTGTATTCAACTCACAGAGTTGAACCTTTCTTTAGACAGAGCAGATTTGAAACACTCTTTTTGTGGATTTCACAAGTGGAGATTTCAAGCGATTTGTGGCCAATTGTAGTAAAGGAGATATCTTCGTTTAAAAACTAGACATAAACATTCTCAGAAACTACTCTGTGGTGTGTGCATTCAACTCACAGAGTTTAACGTTTCTTTTCATAGAGCAGTTTGGAAACACTCTGTTTGTTAAGTCTGCAAGGGGATATTTAGACCTCTTTGAGGCCTTCGTTGGAAACGGGATTTCTCAGTATACTGCTAGACAGATGAATTCCCAATAACTACTTTGTGTTGTGTGTATTCAACTCACACAGTTGAACCTTCCTTTAGAGAGAGCAGTTTGGAAACACTCTTTTTGTGGAATTTGCAAGTGGAGATTTCAAGCGATATGGGGCCAATCTTAGAAATCGAAACATCTTTGTATAAAAACTAGACAGAATCATTCTCAGAAACTACTTTGAGATGTGTGTGTTCAACTCACAGAGGTTAACCTTTCTTTTCATAGAGCAGTTTGGAAACACTCTGTGTGTTAAGTCTGCAAGGGGATATTTAGACCTCTTTGAGGCCATCGTTTTAAACGGGATTTCTTCATATAAAGATAGAGAGATGAATTCCCAGTAACTTCTTTGTGTTGTGTGTATTCAACTCACAGAGTTGAACCTTCCTTTAGACAGAGCAGTTTGGCAACACTCTTTTTGTGGAATTTGCAAGTGGAGATTTCAAGCGATTTGGGGCCAATCTTAGAAATCGAAATATCTTTGTATAAAAACTAGACAGAATCGTTCTCAGAAACTACTTTGTGATGTGTCCGTTCAACTCAGAGAGTTTAACCTTTCTTTTCATAGAGCAGTTTGGAAACGCTCTGTTTCTTAAGTCTGCAAAGGGATATTTAGACCTATTTGAGGCCTTCGTTGGAAACGGGATTTCTTCATATAAAGCTAGACAGATGAATTCTCAGTAACTTCTTTGTGTTGTGTGTATTCAACTCACAGAGTTGAACTTTTCTTTAGACAGAGCAGATTTGAAACACTCTTTTTGTGGGTTTTACAAGTGGAGATTTCAAGCGATTTGAGGCCAATTGTAGTAAAGGAGATATCTTCGTTTAAAAATTAGACAGAATCATTCTCAGAAACTACTCTGTGGTGTGTGCATTCAACTCACAGAGTTTCACCTTTCTTTTCATAGAGCAGTTTGGAAACACTCTGTTTGTTAAGTTTGGAAGAGGATATTTGGATCCCTTTGAGACCTTCGTTGGAAACGGGATTTCTCAGTATACTGCGAGACACATAAATTCCCAGTAACTTCTTTGTGTTGTGTGTATTCAACTCACAGAGTTGAAACATCTTTTAGACACAGCAGTTTGGAAACACTCTTTTTGTGGAATTTGCAAGTGGAGATTTCAAGCGATAAGGGGCCAATCTTAGAAATCGAAACATCTTTGCATAAAAACTAGACAGAATCATTCTCAGAAACTACTTTGTGATGTGTGCGTTCAACTCACAGAGTTTAACCTTTCTTTTCATAGAGCAGTTTGGAAACACTCAGTTTGTTAAGTCTACAAATAGGATATTTAGACCTATTTGAGGCCTTCGTTGGAAACGGGATTTCTTCATATAAAGCTAGACAGATGAATTCTCAGTAACTTCTTTGTGTTGTGTGTATTCAACTCACGGAGTTGAACCTTTCTTTAGACAGAGCAGATTTGAAACACTCTTTTTGTGGATTTTACAAGTGGAGATTTCAGGCGATTTGAGGCCAATTGTAGTAAAGGAGATATCTTCGTTTAAAAACTAGACAGAAACATTCTCAGAAACTACTCTGTGGTGTGTGCATTCAACTCACAGAGTTTAACGTTTCTTTTCATAGAGCAGTTTGGAAACACTCTGTTTGTTAAGTCTGCAAGGGGATATTTAGACCTCTTTGAGGCCTTCGTTGGAAACGGGATTTCTCAGTATACTGCTAGACAGATGAATTCCCAATAACTACTTTGTGTTGTGTGTATTCAACTCACACAGTTGAACCTTCCTTTAGACAGAGCAGTTTGGAAACACTCTTTTTGTGGAATTTGCAAGTGGAGATTTCAAGCGATATGGGGCCAATCTTAGAAATCGAAACATCTTTGTATTAAAACTAGACAGAATCATTCTCAGAAACTACTTTGTGATGTGTGTGTTCAACTCACAGAGTTTAACCTTTCTTTTCATAGAGCAGTTTGGAAACACTCTCTTTGTTAAGTCTGCAAGGGGATATTTAGACATCTTTGAGGCCTTCGTTGGAAACGGGATTTCTTCATATAAAGATAGAGAGATGAATTCCCAGTAACTTCTTTGTGTTGTGTGTATTCAACTCACAGAGTTGAACCTTCCTTTAGACAGAGCAGTTTGGCAACACTCTTTTTGTGGAATTTGCAAGTGGAGATTTCAAGCGATTTGGGGCCAATCTTAGAAATTGAAATATCTTTGTATAAAAACTAGACAGAATCATTCTCAGAAACTACTTTGTTATGTGTGCGTTCAACTCACAGAGTTTAACCTTTCTTTTCATAGAGCAGTTTGGAAACACTCTTTTTGTTCAGTCTGCAAAGGGATATTGAGACCTCTTTGAGGCCTTCGTTGGAAACGGGATTTCTTCATATGAAGCTAGACAGATGAATTCTCAGTAACTTCTTTGTGTTGTGTGTATTCAACTCACAGAGTTGAACCTTCCTTTAGACAGAGCAGTTTGGCAACACTCTTTTTGTGGAATTTGCAAGTGGAGATTTCAAGCGATTTGGGGCCAATCTTAGAAATCCAAACATCTTTGTATAAAAATTAGACAGAATCATTCTCAGAAACTGCTTTGTGATGTGTCCGTTCAACTCACAGAGTTTAACCTTTCTTTTCATAGAGCAGTTTGGAAACACTCTGTTTGTTATTTTTTGAAGAGGATATTTGGATCCCTTTGAGACCTTCGTTGGAAACGGGATTTCTCAGTATACTGGTAGACACATAAATTCCCAGTAACTTCTTTGTGTTTTGTGTATTCAACTCACAGAGTTGAAACATCTTTTAGACAAATCAGTTTGGAAACACTCTTTTTGTGGAATTTGCAAGTGGAGATTTCAAGCGATTTGAGGCCAATCTTAGAAATCGAAATATCTTTGTATAAAAACTAGACAGAATCATTCTCAGAAACTACTTTGTGTTGTGTGCGTTCAACTCACAGAGTTTAACCTTTCTTTTCATAGAGCAGTTTGGAAACACTCAGTTTGTTAAGTCTGCAAAGGGATATTTAGAGCTATTTGAGGCCTTCGTTGGAAACGGGATTTCTTCATATAAAGCTAGACAGATGAATTCTCAGCAACTTCTTTGTGTTGTGTGTATTCAACTCACAGAGTTGAACCTTTCTTTAGACAGAGCAGATTTGAAACACTCTTTTTGTGGATTTTACAAGTGGAGATTTCAGGCGATTTGAGGCCAATTGTAGTAAAGGAAATATCTTCGTTTAAAAACTAGACAGAAACATTCTCAGGAACTACTCTGGGGTGTGTGCATTCAACTCACAGAGTTTAACCTTTCTTTTCATAGAGCAGTTTGGAAACACTCTGTTTGTTAAGTCTGCAAGGGGATATTTAGACCTCTTTGAGGCCTTCATTGGAAACGGGATTTCTCAGTATACTGCTAGACAGATGAATTCCCAATAACTACTTTGTGTTGTGTGTATTCAACTCACACAGTTGAACCTTCCTTTAGACAGAGCAGTTTGGAAACACTCTTTTTGTGGAATTTGCAAGTGGAGACTTCAAGCGATATGGGGCCAATCTTAGAAATCGAAACATCTTTGTATAAAAACTAGACAGAATCATTCTCAGAAACTACTTTGTGATGTGTGTGTTCAACTCACAGAGTTTAACCTTTCTTTTCATAGAGCAGTTTGGAAACATTCTGTTTGTTAAGTCTGCAAGGGGATATTTAGTCCTCTTTGAGGCCTTCGTTGGAAACGGGATTTCTTCATTATAAAGATAGAGAGATGAATTCCCAGTAACTTCTTTGTGTTGTGTGTATTCAACTCACAGAGTTGAACCTTCCTTTAGACAGAGCAGTTTTGCAACACTCTTTTTGTGGAATTTGCAAGTGGAGATTTCAAGCGATTTGAGGCCAATCTTAGAAATCGAAATATCTTTGTATAAAAACTAGACAGAATCATTCTCAGAAACTACTTTGTGATGTGTGCGTTCAACTCACAGAGTTTAACCTTTCTTTTCATAGAGCAGTTTGGAAACACTCTGTTTGTTAAGTCTGCAAGGGGATATTTAGACCTCTTTGAGGCCTTCGTTGGAAACGGGATTTCTTCATATAGAGATAGAGAGATGAATTCCCAGTAACTTCTTTGTGTTGTGTGTATTCAACTCACAGAGTTGAACCTTCCTTTAGACAGAGCAGTTTGGCAACACTCTTTTTGTGGAATTTGCAAGTGGAGATTTCAAGCAATTTGGGTCCAATCTTAGAAATCGAAATATCTTTGTATAAAAACTAGACAGAATCATTCTCAGAATCTACTTTGTGAAGTGTGCGTTCAACTCACAGAGTTTAACCTTTCTTTTCATAGAGCAGTTTGGAAACACTCTGTTTGTTAAGTCTGCAAACGGATATTTAGACCTATTTGAGGCCTTCGTTGGAAACGGGATTTCTTCTTATAAAGCTAGACAGATGAATTCTCAGTAAGTTCTTTGTGTTGTGTGTATTCAACTCACAGAGTTGAACCTTTCTTTAGACAGAGCAGATTTGAAACACTCTTTTTGTGGATTTTACAAGTGGAGATTTCAAGCGATTTGAGGCAAATTGTAGTAAAGGAGATATCCTCGTTTAAAAACTAGACAGAATCATTCTAAGAAACTACTCTGTGGTGTGTGCATTCAACTCACAGGGTTTCACCTTTCTTTTCATAGAGCAGTTTGGAAACACTCTGTTTGTTAAGTTTGGAAGAGGATATTTGGATCCCTTTGAGACCTTCGTTGGAAAAGGGATTTCTCAGTATACTGCTAGACACATAAATTCCCAGTAAGTTCTTTGTGTTGTGTGTATTCAACTCACAGAGTTGAAACATCTTTTAGACACAGCAGTTTGGAAACACTCTTTTTGTGGAATTTGCAAGTGGAGATTTCAAGCGATTTGAGGCCAATCTTAGAAATCGAAATATCTTTGTATAAAAAGTAGACAGAATCATGCTCAGAAACTACTTTGTGATGTGTGCGTTCAACTCACAGAGTTTAACCGTTCTTTTCATAGAGCAGTATGGAAACACTCTGTTTGCTAAGTCTGCAAAGCGATATTTAGACCTATTTGAGGCCTTCGTTGGAAACGGGATTTCTTCATATAAAGCTAGACAGATGAATTCTCAGTAACTACTTTGTGTTGTGTGTATTCAACTCACAGAGTTGAACCTTTCTTTAGCAGAGCAGATTTGAAACACTCTTTTTGTGGATTTCACAAGTGGAGATTTCAAGCGATTTGACGCCAATTGTAGTAAAGGGGATATCTTCGTTTAAAAACTAGTCAGAATCATTCTCAGAAACTACTCTGTGGTGTGTGCCTTCAACTCACAGAGTTTCACCTTTCTTTTCATAGAGCAGTTTGGAAACACTCTTTTTGTTAAGTTTGGAAGAGGATATTTGGATCCCTTTGAGACCTTCGTTGGAAAAGGAATTTCTCAGTATACTGCTAGACACATAAATTCCCAGTAAGTTCTTTGTGTTGTGTGTATTCAACTCACAGAGTTGAAACATCTTTTAGACACAGCAGTTTGGAAACACTCTTTTTGTGGAATTTGAAAGTGGAGATTTCAAGCGATTTGAGGCCAATCTTAGAAATCGAAATATCTTTGTATAAAAACTAGACAGAATCATTCTCAGAAACTACTTTGTGATGTATGCGTTCAACTCACAGAGTTTAACCGTTCTTTTCATAGAGCAGTTTGGAAACACTCTGTTTGTTAAGTCTGCAAAGGGATATTTAGACCTATTTCAGTCCTTCGTTGGAAACGGGATTTCTTCATATAAAGCTAGACAGATGAATTCTCAGTAACTTCTTTGTGTTGTGTGTATTCAACTGACAGAGTTGAACCTCTCTTTAGACAGAGCAGATTTGAAACACTCTTTTTGTGGATTTCACAAGTGGAGATTTCAAGCGATTTGAGGCCAATTGTAGTAAAGGTGATATCTTCGTTTAAAAACTAGACAGAAACATTCTCAGAAACTACTCTGTGGTGTGTGCATTCAACTCACAGAGTTTAACCTTTCTTTTCATAGAGCAGTTTGGAAACACTCTGTTTGTTAAGTCTGCAAGGGGATATTTAGACCTCTTTGAGGCCTTCGTTGGAAACGGGATTTCTCAGTATACTGCTAGACAGATGAATTCCCAATAACTACTTTGTGTTGTGTGTATTCAACTCACACAGTTGAACCTTCCTTAAGACAGAGCAGTTTGGAAACACTCTTTTTGTGGAATTTGCAAGTGGAGATTTCAAGCGATATGGGGCCAATATTAGAAATCGAAACATCTTTGTATAAAAACTAGACAGAATCATTCTCAGAAACTACTTTGTGATGTGTCTGTTCAACTCACAGAGTTTAACCTCTCTTTTCATAGAGCAGTTTGGAAACACTCTGTTTGTTAAGTCTGCAAGGGGATATTTAGACCTCTTTGAGGCCTTCGTTGGAAACGGGATTTCTTCATTATAAAGATAGAGAGATGAATTCCCAGTAACTTCTTTGTGTTGTGTGTATTCAACTCACAGAGTTGAACCTTCCTTTAGACAGAGCAGTTTGGCAACACTCTTTTTGTGGAATTTGCAAGTGGAGATTTCAAGCGATTTGGGGCCAATCTTAGAAATCGAAATATCTTTGTATAAAAACTAGACAGAAACATTCTCAGAAACTACTTTGTGATGTGTGCGTTCAACTCACAGAGTTTAACCTTTCTTTTCATAGAGCAGTTTGGAAACACTCTGTTTGTTAAGTCTGCAAAGGGATATTTAGACCTATTTGAGGCCTTCGTTGGAAACGGGATTTCTTCATATAAAGCTAGACAGATGAATTCTCAGTAACTTCTTTGTGTTGTGTGTATTCAACTCACACAGTTGAACCTTTCTTTAGACAGAGCAGATTTGAAACACTCTTTTTGTGGATTTTACAAGTGGAGATTTCAGGCGATTTGAGGCCAATTGTAGTAAAGGAAATATCTTCGTTTAAAAACTAGACAGAAACATTCTCAGAAACTACTCTGAGGTGTGTGCATTCAACTCACAGAGTTTAACCTTTCTTTTCATAGAGCAGTTTGGAAACACTCTGTTTGTTAAGTCTGCAAGGGGATATTTAGACCTCTTTGAGGCCTTCATTGGAAACGGGATTTCTCAGTATACTGCTAGACAGATGAATTCCCAATAACTACTTTGTGTTGTGTGTATTCAACTCACACAGTTGAACCTTCCTTTAGACAGAGCAGTTTGGAAACACTCTTTTTGTGGAATTTGCAAGTGGAGATTTCAAGCGATATGGGGCCAATCTTAGAAATCGAAACATCTTTGTATAAAAACTAGACAGAATCATTCTCAGAAACTACTTTGTGATGTGTGTGTTCAACTCACAGAGTTTAACCTTTCTTTTCATAGAGCAGTTTGGAAACACTCTCTTTGTTAAGTCTGCGAGGGGTTATTTAGACCTCTTTGAGGCCTTCGTTGGAAACGGGGTTTTTCCTATAAAGATAGAGAGATGAATTCCCAGTAACTTCTTTGTGTTGTGTGTATTCAACTCACAGAGTTGAACCTTTCTTTAGACAGAGCAGATTTGAAACACTCTTTTTGTGGATTTCACAAGTGGAGATTTCAAGCGATTTGAGGCCAGCTGTAGTAAAGGAGATATCTTCGTTTAAAAACTAGACAGAAACGTTCTCAGAAACTACTCTGTGGTGTGTGCATTCAACTCACAGAGTTTAACCTTTCTTTTCATAGAGCAGTTTGGAAACACTCTGATTGTTAACTCTGCAAGGGGATATTTAGACCTCTTTGAGGCCTTCGTTGGAAACGGGTTTTCTCAGTATACTGCTAGACAGATGAATTCCCAATAACTACTTTGTGTTGTGTGTATTCAACTCACACAGTTGAACCTTCCTTTAGACATAGCAGTTTGGAAACACTCTTTTTGTGGAATTTGCAAGTGGAGATATCAAGCGATATGGGGCCAATCTTAGAAATCGAAATATCTTTGTATAAAAACTAGACAGAATCATTCTCAGAAACTACTTTGTGATGTGTGTGTTCAACTCACAGAGTTTAACCTTTCTTTTCATAGAGCAGTTTGGAAATACTCTGTTTGTTAAGTCTGCAAGGGGATATTTAGACCTCTTTGAGGCCTTCGTTGGAAACGGGATTTCTTCATTATAAAGATAGAGAGATGAATTCCCAGTAACTTCTTTGTGTTGTGTGTATTCAACTCACAGATTTGAACCTTCCTTTAGACACAGCAGTTTGGCAACACTCTTTTTGTGGAATTTGCAAGTGGAGATTTCAAGCGATTTGGGGCCAATCTTAGAAATCGAAATATCTTTGTATAAAAACTAGACAGAATCATTCTCAGAAACTACTTTGTGATGTGTGCATTCAACTCACAGAGTTTAACCTTTCTTTTCATAGAGCAGTTTGGAAACACTCTGTTTGTTAAGTCTGCAAAGGGATATTTAGACCTATTTGAGGCCTTCGTTGGAAACGGGATTTCTTCATATAAAGCTAGACAGATGAATTCTCAGTAACTTCTTTGTGTTGTGTGTATTCAACTCACAGAGTTGAACCTTTCTTTAGCAGAGCAGATTTGAAACACTCTTTTTGTGGATTTCACAAGTGGAGATTTCAAGCGATTTGAAGCCAATTGTAGTAAAGGAGATATCTTCGTTTAAAAACTAGACAGAATCATTCTCAGAAACTACTCTGTGGTGTGTGCATTCAACTCACAGAGTTTCACCTTCTTTTCATAGAGCAGTTTGGAAACACTCTGTTTGTTAAGTTTGGAAGAGGATATTTTGATCCCTTTGAGACCTTCGTTGGAAAAGGAATTTCTCAGTATACTGCTAGACACATAAATTCCCAGTAAGTTCTTTGTGTTGTGTGTATTCAACTCACAGAGTTGAAACATCTTTTAGACACAGCAGTTTGGAAACACTCTTTTTGTGGAATTTGCAAGTGGAGATTTCAAGCGATTTGAGGCCAATCTTAGAAATCGAAATATCTTTGTATAAAAACTAGACAGAATCATTCTCAGAAACTACTTTGTGATGTATGCGTTCAACTCACAGAGTTTAACCGTTCTTTTCATAGAGCAGTTTGGAAACACTCTGTTTGTTAAGTCTGCAAAGGGATATTTAGACCTATTTGAGGCCTTCGTTGGAAACGGGATTTCTTCATATAAAGCTAGACAGATGAATTCTCAGTAACTTCTTTGTGTTGTGTGTATTCAACTCACAGAGTTGAACCTTTCTTTAGACAGAGCAGATTTGAAACACTCTTTTTGTGGATTTTACAAGTGGAGATTTCAAGCGATTTGAGGCCAATTGTAGTAAAGGAGATATCCTCGTTTAAAAACTAGACAGAATCATTCTCAGAAACTACTCTGTGGTGTGTGCATTCAACTCACAGAGTTTCACCTTTCTTTTCATAGAGCAGTTTGGAAACACTCTGTTTGTTAAGTTTGGAAGAGGATATTTGGATCCCTTTGAGACCTTCTTTGGAAACGGGATTTCTCAGTATACTGCTAGACACATAAATTCCCAGTAAGTTCTTTGTGTTGTGTGTATTCAACTCACAGAGTTGAAACATCTTTTAGACACAGCAGTTTGGAAACACTCTTTTTGTGGAATTTGCAAGTGGAGATTTCAAGCGATTTGTGGCCAATCTTAGAAATCGAAATATCTTAGTATAAAAACTAGACAGAATCATTCTCAGAAACTACTTTGTGATGTTTGCGTTCAACTCACAGAGTTTAACCATTCTTTTCATAGAGCAGTTTGGAAACACTCTGTTTGCTAAGTCTGCAAAGGGATATTTAGACCTATTTGAGGCCTTCGTTGGAAACGGGATTTCTTCATATAAAGCTAGACAGATGAATTCTCAGTATCTACTTTGTGTTGTGTGTATTCAACTCACAGAGTTGAACCTTTCTTTAGCAGAGCAGATTTGAAACACTCTTTTTGTGGATTTCACAAGTGGAGATTTCAAGCGATTTGAAGTCAATTGTAGTAAAGGAGATATCTTCGTTTAAAAACTAGACAGAATCATTCTCAGAAACTACTCTGTGGTGTGTGCATTCAACTCACAGAGTTTCACCTTCTTTTCATAGAGCAGTTTGGAAACACTCTGTTTGTTAAGTTTGGAAGAGGATATTTTGATCCCTTTGAGACCTTCGTTGGAAAAGGAATTTCTCAGTATACTGCTAGACACATAAATTCCCAGTAAGTTCTTTGTGTTGTGTGTATTCAACTCACAGAGTTGAAACATCTTTTAGACACAGCAGTTTGGAAACACTCTTTTTGTGGAATTTGCAAGTGGAGATTTCAAGCGATTTGAGGCCAATCTTAGAAATCGAAATATCTTTGTATAAAAACTAGACAGAATCATTCTCAGAAACTACTTTGTGATGTATGCGTTCAACTCACAGAGTTTAACCGTTCTTTTCATAGAGCAGTTTGGAAACACTCTGTTTGTTAAGTCTGCAAAGGGATATTTAGACCTATTTCAGGCCTTCGTTGGAAACGGGATTTCTTCATATAAAGCTAGACAGATGAATTCTCAGTAACTTCTTTGTGTTGTGTGTATTCAACTCACAGAGTTGAAACTTTCTTTAGACAGAGCAGATTTGAAACAGTCTTTTTGTGGATTTCACAAGTGGAGATTTCAAGCGATTTGTGGCCAATTGTAGTAAAGGAGATATCTTCGTTTAAAAACTAGACAGAAACATTCTCAGAAACTACTCTGTGGTGTGTGCATTCAACTCACAGAGTTTAACCTTTCTTTTCATAGAGCAGTTTGGAAACACTCTGTTTGTTAAGTCTGCAAGGGGATATTTTGACCTCTTTGAGGCCTTCGTTGGAAACGGGATTTCTCAGTATACTGCTAGACAGATGAATTCCCAATAACTACTTTGTGTTGTGTGTATTCAACTCACAAAGTTGAACCTTCCTTTAGACAGAGCAGTTTGGAAACACTCTTTTTGTGGAATTTGCAAGTGGAGATTTCAAGCGATATGGGGCCAATCTTAGAAATCGAAACATCTTTGTATAAAAACTAGACAGAATCATTCTCAGAAACTACTTTGTGATGTGTGTGTTCAACTCACAGAGTTTAACCTTTCTTTTCATAGAGCAGTTTGGAAACACTCTGTTTGTTAAGTCTGCAAGGGGATATTTAGACCTCTTTGAGGCCTTCGTTGGAAACTGGATTGCTTCATTATAAAGATAGAGAGATGAATTCCCAGTAACTTCTTTGTGTTGTGTGTATTCAACTCACAGAGTTGAACCTTCCTTTAGACAGAGCAGTTTGGCAACACTCTTTTCGTGGAATTTGCAAGTGGAGATTTCAAGCGATTTGGGGCCAATCTTAGAAATCGAAATATCTTTGTATAAAAACTAGACAGAATCATTCTCAGAAACTACTTTGTGATGTGTGCGTTCAACTCACAGAGTTTAACCTTTCTTTTCATAGAGCAGTTTGGAAACACTCTGTTTGTTAAGTCTGCAAAGGGATATTTAGACTTATTTGAGGCCTTCGATGGAAACGGGATTTCTTCATATAAAGCTAGACAGATGAATTCTCAGTAACTTCTTTGTGTTGTGTGTATTCAACTCACAGAGTTGAACCTTTCTTTAGACAGAGCAGATTTGAAACACTCTTTTTGTGGATTTTACAAGTGGAGATTTCAGGCGATTTGAGGCCAATTGTAGTAAAGGAAATATCTTCGTTTAAAAACTAGACAGAAACATTCTCAGAAACTACTCTGGGGTGTGTGCATTCAACTCACAGAGTTTAACCTTTCTTCTCATAGAGCAGTTTGGAAACACTCTGTTTGTTAAGTCTGCAAGGGGATACTTAGACCTCTTTGAGGCCTTCATTGGAAACGGGATTTCTCAGTATACTGCTAGACAGATGAATTCCCAATAACTACTTTGTGTTGTGTGTATTCAACTCACACAGTTGAACCTTCCTTTAGACAGAGCAGTTTGGAAACACTCTTTTTGTGGAATTTGCAAGTGGAGATTTCAAGCGATATGGGGCCAATCTTAGAAATCGAAACATCTTTGTATAAAAACTAGACAGAATCATTCTCAGAAACTACTTTGTGATGTGTGTGTTCAACTCACAGAGTTTAACCTTTCCTTTCATAGAGCAGTTTGGAAACACTCTGTTTGTGAAGTCTGCGAGGGGTTATTTAGACCTCTTTGAGGCCTTCGTTGGAAACGGGGTTTCTTCCTATAAAGATAGAGAGATGAATTCCCAGTAACTTCTTTGTGTTGTGTGTATTCAACTCACAGAGTTGAACCTTTCTTTAGACAGAGCAGATTTGAAACACTCTTTTTGTGGATTTCACAAGTGGAGATTTCAAGCGATTTGAGGCCAGCTGTAGTAAAGGAGATATCTTCGTTTAAAAACTAGACAGAAACATTCTCAGAAACTACTCTGTGGTGTGTGCATTCAACTCACAGAGTTTAACCTTTCTTTTCATAGAGCAGTTTGGAAACACTCTGATTGTTAACTCTGCAAGGGGATATTTAGACCTCTTTGAGGCCTTCGTTGGAAACGGGTTTTCTCAGTATACTGCTAGACAGCTGAATTCCCAATAACTACTTTGTGTTGTGTGTATTCAACTCACACAGTTGAACCTTCCTTTAGACAGAGCAGTTTGGAAACACTCTTTTTGTGGAATTTGCAAGTGGAGATGTCAAGCGATATGGGGCCAATCTTAGAAATCGAAACATCTTTGTATAAAAACTAGACAGAATCATTCTCAGAAACTACTTTGTGATGTGTGTGTTCAACTCACAGAGTTTAACCTTTCTTTTCATAGAGCAGTTTGGAAACACTCTGTTTGTTAAGTCTGCAAGGGGATATTTAGACCTCTTTGAGGCCTTCGTTGGAAACGGGATTTCTTCATTATAAAGATAGAGAGATGAATTCCCAGTAACTTCTTTGTGTTGTGTGTATTCAACTCACAGAGTTGAACCTTCCTTTAGACACAGCAGTTTGGCAACACTCTTTTTGTGGAATTTGCAAGTGGAGATTTCAAGCGATTTGGGGCCAATCTTAGAAATAGAAATATCTTTGTATAAAAACTAGACAGAATCATTCTCAGAAACTACTTTGTGATGTGTCCGTTCAACTCACAGAGTTTAACCTTTCTTTTCATAGAGCAGTTTGGAAACACTCTGTTTGTTAAGTCTGCAAAGGGATATTTAGACCTATTTGAGGCCTTCGTTGGAAACGGGATTTCTTCATATAAAGCTAGACAGATGAATTCTCAGTAACTTCTTTGTGTTGTGTGTATTCAACTCACAGAGTTGAACCTTTCTTTAGACAGAGCAGATTTGAAAAACTCTTTTTGTGGATTTTACAAGTGGAGATTTCAAGCGATTTGAGGCCAATTGTAGTAAAGGAGATATCCTCGTTTAAAAACTAGACAGAATCATTCTCAGAAACTACTCTGTGGTGTGTGCATTCAACTCACAGAGTTTCACCTTTCTTTTCATAGAGCAGTTTGGAAACACTCTGTTTGTTAAGTTTGGAAGAGGATATTTGGATCCCTTTGAGACCTTCGTTGGAAAAGGGATTTCTCAGTATACTGCTAGACACATAAATTCCCAGTAAGTTCTTTGTGTTGTGTGTATTCAACTCACAGAGTTGAAACATCTTTTAGACACAGCAGTTTGGAAACACTCTTTTTGTGTAATTTGCAAGTGGAGATTTCAAGCGAATTGAGGCCAATCTTAGAAATCGAAATATCTTTGTATAAAAACTAGACAGAATCATTCTCAGAAACTACTTTGTGATGTGTGCGTTCAACTCACAGAGTTTAACCGTTCTTTTCATAGAGCAGTTTGGAAACACTCTCTTTCCTAAATCTGCAAAGGGATATTTAGACCTATTTGAGGCCTTCGTTGGAAACGGGATTTCTTCATATAAAGCTAGACAGATGAATTCTCAGTATCTACTTTGTGTTGTGTGTATTCAACTCACAGAGTTGAACCTTTCTTTAGCAGAGCAGATTTGAAATACTCTTTTTGTGGATTTCACAAGTGGAGATTTCAAGCGATTTGAAGCCAATTGTAGTAAAGGAGATATCTTCGTTTAAAAACTAGACAGAATCATTCTCAGAAACTACTCTGTGGTGTGTGCATTCAACTCACAGAGTTTCACCTTTCTTTTCATAGAGCAGTTTGGAAACACTCTGTTTGTTAAGTTTGGAAGAGGATATTTGGATTCCTTTGAGACCTTCGTTGGAAAAAGAATTTCTCAGTATACTGCTAGACACATAAATTCCCAGTAACTTCTTTGTGTTGTGTGTATTCAACTCACAGAGTTGAAACATCTTTTAGACACAGCAGTTTGGAAACACTCTTTTTGTGGAATTTGCAAGTGGAGATTTCAAGCGATTTGAGGCCAATCTTAGAAATCGAAATATCTTTGTATAAAAACTAGACAGAATCATTCTCAGAAACTACTCTGTGGTGTGTGCATTCAACTCACAGAGTTTCACCTTTCTTTTCATAGAGCAGTTTGGAAACACTCTGTTTGTTAAGTTTTTAAGAGTATATTTGGATCCCTTTGAGACCTTCTTTGCAAACGGGATTTCTCAGTATACTGCAAGACACATAAATTCCCAGTAACTCCTTTGTGTTGTGTGTATTCAACTCACAGAGTTGAAACATCTTTTAGACACAGCAGTTTGGAAACACTCTTTTTGTGGAATTTGCAAGTGGAGATTTCAAGTGATTTCAGGCCAATCTTAGAAATCGAAATATCTTTGTATAAAAACTAGACAGAATCATTCTCAGAAACTACTTTGTGATGTGCGCGTTCAACTCACAGAGTTTAACCTTTCTTTTCATAGAGCAGTTTGGAAACACTCAGTTTGTTAAGTCTGCAAAGGGATATTTAGACCTATTTGAGGCCTTCGTTGGAAACGGGATTTCTTCATATAAAGCTAGACAGATGAATTCTCAGTAACTTCTTTGTGTTGTGTGTATTCAACTCACAGAGTTGAACCTTTCTTTAGACAGAGCAGATTTGAAACACTCTTTTTGTGGATTTTACAATTGGAGATTTCAGGCGATTTGAGGCCAATTGTAGTAAAGGAAATATCTTCGTTTAAAAACTAGACAGAAACATTCTCAGAAACTACTCTGTGGTGTGTGCATTCAACTCACAGAGTTTCACCTTCCTTTTCATAGAGCAGTTTGGAAACACTCTGTTTGTTAAGTCTGCAAGGGGATATTTAGACCTCTTTGAGGCCTTCGTTGGAAACGGGATTTCTCAGTATACTGCTAGACAGACGAATTCCCAATAACTACTTTGTGTTGTGTGTATTCAACTCACACAGTTGAACCTTCCTTTAGACAGAGCAGTTTGGAAACACTCTTTTTGTGGAATTTGCAAGTGGAGATTTCAAGCGATATGGGGCCAATCTTAGAAATCGAAACATCTTTGTATAAAAACTAGACAGAATCATTCTCAGAAACTACTTTGTGATGTGTGCGTTCAACTCACTGAGTTTAACCTTTCTTCATAGAGCAGTTTGGAAACACTCTGTTTGCTAAGTCTGCAAGGGGATATTTAGACCTCTTTGAGGCCTTCTTTGGAAACGGGATTTCTTCATATAAAGATAGAGAGATGAATTCCCAGTAACTTCTTTGTGTTGTGTGTATTCAACTCACAGAGTTGAACCTTCCTTTAGACAGAGCAGTTTGGCAACACTCTTTTTGTGCAATTTGCAAGTGGAGATTTCAAGCGATTTGGGGCCAATCTTAGAAATCGAAATATCTTAGTATAAAAACTAGACAGAATCATTCTCAGAAACTACTTTGTGATGTGTGCGTTCAACTCACAGAGTTTAACCTTTCTTTTCATAGAGCAGTTTGGAAACACTCTGTTTGTTAAGTCTGCAAAGGGATATTTAGACCTATTTGAGGCCTTCGTTGGAAACGGGATTTCTTCATATAAATCTAGACAGATGAATTCCCAGTAACTTCTTTGTGTTGTGTGTATTCAACTCACAGAGTTGAACCTTTCTTTAGACAGAGCAGATTTGAAGCACTCTTTTTGTGGATTTTACAAGTGGAGATTTCAAGCGATTTGAGGCCAATTGTAGTAAAGGAGATAACTTCGCTTAAAAACTAGACAGAATCATTCTCAGAAACTACTCTGTGGTGTGTGCATTCAACTCACAGAGTTTCACCTTTCTTTTCATAGAGCAGTTTGGAAACACTCTGTTTGTTAAGTTTTTAAGAGGATATTTGGATCCCTTTGAGACCTTCGTTGGAAAAGGGATTTCTCAGTATACTGCAAGACACATAAATTCCCAGTAACTTCTTTGTGTTGTGTGTATTCAACTCACAGAGTTGAAACATCTTTTAGACACAGCAGTTTGGAAACACTCTTTTTGTGGAATTTGCAAGTGGAGATTTCAAGCGATTTGAGGCCAATCTTAGAAATCGAAATATCTTTGTATAAAAACTAGACAGAATCATTCTCAGAAACTACTTTGTGATGTGTGCGTTCAACTCACAGAGTTTAACCTTTCTTTTCATAGAGCAGTTTGGAAACACTCAGTTTGTTAAGTCTGCAAAGGGATATTTAGACCTACTTGAGGCCTTCGTTGGAAACGGGATTTCTTCATATAAAGCTAGACAGATGAATTCTCAGTAACTTCTTTGTGTTGTGTGTATTCAACTCACAGAGTTGAACCTTTCTTTAGACAGAGCAGATTTGAAACACTCTTTTTGTGGATTTTACAAGTGGAGATTTCAGGCGATTTGAGGCCAATTGTAGTAAAGGAAATATCTTCGTTTAAAAACTAGACAGAAACATTCTCAGAAACTACTCTGTGGTGTGTGCATTCAACTCACAGAGTTTAACCTTTCTTTTCACAGAGCAGTTTGGAAACACTCTGTTTGTTAAGTCTGCAAGGGGATATTTAGACCTCTTTGAGGCCTTCGTTGGAAATGGGATTTCTCAGTATACTGCTAGACAGATGAATTCCCAATAACTACTTTGTGTTGTGCGTATTCAACTCACACAGTTGAACCTTCCTTTAGACAGAGCAGATTTGAAACACTCTTTTTGTGGATTTTACAAGTGGAGATTTCAAGCGATTTGAGGCCAATTGTAGTAAAGGAGATATCTTCGTTTAAAAACTAGACAGAATCATTCTCAGAAACTATTCTGTGGTGTGTGCATTCAACTCACAGAGTTTCACCTTTCTTTTCATAGAGCAGTTTGGAAACACTCTGTTTGTTAAGTTTGGAAGAGGATATTTGGATCCCTTTGAGACCTTCGTTGGAAAAGGGATTTCTCAGTATACTGCTAGACACTTAAATTCCCAGTAACTTCTTTGTGTTGTGTGTATTCAACTCACAGAGTTGAAACATCTTTTAGACACAGCAGATTTGAAACACTCTTTTTGTGGATTTCACAAGTGGAGATTTCAAGCGATTTGGGGCCAATCTAAGAAATCGAAATATCTTTGTATAAAAACTAGACAGAATCATTCTCAGAAACTACTTTGTGATGTGTGCGATCAACTCACAGAGTTTAACCTTTCTTTTCATAGAGCAGTTTGGAAACACTCTTTTTGTTCAGTCTGCAAAGGGATATATAGACCTCTTTGAGGCCTTCGTTGGAAACGGGATTTCTTCATATGAAGCTAGACAGATGAATTCTCAGTAACTTCTTTGTGTTGTGTGTATTCAACTCACAGAGTTGAACCTTTCTTTAGACAGAGCAGATTTGAAAAACTCTTTTTGTGGATTTTACAAGTGGAGATTTCAAGCGATTTGAGGCCAATTGTAGTAAAGGAGATATCCTCGTTTAAAAACTAGACAGAATCATTCTCAGAAACTACTCTGTGGTGTGTGCATTCAACTCACAGAGTTTCACCTTTCTTTTCATAGAGCAGTTTGGAAACACTCTGTTTGTTAAGTTTGGAAGAGGATATTTGGATCCCTTTGAGACCTTCGTTGGAAAAGGGATTTCTCAGTATACTGCTAGACACATAAATTCCCAGTAAGTTCTTTGTGTTGTGTGTATTCAACTCACAGAGTTGAAACATCTTTTAGACACAGCAGTTTGGAAACACTCTTTTTGTGTAATTTGCAAGTGGAGATTTCAAGCGAATTGAGGCCAATCTTAGAAATCGAAATATCTTTGTATAAAAACTAGACAGAATCATTCTCAGAAACTACTTTGTGATGTGTGCGTTCAACTCACAGAGTTTAACCGTTCTTTTCATAGAGCAGTTTGGAAACACTCTCTTTCCTAAATCTGCAAAGGGATATTTAGACCTATTTGAGGCCTTCGTTGGAAACGGGATTTCTTCATATAAAGCTAGACAGATGAATTCTCAGTATCTACTTTGTGTTGTGTGTATTCAACTCACAGAGTTGAACCTTTCTTTAGCAGAGCAGATTTGAAATACTCTTTTTGTGGATTTCACAAGTGGAGATTTCAAGCGATTTGAAGCCAATTGTAGTAAAGGAGATATCTTCGTTTAAAAACTAGACAGAATCATTCTCAGAAACTACTCTGTGGTGTGTGCATTCAACTCACAGAGTTTCACCTTTCTTTTCATAGAGCAGTTTGGAAACACTCTGTTTGTTAAGTTTGGAAGAGGATATTTGGATTCCTTTGAGACCTTCGTTGGAAAAAGAATTTCTCAGTATACTGCTAGACACATAAATTCCCAGTAACTTCTTTGTGTTGTGTGTATTCAACTCACAGAGTTGAAACATCTTTTAGACACAGCAGTTTGGAAACACTCTTTTTGTGGAATTTGCAAGTGGAGATTTCAAGCGATTTGAGGCCAATCTTAGAAATCGAAATATCTTTGTATAAAAACTAGACAGAATCATTCTCAGAAACTACTCTGTGGTGTGTGCATTCAACTCACAGAGTTTCACCTTTCTTTTCATAGAGCAGTTTGGAAACACTCTGTTTGTTAAGTTTTTAAGAGTATATTTGGATCCCTTTGAGACCTTCTTTGCAAACGGGATTTCTCAGTATACTGCAAGACACATAAATTCCCAGTAACTCCTTTGTGTTGTGTGTATTCAACTCACAGAGTTGAAACATCTTTTAGACACAGCAGTTTGGAAACACTCTTTTTGTGGAATTTGCAAGTGGAGATTTCAAGTGATTTCAGGCCAATCTTAGAAATCGAAATATCTTTGTATAAAAACTAGACAGAATCATTCTCAGAAACTACTTTGTGATGTGCGCGTTCAACTCACAGAGTTTAACCTTTCTTTTCATAGAGCAGTTTGGAAACACTCAGTTTGTTAAGTCTGCAAAGGGATATTTAGACCTATTTGAGGCCTTCGTTGGAAACGGGATTTCTTCATATAAAGCTAGACAGATGAATTCTCAGTAACTTCTTTGTGTTGTGTGTATTCAACTCACAGAGTTGAACCTTTCTTTAGACAGAGCAGATTTGAAACACTCTTTTTGTGGATTTTACAATTGGAGATTTCAGGCGATTTGAGGCCAATTGTAGTAAAGGAAATATCTTCGTTTAAAAACTAGACAGAAACATTCTCAGAAACTACTCTGTGGTGTGTGCATTCAACTCACAGAGTTTCACCTTCCTTTTCATAGAGCAGTTTGGAAACACTCTGTTTGTTAAGTCTGCAAGGGGATATTTAGACCTCTTTGAGGCCTTCGTTGGAAACGGGATTTCTCAGTATACTGCTAGACAGACGAATTCCCAATAACTACTTTGTGTTGTGTGTATTCAACTCACACAGTTGAACCTTCCTTTAGACAGAGCAGTTTGGAAACACTCTTTTTGTGGAATTTGCAAGTGGAGATTTCAAGCGATATGGGGCCAATCTTAGAAATCGAAACATCTTTGTATAAAAACTAGACAGAATCATTCTCAGAAACTACTTTGTGATGTGTGCGTTCAACTCACTGAGTTTAACCTTTCTTCATAGAGCAGTTTGGAAACACTCTGTTTGCTAAGTCTGCAAGGGGATATTTAGACCTCTTTGAGGCCTTCTTTGGAAACGGGATTTCTTCATATAAAGATAGAGAGATGAATTCCCAGTAACTTCTTTGTGTTGTGTGTATTCAACTCACAGAGTTGAACCTTCCTTTAGACAGAGCAGTTTGGCAACACTCTTTTTGTGCAATTTGCAAGTGGAGATTTCAAGCGATTTGGGGCCAATCTTAGAAATCGAAATATCTTAGTATAAAAACTAGACAGAATCATTCTCAGAAACTACTTTGTGATGTGTGCGTTCAACTCACAGAGTTTAACCTTTCTTTTCATAGAGCAGTTTGGAAACACTCTGTTTGTTAAGTCTGCAAAGGGATATTTAGACCTATTTGAGGCCTTCGTTGGAAACGGGATTTCTTCATATAAATCTAGACAGATGAATTCCCAGTAACTTCTTTGTGTTGTGTGTATTCAACTCACAGAGTTGAACCTTTCTTTAGACAGAGCAGATTTGAAGCACTCTTTTTGTGGATTTTACAAGTGGAGATTTCAAGCGATTTGAGGCCAATTGTAGTAAAGGAGATAACTTCGCTTAAAAACTAGACAGAATCATTCTCAGAAACTACTCTGTGGTGTGTGCATTCAACTCACAGAGTTTCACCTTTCTTTTCATAGAGCAGTTTGGAAACACTCTGTTTGTTAAGTTTTTAAGAGGATATTTGGATCCCTTTGAGACCTTCGTTGGAAAAGGGATTTCTCAGTATACTGCAAGACACATAAATTCCCAGTAACTTCTTTGTGTTGTGTGTATTCAACTCACAGAGTTGAAACATCTTTTAGACACAGCAGTTTGGAAACACTCTTTTTGTGGAATTTGCAAGTGGAGATTTCAAGCGATTTGAGGCCAATCTTAGAAATCGAAATATCTTTGTATAAAAACTAGACAGAATCATTCTCAGAAACTACTTTGTGATGTGTGCGTTCAACTCACAGAGTTTAACCTTTCTTTTCATAGAGCAGTTTGGAAACACTCAGTTTGTTAAGTCTGCAAAGGGATATTTAGACCTACTTGAGGCCTTCGTTGGAAACGGGATTTCTTCATATAAAGCTAGACAGATGAATTCTCAGTAACTTCTTTGTGTTGTGTGTATTCAACTCACAGAGTTGAACCTTTCTTTAGACAGAGCAGATTTGAAACACTCTTTTTGTGGATTTTACAAGTGGAGATTTCAGGCGATTTGAGGCCAATTGTAGTAAAGGAAATATCTTCGTTTAAAAACTAGACAGAAACATTCTCAGAAACTACTCTGTGGTGTGTGCATTCAACTCACAGAGTTTAACCTTTCTTTTCACAGAGCAGTTTGGAAACACTCTGTTTGTTAAGTCTGCAAGGGGATATTTAGACCTCTTTGAGGCCTTCGTTGGAAATGGGATTTCTCAGTATACTGCTAGACAGATGAATTCCCAATAACTACTTTGTGTTGTGCGTATTCAACTCACACAGTTGAACCTTCCTTTAGACAGAGCAGATTTGAAACACTCTTTTTGTGGATTTTACAAGTGGAGATTTCAAGCGATTTGAGGCCAATTGTAGTAAAGGAGATATCTTCGTTTAAAAACTAGACAGAATCATTCTCAGAAACTATTCTGTGGTGTGTGCATTCAACTCACAGAGTTTCACCTTTCTTTTCATAGAGCAGTTTGGAAACACTCTGTTTGTTAAGTTTGGAAGAGGATATTTGGATCCCTTTGAGACCTTCGTTGGAAAAGGGATTTCTCAGTATACTGCTAGACACTTAAATTCCCAGTAACTTCTTTGTGTTGTGTGTATTCAACTCACAGAGTTGAAACATCTTTTAGACACAGCAGATTTGAAACACTCTTTTTGTGGATTTCACAAGTGGAGATTTCAAGCGATTTGGGGCCAATCTAAGAAATCGAAATATCTTTGTATAAAAACTAGACAGAATCATTCTCAGAAACTACTTTGTGATGTGTGCGATCAACTCACAGAGTTTAACCTTTCTTTTCATAGAGCAGTTTGGAAACACTCTTTTTGTTCAGTCTGCAAAGGGATATATAGACCTCTTTGAGGCCTTCGTTGGAAACGGGATTTCTTCATATGAAGCTAGACAGATGAATTCTCAGTAACTTCTTTGTGTTGTGTGTATTCAACTCACAGAGTTGAACCTTCCTTTAGACAGAGCAGTTTGGCAACACTCTTTTTGTGGAATTTGCAAGTGGAGATTTCAAGCGATTTGGGGCCAATCTTAGAAATCGAAATATCTTTGTATAAAAACTAGACAGAATCATTCTCAGAAACTACTTTGTGATGTGTCCGTTCAACTCACAGAGTTTAACCTTTCTTTTCATAGAGTAGTTTGGAAACACTCTGTTTGTTAAGTCTGCAAAGGGATATTTAGACCTCTTTGAGGCCTTCGTTGGAAATGGGATTTCTTCATATAAAGCTAGACAGATGAATTCTCAGTAACTTCTTTGTGTTGTGTGTATTCAACTCACAGAGTTGAACCTTTCTTTAGACAGAGCAGATTTGAAACACTCTTTTTGTGGATTTTACAAGTGGAGATTTCAAGCGATTTGAGGCCAATTGTAGTAAAGGAGATATCTTCGTTTAAAAACTAGACAGAATCATTCTCAGAAACTACTCTGTGGTGTGTGCATTCAACTCACAGAGTTTCACCTTCTTTTCATAGAGCAGTTTGGAAACACTCTGTTTGTTAAGTTTGGAAGAGGATATTTTGATCCCTTTGAGACCTTCGTTGGAAAAGGAATTTCTCAGTATACTGCTAGACACATAAATTCCCAGTAAGTTCTTTGTGTTGTGTGTATTCAACTCACAGAGTTGAAACATCTTTTAGACACAGCAGTTTGGAAACACTCTTTTTGTGGAATTTGCAAGTGGAGATTTCAAGCGATTTGAGGCCAATCTTAGAAATCGAAATATCTTTGTATAAAAACTAGACAGAATCATTCTCAGAAACTACTTTGTGATGTATGCGTTCAACTCACAGAGTTTAACCGTTCTTTTCATAGAGCAGTTTGGAAACACTCTGTTTGTTAAGTCTGCAAAGGGATATTTAGACCTATTTGAGGCCTTCGTTGGAAACGGGATTTCTTCATATAAAGCTAGACAGATGAATTCTCAGTAACTTCTTTGTGTTGTGTGTATTCAACTCACAGAGTTGAACCTTTCTTTAGACAGAGCAGATTTGAAACACTCTTTTTGTGGATTTTACAAGTGGAGATTTCAAGCGATTTGAGGCCAATTGTAGTAAAGGAGATATCCTCGTTTAAAAACTAGACAGAATCATTCTCAGAAACTACTCTGTGGTGTGTGCATTCAACTCACAGAGTTTCACCTTTCTTTTCATAGAGCAGTTTGGAAACACTCTGTTTGTTAAGTTTGGAAGAGGATATTTGGATCCCTTTGAGACCTTCTTTGGAAACGGGATTTCTCAGTATACTGCTAGACACATAAATTCCCAGTAAGTTCTTTGTGTTGTGTGTATTCAACTCACAGAGTTGAAACATCTTTTAGACACAGCAGTTTGGAAACACTCTTTTTGTGGAATTTGCAAGTGGAGATTTCAAGCGATTTGTGGCCAATCTTAGAAATCGAAATATCTTAGTATAAAAACTAGACAGAATCATTCTCAGAAACTACTTTGTGATGTTTGCGTTCAACTCACAGAGTTTAACCATTCTTTTCATAGAGCAGTTTGGAAACACTCTGTTTGCTAAGTCTGCAAAGGGATATTTAGACCTATTTGAGGCCTTCGTTGGAAACGGGATTTCTTCATATAAAGCTAGACAGATGAATTCTCAGTATCTACTTTGTGTTGTGTGTATTCAACTCACAGAGTTGAACCTTTCTTTAGCAGAGCAGATTTGAAACACTCTTTTTGTGGATTTCACAAGTGGAGATTTCAAGCGATTTGAAGCCAATTGTAGTAAAGGAGATATCTTCGTTTAAAAACTAGACAGAATCATTCTCAGAAACTACTCTGTGGTGTGTGCATTCAACTCACAGAGTTTCACCTTCTTTTCATAGAGCAGTTTGGAAACACTCTGTTTGTTAAGTTTGGAAGAGGATATTTTGATCCCTTTGAGACCTTCGTTGGAAAAGGAATTTCTCAGTATACTGCTAGACACATAAATTCCCAGTAAGTTCTTTGTGTTGTGTGTATTCAACTCACAGAGTTGAAACATCTTTTAGACACAGCAGTTTGGAAACACTCTTTTTGTGGAATTTGCAAGTGGAGATTTCAAGCGATTTGAGGCCAATCTTAGAAATCGAAATATCTTTGTATAAAAACTAGACAGAATCATTCTCAGAAACTACTTTGTGATGTATGCGTTCAACTCACAGAGTTTAACCGTTCTTTTCATAGAGCAGTTTGGAAACACTCTGTTTGTTAAGTCTGCAAAGGGATATTTAGACCTATTTCAGGCCTTCGTTGGAAACGGGATTTCTTCATATAAAGCTAGACAGATGAATTCTCAGTAACTTCTTTGTGTTGTGTGTATTCAACTCACAGAGTTGAAACTTTCTTTAGACAGAGCAGATTTGAAACAGTCTTTTTGTGGATTTCACAAGTGGAGATTTCAAGCGATTTGTGGCCAATTGTAGTAAAGGAGATATCTTCGTTTAAAAACTAGACAGAAACATTCTCAGAAACTACTCTGTGGTGTGTGCATTCAACTCACAGAGTTTAACCTTTCTTTTCATAGAGCAGTTTGGAAACACTCTGTTTGTTAAGTCTGCAAGGGGATATTTTGACCTCTTTGAGGCCTTCGTTGGAAACGGGATTTCTCAGTATACTGCTAGACAGATGAATTCCCAATAACTACTTTGTGTTGTGTGTATTCAACTCACAAAGTTGAACCTTCCTTTAGACAGAGCAGTTTGGAAACACTCTTTTTGTGGAATTTGCAAGTGGAGATTTCAAGCGATATGGGGCCAATCTTAGAAATCGAAACATCTTTGTATAAAAACTAGACAGAATCATTCTCAGAAACTACTTTGTGATGTGTGTGTTCAACTCACAGAGTTTAACCTTTCTTTTCATAGAGCAGTTTGGAAACACTCTGTTTGTTAAGTCTGCAAGGGGATATTTAGACCTCTTTGAGGCCTTCGTTGGAAACTGGATTGCTTCATTATAAAGATAGAGAGATGAATTCCCAGTAACTTCTTTGTGTTGTGTGTATTCAACTCACAGAGTTGAACCTTCCTTTAGACAGAGCAGTTTGGCAACACTCTTTTCGTGGAATTTGCAAGTGGAGATTTCAAGCGATTTGGGGCCAATCTTAGAAATCGAAATATCTTTGTATAAAAACTAGACAGAATCATTCTCAGAAACTACTTTGTGATGTGTGCGTTCAACTCACAGAGTTTAACCTTTCTTTTCATAGAGCAGTTTGGAAACACTCTGTTTGTTAAGTCTGCAAAGGGATATTTAGACTTATTTGAGGCCTTCGATGGAAACGGGATTTCTTCATATAAAGCTAGACAGATGAATTCTCAGTAACTTCTTTGTGTTGTGTGTATTCAACTCACAGAGTTGAACCTTTCTTTAGACAGAGCAGATTTGAAACACTCTTTTTGTGGATTTTACAAGTGGAGATTTCAGGCGATTTGAGGCCAATTGTAGTAAAGGAAATATCTTCGTTTAAAAACTAGACAGAAACATTCTCAGAAACTACTCTGGGGTGTGTGCATTCAACTCACAGAGTTTAACCTTTCTTCTCATAGAGCAGTTTGGAAACACTCTGTTTGTTAAGTCTGCAAGGGGATACTTAGACCTCTTTGAGGCCTTCATTGGAAACGGGATTTCTCAGTATACTGCTAGACAGATGAATTCCCAATAACTACTTTGTGTTGTGTGTATTCAACTCACACAGTTGAACCTTCCTTTAGACAGAGCAGTTTGGAAACACTCTTTTTGTGGAATTTGCAAGTGGAGATTTCAAGCGATATGGGGCCAATCTTAGAAATCGAAACATCTTTGTATAAAAACTAGACAGAATCATTCTCAGAAACTACTTTGTGATGTGTGTGTTCAACTCACAGAGTTTAACCTTTCCTTTCATAGAGCAGTTTGGAAACACTCTGTTTGTGAAGTCTGCGAGGGGTTATTTAGACCTCTTTGAGGCCTTCGTTGGAAACGGGGTTTCTTCCTATAAAGATAGAGAGATGAATTCCCAGTAACTTCTTTGTGTTGTGTGTATTCAACTCACAGAGTTGAACCTTTCTTTAGACAGAGCAGATTTGAAACACTCTTTTTGTGGATTTCACAAGTGGAGATTTCAAGCGATTTGAGGCCAGCTGTAGTAAAGGAGATATCTTCGTTTAAAAACTAGACAGAAACATTCTCAGAAACTACTCTGTGGTGTGTGCATTCAACTCACAGAGTTTAACCTTTCTTTTCATAGAGCAGTTTGGAAACACTCTGATTGTTAACTCTGCAAGGGGATATTTAGACCTCTTTGAGGCCTTCGTTGGAAACGGGTTTTCTCAGTATACTGCTAGACAGCTGAATTCCCAATAACTACTTTGTGTTGTGTGTATTCAACTCACACAGTTGAACCTTCCTTTAGACAGAGCAGTTTGGAAACACTCTTTTTGTGGAATTTGCAAGTGGAGATGTCAAGCGATATGGGGCCAATCTTAGAAATCGAAACATCTTTGTATAAAAACTAGACAGAATCATTCTCAGAAACTACTTTGTGATGTGTGTGTTCAACTCACAGAGTTTAACCTTTCTTTTCATAGAGCAGTTTGGAAACACTCTGTTTGTTAAGTCTGCAAGGGGATATTTAGACCTCTTTGAGGCCTTCGTTGGAAACGGGATTTCTTCATTATAAAGATAGAGAGATGAATTCCCAGTAACTTCTTTGTGTTGTGTGTATTCAACTCACAGAGTTGAACCTTCCTTTAGACACAGCAGTTTGGCAACACTCTTTTTGTGGAATTTGCAAGTGGAGATTTCAAGCGATTTGGGGCCAATCTTAGAAATAGAAATATCTTTGTATAAAAACTAGACAGAATCATTCTCAGAAACTACTTTGTGATGTGTCCGTTCAACTCACAGAGTTTAACCTTTCTTTTCATAGAGCAGTTTGGAAACACTCTGTTTGTTAAGTCTGCAAAGGGATATTTAGACCTATTTGAGGCCTTCGTTGGAAACGGGATTTCTTCATATAAAGCTAGACAGATGAATTCTCAGTAACTTCTTTGTGTTGTGTGTATTCAACTCACAGAGTTGAACCTTTCTTTAGACAGAGCAGATTTGAAAAACTCTTTTTGTGGATTTTACAAGTGGAGATTTCAAGCGATTTGAGGCCAATTGTAGTAAAGGAGATATCCTCGTTTAAAAACTAGACAGAATCATTCTCAGAAACTACTCTGTGGTGTGTGCATTCAACTCACAGAGTTTCACCTTTCTTTTCATAGAGCAGTTTGGAAACACTCTGTTTGTTAAGTTTGGAAGAGGATATTTGGATCCCTTTGAGACCTTCGTTGGAAAAGGGATTTCTCAGTATACTGCTAGACACATAAATTCCCAGTAAGTTCTTTGTGTTGTGTGTATTCAACTCACAGAGTTGAAACATCTTTTAGACACAGCAGTTTGGAAACACTCTTTTTGTGTAATTTGCAAGTGGAGATTTCAAGCGAATTGAGGCCAATCTTAGAAATCGAAATATCTTTGTATAAAAACTAGACAGAATCATTCTCAGAAACTACTTTGTGATGTGTGCGTTCAACTCACAGAGTTTAACCGTTCTTTTCATAGAGCAGTTTGGAAACACTCTCTTTCCTAAATCTGCAAAGGGATATTTAGACCTATTTGAGGCCTTCGTTGGAAACGGGATTTCTTCATATAAAGCTAGACAGATGAATTCTCAGTATCTACTTTGTGTTGTGTGTATTCAACTCACAGAGTTGAACCTTTCTTTAGCAGAGCAGATTTGAAATACTCTTTTTGTGGATTTCACAAGTGGAGATTTCAAGCGATTTGAAGCCAATTGTAGTAAAGGAGATATCTTCGTTTAAAAACTAGACAGAATCATTCTCAGAAACTACTCTGTGGTGTGTGCATTCAACTCACAGAGTTTCACCTTTCTTTTCATAGAGCAGTTTGGAAACACTCTGTTTGTTAAGTTTGGAAGAGGATATTTGGATTCCTTTGAGACCTTCGTTGGAAAAAGAATTTCTCAGTATACTGCTAGACACATAAATTCCCAGTAACTTCTTTGTGTTGTGTGTATTCAACTCACAGAGTTGAAACATCTTTTAGACACAGCAGTTTGGAAACACTCTTTTTGTGGAATTTTCAAGTGGAGATTTCAAGCGATTTGAGGCCAATCTTAGAAATCGAAATATCTTTGTATAAAAACTAGACAGAATCATTCTCAGAAACTACTCTGTGGTGTGTGCATTCAACTCACAGAGTTTCACCTTTCTTTTCATAGAGCAGTTTGGAAACACTCTGTTTGTTAAGTTTTTAAGAGTATATTTGGATCCCTTTGAGACCTTCTTTGCAAACGGGATTTCTCAGTATACTGCAAGACACATAAATTCCCAGTAACTCCTTTGTGTTGTGTGTATTCAACTCACAGAGTTGAAACATCTTTTAGACACAGCAGTTTGGAAACACTCTTTTTGTGGAATTTGCAAGTGGAGATTTCAAGTGATTTCAGGCCAATCTTAGAAATCGAAATATCTTTGTATAAAAACTAGACAGAATCATTCTCAGAAACTACTTTGTGATGTGCGCGTTCAACTCACAGAGTTTAACCTTTCTTTTCATAGAGCAGTTTGGAAACACTCAGTTTGTTAAGTCTGCAAAGGGATATTTAGACCTATTTGAGGCCTTCGTTGGAAACGGGATTTCTTCATATAAAGCTAGACAGATGAATTCTCAGTAACTTCTTTGTGTTGTGTGTATTCAACTCACAGAGTTGAACCTTTCTTTAGACAGAGCAGATTTGAAACACTCTTTTTGTGGATTTTACAATTGGAGATTTCAGGCGATTTGAGGCCAATTGTAGTAAAGGAAATATCTTCGTTTAAAAACTAGACAGAAACATTCTCAGAAACTACTCTGTGGTGTGTGCATTCAACTCACAGAGTTTCACCTTCCTTTTCATAGAGCAGTTTGGAAACACTCTGTTTGTTAAGTCTGCAAGGGGATATTTAGACCTCTTTGAGGCCTTCGTTGGAAACGGGATTTCTCAGTATACTGCTAGACAGACGAATTCCCAATAACTACTTTGTGTTGTGTGTATTCAACTCACACAGTTGAACCTTCCTTTAGACAGAGCAGTTTGGAAACACTCTTTTTGTGGAATTTGCAAGTGGAGATTTCAAGCGATATGGGGCCAATCTTAGAAATCGAAACATCTTTGTATAAAAACTAGACAGAATCATTCTCAGAAACTACTTTGTGATGTGTGCGTTCAACTCACTGAGTTTAACCTTTCTTCATAGAGCAGTTTGGAAACACTCTGTTTGCTAAGTCTGCAAGGGGATATTTAGACCTCTTTGAGGCCTTCTTTGGAAACGGGATTTCTTCATATAAAGATAGAGAGATGAATTCCCAGTAACTTCTTTGTGTTGTGTGTATTCAACTCACAGAGTTGAACCTTCCTTTAGACAGAGCAGTTTGGCAACACTCTTTTTGTGCAATTTGCAAGTGGAGATTTCAAGCGATTTGGGGCCAATCTTAGAAATCGAAATATCTTAGTATAAAAACTAGACAGAATCATTCTCAGAAACTACTTTGTGATGTGTGCGTTCAACTCACAGAGTTTAACCTTTCTTTTCATAGAGCAGTTTGGAAACACTCTGTTTGTTAAGTCTGCAAAGGGATATTTAGACCTATTTGAGGCCTTCGTTGGAAACGGGATTTCTTCATATAAATCTAGACAGATGAATTCCCAGTAACTTCTTTGTGTTGTGTGTATTCAACTCACAGAGTTGAACCTTTCTTTAGACAGAGCAGATTTGAAGCACTCTTTTTGTGGATTTTACAAGTGGAGATTTCAAGCGATTTGAGGCCAATTGTAGTAAAGGAGATAACTTCGCTTAAAAACTAGACAGAATCATTCTCAGAAACTACTCTGTGGTGTGTGCATTCAACTCACAGAGTTTCACCTTTCTTTTCATAGAGCAGTTTGGAAACACTCTGTTTGTTAAGTTTTTAAGAGGATATTTGGATCCCTTTGAGACCTTCGTTGGAAAAGGGATTTCTCAGTATACTGCAAGACACATAAATTCCCAGTAACTTCTTTGTGTTGTGTGTATTCAACTCACAGAGTTGAAACATCTTTTAGACACAGCAGTTTGGAAACACTCTTTTTGTGGAATTTGCAAGTGGAGATTTCAAGCGATTTGAGGCCAATCTTAGAAATCGAAATATCTTTGTATAAAAACTAGACAGAATCATTCTCAGAAACTACTTTGTGATGTGTGCGTTCAACTCACAGAGTTTAACCTTTCTTTTCATAGAGCAGTTTGGAAACACTCAGTTTGTTAAGTCTGCAAAGGGATATTTAGACCTACTTGAGGCCTTCGTTGGAAACGGGATTTCTTCATATAAAGCTAGACAGATGAATTCTCAGTAACTTCTTTGTGTTGTGTGTATTCAACTCACAGAGTTGAACCTTTCTTTAGACAGAGCAGATTTGAAACACTCTTTTTGTGGATTTTACAAGTGGAGATTTCAGGCGATTTGAGGCCAATTGTAGTAAAGGAAATATCTTCGTTTAAAAACTAGACAGAAACATTCTCAGAAACTACTCTGTGGTGTGTGCATTCAACTCACAGAGTTTAACCTTTCTTTTCACAGAGCAGTTTGGAAACACTCTGTTTGTTAAGTCTGCAAGGGGATATTTAGACCTCTTTGAGGCCTTCGTTGGAAATGGGATTTCTCAGTATACTGCTAGACAGATGAATTCCCAATAACTACTTTGTGTTGTGCGTATTCAACTCACACAGTTGAACCTTCCTTTAGACAGAGCAGATTTGAAACACTCTTTTTGTGGATTTTACAAGTGGAGATTTCAAGCGATTTGAGGCCAATTGTAGTAAAGGAGATATCTTCGTTTAAAAACTAGACAGAATCATTCTCAGAAACTATTCTGTGGTGTGTGCATTCAACTCACAGAGTTTCACCTTTCTTTTCATAGAGCAGTTTGGAAACACTCTGTTTGTTAAGTTTGGAAGAGGATATTTGGATCCCTTTGAGACCTTCGTTGGAAAAGGGATTTCTCAGTATACTGCTAGACACTTAAATTCCCAGTAACTTCTTTGTGTTGTGTGTATTCAACTCACAGAGTTGAAACATCTTTTAGACACAGCAGATTTGAAACACTCTTTTTGTGGATTTCACAAGTGGAGATTTCAAGCGATTTGGGGCCAATCTAAGAAATCGAAATATCTTTGTATAAAAACTAGACAGAATCATTCTCAGAAACTACTTTGTGATGTGTGTGTTCAACTCACAGAGTTTAACCTTTCTTTTCATAGAGCAGTTTGGAAACACTCTCTTTGTTAAGTCTGCAAGGGGATATTTAGACCTCTTTGAGGCCTTCGTTGGAAACGGGATTTCTTCATATAAAGATAGAGAGATGAATTCCCAGTAACTTCTTTGTGTTGTGTGTATTCAACTCACAGAGTTGAACCTTCCTTTAGACAGAGCAGTTTGGCAACACTCTTTTTGTGGAATTTGCAAGTGGAGATTTCAAGCGATTTGGGGCCAATCTTAGAAATCGAAATATCTTTGTATAAAAACTAGACAGAATCATTCTCAGAAGCTACTTTGTGATGTGTGCGTTCAACTCACAGAGTTTAACCTTTCTTTTCATAGAGCAGTTTGGAAACACTCTTTTTGTTCAGTCTGCAAAGTGATATTTAGACCTATTTGAGGCCTTCGTTGGAAACGGGATTTCTTCATATGAAGCTAGACAGATGAATTCTCAGTAACTTCTTTGTGTTGTGTGTATTCAACTCACAGAGTTGAACCTTTCTTTAGACAGAGCAGATTTGAAACACTCTTTTTGTGGATTTTACAAGTGGAGATTTCAAGCGATTTGAGGCCAATTGTAGTAAAGGAGATATCTTCGTTTAAAAATTAGACAGAATCATTCTCAGAAACTACTTTGTGATGTGTGCATTCAACTCACAGAGTTTCACCTTTCTTTTCATAGAGCAGTTTGGAAACACTCTGTTTGTTAAGTTTGGAAGAGGATATTTGGATCCCTTTGAGACCTTCGTTGGAAACGGGATTACTCAGTATACTGCTAGACACATAAATTCCCAGTAACTTCTTTGTGTTGTGTGTATTCAACTCACAGAGTTGAAACATCTTTTAGATACAGCAGTCTGGAAACACTCTTTTTGTGGAATTTGCAAGTGGAGATTTCAAGCGATATTGGTCCAATCTTAGAAATCGTAACATCTTTGTATAAAAACTAGACAGAATCATTCTCAGAAACTACTTTGTGATGTGTGTGTTCAACTCACAGAGTTTAACCTTTCTTTTCATAGAGCAGTTTGGAAACACTCTGTTTGTTAAGTCTGCAAGGGGATATTTAGACCTCTTTGAGGCCTTCGTTGGAAACGGGATTTCTTCATATAAAGATAGAGAGATGAATTCCCAGTAACTTCTTTGTGTTGTGTGTATTCAACTCACAGAGTTGAACCTTCCTTTAGACAGAGCAGTTTGGCAACACTCTTTTTGTGGAATTTGCAAGTGTAGATTTCAAGCGATTTGGGGCCAATCTTAGAAATCGAAATATCTTTGTATAAAAACTAGACAGAATCATTCTCAGAAACTACTTTCGATGTGTGCGTTCAACTGACAGAGTTTAACCTTTCTTTTCATAGAGCAGTTTGGAAACACTCTGTATGTTAAGTCTGCAAAGGGATATTTAGACCTATTTGAGGCCTCCGTTGGAAACGGGATTTCTTCATATAAAGCTAGACAGATGAATTCTCAGTAACTTCTTTGTGTTGTGTGTATTCAACTCACAGAGTTGAAACTTTCTTTAGACAGAGCAGATTTGAAACAGTCTTTTTGTGGATTTCACAAGTGGAGATTTCAAGCGATTTGTGGCCAATTGTAGTAAAGGAGATATCTTCGTTTAAAAACTAGACAGAAACATTCTCAGAAACTACTCTGTGGTGTGTGCATTCAACTCACAGAGTTTAACCTTTCTTTTCATAGAGCAGTTTGGAAACACTCTGTTTGTTAAGTCTGCAAGGGGATATTTTGACCTCTTTGAGGCCTTCGTTGGAAACGGGATTTCTCAGTATACTGCTAGACAGATGAATTCCCAATAACTACTTTGTGTTGTGTGTATTCAACTCACAAAGTTGAACCTTCCTTTAGACAGAGCAGTTTGGAAACACTCTTTTTGTGGAATTTGCAAGTGGAGATTTCAAGCGATATGGGGCCAATCTTAGAAATCGAAACATCTTTGTATAAAAACTAGACAGAATCATTCTCAGAAACTACTTTGTGATGTGTGTGTTCAACTCACAGAGTTTAACCTTTCTTTTCATAGAGCAGTTTGGAAACACTCTGTTTGTTAAGTCTGCAAGGGGATATTTAGACCTCTTTGAGGCCTTCGTTGGAAACTGGATTGCTTCATTATAAAGATAGAGAGATGAATTCCCAGTAACTTCTTTGTGTTGTGTGTATTCAACTCACAGAGTTGAACCTTCCTTTAGACAGAGCAGTTTGGCAACACTCTTTTCGTGGAATTTGCAAGTGGAGATTTCAAGCGATTTGGGGCCAATCTTAGAAATCGAAATATCTTTGTATAAAAACTAGACAGAATCATTCTCAGAAACTACTTTGTGATGTGTGCGTTCAACTCACAGAGTTTAACCTTTCTTTTCATAGAGCAGTTTGGAAACACTCTGTTTGTTAAGTCTGCAAAGGGATATTTAGACTTATTTGAGGCCTTCGATGGAAACGGGATTTCTTCATATAAAGCTAGACAGATGAATTCTCAGTAACTTCTTTGTGTTGTGTGTATTCAACTCACAGAGTTGAACCTTTCTTTAGACAGAGCAGATTTGAAACACTCTTTTTGTGGATTTTACAAGTGGAGATTTCAGGCGATTTGAGGCCAATTGTAGTAAAGGAAATATCTTCGTTTAAAAACTAGACAGAAACATTCTCAGAAACTACTCTGGGGTGTGTGCATTCAACTCACAGAGTTTAACCTTTCTTCTCATAGAGCAGTTTGGAAACACTCTGTTTGTTAAGTCTGCAAGGGGATACTTAGACCTCTTTGAGGCCTTCATTGGAAACGGGATTTCTCAGTATACTGCTAGACAGATGAATTCCCAATAACTACTTTGTGTTGTGTGTATTCAACTCACACAGTTGAACCTTCCTTTAGACAGAGCAGTTTGGAAACACTCTTTTTGTGGAATTTGCAAGTGGAGATTTCAAGCGATATGGGGCCAATCTTAGAAATCGAAACATCTTTGTATAAAAACTAGACAGAATCATTCTCAGAAACTACTTTGTGATGTGTGTGTTCAACTCACAGAGTTTAACCTTTCCTTTCATAGAGCAGTTTGGAAACACTCTGTTTGTGAAGTCTGCGAGGGGTTATTTAGACCTCTTTGAGGCCTTCGTTGGAAACGGGGTTTCTTCCTATAAAGATAGAGAGATGAATTCCCAGTAACTTCTTTGTGTTGTGTGTATTCAACTCACAGAGTTGAACCTTTCTTTAGACAGAGCAGATTTGAAACACTCTTTTTGTGGATTTCACAAGTGGAGATTTCAAGCGATTTGAGGCCAGCTGTAGTAAAGGAGATATCTTCGTTTAAAAACTAGACAGAAACATTCTCAGAAACTACTCTGTGGTGTGTGCATTCAACTCACAGAGTTTAACCTTTCTTTTCATAGAGCAGTTTGGAAACACTCTGATTGTTAACTCTGCAAGGGGATATTTAGACCTCTTTGAGGCCTTCGTTGGAAACGGGTTTTCTCAGTATACTGCTAGACAGCTGAATTCCCAATAACTACTTTGTGTTGTGTGTATTCAACTCACACAGTTGAACCTTCCTTTAGACAGAGCAGTTTGGAAACACTCTTTTTGTGGAATTTGCAAGTGGAGATGTCAAGCGATATGGGGCCAATCTTAGAAATCGAAACATCTTTGTATAAAAACTAGACAGAATCATTCTCAGAAACTACTTTGTGATGTGTGTGTTCAACTCACAGAGTTTAACCTTTCTTTTCATAGAGCAGTTTGGAAACACTCTGTTTGTTAAGTCTGCAAGGGGATATTTAGACCTCTTTGAGGCCTTCGTTGGAAACGGGATTTCTTCATTATAAAGATAGAGAGATGAATTCCCAGTAACTTCTTTGTGTTGTGTGTATTCAACTCACAGAGTTGAACCTTCCTTTAGACACAGCAGTTTGGCAACACTCTTTTTGTGGAATTTGCAAGTGGAGATTTCAAGCGATTTGGGGCCAATCTTAGAAATAGAAATATCTTTGTATAAAAACTAGACAGAATCATTCTCAGAAACTACTTTGTGATGTGTCCGTTCAACTCACAGAGTTTAACCTTTCTTTTCATAGAGCAGTTTGGAAACACTCTGTTTGTTAAGTCTGCAAAGGGATATTTAGACCTATTTGAGGCCTTCGTTGGAAACGGGATTTCTTCATATAAAGCTAGACAGATGAATTCTCAGTAACTTCTTTGTGTTGTGTGTATTCAACTCACAGAGTTGAACCTTTCTTTAGACAGAGCAGATTTGAAAAACTCTTTTTGTGGATTTTACAAGTGGAGATTTCAAGCGATTTGAGGCCAATTGTAGTAAAGGAGATATCCTCGTTTAAAAACTAGACAGAATCATTCTCAGAAACTACTCTGTGGTGTGTGCATTCAACTCACAGAGTTTCACCTTTCTTTTCATAGAGCAGTTTGGAAACACTCTGTTTGTTAAGTTTGGAAGAGGATATTTGGATCCCTTTGAGACCTTCGTTGGAAAAGGGATTTCTCAGTATACTGCTAGACACATAAATTCCCAGTAAGTTCTTTGTGTTGTGTGTATTCAACTCACAGAGTTGAAACATCTTTTAGACACAGCAGTTTGGAAACACTCTTTTTGTGTAATTTGCAAGTGGAGATTTCAAGCGAATTGAGGCCAATCTTAGAAATCGAAATATCTTTGTATAAAAACTAGACAGAATCATTCTCAGAAACTACTTTGTGATGTGTGCGTTCAACTCACAGAGTTTAACCGTTCTTTTCATAGAGCAGTTTGGAAACACTCTCTTTCCTAAATCTGCAAAGGGATATTTAGACCTATTTGAGGCCTTCGTTGGAAACGGGATTTCTTCATATAAAGCTAGACAGATGAATTCTCAGTATCTACTTTGTGTTGTGTGTATTCAACTCACAGAGTTGAACCTTTCTTTAGCAGAGCAGATTTGAAATACTCTTTTTGTGGATTTCACAAGTGGAGATTTCAAGCGATTTGAAGCCAATTGTAGTAAAGGAGATATCTTCGTTTAAAAACTAGACAGAATCATTCTCAGAAACTACTCTGTGGTGTGTGCATTCAACTCACAGAGTTTCACCTTTCTTTTCATAGAGCAGTTTGGAAACACTCTGTTTGTTAAGTTTGGAAGAGGATATTTGGATTCCTTTGAGACCTTCGTTGGAAAAAGAATTTCTCAGTATACTGCTAGACACATAAATTCCCAGTAACTTCTTTGTGTTGTGTGTATTCAACTCACAGAGTTGAAACATCTTTTAGACACAGCAGTTTGGAAACACTCTTTTTGTGGAATTTTCAAGTGGAGATTTCAAGCGATTTGAGGCCAATCTTAGAAATCGAAATATCTTTGTATAAAAACTAGACAGAATCATTCTCAGAAACTACTCTGTGGTGTGTGCATTCAACTCACAGAGTTTCACCTTTCTTTTCATAGAGCAGTTTGGAAACACTCTGTTTGTTAAGTTTTTAAGAGTATATTTGGATCCCTTTGAGACCTTCTTTGCAAACGGGATTTCTCAGTATACTGCAAGACACATAAATTCCCAGTAACTCCTTTGTGTTGTGTGTATTCAACTCACAGAGTTGAAACATCTTTTAGACACAGCAGTTTGGAAACACTCTTTTTGTGGAATTTGCAAGTGGAGATTTCAAGTGATTTCAGGCCAATCTTAGAAATCGAAATATCTTTGTATAAAAACTAGACAGAATCATTCTCAGAAACTACTTTGTGATGTGCGCGTTCAACTCACAGAGTTTAACCTTTCTTTTCATAGAGCAGTTTGGAAACACTCAGTTTGTTAAGTCTGCAAAGGGATATTTAGACCTATTTGAGGCCTTCGTTGGAAACGGGATTTCTTCATATAAAGCTAGACAGATGAATTCTCAGTAACTTCTTTGTGTTGTGTGTATTCAACTCACAGAGTTGAACCTTTCTTTAGACAGAGCAGATTTGAAACACTCTTTTTGTGGATTTTACAATTGGAGATTTCAGGCGATTTGAGGCCAATTGTAGTAAAGGAAATATCTTCGTTTAAAAACTAGACAGAAACATTCTCAGAAACTACTCTGTGGTGTGTGCATTCAACTCACAGAGTTTCACCTTCCTTTTCATAGAGCAGTTTGGAAACACTCTGTTTGTTAAGTCTGCAAGGGGATATTTAGACCTCTTTGAGGCCTTCGTTGGAAACGGGATTTCTCAGTATACTGCTAGACAGACGAATTCCCAATAACTACTTTGTGTTGTGTGTATTCAACTCACACAGTTGAACCTTCCTTTAGACAGAGCAGTTTGGAAACACTCTTTTTGTGGAATTTGCAAGTGGAGATTTCAAGCGATATGGGGCCAATCTTAGAAATCGAAACATCTTTGTATAAAAACTAGACAGAATCATTCTCAGAAACTACTTTGTGATGTGTGCGTTCAACTCACTGAGTTTAACCTTTCTTCATAGAGCAGTTTGGAAACACTCTGTTTGCTAAGTCTGCAAGGGGATATTTAGACCTCTTTGAGGCCTTCTTTGGAAACGGGATTTCTTCATATAAAGATAGAGAGATGAATTCCCAGTAACTTCTTTGTGTTGTGTGTATTCAACTCACAGAGTTGAACCTTCCTTTAGACAGAGCAGTTTGGCAACACTCTTTTTGTGCAATTTGCAAGTGGAGATTTCAAGCGATTTGGGGCCAATCTTAGAAATCGAAATATCTTAGTATAAAAACTAGACAGAATCATTCTCAGAAACTACTTTGTGATGTGTGCGTTCAACTCACAGAGTTTAACCTTTCTTTTCATAGAGCAGTTTGGAAACACTCTGTTTGTTAAGTCTGCAAAGGGATATTTAGACCTATTTGAGGCCTTCGTTGGAAACGGGATTTCTTCATATAAATCTAGACAGATGAATTCCCAGTAACTTCTTTGTGTTGTGTGTATTCAACTCACAGAGTTGAACCTTTCTTTAGACAGAGCAGATTTGAAGCACTCTTTTTGTGGATTTTACAAGTGGAGATTTCAAGCGATTTGAGGCCAATTGTAGTAAAGGAGATAACTTCGCTTAAAAACTAGACAGAATCATTCTCAGAAACTACTCTGTGGTGTGTGCATTCAACTCACAGAGTTTCACCTTTCTTTTCATAGAGCAGTTTGGAAACACTCTGTTTGTTAAGTTTTTAAGAGGATATTTGGATCCCTTTGAGACCTTCGTTGGAAAAGGGATTTCTCAGTATACTGCAAGACACATAAATTCCCAGTAACTTCTTTGTGTTGTGTGTATTCAACTCACAGAGTTGAAACATCTTTTAGACACAGCAGTTTGGAAACACTCTTTTTGTGGAATTTGCAAGTGGAGATTTCAAGCGATTTGAGGCCAATCTTAGAAATCGAAATATCTTTGTATAAAAACTAGACAGAATCATTCTCAGAAACTACTTTGTGATGTGTGCGTTCAACTCACAGAGTTTAACCTTTCTTTTCATAGAGCAGTTTGGAAACACTCAGTTTGTTAAGTCTGCAAAGGGATATTTAGACCTACTTGAGGCCTTCGTTGGAAACGGGATTTCTTCATATAAAGCTAGACAGATGAATTCTCAGTAACTTCTTTGTGTTGTGTGTATTCAACTCACAGAGTTGAACCTTTCTTTAGACAGAGCAGATTTGAAACACTCTTTTTGTGGATTTTACAAGTGGAGATTTCAGGCGATTTGAGGCCAATTGTAGTAAAGGAAATATCTTCGTTTAAAAACTAGACAGAAACATTCTCAGAAACTACTCTGTGGTGTGTGCATTCAACTCACAGAGTTTAACCTTTCTTTTCACAGAGCAGTTTGGAAACACTCTGTTTGTTAAGTCTGCAAGGGGATATTTAGACCTCTTTGAGGCCTTCGTTGGAAATGGGATTTCTCAGTATACTGCTAGACAGATGAATTCCCAATAACTACTTTGTGTTGTGCGTATTCAACTCACACAGTTGAACCTTCCTTTAGACAGAGCAGATTTGAAACACTCTTTTTGTGGATTTTACAAGTGGAGATTTCAAGCGATTTGAGGCCAATTGTAGTAAAGGAGATATCTTCGTTTAAAAACTAGACAGAATCATTCTCAGAAACTATTCTGTGGTGTGTGCATTCAACTCACAGAGTTTCACCTTTCTTTTCATAGAGCAGTTTGGAAACACTCTGTTTGTTAAGTTTGGAAGAGGATATTTGGATCCCTTTGAGACCTTCGTTGGAAAAGGGATTTCTCAGTATACTGCTAGACACTTAAATTCCCAGTAACTTCTTTGTGTTGTGTGTATTCAACTCACAGAGTTGAAACATCTTTTAGACACAGCAGATTTGAAACACTCTTTTTGTGGATTTCACAAGTGGAGATTTCAAGCGATTTGGGGCCAATCTAAGAAATCGAAATATCTTTGTATAAAAACTAGACAGAATCATTCTCAGAAACTACTTTGTGATGTGTGTGTTCAACTCACAGAGTTTAACCTTTCTTTTCATAGAGCAGTTTGGAAACACTCTCTTTGTTAAGTCTGCAAGGGGATATTTAGACCTCTTTGAGGCCTTCGTTGGAAACGGGATTTCTTCATATAAAGATAGAGAGATGAATTCCCAGTAACTTCTTTGTGTTGTGTGTATTCAACTCACAGAGTTGAACCTTCCTTTAGACAGAGCAGTTTGGCAACACTCTTTTTGTGGAATTTGCAAGTGGAGATTTCAAGCGATTTGGGGCCAATCTTAGAAATCGAAATATCTTTGTATAAAAACTAGACAGAATCATTCTCAGAAGCTACTTTGTGATGTGTGCGTTCAACTCACAGAGTTTAACCTTTCTTTTCATAGAGCAGTTTGGAAACACTCTTTTTGTTCAGTCTGCAAAGTGATATTTAGACCTATTTGAGGCCTTCGTTGGAAACGGGATTTCTTCATATGAAGCTAGACAGATGAATTCTCAGTAACTTCTTTGTGTTGTGTGTATTCAACTCACAGAGTTGAACCTTTCTTTAGACAGAGCAGATTTGAAACACTCTTTTTGTGGATTTTACAAGTGGAGATTTCAAGCGATTTGAGGCCAATTGTAGTAAAGGAGATATCTTCGTTTAAAAATTAGACAGAATCATTCTCAGAAACTACTTTGTGATGTGTGCATTCAACTCACAGAGTTTCACCTTTCTTTTCATAGAGCAGTTTGGAAACACTCTGTTTGTTAAGTTTGGAAGAGGATATTTGGATCCCTTTGAGACCTTCGTTGGAAACGGGATTACTCAGTATACTGCTAGACACATAAATTCCCAGTAACTTCTTTGTGTTGTGTGTATTCAACTCACAGAGTTGAAACATCTTTTAGATACAGCAGTCTGGAAACACTCTTTTTGTGGAATTTGCAAGTGGAGATTTCAAGCGATATTGGTCCAATCTTAGAAATCGTAACATCTTTGTATAAAAACTAGACAGAATCATTCTCAGAAACTACTTTGTGATGTGTGTGTTCAACTCACAGAGTTTAACCTTTCTTTTCATAGAGCAGTTTGGAAACACTCTGTTTGTTAAGTCTGCAAGGGGATATTTAGACCTCTTTGAGGCCTTCGTTGGAAACGGGATTTCTTCATATAAAGATAGAGAGATGAATTCCCAGTAACTTCTTTGTGTTGTGTGTATTCAACTCACAGAGTTGAACCTTCCTTTAGACAGAGCAGTTTGGCAACACTCTTTTTGTGGAATTTGCAAGTGTAGATTTCAAGCGATTTGGGGCCAATCTTAGAAATCGAAATATCTTTGTATAAAAACTAGACAGAATCATTCTCAGAAACTACTTTCGATGTGTGCGTTCAACTGACAGAGTTTAACCTTTCTTTTCATAGAGCAGTTTGGAAACACTCTGTATGTTAAGTCTGCAAAGGGATATTTAGACCTATTTGAGGCCTCCGTTGGAAACGGGATTTCTTCATATAAAGCTAGACAGATGAATTCTCAGTAACTTCTTTGTGTTGTGTGTATTCAACTCACAGAGTTGAAACTTTCTTTAGACAGAGCAGATTTGAAACAGTCTTTTTGTGGATTTCACAAGTGGAGATTTCAAGCGATTTGTGGCCAATTGTAGTAAAGGAGATATCTTCGTTTAAAAACTAGACAGAAACATTCTCAGAAACTACTCTGTGGTGTGTGCATTCAACTCACAGAGTTTAACCTTTCTTTTCATAGAGCAGTTTGGAAACACTCTGTTTGTTAAGTCTGCAAGGGGATATTTTGACCTCTTTGAGGCCTTCGTTGGAAACGGGATTTCTCAGTATACTGCTAGACAGATGAATTCCCAATAACTACTTTGTGTTGTGTGTATTCAACTCACAAAGTTGAACCTTCCTTTAGACAGAGCAGTTTGGAAACACTCTTTTTGTGGAATTTGCAAGTGGAGATTTCAAGCGATATGGGGCCAATCTTAGAAATCGAAACATCTTTGTATAAAAACTAGACAGAATCATTCTCAGAAACTACTTTGTGATGTGTGTGTTCAACTCACAGAGTTTAACCTTTCTTTTCATAGAGCAGTTTGGAAACACTCTGTTTGTTAAGTCTGCAAGGGGATATTTAGACCTCTTTGAGGCCTTCGTTGGAAACTGGATTGCTTCATTATAAAGATAGAGAGATGAATTCCCAGTAACTTCTTTGTGTTGTGTGTATTCAACTCACAGAGTTGAACCTTCCTTTAGACAGAGCAGTTTGGCAACACTCTTTTCGTGGAATTTGCAAGTGGAGATTTCAAGCGATTTGGGGCCAATCTTAGAAATCGAAATATCTTTGTATAAAAACTAGACAGAATCATTCTCAGAAACTACTTTGTGATGTGTGCGTTCAACTCACAGAGTTTAACCTTTCTTTTCATAGAGCAGTTTGGAAACACTCTGTTTGTTAAGTCTGCAAAGGGATATTTAGACTTATTTGAGGCCTTCGATGGAAACGGGATTTCTTCATATAAAGCTAGACAGATGAATTCTCAGTAACTTCTTTGTGTTGTGTGTATTCAACTCACAGAGTTGAACCTTTCTTTAGACAGAGCAGATTTGAAACACTCTTTTTGTGGATTTTACAAGTGGAGATTTCAGGCGATTTGAGGCCAATTGTAGTAAAGGAAATATCTTCGTTTAAAAACTAGACAGAAACATTCTCAGAAACTACTCTGGGGTGTGTGCATTCAACTCACAGAGTTTAACCTTTCTTCTCATAGAGCAGTTTGGAAACACTCTGTTTGTTAAGTCTGCAAGGGGATACTTAGACCTCTTTGAGGCCTTCATTGGAAACGGGATTTCTCAGTATACTGCTAGACAGATGAATTCCCAATAACTACTTTGTGTTGTGTGTATTCAACTCACACAGTTGAACCTTCCTTTAGACAGAGCAGTTTGGAAACACTCTTTTTGTGGAATTTGCAAGTGGAGATTTCAAGCGATATGGGGCCAATCTTAGAAATCGAAACATCTTTGTATAAAAACTAGACAGAATCATTCTCAGAAACTACTTTGTGATGTGTGTGTTCAACTCACAGAGTTTAACCTTTCCTTTCATAGAGCAGTTTGGAAACACTCTGTTTGTGAAGTCTGCGAGGGGTTATTTAGACCTCTTTGAGGCCTTCGTTGGAAACGGGGTTTCTTCCTATAAAGATAGAGAGATGAATTCCCAGTAACTTCTTTGTGTTGTGTGTATTCAACTCACAGAGTTGAACCTTTCTTTAGACAGAGCAGATTTGAAACACTCTTTTTGTGGATTTCACAAGTGGAGATTTCAAGCGATTTGAGGCCAGCTGTAGTAAAGGAGATATCTTCGTTTAAAAACTAGACAGAAACATTCTCAGAAACTACTCTGTGGTGTGTGCATTCAACTCACAGAGTTTAACCTTTCTTTTCATAGAGCAGTTTGGAAACACTCTGATTGTTAACTCTGCAAGGGGATATTTAGACCTCTTTGAGGCCTTCGTTGGAAACGGGTTTTCTCAGTATACTGCTAGACAGCTGAATTCCCAATAACTACTTTGTGTTGTGTGTATTCAACTCACACAGTTGAACCTTCCTTTAGACAGAGCAGTTTGGAAACACTCTTTTTGTGGAATTTGCAAGTGGAGATGTCAAGCGATATGGGGCCAATCTTAGAAATCGAAACATCTTTGTATAAAAACTAGACAGAATCATTCTCAGAAACTACTTTGTGATGTGTGTGTTCAACTCACAGAGTTTAACCTTTCTTTTCATAGAGCAGTTTGGAAACACTCTGTTTGTTAAGTCTGCAAGGGGATATTTAGACCTCTTTGAGGCCTTCGTTGGAAACGGGATTTCTTCATTATAAAGATAGAGAGATGAATTCCCAGTAACTTCTTTGTGTTGTGTGTATTCAACTCACAGAGTTGAACCTTCCTTTAGACACAGCAGTTTGGCAACACTCTTTTTGTGGAATTTGCAAGTGGAGATTTCAAGCGATTTGGGGCCAATCTTAGAAATAGAAATATCTTTGTATAAAAACTAGACAGAATCATTCTCAGAAACTACTTTGTGATGTGTCCGTTCAACTCACAGAGTTTAACCTTTCTTTTCATAGAGCAGTTTGGAAACACTCTGTTTGTTAAGTCTGCAAAGGGATATTTAGACCTATTTGAGGCCTTCGTTGGAAACGGGATTTCTTCATATAAAGCTAGACAGATGAATTCTCAGTAACTTCTTTGTGTTGTGTGTATTCAACTCACAGAGTTGAACCTTTCTTTAGACAGAGCAGATTTGAAAAACTCTTTTTGTGGATTTTACAAGTGGAGATTTCAAGCGATTTGAGGCCAATTGTAGTAAAGGAGATATCCTCGTTTAAAAACTAGACAGAATCATTCTCAGAAACTACTCTGTGGTGTGTGCATTCAACTCACAGAGTTTCACCTTTCTTTTCATAGAGCAGTTTGGAAACACTCTGTTTGTTAAGTTTGGAAGAGGATATTTGGATCCCTTTGAGACCTTCGTTGGAAAAGGGATTTCTCAGTATACTGCTAGACACATAAATTCCCAGTAAGTTCTTTGTGTTGTGTGTATTCAACTCACAGAGTTGAAACATCTTTTAGACACAGCAGTTTGGAAACACTCTTTTTGTGTAATTTGCAAGTGGAGATTTCAAGCGAATTGAGGCCAATCTTAGAAATCGAAATATCTTTGTATAAAAACTAGACAGAATCATTCTCAGAAACTACTTTGTGATGTGTGCGTTCAACTCACAGAGTTTAACCGTTCTTTTCATAGAGCAGTTTGGAAACACTCTCTTTCCTAAATCTGCAAAGGGATATTTAGACCTATTTGAGGCCTTCGTTGGAAACGGGATTTCTTCATATAAAGCTAGACAGATGAATTCTCAGTATCTACTTTGTGTTGTGTGTATTCAACTCACAGAGTTGAACCTTTCTTTAGCAGAGCAGATTTGAAATACTCTTTTTGTGGATTTCACAAGTGGAGATTTCAAGCGATTTGAAGCCAATTGTAGTAAAGGAGATATCTTCGTTTAAAAACTAGACAGAATCATTCTCAGAAACTACTCTGTGGTGTGTGCATTCAACTCACAGAGTTTCACCTTTCTTTTCATAGAGCAGTTTGGAAACACTCTGTTTGTTAAGTTTGGAAGAGGATATTTGGATTCCTTTGAGACCTTCGTTGGAAAAAGAATTTCTCAGTATACTGCTAGACACATAAATTCCCAGTAACTTCTTTGTGTTGTGTGTATTCAACTCACAGAGTTGAAACATCTTTTAGACACAGCAGTTTGGAAACACTCTTTTTGTGGAATTTTCAAGTGGAGATTTCAAGCGATTTGAGGCCAATCTTAGAAATCGAAATATCTTTGTATAAAAACTAGACAGAATCATTCTCAGAAACTACTCTGTGGTGTGTGCATTCAACTCACAGAGTTTCACCTTTCTTTTCATAGAGCAGTTTGGAAACACTCTGTTTGTTAAGTTTTTAAGAGTATATTTGGATCCCTTTGAGACCTTCTTTGCAAACGGGATTTCTCAGTATACTGCAAGACACATAAATTCCCAGTAACTCCTTTGTGTTGTGTGTATTCAACTCACAGAGTTGAAACATCTTTTAGACACAGCAGTTTGGAAACACTCTTTTTGTGGAATTTGCAAGTGGAGATTTCAAGTGATTTCAGGCCAATCTTAGAAATCGAAATATCTTTGTATAAAAACTAGACAGAATCATTCTCAGAAACTACTTTGTGATGTGCGCGTTCAACTCACAGAGTTTAACCTTTCTTTTCATAGAGCAGTTTGGAAACACTCAGTTTGTTAAGTCTGCAAAGGGATATTTAGACCTATTTGAGGCCTTCGTTGGAAACGGGATTTCTTCATATAAAGCTAGACAGATGAATTCTCAGTAACTTCTTTGTGTTGTGTGTATTCAACTCACAGAGTTGAACCTTTCTTTAGACAGAGCAGATTTGAAACACTCTTTTTGTGGATTTTACAATTGGAGATTTCAGGCGATTTGAGGCCAATTGTAGTAAAGGAAATATCTTCGTTTAAAAACTAGACAGAAACATTCTCAGAAACTACTCTGTGGTGTGTGCATTCAACTCACAGAGTTTCACCTTCCTTTTCATAGAGCAGTTTGGAAACACTCTGTTTGTTAAGTCTGCAAGGGGATATTTAGACCTCTTTGAGGCCTTCGTTGGAAACGGGATTTCTCAGTATACTGCTAGACAGACGAATTCCCAATAACTACTTTGTGTTGTGTGTATTCAACTCACACAGTTGAACCTTCCTTTAGACAGAGCAGTTTGGAAACACTCTTTTTGTGGAATTTGCAAGTGGAGATTTCAAGCGATATGGGGCCAATCTTAGAAATCGAAACATCTTTGTATAAAAACTAGACAGAATCATTCTCAGAAACTACTTTGTGATGTGTGCGTTCAACTCACTGAGTTTAACCTTTCTTCATAGAGCAGTTTGGAAACACTCTGTTTGCTAAGTCTGCAAGGGGATATTTAGACCTCTTTGAGGCCTTCTTTGGAAACGGGATTTCTTCATATAAAGATAGAGAGATGAATTCCCAGTAACTTCTTTGTGTTGTGTGTATTCAACTCACAGAGTTGAACCTTCCTTTAGACAGAGCAGTTTGGCAACACTCTTTTTGTGCAATTTGCAAGTGGAGATTTCAAGCGATTTGGGGCCAATCTTAGAAATCGAAATATCTTAGTATAAAAACTAGACAGAATCATTCTCAGAAACTACTTTGTGATGTGTGCGTTCAACTCACAGAGTTTAACCTTTCTTTTCATAGAGCAGTTTGGAAACACTCTGTTTGTTAAGTCTGCAAAGGGATATTTAGACCTATTTGAGGCCTTCGTTGGAAACGGGATTTCTTCATATAAATCTAGACAGATGAATTCCCAGTAACTTCTTTGTGTTGTGTGTATTCAACTCACAGAGTTGAACCTTTCTTTAGACAGAGCAGATTTGAAGCACTCTTTTTGTGGATTTTACAAGTGGAGATTTCAAGCGATTTGAGGCCAATTGTAGTAAAGGAGATAACTTCGCTTAAAAACTAGACAGAATCATTCTCAGAAACTACTCTGTGGTGTGTGCATTCAACTCACAGAGTTTCACCTTTCTTTTCATAGAGCAGTTTGGAAACACTCTGTTTGTTAAGTTTTTAAGAGGATATTTGGATCCCTTTGAGACCTTCGTTGGAAAAGGGATTTCTCAGTATACTGCAAGACACATAAATTCCCAGTAACTTCTTTGTGTTGTGTGTATTCAACTCACAGAGTTGAAACATCTTTTAGACACAGCAGTTTGGAAACACTCTTTTTGTGGAATTTGCAAGTGGAGATTTCAAGCGATTTGAGGCCAATCTTAGAAATCGAAATATCTTTGTATAAAAACTAGACAGAATCATTCTCAGAAACTACTTTGTGATGTGTGCGTTCAACTCACAGAGTTTAACCTTTCTTTTCATAGAGCAGTTTGGAAACACTCAGTTTGTTAAGTCTGCAAAGGGATATTTAGACCTACTTGAGGCCTTCGTTGGAAACGGGATTTCTTCATATAAAGCTAGACAGATGAATTCTCAGTAACTTCTTTGTGTTGTGTGTATTCAACTCACAGAGTTGAACCTTTCTTTAGACAGAGCAGATTTGAAACACTCTTTTTGTGGATTTTACAAGTGGAGATTTCAGGCGATTTGAGGCCAATTGTAGTAAAGGAAATATCTTCGTTTAAAAACTAGACAGAAACATTCTCAGAAACTACTCTGTGGTGTGTGCATTCAACTCACAGAGTTTAACCTTTCTTTTCACAGAGCAGTTTGGAAACACTCTGTTTGTTAAGTCTGCAAGGGGATATTTAGACCTCTTTGAGGCCTTCGTTGGAAATGGGATTTCTCAGTATACTGCTAGACAGATGAATTCCCAATAACTACTTTGTGTTGTGCGTATTCAACTCACACAGTTGAACCTTCCTTTAGACAGAGCAGATTTGAAACACTCTTTTTGTGGATTTTACAAGTGGAGATTTCAAGCGATTTGAGGCCAATTGTAGTAAAGGAGATATCTTCGTTTAAAAACTAGACAGAATCATTCTCAGAAACTATTCTGTGGTGTGTGCATTCAACTCACAGAGTTTCACCTTTCTTTTCATAGAGCAGTTTGGAAACACTCTGTTTGTTAAGTTTGGAAGAGGATATTTGGATCCCTTTGAGACCTTCGTTGGAAAAGGGATTTCTCAGTATACTGCTAGACACTTAAATTCCCAGTAACTTCTTTGTGTTGTGTGTATTCAACTCACAGAGTTGAAACATCTTTTAGACACAGCAGATTTGAAACACTCTTTTTGTGGATTTCACAAGTGGAGATTTCAAGCGATTTGGGGCCAATCTAAGAAATCGAAATATCTTTGTATAAAAACTAGACAGAATCATTCTCAGAAACTACTTTGTGATGTGTGTGTTCAACTCACAGAGTTTAACCTTTCTTTTCATAGAGCAGTTTGGAAACACTCTCTTTGTTAAGTCTGCAAGGGGATATTTAGACCTCTTTGAGGCCTTCGTTGGAAACGGGATTTCTTCATATAAAGATAGAGAGATGAATTCCCAGTAACTTCTTTGTGTTGTGTGTATTCAACTCACAGAGTTGAACCTTCCTTTAGACAGAGCAGTTTGGCAACACTCTTTTTGTGGAATTTGCAAGTGGAGATTTCAAGCGATTTGGGGCCAATCTTAGAAATCGAAATATCTTTGTATAAAAACTAGACAGAATCATTCTCAGAAGCTACTTTGTGATGTGTGCGTTCAACTCACAGAGTTTAACCTTTCTTTTCATAGAGCAGTTTGGAAACACTCTTTTTGTTCAGTCTGCAAAGTGATATTTAGACCTATTTGAGGCCTTCGTTGGAAACGGGATTTCTTCATATGAAGCTAGACAGATGAATTCTCAGTAACTTCTTTGTGTTGTGTGTATTCAACTCACAGAGTTGAACCTTTCTTTAGACAGAGCAGATTTGAAACACTCTTTTTGTGGATTTTACAAGTGGAGATTTCAAGCGATTTGAGGCCAATTGTAGTAAAGGAGATATCTTCGTTTAAAAATTAGACAGAATCATTCTCAGAAACTACTTTGTGATGTGTGCATTCAACTCACAGAGTTTCACCTTTCTTTTCATAGAGCAGTTTGGAAACACTCTGTTTGTTAAGTTTGGAAGAGGATATTTGGATCCCTTTGAGACCTTCGTTGGAAACGGGATTACTCAGTATACTGCTAGACACATAAATTCCCAGTAACTTCTTTGTGTTGTGTGTATTCAACTCACAGAGTTGAAACATCTTTTAGATACAGCAGTCTGGAAACACTCTTTTTGTGGAATTTGCAAGTGGAGATTTCAAGCGATATTGGTCCAATCTTAGAAATCGTAACATCTTTGTATAAAAACTAGACAGAATCATTCTCAGAAACTACTTTGTGATGTGTGTGTTCAACTCACAGAGTTTAACCTTTCTTTTCATAGAGCAGTTTGGAAACACTCTGTTTGTTAAGTCTGCAAGGGGATATTTAGACCTCTTTGAGGCCTTCGTTGGAAACGGGATTTCTTCATATAAAGATAGAGAGATGAATTCCCAGTAACTTCTTTGTGTTGTGTGTATTCAACTCACAGAGTTGAACCTTCCTTTAGACAGAGCAGTTTGGCAACACTCTTTTTGTGGAATTTGCAAGTGTAGATTTCAAGCGATTTGGGGCCAATCTTAGAAATCGAAATATCTTTGTATAAAAACTAGACAGAATCATTCTCAGAAACTACTTTCGATGTGTGCGTTCAACTGACAGAGTTTAACCTTTCTTTTCATAGAGCAGTTTGGAAACACTCTGTATGTTAAGTCTGCAAAGGGATATTTAGACCTATTTGAGGCCTCCGTTGGAAACGGGATTTCTTCATATAAAGCTAGACAGATGAATTCTCAGTAACTTCTTTGTGTTGTGTGTATTCAACTCATAGAGTTGAACCTTTCTTTAGACAGAGCAGATTTGAAACACTCTTTTTGTGGATTTTACAAGTGGAGATTTCAAGCGATTTGAGGCCAATTGTAGTAAAGGAGATATCTTCGTATAAAAATTAGACAGAATCATTCTCAGAAACTACTTTGTGATGTGTGCATTCAACTCACAGAGTTTCACCTTTCTTTTCATAGAGCAGTTTGGAAACACTCTGTTTGTTAAGTTTGGAAGAGGATATTTGGATCCCTTTGAGACCTTCGTTGGAAACGGGATTTCTCAGTATACTGCTAGACACATAAATTCCCAGTAACTTCTTTGTGTTGTGTGTATTCAACTCACAGAGTTGAAACATCTTTTAGACACAGCAGTTTGGAAACACTCTTTTTGTGGAATTTGCAAGTGGAGATTTCAAGCGATTTGGGGCCAATCTTAGAAATCGAAATGTCTTTGTATAAAAACTAGACAGAATCATTCTCAGAAACTACTTTGCGACGTGTGCGTTCAACTCACAGAGTTTAACCTTTCTTTTCATAGAGCAGTTTGGAAACACTCTGTTTGTTAAGTCTGCAAAGGGATATTTAGACCTATTTGAGGCCTTCGTTGGAAACGGGATTTCTTCATATAAAGCTAGACAGGTGAATTCTCAGTAACTTCTTTGTGTTGTGTGTATTCAACTCACAGAGTTGAACCTTTCTTTAGACAGAGCAGATTTGAAACACTCTTTTTGTGGATTTTACAAGTGGAGATTTCAAGCGATTTGAGGCCAATTGTAGTAAAGGAGATATCTTCGTTTAAAAACTAGACAGAATCATTCTCAGAAACTACTCTGTGGTGTGTGCATTCAACTCACAGAGTTTCACCTTTCTTTTCATAGAGCAGTTTGGAAACACTCTGTTTGTTAAGTTTGGAAGAGGATATTTGGATCCCTTTGAGACCTTCGTTGGAAAAGGGATTTCTCAGTGTACTGCTAGACAGATGAATTCCCAATAACTACTTTGTGTTGTGTGTATTCAACTCACACAGTTGAACCTTCCTTTAGACAGAGCAGTTTGGAAACACTCTTTTTGTGGAATTTGCAAGTGGAGATTTCAAGCGATATGGGGCCAATCTTAGAAATCGAAACAACTTTGTATAAAAACTAGACCGAATCATTCTCAGAAACTACTTTGTGATGTGTGTGTTCAACTCACAGAGTTTAACCTTTCTTTTCATAGAGCAGTTTGGAAACACTCTCTTTGTTAAGTCTGCAAGGGGATATTTAGACCTCTTTGTGGCCTTCGTTGGAAACGGGATTTCTTCATATAAAGATAGAGAGATGAATTCCCAGTAACTTCTTTGTGTTGTGTGTATTCAACTCACAGAGTTGAACCTTCCTTTAGACAGAACAGTTTGGCAACACTCTTTTTGTGGAATTTGCAAGTGGAGATTTCAGGCGATTTGAGGCCAATCTTAGAAATCGTAATACCTTTGTATAAAAACTAGACAGAATCATTCTCAGAAACTACTTTGTGATGTGTGTGTTCAACTCAGAGAGTTTAACCTTTCTTTTCATAGAGCAGTTTGGAAACACTCTGTTTGTTAAGTCTGCAAAGGTATATTTAGACCTATTTGAGGTCTTCTTTGGAAACGGGATTTCTTCATATAAAGCTAGAGAGATGAATTCTCAGTAACTTCTTTGTGTTGTGTGTATTCAACTCACAGAGTTGAACCTTTCTTTAGACAGAGCAGATTTGAAACACTCTTTTTGTGGATTTTACAAGTGGAGATTTCAAGCGATTTGAGGCCAATTGTAGTAAAGGAGTTATCTTCGTTTAAAAATTAGACAGAATCATTCTCAGAAACTACTTTGTGATGTGTGCATTCAACTCACAGAGTTTCACCTTTCTTTTCATAGAGCAGTTTGGAAACACTCTGTTTGTTAAGTTTGCAAGAGGATATTTGGATCCCTTTGAGACCTTCGTTGGAAACGGGATTTCTCAGTATACTGCTAGACACATAAATTCCCAGTAAGTTCTTTGTGTTGGGTGTATTCAACTCACAGAGTTGAAACATCTTTTAGACACAGCAGTTTGGAAACACTCTTTTTGTGGAATTTGCAAGTGGAGATTTCAAGCGATATTGGTCCAATCTTAGAAATCGTAACATCTTTGTATAAAAACTAGACAGAATCATTCTCAGAAACTACTTTGTGATGTGTGTGTTCAACTCACAGAGTTTAACCTTTCTTTTCATAGAGCAGTTTGGAAACACTCTGTTTGTTAAGTCTGCAAGGGGATATTTAGACCTCCTTGAGGCCTTCGTTGGAAATGGGATTTCTACATATAAAGATAGAGAGATGAATTCCCAGTAACTTCTTTGTGTTGTGTGTATTCAACTCACAGAGTTGAACCTTCCTTTAGACAGAGCAGTTTGGCAACACTCTTTTTGTGGAATTTGCAAGTGGAGATTTCAAGCGATTTGGGGCCAATCTTAGAAATCGAAATATCTTTGTATAAAAACTAGACAGAATCATTCTCAGAAACTACTTTGCGATGTGTGCGTTCAACTCACAGAGTTTAACCTTTCTTGTCATAGAGCAGTTTGGAAACACTCTGTATGTTAAGTCTGCAAAGGGATATTTAGACCTCTTTGAGGCCTTCGTTGGAAACGGGATTTCTTCATATAAAGCTAGACAGATGAATTCTCAGTAACTTCTTTGTGTTGTGTGTATTCAACTCATAGAGTTGAACCTTTCTTTAGACAGAGCAGATTTGAAACACTCTTTTTGTGGATTTTACAAGTGGAGATTTCAAGCGATTTGAAGCCAATTGTAGTAAAGGAGATATCTTCGTTTAAAAACTAGACAGAATCATTCTCAGAAACTACTCTGTGGTGTGTGCATCCAACTCACAGAGTTTCACCTTTCTTTTCATAGAGCAGTTTGGAAACACTCTGTTTGTTAAGTTTGGAAGGGGATATTTGGATCCCTTTGAGACCTTCGTTGGAAAAGGGATTTCTCAGTATACTGCTAGACACATAAATTCCCAGTAACTTCTTTGTGTTGTGTGTATTCAACTCACAGAGTTGAAACATCTTTTAGACACAGCAGTTTGGAAACACTCTTTTTGTGGAATTTGCAAGTGGAGATTTCAAGCGATTTGAGGCCAATCTTAGAAATCGAAATATCTTTGTATAAAAACTAGACAGAATCATTCTCAGAAACTACTTTGTGATGTGTGCGTTCAACTCACAGAGTTTAACCTTTCTTTTCATAGAGCAGTTTGGAAACACTCTGTTTGTTAAGTCTGCAAAGGGATATTTAGACCTATTTGAGGCCTTCGTTGGAAACGGGATTTCTTCATATAAAGCTAGACAGATGAATTCTCAGTAACTTCTTTGTGTTGTGTGTATTCAACTCACAGAGTTGAACCTTTCTTTAGACAGAGCAGATTTGGAACACTCTTTTTGTGGATTTCACAAGTGGAGATTTCAAGCGATTTGAGGCCAATTGTAGTAAAGGAGATATCTTCGTTTAAAAACTAGACAGAAACATTCTCAGAAACTACTCTGTGGTGTGTGCATTCAACTCACAGAGTTTCACCTTTCTTTTCATAAAGCAGTTTGGAAACACTCTGTTTGTTAAGTCTGCAAGGGGATATTTAGACCTCTTTGAGGCCTTCGTTGGAAACGGGATTTCTCAGTGTACTGCTAGACAGATGAATTCCCAATAACTACTTTGTGTTGTGTGTATTCAACTCACACAGTTGAACCTTCCTTTAGACAGAGCAGTTTGGAAACACTCTTTTTGTGGAATTTGCAAGTGGAGATTTCAAGCGATATGGGGCCAATCGTAGAAATCGAAACATCTTTGTATAAAAACTAGACAGAATCATTCTCAGAAACTACTTTGTGATGTGTGTGTTCAACACACAGAGGTTAACGTTTCTTTTCATAGAGCAGTTTGGAAACACTCTCTTTGTTAAGTCTGCAAGGGGATATTTAGATCTCTTTGAGGCCTTCGTTGGAAACGGGATTTCTTCATATAAAGATAGAGAGATGAATTCCCAGTAACTTCTTTGTGTTGTGTGTATTCAACTCACAGAGTTGAACCTTCCTTTAGACAGAGCAGTTTGGCAACACTCTTTTTGTGGAATTTGCAAGTGGAGATTTCAAGCGATTTGAGGCCAATCTTAGAAATCGAAATATCTTTGTATAAAAACTAGACAGAATCATTCTCAGAAACTACTTTGTGATGTGTGCGTTCACTCACAGAGTTTAACCTTTCTTTTCATAGAGCAGTTTGGAAACACTCAGTTTGTTAAGTCTGCAAAGGGATATTTAGACCTATTTGAGGCCTTCGTTGGAAACGGGATTTCTTCATATAAAGCTAGACAGATGAATTCTCAGTAACTTTTTTGTGTTGTGTGTATTCAACTCACAGAGTTGAACCTTTCTTTAGACAGAGCAGATTTGAAACACTCTTTTTGTGGATTTCACAAGTGGAGATTTCAAGCGATTTGAGGCCAATTGTAGTAAAGGAGATATCTTCGTTTGAAAACTAGACAGAAACATTCTCAGAAACTACTCTGTGGTGTGTGCATTCAACTCACAGAGTTTAACCTTTCTTTTCATAGAGCAGTTTGGAAACACTCTGTTTGTTACGTCTGCAAGGGGATATTTAGACCTCTTTGAGGCCTTCATTGGAAACGGGATTTCTCAGTATACTGCTAGACAGATGAATTCCCAATAACTACTTTGTGTTGTGTGTATTCAACTCACACAGTTGAACCTTCCTTTAGACAGAGCAGTTTGGAAACACTCTTTTTGTGGAATTTGCAAGTGGAGATTTCAAGCGATATGGGGCCAATCTTAGAAATCGAAACATCTTTGTATAAAAACCAAGCAGAATCATTCTCAGAAACTACTTTGTGATGTGTGTGTTCAACTCACAGAGGTTAACCTTTCTTTTCATAGAGCAGTTTGGAAACACTCTCTTTGTTAAGTCTGCAAGGGGATATTTAGACCTCTTTGAGGCCTTCTTTGGAAACGGGATTTCTTCATATAAAGATAGAGAGATGAATTCCCAGTAACTTCTTTGTGTTGTGTGTATTCAACTCACAGAGTTGAACCTTCCTTTAGACAGAGCAGTTTGGCAACACTCTTTTTGTGGAATTTGCAAGTGGAGATTTCCAGCGATTTGGGGCCATTCTTAGAAATCGAAATATCTTTGTATAAAAACTAGACAGAATCATTCTCAGAAACTACTTTGTGATGTGTGCGTTCAACTCACAGAGTTTAACCTTTCTTTTCATAGAGCAGTTTGGAAACACTCTTTTTGTTCAGTCTGCAAAGGGATATTTAGACCTCTTTGAGGCCTACGTTGGAAACGGGATTTCTTCATATGAAGCTAGACAGATGAATTCTCAGTAACTTCTTTGTGTTGTGTGTATTCAACTCACGGAGTTGAACCTTCCTTTAGACAGAGCAGTTTGGCAACACTCTTTTTGTGGAATTTGCAAGTGGAGATTTCAAGCGATTTGGGGCCAATCTTAGAAATCGAAATATCTTTGTATAAAAACTAGACAGAATCATTCTCAGAAACTACTTTGTGATGTGTCTGTTCAACTCACAGAGTTTCACCTTTCTTTTCATAGAGCAGTTTGGAAACACTCTGTTTGTTAAGTTTGGAAGAGGATATTTGGATCCCTTTGAGACCTTCGTTGGAAACGGGATTTCTCAGTATACTGCTAGACACATAAATTCCCAGTAACTTCTTTGTGTTGTGTGTATTCAACTCACAGAGTTGAAACATCTTTTAGACACAGCAGTTTGGAAACACTCTTTTTGTGGAATTTGCAAGTGGAGATTTCAAGCGATTTGAGGCCAATCTTAGAAATCGAAATATCTTTGTATAAAAACTAGACAGAATCATTCTCCTAAACTACTTTGTGATGTGTGCGTTCACTCACAGAGTTTAACCTTTCATTTCATATAGCAGTTTGGAAACACTCAGTTTGTTAAGACTGCAAAGGGATATTTAGACCTATTTGAGGCCTTTGTTGGAAACGGGATTTATTCATATAAAGTTAGACAGATGAATCCTCAGTAACTTCTTTGTGTTGTGTGTATTCAACTCACGGAGTTGAACCTTTCTTTAGACAGAGCAGATTTGAAACACTCTTTTTGTGGATTTTACAAGTGGAGATTTCAGGCGATTTGAGGCCAATTGTAGTAAAGGAGATATCTTCGTTTAAAAATTAGACAGAATCATTCTCAGAAAATACTTTGTGATGTGTGCATTCAACTCACAGAGTTTCACCTTTCTTTTCATAGAGCAGTTTGGAAACACTCTGTTTGTTAAGTTTGGAAGAGGATATTTGGATCCCTTTGAGACCTTCGTTGGAAACGGGATTTCTCAGTATACTGCTAGACACATAAATTCCCAGTAACTTCTTTGTGTTGTGTGTATTCAACTCACAGAGTTGAAACATCTTTTAGACACAGCAGTTTGGAAACACTCTTTTTGTGGAATTTGCAAGTGGAGATTTCAAGCGATATTGGTCCAATCTTAGAAATCGTAACATCTTTGTATAAAAACTAGACAGAATCATTCTCAGAAACTACTTTGTGATGTGTGTGTTCAACTCACAGAGTTTAACCTTTCTTTTCATAGAGCAGTTTGGAAACACTCTGTTTGTTAAGTCTGCAAGGGGATATTTAGACCTCTTTGAGGCCTTCGTTGGAAACGGGATTTCTTCATATAAAGATAGAGAGATGAATTCCCAGTAACTTCTTTGTGTTGTGTGTATTCAACTCACAGAGTTGAACCTTCCTTTAGACAGAGCAGTTTGGCAACACTCTTTTTGTGGAATTTGCAAGTGGAGATTTCAAGCGATTTGGGGCCAATCTTAGAAATCGAAATATCTTTGAATAAAAACTAGACAGAATCATTCTCAGACACTACTTTCGATGTGTGCGTTCAACTGACAGAGTTTAACCTTTCTTTTCATAGAGCAGTTTGGAAACACTCTGTATGTTAAGTCTGCAAAGGGATATTTAGACCTATTTGAGGCCTTCGTTGGAAACGGGATTTCTTCATATAAAGCTAGACAGATGAATTCTCAGTAACTTCTTTGTGTTGTGTGTATTCAACTCATAGATTTGAACCTTTCTTTAGACAGAGCAGATTTGAAACACTCTTTTTGTGGATTTTACAAGTGGAGATTTCAAGCGATTTGAAGCCAATTGTAGTAAAGGAGATATCTTCGTTTAAAAACTAGACAGAATCATTCTCAGAAACTACTCTGTGGTGTGTGCATCCAACTCACAGAGTTTCACCTTTCTTTTCATAGAGCAGTTTGGAAACACTCTGTTTGTTAAGTTTGGAAGAGGATATTTGGATCCCTTTGAGACCTTCGTTGGAAAAGGGATTTCTCAGTATACTGCTAGACACATAAATTCCCAGTAAGTTCTTTGTGTTGTGTGTATTCAACTCACAGAGTTGAAACATCTTTTAGACACAGCAGTTTGGAAACACTCTTTTTGTGGAATTTGCAAGTGGAGATTTCAAGCGATTTGAGGCCAATCTTAGAAATCGAAATATCTTTGTATAAAAACTAGACAGAATCATTCTCAGAAACTACTTTGTGATGTGTGCGTTCAACTCACAGAGTTTAACCTTTCTTTTCATAGAGCAGTTTGGAAACACTCTGTTTGTTAAGTCTGCAAAGGGATATTTAGACCTATTTGAGGCCTTCGTTGGAAACGGGATTTCTTCATATAAAGCTAGACAGATGAATTCTCAGTAACTTCTTTGTGTTGTGTGTATTCAACTCACAGAGTTGAACCTTTCTTTAGACAGAGCAAATTTGGAACACTCTTTTTGTGGATTTCACAAGTGGAGATTTCAAGCGATTTGAGGCCAATTGTAGTAAAGGAGATATCTTCGTTTAAAAACTAGACAGAAAAATTCTCAGAAACTACTCTGTGGTGTGTGCATTCAACTCACAGAGTTTAACCTTTCTTTTCATAGAGCAGTTTTGAAACACTCTGTTTGTTAAGTCTGCAAGGGGATATTTAGACCTCTTTGAGGCCTTCGTTGGAAACGGGATTTCTCAGTATACTGCTAGACAGATGAATTCCCAATAACTACTTTGTGTTGTGTGTATTCAACTCACACAGTTGAACCTTCCTTTAGACAGAGCAGTTTGGAAACACTCTTTTTGTGGAATTTGAAAGAGGAGATTTCAAGCGATATGGGGACTATCTTAGAAATCGAAACATCTTTGTATAAAAACTAGACAGAATCATTCTCAGAAACTACTTTGTGATGTGTGTGTTCAACTCACAGAGGTTAACCTTGCTTTTCATAGAGCAGTTTGGAAACACTCTCTTTGTTAAGTCTGCAAGGGGATATTTAGACCTCTTTGAGGCCTTCGTTGGAAACGGGATTTCCTCATATAAATCTAGACAGATGAATTCCCAGTAACTTCTTTGTGTTGTGTGTATTCAACTCACAGAGTTGAACCTTCCTTTAGACAGAGCAGTTTGGCAACACTCTTTTTGTGGAATTTGCAAGTGGAGATTTCAAGCGATTTGGGGCCAATCTTAGAAATCGAAATATCTTTGTATAAAAACTAGACAGAATCATTCTCAGAAACTAATTTGCGACGTGTGCGTTCAACTCACAGAGTTTAACCTTTCTTTTCATAGAGCAGTTTGGAAACACTCTGTTTGTTAAGTCTGCAAAGGGATATTTAGACCTATTTGAGGCCTTCGTTGGAAACGGGATTTCTTCATATAAAGCTAGACAGATGAATTCTCAGTAACTTCTTTGTGTTGTGTGTATTCAACTCACAGAGTTGAACCTTTCTTTAGACAGAGCAGATTTGAAACACTCTTTTTGTGGATTTTACAAGTGGAGATTTCAAGCGATTTGAGGCCAATTGTAGTAAAGGAGATATCTTCGTTTAAAAACTAGACAGAATCATTCTCAGAAACTACTCTGTGGTGTGTGCATTCAACTCACAGAGTTTCACCTTTCTTTTCATAGAGCAGTTTGGAAACACTCTGTTTGTTAAGTTTGGAAGAGGATATTTGGATCCCTTTGAGACCTTCGTTGGAAAAGGGATTTCTCAGTGTACTGCTAGACAGATGAATTCCCAATAACTACTTTGTGTTGTGCGTATTCAACTCACACAGTTGAACCTTCCTTTAGACACAGCAGTTTGGAAACACTCTTTTTGTGGAATTTGCAAGTGGAGATTTCAAGCGATATGGGGCCAATCTTAGAAATCGAAACATCTTTGTATAAAAACTAGACAGAATCATTCTCAGAAACTACTTTGTGTTGTGTGTGTTCAACTCACAGAGGTTAACCTCTCTTTTCATAGAGCAGTTTGGAAACACTCTCTTTGTTAAGTCTGCAAGGGGATATTTAGACCTCTTTGAGGCCTTCGTAGGAAACGGGATTTCTTCATATAAAGATAGAGAGATGAATTCCCAGTAACTTCTTTGTGTTGTGTGTATTCAACTCACAGAGTTGAACCTTCCTTTAGACAGAGCAGTTTGGCAACACTCTTTTTGTGGAATTTGCAAGTGGAGATTTCAGGCGATTTGAGGCCAATCTTAGAAATCGAAATATCTTTGTATAAAAACTAGACAGAATCATTCTCAGAAACTACTTTGTGATGTGTGCGTTCAACTCACAGAGTTAAATCTTTCTTTTCATAGAGCAGTTTGGAAACACTCTGTTTGTTAAGTCTGCAAAGGGATATTTAGACCTATTTGAGGCCTTCGTTGGAAACGGGATTTCTTCATATAAAGCTAGACAGATGAATTCTCAGTAACTTCTTTGGGTTGTGTGTATTCAACTCACTGAGTTGAACCTTTCTTTAGACAGAGCAGATTTGAAACACTCTTTTTCTGGGTTTTACAAGTGGAGATTTCAAGCGATTTGAGCCCAAATGTAGTAAAGGAGATATCTTCGTTTAAAAATTAGACAGAATCATTCTCAGAAACTACTCTGTGGTGTGTGCATTCAACTCACAGAGTTTCACCTTTCTTTTCATAGAGCAGTTTGGAAACACTCTGTTTTTTAAGTTTGGAAGAGGATATTTGGATCCCTTTGAGACCTTCGTTGGAAACGGGATTTCTCAGTATACTGCTAGACACATAAATTCCCAGTAACTTCTTTGTGTTGTGTGTATGCAACTCACAGAGTTGAAACATCTTTTAGACACAGCAGTTTGGAAACACTCTTTTTGTGGAATTTGCAAGTGGAGATTTCAAGCGATTTGAGGCCAATCTTAGAAATCGAAATATCTTTGTATAAAAACTAGACAGAATCATTCTCAGAAACTACTTTGTGATGTGTGCGTTCAATCACAGAGTTTAACCTTTCATTTCATAGAGCTGTTTGGAAACACTCAGTTTGTTAAGTCTGCAAAGGGATATTTAGACCTATTTGAAGCCTTCGTTGGAAACGGGATTTCTTCATATAAAGCTAGACAGATGAATCCTCAGTAACTTCTTTGTGTTGTGTGTATTCAACTCACGGAGTTGAACCTTTCTTTAGACAGAGCAGATTTGAAACACTCTTTTTGTGGATTTTACAAGTGGAGATTTCAGGCGATTTGAGGCCAATTGTAGTAAAGGAGATATCTTCGTTTAAAAACTAGACAGAAACATTCTCAGAAACTACTCTGTGGTGTGTGCATTCAACTCACAGAGTTTAACCTTTCTTTTCATAGAGCAGTTTGGAAACACTCTGTTTGTTAAGTCTGCAAGGGGATATTTAGACCTCTTTGAGGCCTTCGTTGGAAACGGGATTTCTCAGTATACTGCTAGACAGATGAATTCCCAATAACTACTTTGTGTTGTGTGTATTCAACTCACACAGTTGAACCTTCCTTTAGACAGAGCAGTTTGGAAACACTCTTTTTGTGGAATTTGCAAGTGGAGATTTCAAGCGATATGGGGCCAATCTTAGAAATCGAAACATCTTTGTATAAAAACTAGACAGAATCATTCTCAGAAACTACTTTGTGATGTGTGTGTTCAACTCACAGAGGATAACCTTTCTTTTCATAGAGCAGTTTGGAAACACTCTGTGTGTTAAGTCTGCAAGGGGATATTTAGACCTCTTTGAGGCCTTCGTTGGAAACGGGATTTCTTCATATAAAGATAGAGAGATGAATTCCCAGTAACTTCTTTGTGTTGTGTGTATTCAACTCACAGAGTTGAACCTTCCTTTAGACAGAGCAGTTTGGCAACACTCTTTTTGTGGAATTTGCAAGTGGAGATTTCAAGCGATTTGGGGCCAATCTTAGAAATCGAAATATCTTTGTATAAAAACTAGACAGAATCATTCTCAGAAGCTACTTTGTGATGTGTGCGTTCAACTCACAGAGTTTAACCTTTCTTTTCATAGAGCAGTTTGGAAACACTCTTTTTGTTCAGTCTGCAAAGTGATATTTAGACCTCTTTGAGGCCTTCGTTGGAAACGGGATTTCTTCATATGAAGCTAGACAGATGAATTCTCAGTAAATTCTTTGTGTTGTGTGTATTCAACTCACAGAGTTGAACCTTTCTTTAGACAGAGCAGATATGAAACACTCTTTTTGTGGATTTTACAAGTGGAGATTTCAAGCGATTTGAGGCCAATTGTAGTAAAGGAGATATCTTCGTTTAAAAACTAGACAGAATCATTCTCAGAAACTACTCTGTGGTGTGTGTATTCAACTCACAGAGTTTCACCTTTCTTTTCATAGAGCAGTTTGGAAACACTCTGTTTGTTAAGTTTGGAAGAGGGTATTTGGATCACTTTGAGACCTTCGTTGGAAACGGGATTTCTCAGTATACTGCTAGACACATAAATTCCCAGTAAGTTCTTTGAGTTGTGTGTATTCAACTCACAGAGTTGAAACATCTTTTAGACACAGCAGTTTGGAAACACTCTTGTTGTGGAATTTGCAAGTGGAGATTTCAAGCGATTTGAGGCCAATCTTAGAAATCGAAATACCTTTTTATAAAAACTAGACAGAATCATTCTCAGAAACTACTTTGTGATGTGTGTGTTCAACTCACAGAGTTTAACCTTTCTTTTCATAGAGCAGTTTGGAAACACTCTATTTGTTAAGTCTGCAAGGGGATATTTAGACCTCTTTGAGGCCTTCGTTGGAAATGGGATTTCTTCATATAAAGATAGAGAGATGAATTCCCAGTAACTTCTTTGTGTTGTGTGTATTCAACTCACAGAGTTGAACCTTCCTTTAGACAGAGCAGTTTGGCAACACTCTTTTTGTGGAATTTGCAAGTGGAGATTTCAAGCGATTTGGGGCCAATCTTAGAAATCGAAATATCTTTGTATAAAAACTAGACAGAATCATTCTCAGAAACTACTTTGCGATGTGTGCGTTCAACTAACAGAGTTTAACCTTTCTTTTCATAGAGCAGTTTGGAAACACTCTGTATGTTAAGTCTGCAAAGGGATATTTAGACCTCTTTGAGGCCTTCGTTGGAAACGGGATTTCTTCATATAAAGCTAGACAGATGAATTCTCAGTAACTTCTTTGTGTTGTGTGTATTCAACTCATAGAGTTGAAACTTTCTTTAGACAGAGCAGATTTGAAACACTCTTTTTGTGGATTTCACAAGTGGAGATTTCAAGCGATTTGAAGCCAATTGTAGTAAAGGAGATATCTTCGTTTAAAAACTAGACAGAATCATTCTCAGAAACTACTCTGTGGTGTGTGCATCCAACTCACAGAGTTTCACCTTTCTTTTCATAGAGCAGTTTGGAAACACTCTGTTTGTTAAGTTTGGAAGGGGATATTTGGATCCCTTTGAGACCTTCGTTGGAAAAGGGATTTCTCAGTATACTGCTAGACACATAAATTCCCAGTAACTTCTTTGTGTTGTGTGTATTCAACTCACAGAGTTGAAACATCTTTTAGACACAGCAGTTTGGAAACACTCTTTTTGTGGAATTTGCAAGTGGAGATTTCAAGCGATTTGAGGCCAATCTTAGAAATCGAAATATCTTTGTATAAAAACTAGACAGAATCATTCTCAGAAACTACTTTGTGATGTGTGCGTTCAACTCACAGAGTTTAACCTTTCTTTTCATAGAGCAGTTTGGAAACACTCTGTTTGTTAAGTCTGCAAAGGGATATTTAGACCTATTTGAGGCCTTCGTTGGAAACGGGATTTCTTCATATAAAGCTAGACAGATGAATTCTCAGTAACTTCTTTGTGTTGTGTGTATTCAACTCACAGAGTTGAACCTTTCTTTAGACAGAGCAGATTTGGAACACTCTATTTGTGGATTTCACAAGTGGAGATTTCAAGCGATTTGAGGCCAATTGTAGTAAAGGAGATATCTTCGTTTAAAAACTAGACAGAAACATTCTCAGAAACTACTCTGTGGTGTGTGCATTCAACTCACAGAGTTTCACCTTTCTTTTCATAAAGCAGTTTGGAAACACTCTGTTTGTTAAGTCTGCAAGGGGATATTTAGACCTCTTTGAGGCCTTCGTTGGAAACGGGATTTCTCAGTGTACTGCTAGACAGATGAATTCCCAATAACTACTTCGTGTTGTGTGTATTCAACTCACACAGTTGAACCTTCCTTTAGACAGAGCAGTTTGGAAACACTCTTTTTGTGGAATTTGCAAGTGGAGATTTCAAGCGATATGGGGCCAATCTTAGAAATCGAAACATCTTTGTATAAAAACTAGACAGAATCATTCTCAGAAACTACTTTGTGATGTGTGTGTTCAACACACAGGGGTTAAAGTTTCTTTTCATAGAGCAGTTTGGAAACACTCTCTTTGTTAAGTCTGCAAGGGGATATTTAGACCTCTTTGAGGCCTTCGTTGGAAACGGGATTTCTTCATATAAAGATAGAGAGATGAATTCCCAGTAACTTCTTTGTATTGTGGGTATTCAACTCACAGAGTTGAACCTTCCTTTAGACAGAGCAGTTTGGCAACACTCTTTTTGTGGAATTTGCAAGTGGAGATTTCAAGCGATTTGAGGCCAATCTTAGAAATCGAAATATCTTTGTATAAAAACTAGACAGAATCATTCTCAGAAACTACTTTGTGATGTGTGCGTTCAACTCACAGAGTTAAATCTTTCTTTTCATAGAGCAGTTTGGAAACACTCTGTTTGTTAAGTCTGCAAAGGGATATTTAGACCTATTTGAGGCCTTCGTTGGAAACGGGATTACTTCATATAAAGCTAGACAGATGAATTCTCAGTAACTTCTTTGTGTTGTGTGTATTCAACTCACTGAGTTGAACCTTTCTTTAGACAGAGCAGATTTGAAACACTCTTTTTCTGGGTTTTACAAGTGGAGATTTCAAGCGATTTGAGCCCAATTGTAGTAAAGGAGATATCTTCGTTTAAACATTAGACAGAATCATTCTCAGAAACTACTCTGTGGTGTGTGCATTCAACTCACAGAGTTTCACCTTTCTTTTCATAGAGCAGTTTGGAAACACTCTGTTTTTTAAATTTGGAAGAGGATATTTGGATCCCTTTGAGACCTTCGTTGGAAACGGGATTTCTCAGTATACTGCTAGACACATAAATTCCCAGTAACTTCTTTGTGTTGTGTGTATGCAACTCACAGAGTTGAAACATCTTTTAGACACAGCAGTTTGGAAACACTCTTTTTGTGGAATTTGCAAGTGGAGACATCAAGCGATTTGGGGCCAATCTTAGAAATCGTAACATCTTTGTATAAAAGCTAGACAGAATCATTCTCAGAAACTACTTTGTGATGTGTGCGTTCAACTCACAGAGTTTAACCTTTCTTTTCATAGAGCAGTTTGGAAACATTCTGTTTGTTAAGTCTGCAAAGGGATATTTAGACTTATTTGAGGCCTTCTTTGGAAACGGGATTTTTCATATAAAGCTAGACAGATGAATTCTCAGTAACTTCTTTGTGTTGTGTGTATTCAACTCACGGAGTTGAACCTTTCTTTAGACAGAGCAGATTTGAAACACTCTTTTTGTGGATTTTACAAGTGGAGATTTCAGGCGATTTGAGGCCAATTGTAGTAAAGGAAATATCTTCGTTTAAAAACTAGACAGAAACATTCTCAGAAACTACTCTGTAGTGTGTGCATTCAACCCACAGAGTTTAACCTTTCTTTTCATAGAGCAGTTTGGAAACACTCTGTTTGTTAAGTCTGCAAGGGGATATTTAGACCTCTTTGAGGCCTTCGTTGGAAACGGGATTTCTCAGTATACTGCTAGACAGATGAATTCCCAATAACTACTTTGTGTTGTGTGTATTCAACTCACACAGTAGAAACTTCCTTTAGACAGAGCAGTTTGGAAACACACTTTTTGTGGAATTTGCAAGTGGAGATTTCAAGCGATATGGGGCCAATCTTAGAAATCGAAACATCTTTGTATAAAAATCTAGACAGAATCATTCTCAGAAACTACTTTGTGATGTGTGTGTTCAACTCACAGAGTTTAACCTTTCTTTTCATAGAGCAGCTTGGAAACACTCTCTTTGTTATGTCTGCAAGGGGATATTTAGACCTCTTTGAGGCCTTCGTTGGAAACGGGATTTCTTCATATAAAGATAGAGAGATGAATTCCCAGTAACTTCTTTGTGTTGTGTGTATTCAACTCACAGAGTTGAACCTTCCTTTAGACACAGCAGTTTGGCAACACTCTTTTTGTGCAATTTGCAAGTGGAGATTTCAAGCGATTTGGGGCCAATCTTAGAAATCGAAATATCTTTGTATAAAAACTAGACAGAATCATTCTCAGAAACTACTTTGTGATGTGTGCGTTCAACTCACAGAGTTTAACCTTTCTTTTCATAGAGCAGTTTGGAAACACTCTGTTTGTTAAGTCTGCAAAGGGATATTTAGACCTATTTCATGCCTTCGTTGGAAAGGGGATTTCTTCATATAAAGCTAGACAGATGAATTCTCAGTAACTTCTTTGTGTTGTGTGTATTCAACTCACAGAGTTGAACCTTTCTTTAGACAGAGCAGATTTGAAACACTCTTTTTGTGGATTTTACAAGTGGAGATTTCAAGCGATTTGAGGCCAATTGTAGTAAAGGAGATATCTTCGTTTAAAAACTAGACAGAATCATTCTCAAAAACTATTCTGTGGTGTGTGTATTCAACTCACAGAGTTTCACCTTTCTTTTCATAGAGCAGTTTGGAAACACTGTGTTTGTTAAGTCTGCAAGGGGATATTTAGACCTCTTTGAGGCCTTCGTTGGAAACGGGATTTCTCAGTATACTGCTAGACAGATGAATTCGCAATAACTACTTTGTGTTGTGTGTATTCAACTCACACAGTTGAACCTTCCTTTAGACAGAGCAGTTTGGAAACACTCTTTTTGTGGAATTTGCAAGTGGAGATTTCAAGCGATATGGGGCCAATCTTAGAAATCGAAACATCTTTGTATAAAAACTAGACAGAATCATTCTCAGAAACTACTTTGTGATGTGTGTGTTCAACTCACAGAGGTTAACCTTTCTTTTCATAGAGCAGTTTGGAAACACTCTCTTTGTTAAGTCTGCAAGGGGATATTTAGACCTCTTTGAGGCCTTCGTTGGAAACGGGATTTCTTCATATAAAGATAGAGAGATGAATTCCCAGTAACTTCTTTGTGTTGTGTGTATTCAACTCACAGAGTTGAACCTTCCTTTAGACAGAGCAGTTTGGCAACACTCTTTTTGTGGAATTTGCAAGTGGAGATTTCAAGCGATTTGGGGCCAATCTTAGAAATCGAAATATCTTTGTATAAAAACTAGACAGAATCATTCTCAGAAACTACTTTTTGATGTGTGCGTTCAACTCACAGAGTTTAATCTTTCTTTTCATAGAGCAGTTTGGAAACACTCTTTTTGTTCAGTCTGCAAAGGGATATTTAGACCTCTTTGAGGCCTTCGTTGGAAACGGGATTTCTTCATATGAAGCTAGACAGATGAATTCTCAGTAACTTCTTTGTGTTGTGTGTATTCAACTCACAGAGTTGAACCTTTCTTTAGACAGAGCAGATTTGAAACACTGTTTTTGTGGATTTTACAAGTGGAGATTTCAAGCGATTTGAGGCCAGTTTTAGTAAAGGAGATACCTTCGTTTAAAAACTAGACAGAATCATTCTCAGAAACTACTCTGTGGTGTGTGCATTCAACTCACAGAGTTTCACCTTTCTTTTCATAGAGCAGTTTGGAAACACTCTGTTTGTTAAGTTTGGAAGAGGATATTTGGATCCATTTGAGACCTTCGTTTGAAACGGGATTTCTCAGTATACTGCTAGACACATAAATTCCCAGTAAGTTCTTTGTGTTGTGTGTATTCAACTCACAGAGTTGAAACATCTTTTAGACACAGCAGCTTGGAAACACTCTTTTTGTGGAATTTGCAAGTGGAGATTTCAAGCGATTTGAGGCCAATCTTAGAAATCGAAATACCTTTGTATAAAAACTAGACAGAATCATTCTCAGAAACTACTTTGTGATGTGTGCGTTCCACTCACAGAGTTTAACCTTTCTTTTCATAGAGCAGTTTGGAAACATTCTGTTTGTTAAGTCTGCAAAGGGATATTTAGACCTATTTGAGGTCTTCGTTGGAAACGGGATTTCTTCATATAAAGCTAGAGAGATGAATTCTCAGTAACTTCTTTGTGTTGTGTGTATTCAACTCACAGAGTTGAACCTTTCTTTAGACAGAGCAGATTTGAAACACTCTTTTTGTGGATTTTACAAGTGGAGATTTCAAGCGATTTGAGGCCAATTGTAGTAAAGGAGATATCTTCGTTTAAAAATTAGACAGAATCATTCTCAGAAACTACTCTGTGGTGTGTGCATTCAACTCACAGAGTTTCACCTTTCTTTTCATAGAGCAGTTTGGAAACACTCCGTTTGTTAAGTTTGGAAGAGGATATTTGGATCCCTTTGAGTCCTTCGTTGGAAACGGGATTTCTCAGTATACTGCTAGACACATAAATTCCCAGTAAGTTCTTTGTGTTGTGTGTATTCAACTCACAGAGTTGAAACATCTTTTAGACACAGCAGTTTGAAAACACTCTTTTTGTGGATTTTACAAGTGGAGATTTCAAGCGATTTGAGGCCAATCTTAGAAATCGAAATATCTTTGTATAAAAACTAGACAGAATCATTCTCAGAAACTACTTTGTGATGTGTGCGTTCAACTCACAGAGTTTAACCGTACTTTTCATAGAGCAGTTTGGAAACACTCTGTTTGTTAAGACTGCAAGGGGATATTTAGACCTCTTTGAGGCCTTCGTTGGAAACGGGATTTCTCAGTATACTGCTAGACAGATGAATTCCCAATAACTACTTTGTGTTGTGTGTATTCAACTCACACAGTTGAACCTTCCTTTAGACAGAGCAGTTTGGAAACACTCTTTTTGTGGAATTTGCAAGTGGAGATTTCAAGCGATATGGGGCCAATCTTAGAAATCGAAACATCTTTGTATAAAAACTAGACAGAATCATTCTCAGAAACTACTTTGTGATGTGTGTGTTCAACTCACAGAGTTTAACCTTTCTTTTCATAGAGCAGTTTGGAAACACTCTGTTTGTTAAGTCTGCAAGGGGATATTTAGACCTCTTTGAGGCCTTCGTTGGAAAGGGGATTTCTTCATTATAAAGATAGAGAGATGAATTCCCAGTAACTTCTTTGTGTTGTGTGTATTCAACTCACAGAGTTGAACCTTCCTTTAGACAGAGCAGTTTGGCAACACTCTTATTGTGGAATTTGCAAGTGGAGATTTCAAGCGATTTGGGGCTAATCTTAGAAATCGAAATATCTTTGTATAAAAACTAGACAGAATCATTCTCAGAAACTACTTTGTGATGTGTGCGTTCAACTCACAGAGTTTAACCTTTCTTGTCATGGAGCAGTTTGGAAACACTCTGTTTGTTAAGTCTGCATAGGGATATTTAGACCTATTTGAGGCCTTCGTTGGAAACGGGATTTCTTTATATAAAGCTAGAGAGATGAATTCTCAGTAACTTCTTTGTGTTGTGTGTATTCAACTCACAGAGTTGAACCTTTCTTTAGACAGAGCAGATTTGAAACACTCTTTTTGTGGATTTTACAAGTGGAGATTTCAAGCGATTTGAGGCCAATTGTAGTAAAGGAGATATCTTCGTTTAAAAACTAGACAGAATCATTCTCAGAAACTACTCTGTGGTGTGTGCATTCAACTGACCGAGTTTCACCTTTCTTTTCATAGAGCAGTTTGGAAACACTCTGTTTGATAAGTTTGGAAGAGGATATTTGGATCCCTTTGAGACCTTCGTTGGAAAAGGGATTTCTCAGTATACTGCTAGACACATAAATTCCCAGTAACTTCTTTGTGTTGTGTGTATTCAACTCACAGAGTTGAAACATCTTTTAGACACAGCAGTTTGGAAACACTCTTTTTGTGGAATTTGCAAGTGGAGATTTCAAGCGATTTGGGGCCAATCTTAGAAATTGAAATATCTTTGTATAAAAACTAGACAGAATCATTCTCAGAAACTACTTTTTGATGTGTGCGTTCAACTCACAGAGTTTAGTCTTTCTTTTCATAGAGCAGTTTGGAAACACTCTTTTTGTTCAGTCTGCAAAGGGATATTTAGACCTCTTTGAGGCCTTCGTTGGAAACGGGATTTCTTCATATGAAGCTAGACAGATGAATTCTCAGTAACTTCTTTGTGTTGTGTGTATTCAACTCACAGAGTTGAACCTTTCTTTAGACAGAGCAGATTTGAAACACTGTTTTTGTGGATTTTACAAGTGGAGATTTCAAGCGATTTGAGGCCAGTTTTAGTAAAGGAGATACCTTCGTTTAAAAACTAGACAGAATCATTCTCAGAAACTACTCTGTGGTGTGTGCATTCAACTCACAGAGTTTCACCTTTCTTTTCATAGAGCAGTTTGGAAACACTCTGTTTGTTAAGTTTGGAAGAGGATATTTGGATCCATTTGAGACCTTCGTTTGAAACGGGATTTCTCAGTATACTGCTAGACACATAAATTCCCAGTAAGTTCTTTGTGTTGTGTGTATTCAACTCACAGAGTTGAAACATCTTTTAGACACAGCAGCTTGGAAACACTCTTTTTGTGGAATTTGCAAGTGGAGATTTCAAGCGATTTGAGGCCAATCTTAGAAATCGAAATACCTTTGTATAAAAACTAGACAGAATCATTCTCAGAAACTACTTTGTGATGTGTGCGTTCCACTCACAGAGTTTAACCTTTCTTTTCATAGAGCAGTTTGGAAACATTCTGTTTGTTAAGTCTGCAAAGGGATATTTAGACCTATTTGAGGTCTTCGTTGGAAACGGGATTTCTTCATATAAAGCTAGAGAGATGAATTCTCAGTAACTTCTTTGTGTTGTGTGTATTCAACTCACAGAGTTGAACCTTTCTTTAGACAGAGCAGATTTGAAACACTCTTTTTGTGGATTTTACAAGTGGAGATTTCAAGCGATTTGAGGCCAATTGTAGTAAAGGAGATATCTTCGTTTAAAAATTAGACAGAATCATTCTCAGAAACTACTCTGTGGTGTGTGCATTCAACTCACAGAGTTTCACCTTTCTTTTCATAGAGCAGTTTGGAAACACTCCGTTTGTTAAGTTTGGAAGAGGATATTTGGATCCCTTTGAGTCCTTCGTTGGAAACGGGATTTCTCAGTATACTGCTAGACACATAAATTCCCAGTAAGTTCTTTGTGTTGTGTGTATTCAACTCACAGAGTTGAAACATCTTTTAGACACAGCAGTTTGAAAACACTCTTTTTGTGGATTTTACAAGTGGAGATTTCAAGCGATTTGAGGCCAATCTTAGAAATCGAAATATCTTTGTATAAAAACTAGACAGAATCATTCTCAGAAACTACTTTGTGATGTGTGCGTTCAACTCACAGAGTTTAACCGTACTTTTCATAGAGCAGTTTGGAAACACTCTGTTTGTTAAGACTGCAAGGGGATATTTAGACCTCTTTGAGGCCTTCGTTGGAAACGGGATTTCTCAGTATACTGCTAGACAGATGAATTCCCAATAACTACTTTGTGTTGTGTGTATTCAACTCACACAGTTGAACCTTCCTTTAGACAGAGCAGTTTGGAAACACTCTTTTTGTGGAATTTGCAAGTGGAGATTTCAAGCGATATGGGGCCAATCTTAGAAATCGAAACATCTTTGTATAAAAACTAGACAGAATCATTCTCAGAAACTACTTTGTGATGTGTGTGTTCAACTCACAGAGTTTAACCTTTCTTTTCATAGAGCAGTTTGGAAACACTCTGTTTGTTAAGTCTGCAAGGGGATATTTAGACCTCTTTGAGGCCTTCGTTGGAAAGGGGATTTCTTCATTATAAAGATAGAGAGATGAATTCCCAGTAACTTCTTTGTGTTGTGTGTATTCAACTCACAGAGTTGAACCTTCCTTTAGACAGAGCAGTTTGGCAACACTCTTATTGTGGAATTTGCAAGTGGAGATTTCAAGCGATTTGGGGCTAATCTTAGAAATCGAAATATCTTTGTATAAAAACTAGACAGAATCATTCTCAGAAACTACTTTGTGATGTGTGCGTTCAACTCACAGAGTTTAACCTTTCTTGTCATGGAGCAGTTTGGAAACACTCTGTTTGTTAAGTCTGCATAGGGATATTTAGACCTATTTGAGGCCTTCGTTGGAAACGGGATTTCTTTATATAAAGCTAGAGAGATGAATTCTCAGTAACTTCTTTGTGTTGTGTGTATTCAACTCACAGAGTTGAACCTTTCTTTAGACAGAGCAGATTTGAAACACTCTTTTTGTGGATTTTACAAGTGGAGATTTCAAGCGATTTGAGGCCAATTGTAGTAAAGGAGATATCTTCGTTTAAAAACTAGACAGAATCATTCTCAGAAACTACTCTGTGGTGTGTGCATTCAACTGACCGAGTTTCACCTTTCTTTTCATAGAGCAGTTTGGAAACACTCTGTTTGATAAGTTTGGAAGAGGATATTTGGATCCCTTTGAGACCTTCGTTGGAAAAGGGATTTCTCAGTATACTGCTAGACACATAAATTCCCAGTAACTTCTTTGTGTTGTGTGTATTCAACTCACAGAGTTGAAACATCTTTTAGACACAGCAGTTTGGAAACACTCTTTTTGTGGAATTTGCAAGTGGAGATTTCAAGCGATTTGGGGCCAATCTTAGAAATTGAAATATCTTTGTATAAAAACTAGACAGAATCATTCTCAGAAACTACTTTTTGATGTGTGCGTTCAACTCAGAGAGTTTAGTCTTTCTTTTCATAGAGCAGTTTGGAAACACTCTTTTTGTTCAGTCTGCAAAGGGATATTTAGACCTCTTTGAGGCCTTCGTTGGAAACGGGATTTCTTCATATGAAGCTAGACAGATGAATTCTCAGTAACTTCTTTGTGTTGTGTGTATTCAACTCACAGAGTTGAACCTTTCTTTAGACAGAGCAGATTTGAAACACTGTTTTTGTGGATTTTACAAGTGGAGATTTCAAGCGATTTGAGGCCAGTTTTAGTAAAGGAGACACCTTCGTTTAAAAACTAGACAGAATCATTCTCAGAAACTACTCTGTGGTGTGTGCATTCAACTCACAGAGTTTCACCTTTCTTTTCATAGAGCAGTTTGGAAACACTCTGTTTGTTAAGTTTGGAAGAGGATATTTGGATCCCTTTGAGACCTTCGTTGGAAACAGGATTTCTCAGTATACTGCTAGACACATAAATTCCCAGTAACTTCTTTGTGTTGTGTGTATTCAACTCACAGAGTTGAAACATCTTTTAGACACAGCAGCTTGGAAACACTCATTTTGTGGAATTTGCAAGTGGAGATTTCAAGCGATTTGAGGCCAATCTTAGAAATCGAAATACCTTTGTATAAAAACTAGACAGAATCATTCTCAGAAACTACTTTGTGATGTGTGCGTTCCACTCACAGAGTTTAACCTTTCTTTTCATAGAGCAGTTTGGAAACACTCTGTTTGTTAAGTTTGGAAGAGGATATTTGGATCCATTTGAGACCTTCGTTTGAAACGGGATTTCTCAGTATACTGCTAGACACATAAATTCCCAGTAAGTTCTTTGTGTTGTGTGTATTCAACTCACAGAGTTGAAACATCTTTTAGACACAGCAGCTTGGAAACACTCTTTTTGTGGAATTTGCAAGTGGAGATTTCAAGCGATTTGAGGCCAATCTTAGAAATCGAAATACCTTTGTATAAAAACTAGACAGAATCATTCTCAGAAACTACTTTGTGATGTGTGCGTTCCACTCACAGAGTTTAACCTTTCTTTTCATAGAGCAGTTTGGAAACATTCTGTTTGTTAAGTCTGCAAAGGGATATTTAGACCTATTTGAGGTCTTCGTTGGAAACGGGATTTCTTCATATAAAGCTAGAGAGATGAATTCTCAGTAACTTCTTTGTGTTGTGTGTATTCAACTCACAGAGTTGAACCTTTCTTTAGACAGAGCAGATTTGAAACACTCTTTTTGTGGATTTTACAAGTGGAGATTTCAAGCGATTTGAGGCCAATTGTAGTAAAGGAGATATCTTCGTTTAAAAATTAGACAGAATCATTCTCAGAAACTACTCTGTGGTGTGTGCATTCAACTCACAGAGTTTCACCTTTCTTTTCATAGAGCAGTTTGGAAACACTCCGTTTGTTAAGTTTGGAAGAGGATATTTGGATCCCTTTGAGTCCTTCGTTGGAAACGGGATTTCTCAGTATACTGCTAGACACATAAATTCCCAGTAAGTTCTTTGTGTTGTGTGTATTCAACTCACAGAGTTGAAACATCTTTTAGACACAGCAGTTTGAAAACACTCTTTTTGTGGATTTTACAAGTGGAGATTTCAAGCGATTTGAGGCCAATCTTAGAAATCGAAATATCTTTGTATAAAAACTAGACAGAATCATTCTCAGAAACTACTTTGTGATGTGTGCGTTCAACTCACAGAGTTTAACCGTACTTTTCATAGAGCAGTTTGGAAACACTCTGTTTGTTAAGACTGCAAGGGGATATTTAGACCTCTTTGAGGCCTTCGTTGGAAACGGGATTTCTCAGTATACTGCTAGACAGATGAATTCCCAATAACTACTTTGTGTTGTGTGTATTCAACTCACACAGTTGAACCTTCCTTTAGACAGAGCAGTTTGGAAACACTCTTTTTGTGGAATTTGCAAGTGGAGATTTCAAGCGATATGGGGCCAATCTTAGAAATCGAAACATCTTTGTATAAAAACTAGACAGAATCATTCTCAGAAACTACTTTGTGATGTGTGTGTTCAACTCACAGAGGTTAACCTTTCTTTTCATAGAGCAGTTTGGAAACACTCTGTTTGTTAAGTCTGCAAGGGGATATTTAGACCTCTTTGAGGCCTTCGTTGGAAAGGGGATTTCTTCATTATAAAGATAGAGAGATGAATTCCCAGTAACTTCTTTGTGTTGTGTGTATTCAACTCACAGAGTTGAACCTTCCTTTAGACAGAGCAGTTTGGCAACACTCTTATTGTGGAATTTGCAAGTGGAGATTTCAAGCGATTTGGGGCTAATCTTAGAAATCGAAATATCTTTGTATAAAAACTAGACAGAATCATTCTCAGAAACTACTTTGTGATGTGTGCGTTCAACTCACAGAGTTTAACCTTTCTTGTCATGGAGCAGTTTGGAAACACTCTGTTTGTTAAGTCTGCATAGGGATATTTAGACCTATTTGAGGCCTTCGTTGGAAACGGGATTTCTTTATATAAAGCTAGAGAGATGAATTCTCAGTAACTTCTTTGTGTTGTGTGTATTCAACTCACAGAGTTGAACCTTTCTTTAGACAGAGCAGATTTGAAACACTCTTTTTGTGGATTTTACAAGTGGAGATTTCAAGCGATTTGAGGCCAATTGTAGTAAAGGAGATATCTTCGTTTAAAAACTAGACAGAATCATTCTCAGAAACTACTCTGTGGTGTGTGCATTCAACTGACCGAGTTTCACCTTTCTTTTCATAGAGCAGTTTGGAAACACTCTGTTTGATAAGTTTGGAAGAGGATATTTGGATCCCTTTGAGACCTTCGTTGGAAAAGGGATTTCTCAGTATACTGCTAGACACATAAATTCCCAGTAACTTCTTTGTGTTGTGTGTATTCAACTCACAGAGTTGAAACATCTTTTAGACACAGCAGTTTGGAAACACTCTTTTTGTGGAATTTGCAAGTGGAGATTTCAAGCGATTTGGGGCCAATCTTAGAAATTGAAATATCTTTGTATAAAAACTAGACAGAATCATTCTCAGAAACTACTTTTTGATGTGTGCGTTCAACTCACAGAGTTTAGTCTTTCTTTTCATAGAGCAGTTTGGAAACACTCTTTTTGTTCAGTCTGCAAAGGGATATTTAGACCTCTTTGAGGCCTTCGTTGGAAACGGGATTTCTTCATATGAAGCTAGACAGATGAATTCTCAGTAACTTCTTTGTGTTGTGTGTATTCAACTCACAGAGTTGAACCTTTCTTTAGACAGAGCAGATTTGAAACACTGTTTTTGTGGATTTTACAAGTGGAGATTTCAAGCGATTTGAGGCCAGTTTTAGTAAAGGAGACACCTTCGTTTAAAAACTAGACAGAATCATTCTCAGAAACTACTCTGTGGTGTGTGCATTCAACTCACAGAGTTTCACCTTTCTTTTCATAGAGCAGTTTGGAAACACTCTGTTTGTTAAGTTTGGAAGAGGATATTTGGATCCCTTTGAGACCTTCGTTGGAAACAGGATTTCTCAGTATACTGCTAGACACATAAATTCCCAGTAACTTCTTTGTGTTGTGTGTATTCAACTCACAGAGTTGAAACATCTTTTAGACACAGCAGCTTGGAAACACTCATTTTGTGGAATTTGCAAGTGGAGATTTCAAGCGATTTGAGGCCAATCTTAGAAATCGAAATACCTTTGTATAAAAACTAGACAGAATCATTCTCAGAAACTACTTTGTGATGTGTGCGTTCCACTCACAGAGTTTAACCTTTCTTTTCATAGAGCAGTTTGGAAACATTCTGTTTGGTAAGTCTGCAAAGGGATATTTAGACCTATTTGAGGTCTTCGTTAGAAACGGGATTTCTTCATATAAAGCTAGAGAGATGAATTCTCAGTAACTTCTTTGTGTTGTGTGTATTCAACTCACAGAGTTGAACCTTTCTTTAGACAGAGCAGATTTGAAACACTCTTTTTGTGGAATTTGAAAGTGGAGATTTCAAGCGATATTGGGACAATCTTAGAAATCGAAACATCTTTGTATAAAAAGTAGACAGAATCATTCTCAGAAACTACTTTGTGATGTGTGTGTTCAATTCACAGAGGTTAACCTTTCTTTTCATAGAGCAGTTTGGAAACACTCTCTTTGTTAAGTCTGCAAGGGGATATTTAGACCTCTTTGAGGCCTTCGTTGGAAACGGGATTTCTTCATATAAAGATAGAGAGATGAATTCCCAGTAACTTCTTTGTGTTGTGTGTATTCAACTCAAAGAGTTGAACCTTCCTTTAGACAGAGCAGTTTGGCAACACTCTTTTTGTGGAATTTGCAAGTGGAGATTTCAAGCGATTTGAGGCCAATCTTAGAAATCGAAATATCTTTGTATAAAAACTAGACAGAATCATTCTCAGAAACTACTTTGTGATGTGTGCGTTCAACTCACAGAGTTTAACCTTTCTTTTCATAGAGCAGTTTGGAAACACTCTCTTTGTTAAGTCTGCAAAGGGATATTTAGACCTATTTGAGGCCTTCGTTGGAAACGGGATTTGTTCATATAAAGCTAGACAGATGAATTCTCAGTAACTTCTTTGTGTTGTGTGTATTCAACTCACAGAGTTGAACCTTTCTTTAGAGAGAGCAGATTTGAATCACTCTTTTTGTGGACTTCACAAGTGGAGATTTCAAGCGATTTGAGGCCAATTGTAGTAAAGGAGATATCTTCGTTTAAAAACTAGACAGAAACATTCTCAGAAACTACTCTGTGGTGTGTGCATTCAACTCACAGAGTTTCACCTTTCTTTTCATAAAGCAGTTTGGAAACAGTCTGTTTGTTAAGTCTGCAAGGGGATATTTAGACCTCTTTGAGGCCTTCGTTGGAAACGGGATTTCTCAGTATACTGCTAGACAGATGAATTCCCAATAACTACTTTGTGTTGTGTGTATTCAACTCACACAGTTGAACCTTCCTTTAGACAGAGCAGTTTGGAAACACTCTTTTTGTGGAATTTGCAAGTGGAGATTTCAAGCGATATGGGGCCAATCTTAGAAATCGAAACATCTTTGTATAAAAACTAGACAGAATCATTCTCAGAAACTACTTTGTGATGTGTGTGTTCAACTCACAGAGGTTAACCTTTCTTTTCATAGAGCAGTTTGGAAACACTCTCTTTGTTAAGTCTGCAAGGGGATATTTAGACCTCTTTGAGGCCTTCTTTGGAAACGGGATTTCTTCATATAAAGATAGAGAGATGAATTCCCAGTAACTTCTTTGTGTTGTGTGTATTCAACTCACAGAGTTGAACCTTCCTTTAGACAGAGCAGTTTGGCAACACTCTTTTTGTGGAATTTGCAAGTGGAGATTTCAAGCGATTTGGGGCCAATCTTAGAAATCGAAATATCTTTGTATAAAAACTAGACAGAATCATTCTCAGAAACTACTTTTTGATGTGTGCGTTCAACTCACAGAGTTTAATCTTTCTTTTCATAGAGCAGTTTGGAAACACTCTTTTTGTTCAGTCTGCAAAGGTATATTTAGACCTCTTTGAAGCCTTCGTTGGAAACGGGATTTCTTCATATGAAGCTAGACAGATGAATTCTCAGTAACTTCTTTGTGTTGTGTGTATTCAACTCACAGAGTTGAACCTTTCTTTAGACAGAGCAGATTTGAAACACTGTTTTTGTGGATTTTACAAGTGGAGATTTCAAGCGATTAGAGGCCAGTTTTAGTAAAGGAGATACCTTCGTTTAAAAACTAGACAGAATCATTCTCAGAAACTACTCTGTGGTGTGTGCATTCAACTCACAGAGTTTCACCTTTCTTTTCATAGAGCAGTTTGGAAACACTCTGTTTGTTAAGTTTGGAAGAGGATATTTGGATCCCTTTGAGACCTTCGTTGGAAAAGGGATTTCTCAGTATACTGCTAGACACATAAATTCCCAGTAACTTCTTTGTGTTGTGTGTATTCAACTCACAGAGTTGAAACATCTTTTAGACACAGCAGTTTGGAAACACTCTTTTTGTGGAATTTGCAAGTGGAGATTTCAAGCGATTTGAGGCCAATCTTAGAAATCGAAATATCTTTGTATAAAAAGTAGACAGAATCATGCTCAGAAACTACTTTGTGATGTGTGCGTTCAACTCACAGAGTTTAACCTTTCTTTTCATAGAGCAGTTTGGAAACACTCAGTTTGTTAAGTCTGCAAAGGGATATTTAGACCTATTTGAGGCCTTCGTTAGAAACGGGATTTCTTCATATAAAGCTAGACAGATGAATTCTCAGTAACTTCTTTGTGTTGTGTGTATTCAACTTACGGAGTTGAACCTTTCTTTAGACAGAGCAGATTTGGAACACTCTTTTTGTGGATTTCACAAGTGGAGATTTCAAGCGATTTGAGCCCAATTGTAGTAAAGGAGATATCTTCGTTTAAAAACTAGACAGAAACATTCTCAGAAACTACTCTGTGGTGTGTGCATTCAACTCACAGAGTTTAACCTTTCTTTTCATAGAGCAGTTTGGAAACACTCTGTTTGTTAAGTCTGCAAGGGGATATTTAGGCCTCTTTGAGGCCTTCGTGGGAAACGGGATTTCCCAGTATACTGCTAGACAGATGAATTCCCAATAGCTACTTTGTGTTGTGTGTATTCAACTCACACAGTTGAACCTTCCTTTAGACAGAGCAGTTTGGAAACACTCTTTTTGTGGAATTTGAAAGTGGAGATTTCAAGCGATATTGGGACAATCTTAGAAATCGAAACATCTTTGTATAAAAACTAGACAGAATCATTCTCAGAAACTACTTTGTGATGTGTGTGTTCAATTCACAGAGGTTAACCTTTCTTTTCATAGAGCAGTTTGGAAACACTCTCTTTGTTAAGTCTGCAAGGGGATATTTAGACCTCTTTGAGGCCTTCGTTGGAAACGGGATTTCTTCATATAAAGATAGAGAGATGAATTCCCAGTAACTTCTTTGTGTTGTGTGTATTCAACTCAAAGAGTTGAACCTTCCTTTAGACAGAGCAGTTTGGCAACACTCTTTTTGTGGAATTTGCAAGTGGAGATTTCAAGCGATTTGGGGCCAATCTTAGAAATCGAAATATCTTTGTATAAAAACTAGACAGAATCATTCTCAGAAACTACTTTGTGACGTGTGCGTTCAACTCACAGAGTTTAACCTTTCTTTTCATAGAGCAGTTTGGAAACACTCTTTTTGTTCAGTCTGCAAAGGGATATTTAGACCTCTTTGAGGCCTTCGTTGGAAACGGGATTTCTTCATATGAAGCTAGACAGATGAATTCTCAGTAACTTCTTTGTGTTGTGTGTATTCAACTCACAGAGTTGAAACTTCCTTTAGACAGAGCAGTTTGGCAACACTCTTTTTGTGGAATTTGCAAGTGGAGATTTCAAGCGATTTGGGGCCAATCTTAGAAATCGAAATATCTTTGTATAAAAACTAGACAGAATCATTCTCAGAAACTACTTTGCGATGTGTGCGTTCAACTCACAGAGTTTAACCTTTCTTTTCATAGAGCAATTTGGAAACACTCTGTTTGTGAAGTCTGCAAAGGGATATTTAGACCTATTTGAGGCCTTCGTTGGAAACGGGATTTCTTCATATAAAGCTAGACAGATGAATTCTCAGTAACTTCTTTGTGTTGTGTGTATTCAACTCACAGAGTTGAACCTTTCTTTAGACAGAGCAGATTTGAAACACTCTTTTTGTGGATTTTACAAGTGGAGATTTCAAGCGATTTGAGGCCAATTGTAGTAAAGGAGATATCTTCGTTTAAAAATTAGACAGAATCATTCTCAGAAACTACTCTGTGGTGTGTGCATTCAACTCACAGAGTTTCACCTTTCTTTTCATAGAGCAGTTTGGAAACACTCTGTTTGTTAAGTTTGGAAGAGGATATTTGGATCCCCTTGAGACCTTCGTTGGAAAAGGGATTTCTCAGTATACTGCTAGACACATAAATTCCCAGTAACTTCTTTGTGTTGTGTGTATTCAACTCACAGAGTTGAAACATCTTTTAGACACAGCAGTTTGGCAACACTCTTTTTGTGGAATTTGCAAGTGGAGATTTCAAGCGATTTGAGGCCAATCTTAGAAATCGAAATATCTTTGTATAAAAACTAGACAGAATCATTCTCAGAAACTACTTTGTGATGTGTGCGTTCAACTCACAGAGTTTAACCTTTCTTTTCATAGAGCAGTTTGGAAACACTCTCTTTGTTAAGTCTGCAAAGGGATATTTAGACCTATTTGAGGCCTTCGTTGGAAACGGGATTTGTTCATATAAAGCTAGACAGATGAATTCTCAGTAACTTCTTTGTGTTGTGTGTATTCAACTCACAGAGTTGAACCTTTCTTTAGACAGAGCAGATTTGAAACACTCTTTTTGTGGATTTCACAAGTGGAGATTTCAAGCGATTTGAGGCCAATTGTAGTAAAGGAGATATCTTCGTTTAAAAACTAGACAGAAACATTCTCAGAAACTACTCTGTGGTGTGTGCATTCAACTCACAGAGTTTCACCTTTCTTTTCATAGAGCAGTTTGGAAACACTCTGTTTGTTAAGTCTGCAAGGGGATATTTAGACATCTTTGAGGCCTTCGTTGGAAACGGGATTTCTCAGTATACTGCTAGACAGATGAATTCCCAATAACTACTTTGTGTTGTGTGTATTCAACTCACACAGTTGAACCTTCCTTTAGACAGAGCAGTTTGGAAACACTCTTTTTGTGGAATTTGCAAGTGGAGATTTCAAGCGATATGGGGCCAATCTTAGAAATCGAAACATCTTTGTATAAAAACTAGACAGAATCATTCTCAGAAACTACTTTGTGATGTGTGTGTTCAACTCACAGAGGTTAACCTTTCTTTTCATAGAGCAGTTTGGAAACACTCTGTTTGTTAAGTCTGCAAGGGGATATTTAGACCTCTTTGAGGCCTTCGTTGGAAAGGGGATTTCTTCATTATAAAGATAGAGAGATGAATTCCCAGTAACTTCTTTGTGTTGTGTGTATTCAACTCACAGAGTTGAACCTTCCTTTAGACAGAGCAGTTTGGCAACACTCTTATTGTGGAATTTGCAAGTGGAGATTTCAAGCGATTTGGGGCTAATCTTAGAAATCGAAATATCTTTGTATAAAAACTAGACAGAATCATTCTCAGAAACTACTTTGTGATGTGTGCGTTCAACTCACAGAGTTTAACCTTTCTTGTCATGGAGCAGTTTGGAAACACTCTGTTTGTTAAGTCTGCATAGGGATATTTAGACCTATTTGAGGCCTTCGTTGGAAACGGGATTTCTTTATATAAAGCTAGAGAGATGAATTCTCAGTAACTTCTTTGTGTTGTGTGTATTCAACTCACAGAGTTGAACCTTTCTTTAGACAGAGCAGATTTGAAACACTCTTTTTGTGGATTTTACAAGTGGAGATTTCAAGCGATTTGAGGCCAATTGTAGTAAAGGAGATATCTTCGTTTAAAAACTAGACAGAATCATTCTCAGAAACTACTCTGTGGTGTGTGCATTCAACTGACCGAGTTTCACCTTTCTTTTCATAGAGCAGTTTGGAAACACTCTGTTTGATAAGTTTGGAAGAGGATATTTGGATCCCTTTGAGACCTTCGTTGGAAAAGGGATTTCTCAGTATACTGCTAGACACATAAATTCCCAGTAACTTCTTTGTGTTGTGTGTATTCAACTCACAGAGTTGAAACATCTTTTAGACACAGCAGTTTGGAAACACTCTTTTTGTGGAATTTGCAAGTGGAGATTTCAAGCGATTTGGGGCCAATCTTAGAAATTGAAATATCTTTGTATAAAAACTAGACAGAATCATTCTCAGAAACTACTTTTTGATGTGTGCGTTCAACTCACAGAGTTTAGTCTTTCTTTTCATAGAGCAGTTTGGAAACACTCTTTTTGTTCAGTCTGCAAAGGGATATTTAGACCTCTTTGAGGCCTTCGTTGGAAACGGGATTTCTTCATATGAAGCTAGACAGATGAATTCTCAGTAACTTCTTTGTGTTGTGTGTATTCAACTCACAGAGTTGAACCTTTCTTTAGACAGAGCAGATTTGAAACACTGTTTTTGTGGATTTTACAAGTGGAGATTTCAAGCGATTTGAGGCCAGTTTTAGTAAAGGAGACACCTTCGTTTAAAAACTAGACAGAATCATTCTCAGAAACTACTCTGTGGTGTGTGCATTCAACTCACAGAGTTTCACCTTTCTTTTCATAGAGCAGTTTGGAAACACTCTGTTTGTTAAGTTTGGAAGAGGATATTTGGATCCCTTTGAGACCTTCGTTGGAAACAGGATTTCTCAGTATACTGCTAGACACATAAATTCCCAGTAACTTCTTTGTGTTGTGTGTATTCAACTCACAGAGTTGAAACATCTTTTAGACACAGCAGCTTGGAAACACTCATTTTGTGGAATTTGCAAGTGGAGATTTCAAGCGATTTGAGGCCAATCTTAGAAATCGAAATACCTTTGTATAAAAACTAGACAGAATCATTCTCAGAAACTACTTTGTGATGTGTGCGTTCCACTCACAGAGTTTAACCTTTCTTTTCATAGAGCAGTTTGGAAACATTCTGTTTGGTAAGTCTGCAAAGGGATATTTAGACCTATTTGAGGTCTTCGTTAGAAACGGGATTTCTTCATATAAAGCTAGAGAGATGAATTCTCAGTAACTTCTTTGTGTTGTGTGTATTCAACTCACAGAGTTGAACCTTTCTTTAGACAGAGCAGATTTGAAACACTCTTTTTGTGGAATTTGAAAGTGGAGATTTCAAGCGATATTGGGACAATCTTAGAAATCGAAACATCTTTGTATAAAAAGTAGACAGAATCATTCTCAGAAACTACTTTGTGATGTGTGTGTTCAATTCACAGAGGTTAACCTTTCTTTTCATAGAGCAGTTTGGAAACACTCTCTTTGTTAAGTCTGCAAGGGGATATTTAGACCTCTTTGAGGCCTTCGTTGGAAACGGGATTTCTTCATATAAAGATAGAGAGATGAATTCCCAGTAACTTCTTTGTGTTGTGTGTATTCAACTCAAAGAGTTGAACCTTCCTTTAGACAGAGCAGTTTGGCAACACTCTTTTTGTGGAATTTGCAAGTGGAGATTTCAAGCGATTTGAGGCCAATCTTAGAAATCGAAATATCTTTGTATAAAAACTAGACAGAATCATTCTCAGAAACTACTTTGTGATGTGTGCGTTCAACTCACAGAGTTTAACCTTTCTTTTCATAGAGCAGTTTGGAAACACTCTCTTTGTTAAGTCTGCAAAGGGATATTTAGACCTATTTGAGGCCTTCGTTGGAAACGGGATTTGTTCATATAAAGCTAGACAGATGAATTCTCAGTAACTTCTTTGTGTTGTGTGTATTCAACTCACAGAGTTGAACCTTTCTTTAGAGAGAGCAGATTTGAATCACTCTTTTTGTGGACTTCACAAGTGGAGATTTCAAGCGATTTGAGGCCAATTGTAGTAAAGGAGATATCTTCGTTTAAAAACTAGACAGAAACATTCTCAGAAACTACTCTGTGGTGTGTGCATTCAACTCACAGAGTTTCACCTTTCTTTTCATAAAGCAGTTTGGAAACAGTCTGTTTGTTAAGTCTGCAAGGGGATATTTAGACCTCTTTGAGGCCTTCGTTGGAAACGGGATTTCTCAGTATACTGCTAGACAGATGAATTCCCAATAACTACTTTGTGTTGTGTGTATTCAACTCACACAGTTGAACCTTCCTTTAGACAGAGCAGTTTGGAAACACTCTTTTTGTGGAATTTGCAAGTGGAGATTTCAAGCGATATGGGGCCAATCTTAGAAATCGAAACATCTTTGTATAAAAACTAGACAGAATCATTCTCAGAAACTACTTTGTGATGTGTGTGTTCAACTCACAGAGGTTAACCTTTCTTTTCATAGAGCAGTTTGGAAACACTCTCTTTGTTAAGTCTGCAAGGGGATATTTAGACCTCTTTGAGGCCTTCTTTGGAAACGGGATTTCTTCATATAAAGATAGAGAGATGAATTCCCAGTAACTTCTTTGTGTTGTGTGTATTCAACTCACAGAGTTGAACCTTCCTTTAGACAGAGCAGTTTGGCAACACTCTTTTTGTGGAATTTGCAAGTGGAGATTTCAAGCGATTTGGGGCCAATCTTAGAAATCGAAATATCTTTGTATAAAAACTAGACAGAATCATTCTCAGAAACTACTTTTTGATGTGTGCGTTCAACTCACAGAGTTTAATCTTTCTTTTCATAGAGCAGTTTGGAAACACTCTTTTTGTTCAGTCTGCAAAGGTATATTTAGACCTCTTTGAAGCCTTCGTTGGAAACGGGATTTCTTCATATGAAGCTAGACAGATGAATTCTCAGTAACTTCTTTGTGTTGTGTGTATTCAACTCACAGAGTTGAACCTTTCTTTAGACAGAGCAGATTTGAAACACTGTTTTTGTGGATTTTACAAGTGGAGATTTCAAGCGATTAGAGGCCAGTTTTAGTAAAGGAGATACCTTCGTTTAAAAACTAGACAGAATCATTCTCAGAAACTACTCTGTGGTGTGTGCATTCAACTCACAGAGTTTCACCTTTCTTTTCATAGAGCAGTTTGGAAACACTCTGTTTGTTAAGTTTGGAAGAGGATATTTGGATCCCTTTGAGACCTTCGTTGGAAAAGGGATTTCTCAGTATACTGCTAGACACATAAATTCCCAGTAACTTCTTTGTGTTGTGTGTATTCAACTCACAGAGTTGAAACATCTTTTAGACACAGCAGTTTGGAAACACTCTTTTTGTGGAATTTGCAAGTGGAGATTTCAAGCGATTTGAGGCCAATCTTAGAAATCGAAATATCTTTGTATAAAAAGTAGACAGAATCATGCTCAGAAACTACTTTGTGATGTGTGCGTTCAACTCACAGAGTTTAACCTTTCTTTTCATAGAGCAGTTTGGAAACACTCAGTTTGTTAAGTCTGCAAAGGGATATTTAGACCTATTTGAGGCCTTCGTTGGAAACGGGATTTCTTCATATAAAGCTAGACAGATGAATTCTCAGTAACTTCTTTGTGTTGTGTGTATTCAACTTACGGAGTTGAACCTTTCTTTAGACAGAGCAGATTTGGAACACTCTTTTTGTGGATTTCACAAGTGGAGATTTCAAGCGATTTGAGCCCAATTGTAGTAAAGGAGATATCTTCGTTTAAAAACTAGACAGAAACATTCTCAGAAACTACTCTGTGGTGTGTGCATTCAACTCACAGAGTTTAACCTTTCTTTTCATAGAGCAGTTTGGAAACACTCTGTTTGTTAAGTCTGCAAGGGGATATTTAGGCCTCTTTGAGGCCTTCGTGGGAAACGGGATTTCCCAGTATACTGCTAGACAGATGAATTCCCAATAGCTACTTTGTGTTGTGTGTATTCAACTCACACAGTTGAACCTTCCTTTAGACAGAGCAGTTTGGAAACACTCTTTTTGTGGAATTTGAAAGTGGAGATTTCAAGCGATATTGGGACAATCTTAGAAATCGAAACATCTTTGTATAAAAACTAGACAGAATCATTCTCAGAAACTACTTTGTGATGTGTGTGTTCAATTCACAGAGGTTAACCTTTCTTTTCATAGAGCAGTTTGGAAACACTCTCTTTGTTAAGTCTGCAAGGGGATATTTAGACCTCTTTGAGGCCTTCGTTGGAAACGGGATTTCTTCATATAAAGATAGAGAGATGAATTCCCAGTAACTTCTTTGTGTTGTGTGTATTCAACTCAAAGAGTTGAACCTTCCTTTAGACAGAGCAGTTTGGCAACACTCTTTTTGTGGAATTTGCAAGTGGAGATTTCAAGCGATTTGGGGCCAATCTTAGAAATCGAAATATCTTTGTATAAAAACTAGACAGAATCATTCTCAGAAACTACTTTGTGACGTGTGCGTTCAACTCACAGAGTTTAACCTTTCTTTTCATAGAGCAGTTTGGAAACACTCTTTTTGTTCAGTCTGCAAAGGGATATTTAGACCTCTTTGAGGCCTTCGTTGGAAACGGGATTTCTTCATATGAAGCTAGACAGATGAATTCTCAGTAACTTCTTTGTGTTGTGTGTATTCAACTCACAGAGTTGAAACTTCCTTTAGACAGAGCAGTTTGGCAACACTCTTTTTGTGGAATTTGCAAGTGGAGATTTCAAGCGATTTGGGGCCAATCTTAGAAATCGAAATATCTTTGTATAAAAACTAGACAGAATCATTCTCAGAAACTACTTTGCGATGTGTGCGTTCAACTCACAGAGTTTAACCTTTCTTTTCATAGAGCAATTTGGAAACACTCTGTTTGTGAAGTCTGCAAAGGGATATTTAGACCTATTTGAGGCCTTCGTTGGAAACGGGATTTCTTCATATAAAGCTAGACAGATGAATTCTCAGTAACTTCTTTGTGTTGTGTGTATTCAACTCACAGAGTTGAACCTTTCTTTAGACAGAGCAGATTTGAAACACTCTTTTTGTGGATTTTACAAGTGGAGATTTCAAGCGATTTGAGGCCAATTGTAGTAAAGGAGATATCTTCGTTTAAAAATTAGACAGAATCATTCTCAGAAACTACTCTGTGGTGTGTGCATTCAACTCACAGAGTTTCACCTTTCTTTTCATAGAGCAGTTTGGAAACACTCTGTTTGTTAAGTTTGGAAGAGGATATTTGGATCCCCTTGAGACCTTCGTTGGAAAAGGGATTTCTCAGTATACTGCTAGACACATAAATTCCCAGTAACTTCTTTGTGTTGTGTGTATTCAACTCACAGAGTTGAAACATCTTTTAGACACAGCAGTTTGGCAACACTCTTTTTGTGGAATTTGCAAGTGGAGATTTCAAGCGATTTGAGGCCAATCTTAGAAATCGAAATATCTTTGTATAAAAACTAGACAGAATCATTCTCAGAAACTACTTTGTGATGTGTGCGTTCAACTCACAGAGTTTAACCTTTCTTTTCATAGAGCAGTTTGGAAACACTCTCTTTGTTAAGTCTGCAAAGGGATATTTAGACCTATTTGAGGCCTTCGTTGGAAACGGGATTTGTTCATATAAAGCTAGACAGATGAATTCTCAGTAACTTCTTTGTGTTGTGTGTATTCAACTCACAGAGTTGAACCTTTCTTTAGACAGAGCAGATTTGAAACACTCTTTTTGTGGATTTCACAAGTGGAGATTTCAAGCGATTTGAGGCCAATTGTAGTAAAGGAGATATCTTCGTTTAAAAACTAGACAGAAACATTCTCAGAAACTACTCTGTGGTGTGTGCATTCAACTCACAGAGTTTCACCTTTCTTTTCATAGAGCAGTTTGGAAACACTCTGTTTGTTAAGTCTGCAAGGGGATATTTAGACATCTTTGAGGCCTTCGTTGGAAACGGGATTTCTCAGTATACTGCTAGACAGATGAATTCCCAATAACTACTTTGTGTTGTGTGTATTCAACTCACACAGTTGAACCTTCCTTTAGACAGAGCAGTTTGGAAACACTCTTTTTGTGGAATTTGCAAGTGGAGATTTCAAGCGATATGGGGCCAATCTTAGAAATCGAAACATCTTTGTATAAAAACTAGACAGAATCATTCTCAGAAACTACTTTGTGATGTGTGTGTTCAACTCACAGAGGTTAACCTTTCTTTTCATAGAGCAGTTTGGAAACACTCTCTTTGTTACGTCTGCAAGGGGATATTTAGACCTCTTTGAGGCCTTCGTTGGAAACGGGATTTCTTCATATAAAGATAGAGAGATGAATTCCCAGTAACTTCTTTGTGTTGTGTGTATTCAACTCACAGAGTTGAACCTTCCTTTAGACAGAGCAGTTTGGCAACACTCTTTTTGTGGAATTTGCAAGTGGAGATTTCAAGCGATTTGGGGCCAATCTTAGAAATCGAAATATCTTTGTATAAAAACTAGACAGAATCATTCTCAGAAACTACTTTGCGATGTGTGCGTTCAACTCACAGAGTTTAACCTTTCTTTTCATAGAGCAATTTGGAAACACTCTGTTTGTGAAGTCTGCAAAGGGATATTTAGACCTCTTTGAGGCCTTCGTTGGAAACGGGATTTCTTCATATGAAGCTAGACAGATGAATTCTCAGTAACTTCTTTGTGTTGTGTGTATTCAACTCACAGAGTTGAACCTTCCTTTAGACAGAGCAGTTTGGCAACACTCTTTTTGTGGAATTTGCAAGTGGAGATTTCAAGCGATTTGGGGCCACTCTTAGAAATCCAAATATCTTTGTATAAAAACTAGACAGAATCATTCTCAGAAACTACTTTGTGATGTGTCCGTTCAACTCACAGAGTTTAACCTTTCTTTTCATAGAGCAGTTTGGAAACACTCTGTTTGTTAAGTTTGGAAGAGGATATTTGGATCCCTTTGAGACCTTCGTTGGAAACGGGATTTCTCAGTATACTGCTAGACACCTAAATTCCCAGTAACTTCTTTGTGTTGTGTGTATTCAACTCACAGAGTTGAAACATCTTTTAGACATAGCAGTTTGGAAACACTCTTTATGTGGAATTTGCAAGTGGAGATTTCAAGCGATTTGAGGCCAATCTTAGAAATCGAAATATCTTTGTATAAAAACTAGACAGAATCATTCTCAGAAACTACTTTGTGATGTGTGCGTTCAACTCACAGAGTTTAACCGTTCTTTTCATAGAGCAGTTTGGAAACACTCTGTTTGTTAAGTCTGCAAAGGGATATTTAGACCTATTTGAGGCCTTCGTTGGAAACGGGATTTCTTCATATAAAGCTAGACAGATGAATTCTCAGTAACTTCTTTGTGTTGTGTGTATTCAACTCACAGAGTTGAACCTTTCTTTAGACAGAGCAGATTTGAAACACTCTTTTTGTGGATTTCACAAGTGGAGATTTCCAGCGATTTGAGGCCAATTGTAGTAAAGGAGATATCTTCGTTTAAAAACTAGACAGAAACATTCTCAGAAACTACTCTGTGGTGTGTGCATTCAACTCACAGAGTTTAACCTTTCTTTTCATAGAGCAGTTTGGAAACACTCTGTTTGTTAAGTCTGCAAGGGGATATTTAGACCTCTTTGAGGCGTTCGTTGGAAACGGGATTTCTCAGTATACTGCTAGACAGATGAATTCCCAATAACTACTTTGTGTTGTGTGTATTCAACTCACACAGTTGAACCTTCCTTTAGACAGAGCAGTTTGGAAACACTCTTTTTGTGGAATTTGCAAGTGGAGATTTCAAGCGATATGGGGCCAATCTTAGAAATCGAAACATCTTTGTATAAAAAGTAGACAGAATCATTCTCAGAAACTACTTTGTGATGTGTGTGTTCAACTCACAGAGGTTAACCTTTCTTTTCATAGAGAAGTTTGGAAACACTCTCTTTGTTAAGTCTGCAAGGGGATATTTAGACCTCTTTGAGGCCTTCGTTGGAAACGGGATTTCTTCATATAAAGATAGAGAGATGAATTCCCAGTAACTACTTTGTGTTGTGTGTATTCAACTCACAGAGTTGAACCTTCCTTTAGACAGAGCAGTTTGGCAACACTCTTTTTGTGGAATTTGCAAGTGGAGATTTCAAGCGATTTGGGGCCAATCTTAGAAATCGAAATATCTTTGTATAAAAACTAGATAGAATCATTCTCAGAAACTACTTTGTGATGTGTGCGTTCAACTCACAGAGTTTAACCTTTCTTTTCATAGAGCAGTTTGGAAACACTCTTTTTGTTCAGTCTGCAAAGGGATATTTAGACCTCTTTGAGGCCTTCGTTGGAAACGGGATTTCTTCATATGAAGCTAGACAGATGAATTCTCAGTAACTTCTTTGTGTTGTGTGTATTCAACTCACAGAGTTGAACCTTCCTTTAGACAGAGCAGTTTGGCAACACTCTTTTTGTGGAATTTGCAAGTGGAGATTTCAAGCGATTTGGGGACAATCTTAGAAATCGAATTATCTTTGTATAAAAACTAGACAGAATCATTCTCAGAAACTACTTTGTGATGTGTGCGTTCAACTCACAGAGTTTAACCTTTCTTTTCATAGAGCAGTTTGGAAACACTCTGTTTGTTAAGTCTGCAAAGGGATATTTAGACCTATTTGAGGCTTTCGTTGGAAACGGGATTTCTTCATATCAAGCTAGACAGATGAATTCTCAGTAACTTCTTTGTGTTGTGTGTATTCAACTCACAGAGTTGAACCTTTCTTTAGACAGAGCAGATTTGAAACACTCTTTTTGTGGGTTTTACAAGTGGAGATTTCAAGCGATTTGAGGCCAATTGTAGTAAAGGAGATATCTACGTTTAAAAATTAGACAGAATCATTCTCAGAAACTACTCTGTGGTGTGTGCATTCAACTCACAGAGTTTCACCTTTCTTTTCATAGAGCAGTTTGGAAACACTCTGTTTGTTAAGTTTGGAAGAGGATATTTGGATCCCTTTGAGACCTTCGTTGGAAACGGGATTTCTCAGTATACTGCTAGACACCTAAATTCCCAGTAACTTCTTTGTGTTGTGTGTATTCAACTCACAGAGTTGAAACATCTTTTAGACACAGCAGTTTGGAAACACTCTTTTTGTGGAATTTGCAAGTGGAGATATCAAGCGATTTGAGGCCAATCTTAGAAATCGGAATATCTTTGTATAAAAACTAGACAGAATCATTCTCAGAACCTACTTTGTGATGTGTGCGCTCAACTCACAGAGTTTAACCTTTCTTTTCATAAAGCAGTTTGGAAACACTCTGTTTGTTAAGTCTGCAAAGGGATATTTAGACCTATTTGAGGCCTTCGTTGGAAACGGGATTTCTTCATATCAAGCTAGACAGATGAATTCTCAGTAAATACTTTGTGTTGTGTGTATTCAACTCACAGAGTTGAACCTTTCTTTAGACAGAGCAGATTTGAAACACTCTTTTTGTGGATTTTACAAGTGTAGATTTCAGGCGATTTGAGGCCAATTGTAGTAAAGGAAATATCTTCGTTTAAAAACTAGACAGAAACATTCTCAGAAACTACTCTGGGGTGTGTGCATTGAACTCACAGAGTTTAACCTTTCTTTTCATAGAGCAGTTTGGAAACACTCTGTTTGTTAAGTCTGCAAGGGGATATTTAGACCTCTTTGAGGCCTTCATTGGAAACGGGATTTCTCAGTATACTGCTAGACAGATGAATTCCCAATAACTACTTCGTGTTGTGTGTATTCAACTCACACAGTTGAACCTTCCTTTAGACAGAGCAGTTTGGAAACACTCTTTTTGTGGAATTTGCAAGTGGAGATTTCAAGCGATATGGGGCCAATCTTAGAAATCGAAACATCTTTGTATAAAAACTAGACAGAATCATTCTCAGAAACTACTTTGTGATGTGTGTGTTCAACTCACACAGTTTAACCTTTCTTTTCATAGAGCAGTTTGGAAACACTCTGTTTGTTAAGTCTGCAAGGGGATATTTAGACCTCTTTGAGGCCTTCGTTGGAAACGGGATTTCTTCATTATAAAGATAGAGAGATGAATTCCCAGTAACTTCTTTGTGTTGTGTGTATTCAACTCACAGAGTTGTACCTTCCTTTAGACAGAGCAAATTGGCAACACTCTTTTTGTGGAATTTGCAAGTGGAGATTTCAAGCGATTTGGGGCCAATCTTAGAAATCGAAATATCTTTGTATAAAAACTAGACAGAATCATTCTCAGAAACTACTTTGTGATGTGTGCGTTCAACTCACAGAGTTTAACCTTTCTTTTCATAGAGCAGTTTGGAAACACTCTGTTTGTTCAGTCTGCAGAGGGATATTTAGACCTATTTGAGGCTTTCGTTGGAAACGGGATTTCTTCATATAAAGCTAGACAGATGAATTCTCAGTAACTTCTTTGTGTTGTGTGTATTCAACTCGCAGAGTTGAACCTCTCTTTAGACAGAGCAGATTTGAAACACTCTTTTTGTGGATTTTACAAGTGGAGATTTCAAGCGATTTGAGGCCAATTGTAGTAAAGGAGATATCTTCGTTTAAAAACTAGACAGAATCATTCTCAGAAACTACTCTGTGGTGTGTGCATTCAACTCACAGAGTTTCACCTTTCTTTTCATAGAGCAGTTTGGAAACACTCTGTTTGTTAAGTCTGCAAGGGGATATTTAGACCTCTTTGAGGCCTTCGTTGGAAACGGGATTTCTCAGTCTACTGCTAGACAGATGAATTCCCAATAACTACTTTGTGTTGTGTGTATTCAACTCACACAGTTGAACCTTCCTTAAGACAGAGCAGTTTGGAAACACTCTTTTTGTGGAATTTGCAAGTGGAGATTTCAAGCGATATGGGGCCAATCTTAGAAATCGAAACATCTTTGTATAAAAAGTAGACAGAATCATTCTCAGAAACTACTTTGTGATGTGTGTGTTCAACTCACAGAGGTTAACCTTTCTTTTCATAGAGCAGTTTGGAAACACTCCCTTTGTTAAGTCTGCAAGGGGATATTTAGACCTCTTTGAGGCCTTCGTTGGAAACGGGATTTCTTCATATAAAGATAGAGAGATGAATTCCCAGTAACTTCTTTGTGTTGTGTGTATTCAACTCACAGAGTTGAACTTTCCTTTAGACAGAGCAGTTTGGCAACACTCTTTTTGTGGAATTTGCAAGTGGAGATTTCAGGCGATTTGGGGCCAATCTTAGACATCAAAATATCTTTGTATAAAAACTAGACAGAATCATTCTCAGAAACTACTTTGTGATGTGTGCCTTCAACTCACAGAGTTTAACCTTTCTTTTCATAGAGCAGTTTGGAAACACTCTGTTTGTTCAGTCTGCAAAGGGATATTTAGACCTCTTTGAGGCCTTCGTAGGAAACGGGATTTCTTCATATGAAGCTAGACAGATGAATTCTCAGTAACTTCTTTGTGTTGTGTGTATTCAACTCACAGAGTTGAACCTTTCTTTAGACAGAGCAGATTTGAAACACTCCTTTTGTGGGTTTTACAAGTGGAGATTTCAAGCGATTTGTGGCCAATTGTAGTAAAGGAGATATCTTCGTTTAAAAATTAGACAGAATCATTCTCAGAAACTACTCTGTGGTGTGTGCATTCAACTCACAGAGTTTCGCCTTTCTTTTCATAGAGCAGTTTGGAAACACTCTGTTTGTTAAGTTTGGAAGAGGATATTTTGATCCCTTTGAGACCTTCGTTGGAAACGGGATTTCTCAGTATACTGCTAGACACATAAATTCCCAGTAACTTCTTTGTGTTGTGTGTATTCAACTCACAGATTTGAAACATCTTTTAGACACAGCAGTTTGGAAACACTCTTTTTGGGGAATTTGCAAGTGGAGATTTCAAGCGATTTGAGGCCAATCTTAGAAATCGAAATATCTTTGTATAAAAACTAGACAGAATCATTCTCAGAAACTACTTTGTGATGTGTGTGTTCAACTCAAAGAGGTTAACCTTTCTTTTCATAGAGCAGTTTGGAAACACTCTCTTTGTTAAGTCTGCAAGGGGATATTTAGACCTCTTTGAGGCCTTCGTTGGAAACGGGATTTCTTCATGTAAAGATAGAGAGATGAATTCCCAGTAACTTCTTTGTGTTGTGTGTATTCAACTCACAGAGTTGAACCTTCCTTTAGACAGAGCAGTTTGGAAACACTCTTTTTGTGGAATTTGCAAGTGGAGATTTCAAGCGATTTGGGGCCAATCTTAGAAGTCGAAATATCTTTGTATAAAAACTAGACAGAATCATTCTCAGAAACTACTTTGTGATGTGTGCGTTCAACTCACAGAGTTTAACCTTTCTTTTCATAGAGCAGTTTGGAAACACTCTTTTTGTTCAGTCTGCAAAGGGATATTTAGACCTCTTTGAGGCCTTCGTTGGAAAAGGGATTCCTTCATATGAAGCTAGACAGATGAATTCTCAGTAACTTCTTTGTGTTGTGTGTATTCAACTCACAGAGTTGAACCTTCCTTTAGACAGAGCAGTTTGGCAACACTCTTTTTGTGGAATTTGCAAGTGGAGATTTCAAGCGATTTGGGGCCAATCTTAGAAATCCAAATATCTTTGTATAAAAACCAGACAGAATCATTCTCAGAAACTACTCTGTGGTGTGTGCATTCAACTCACAGAGTTTCACCTTTCTTTTCATAGAGCAGTTTGGAAACACTCTGTTTGTTAAGTTTGGAAGAGGATATTTGGATCCCTTTGAGACCTTCGTTGGAAAAGGGATTCCTCAGTATACTGCTAGACACATAAATTCCCAGTAACTTCTTTGTGTTGTGTGTATTCAGCTCACAGAGTTGAAACATCTTTTAGACACAGCAGTTTGGAAACACTCTTTTTGTGGAATTTGCAAGTGGAGATTTCAAGCGATTTGAGGCCAATCTTAGAAATCGAAATATCTTTGTATAAAAACTAGACAGAATCATTCTCAGAAACTACTTTGTGATGTGTGCGTTCAACTCACAGAGTTTAACCTTTCTTTTCATAGAGCAGTTTGGAAACACTCAGTTTGTTAAGTCTGCAAAGGGATATTTAGACCTATTTGAGGCCTTCGTTGGAAACGGGATTTCTTCATATAAAGCTAGACAGATGAATTCTCAGTAACTTCTTTGTGTTGTGTGTATTCAACTCACGTAGTTGAACCTTTCTTTAGACAGAGCAGATTTGAAACACTCTTTTTGTGGATTTTACAAGTGGAGATTTCAGGCGATTTGAGGCCAATTGTAGTAAAGGAGATATCTTCGTTTAAAAACTAGACAGAAACATTCTCAGAAACTACTCTGTGGTGTGTGCATTCAACTCACAGAGTTTAACCTTTCTTTTCATAGAGCAGTTTGGAAACACTCTGTTTGTTAAGTCTGCAAGAGGATATTTAGACCTCTTTGAGGCCTTCGTTGGAAACGGGATTTCTCAGTATACTGCTAGACAGATGAATTCCCAATAACTACTTTGTGTTGTGTGTATTCAACTCACACAGTTGAACCTTCCTTTAGACAGAGCAGTTTGGAAACACTCTTTTTGTGGAATTTGCAAGTGGAGATTTCAAGCGATTTGAGGCCAATTGTAGTAAAGGAGATATCTTCGTTTAAAAACTAGACAGAATCATTCTCAGAAACTACTCTGTGGTGTGTGCATTCAACTCACAGAGTTTCACCTTTCTTTTCATAGAGCAGTTTGGAAACACTCTGTTTGTTAAGTTTGGAAGAGGGTATTTGGATCACTTTGAAACCTTCGTTGGAAACGGGATTTCTCAGTATACTGCTAGACACATAAATTCCCAGTAACTTCTTTGTGTTGTGTGTATTCAACTCACGGAGTTGAAACATCTTTTAGACGCAGCAGTTTGGAAACTCTCTTTTTGTGGAATTTGCAAGTGGAGATTTCAAGCGATTTGAGGCCAGTCTTAGAAATCGAAATACCTTTGTATAAAAACTAGACAGAATCATTCTCAGAAACTACTTTGTGATGTGTGTGCTCAACTCACAGAGTTTAACCTTTCTTTTCATAGAGCAGTTTCGAAACACTGTTTGTTAAGTCTGCAAGGGGATATTTAGACCTCTTTGAGGCCTTCGTTGGAAACGGGATTTCTTCATATAAAGATAGAGAGATGAATTCCCAGTAACTTCTTTGTGTTGTGTGTATTCAACTCACAGAGTTGAACCTTCCTTTAGACAGAGCAGTTTGGCAACACACTTTTTGTGGAATTTGCAAGTGGAGATTTCAAGCGATTTGGGGCCAATCTTAGAAATCGAAATATCTTTGTATAAAAACTAGACAGAATCATTCTAAGAAACTACTTTGTGATGTGTGCGTTCAACTCACAGAGTTTAACCTTTCTTTTCATAGAACAGTTTGGAAACACTCTTTTTGTTCAGTCTGCAAAGGGATATTTAGACCTCTTTGAGGCCTTCGTTGGAAACGGGATTTCTTCATATGAAGCTAGACAGATGAATTCTCAGTAACTTCTTTGTGTTGTGTGTATTCAACTCACAGAGTTGAACCTTCCTTTAGACAGAGCAGTTTGGCAACACTCTTTTTGTGGAATTTGCAAGTGGAGATTTCCAGCGATTTGGGGCCAATTGTAGTAAAGGAGATATCTTCGTTTAAAAACTAGACAGAATCATTCTCAGAAACTACTCTGTGGTGTGTGCATTCAACTCACAGAGTTTCACCTTTCTTTTCATAGAGCAGTTTGGAAACACTCAGTTTGTTAAGTCTGCAAGGGGATATTTAGACCTCTTTGAGGCCTTCGTTGGAAACGGGATTTCTCAGTATACTGCTAGACAGATGAATTCCCAATAACTACTTTGTGTTGTGTGTATTCAACTCACACAGTTGAACCTTCCTTTAGACAGAGCAGTTTGGAAACACTCTTTTTGTGGAATTTGCAAGTGGAGATTTCAAGCGATATGGGGCCAATCTTAGAAATCGAAACATCTTTGTATAAAAACTAGACAGAATCATTCTCAGAAACTACTTTGTGATGTGTGTGTTCAACTCACAGAGTTTAACCTTTCTTTTCATAGAGCAGTTTGGAAACACTCTCTTTGTTAAGTCTGCAAGGGGATATTTAGACCTCTTTGAGGCCTTGGTTGGAAACGGGATTTCTTCATATAAAGATAGAGAGATGAATTCCCAGTAACTTCTTTGTGTTGTGTGTATTCAACTCACGGAGTTGAAACATCTTTTAGACACAGCAGTTTGGAAACACTCTTTTTGTGGAATTTGCAAGTGGAGATTTCAAGCGAGTTGAGGCCAGTCTTAGAAATCGAAATACCTTTGTATAAAAACTAGACAGAATCATTCTCAGAAACTACTTTGTGATGTGTGTGCTCAACTCACAGAGTTTAACCTTTCTTTTCATAGAGCAGTTTGGAAACACTCTGTTTGTTAAGTCTGCAAGGGGATATTTAGACCTCTTTGAGGCCTTCGTTGGAAACGGGATTTCTTCATATAAAGATAGAGAGATGAATTCCCAGTAACTTCTTTGTGTTGTGTGTATTCAACTCACAGAGTTGAACTTTCCTTTAGACAGAGCAGTTTGGCAACACACTTTTTGTGGAATTTGCAAGTGGAGATTTCAAGCGATTTGGGGCCAATCTTAGAAATCGAAATATCTTTCTATAAAAACTAGACAGAATCATTCTCAGAAACTACTTTGTGATGTGTGCGTTCAACTCACAGAGTTTAACCTTTCTTTTCATAGAGCAGTTTGGAAACACTCTTTTTGTTCAGTCTGCAAAGGGATATTTAGACCTCTTTGAGGCCTTCGTTGGAAACGGGATTTCTTCATATGAAGCTAGACAGATGAATTCTCAGTAACTTCTTTGTGTTGTGTGTATTCAACTCACAGAGTTGAACCTTCCTTTAGACAGAGCAGTTTGGCAACACTCTTTTTGTGGAATTTGCAAGTGTAGATTTCAAGCGATTTGGGGCCAATTGTAGTAAAGGAGATATCTTCGTTTAAAAACTAGACAGAATCATTCTCAGAAACTACTCTGTGGTGTGTGCATTCAACTCACAGAGTTTCACCTTTCTTTTCATAGAGCAGTTTGGAAACACTCTGTTTGTTAAGTTTGGAAGAGGATATTTGCATCCCTTTGAGACCTTCGTTGGAAACGCGATTTCTCAGTACACTGCTAGACACATAAATTCCCAGTAACTTCTTTGTGTTGTGTGTATTCAACTCACAGAGTTGAAACATCTTTTAGACACAGCAGTTTGGAAACACTCTTTTTGTGGAATTTGCAAGTGGAGATTTCAAGCGATTTGAGGCCAATCTTAGAAATCGAAATATCTTTGTATAAAAACTAGACAGAATCATTCTCAGAAACTACTTTGTGATGTGTGCGTTCAACTCACAGAGTTAAACCTTTCTTTTCATAGAGCAGTTTGGAAACACTCTGTTTGTTAAGTCTGCAAAGGGATATTTAGACCTATTTGAGGCCTTTGTTGGAAACGGGATTTCTTCATATAAAGCTAGACAGATGAATTCTCAGTAACTTCTTTGTGTTGTGTGTATTCAACTCACTGAGTTGAACCTTCTTTAGACAGAGCAGATTTGAAACACTGTTTTTGTGGGTTTTACAAGTGGAGATTTCAAGCGATTTGAGCCCAATTGTAGTAAAGGAGATATCTTCGTTTAAAAATTAGACAGAATAATTCTCAGAAACTACTCTGTGGTGTGTGCATTCAACTCACAGAGTTTCACCTTTCTTTTCATAGAGCAGTTTGGAAACACTCTGTTTGTTAAGTTTGGAAGAGGATATTTGGATCCCTTTGAGACCTTCGTTGGAAACGGGATTTCTCAGTATACTGTAAGACACATAAATTCCCACTAACTTCTTTGTGTTGTGTGTATGCAACTCACAGAGTTGAAACATCTTTTAGACACAGCAGTTTGGAAACACTCTTTTTGTGGAATTTGCAAGTGGAGATATCAAGCGATTTGGGGCCAATCTTAGAAATCGAAATATCTTTGTATAAAAACTAGACAGAATCATTCTCAGAAACTACTTTGTGATGTGTGCGTTCAACTCACAGAGTTTAACCTTTCTTTTCATAGAGCAGTTTGGAAACACTCTGTTTGTTAAGTGTGCAAAGGGATATTTAGACCTATTTGAGGCCTTCATTGGAAAAGGGATTTCTTCATATAAAGCTAGACAGATGAATTCTCAGTAACTTCTTTGTGTTGTGTGTATTCAACTCACAGAGTTGAACCTTTCTTTAGACAGAGCAGATTTGAAACACTCTTTTTGTGGATTTTACAAGTGGAGATTTCAGACGATTTGAGGCCAATTGTAGTAAATGAAATATCTTCGTTTAAAAACTAGACAGAAACATTCTCAGAAACTACTCTGTGGTGTGTGCATTCAACTCACAGAGTTTCACCTTTCTTTTCATAGAGCAGTTTGGAAACACTCTGTTTGTTAAGTCTGCAAAGGGATATTTAGACCTCTTTGAGGCCTTCGTTGGAAACGGGTTTTCTCAGTGTACTGCTAGACAGATGAATTCCCAATAACTACTTTGTGTTGTGTGTATTCAACTTACACAGTTGAACCTTCCTTTAGACAGAGCAGTTTGGAAACACTCTTTTTGTGGAATTTGCAAGTGGAGATTTCAAGCGATATGGGGCCAATCTTAGAAATCGAAACATCTTTGTATAAAAACTAGACAGAATCATTCTCAGAAACTACTTTGTGATGTGTGTGTTCAACTCACAGAGGTTAACCTTTCTTTTCATAGAGCAGTTTGGAAACACTCTCTTTGTTAAGTCTGCAAGGGGATATTTAGACCACTTTTTGGCCTTCGTTGGAAACGGGATTTCTTCATATAAAGATAGAGAGATGAATTCCCAGTAACTTCTTTGTGTTGTGTGTATTCAACTCACAGAGTTGAACCTTCCTTTAGACAGAGCAGTTTGGCAACACTCTTTTTGTGGAATTTGCAATTGGAGATTTCAAGCGATTTGGGGCCAATCTTAGAAATCGAAATATCTTTGTATAAAAACTAGACAGAATCATTCTCAGAAACTACTTTGTGATGTGTACGTTCAACTCAGAGAGTTTAACCTTTCTTTTCTTAGAGCAGTTTGGAAACACTCTGTTTGTTAAGTCTGCAAAGGGATATTTAGACCTATTTGAGGCCTTCGTTGGAAACGGGATTTCTTCATATAAAGCTAGACACATGAATTCTCAGTAACTTCTTTGTGTTGTGTTAATTCAACTTACAGAGTTTAACCTTTCTTTAGACAGAGCAGATTTGAAACACTCTTTTTTTGGATTTTACAAGTGGAGATTTCGAGCGATTTGAGGCCAATTGTAGTAAAGGAGATATCTTCGTTTAAAAATTAGACAGAATCATTCTCAGAAACTACTCTGTGGTGTGTGCATTCAACTCACAGAGTTTCACCTTTCTTTTCATAGAGCAGTTTGGAAACACTCTGTTTGTTAAGTTTGGAAGAGGATATTTGGATCCCTTTGAGACCTTCGTTGGAAAAGGGATTTCTCAGTATACTGCTAGACACATAAATTCCCAGTAAGTTCTTTGTGTTGTGTGTATTCAACTCACAGATTTGAAACATCTTTTAGACACAGCAGTTTGGAAACACTTTTTGTGGAATTTGCAAGTGGAGATTTCAAGCGATTTGAGGCCAATCTTAGAAATCGAAATATCTGTGTATAAAAACTAGACAGAATCATTCTCAGAAACTACTTTCTGATGTGTGCGTTCAACTCACAGAGTTTAACCGTTCTTTTCATAGAGCAGTTTGGAAACACTCTGTTTGTTAAGTCTGCAAAGGGATATTTAGACTTATTTGAGGCCTTCGTTGGAAACGGGATTTCTTCATATAAAGCTAGACAGATGAATTCTCAGTAACTTCTTTGTGTTGTGTGTATTCAACTCACAGAGTTGAACCTTTCTTTAGACAGAGCAGATTTGAAACACTCTTTTTGTGGATTTCACAAGTGGAGATTTCAAGCGATTTGAGGCCAATTGTAGTAAAGGAGATATCTTCGTTTAAAAACTAAACAGAAACATTCTCAGAAACTACTCTGTAGTGTGTGCATTCAACTCACAGAGTTTCACCTTTCTTTTCATAGAGCAGTTTGGAAACACTCTGTTTGTTAAGTCTGCAAGGGGATATTTAGACCTCTTTGAGGCCTTCGTTGGAAACGGGATTTCTCAGTATACTGCTAGACAGATGAATTCCCAATAACTACTTTGTGTTGTGTGTATTCAACTCACACAGTTGAACCTTCCTTTAGACAGAGCAGTTTGGAAACACTCTTTTTGTGGAATTTGCAAGTGGAGATTTCAAGCGATATGGGGCCAATCTTAGAAATCGAAACATCTTTGTATAAAAACTAGACAGAATCATTCTCAGAAACTACTTTGTGATGTGTGTGTTCAACTCACAGAGGTTAACCTTACATTTCATAGAGCAGTTTGGAAACACTCTCTTTGTTAAGTCTGCAAGGGGATATTTAGACCTCTTTGAGGCCTTCGTTGGAAACGGGATTTCTTCATATAAAGATAGAGAGATGAATTCCCAGTAACTTCTTTGTGTTGTGTGTATTCAACTCACAGAGTTGAATCTTCCTTTAGAAAGAGCAGTTTGGCAACACTCTTTTTGTGGAATTTGCAAGTGGAGATTTCAAGCGATTTGGGGCCAATGTTAGAAATCCAAATATCTTTGTATAAAAACTAGACAGAATCATTCTCAGAAACTACTTTGTGATATGTGCGTTCAACTCACAGAGTTTAACCTTTCTTTTCATAGAGCAGTTTGGAAACACTCTTTTTGTTCAGTCTGCAAAGGGATATTTAGACCTCTTTGAGGCCTTCGTTGGAAACGGGATTTCTTCATATGAAGCTAGACAGATGAATTCTCAGTAACTTCTTTGTGTTGTGTGTATTCAACTCACAGAGTTGAACCTTTCTTTAGACAGAGCAGATTTGAAACACTCTTTTTGTGGATTTTACAAGTGGAGATTTCAAGCGATTTGAGGCCAATTGTAGTAAAGGAGATATCTTCGTTTAAAAACTAGACAGAATCATTCTCAGAAACTATTCTGTGGTGTGTGCATTCAACTCACAGAGTTTCACCTTTCTTTTCATAGAGCAGTTTGGAAACACTCTGTTTGTTAAGTTTGGAAGAGGATATTTGGATCCCTTTGAGACCTTCGTTGGAAACGGGATTTCTCAGTATACTGCTAGACACATAAATTCCCAGTAACTTCTTTGTGTTGTGTGTATTCAACTCACAGAGTTGAAACATCTTTTAGACACAGCAGTTTGAAATACTCTTTTTGTGGAATTTGCAAGTGGAGATATCAAGCGATTGGAGGCCAATCTTAGAAATCGAAGTATCTTTGTATAAAAACTAGACAGAATCATTCTCAGAAACTACTTTGTGATGTGTGCGTTCAACTCACAGAGTTTAACCTTTCTTTTCATAGAGCAGTTTGGAAACACTCAGTTTGTTAAGTCTGCAAAGGGATATTTAGACCTATTTGAGGCCTTCGTTGGAAACGGGATTTCTTCATATAAAGCTAGACAGATGAATTCTCAGTAACTTCTTAGTGTTGTGTGTATTCAACTCACAGAGTTGAACCTTTCTTTAGACAGAGCAGATTTGAAACACTCTTTTTGTGGATTTCACAAGTGGAGATTTCAAGCGATTTGAGGCCAATTGTAGTAAAGGAGATATCTTCGTTTAAAAACTAGACAGAAACATTCTCAGAAACTACTCTGTGGTGTGTGAATTCAACTCACAGAGTTTCACCTTTCTTTTCATAGAGCAGTTTGGAAACACTCTGTTTGTTAAGTCTGCAAGGGGATATTTAGAACTCTTTGAGGCCTTCGTTGGAAACGGAATTTCTCAGTATACTGCTAGACAGATGAATTTCAAATAACTACTTTGTGTTGTGTGTATTCAACTTACACAGTTGAACCTTCCTTTAGACAGAGCAGTTTGGAAACACTCTTTTTGTGGAATTTGCAAGTGAAGATTTCAAGCGATATGGGGCCAATCTTAGAAATCGAAACATCTTTGTATAAAAACTAGACAGAATCATTCTCAGAAACTACTTTGTGATGTGTGTGTTCAACTCACAGAAGTTAACCTTTCTTTTCATAGAGCAGTTTGGAAACACTCTCTTTGTTAAGTCTGCAAGGGGATATTTAGACCTCTTTGAGGCCTTCGTTGGAAACGGGATTTCTTCATATAAAGATAGAGAGATGAATTCCCAGTAACTTCTTTGTGTTGTGTGTATTCAACTCAGAGAGTTCAACCTTCCTTTAGACAGAGCAGTTTGGCAACACTCTTTTTGTGGAATTTGCAAGTGCAGATTTCAAGCGATTTGGGGCCAATCTTGGAAATCGAAATATCTTTGTATAAAAACTAGACAGAATCATTCTCAGAAACTACTTTGTGATGTGTCCGTTCAACTCACAGAGTTTAACCTTTCTTTTCATAGGGCAGTTTGGAAACACTCTGTTTGTTAAGTCTGCAAAGGGATATTTAGACCTATTTGAGGCCTTCGTTGGAAACGGGATTTCTTCATATAAAGCTAGACAGATGAATTCTCAGTAACTTCTTTGTGTTGTGTGTATTCAACTCACAGAGTTGAACCTTTCTTTAGACAGAGCAGATTTGAAACACTCTTTTTGTGGATTTTAGAAGTGGAGATTTCAAGCGATTTGAGGCCAATTGTAGTAAAGGAGATATCTTCGTTTAAAAACTAGACAGAATCATTCTCAGAAACTACTCTGCGGTGTGTGCATTCAACTCAGAGAGTTTCACCTTTCTTTTCATAGAGCAGTTTGGAAACACTCTGTTTGTTCAGTCTGCAAGGGGATATTTATACCTCTATGAGGCCTTCGTTGGAAACGGGATTTCTTCATATAAAGATAGAGAGATGAATTCCCAGTAACTTCTTTGTGTTGTGTGTATTCAACTCACAGAGTTGAACCTTCCTTTAGACAGAGCAGTTTGGCAACACTCTTTTTGTGGAATTTGCAAGTGGAGATTTCAAGCGATTTGGGGCCAATCTTAGAAATCGAAATATCTTTGTATAAAAACTAGACAGAATCATTCTCAGAAACTACTTTGTGATGTGTCCGTTCAACTCACAGAGTTTAACCTTTCTTTTCATAGAGCAGTTTGGAAACACTCTGTTTGTTAAGTCTGCAAAGGGATATTTAGACCTATTTGAGGCCTTCGTTGGAAACGGGATTTCTTCATATAAAGCTAGACAGATGAATTCTCAGTAACTTCTTTGTGTTGTGTGTATTCAACTCACAGAGTTGAACCTTTCTTTAGACAGAGAAGATTTGAAACACTCTTTTTGTGGATTTTAGAAGTGGAGATTTCAAGCGATTTGAGGCCAATTGTAGTAAAGGAGATATCTTCGTTTAAAAACTAGACAGAATCATTCTCAGAAACTGCTCTGTGGTGTGTGCATTCAACTCAGAGAGTTTCACCTTTCTTTTCATAGAGCAGTTTGGAAACACTCTGTTTGTTAAGTTTGGAAGAGGATATTTGGATCCCTTTGAGACCTTCGTTGGAAACGGGATTTCTCAGTATACTGCTAGACACCTAAATTCCCAGTAACTTCTTTGTGTTGTGTATATTCAACTCACAGAGTTGAAACATCTTTTAGACACAGCAGTTTGAAACACTCTTTTTGTGGAATTTGCAAGTGGAGATATCAAGCGATTTGAGGCCAATCTTAGAAATCGAAATATCTTTGTATAAAAACTAGACAGAATCATTCTCAGAAACTACTTTTGATGTGTGCGTTCAACTCACAGAGTTTAACCTTTCTTTTCATAGAGCAGTTTGGAAACACTCAGTTTGTTAAGTCTGCAAAGGGATATTTAGACCTATTTGAGGCCTTCGTTGGAAACGGGATTTCTTCATATAAAGCTAGACAGATGAATTCTCAGTAACTTCTTTGTGTTGTGTGTATTCAACTCACAGAGTTGAACCTTTCTTTAGACAGAGCAGATTTGAAACACTCTTTTTGTGGATTTTACAAGTGGAGATTTCAAGCGATTTGAGGCCAATTGTAGTAAAGCAGATATCTTCGTTTAAAAACTAGACAGAATCATTCTCAGAAACTACTCTGTGGTGTGTGCATTCAACTCACAGAGTTTCACCTTTCTTTTCATAGAGCAGTTTGGAAACACTCTGTTTGTTAAGTTTGGAAGAGGATATTTGGATCCCTTTGAGACCTTCGTTGGAAACGGGATTTCTCAGTATACTGCTAGACACATAAATTCCCAGTAACTTCTTTGTGTTGTGTGTATTCAACTCACAGAGTTGAAACATCTTTTAGACACAGCAGTTTGGAAACACTCTTTTTGTGGAATTTGCAAGTGGAGATTTCAAGCGATTTGAGGCCAACCTTAGAAATCGAAATATCTTTGTATAAAAACTAGACAGAATCATTCTCAGAAACTACTTTGTGATGTGTGCGTTCAACTCACAGAGTTTAACCGTTCTTTTCATAGAGCAGTTTGGAAACACTCTGTTTGTTAAGTCTGCAAAGGGATATTTAGACCTATTTGAGGCCTTCGTTGGAAACGGGATTTCTTCATATAAAGCTAGACAGATGAATTCTCAGTATCTTCTTTGTGTTGTGTGTATTCAACTCACAGAGTTGAACCTTTCTTTAGACAGAGCAGATTTGAAACACTCTTTTTGTGGATTTTAGAAGTGGAGATTTCAAGCGATTTGAGGCCAATTGTAGTAAAGGAGATATCTTCGTTTAAAAACTAGACAGAAACATTCTCAGAAACTACTCTGTGGTGTGTGCATTCAACTCACAGAGTTTAACCTTTCTTTTCATAGAGCAGTTTGGAAACACTCTGTTTGTTAAGTCTGCAAGGGGATATTTAGACCTCTTTGAGGCCTTCGTTGGAAACGGGATTTCTCAGTATACTGCTAGACAGATGAATTCCCAATAACTACTTTGTGTTGTGTGTATTCAACTCACACAGTTGAACCTTCCTTTAGACAGAGCAGTTTGGAAACACTCTTTTTGTGGAATTTGCAAGTGGAGATTTCAAGCGATATGGGGCCAATCTTAGAAATCGAAACATCTTTGTATAAAAACTAGACAGAATCATTCTCAGAAACTACTTTGTGATGTGTGTGTTCAATTCACAGAGGTTAACCTTTCTTTTCATAGAGCAGTTTGGAAACACTCTCTTTGTTAAGTCTGCAAGGGGATATTTAGACTTCTTTGAGGCCTTCGTTGGAAACGGGATTACTTCATATAAAGATAGAGAGATGAATTCCCAGTAACTTCTTTGTGTTGTGTGTATTCAACTCACAGAGTTGAACCTTCCTTTAGACAGAGCAGCTTGGCAACACTCTTTTTGTGGAATTTGCAAGTGGAGATTTCAAGCGATTTGGGGCCAATCTTAGAAATCGAAATATCTTTGTATAAAAACTAGACAGAATCATTCTCAGAAACTACTTTGTGATGTGTCCGTTCAACTCACAGAGTTTAACCTTTCTTTTCATAGAGCAGTTTGGAAACACTCTGTTTGTTAAGTCTGCAAAGGGATATTTAGACCTATTTGAGGCCTTCGTTGGAAACGGGATTTCTTCATATAAAGCTAGACAGATGAATTCTCAGTAACTTCTTTGTGTTGTGTGTATTCAACTCACAGAGTTGAACCTTTCTTTAGACAGAGCAGATTTGAAACACTCTTTTTGTGGATTTTACATGTGGAGATTTCAAGCGATTTGAGGCCAATTGTAGTAAAGGAGATATCTTCGTTTAAAAACTAGACAGAATCATTCTCAGAAACTACTCTGTGGTGTGTGCATTCAACTCACAGAGTTTCACCTTTCTTTTCATAGAGCAGTTTGGAAACACTCTGTTTGTTAAGTCTGCAAGGGGATATTTAGACCTCTTTGAGGCCTTCGTTGGAAACGGAATTTCTCAGTATACTGCTAGACAGATGAATTCCCAATAACTACTTTGTGTTGTGTGTATTCAACTTACACAGTTGAACCTTCTTTTAGACAGAGCAGTTTGGAAACACTCTTTTTGTGGAATTTGCAAGTGGAGATTTCAAGCGATATGGGGCCAATCTTAGAAATCGAAACATCTTTGTATAAAAACTAGACAGAATCATTCTCAGAAACTACTTTGTGATGTGTGTGTTCAACTCACAGAGTTTAACCTTTCTTTTCATAGAGCAGTTTGGAAACACTCTCTTTGTTAAGTCTGCAAGGGGATATTTAGACCTCTTTGAGGCCTTCGTTGGAAACGGGATTTCTTCATATAAAGATAGAGAGATGAATTCCCAGTAACTTCTTTGTGTTGTGTGTATTCAACTCACAGAGTTGAACCTTCCTTTAGACAGCGCAGTTTGGCAACACTCTTTTTGTGGAATTTGCACGTGGAGATTTCAAGCTATTTGGGGCCAATCTTAGAAATCGAAATATCTTTGTATAAAAACTAGACAGAATCATTCTCAGAAACTACTTTGTGATGTGTGCGTTCAACTCACAGAGTTTAACCTTTCTTTTCATAGAGCAGTTTGGAAACACTCTGTTTGTTAAGTCTGCAAAGGGATATTTAGACCTATTTGAGGCCTTCGTTGGAAACGGGATTTCTTCATATAAAGCTAGACAGATGAATTCTCAGTAACTTCTTTGTGTTGTGTATATTCAACTCACAGAGTTGAACCTTACTTTAGACAGAGCAGATTTGAAACACTCTTTTTGTGGATTTTACAAGTTTAGATTTCAAGCGATTTGAGGCCAATTGTAGTAAAGGAGATATCTTCGTTTAAAAACTAGACAGAATCATTCTCAGAAACTACTCTGTGGTGTGTGCATTCAACTCACAGAGTTTCACCTTTCTTTTCATAGAGCAGTTTGGAAACACTCTGTTTGTTAAGTTTGGAAGAGGATATTTGGATCCCTTTGAGACCTTCGTTGGAAACGGGATTTCTCAGTATACTGCTAGACACATAAATTCCCAGTAACTTCTTTGTGTTGTGTGTATTCAACTCACAGAGTTGAAACATCTTTTAGACACAGCAGTTTGGAAACACTCTTTTTGTGGAATTTGCAAGTGGAGATTTCAAGCGATTTGAGGCCAACCTTAGAAATCGAAATATCTTTGTATAAAAACTAGACAGAATCATTCTCAGAAACTACTTTGTGTTGTGTGCGTTCAACTCACAGAGTTTAACCGTTCTTTTCATAGAGCAGTTTGGAAACACTCTGTTTGTTAAGTCTGCAAAGGGATATTTAGACCTATTTGAGGCCTTCGTTGGAAACGGGATTTCTTCATATAAAGCTAGACAGATGAATTCTCAGTATCTTCTTTGTGTTGTGTGTATTCAACTCACAGAGTTGAACCTTTCTTTAGACAGAGCAGAATTGAAACACTCTTTTTGTGGATTTCACAAGTGGAGATTTCAAGCGATTTGTGGCCAATTGTAGTAAAGGAGATATCTTCGTTTAAAAACTAGACAGAAACATTCTCAGAAACTACTCTGTGGTGTGTGCATTCAACTCACAGAGTTTAACATTTCTTTTCATAGAGCAGTTTGGAAACACTCTGTTTGTTAAGTCTGCAAGGGGATATTTAGACCTCTTTGAGGCCTTCGTTGGAAACGGGATTTCTCAGTATACTGCTAGACAGATGAATTCCCAATAACTACTTTGTGTTGTGTGTATTCAACTCACACAGTTGAACCTTCCTTTAGACAGAGCAGTTTGGAAACACTCTTTTTGTGGAATTTGCAAGTGGAGATTTCAAGCGATATGGGGCCAATCTTAGAAATCGAAACATCTTTGTATAAAAACTAGACAGAATCATTCTCAGAAACTACTTTGTGATGTGTGTGTTCAATTCACAGAGGTTAACCTTTCTTTTCATAGAGCAGTTTGGAAACACTCTCTTTGTTAAGTCTGCAAGGGGATATTTAGACTTCTTTGAGGCCTTCGTTGGAAACGGGATTACTTCATATAAAGATAGAGAGATGAATTCCCAGTAACTTCTTTGTGTTGTGTGTATTCAACTCACAGAGTTGAACCTTCCTTTAGACAGAGCAGCTTGGCAACACTCTTTTTGTGGAATTTGCAAGTGGAGATTTCAAGCGATTTGGGGCCAATCTTAGAAATCGAAATATCTTTGTATAAAAACTAGACAGAATCATTCTCAGAAACTACTTTGTGATGTGTCCGTTCAACTCACAGAGTTTAACCTTTCTTTTCATAGAGCAGTTTGGAAACACTCTGTTTGTTAAGTCTGCAAAGGGATATTTAGACCTATTTGAGGCCTTCGTTGGAAACGGGATTTCTTCATATAAAGCTAGACAGATGAATTCTCAGTAACTTCTTTGTGTTGTGTGTATTCAACTCACAGAGTTGAACCTTTCTTTAGACAGAGCAGATTTGAAACACTCTTTTTGTGGATTTTACATGTGGAGATTTCAAGCGATTTGAGGCCAATTGTAGTAAAGGAGATATCTTCGTTTAAAAACTAGACAGAATCATTCTCAGAAACTACTCTGTGGTGTGTGCATTCAACTCACAGAGTTTCACCTTTCTTTTCATAGAGCAGTTTGGAAACACTCTGTTTGTTAAGTCTGCAAGGGGATATTTAGACCTCTTTGAGGCCTTCGTTGGAAACGGAATTTCTCAGTATACTGCTAGACAGATGAATTCCCAATAACTACTTTGTGTTGTGTGTATTCAACTTACACAGTTGAACCTTCCTTTAGACAGAGCAGTTTGGAAACACTCTTTTTGTGGAATTTGCAAGTGGAGATTTCAAGCGATATGGGGCCAATCTTAGAAATCGAAACATCTTTGTATAAAAACTAGACAGAATCATTCTCAGAAACTACTTTGTGATGTGTGTGTTCAACTCACAGAGTTTAACCTTTCTTTTCATAGAGCAGTTTGGAAACACTCTCTTTGTTAAGTCTGCAAGGGGATATTTAGACCTCTTTGAGGCCTTCGTTGGAAACGGGATTTCTTCATATAAAGATAGAGAGATGAATTCCCAGTAACTTCTTTGTGTTGTGTGTATTCAACTCACAGAGTTGAACCTTCCTTTAGACAGAGCAGTTTGGCAACACTCTTTTTGTGGAATTTGCACGTGGAGATTTCAAGCTATTTGGGGCCAATCTTAGAAATCGAAATATCTTTGTATAAAAACTAGACAGAATCATTCTCAGAAACTACTTTGTGATGTGTGCGTTCAACTCACAGAGTTTAACCTTTCTTTTCATAGAGCAGTTTGGAAACACTCTGTTTGTTAAGTCTGCAAAGGGATATTTAGACCTATTTGAGGCCTTCGTTGGAAACGGGATTTCTTCATATAAAGCTAGACAGATGAATTCTCAGTAACTTCTTTGTGTTGTGTATATTCAACTCACAGAGTTGAACCTTTCTTTAGACAGAGCAGATTTGAAACACTCTTTTTGTGGATTTTACAAGTTTAGATTTCAAGCGATTTGAGGCCAATTGTAGTAAAGGAGATATCTTCGTTTAAAAACTAGACAGAATCATTCTCAGAAACTACTCTGTGGTGTGTGCATTCAACTCACAGAGTTTCACCTTTCTTTTCATAGAGCAGTTTGGAAACACTCTGTTTGTTAAGTTTGGAAGAGGATATTTGGATCCCTTTGAGACCTTCGTTGGAAACGGGATTTCTCAGTATACTGCTAGACACATAAATTCCCAGTAACTTCTTTGTGTTGTGTGTATTCAACTCACAGAGTTGAAACATCTTTTAGACACAGCAGTTTGGAAACACTCTTTTTGTGGAATTTGCAAGTGGAGATTTCAAGCGATTTGAGGCCAACCTTAGAAATCGAAATATCTTTGTATAAAAACTAGACAGAATCATTCTCAGAAACTACTTTGTGATGTGTGCGTTCAACTCACAGAGTTTAACCGTTCTTTTCATAGAGCAGTTTGGAAACACTCTGTTTGTTAAGTCTGCAAAGGGATATTTAGACCTATTTGAGGCCTTCGTTGGAAACGGGATTTCTTCATATAAAGCTAGACAGATGAATTCTCAGTATCTTCTTTGTGTTGTGTGTATTCAACTCACAGAGTTGAACCTTTCTTTAGACAGAGCAGAATTGAAACACTCTTTTTGTGGATTTCACAAGTGGAGATTTCAAGCGATTTGTGGCCAATTGTAGTAAAGGAGATATCTTCGTTTAAAAACTAGACAGAAACATTCTCAGAAACTACTCTGTGGTGTGTGCATTCAACTCACAGAGTTTAACATTTCTTTTCATAGAGCAGTTTGGAAACACTCTGTTTGTTAAGTCTGCAAGGGGATATTTAGACCTCTTTGAGGCCTTCGTTGGAAACGGGATTTCTCAGTATACTGCTAGACAGATGAATTCCCAATAACTACTTTGTGTTGTGTGTATTCAACTCACACAGTTGAACCTTCCTTTAGACAGAGCAGTTTGGAAACACTCTTTTTGTGGAATTTGCAAGTGGAGATTTCAAGCGATATGGGGCCAATCTTAGAAATCGAAACATCTTTGTATAAAAACTAGAGAGAATCATTCTCAGAAACTACTTTGTGATGTGTGTGTTCAATTCACAGAGGTTAACCTTTCTTTTCATAGAGCAGTTTGGAAACACTCTCTTTGTTAAGTCTGCAAGGGGATATTTAGACTTCTTTGAGGCCTTCGTTGGAAACGGGATTTCTTCATATAAAGATAGAGAGATGAATTCCCAGTAACTTCTTTGTGTTGTGTGTATTCAACTCACAGAGTTGAACCTTCCTTTAGACAGAGCAGCTTGGCAACACTCTTTTTGTGGAATTTGCAAGTGGAGATTTCAAGCGATTTGGGGCCAATCTTAGAAATTGAAATATCTTTGTATAAAAACTAGACAGAATCATTCTCAGAAACTACTTTGTGATGTGTCCGCTCAACTCACAGAGTTTAACCTTTCTTTTCATAGAGCAGTTTGGAAACACTCTGTTTGTTAAGTCTGCAAAGGGATATTTAGACCTATTTGAGGCCTTCGTTGGAAACGGGATTTCTTCATATAAAGCTAGACAGATGAATTCTCAGTAACTTCTTTGTGTTGTGTGTATTCAACTCACAGAGTTGAACCTTTCTTTAGACAGAGCAGATTTGAAACACTCTTTTTGTGGATTTTACATGTGGAGATTTCAAGCGATTTGAGGCCAATTGTAGTAAAGGAGATATCTTCGTTTAAGAACTAGACAGAATCATTCTCAGAAACTACTCTGTGGTGTGTGCATTCAACTCACAGAGTTTCACCTTTCTTTTCATAGAGCAGTTTGGAAACACTCTGTTTGTTAAGTTTGGAAGAGGATATTTGGATCCCTTTGAGACCTTCGTTGGAAACGGGATTTCTCAGTATACTGCTAGACACATAAATTCCCAGTAACTTCTTTGTGTTGTGTGTCTTCAACTCACAGAGTTGAAACATCTTTTAGACACAGCAGTTTGGAAACACTCTTTTTGTGGAATTTGCAAGTGGAGATTTCAAGCGATTTGAGGCCAATCTTAGAAATCGAAATATCTTTGTATAAAAACTAGACAGAATCATTCTCAGAAACTACTTTGTGATGTGTGCGTTCAACTCACAGAGTTTAACTGTTCTTTTCATAGAGCAGTTTGGAAACACTCTGTTTGTTAAGTCTGCAAAGGGATATTTAGACCTATTTGAGACCTTCGTTGGAAACGGGATTTCTTCATATAAAGCTAGACAGATGAATTCTCAGTAACTTCTTTGTGTTGTGTGTATTCAACTCACAGAGTTGAACCTTTCTTAAGACAGAGCGGATTTGAAACACTCTTTTTGTGGATTTCGCAAGTGGAGATTTCAAGCGATTTGAGGTCAATTGTAGTAAAGGAGATATCTTCGTTTAAAAACTAGACAGAAACATTCTCAGAAACTACTCTGTGGTGTGTGCATTCAACTCACAGAGTTTCACCTTTGTTTTCATAGAGCAGTTTGGAAACACTCTGTTTGTTAAGTCTGCAAGGGGATATTTAGACCTCTTTGAGGCCTTCGTTGGAAACGGGATTTCTCAGTATACTGCTAGACAGATGAATTCCCAATAACTACTTTGTGTTGTGTGTATTCAACTCACACAGTTGAACCTTCCTTTAGACAGAGCAGTTTGGCAACACTCTTTTTGTGGAATTTGCAAGTGGAGATTTCAAGCGATTTGGGGCCAATCTTAGAAATCGAAATATCTTTGTATAAAAACTAGACAGAATCATTCTCAGAAACTACTTTGTGATGTGTGCGTTCAACTCACAGAGTTTAACCTTTCTTTTCATTGAGCAGTTTGGAAACATTCTTTTTGTTCAGTCTGCAAAGGGATATTTAGACCTCTTTGAGGACTTCGTTGGAAACGGGATTTCTACATATGAAGCTAGACAGATGAATTCTCAGTAACTCCTTTGTGTTGTGTGTATTCAACTCACAGAGTTGAACCTTCCTTTTTTTGAAGCCTTCGTTGGAAACGGGATTTCTTCATATGAAGCTAGACAGATGAATTCTCAGTAACTTCTTTGTGTTGTGTGTATTCAACTCACAGAGTTGAACCGTTCTTTAGACAGAGTAGATTTGAGACACTGTTTTTGTGGGTTTTACAAGTGGAGATTTCAAGCGATTTGAGGCCAATTGTAGTAAAGGAGATATCTTCGTTTAAAAACTAGACAGAATCATTCTCAGAAACTACTCTGTGGTGTGTGCATTCAACTCACAGAGTTTCACCTTTCTTTTCATAGAGCAGTTTGGAAACACTCTGTTTGTTAAGTTTGGAAGAGGGTATTTGGATCCCTTTGAGACCTTCGTTGGAAACGGGATTTCTCAGTATACTGCTAGACACATAAATTCCCAGCAACTTCTTTGTGTTGTGTGTATTCAACTCACAGAGTTGAAACATCTTTTAGACACAGCAGTTTGGAAACACTCTTTTTGTGGAATTTGCAAGTGGAGATTTCAAGCGATTTGAGGCCAATCTTAGAAATCGAAATACCTTTGTATAAAAACTAGACAGAATCATTCTCAGAAACTACTTTGTGATGTGTGCGTTCAACTCACAGAGTTTAACCTTTCTTTTCATAGAGCAGTTTGGAAACATTCTGTTTGTTAAGTCTGCAAAGGGATATTTAGACCTATTTGAGGTCTTCGTTGGAAACGGGATTTCTTCATATAAAGCTAGAGAGGTGAATTCTCAGTAACTTCTTTGTGTTGTCTGTGTTCAACTCACAGAGTTGAACCTTTCTTTAGACAGAGCAGATTTGAAACACTCTTTTTGTGGATTTTAAAAGTGGAGATTTCAAGCGATTTGAGGCCAATTGTAGTAAAGGAGATATCTTCGTTTAAAAATTAGACAGAATCATTCTCAGAAACTACTCTGTGGTGTGTGCATTCAACTCACAGAGTTTCACCTTTCTTTTCATAGAGCAGTTTGGAAACACTCTGTTTGTTAAGTTTGGAAGAGGATATTTGGATCCCTTTGAGACCTTCGTTGGAAACGGGATTTCTCAGTATACTGCTAGAGAGATGAATTCCCAATAACTACTTTGTGTTGTGTTTATTCAACTCACAGAGTTGAAACATCTTTTAGACACAGCAGTTTGGAAACATTGTTTTTGTGGAATTTGCAAGTGGAGATTTCAAGCGATATGGGGCCAATCTTAGAAATCGAAACATCTTTGTATAAAAACTAGACAGAATCATTCTCAGAAACAACTTTGTGATGTGTGTGCTCAACTCACAGAGTTTAACCTTTCTTTTCATAGAGCAGTTTGGAAACACTCTGTTTGTTAAGTCTGCAAGGGGATATTTAGACCTCTTTGAGGCCTTCGTTGGAAACAGGATTTCTTCATATAAAGATAGAGAGATGAATTCCCAGTAACTTCTTTGTGTTGTGTGTATTCAACTCACAGAGTTGAACCTTCCTTTAGACAGAGCAGTTTGGCAACACTCTTTTTGTGGAATTTGCAAGTGGAGATTTCAAGCGATTTGGGGCCAATCTTAGAAATCGAAATATCTTTGTATAAAAACTAGACAGAATCATTCACAGAAACTACTTTGTGATGTGTGCGTTCAACTCACAGTGTTTAACTTTTCTTTTCATAGAGCAGTTTGGAAACACTCTTTTTGTTCAGTCTGCAAAGGGATATTTAGACCTCTTTGAGGCCTTCGTTGGAAACGGGATTTCTTCATATGAAGCTAGACAGATGAATTCTCAGTAACTGCTTTGTGTTGTGTGTATTCAACTCACAGAGTTGAACCTTCCTTTAGACAGAGCAGTTTGGCAACACTCTTTTTGTGGAATTTGCAAGTGGAGATTTCAAGCGATTTGGGGCCAATTGTAGTAAAGGAGATATCTTCGTTTAAAAACTACACAGAATCATTCTCAGAAACTACTCTGTGGTGTGTGCATTCAACTCACAGAGTTTCACCTTTCATTTCATAGAGCAGTTTGGAAACACTCTGTTTGTTAAGTTTGGAAGAGGATATTTGGATCACTTTGAGACCTTCGTTGGAAACGCGATTTCTCAGTATACTGCTAGACACATAAATTCCCAGTAACTTCTTTGTGTTGTGTGTATTCAACTCACAGATTTGAAACATCTTTTAGACACAGCAGTTTGGAAACACTCTTTTTGTGGAATTTGCAATTGGAGATTTCAAGCGATTTGCGGCCAATCTTAGAAATCGAAATATCTTTGTATAAAAACTAGACAGAATCATTCTCAGAAACTACTTTGTGATGTGTGCGTTCAACTCACAGAGTTAAACCTTTCTTTTCATAGAGCAGTTTGGAAACACTCAGTTTGTTAAGTCTGCAAAGGGATATTTAGACCTATTTGAGGCCTTCATTGGAAACGGGATTTCTTCATATAAAGCTAGACAGATGAATTCTCAGTAACTTCTTTGTGTTGTGTGTATTCAACTCACAGAGTTGAACCTTTCTTTAGACAGAGCAGATGTGAAACACTCTTTTTGTGGATTTTACAAGTGGAGATTTCAAGCGATTTGAGGCCAATTGTAGTAAAGCAGATATCTTCGTTTAAAAACTAGACAGAAACATTGTCAGAAACTACTCTGTGGTGTGTGCATTCAACTCACAGAGTTTCACCTTTCTTTTCATAGAGCAGTTTGGAAACACTCTGTTTGTTAAGTCTGCAAGGGGATATTTAGACCTCTTTGAGGCCTTCGTTGGAAACGGGATTTCTCAGTATACTGCTAGACAGATGAATTCCCAATAACTACTTTGTGTTGTGTGTATTCAACTCACACAGTTGAACCTTCCTTTAGACAGAGCAGTTTGGAAACACTCTTTTTGTGGAATTTGCAAGTGGAGATTTCAAGCGATATGGGGCCAATCTTAGAAATCGAAACATCTTTGTATAAAAACTAGACCGAATCATTCTCAGAAACTACTTTGTGATGTGTGTGTTCAACTCACAGAAGTTAACCTTTCTTTTCATAGAGCAGTTTGGAAACACTCTCTTTGTTAAGTCTGCAAGGGGATATTTAGGCCTCTTTGAGGCCTTCGTTGGAAACGGGATTTCTTCATATAAAGATAGAGAGATGAATTCCCAGTAACTTCTTTGTGTTGTGTGTATTCAACTCACAGAGTTGAACCTTCCTTTAGACAGAGCAGTTTGGCAACACTCTTTTTGTGGAATTTGGAAGTGGAGATTTGAAGCGATTTGGGGCCAATCTTAGAAATCGAAATATATTTGTATAAAAACTAGACAGAATCATTCTCAGAAACTACTTTGTGATGTGTGCGTTCAACTCACAGAGTTTAACCTTTCTTTTCATAGAGCAGTTTGGAAACACTCTTTTTGTTCAGTCTGCAAAGGGATATTTAGACCTCTTTGAGGCCTTCGTTGGAAACGGGATTTCTTCATATGAAGCTAGACAGATGAATTCTCAGTAACTTCTTTGTGTTGTGTGTATTCAACTCACAGAGTTGAACCTTGCTTTAGACAGAGCAGTTTGGCTACACTCTTTTTGTGGAATTTGCAAGTGGAAATTTCAAGCGATTTGGGACCAATCTTAGAAATCGAAATATCTTTGTATAAAAACTAGACAGAATCATTCTCAGAAACTACTTTGTGGTGTGTGCATTCAACTCACAGAGTTTCACCTTTCTTTTCATAGAGCAGTTTGGAAACACTCTGTTTGTTAAGTTTGGAAGAGGGTATTTGGATCCCTTTGAGACCTTCGTTGGAAACGGGATTTCTCAGTATACTGCTAGACACATAAATTCCCAGCAACTTCTTTGTGTTGTGTGTATTCAACTCACAGAGTTGAAACATCTTTTAGACACAGCAGTTTGGAAACACTCTTTTTGTGGAATTTGCAAGTGGAGATTTCAAGCGATTTGAGGCCAATCTTAGAAATCGAAATACCTTTGTATAAAAACTAGACAGAATCATTCTCAGAAACTACTTTGTGATGTGTGCATTCAACTCACAGAGTTTAACCTTTCTTTTCATAGAGCAGTTTGGAAACATTCTGTTTGTTAAGTCTGCAAAGGGATATTTAGACCTATTTGAGGTCTTCGTTGGAAACGGGATTTCTTCATATAAAGCTAGAGAGGTGAATTCTCAGTAACTTCTTTGTGTTGTGTGTGTTCAACTCACAGAGTTGAACCTTTCTTTAGACAGAGCAGATTTGAAACACTCTTTTTGTGGATTTTAAAAGTGGAGATTTCAAGCGATTTGAGGCCAATTGTAGTAAAGGAGATATCTTCGTTTAAAAATTAGACAGAATCATTCTCAGAAACTACTCTGTGGTGTGTGCATTCAACTCACAGAGTTTCACCTTTCTTTTCATAGAGCAGTTTGGAAACACTCTGTTTGTTAAGTTTGGAAGAGGATATTTGGATCCCTTTGAGACCTTCGTTGGAAACGGGATTTCTCAGTATACTGCTAGAGAGATGAATTCCCAATAACTACTTTGTGTTGTGTTTATTCAACTCACAGAGTTGAAACATCTTTTAGACACAGCAGTTTGGAAACATTGTTTTTGTGGAATTTGCAAGTGGAGATTTCAAGCGATATGGGGCCAATCTTAGAAATCGAAACATCTTTGTATAAAAACTAGACAGAATCATTCTCAGAAACAACTTTGTGATGTGTGTGCTCAACTCACAGAGTTTAACCTTTCTTTTCATAGAGCAGTTTGGAAACACTCTGTTTGTTAAGTCTGCAAGGGGATATTTAGACCTCTTTGAGGCCTTCGTTGGAAACAGGATTTCTTCATATAAAGATAGAGAGATGAATTCCCAGTAACTTCTTTGTGTTGTGTGTATTCAACTCACAGAGTTGAACCTTCCTTTAGACAGAGCAGTTTGGCAACACTCTTTTTGTGGAATTTGCAAGTGGAGATTTCAAGCGATTTGGGGCCAATCTTAGAAATCGAAATATCTTTGTATAAAAACTAGACAGAATCATTCTCAGAAACTACTTTGTGATGTGTCCGTTCAACTCACAGAGTTTAACCTTTCTTTTCATAGAGCATTTTGGAAACACTCTGTTTGTTAAGTCTGCAAAGGGATATTTAGACCTATTTGAGGCCTTCGTTGGAAACGGGATTTCTTCATATAAAGCTAGACAGATGAATTCTCAGTAACTTCTTTGTGTTGTGTGTATTCAACTCACAGAGTTGAAACATCTTTTAGACAGAGCAGTTTGGAAACACTCTTTTTGTGGAATTTGCAAGTGGAGATTTCAAGCGATTTGAGGCCAATCTTAGAAATCGAAATATCTTTGTATAAAAACTAGACAGAATCATTCTCAGAAACTACTTTGTGATGTGTGCGTTCAACTCACAGAGTTTAACCGTTCTTTTCATAGAGCAGTTTGGAAACACTCTGTTTGTTAAGTCTGCAAAGTGATATTTAGACCTATTTGAGGCGTTCGTTGGAAACGGGATTTCTTCATATAAAGCTAGACAGATGAATTCTCAGTAACTTCTTTGTGTTGTGTGTATTCAACTCACAGAGTTGAACCTTTCTTTAGACAGAGCAGATTGAAACACTCTTTTTGTGGATTTCACAAGTGGAGATTTCAAGCGATTTGAGGCCAATTGTAGTAAAGGAGATATCTTCGTTTAAAAACTAGACAGAAACATTCTCAGAAACTACTCTGCGGTGTGTGCATTCAACTCACAGAGTTTCACCTTTCTTTTCATAGAGCAGTTTGGAAACACTCTGTTTGTTAAGTCTGCAAGGGGATATTTAGACCTCTTTGAGGCCGTCGTTGGAAACGGGATTTCTCAGTATACTGCTAGACAGATGAATTCCCAATAACTACTTTGTGTTGTGTGTATTCAACTCACACAGTTGAACCTTCCTTTAGACAGAGCAGTTTGGAAACACTCTTTTTGTGGAATTTGCAAGTGGAGATTTCAAGCGATATGGGGCCAATCTTAGAAATCGAAACATCTTTGTATAAAAACTAGACAGAATCATTCTCAGAAACTACTTTGTGATGTGTGTGTTCAACTCACAGAGGTTAACCTTTCTTTTCATAGAGCAGTTTGGAAACACTCTCTTTGTTAAGTCTGCAAGGGGATATTTAGACCTCTTTGAGGCCTTCGTTGGAAACGGGATTTCTTCATATAAAGATAGAGAGATGAATTCCTAGTAACTTCTTTGTGTTGTGTGTATTCAACTCACAGAGTTGAACCTTCCTTTAGACAGAGCAGTTTGGCAACACTCTTTTTGTGGAATTTGGAAGTGGAGATTTGAAGCGATTTGGGGCCAATCTTAGAAATCGAAATATATTTGTATAAAAACTAGACAGAATCATTCTCAGAAACTACTTTGTGATGTGTGCGTTCAACTCACAGAGTTTAACCTTTCTTTTCATAGAGCAGTTTGGAAACACTCTTTTTGTTCAGTCTGCAAAGGGATATTTAGACCTCTTTGAGGCCTTCGTTGGAAACGGGATTTCTTCATATGAAGCTAGACAGATGAATTCTCAGTAACTTCTTTGTGTTGTGTGTATTCAACTCACAGAGTTGAACCTTGCTTTAGACAGAGCAGTTTGGCTACACTCTTTTTGTGGAATTTGCAAGTGGAAATTTCAAGCGATTTGGGACCAATCTTAGAAATCGAAATATCTTTGTATAAAAACTAGACAGAATCATTCTCAGAAACTACTTTGTGATGTGTCCGTTCAACTCACAGAGTTTAACCTTTCTTTTCATAGAGCAGTTTGGAAACACTCTGTTTGTTAAGTCTGCAAAGGGATATTTAGACCTCTTTGAGGCCTTCGTTGGAAACGGGATTTCTTCATATAAAGCTAGACAGATGAATTCTCAGTAACTTCTTTGCGTTGTGTGTATTCAACTCACAGAGTTGAACCTTTCTTTAGACAGAGCAGATTTGAAACACTCTTTTTGTGGATTTTACAAGTGGAGATTTCAAGCGATTTGTGGCCAATTGTAGTAAAGCAGATATCTTCGTTTAAAAACTAGACAGAAACATTCTCAGAAACTACTCTGTGGTGTGTGCATTCAACTCACAGAGTTTCACCTTTCTTTTCATAGAGCAGTTTGGAAACACTCTGTTTGTTAAGTCTGCAAGGGGATATTTAGACCTCTTTGAGGCCTTCGTTGGAAACGGGATTTCTCAGTATACTGCTAGACAGATGAATTCCCAATAACTACTTTGTGTTGTGTGTATTCAACTCACACAGTTGAACCTTCCTTTAGACAGAGCAGTTTGGAAACACTCTTTTTGTGGAATTTGCAAGTGGAGATTTCAAGCGATATGGGGCCAATCTTAGAAATCGAAACATCTTTGTATAAAAACTAGACAGAATCATTCTCAGAAACTACTTTGTGATGTGTGTGTTCAACTCACAGAGTTTAACCTTTCTTTTCATAGAGCAGTTTGGAAACACTCTGTTTGTTAAGTCTGCAAAGGGATATTTAGACCTATTTGAGGCCTTCGTTGGAAACGGGATTTCTTCATATAAAGCTAGACAGATGAATTCTCAGTAACTTCTTTGTGTTGTGTGTATTCAACTCACAGAGTTGAAACTTTCTTTAGACAGAGCAGATTTGAAACACTCTTTTTGTGGATTTTACAAGTGGAGATTTCAAGCGATTTGAGGCCAATTGTAGTAAAGGAGATATCTTCGTTTAAAAACTAGACAGAATCATTCTCAGAAACTACTCTGTGGTGTGTGCATTCAACTCACAGAGTTTCACCTTTCTTTTCATAGAGCAGTTTGGAAACACTCTGTTTGTTAAGTTTGGAAGAGGATATTTGGATCTCTTTGAGACCTTCGTTGGAAACGGGATTTCTCAGTATACTGCTAGACACATAAATTCCCAGTAAGTTCTTTGTGTTGTGTGTATTCAACTCACAGAGTTGAAACATCTTTTAGACACAGCAGTTTGGAAACACTCTTTTTGTGGAATTTGCAAGTGGAGATTTCAAGCGATTTGAGGCCAATCTTAGAAATCGAAATATCTTTGTATAAAAACTAGACAGAATCATTCTCAGAAACTACTTTGTGATGTGTGCGTTCAACTCACAGAGTTTAACCGTTCTTTTCATAGAGCAGTTTGGAAACACTCTGTTTGTTAAGTCTGCAAAGTGATATTTAGACCTATTTGAGGCCTTCGTTGGAAACGGGATTTCTTCATATAAAGCTAGACAGATGAATTCTCAGTAACTTCTTTGTGTTGTGTGTATTCAACTCACAGAGTTGAACCTTTCTTTAGACAGAGCAGATTTGAAACACTCTTTTTGTGGATTTCACAAGTGGAGATTTCAAGCGATTTGAGGCCAATTGTAGTAAAGGAGATATCTTCGTTTAAAAACTAGACAGAAACATTCTCAGAAACTACTCTGTGGTGTGTGCATTCAACTCACAGAGTTTCACCTTTCTTTTCATAGAGCAGTTTGGAAACACTGTTTGTTAAGTTTGGAAGATGATATTTGGATCCCTTTGAGACCTTCGTTGGAAACGGGATTTCTCAGTATACTGCTAGACACATAAATTCCCAGTAACTTCTTTGTGTTGTGTGTATTCAACTCACAGAGTTGAAACATCTTTTAGACACAGCAGTTTGGAAACACTCTTTTTGTGGAATTTGCAAGAGGAGATTTCAAGCGATTTGAGGACAATCTTAGAAATCGAAATATCTTTGTATAAAAACTAGACAGATTCATTCTCAGAAACTACTTTGGGATGTGTGCGTTCAACTCACAGAGTTTAACCGTTCTTTTCATAGAGCAGTTTGGAAACACTCTGTTTGTTAAGTCTGCAAAGGGATATTTAGACCTCTTTGAGGCCTTCGTTGGAAACGGGATTTCTCAGTATACTGCTAGACAGATGAATTCCCAATAACTACTTTGTGTTGTGTGTATTCAACTCACACAGTTGAACCTTCCTTTAGACAGAGCAGTTTGGAAACACTCTTTTTGTGGAATTTGCAAGTGGAGATTTCAAGCGATATGGGGCCAATCTTAGAAATCGAAACATCTTTGTATAAAAACTAGACAGAATCATTCTCAGAAACCACTTTATGATGTGTGTGTTCAACTCACAGAAGTTAACCTTTCTTTTCATAGAGCAGTTTGGAAACACTCTCTTTGTTAAGTCTGCAAGGGGATATTTAGGCCTCTTTGAGGCCTTCGTTGGAAACGGGATTTCTTCATATAAAGATAGAGAGATGAATTCCCAGTAACTTCTTTGTGTTGTGTGTATTCAACTCACAGAGTTGAACCTTGCTTTAGAGAGAGCAGTTTGGCTACACTCTTTTTGTGGAATTTGCAAGTGGAAATTTCAAGCGATTTGGGACCAATCTTAGAAATCGAAATATCTTTGTATAAAAACTAGACAGAATCATTCTCAGAAACTACTTTGTGATGTGTCCGTTCAACTCACAGAGTTTAACCTTTCTTTTCATAGAGCAGTTTGGAAACACTCTGTTTGTTAAGTCTGCAAAGGGATATTTAGACCTATTTGAGGCCTTCGTTGGAAACGGGATTTCTTCATATAAAGCTAGACAGATGAATTCTCAGTAACTTCTTTGCGTTGTGTGTATTCAACTCACAGAGTTGAACCTTTCTTTAGACAGAGCAGATTTGAAACACTCTTTTTGTGGATTTTACAAGTGGAGATTTCAAGCGATTTGTGGCCAATTGTAGTAAAGCAGATATCTTCGTTTAAAAACTAGACAGAAACATTCTCAGAAACTACTCTGTGGTGTGTGCATTCAACTCACAGAGTTTCACCTTTCTTTTCATAGAGCAGTTTGGAAACACTCTGTTTGTTAAGTTTGGAAGAGGATATTTGGATCCCTTTGAGACCTTCGTTGGAAAAGGGATTTCTCAGTATACTGCTAGACACATAAATTCCCAGTAAGTTCTTTGTGTTGTGTGTATTCAACTCACAGAGTTGAAACATCTTTTAGACACAGCAGTTTGGAAACACTCTTTTTGTGGAATTTGCATGTGGAGATTTCAAGCGATTTGAGGCCAATCTTAGAAATCGAAATATCTTTGTATAAAAACTAGACAGAATCATTCTCAGAAACTACTTTGTGATGTGTGCGTTCAACTCACAGAGTTTAACCGTTCTTTTCATAGAGCAGTTTGGAAACACTCTGTTTGTTAAGTCTGCAAAGGGATATTTAGACCTATTTGAGGCCTTCGTTGGAAAAGGGATTTCTTCATATAAAGCTAGACAGATGAATTCTCAGTAACTTCTTTGTTTTGTGTGTATTCAACTCACAGAGTTGAACCTTTCTTTAGACAGAGCAGATTTGAAACACTCTTTTTGTGGATTTCACAAGTGGAGATTTCAAGCGATTTGAAGCCAACAGTAGTAAAGGAGATATCTTCGTTTAAAAACTAGACAGAAACATTCTCAGAAACTACTCTGTGGTGTGTGCATTCAACTCACAGAGTTTCACCTTTCTTTTCATAGAGCAGTTTGGAAACACTCTGTTTGTTAAGTCTGCAAGGGGATATTTAGACCTCTTTTGAGGCCTTCGTTGGAAACGGGATTTCTCAGTATACTGCTAGACAGATGAATTCCCAATAACTACTTTGTGTTGTGTGTATTCAACTCACACAGTTGAACCTTCCTTTAGACAGAGCAGTTTGGAAACACTCTTTTTGTGGAATTTGCAAGTGGAGATTTCAAGCGATATGGGGCCAATCTTAGAAATCGAAACATCTTTGTATAAAAACTAGACCGAATCATTCTCAGAAACTACTTTGTGATGTGTGTGTTCAACTCACAGAAGTTAACCTTTCTTTTCATAGAGCAGTTTGGAAACACTCTCTTTGTTAAGTCTGCAAGGGGATATTTAGGCCTCTTTGAGGCCTTCGTTGGAAACGGGATTTCTTCATATAAAGATAGAGAGATGAATTCCCAGTAACTTCTTTGTGTTGTGTGTATTCAACTCACAGAGTTGAACCTTCCTTTAGACAGAGCAGTTTGGCAACACTCTTTTTGTGGAATTTGCAAGTGGAGATTTCAAGCGATTTGGGGCCAATCTTAGAAATCGAAATATCTTTGTATAAAAACTAGACAGAATCATTCCCAGAAACTACTTTGTGATGTGTGCGTTCAACTCACAGAGTTTAACCTTTCTTTTCATAGAGCAGTTTGGAAACACTCTTTTTGTTCAGTCTGCAAAGGGATATTTAGACCTCTTTGAGGCCTTCGTTGGAAACGGGATTTCTTCATATGAAGCTAGACAGATGAATTCTCAGTAACTTCTTTGTGTTGTGTGTATTCAACTCACAGAGTTGAACTTTCCTTTAGACAGAGCAGTTTGGCAACACTCTTTTTGTGGAATTTGCAAGTGGAGATTTCAAGCGATTTGGGGCCAATCTTAGAAATCGAAATATCTTTGTATAAAAACTAGACAGAATCATTCTCAGAAACTACTTTGTGATGTGTCCGTTCAACTCACAGAGTTCAACCTTTCTTTTCATAGAGCATTTTGGAAACACTCTGTTTGTTAAGTCTGCAAAGGGATATTTAGACCTATTTGAGGCCTTCGTTGGAAACGGGATTTCTTCATATAAAGCTAGACAGATGAATTCTCAGTAACTTCTTTGTGTTGTGTGTATTCAACTCACAGAGTTGAAACATCATTTAAACACAGCAGTTTGGAAACACTCTTTTTGTGGAATTTGCAATTGGAGATTTCAAGCGATTTGAGGCCAATCTTAGAAATCGAAATATCTTTGTATAAAAACTAGACAGAATCATTCTCAGAAACTACTTTGTGATGTGTGCGTTCAACTCACAGAGTTTAACCGTTCTTTTCATAGAGCAGTTTGGAAACACTCTGTTTGTTAAGTCTGCAAAGTGATATTTAGACCTATTTGAGGCGTTCGTTGGAAACGGGATTTCTTCATATAAAGCTAGACAGATGAATTCTCAGTAACTTCTTTGTGTTGTGTGTATTCAACTCACAGAGTTGAACCTTTCTTTAGACAGAGCAGATTGAAACACTCTTTTTGTGGATTTCACAAGTGGAGATTTCAAGCGATTTGAGGCCAATTGTAGTAAAGGAGATATCTTCGTTTAAAAACTAGACAGAAACATTCTCAGAAACTACTCTGTGGTGTGTGCATTCAACTCACAGAGTTTCACCTTTCTTTTCATAGAGCAGTTTGGAAACACTCTGTTTGTTAAGTCTGCAAGGGGATATTTAGACCTCTTTGAGGCCTTCGTTGGAAACGGGATTTCTCAGTATACTGCTAGACAGATGAATTCCCAATAACTACTTTGTGTTGTGTGTATTCAACTCACACAGTTGAACCTTCCTTTAGACAGAGCAGTTTGGAAACACTCTTTTTGTGGAATTTGCAAGTGGAGATTTCAAGCGATATGGGGCCAATCTTAGAAATCGAAACATCTTTGTATAAAAACTAGACAGAATCATTCTCAGAAACTACTTTGTGATGTGTGTGTTCAACTCACAGAGGTTAACCTTTCTTTTCATAGAGCAGTTTGGAAACACTCTCTTTGTTAAGTCTGCAAGGGGATATTTAGACCTCTTTGAGGCCTTCGTTGGAAACGGGATTTCTTCATATAAAGATAGAGAGATGAATTCCTAGTAACTTCTTTGTGTTGTGTGTATTCAACTCACAGAGTTGAACCTTCCTTTAGACAGAGCAGTTTGGCAACACTCTTTTTGTGGAATTTGGAAGTGGAGATTTGAAGCGATTTGGGGCCAATCTTAGAAATCGAAATATCTTTGTATAAAAACTAGACAGAATCATTCTCAGAAACTACTTTGTGATGTGTGCGTTCAACTCACAGAGTTTAACCTTTCTTTTCATAGAGCAGTTTGGAAACACTCTTTTTGTTCAGTCTGCAAAGGGATATTTAGACCTCTTTGAGGCCTTCGTTGGAAACGGGATTTCTTCATATGAAGCTAGACAGATGAATTCTCAGTAACTTCTTTGTGTTGTGTGTATTCAACTCACAGAGTTGAACCTTGCTTTAGACAGAGCAGTTTGGCTACACTCTTTTTGTGGAATTTGCAAGTGGAAATTTCAAGCGATTTGGGACCAATCTTAGAAATCGAAATATCTTTGTATAAAAACTAGACAGAATCATTCTCAGAAACTACTTTGTGATGTGTCCGTTCAACTCACAGAGTTTAACCTTTCTTTTCATAGAGCAGTTTGGAAACACTCTGTTTGTTAAGTCTGCAAAGGGATATTTAGACCTATTTGAGGCCTTCGTTGGAAACGGGATTTCTTCATATAAAGCTAGACAGATGAATTCTCAGTAACTTCTTTGCGTTGTGTGTATTCAACTCACAGAGTTGAACCTTTCTTTAGACAGAGCAGATTTGAAACACTCTTTTTGTGGATTTTACAAGTGGAGATTTCAAGCGATTTGTGGCCAATTGTAGTAAAGCAGATATCTTCGTTTAAAAACTAGACAGAAACATTCTCAGAAACTACTCTGTGGTGTGTGCATTCAACTCACAGAGTTTCACCTTTCTTTTCATAGAGCAGTTTGGAAACACTCTGTTTGTTAAGTCTGCAAGGGGATATTTAGACCTCTTTGATTCCTTCGTTGGAAACGGGATTTCTCAGTATACTGCTAGACAGATGAATTCCCAATAACTACTTTGTGTTGTGTGTATTCAACTCACACAGTTGAACCTTCCTTTAGACAGAGCAGTTTGGAAACACTCTTTTTGTGGAATTTGCAAGTGGAGATTTCAAGCGATATGGGGCCAATCTTAGAAATCGAAACATCTTTGTATAAAAACTAGACAGAATCATTCTCAGAAACTACTTTGTGATGTGTGTGTTCAACTCACAGAGGTTAACCTTTCTTTTCATAGGGCAGTTTGGAAACACTCTGTTTGTTAAGTCTGCAAGGGGATATTTAGACCTCTTTGAGGCCTTCGTTGGAAACAGGATTTCTTCATATAAAGATAGAGAGATGAATTCCCAGTAACTTCTTTGTGTTGTGTGTACTCAACTCACAGAGTTGAACCTTCCTTTAGACAGAGCAGTTTGGCAACACACTTTTTGTGGAATTTGCAAGTGGAGATTTCAAGCGATTTGGGGCCAATCTTAGAAATCGAAATATCTTTGTATAAAAACTAGACAGAATCATTCTCAGAAACTACTTTGCGATGTGTGCGTTCAACTCACAGAGTTTAACCTTTCTTTTCATAGAGCAGTTTGGAAACACTCTTTTTGTTCAGTCTGCAAAGGGATATTTAGACCTCTTTGAGGCCTTCGTTGGAAACGGGATTTCTTCATATGAAGCTAGACAGATGAATTCTCAGTAACTTCTTTGTGTTGTGTGTATTCAACTCACAGAGTTGAACCTTGCTTTAGACAGAGCAGTTTGGTAACACTCTTTTTGTGGAATTTGCAAGTGGAGATTTCAAGCGATTTGGGGCCAATCTTAGAAATCGAAATATCTTCGTTTAAAAACTAGACAGAAACATTCTCAGAAACTACTCTGGGGTGTGTGCATTCAACTCACAGAGTTTAACCTTTCTTTTCATAGAGCAGTTTGGAAACACTCTGTTTGTTAAGTCTGCAAAGGGATATTTAGACCTATTTGAGGCCTTCGTTGGAAACGGGATTTCTTCATATAAAGCTAGACAGATGAATTCTCAGTAACTTCCTTGTGTTGTGTGTATTCAAATCACAGAGTTGAAACTTTCTTTAGACAGAGCAGATTTGAAACACTCTTTTTGTGGATTTTACAAGTGGAGATTTCAAGCGATTTGAGGCCAATTGTAGTAAAGGAGATATCTTCGTTTAAAAACTAGACAGAATCATTCTCGGAAACTACTCTGTGGTGTGTGCATTCAACTCACAGAGTTTCACCTTTCTTTTCATAGAGCAGTTTGGAAACACTCTGTTTATTAAGTTTGGAAGAGGATATTTGGATCTCTTTGAGACCTTCGTTGGAAACGGGATTTCTCAGTATACTGCTAGACACATAAATTCCCAGTAAGTTCTTTGTGTTGTGTGTATTCAACTCACAGAGTTGAAACATCTTTTAGACACAGCAGTTTGGAAACACTCTTTTTGTGGAATTTGCAAGTGGAGATTTCAAGCGATTTGAGGCCAATCTTAGAAATCGAAATATCTTTGTATAAAAACTAGACAGAATCATTCTCAGAAACTACTTTGTGATGTGTGCGTTCAACTCACAGAGTTTAACCGTTCTTTTCATAGAGCAGTTTGGAAACACTCTGTTTGTTAAGTCTGCAAAGGGATATTTAGACCTATTTGAGGCCTTCGTTGGAAACGGGATTTCTTCATATAAAGCTAGACAGATGAATTCTCAGTAACTTCTTTGTGTTGTGTGTATTCAACTCACAGAGTTGAACCTTTCTTTAGACAGAGCAGATTTGAAACACTCTTTTTGTGGATTTCACAAGTGGAGATTTCAAGCGATTTGTGGCCAACAGTAGTAAAGGAGATATCTTCGTTTAAAAACTAGACAGAATCATTCTCAGAAACTACTCTGTGGTGTGTGCATTCAACTCACAGAGTTTCACCTTTCTTTTCATAGAGCAGTTTGGAAACATTCTGTTTGTTAAGTCTGCAAGGGGATATTTAGACCTCTTTGAGGCCTTCGTTGGAAACGGGATTTCTCAGTATACTGCTAGACAGATGAATTCCCAATAACTACTTTGTGTTGTGTGTATTCAACTCACACAGTTGAACCTTCCTTTAGACAGAGCAGTTTGGAAACACTCTTTTTGTGGAATTTGCAAGTGGAGGTTTCAAGCGATATGGGGCCAATCTTAGAAATCGAAACATCTTTGTATAAAAACTAGACAGAATCATTCTCAGAAACCACTTTGTGATGTGTGTGTTCAACTCACAGAAGTTAACCTTTCTTTTCATAGAGCAGTTTGGAAACACTCTCTTTGTTAAGTCTGCAAGGGGATATTTAGGCCCCTTTGAGGCCTTCGTTGGAAACGGGATTTCTTCATATAAAGATTGAAAGATGAATTCCCAGTAACTTCTTTGTGTTGTGTGTATTCAACTCACAGAGTTGAACCTTCCTTTAGACAGAGCAGTTTGGCAACACTCTTTTTGTGGAATTTGCAAGTGGAGATTTCAAGCGATTTGGGGCCAATCTTAGAAATCGAAATATCTTCGTTTAAAAACTAGACAGAAACATTCTCAGAAACTACTCTGGGGTGTGTGCATTCAACTCACAGAGTTTAACCTTTCTTTTCATAGAGCAGTTTGGAAACACTCTGTTTGTTAATTCTGCAAAGGGATATTTAGACCTATTTGAGGCCTTCGTTGGAAACGGGATTTCTTCATATAAAGCTAGACAGATGAATTCTCAGTAACTTCTTTGTGTTGTGTGTATTCAACTCACAGAGTTGAAACTTTCTTTAGACAGAGCAGATTTGAAACACTCTTTTTGTGCATTTTACAAGTGGAGATTTCAAGCGATTTGAGGCCAATTGTAGTAAAGGAGATATCTTCGTTTAAAAACAAGACAGAATCATTCTCAGAAACTACTCTGTGGTGTGTGCATTCAACTCACAGAGTTTCACCTTTCTTTTCATAGAGCAGTTTGGAAACACTCTGTTTGTTAAGTTTGGAAGAGGATATTTGGATCTCTTTGAGACCTTCGTTGGAAACGGGATTTCTCAGTATACTGCTAGACACATAAATTCCCAGTAAGTTCTTTGTGTTGTGTGTATTCAACTCACAGAGTTGAAACATCTTTTAGACACAGCAGTTTGGAAACACTCTTTTTGTGGAATTTGCAAGTGGAGATTTCAAGCGATTTGAGGCCAATCTTAGAAATCGAAATATCTTTGTATAAAAACTAGACAGAATCATTCTCAGAAACTACTTTGTGATGTGTGCGTTCAACTCACAGAGTTTAACCGTTCTTTTCATAGAGCAGTTTGGAAACACTCTGTTTGTTAAGTCTGCAAAGTGATATTTAGACCTATTTGAGGCCTTCGTTGGAAACGGGATTTCTTCATATAAAGCTAGACAGATGAATTCTCAGTAACTTCTTTGTGTTGTGTGTATTCAACTCACAGAGTTGAACCTTTCTTTAGACAGAGCAGATTTGAAACACTCTTTTTGTGGATTTCACAAGTGGAGATTTCAAGCGATTTGAGGCCAATTGTAGTAAAGGAGATATCTTCGTTTAAAAACTAGACAGAAACATTCTCAGAAACTACTCTGTGGTGTGTGCATTCAACTCACAGAGTTTCACCTTTCTTTTCATAGAGCAGTTTGGAAACACTCTGTTTGTTAAGTTTGGAAGATGATATTTGGATCCCTTTGAGACCTTCGTTGGAAACGGGATTTCTCAGTATACTGCTAGACACATAAATTCCCAGTAACTTCTTTGTGTTGTGTGTATTCAACTCACAGAGTTGAAACATCTTTTAGACACAGCAGTTTGGAAACACTCTTTTTGTGGAATTTGCAAGAGGAGATTTCAAGCGATTTGAGGACAATCTTAGAAATCGAAATATCTTTGTATAAAAACTAGACAGATTCATTCTCAGAAACTACTTTGTGATGTGTGCGTTCAACTCACAGAGTTTAACCGTTCTTTTCATAGAGCAGTTTGGAAACACTCTGTTTGTTAAGTCTGCAAAGGGATATTTAGACCTCTTTGAGGCCTTCGTTGGAAACGGGATTTCTCAGTATACTGCTAGACAGATGAATTCCCAATAACTACTTTGTGTTGTGTGTATTCAACTCACACAGTTGAACCTTCCTTTAGACAGAGCAGTTTGGAAACACTCTTTTTGTGGAATTTGCAAGTGGAGATTTCAAGCGATATGGGGCCAATCTTAGAAATCGAAACATCTTTGTATAAAAACTAGACAGAATCATTCTCAGAAACCACTTTATGATGTGTGTGTTCAACTCACAGAAGTTAACCTTTCTTTTCATAGAGCAGTTTGGAAACACTCTCTTTGTTAAGTCTGCAAGGGGATATTTAGGCCTCTTTGAGGCCTTCGTTGGAAACGGGATTTCTTCATATAAAGATAGAGAGATGAATTCCCAGTAACTTCTTTGTGTTGTGTGTATTCAACTCACAGAGTTGAACCTTCCTTTAGACAGAGCAGTTTGGCAACACTCTTTTTGTGGAATTTGCAAGTGGAGATTTCAAGCGATTTGGGGCCAATCTTAGAAATCGAAATATCTTTGTATAAAAACTAGACAGAATCATTCTCAGAAACTACTTTGTGATGTGTGCGTTCAACTCACAGAGTTTAACCTTTCTTTTCAAAGAGCAGTTTGGAAACACTCTTTTTGTTCCGTCTGCAAAGGGATATTTAGACCTCTTTGAGGCCTTCGTTGGAAACGGGATTTCTTCATATGAAGCTAGACAGATGAATTCTCAGTAACTTCTTTGTGTTGTGTGTATTCAACTCACAGAGTTGAACCTTCCTTTAGACAGAGCAGTTTGGCAACACTCTTTTTGTGGAATTTGCAAGTGGAGATTTCAAGCGATTTGGGGCCAATCTTAGAAATCGAAATATCTTTGTATAAAAACTAGACAGAATCATTCTCAGAAACTACTTTGTGATGTGTCCGTTCAACTCACAGAGTTTAACCTTTCTTTTCATAGAGCAGTTTGGAAACACTCTGTTTGTTAAGTCTGCAAAGGGATATTTAGACCTATTTGAGGCCTTCGTTGGAAACGGGATTTCTTCATATAAAGCTAGACAGATGAATTCTCAGTAACTTCTTTGTGTTGTGTGTATTCAACTCACAGAGTTGAACCTTTCTTTAGACAGAGCAGATTTGAAACACTCTTTTTGTGGATTTTACAAGTGGAGATTTCAAGCGATTTGAGGCCAATTGTTGTAAAGGAGATATCTTCGTTTAAAAACTAGACAGAATCATTCTCAGAAACTACTCTGTGGTGTGTGCATTCAACTCACAGAGTTTCACCTTTCTTTTCATAGAGCAGTTTGGAAACACTCTGTTTGTTAAGTTTGGAAGAGGATATTTGGATCCCTTTGAGACCTTCGTTGGAAACGGGATTTCTCAGTATACTGCTAGACACATAAATTCCCAGTAACTTCTTTGTGTTGTGTGTATTCAACTCACAGAGTTGAAACATCTTTTAGACACAGCAGTTTGGAAACACTCTTTTTGTGGAATTTGCAAGTGGAGATTTCAAGTGATTTGAGGCCAATCTTAGAAATCGAAATATCTTTGTATAAAAACTAGACAGAATCATTCTCAGAAACTACTTTGTGATGTGTGCGTTCAACTCACAGAGTTTAACCGTTCTTTTCATAGAGCAGTTTGGAAACACTCTGTTTGTTAAGTCTGCAAAGGGATATTTAGACCTATTTGAGGCCTTCGTTGGAAAAGGGATTTCTTCATATAAAGCTAGACAGATGAATTCTCAATAACTTCTTTGTGTTGTGTGTATTCAACTCACAGAGTTGAACCTTTCTTTAGACAGAGCAGATTTGAAACACTCTTTTTGTGGATTTCACAAGTGGAGATTTCAAGCGATTTGAGGCCAACAGTAGTAAAGGAGATATCTTCGTTTAAAAACTAGACAGAATCATTCTCAGAAACTACTCTGTGGTGTGTGCATTCAACTCACAGAGTTTCACCTTTCTTTTCATAGAGCAGTTTGGAAACACTCTGTTTGTTAAGTCTGCAAGGGGATATTTAGACGTCTTTGAGGCCTTCGTTGGAAACGGGATTTCTCAGTATACTGCTAGATAGATGAATTCCCAATAACTACTTTGTGTTGTGTGTATTCAACTCACACAGTTGAACCTTCCTTTAGACAGAGCAGTTTGGAAACACTCTTTTTGTGGAATTTGCAAGTGGAGATTTCAAGCGATATGGGGCCAATCTTAGAAATTGAAACATCTTTGTATAAAAACTAGACAGAATCATTCTCAGAAACTAATTTGTGATGTGTGTGTTCAACTCACAGAGGTTAACCTTTCTTTTCATAGAGCAGTTTGTAAACACTCTTTTTGTTCAGTCTGCAAAGGGATATTTAGACCTCTTTGAGGCCTTCGTTGGAAACGGGATTTCTTCATATGAAGCTAGACAGATGAATTCTCAGTAACTTCTTTGTGTTGTGTGTATTCAACTCACAGAGTTGAACCTTTCTTTAGACAGAGCAGATTTGAAACACTCTTTTTTTGGATTTTACAAGTGGAGATTTCAAGCGATTTGAGGCCAATTGTAGTAAAGGAGATATCTTCGTTTAAAAACTAGACAGAATCATTCTCAGAAACTACTCTGTGGTGTGTGCATTCAACTCACAGAGTTTCACCTTTCTTTTCATAGAGCAGTTTGGAAACACTCTGTTTGTTAAGTTTGGAAGAGGATATTTGGATCCCTTTGAGACCTTCGTTGGAAACGGGATTTCTCAGTATACTGCTAGACACATAAATTCCCAGTAACTTCTTTGTGTTGTGTGTATTCAACTCACAGAGTTGAAATATCTTTTAGACACAGCAGTTTGGAAACACTCTTTTTGTGGAATTTGCAAGTGGAGATTTCAAGCGATTTGAGGCCAATCTTAGAAATCGAAATATCTTTGTATAAAAACTAGACAGAATCATTCTCAGAAACTACTTTGTGATTTGTGCGTTCAACTCACAGAGTTTAACCGTTCTTTTCATAGAGCAGTTTGGAAACACTCTGTTTGTTAAGTCTGCAAAGGGATATTTAGACCTATTTGAGGCCTTCGTTGGAAAAGGGATTTCTTCATATAAAGCTAGACAGATGAATTCTCAGTAACTTCTTTGTGTTGTGTGTATTCAACTCACAGAGTTGAACCTTTCTTTAGACAGAGCAGATTTGAAACGCTCTTTTTGTGGATTTCACAAGTGGAGATTTCAAGCGATTTGAGGCCAAGTGTAGTAAAGGAGATATCTTCGTTTAAAAACTAGACAGAAACATTCTCAGAAACTACTCTGTGGTGTGTGCATTCAACTCACAGAGTTTCACCTTTCTTTTCATAGAGCAGTTTGGAAACACTCTGTTTGTTAAGTCTGCAAGGGGATATTTAGACCTCTTTGAGGCCGTCGTTGGAAACGGGATTTCTCAGTATACTGCTAGACAGATGAATTCCCAATAACTACTTTGTGTTGTGTGTATTCAACTCACACAGTTGAACCTTCCTTTAGACAGAGCAGTTTGGAAACACTCTTTTTGTGGAATTTGCAAGTGGAGATTTCAAGCGATATGGGGCCAATCTTAGAAATCGAAACATCTTTGTATAAAAACTAGACAGAATCATTCTCAGAAACTACTTTGTGATGTGTGTGTTCAACTCACAGAGGTTAACCTTTCTTTTCATAGAGCAGTTTGGAAACACTCTCTTTGTTAAGTCTGCAAGGGGATATTTAGACCTCTTTGAGGCCTTCGTTTGAAACGGGATTTCTTCATATAAAGCTAGACAGATGAATTCTCAGTAACTTCTTTGTGTTGTGTGTATTCAACTCACAGAGTTGAACATTTCTTTAGACAGAGCAGATTTGAAACACTCTTTTTGTGGATTTTACAAGTGGCGATTTCAAGCGATTTGAGGCCAATTGTTGTAAAGGAGATATCTTCCTTTAAAAACTAGACAGAATCATTCTCAGAAACTACTCTGTGGTGTGTGCATTCAACTCACAGAGTTTCACCTTTCTTTTCATAGAGCAGTTTGGAAACACTCTGTTTGTTAAGTTTGGAAGAGGATATTTGGATCCCTTTGAGACCTTCGTTGGAAACGGGATTTCTCAGTATACTGCTAGACACATAAATTCCCAGTAACTTCTTTGTGTTGTGTGTATTCAACTCACAGAGTTGAAACATCTTTTAGACACAGCAGTTTGGAAACACTCTTTTTGTGGAATTTGCAAGTGGAGATTTCAAGCGATTTGAGGCCAATCTTAGAAATCGAAATATCTTTGTATAAAAACTAGACAGAATCATTCTCCGAAACTACTTTGTGATGTGTGCGTTCAACTCACAGAGTTTAACCGTTTTTTCATAGAGCAGTTTGGAAACACTCTGTTTGTTAAGTCTGCAAAGGGATATTTAGACCTCTTTGAGGCCTTCGTTGGAAAAGGGATTTCTTCATATAAAGCTAGACACATGAATTCTCAGTAACTTCTTTGTGTTGTGTGTATTCAACTCACAGAGTTGAACCTTTCTTTAGACAGAGCAGATTTGAAACACTCTTTTTGTGGATTTCACAAGTGGAGATTTCAAGCGATTTGAGGCCAATTGTAGTAAAGGAGATATCTTCGTTTAAAAACTAGACAGAATCATTCTCAGAAACTACTCTGTGGTGTGTGCATTCAACTCACAGAGTTTCACCTTTCTTTTCATAGAGCAGTTTGGAAACACTCTGTTTGTTAAGTCTGCAAGGGGATATTTAGACCTCTTTGAGGGCTTCAAAACGAGATTTCTCAGTATACTGCTAGATAGATGAATTCCCAATAACTACTTTGTGTTGTGTGTATTCAACTCACACAGTTGAACCTTCCTTTAGACACAGCAGTTTGGAAACACTCTTTTTGTGGAATTTGCAAGTGGAGATTTCAAGCGATATGGGGCCAATCTTAGAAATCGAAACATCTTTGTATAAAAACTAGACAAAATCATTCTCAGAAACTACTTTGTGATGTGTGTGTTCAACTCACAGAGGTTAACCTTTCTTTTCATAGAGCAGTTTGGAAACACTCTCTTTGTTAAGTCTGCAAGGGGATATTTAGACCTCTTTGAGGCCTTCGTTGGAAACGGGATTTCTTCATATAAAGATAGAGAGATGAATTCCCAGTAACTTCTTTGTGTTGTGTGTATTCAACTCACAGAGTTGAACCTTCCTTTAGACAGAGCAGTTTGGCAACACTCTTTTTGTGGAATTTGCAAGTGTAGATTTCAAGCGATTTGGGGCCAATCTTAGAAATCGAAATATCTTTGTATAAAAACTAGACAGAATCATTCTCAGAAACTACTTTGTGATGTGTGCGTTCAACTCACAGAGTTTAACCTTTCTTTCATAGAGCAGTTTGGAAACACTCTTTTTGTTCAGTCTGCAAAGGGATATTTAGACCTATTTGAGGCCTTCGTTGGAAACGGGATTTCTTCATATGAAGCTAGACAGATGAATTCTCAGTAACTTCTTTGTGTTGTGTGTATTCAACTCACAGAGTTGAACCTTCCTTTAGACAGAGCAGTTTGGCAACGCTCTTTTTGTGGAATTTGCAAGTGGAGATTTCAAGCGATTTGGGGCCAATCTTAGAAATCGAAATATCTTTGTATAAAAACTAGACAGAATCATTCTCAGAAACTACTTTGTGATGTGTCCGTTCAACTCACAGAGTTTAACCTTTCTTTTCATAGAGCAGTTTGGAAACACTCTGTTTGTTAAGTCTGCAAGGGGATATTTAGACCTCTTTGAGGCCTTCGTTGGAAACGGGATTTCTCAGTATACTGCTAGACAGATGAATTCCCAATAACTACTTTGTGTTGTGTGTATTCAACTCACACAGTGGAACCTTCCTTTAGACAGAGCAGTTTGGAAACACTCTTTTTGTGGAATTTGCAAGTGGAGATTTCAAGCGATATGGGGCCAATCTTAGAAATCGAAACATCTTTGTATAAAAACTAGACAGAATCATTCTCAGAAACTACTTTGTGATGTGTGCGTTCAACTCACAGAGTTTAACCTTTCTTTTCATAGAGCAGTTTGGAAACACTCTCTTTGTTAAGTCTGCAAGGGGATATTTAGACCTCTTTGAGGCCTTCGTTGGAAACGGGATTTCTTCATATAAAGATAGAGAGATGAATTCCCAGTAACTTCTTTGTGTTGTGTGTATTCAACTCACAGAGTTGAACCTTCCTTTAGAGAGAGCAGTTTGGCAACACTCTTTTTGTGGAATTTGCAATTGGAGATTTCAAGCGATTTGGGGCCAATCTTAGATATCGAAATATCTTTGAATAAAAACTAGACAGAATCATTCTCAGAAACTACTTTGTGATGTGTGCGTTCAACTCACAGAGTTTAACCTTTCTTTTCATAGAGCAGTTTGGAAACACTCTTTTTGTTCAGTCTGCAAAGGGATATTTAGACATCTTTGAGGACTTCGTTGGAAACGGGATTTCTTCATATGAAGCTAGACAGATGAATTCTCAGTAACTCCTTTGTGTTGCGTATATTCAACTCACAGAGTTGAACCTTCCTTTAGACAGAGCAGTTTGGCAACACTCTTTTTGTGGAATTTGCAAGTGGAGATTTCATGCGATTTGGGGCCAATCTTAGAAATCGAAATATCTTTGTATAAAAACTAGACAGAATCATTCTCAGAAACTACTTTGTGATGTGTCCGTTCAACTCACAGAGTTTAACCTTTCTTTTCATAGAGCAGTTTGGAAACACTCTGTTTGTTAAGTCTGCAAAGGGATATTTAGAAATATTTGAGGCCTTCGTTGGAAACGGGATTTTGTCATATAAAGCTAGACAGATGAATTCTCAGTAACTTCTTTGTGTTGTGTGTATTCAACTCACAGAGTTGAACCTTTCTTTAGACAGAACAGATTTGAAACACTCTTTTTGTGGATTTTACAAGTGGAGATTTCAAGCGATTTGAGGCCAATTGTAGTAAAGGAGATATCTTTGTTTAAAAACTAGACAGAATCATTCTCAGAAACTAATCTGTGGTGTGTGCATTCAACTCACAGAGTTTCACCTTTCTTTTCATAGAGCAGTTTGGAAACACTCTGTTTGTTAAGTTTGGAAGAGGATATTTGGATCCCTTTGAGACCTTCGTTGGAAAAGGGATTTCTCAGTATACTGCTAGACACATAAATTCCCAGTAACTTCTTTGTGTTGTGTGTATTCAACTAACAGAGTTGAAACATCTTTTAGACACAGCAGTTTGGAAACACTCTTTTTGTGGAATTTGCAAGTGGAGATATCAAGCGATTTGAGGCCAATCTTTGAAATCGAAATATCTTTGTATAAAAACTAGACAGAATCATTCTCAGAAACTACTTTGTGATGTGTGCGTTCAACTCACAGAGTTTAACCTTTCTTTTCATAGAGCAGTTTGGAAACACTCTGTTTGTTAAGTCTGCAAAGGGATATTTAGACCTATTTGAGGCCTTCGTTGGAAACGGGATTTCTTCATGTCAAGTTAGACAGATGAATTCTCAGTAACTTCTTATTGTTGTGTGTATTCAACTCACAGAGTTGAACCTTTCTTTAGACAGAGCAGATTTGAAACACTCTTTTTGTGGATTTTACAAGTGGAGATTTCAGGCGATTTGAGGCCGATTGTAGTAAAGGAAATATCTTCGTTTAAAAACTAGACAGAAACATTCTCAGAAACTACTCTGTGGTGTGTGCATTCAACTCACAGAGTTTAACCTTTCTTTTCATAGAGCAGTTTGGAAACACTCTGTTTGTTAAGTCTGCAAGGGGATATTTAGACCTCTTTGAGGCCTTCGTTGGAAACGGGATTTCTTCATATAAAGATAGAGAGACGAATTCCCAGTAACTTCTTTGTGTTGTGTGTATTCAACTCACAGAGTTGAACCTTCCTTTAGACAGAGCAGTTTGGCAACACTCTTTTTGTGCAATTTGCAAGTGGAGATTTCAAGCGATTTGGGGCCAATCTTAGAAATCGAAATATCTTTGTATAAAAACTAGACAGAATCATTCTCAGAAACTACTTTGTGATGTGTGCGTTCAACTCACAGAGTTTAACCTTTCTTTTCATAGAGCAGTTTGGAAACACTCTGTTTGTTAAGTCTGCAAAGGGATATTTAGACCTATTTGAGGCCTTCGTTGGAAACGGGATTTCTACATATAAAGCTAGACTGATGAATTCTCAGTAACTTCTTTGTGTTGTGTGTATTCAACTCACAGAGTTGAACCTTTCTTTAGACAGAGCAGATTTGAAACACTCTTTTTGTGGATTTTACAATTGGAGATTTCAAGCGATTTGAGGCCAATAGTAGTAAAGGAGATATCTTCGTTTAAAAACTAGACAGAATCATTCTCAGAAACTACTCTGTGGTGTGTGCATTCAACTCATAGAGTTTCACCTTTCTTTTCATAGAGCAGTTTGGAAACACTCTGTTTGTTAAGTTTGGAAGAGGATATTTGGATCAGTTTGAGGCCTTCGTTGGAAACGGGATTTCTCAGTATACTGCTAGACACATAAATTCCCAGTAACTTCTTTGTGTTGTGTGTATTCAACTCACAGAGTTGAACCTTCCTTTAGACAGAGCAGTTTGGCAACACTCTTTTTGTGGAATTTGCAAGTGGAGATTTCAAGCGATTTGGGGCCAATCTTCGAAATCGAAATATCTTTGTATAAAAACTAGACAGAATCATTCTCAGAAAATACTTTGTGATGTGTGCGTTCAACTCACAGAGTTCAACCTTTCTTTTCATAGAGCAGTTTGGAAACACTCTGTTTGTTAAGTCTGCAAGGGGATATTTAGACCTCTTTGAGGCCTTCGTTGGAAACGGGATTTCTCAGTATACTGCTAGACAGATGAATTCCCAATAACTACTTTGTGTTGTGTGTATTCAACTCACACAGTTGAACCTTCCTGTTTACAGAGCAGTTTGGAAACACTCTTTTTGTGGAATTTGCAAGTGGAGATTTCAAGCGATATGGGGCCAATCTTAGAAATCGAAACATCTTTGTATAAAAACTAGACAGAATCATTCTCAGAAACTACTTTGTGATGTGTGTGTTCATCTCACAGAGGTTAACCTTTCTTTTCATTGAGCAGTTTGGAAACACTCTCTTTGTTAAGTCTGCAAGGGGATATTTAGACCTATTTGAGGCCTTCGTTGGAAACGGGTTTTCTTCATATAAAGATAGAGAGATGAATTCCCAGTAACTTCTTTGTGTTGTGTGTATTCAACTCACAGAGGTGAACCTACCTTTAGACAGAGCAGTTTGGCAACACTCTTTTTGTGGAATTTGCAAGTGGAGATTTCAAGCGATTTGGGGCCAATCTTAGAAATCGAAATATCTTTGTATAAAAACTAGACAGAATCATTCTCAGAAACTACTTAGTGATGTGTGCGTTCAACTCACAGAGTTTAACCTTTCTTTTCATAGAGCAGTTTGGAAACACTCTTTTTGTTCAGTCTGCAAAGGGATATTTAGACCTCTTTGAGGCCTTCGTTGGAAACGGGATTTCTTCATATGAAGCTAGACAGATGAATTCTCAGTAACTTCTTTGTGTTGTGTGTATTCAACTCACAGAGTTGAATCTTCCTTTAGACAGAGCAGTCTGGTAACACTCTTTTTGTGGAATTTGCAAGTGGAGATTTCAAGCGATTTGGGGCCAATCTTAGAAATCGAAATATCTTTGTATAAAAACTGGAAAGAATCATTCTCAGAAACTACTTTGTGATGTGTCCGTTCAACTCACAGAGTTTAACCTTTCTTTTCATAGAGCAGTTTGGAAACACTCTGTTTGTTAAGTCTGCAAAGGGATATTTAGACCTATTTGAGGCCTTCGTTGGAAAAGGATTTCTTCATATAAAGCTAGACAGATGAATTCTCAGTAAGTTCTTTGTGTTGTGTGTATTCAACTCACAGAGTTGAACCTTTCTTTAGACACAGCAGATTTGAAACACTCTTTTTGTGGATTTTACAAGTGGAGATTTCAAGCGATTTGGGGCCAATTGTAGTAAAGGAGATATCTTCGTTTAAAAACTAGACAGAATCATTCTCAGAAACTACTCTGTGGTGTGTGCATTCAACTCAGAGAGTTTCACCTTTGTTTTCATAGAGCAGTTTGGAAACACTCTGTTTGTTAAGTTTGGAAGAGGATATTTGGATCCCTTTGAGACCTTCGTTGGAAACGGGATTTCTCAGTATACTGCTAGACACATAAATTCCCAGTAAATTCTTTGTGTTGTGTGTATTCAACTCACAGAGTTGAAACATCTTTTAGACACAGCAGTTTGGAAACACCCTTTTTGTGGAATTTGCAAGTGGAGATATCAAGCGATTTGAGGCCAATCTTAGAAATCGAAATATCTTTGTATAAAAACTAGACATAATCATTCTCAGAAACTACTTTGTGATGTGTGCGTTCAACTCACAGAGTTTAACCTTTCTTTTCATAGAGCAGTTTGGAAACACTCAGTTTGTTAAGTCTGCAAAGGGATATTTAGACCTATTTGAGGCCTTCGTTGGAAACGGGATTTCTTCATATAAAGCTAGACAGATGAATTCTCAGTAACTTCTTAGTGTTGTGTGTATTCAACTCACAGAGTTGAACCTTTCTTTAGACAGAGCAGTTTGAAACACTCTTTTTTTGGATTTTACAAGTGGAGATTTCAGGCGATTTGAGGCCAATTGTAGTAAAGGAAATATCTTCGTTTAAAAACTAGACAGAAACATTCTCAGAAACTACTCTATGGTGTGTGCATTCAACTCACAGAGTTTAACCTTTCTTTTCATAGAGCAGTTTGGAAAGATTCTGTTTGTTAAGTCTGCAAGGGGATATTTAGACCTCTTTGAGGCCTTCGTTGGAAATGGGATTTCTCAGTATACTGCTAGAGAGATGAATTCCCAATAACTACTTTGTGTTGTGTGTATTCAACTCACACAGATGAACCTTCCTTTAGACAGAGCAGTTTGGAAACACTCTTTTTGTGGAATTTGCAAATGGAGATTTCAAGCGATATGGGGCCAATCTTCGAAATCGAAACATCTTTGTATAAAAACTAGACAGAATCATTCTCAGAAACTACTTTGTGATGTGTGTGTTCAACTCACAGAATTTAACCTTTCTTTTCATAGAGCAGTTTGGAAACACTCTCTTTGTTAAGTCTGCAAGGGGATATTTAGACCTCTTTGAGGCCTTCGTTGGAAACGGGATTTCTTCATATAAAGATAGAGAGATGAATTCCCAGTAACTTCTTTGTGTTGTGTGTATTCAACTCATAGAGTTGAACCTTCCTTTAGACAGAGCAGTTTGGCAACACTCTTTTTGTGCAATTTGCAAGTGGAGATTTCAAGCGATTTGGGGCCAATCTTAGAAATCGAAATATCTTTGTATGAAAACTAGACAGAATCATTCTCAGAAACTTCTTTGTGATGTGTGCGTTCAACTCACAGAGTTTAACCTTTCTTTTCATAGAGCAGTTTGGAAACACTCTGTTTGTTAAGTCTGCAAAGGGATATTTAGACCTATTTGAGGCCTTCGTTGGAAACGGGATTTCTTCATATAAAGCTAGACAGATGAATTCTCAGTAACTTCTTTGTGTTGTGTGTATTCAACTCACAGAGTTGAACCTTTCTTTAGACAGAGCAGATTTGAAAGTCTCTTTTTGTGGATTTTACAAGTGGAGTTTTCAAGCGATTTGAGGCCAATTGTAGTAAAGGAGATATCTTCGTTTAAAAACTAGACAGAATCATTCTCAGAAACTACTCTGTGGTGTGTGCATTCAACTCACAGAGTTTCACCTTTCTTTTCATAGAGCAGTTTGGAAACACTCTGTTTGTTAAGTTTGGAAGAGGATATTTGGATCCCTTTGAGACCTTCTTTGGAAACGGGATTTCTCAGTATACTGCTAGACACATAAGTTCCCAGTAACTTCTTTGTGTTGTGTGTATTCAACTCACAGAGTTGAAACATCTTTTAGACACAGCAGTTTGGAAACACTCTTTTTGTGGAATTTGCAAGTGGAGATTTCAAGCGATTTGAGGCCAATCTTAGAAATCGAAATATCTTTGTATAAAAACTAGACAGAATCATTCTCAGAAACTACTTTGTGATGTGTGCGTTCAACTCACAGAGTTTAACCGTTCTTTTCATAGAGCAGTTTGGAAACACTCTGTTTGTTAAGTTTGGAAGAGGATATTTGGATCCCTTTGAGACCTTCGTTGGAAACGGGATTTCTCAGTATACTGCTAGACACATAAATTCCCAGTAACTTCTTTGTGTTGTGTGTATTCAACTCACAGAGGTGAAACATCTTTTAGACACAGCAGTTTGGAAACACTCTTTTTGTGGAATTTGCAAGTGGAGATATCAAGCGATTTGAGGCCAATCTTAGAAATCGAAATATCTTTGTATAAAAACTAGACAGAATCATTCTCAGAAACTACTTTGTGATGTGTGCGTTGAACTCACAGAGTTTAACCTTTCTTTTCATAGAGCAGTTTGGAAACACTCAGTTTGTTAAGTCTGCAAAGGGATATTTAGACCTATTTGAGGCCTCCGTTGGAAACGGGATTTCTTCATATAAAGCTAGACAGATGAATTCTCAGTAACTTCTTTGTGTTGTGTGTATTCAACTCACAGAGTTGAACCTTTCTTTAGACAGAGCAGATTTGAAACACTCTTTTTGTGGATTTTACAAGTGGAGATTTCAGGCGATTTGAGGCCAATTGTAGTAAAGGAGATATCTTCGTTTAAAAACTAGACAGAAACATTCTCAGAAACTACTCTGTGGTGTGTGCATTCAACTCACAGAGTTTAACCTTTCTTTTCATAGAGCAGTTTGGAAACACTCTGTTTGTTAAGTCTGCAAGGGGATATTTAGACCTCTTTGAGGCCTTCGTTGGAAACAGGATTTCTCAGTATACTACTAGACAGATGAATTCCCAATAACTACTTTGTGTTGTGTGTATTCAACTCACACAGTTGAACCTTCCTTTAGACAGAGCAGTTTGGAAACACTCTTTTTGCGGAATTTGCAAGTGGAGAATTCAAGCGATATGGGGCCAATCTTAGAAATCGAAACATCTTTGTATAAAAACTAGACAGAATCATGAGAAACTACTTTGTGATGTGTGTGTTCAACTCACAGAGTTTAACCTTTCTTTTCATAGAGCAGTTTGGATACACTCTCTTTGTTAAGTCTGCAAGGGGATATTTAGACCTCTTTGAGGCCTTCGTTGGAAACGGGATTTCTTCATATAAAGATAGAGAGATGGATTCCCAGTAACTTCTTTGTGTTGCGTGTATTCAACTCACAGAGTTGAACCTTCCTTTAGACAGAGCAGTTTGGCAACACTCTTTTTGTGGAATTTGCAAGTGGAGATTTCAAGCGATTTGGGGCCAATCTTAGAAATCGAAATATCTTTGTATAAAAACTAGACAGAATCATTCTCAGAAAATACTTTGTGATGTGTGCGTTCAACTCACAGAGTTTCACCTTTCTTTTCATAGAGCAGTTTGGAAACACTCTGTTTGTTAAGTCTGCAAGGGGATATTTAGACCTCTTTGAGGCCTTCGTTGGAAATGGGAATTCTCAGTATACTGCTAGACAGATGAATTCCCAATAACTACTTTGTGTTGTGTGTATTCAACTCACACAGTTGAACCTTCCTGTAGACAGAGCAGTTTGGAAACACTCTTTTTGTGGAAATTGCAAGTGGAGATTTCAAGCGATATGGGGCCAATCTTAGAAATCGAAACATCTTTGTATAAAAACTAGACAGAATCATTCTCAGAAACTACTTTGTGATGTGTGTGTTCATCTCACAGAGGTTAACCTTTCTTTTCATAGAGCAGTTTGGAAACACTCTCTTTGTTAAGTCTGCAAGGGGATATTTAGACCTCTTTGAGGCCTTCGTTGGAAACGGGATTTCTTCATATAAAGATAGAGAGATGAATTCCCAGTAACTTCTTTGTGTTGTGTGTATTCAACTCACGGAGTTGAACTTTCCTTTAGACAGAGCAGTTTGGCAACACTCTTTTTGTGCAATTTGCAAGTGGAGATTTCAAGCGATTTGGGGCCAATCTTAGAAACAGAAATATCTTTGTATAAAAACTAGACAGAATCATTCTCAGAAACTTCTTTGTGATGTGTGCGTTCAACTCACAGAGTTTAACCTTTCTTTTCATAGAGCAGTTTGGAAACACTCTGTTTGTTAAGTCTGCAAAGGGATATTTAGACCTGTTTGAGGCCTTCGTTGGAAACGGGATTTCTTCATATAAAGCTAGACAGATGAATTCTCAGTAACTTCTTTGTGTTGTGTGTATTCAACTCAGAGTGTTGAACCTTTCTTTAGACAGAGCAGATTTGAAAGACTCTTTTTGTGGATTTTACAAGTGGAGTTTTCAAGCGATTTGAGGCCAATTGTAGTAAAGGAGATATCTTCGTTTAAAAACTAGACAGAATCATTCTCAGAAACTACTCTGTGGTGTGTGCATTCAACTCACAGAGTTTCACCTTTCTTTTCATAGAGAAGTTTGGAAACACTCTGTTTGTTAAGTTTGGAAGAGGATATTTGGATCCCTTTGAGACCTTCTTTGGAAACGGGATTTCTCAGTATACTGCTAGACACATAAGTTCCCAGTAACTTCTTTGTGTTGTGTGTATTCAACTCACAGAGTTGAAACATCTTTTAGACACAGCAGTTTGGAAAAACTCTTTTTGTGGAATTTGCAAGTGGAGATTTCAAGCGATTTGAGGCCAATCTTAGAAATCGAAATATCTTTGTATAAAAACCAGACAGAATCATTCTCAGAAACTACTTTGTGATGTGTGCGTTCAACTCACAGAGTTTAACCGTTCTTTTCATAGAGCAGTTTGGAAACACTCTGTTTGTTAAGTTTGGAAGAGGATATTTGGATCCCTTTGAGACCTTCTTTGGAAACGGGATTTCTCAGTATACTGCTAGACACATAAATTCCCAGTAACTTCTTTGTGTTGTGTGTATTCAACTCACAGAGTTGAAACATCTTTTAGACACAGCAGTTTGGAAACACTCTTTTTGTGGAATTTGCAAGTGGAGATATCAAGCGATTTGAGGCCAATCTTAGAAATCGTAATATCTTTGTATAAAAACTAGACAGAATCATTCTCAGAAACTACTTTGTGATGTGTGCGTTCAACTCACAGAATTTAACCTTTCTTTTCATAGAGCAGTTTGGAAACACTCAGTTTGTTAAGTCTGCAAAGGGATATTTAGACCTATTTGAGGCCTTCGTTGGAAACGGGATTTCTTCATATAAAGCTAGACAGATGAATTCTCAGTAACTTCTTTGTGTTGTGTGTATTCAACTCACAGAGTTGAACCTTTCTTTAGACAGAGCAGATTTGAAACACTCTTTTTGTGAATTTTACAAGTGGAGATTTCAAGAGATTTGAGGACAATTGTAGTAAAGGAGATATCTTCGTTTACAAACTAGACAGAAACATTCTCAGAAACTACTCTGTGGTGTGTGCATTCAACTCACAGAGTTTAACCTTTCTTTTCATAGAGCAGTTTGGAAACACTCTGTTTGTTAAGTCTGCAAGGGGATATTTAGACCTCTTTGAGGCCTTCGTTGGAAACGGGATTTCTCAGTATACTGCTAGACAGATGAATTCCCAATAACTACTTTGTGTTGTGTGTATTCAACTCACACAGTTGAACCTTCCTTTAGACAGAGCAGTTTGGAAACACTCTTTTGTGGAATTTGCAAGTGGAGAATTCAAGCGATATGGGGCCAATCTTAGAAATCGAAACATCTTTGTATAAAAACTAGACAGAATCATCAGAAACTACTTTGTGATGTGTCTGTTCATCTCACAGAGGTTAACCTTTCTTTTCATAGAGCAGTTTGGAAACACTCTCTTTGTTAAGTCTGCAGGGGGATATTTAGACCTCTTTGAGGCCTTCGTTGGAAACGGGATTTCTTCATATAAAGATAGAGAGATGAATTCCCAGTAACTTCTTTGTGTTGTGTGTATTCAACTCACAGAGTTGAACCTTCCTTTAGACAGAGCAGTTTGGCAACACTCTTTTTGTGGAATTTGCAAGTGGAGATTTCAAGCGATTTGGGGCCAATCTTAGAAATCGAAATATCTTTGTATAAAAACTAGACAGAATCATTCTCAGAAACTACTTTGTGATGTGTCCGTTCAACTCACAGAGTTTGACCTTTCTTTTCATAGAGCAGTTTGGAAACACTCTGTTTGTTAAGTCTGCAAAGGGATATTTAGACCTATTTGAGGCCTTCGTTGGAAACGGGATTTCTTCATATAAAGCTAGACAGATGAATTCTCAGTAACTTCTTTGTGTTGTGTGTATTCAACTCACAGAGTTGAACCTTTCTTTAGACAGAGCAGATTTGAAACACTCTTTTTGTGGATTTCACAAGTGGAGATTTCAAGCAATTTGATGCCAATTGTAGTAAAGGAGATAACTTCGTTTAAAAACTAGACAGAATCATTCTCAGAAACTATTCTGTGGTGTGTGCATACAACTCACAGAGTTTAACCTTTCTTTTCATAGAGCAGTTTGGAAACACTCTGTTTGTTAAGTTTGGAAGAGGATATTTGGATCCCTTTGAGACCTTCGTTGGAAACGGGATTTCTCAGTATACTGCTAGACACATAAATTCCCAGTAACTTCTTTGTGTTGTGTGTATTCAACACACGGAGTTGAACCTTTCTGCAGACAGAGCAGATTTGAAACACTCTTTTTGTGGATTTTACAAGTGGAGATTTCAGGCGATTTGAGGCCAATTGTAGTAAAGGAGATATCTTCGTTTAAAAACTAGACAGAAACATTCTCAGAAACTACTCTGTGGTGTGTGCATTCAACTCACAGAGTTTAACCTTTCTTTTCACAGAGCAGTTTGGAAACACTCTGTTTGTTAAGTCTGCAAGGGGATATTTAGACCTCTTTGAGGCCTTCGTTGGAAACGGCATTTCTCAGTATACTGCTAGACAGATGAATTCCCAATAACTACTTTGTGTTGTGTGTATTCAACTCACACAGATGAACCTTCCTTTAGACAGAGCAGTTTGGAAACACTCTTTTTGTGGAATTTGCAAGTGGAGATTTCAAGCGATATGGGGCCAATCTTAGAAATCGAAACATCTTTGTATAAAAACTAGACAGAATCATTCTCAGAAACTACTTTGTGATGTGTGTGTTCAACTCACAGAGTTTAACCTTTCTTTTCATAGAGCAGTTTGGAAACACTCTGTTTGTTAAGTCTGCAAGGGGATATATAGACCTCTTTGAGGCCTTCGTTGGAAACGGGATTTCTTCATATAAAGATAGAGAGATGAATTCCCAGTAACTTCTTTGTGTTGTGTGTATTCAACTCACAGAGTTGAACCTTCCTTTAGACAGAGCAGTTTGGCAACACTCTTTTTGTGGAATTTGCAAGTGGAGATTTCAAGCGATTTGGGGCCAATCTTAGAAATCGAAATATCTTTGTATAAAAACTAGACAGAATCATTCTCAGAAACTACTTTGTGATGTGTGCGTTCAACTCACAGAGTTTAACCTTTCTTTTCATAGAGCAGTTTGGAAACACTCTTTTTGTTCAGTCTGCAAAGGGATATTTAGACCTCTTTGAGGCCTTCGTTGGAAACGGGATTTCTTCATATGAAGCTAGACAGATGAATTCTCAGTAACTTCTTTGTGTTGTGTGTATTCAACTCACAGAGTTGAACCTTCCTTTAGACAGAGCAGTTTGGCAACACTCTTTTTGTGGAATTTGCTAGTGGAGATTTCAAGCGATTTGGGGCCAATCTTAGAAATCGAAATATCTTTGTATAAAAACTAGACAGAATCATTCTCAGAAACTACTTTGTGATGTGTGCGTTCAACTCACAGAGTTTAACCTTTCTTTTCATAGAGCAGTTTGGAAACACTCTTTTTGTTCAGTCTGCAAAGGGATATTTAGACCTCTTTGAGGCCTTCGTTGGAAACGGGATTTCTTCATATGCAGCTAGACAGATGAATTCTCAGTAACTTCTTTGTGTTGTGTGTATTCAACTCACAGAGTTGAACCTTCCTTTAGGCAGAGCAGTTTGGCAACACTCTTTTTGTGGAATTTGCAAGTGGAGATTTCAAGCGATTTGAGGCCAATCTTAGAAATCGAAATATCTTTGTATAAAAACTAGACAGAATCATTCTCAGAAACTACTTTGTGATGTGTCCGTTCAACTCACAGAGTTTAACCTTTCTTTTCATAGAGCGGTTTGGAAACACTCTTTTTGTTCAGTCTGCAAAGGGATATTTAGACCTCTTTGAGGCCTTCGTTGGAAACGGGATTTCTTCATATGAAGCTAGACAGATGAATTCTCAGTAACTTCTTTGTGTTGTGTGTATTCAACTCACAGAGTTGAACCTTTCTTTAGACAGAGCAGATTTGAAACACTCTTTTTGTGGATTTTACAAGTGGAGATTTCAAGCGATTTGAGGCCAATTGTAGTAAAGGAGATATCTTCGTTTAAAAAGTAGACAGAATCATTCTCAGAAACTACCCTGTGGTGTGTGCATTCAACTCACAGAGTTTAACCTTTCTTTTCATAGAGCAGTTTGGAAACACTCTGTTGTTAAGTTTGGAAGAGGATATTTGGATCCCTTTGAGACCTTCGTTGGAAACGGGATTTCTCAGTATACTGCTAGACACATAAATTCCCAGTAACTTCTTTGTGTTGTGTGTATTCAACTCACAGAGTTGAAACATCTTTTAGACACAGCAGTTCGGAAACACTCTTTTTGTGGAATTTGCAAGTGGAGATTTCAAGCGATTTGAGGCCAATCTTAGAAATCGAAATATCTTTGTATAAAAACTAGACAGAATCATTCTCAGAAACTACTTTGTGATGTGTGCGTTCAACTCACAGAGTTTAACCTTTCGTTTCATAGAGCAGTTTGGAAACACTCAGTTTGTTAAGTCTGCATAGGGATATTTAGACCTCTTTGAGGCATTCGTTGGAAACGGGATTTCTTCATATGAAGCTAGACAGATGAATTCTCAGTAACTTCTTTGTGTTGTGTGTATTCAACTCACGGAGTTGAACCTTTCTTTAGACAGAGCAGATTTGAAACACTCTTTTTCTGGATTTTACAAGTGGAGATTTCAGGCGATTTGAGGCCAATTGTAGTAAAGGAGATATCTTCGTTTAAAAACTAGACAGAAACATTCTCAGAAACTACTCTGTGGTGTGTGCATTCAACTCACAGAGTTTCACCTTTCTTTTCGTAGAGCAGTTTGGAAACACTCTGTTTGTTAAGTCTGCAAGGGGATATTTAGACCTCTTTGAGGCCTTCGTTGGAAACGGGATTTCTCAGTATACTGCTAGACAGATGAGTTCCCAATAACTACTTTGTGTTGTGTGTATTCAACTCACACAGTTGAACCTTCCTTTAGACAGAGCAGTTTGGAAACACTCTTTTTGTGGAATTTGCAAGTGGAGATTTCAAGCGATATGGGGCCAATCTTAGAAATCGAAACATCTTTGTATAAAAACTAGACAGAATCATTCTCAGAAACTACTTTGTGATGTGTGCGTTCAACTCACAGAGTTTAACCTTTCTTTTCATAGAGCAGTTTGGAAACACTCTTTTTGTTCAGTCTGCAAAGGGATATTTAGACCTCTTTGAGGCCTTCGTTGGAAACGGGATTTCTTCATATGAAGCTAGACAGATGAATTCTCAGTAACTTCTTTGTGTTGTGTGTATTCAACTCACAGAGTTGAACCTTCCTTTAGACAGAGCAGTTTGGCAACACTCTTTTTGTGGAATTTGCTAGTGGAGATTTCAAGCGATTTGGGGCCAATCTTAGAAATCGAAATATCTTTGTATAAAAACTAGACAGAATCATTCTCAGAAACTACTTTGTGATGTGTGCGTTCAACTCACAGAGTTTAACCTTTCTTTTCATAGAGCAGTTTGGAAACACTCTTTTTGTTCAGTCTGCAAAGGGATATTTAGACCTCTTTGAGGCCTTCGTTGGAAACGGGATTTCTCAGTATACTGCTAGACAGATGAATTCCCAATAACTACTTTGTGTTGTGTGTATTCAACTCACACAGTTGAACCTTCCTTTAGACAGAGCAGTTTGGAAACACTCTTTTTGTGGAATTTGCAAGTGGAGATTTCAAGCGATATGGGGCCAATCTTAGAAATCGAATCATCTTTGCATAAAAACTAGACAGAATCATTCTCAGAAACTACTTTGTGATGTGTGTGTTCAACTCACAGAGTTTAACCTTTCTTTTCATAGAGCAGTTTGGAAACACTCTCTTTGTTAAGTCTGCAAAGGGATATTTAGACCTCTTTGAGGCCTTCGTTGGAAACGGGATTTCTTCATATAAAGATAGAGAGATGAATTCCCAGTAACTTCTTTGTGTTGTGTGTATTCAACTCACAGAGTTGAACCTTCCTTTAGACAGAGCAGTTTGGCAACACTCTTTTTGTGGAATTTGCAAGTGGAGATTTCAAGCGATTTGGGGCCAATCTTATAAATCGAAATATCTTTGTATAAAAACTAGACAGAATCATTCTCAGAAACTACTTTGTGATGTGTGCGCTCAACTCACAGAGTTTAACCTTTCTTTTCATAGAGCAGTTTGGAAACACTCTTTTTGTTCAGTCTGCAAAGGGATATTTAGACCTCTTTGAGGCCGTCGTTGGAAACGGGATTTCTTCATATGAAGCTAGACAGATGAATTCTCAGTAACTTCTTTGTGTTGTGTGTATTCAACTCACAGAGTTGAACCTTCCTTTAGACAGACCAGTTTGGCAACACTCTTTTTGTGGAATTTGCAAGTGGAGATTTCAAGCGATTTGGGGCCAATCTTAGAAATCGAAATATCTTTGTATAAAAACTAGACAGAATCATTCTCAGAAACTACTTTGTGATGTGTGCGTTCAACTCACAGAGTTTAACCTTTTTTTTCATATAGCAGTTTGGAAACACTCTTTTTGTTCAGTCTGCAAAGGGATATTTAGACCTCTTTGAGGCCTTCGTTGGAAACGGGATTTCTTCATATGAAGCTAGACAGATGAATTCTCAGTAACTTCTTTGTGTTGTGTGTATTCAACTCACAGAGTTGAACCTTTCTTTAGACAGAGCAGATTTGAAACACTCTTTTTGTGGATTTTACAAGTGGAGATTTCAAGCGATTTGAGGCCAATTGTAGTAAAGGAGATATCTTCGTTTAAAAACTAGACAGAATCATTCTCAGAAACTACTCTGTGGTGTGTGCATTCAACTCACAGAGTTTAACCTTTCTTTTCATACAGCAGTTTGGAAACACTCTGTTTGTTAAGTTTGGAAGAGGATATTTGGATCCCTTTGAGACCTTCGTTGGAAACGGGATTTCTCAGTATACTGTTAGACACATAAATTCCCAGTAAGTTCTTTGTGTTGTGTGTATTCAACTCACAGAGTTGAAACATCTTTTAGACACAGCAGTTTGGAAACACTCTTTTTGTGGAATTTGCAAGTGGAGATTTCAAGCGATTTGAGGCCAATCTTAGAAATCGAAATATCTTTGTATAAAAACTAGACAGAATCATTCTCAGAAACTACTTTGTGATGTGTGCGTTCAACTCACGGAGTTTAACCTTTCTTTTCATAGAGCAGTTTGGAAACACTCTTTTTGTTCAGTCTGCAAAGGGATATTTAGACCTCTTTGAGGCCTTCGTTGGAAACGGGATTTCTTCATATGCAGCTAGACAGATGAATTCTCAGTAACTTCTTTGTGTTGTGTGTATTCAACTCACAGAGTTGAACCTTCCTTTAGACAGAGCAGTTTGGCAACACTCTTTTTGTGGAATTTGCAAGTGGAGATTTCAAGCGATTTGAGGCCAATCTTAGAAATCGAAATATCTTTGTATAAAAACTAGACAGAATCATTCTCAGAAACTACTTTGTGATGTGTCCGTTCAACTCACAGAGTTTAACCTTTCTTTTCATAGAGCAGTTTGGAAACACTCTTTTTGTTCAGTCTGCAAAGGGATATTTAGACCTCTTTGAGGCCTTCGTTGGAAACGGGATTTCTTCATATGAAGCTAGACAGATGAATTCTCAGTAACTTCTTTGTGTTGTGTGTATTCAACTCACAGAGTTGAACCTTTCTTTAGACAGAGCAGATTTGAAACACTCTTTTTGTGGATTTTACAAGTGGAGATTTCAAGCGATTTGAGGCCAATTGTAGTAAAGGAGATATCTTCGTTTAAAAAGTAGACAGAATCATTCTCAGAAACTACTCTGTGGTGTGTGCATTCAACTCACAGAGTTTAACCTTTCTTTTCATAGAGCAGTTTGCAAACACTCTGTTGTTAAGTTTGGAAGAGGATATTTGGATCCCTTTGAGACCTTCGTTGGAAACGGGATTTCTCAGTATACTGCTAGACACATAAATTCCCAGTAACTTCTTTGTGTTGTGTGTATTCAACTCACAGAGTTGAAACATCTTTTAGACACAGCAGTTCGGAAACACTCTTTTTGTGGAATTTGCAAGTGGAGATTTCAAGCGATTTGAGGCCAATCTTAGAAATCGAAATATCTTTGTATAAAAACTAGACAGAATCATTCTCAGAAACTACTTTGTGATGTGTGCGTTCAACTCACAGAGTTTAACCTTTCTTTTCATAGAGCAGTTTGGAAACACTCAGTTTGTTAAGTCTGCATAGGGATATTTAGACCTCTTTGAGGCATTCGTTGGAAACGGGATTTCTTCATATGAAGCTAGACAGATGAATTCTCAGTAACTTCTTTGTGTTGTGTGTATTCAACTCACGGAGTTGAACCTTTCTTTAGACAGAGCAGATTTGAAACACTCTTTTTCTGGATTTTACAAGTGGAGATTTCAGGCGATTTGAGGCCAATTGTAGTAAAGGAGATATCTTCGTTTAAAAACTAGACAGAAACATTCTCAGAAACTACTCTGTGGTGTGTGCATTCAACTCACAGAGTTTCACCTTTCTTTTCATAGAGCAGTTTGGAAACACTCTGTTTGTTAAGTCTGCAAGGGGATATTTAGACCTCTTTGAGGCCTTCGTTGGAAACGGGATTTCTCAGTATACTGCTAGACAGATGAGTTCCCAATAACTACTTTGTGTTGTGTGTATTCAACTCACACAGTTGAACCTTCCTTTAGACAGAGCAGTTTGGAAACACTCTTTTTGTGGAATTTGCAAGTGGAGATTTCAAGCGATATGGGGCCAATCTTAGAAATCGAAACATCTTTGTATAAAAACTAGACAGAATCATTCTCAGAAACTACTTTGTGATGTGTGCGTTCAACTCACAGAGTTTAACCTTTCTTTTCATAGAGCAGTTTGGAAACACTCTTTTTGTTCAGTCTGCAAAGGGATATTTAGACCTCTTTGAGGCCTTCGTTGGAAACGGGATTTCTTCATATGAAGCTAGACAGATGAATTCTCAGTAACTTCTTTGTGTTGTGTGTATTCAACTCACAGAGTTGAACCTTCTTTAGACAGAGCAGTTTGGCAACACTCTTTTTGTGGAATTTGCTAGTGGAGATTTCAAGCGATTTGGGGCCAATCTTAGAAATCGAAATATCTTTGTATAAAAACTAGACAGAATCATTCTCAGAAACTACTTTGTGATGTGTGCGTTCAACTCACAGAGTTTAACCTTTCTTTTCATAGAGCAGTTTGGAAACACTCTTTTTGTTCAGTCTGCAAAGGGATATTTAGACCTCTTTGAGGCCTTCGTTGGAAACGGGATTTCTTCATATGAAGCTAGACAGATGAATTCTCAGTAACTTCTTTGTGTTGTGTGTATTCAACTCACAGAGTTGAACCTTCCTTTAGACAGAGCAGTTTGGCAACACTCTTTTTGTGGAATTTGCAAGTGGAGATTTCAAGCGATTTGGGGCCAATCTTAGAAATCGAAATATCTTTGTATAAAAACTAGACAGAATCATTCTCAGAAACTACTTTGTGATGTGTGCGTTCAACTCACAGAGTTTAACCTTTCTTTTCATAGAGCAGTTTGGAAACACTCTTTTTGTTCAGTCTGCAAAGGGATATTTAGACCTCTTTGAGGCCTTCGTTGGAAACGGGATTTCTTCATACGAAGCTAGACAGATGAATTCTCAGTAACTTCTTTGTGTTGTGTGTATTCAACTCACAGAGTTGAACCTTTCTTTAGACAGAGCAGATTTGAAACACTCTTTTTGTGGATTTTACAAGTGGGGATTTCAAGCGATTTGAGGCCAATTGTAGTAAAGGAGATATCTTCGTTTAAAAAGTAGACAGAATCATTCTCAGAAACTACTCTGTGGTGTGTGCATTCAACTCACAGAGTTTAACCTTTCTTTTCATAGAGCAGTTTGGAAACACTCTGTTTGTTAAGTTTGGAAGAGGATATTTGGATCCCTTTGAGACCTTCGTTGGAAACGGGATTTCTCAGTATACTGCTAGACACATAAATTCCCAGTAACTTCTTTGTGTTGTGTGTATTCAACTCACAGAGTTGAACCTTCCTTTAGACAGAGCAGTTTGGCAACACTCTTTTTGTGGAATTTGCAAGTGGAGATTTCAAGCGATTTGGGGCCTATCTTAGAAATCGAAATATCTTTGTATAAAAACTAGACAGAATCATTCTCAGAAACTACTTTGTGATGTGTCCGTTCAACTCACAGAGTTTAACCTTTCTTTTCATAGAGCAGTTTGGAAACACTCTTTTTGTTCAGTCTGCAAAGGGATATTTAGACCTATTTGAGGCCTTCGTTGGAAACGGGATTTCTTCATATAAAGCTAGACAGATGAATTCTCAGTAACTTCTTTGTGTTGTGTGTATTCAACTCACAGAGTTGAACCTTTCTTTAGACAGAGCAGATTTGAAACACTCTTTTTGTGGATTTTACAAGTGGAGATTTCACGCGATTTGAGGCCAATCTTAGAAATCGAAATATCTTTGTATAAAAACTAGACAGAAACATTCTCAGAAACTACTCTGTGGTATGTGCATTCAACTCACAGAGTTTAACCTTTCTTTTCATAGAGCAGTTTGGAAACACTCTGTTTGTTAAGTCTGCAAGGGGATATTTAGACCTCTTTGAGGCCTTCGTTGGAAACGGGATTTCTCAGTATACTGCTAGACAGATGAATTCCCAATAACTACTTTGTGTTGTGTGTATTCAACTCACACAGTTGAACCTTCCTTTAGACAGAGCAGTTTGGAAACACTCTTTTTGTGGAATTTGCAAGTGGAGATTTCAAGCGATATGGGGCCAATCTTAGAAATCGAAACATCTTTGTATAAAAACTAGACAGAATCATTCTCAGAAACTACTTTGTGATGTGTGCGTTCAACTCACAGAGTTTAACCTTTCTTTTCATAGAGCAGTTTGGAAACACTCTCTTTGTTAAGTCTGCAAGGGGATATTTAGACCTCTTTGAGGCCTTCGTTGGAAACGGGATTTCTTCATATAAAGATAGAGAGATGAATTCCCAGTAACTTCTTTGTGTTGTGTGTATTCAACTCACAGAGTTGAACCTTCCTTTAGACAGAGCAGTTTGGCAACACTCTTTTTGTGGAATTTGCAAGTGGAGATTTCAAGCGATTTGGGGCCTATCTTAGAAATCGAAATATCTTTGTATAAAAACTAGACAGAATCATTCTCAGAAACTACTTTGTGATGTGTGCGTTCAACTCACAGAGTTTAACCTTTCTTTTCATAGAGCAGTTTGGAAACACTCTTTTTGTTCAGTCTGCAAAGGGATATTTAGACCTCTTTGAGGCCTTCGTTGGAAACGGGATTTCTTCATATGAAGCTAGACAGATGAATTCTCAGTAACTTCTTTGTGTTGTGTGTATTCAACTCACAGAGTTGAACCTTCCTTTAGACAGAGCAGTTTGGCAACACTCTTTTTGTGGAATTTGCAAGTGGAGATTTCAAGCGATTTGGGGCCAATCTTAGAAATCGAAATATCTTTGTATAAAAACTAGACAGAATCATTCTCAGAAACTACTTTGTGATGTGTCCGTTCAACTCACAGAGTTTAACCTTTCTTTTCATAGAGCAGTTTGGAAACACTCTGTTTGTTAAGTCTGCAAAGGGATATTTAGACCTATTTGAGGCCTTCGTTGGAAACGGGATTTCTTCATATAAAGCTAGACAGATGAATTCTCAGTAACTTCTTTGTGTTGTGTGTATTCAACTCACAGAGTTGAACCTTTCTTTAGACAGAGCAGATTTGAAACACTCTTTTTGTGGATTTTACAAGTGGAGATTTCACGCGATTTGAGGCCAATCTTAGAAATCGAAATATCTTTGTATAAAAACTAGACAGAATCATTCTCAGAAACTACTTTGTGATGTGTGCGTTCAACTCACAGAGTTTAACCTTTCTTTTCATAGAGCAGTTTGGAAACACTCAGTTTGTTAAGTCTGCAAAGGGATATTTAGACCTATTTGAGGCCTTCGTTGGAAACGGGATTTCTTCATATAAAGCTAGACAGATGAATTCTCAGTAACTTCTTTGTGTTGTGTGTATTCAACTCACGGAGTTGAACCTTTCTTTAGACAGAGCAGATTTGAAACACTCTTTTTGTGGATTTTACAAGTGGAGATTTCAGGCGATTTGAGGCCAATTGTAGTAAAGGAAATATCTTCGTTTAAAAACTAGACAGAAACATTCTCAGAAACTACTCTGTGGTTTGTGCATTCAACTCACAGAGTTTAACCTTTCTTTTCATAGAGCAGTTTGGAAACACTCTGTTTGTTAAGTCTGCAAGGGGATATTTAGACCTCTTTGAGGCCTTCGTTGGAAACGGGATTTCTCAGTATACTGCTAGACAGATGAATTCCCAATAACTACTTTGTGTTGTGTGTATTCAACTCACACAGTGGAACCTTCCTTTAGACAGAGCAGTTTGGAAACACTCTTTTTGTGGAATTTGCAAGTGGAGATTTCAAGCGATATGGGGCCAATCTTAGAAATCGAAACATCTTTGTATAAAAACTAGACAGAATCATTCTCAGAAACTACTTTGTGATGTGTGTGTTCAACTCACAGAGTTTAACCTTTCTTTTCATAGAGCAGTTTGGAAACACTCTCTTTGTTAAGTCTGCAAGGGGATATTTAGACCTCTTTGAGGCCTTCGTTGGAAACGGGATTTCTTCATATAAAGATAGAGAGATGAATTCCCAGTAACTTCTTTGTGTTGTGTGTATTCAACTCACAGAGTTGAACCTTCCTTTAGACAGAGCAGTTTGGCAACACTCTTTTTGTGGAATTTGCAAGTGGAGATTTCAAGCGATTTGGGGCCTATCTTAGAAATCGAAATATCTTTGTATAAAAACTAGACAGAATCATTCTCAGAAACTACTTTGTGATGTGTGCGTTCAACTCACAGAGTTTAACCTTTCTTTTCATAGAGCAGTTTGGAAACACTCTTTTTGTTCAGTCTGCAAAGGGATATTTAGACCTCTTTGAGGCCTTCGTTGGAAACGGGATTTCTTCATATGAAGCTAGACAGATGAATTCTCAGTAACTTCTTTGTGTTGTGTGTATTCAACTCACAGAGTTGAACCTTCCTTTAGACAGAGCAGTTTGGCAACACTCTTTTTGTGGAATTTGCAAGTGGAGATTTCAAGCGATTTGGGGCCAATCTTAGAAATCGAAATATCTTTGTATAAAAACTAGACAGAATCATTCTCAGAAACTACTTTGTGATGTGTCCGTTCAACTCACAGAGTTTAACCTTTCTTTTCATAGAGCAGTTTGGAAACACTCTGTTTGTTAAGTCTGCAAAGGGATATTTAGACCTATTTGAGGCCTTCGTTGGAAACGGGATTTCTTCATATAAAGCTAGACAGATGAATTCTCAGTAACTTCTTTGTGTTGTGTGTATTCAACTCACAGAGTTGAACCTTTCTTTAGACAGAGCAGATTTGATACACTCTTTTTGTGGATTTTACAAGTGGAGATTTCAAGCGATTTGAGGCCTATTGTAGTAAAGGAGATATCTTCGTTTAAAAACTAGACAGAATCATTCTCAGAAACTACTCTGTGGTGTGTGCATTCAACTCACAGAGTTTCACCCTTCCTTTCATAGAGCAGTTTGGAAACACTCTGTTTGTTAAGTTTGGAAGAGGATATTTGGATCAGTTTGAGACCTTCTTTGGAAACGGGATTTCTCAGTATACTGCTAGACACATAAATTCCGAGTAACTTCTTTGTGTTGTGTGTATTCAACGCACAGAGTTGAAACATCTTTTAGACACAGCAGTTTGGAAACACTCTTTTTGTGGAATTTGCAAGTGGAGATTTCAAGCGATTTGAGGCCAATCTTAGAAATCGAAATATCTTTGTATAAAAACTAGACAGAATCATTCTCAGAAACTACTTTGTGATGTGTGCGTTCCACTCACAGAGTTTAACCTTTCTTTTCATAGAGCAGTTTGGAAACACTCAGTTTGTTAAGTCTGCAAAGGGATATTTAGACCTATTTGAGGCCTTCGTTGGAAACGGGATTTCTTCATATAAAGCTAGACAGATGAATTCTCAGTAACTTCTTTGTGTTGTGTGTATTCAACTCACAGAGTTGAACCTTTCTTTAGACAGAGCAGATTTGAAACACTCTTTTTGTGGATTTTACAAGTGGAGATTTCAGGCGAATTGAGGCCAATTGTAGTAAAGGAGATATCTTCGTTTAAAAACTAGACAGAAACATTCTCAGAAACTACTCTGTGGTGTGTGCATTCAACTCACAGAGTTTCACCTTTCTTTTCATAGAGCAGTTTGGAAACACTCTGTTTGTTAAGTCTGAAAGGGGATATTTAGACCTCTTTGAGGCCTTCGTTGGAAACGGGATTTCTCAGTATACTGCTAGACAGATGAATTCCCAATAACTACTTTGTGTTGTGTGTATTCAACTCACACAGTTGAACCTTCCTTTAGACAGAGCAGTTTGGAAACACTCTTTTTGTGGAATTTGCAAGTGGAGATTTCAAGCGATATGGGGCCAATCTTAGAAATCGAAACATCTTTGTATAAAAACTAGACAGAATCATTCTCAGAAACTACTTTGTGATGTGTGTGTTCAACTCACAGAGTTTAACCTTTCTTTTCATAGAGCAGTTTGGAAACACTCTCTTTGTTAAGTCTGCAAGGGGATATTTAGACCTCTTTGAGGCCTTCGTTGGAAACGGGATTTCTTCATATAAAGATAGAGAGATGAATTCCCAGTAACTTCTTCGTGTTGTGTGTATTCAACTCACAGAGTTGAACCTTCCTTTAGACAGAGCAGTTTGGCAACACTCTTTTTGTGGAATTTGCAAGTGGAGATTTCAAGCGATTTGGGGCCTATCTTAGAAATCGAAATATTTTTGTATAAAAACTAGACAGAATCATTCTCAGAAACTACTTTGTGATGTGTGCATTCAACCCACAGAGTTTAACCTTTCTTTTCATAGAGCAGTTTGGAAACACTCTTTTTGTTCAGTCTGCAAAGGGATATTTAGACCTCCTGAGGCCGTCGTTGGAAACGGGATTTCTTCATATGAAGCTAGACAGATGAATTCTCAGTAACTTCTTTGTGTTGTGTGTATTCAACTCACGGAGTTGAACCTTTCTTTAGACAGAGCAGATTTGAAACACTCTTTTTCTGGATTTTACAAGTGGAGATTTCAGGCGATTTGAGGCCAATTGTAGTAAAGGAGATATCTTCGTTTAAAAACTAGACAGAAACATTCTCAGAAACTACTCTGTGGTGTGTGCATTCAACTCACAGAGTTTCACCTTTCTTTTCATAGAGCAGTTTGGAAACACTCTGTTTGTTCAGTCTGCAAGGGGATATTTAGACCGCTTTGAGGCCTTCGTTGGAAACGGGATTTCTCAGTATACTGCTAGACAGATGAATTCCCAATAACTACTTTGTGTTGTGTGTATTCAACTCACACAGTTGAACCTTCCTTTAGACAGAGCTGTTTGGAAACACTCTTTTTGTGGAATTTGCAAGTGGAGATTTCAAGCGATATGGGGCCAATCTTAGAAATCGAAACATCTTTGTATAAAAACTAGACAGAATCATTCTCAGAAACTACTTTGTGATGTGTGTGTTCAACTCACAGAGTTTAACCTTTCTTTTCATAGAGCAGTTTGGAAACACTCTCTTTGTTAAGTCTGCAAAGGGATATTTAGACCTCTTTGAGGCCTTCGTTGGAAACGGGATTTCTTCATATGAAGCTAGACAGATGAATTCTCAGTAACTTCATTGTGTTGTGTGTATTCAACTCACAGAGTTGAACCTTCCTTTAGACAGAGCAGTTTGGCAACACTCTTTTTGTGGAATTTGCAAGTGGAGATTTCAAGCGATTTGGGGCCAATCTTAGAAATCGAAATATCTTTGTATAAAAACTAGACAGAATCATTCTCAGAAACTACTTTGTGATGTGTCCGTTCAACTCACAGAGTTTAACCTTTCTTTTCATAGAGCAGTTTGGAAACACTCTTTTTGTTCAGTCTGCAAAGGGATATTTAGACCTCTTTGAGGCCTTCGTTGGAAACGGGATTTCTTCATATGAAGCTAGACAGATGAATTCTCAGTAATTTCTTTGTGTTGTGTGTATTCAACTCACAGAGTTGAACCTTCCTTTAGAGAGAGCAGTTTGGCAACACTCTTTTTGTGGAATTTGCAAGTGGAGATTTCAAGCGATTTGGGGCCAATCTTAGAAATCGAAATATCTTTGTATAAAAACTAGACAGAATCATTCTCAGAAACTACTTTGTGATGTGTCCGTTCAACTCACAGAGTTTAACCTTTCTTTTCATAGAGCAGTTTGGAAACACTCTGTTTGTTAAGTCTGCAAAGGGATATTTAGACCTATTTGAGGCCTTCGTTGGAAACGGGATTTCTTCATATAAAGCTAGACAGATGAATTCTCAGTAACTTCTTTGTGTTGTGTGTATTCAACTCACAGAGTTGAACCTTTCTTTAGACAGAGCAGATTTGATACACTCTTTTTGTGGATTTTACAAGTGGAGATTTCAAGCGATTTGAGGCCTATTGTAGTAAAGGAGATATCTTCGTTTAAAAACTAGACAGAATCATTCTCAGAAACTACTCTGTGGTGTGTGCATTCAACTCACAGAGTTTCACCCTTCCTTTCATAGAGCAGTTTGGAAACACTCTGTTTGTTAAGTTTGGAAGAGGATATTTGGATCAGTTTGAGACCTTCTTTGGAAACGGGATTTCTCAGTATACTGCTAGACACATAAATTCCGAGTAACTTCTTTGTGTTGTGTGTATTCAACGCACAGAGTTGAAACATCTTTTAGACACAGCAGTTTGGAAACACTCTTTTTGTGGAATTTGCAAGTGGAGATTTCAAGCGATTTGAGGCCAATCTTAGAAATCGAAATATCTTTGTATAAAAACTAGACAGAATCATTCTCAGAAACTACTTTGTGATGTGTGCGTTCAACTCACAGAGTTTAACCTTTCTTTTCATAGAGCAGTTTGGAAACACTCAGTTTGTTAAGTCTGCAAAGGGATATTTAGACCTATTTGAGGCCTTCGTTGGAAACGGGATTTCTTCATATAAAGCTAGACAGATGAATTCTCAGTAACTTCTTTGTGTTGTGTGTATTCAACTCACAGAGTTGAACCTTTCTTTAGACAGAGCAGATTTGAAACACTCTTTTTGTGGATTTTACAAGTGGAGATTTCAGGCGAATTGAGGCCAATTGTAGTAAAGGAGATATCTTCGTTTAAAAACTAGACAGAAACATTCTCAGAAACTACTCTGTGGTGTGTGCATTCAACTCACAGAGTTTCACCTTTCTTTTCATAGAGCAGTTTGGAAACACTCTGTTTGTTAAGTCTGAAAGGGGATATTTAGACCTCTTTGAGGCCTTCGTTGGAAACGGGATTTCTCAGTATACTGCTAGACAGATGAATTCCCAATAACTACTTTGTGTTGTGTGTATTCAACTCACACAGTTGAACCTTCCTTTAGACAGAGCAGTTTGGAAACACTCTTTTTGTGGAATTTGCAAGTGGAGATTTCAAGCGATATGGGGCCAATCTTAGAAATCGAAACATCTTTGTATAAAAACTAGACAGAATCATTCTCAGAAACTACTTTGTGATGTGTGTGTTCAACTCACAGAGTTTAACCTTTCTTTTCATAGAGCAGTTTGGAAACACTCTCTTTGTTAAGTCTGCAAGGGGATATTTAGACCTCTTTGAGGCCTTCGTTGGAAACGGGATTTCTTCATATAAAGATAGAGAGATGAATTCCCAGTAACTTCTTCGTGTTGTGTGTATTCAACTCACAGAGTTGAACCTTCCTTTAGACAGAGCAGTTTGGCAACACTCTTTTTGTGGAATTTGCAAGTGGAGATTTCAAGCGATTTGGGGCCTATCTTAGAAATCGAAATATTTTTGTATAAAAACTAGACAGAATCATTCTCAGAAACTACTTTGTGATGTGTGCATTCAACCCACAGAGTTTAACCTTTCTTTTCATAGAGCAGTTTGGAAACACTCTTTTTGTTCAGTCTGCAAAGGGATATTTAGACCTCCTTGAGGCCGTCGTTGGAAACGGGATTTCTTCATATGAAGCTAGACAGATGAATTCTCAGTAACTTCTTTGTGTTGTGTGTATTCAACTCACGGAGTTGAACCTTTCTTTAGACAGAGCAGATTTGAAACACTCTTTTTCTGGATTTTACAAGTGGAGATTTCAGGCGATTTGAGGCCAATTGTAGTAAAGGAGATATCTTCGTTTAAAAACTAGACAGAAACATTCTCAGAAACTACTCTGTGGTGTGTGCATTCAACTCACAGAGTTTCACCTTTCTTTTCATAGAGCAGTTTGGAAACACTCTGTTTGTTCAGTCTGCAAGGGGATATTTAGACCGCTTTGAGGCCTTCGTTGGAAACGGGATTTCTCAGTATACTGCTAGACAGATGAATTCCCAATAACTACTTTGTGTTGTGTGTATTCAACTCACACAGTTGAACCTTCCTTTAGACAGAGCTGTTTGGAAACACTCTTTTTGTGGAATTTGCAAGTGGAGATTTCAAGCGATATGGGGCCAATCTTAGAAATCGAAACATCTTTGTATAAAAACTAGACAGAATCATTCTCAGAAACTACTTTGTGATGTGTGTGTTCAACTCACAGAGTTTAACCTTTCTTTTCATAGAGCAGTTTGGAAACACTCTCTTTGTTAAGTCTGCAAAGGGATATTTAGACCTCTTTGAGGCCTTCGTTGGAAACGGGATTTCTTCATATGAAGCTAGACAGATGAATTCTCAGTAACTTCTTTGTGTTGTGTGTATTCAACTCACAGAGTTGGACCTTCCTTTAGACAGAGCAGTTTGGCAACACTCTTTTTGTGGAATTTGCAAGTGGAGATTTCAAGCGATTTGGGGCCAATCTTAGAAATCGAAATATCTTTGTATAAAAACTAGACAGAATCATTCTCAGAAACTACTTTGTGATGTGTCCGTTCAACTCACAGAGTTTAACCTTTCTTTTCATAGAGCAGTTTGGAAACACTCTGTTTGTTAAGTCTGCAAAGGGATATTTAGACCTATTTGAGGCCTTCGTTGGAAACGGGATTTCTTCATATAAAGCTAGACAGATGAATTCTCAGTAACTTCTTTGTGTTGTGTGTATTCAACTCACAGAGTTGAACCTTTCTTTAGACAGAGCAGATTTGAAACACTCTTTTTGTCGATTTTACAAGTGGAGATTTCAAGCGATTTGAGGCCAATTGTAGTAAAGGAGATATCTTCGTTTAAAAACTAGACAGAATCATTCTCAGAAACTACTCTGTGGTGTGTGCATTCAACTCACAGAGTTTCACCTTTCTTTTCATAGAGCAGTTTGGAAACACTCTGTTTGTTAAGTTTGGAAGAGGATATTTGGATCCCTTTGAGACCTTCGTTGGAAACGGGATTTCTCAGTATACTGCTAGACACATAAATTCCCAGTAACTTCTTTGTGTTGTGTGTATTCAACTCACAGAGTTGAAACGTCTTTTAGACACAGCAGTTTGGAAACACTCTTTTTGTGTAATTTGCAAGTGGAGATTTCAAGCGATTTGAGGCCAATCTTAGAAATCGAAATATCTTTGTATAAAACCTAGACAGAATCATTCTCAGAAACTACTTTGTGATGTGTGCGTTCAACTCACAGAGTTTAACCTTTCTTTTCATAGAGCAGTTTGGAAACACTCAGTTTGTTAAGTCTGCAAAGGGATATTTAGACCTATTTGAGGCCTTCATTGGAAACGGGATTTCTTCATATAAAGCTAGACAGATGAATTCTCAGTAACTTCTTTGTGTTGTGTGTATTCAACTCACAGAGTTGAACCTTTCTTTAGACAGAGCAGATTTGAAACACTCTTTTTGTGGATTTTACAAGTGGAGATTTCAGGCGATTTGAGGCCAATATTAGTAAAGGAGATATCTTCGTTTAAAAACTAGACAGAAACATTCTCAGAAACTACTCTGCGGTGTGTGCATTCAACTCACAGAGTTTAACCTTTCTTTTCATAGAGCAGTTTGGAAACACTCTGTTTGTTAAGTCTGCAAGGGGATATTTAGACCTCTTTGAGGCCTTCGTTGGAAACGGGATTTCTCAGTATACTGCTAGACAGATGAATTCCCAATAACTACTTTGTGTTGTGTGTATTCAACTCACACAGTTGAACCTTCCTTTAGACAGAGCAGTTTGGAAACACTCTTTTTGTGGAATTTGCAAGTGGAGATTTCAAGCGATATGGGGCCAATCTTAGAAATCGAAACATCTTTGTATAAAAACTAGACAGAATCATTCTCAGAAACTACTTTGTGATGTGTGCGTTCAACTCACAGAGTTTAACCTTTCTTTTCATAGAGCAGTTTGGAAACACTCTCTTTGTTAAGTCTGCAAGGGGATATTTAGACCTCTTTGAGGCCTTCGTTGGAAACGGGATTTCTTCATATAAAGATAGAGAGATGAATTCCCAGTAACTTCTTTGTGTTGTGTGTATTCAACTCACAGAGTTGAACCTTCCTTTAGACAGAGCAGTTTGGCAACACTCTTTTTGTGGAATTTGCAAGTGGAGATTTCAAGCGATTTGGGGCCTATCTTAGAAATCGAAATATCTTTGTATAAAAACTAGACAGAATCATTCTCAGAAACTACTTTGTGATGTGTGCGTTCAACTCACAGAGTTTAACCTTTCTTTTCATAGAGCAGCTTGGAAACACTCTTTTTGTTCAGTCTGCAAAGGGATATTTAGACCTCTTTGAGGCCTTCGTTGGAAACGGGATTTCTTCATATGAAGCTAGACAGATGAATTCTCAGTAACTTCTTTGTGTTGTGTGTATTCAACTCACAGAGTTGAACCTTCCTTTAGACAGAGCAGTTTGGCAACACTCTTTTTGTGGAATTTGCAAGTGGAGATTTCAAGCGATTTGGGGCCAATCTTAGAAATCGAAATATCTTTGTATAAAAACTAGACAGAATCATTCTCAGAAACTACTTTGTGATGTGTCCGTTCAACTCACAGAGTTTAACCTTTCTTTTCATAGAGCAGTTTGGAAACACTCTGTTTGTTAAGTCTGCAAAGGGATATTTAGACCTATTTGAGGCCTTCGTTGGAAACGGGATTTCTTCATATAAAGCTAGACAGATGAATTCTCAGTAACTTCTTTGTGTTGTGTGTATTCAACTAACAGAGTTGAACCTTTCTTTAGACAGAGCAGATTTGAAACACTCTTTTTGTCGATTTTACAAGTGGAGATTTCAAGCGATTTGAGGCCAATTGTAGTAAAGGAGATATCTTCGTTTAAAAACTAGACAGAATCATTCTCAGAAACTACTCTGTGGTGTGTGCATTCAACTCACAGAGTTTCACCTTTCTTTTCATAGAGCAGTTTGGAAACACTCTGTTTGTTAAGTTTGGAAGAGGATATTTGGATCCCTTTGAGACCTTCGTTGGAAACGGGATTTCTCAGTATACTGCTAGACACATAAATTCCCAGTAACTTCTTTGTGTTGTGTGTATTCAACTCACAGAGTTGAAACGTCTTTTAGACACAGCAGTTTGGAAACACTCTTTTTGTGTAATTTGCAAGTGGAGATTTCAAGCGATTTGAGGCCAATCTTAGAAATCGAAATATCTTTGTATAAAAACTAGACAGAATCATTCTCAGAAACTACTTTGTGATGTGTGCGTTCAACTCACAGAGTTTAACCTTTCTTTTCATAGAGCAGTTTGGAAACACTCAGTTTGTTAAGTCTGCAAAGGGATATTTAGACCTATTTGAGGCCTTCATTGGAAACGGGATTTCTTCATATAAAGCTAGACAGATGAATTCTCAGTAACTTCTTTGTGTTGTGTGTATTCAACTCACAGAGTTGAACCTTTCTTTAGACAGAGCAGATTTGAAACACTCTTTTTGTGGATTTTACAAGTGGAGATTTCACGCGATTTGAGGCCAATCTTAGAAATCGAAATATCTTTGTATAAAAACTAGACAGAATCATTCTCAGAAACTACTTTGTGATGTGTGCGTTCAACTCACAGAGTTTAACCTTTCTTTTCATAGAGCAGTTTGGAAACACTCAGTTTGTTAAGTCTGCAAAGGGATATTTAGACCTATTTGAGGCCTTCGTTGGAAACGGGATTTCTTCATATAAAGCTAGACAGATGAATTCTCAGTAACTTCTTTGTGTTGTGTGTATTCAACTCACGGAGTTGAACCTTTCTTTAGACAGAGCAGATTTGAAACACTCTTTTTGTGGATTTTACAAGTGGAGATTTCAGGCGATTTGAGGCCAAGTGTAGTAAAGGAAATATCTTTGTTTAAAAACTAGACAGAAACATTCTCAGAAACTACTCTGTGGTTTGTGCATTCAACTCACAGAGTTAAACCTTTCTTTTCATAGAGCAGTTTGGAAACACTCTGTTTGTTAAGTCTGCAAGGGGATATTTAGACCTCTTTGAGGCCTTCGTTGGAAACGGGATTTCTCAGTATACTGCTAGACAGATGAATTCCCAATAACTACTTTGTGTTGTGTGTATTCAACTCACACAGTTGAACCTTCCTTTAGACAGAGCAGTTTGGAAACACTCTTTTTGTGGAATTTGCAAGTGGAGATTTCAAGCGATATGGGGCCAATCTTAGAAATCGAAACATCTTTGTATAAAAACTAGACAGAATCATTCTCAGAAACTACTTTGTGATGTGTGCGTTCAACTCACAGAGTTTAACCTTTCTTTTCATAGAGCAGTTTGGAAACACTCTCTTTGTTAAGTCTGCAAGGGGATATTTAGACCTCTTTGAGGCCTTCGTTGGAAACGGGATTTCTTCATATAAAGATAGAGAGATGAATTCCCAGTAACTTCTTTGTGTTGTGTGTATTCAACTCACAGAGTTGAACCTTCCTTTAGACAGAGCAGTTTGGCAACACTCTTTTTGCGGAATTTGCAAGTGGAGATTTCAAGCGATTTGGGGCCTATCTTAGAAATCGAAATATCTTTGTATAAAAACTAGACAGAATCATTCTCAGAAACTACTTTGTGATGTGTGCGTTCAACTCACAGAGTTTAACCTTTCTTTTCATAGAGCAGTTTGGAAACACTCTTTTTGTTCAGTCTGCAAAGGGATATTTAGACCTCTTTGAGGCCTTCGTTGGAAACGGGATTTCTTCATATGAAGCTAGACAGATGAATTCTCAGTAACTTCTTTGTGTTGTGTGTATTCAACTCACAGAGTTGAACCTTCCTTTAGACAGAGCAGTTTGGCAACACTCTTTTTGTGGAATTTGCAAGTGGAGATTTCAAGCGATTTGGGGCCAATCTTAGAAATCGAAATATCTTTGTATAAAAACTAGACAGAATCATTCTCAGAAACTACTTTGTGATGTGTCCGTTCAACTCACAGAGTTTAACCTTTCTTTTCATAGAGCAGTTTGGAAACACTCTGTTTGTTAAGTCTGCAAAGGGATATTTAGACCTATTTGAGGCCTTCGTTGGAAACGGGATTTCTTCATATAAAGCTAGACAGATGAATTCTCAGTAACTTCTTTGTGTTGTGTGTATTCAACTCACAGAGTTGAACCTTTCTTTAGACAGAGCAGATTTGAAACACTCTTTTTGTGGATTTTACAAGTGGAGATTTCACGCGATTTGAGGCCAATCTTAGAAATCGAAATATCTTTGTATAAAAACTAGACAGAATCATTCTCAGAAACTACTTTGTGATGCGTGCGTTCAACTCACAGAGTTTAACCTTTCTTTTCATAGAGCAGTTTGGAAACACTCAGTTTGTTAAGTCTGCAAAGGGATATTTAGACCTATTTGAGGCCTTCGTTGGAAACGGGATTTCTTCATATAAAGCTAGACAGATGAATTCTCAGTAACTTCTTTGTGTTGTGTGTATTCAACTCACGGAGTTGAACCTTTCTTTAGACAGAGCAGATTTGAAACACTCTTTTTGTGGATTTTACAAGTGGAGATTTCAGGCGATTTGAGGCCAATTGTAGTAAAGGAAATATCTTCGTTTAAAAACTAGACAGAAACATTCTCAGAAACTACTCTGTGGTTTGTGCATTCAACTCACAGAGTTTAACCTTTCTTTTCATAGAGCAGTTTGGAAACACTCTGTTTGTTAAGTCTGCAAGGGGATATTTAGACCTCTTTGAGGCCTTCGTTGGAAACGGGATTTCTCAGTATACTGCTAGACAGATGAATTCCCAATAACTACTTTGTGTTGTGTGTATTCAACTCACACAGTGGAACCTTCCTTTAGACAGAGCAGTTTGGAAACACTCTTTTTGTGGAATTTGCAAGTGGAGATTTCAAGCGATATGGGGCCAATCTTAGAAATCGAAACATCTTTGTATAAAAACTAGACAGAATCATTCTCAGAAACTACTTTGTGATGTGTGTGTTCAACTCACAGAGTTTAACCTTTCTTTTCATAGAGCAGTTTGGAAACACTCTCTTTGTTAAGTCTGCAAGGGGATATTTAGACCTCTTTGAGGCCTTCGTTGGAAACGGGATTTCTTCATATAAAGATAGAGAGATGAATTCCCAGTAACTTCTTTGTGTTGTGTGTATTCAAGTCACAGAGTTGAACCTTCCTTTAGACAGAGCAGTTTGGCAACACTCTTTTTGTGGAATTTGCAAGTGGAGATTTCAAGCGATTTGGGGCCTATCTTAGAAATCGAAATATCTTTGTATAAAAACTAGACAGAATCATTCTCAGAAACTACTTTGTGATGTGTGCGTTCAACTCACAGAGTTTAACCTTTCTTTTCATAGAGCAGTTTGGAAACACTCTTTTTGTTCAGTCTGCAAAGGGATATTTAGACCTCTTTGAGGCCTTCGTTGGAAACGGGATTTCTTCATATGAAGCTAGACAGATGAATTCTCAGTAACTTCTTTGTGTTGTGTGTATTCAACTCACAGAGTTGAACCTTCCTTTAGACAGAGCAGTTTGGCAACACTCTTTTTGTGGAATTTGCAAGTGGAGATTTCAAGCGATTTGGGGCCAATCTTAGAAATCGAAATATCTTTGTATAAAAACTAGACAGAATCATTCTCAGAAACTACTTTGTGATGTGTCCGTTCAACTCACAGAGTTTAACCTTTCTTTTCATAGAGCAGTTTGGAAACACTCTGTTTGTTAAGTCTGCAAAGGGATATTTAGACCTATTTGAGGCCTTCGTTGGAAACGGGATTTCTTCATATAAAGCTAGACAGATGAATTCTCAGTAACTTCTTTGTGTTGTGTGTATTCAACTCACAGAGTTGAACCTTTCTTTAGACAGAGCAGATTTGATACACTCTTTTTGTGGATTTTACAAGTGGAGATTTCAAGCGATTTGAGGCCTATTGTAGTAAAGGAGATATCTTCGTTTAAAAACTAGACAGAATCATTCTCAGAAACTACTCTGTGGTGTGTGCATTCAACTCACAGAGTTTCACCCTTCCTTTCATAGAGCAGTTTGGAAACACTCTGTTTGTTAAGTTTGGAAGAGGATATTTGGATCAGTTTGAGACCTTCTTTGGAAAAGGGATTTCTCAGTATACTGCTAGACACATAAATTCCGAGTAACTTCTTTGTGTTGTGTGTATTCAACGCACAGAGTTGAAACATCTTTTAGACACAGCAGTTTGGAAACACTCTTTTTGTGGAATTTGCAAGTGGAGATTTCAAGCGATTTGAGGCCAATCTTAGAAATCGAAATATCTTTGTATAAAAACTAGACAGAATCATTCTCAGAAACTACTTTGTGATGTGTGCGTTCAACTCACAGAGTTTAACCTTTCTTTTCATAGAGCAGTTTGGAAACACTCAGTTTGTTAAGTCTGCAAAGGGATATTTAGACCTCTTTGAGGCCTTCGTTGGAAACGGGATTTCTTCATATGAAGCTAGACAGATGAATTCTCAGTAACTTCTTTGTGTTGTGTGTATTCAACTCACAGAGTTGAACCTTCCTTTAGACAGAGCAGTTTGGCAACACTCTTTTTGTGGAATTTGCAAGTGGAGATTTCAAGCGATTTGGGGCCAATCTTAGAAATCGAAATATCTTTGTATAAAAACTAGACAGAATCATTCTCAGAAACTACTTTGTGATGTGTCCGTTCAACTCACAGAGTTTAACCTTTCTTTTCATAGAGCAGTTTGGAAACACTCTGTTTGTTAAGTCTGCAAAGGGATATTTAGACCTATTTGAGGCCTTCGTTGGAAACGGGATTTCTTCATATAAAGCTAGACAGATGAATTCTCAGTAACTTCTTTGTGTTGTGTGTATTCAACTCACAGAGTTGAACCTTTCTTTAGACAGAGCAGATTTGAAACACTCTTTTTGTGGATTTTACAAGTGGAGATTTCACGCGATTTGAGGCCAATCTTAGAAATCGAAATATCTTTGTATAAAAACTAGACAGAATCATTCTCAGAAACTACTTTGTGATGCGTGCGTTCAACTCACAGAGTTTAACCTTTCTTTTCATAGAGCAGTTTGGAAACACTCAGTTTGTTAAGTCTGCAAAGGGATATTTAGACCTATTTGAGGCCTTCGTTGGAAACGGGATTTCTTCATATAAAGCTAGACAGATGAATTCTCAGTAACTTCTTTGTGTTGTGTGTATTCAACTCACGGAGTTGAACCTTTCTTTAGACAGAGCAGATTTGAAACACTCTTTTTGTGGATTTTACAAGTGGAGATTTCAGGCGATTTGAGGCCAATTGTAGTAAAGGAAATATCTTCGTTTAAAAACTAGACAGAAACATTCTCAGAAACTACTCTGTGGTTTGTGCATTCAACTCACAGAGTTTAACCTTTCTTTTCATAGAGCAGTTTGGAAACACTCTGTTTGTTAAGTCTGCAAGGGGATATTTAGACCTCTTTGAGGCCTTCGTTGGAAACGGGATTTCTCAGTATACTGCTAGACAGATGAATTCCCAATAACTACTTTGTGTTGTGTGTATTCAACTCACACAGTGGAACCTTCCTTTAGACAGAGCAGTTTGGAAACACTCTTTTTGTGGAATTTGCAAGTGGAGATTTCAAGCGATATGGGGCCAATCTTAGAAATCGAAACATCTTTGTATAAAAACTAGACAGAATCATTCTCAGAAACTACTTTGTGATGTGTGTGTTCAACTCACAGAGTTTAACCTTTCTTTTCATAGAGCAGTTTGGAAACACTCTCTTTGTTAAGTCTGCAAGGGGATATTTAGACCTCTTTGAGGCCTTCGTTGGAAACGGGATTTCTTCATATAAAGATAGAGAGATGAATTCCCAGTAACTTCTTTGTGTTGTGTGTATTCAAGTCACAGAGTTGAACCTTCCTTTAGACAGAGCAGTTTGGCAACACTCTTTTTGTGGAATTTGCAAGTGGAGATTTCAAGCGATTTGGGGCCTATCTTAGAAATCGAAATATCTTTGTATAAAAACTAGACAGAATCATTCTCAGAAACTACTTTGTGATGTGTGCGTTCAACTCACAGAGTTTAACCTTTCTTTTCATAGAGCAGTTTGGAAACACTCTTTTTGTTCAGTCTGCAAAGGGATATTTAGACCTCTTTGAGGCCTTCGTTGGAAACGGGATTTCTTCATATGAAGCTAGACAGATGAATTCTCAGTAACTTCTTTGTGTTGTGTGTATTCAACTCACAGAGTTGAACCTTCCTTTAGACAGAGCAGTTTGGCAACACTCTTTTTGTGGAATTTGCAAGTGGAGATTTCAAGCGATTTGGGGCCAATCTTAGAAATCGAAATATCTTTGTATAAAAACTAGACAGAATCATTCTCAGAAACTACTTTGTGATGTGTCCGTTCAACTCACAGAGTTTAACCTTTCTTTTCATAGAGCAGTTTGGAAACACTCTGTTTGTTAAGTCTGCAAAGGGATATTTAGACCTATTTGAGGCCTTCGTTGGAAACGGGATTTCTTCATATAAAGCTAGACAGATGAATTCTCAGTAACTTCTTTGTGTTGTGTGTATTCAACTCACAGAGTTGAACCTTTCTTTAGACAGAGCAGATTTGATACACTCTTTTTGTGGATTTTACAAGTGGAGATTTCAAGCGATTTGAGGCCTATTGTAGTAAAGGAGATATCTTCGTTTAAAAACTAGACAGAATCATTCTCAGAAACTACTCTGTGGTGTGTGCATTCAACTCACAGAGTTTCACCCTTCCTTTCATAGAGCAGTTTGGAAACACTCTGTTTGTTAAGTTTGGAAGAGGATATTTGGATCAGTTTGAGACCTTCTTTGGAAAAGGGATTTCTCAGTATACTGCTAGACACATAAATTCCGAGTAACTTCTTTGTGTTGTGTGTATTCAACGCACAGAGTTGAAACATCTTTTAGACACAGCAGTTTGGAAACACTCTTTTTGTGGAATTTGCAAGTGGAGATTTCAAGCGATTTGAGGCCAATCTTAGAAATCGAAATATCTTTGTATAAAAACTAGACAGAATCATTCTCAGAAACTACTTTGTGATGTGTGCGTTCAACTCACAGAGTTTAACCTTTCTTTTCATAGAGCAGTTTGGAAACACTCAGTTTGTTAAGTCTGCAAAGGGATATTTAGACCTATTTGAGGCCTTCGTTGGAAACGGGATTTCTTCATATAAAGCTAGACAGATGAATTCTCAGTAACTTCTTTGTGTTGTGTGTATTCAACTCACAGAGTTGAACCTTTCTTTAGACAGAGCAGATTTGAAACACTCTTTTTGTGGATTTTACAAGTGGAGATTTCAGGCGAATTGAGGCCAATTGTAGTAAAGGAGATATCTTCGTTTAAAAACTAGACAGAAACATTCTCAGAAACTACTCTGTGGTGTGTGCATTCAACTCACAGAGTTTCACCTTTCTTTTCATAGAGCAGTTTGGAAACACTCTGTTTGTTAAGTCTGAAAGGGGATATTTAGACCTCTTTGAGGCCTTCGTTGGAAACGGGATTTCTCAGTATACTGCTAGACAGATGAATTCCCAATAACTACTTTGTGTTGTGTGTATTCAACTCACACAGTTGAACCTTCCTTTAGACAGAGCAGTTTGGAAACACTCTTTTTGTGGAATTTGCAAGTGGAGATTTCAAGCGATATGGGGCCAATCTTAGAAATCGAAACATCTTTGTATAAAAACTAGACAGAATCATTCTCAGAAACTACTTTGTGATGTGTGTGTTCAACTCACAGAGTTTAACCTTTCTTTTCATAGAGCAGTTTGGAAACACTCTCTTTGTTAAGTCTGCAAGGGGATATTTAGACCTCTTTGAGGCCTTCGTTGGAAACGGGATTTCTTCATATAAAGATAGAGAGATGAATTCCCAGTAACTTCTTCGTGTTGTGTGTATTCAACTCACAGAGTTGAACCTTCCTTTAGACAGAGCAGTTTGGCAACACTCTTTTTGTGGAATTTGCAAGTGGAGATTTCAAGCGATTTGGGGCCTATCTTAGAAATCGAAATATTTTTGTATAAAAACTAGACAGAATCATTCTCAGAAACTACTTTGTGATGTGTGCATTCAACCCACAGAGTTTAACCTTTCTTTTCATAGAGCAGTTTGGAAACACTCTTTTTGTTCAGTCTGCAAAGGGATATTTAGACCTCTTTGAGGCCTTCGTTGGAAACGGGAGTTCTTCATATGAAGCTAGACAGATGAATTCTCAGTAACTTCTTTGTGTTGTGTGTATTCAACTCACAGAGTTGAACCTTCTTTTAGACAGAGCAGTTTGGCAACACTCTTTTTGTGGAATTTGCAAGTGGAGATTTCAAGCGATTTGGGGCCAATCTTAGAAATCGAAATATCTTTGTATAAAAACTAGACAGAATCATTCTCAGAAACTACTTTGTGATGTGTCCGTTCAACTCACAGAGTTTAACCTTTCTTTTCATAGAGCAGTTTGGAAACACTCTGTTTGTTAAGTCTGCAAAGGGATATTTAGACCTATTTGAGGCCTTCGTTGGAAACGGGATTTCTTCATATAAAGCCAGACAGATGAATTCTCAGTAACTTCTTTGTGTTGTGTGTATTCAACTCACAGAGTTGAACCTTTCTTTAGACAGAGCAGATTTGAAACACTCTTTTTGTGGATATTACAAGTGGAGATTTCAAGCGATTTGAGGCCAATTGTAGTAAAGGAGATATCTTCGTTTAAAAACTAGACAGAATCATTCTCAGAAACTACTCTGTGGTGTGTGCATTCAACTCACAGAGTTTCACCTTTCTTTTCATAGAGCAGTTTGGAAACACTCTGTTTGTTAAGTTTGGAAGAGGATATTTGGATCCCTTTGAGACCTTCGTTGGAAAAGGTATTTCTCAGTATACTGCTAGACACATAAATTCCCAGTAACTTCTTTGTGTTGTGTGTGTTCAACTCACAGAGTTGAAATATCTTTTAGACACAGCAGTTTGGAAAAACTCTTTTTGTGTAATTTGCAAGTGGAGATTTCAAGCGATTTGAGGCCAATCTTAGGAATCGAAATATCTTTGTAAAAAAACTAGACAGAATCATTCTCAGAAACTACTTTGTGATGTGTGCGTTCAACTCACAGAGTTTAACCTTTCTTTTCATAGAGCAGTTTGGAAACACTCAGTTTGTTAAGTCTGCAAAGGGATATTTAGACCTATTTGAGGCCTTCGTTGGAAACGGGATTTCTTCATATAAAGCTAGACAGATGAATTCTCAGTAACTTCTTTGTGTTGTGTGTATTCAACTCACGGAGTTGAACCTTTCTTTAGACAGAGCAGATTTGAAACACTCTTTTTGTGGATTTTACAAGTGGAGATTTCAGGCGATTTGAGGCCAATTGTAGTAAAGGAAATATCTTCGTTTAAAAACTAGACAGAAACATTCTCAGAAACTACTCTGTGGTGTGTGCATTCAACTCACAGAGTTTAACCTTTCTTTTCATAGAGCAGTTTGGAAACACTCTGTTATGTCTGCAAGGGGATATTTAGACCTCTTTGAGGCCTTCGTTGGAAACGGGATTTCTCAATATACTGCTAGACAGATGAATTCCCAATAACTACTTTGTGTTGTGTGTATTCAACTCACACAGTTGAACCTTCCTTTAGACAGAGCAGTTTGGAAACACTCTTTTTGTGGAATTTGCAAGTGGAGATTTCAAGCGATACGGGGCCAATCTTAGAAATCGAAACATCTTTGTATAAAAACTAGACAGAATCATTCTCAGAAACTACTTTGTGATGTGTGTGTTCAACTCACAGAGTTTAACCTTTCTTTTCATAGAGCGGTTTGGAAACACTCTGTTTGTTAAGTCTGCAAGGGGATATTTAGACCTCTTTGACGCCTTCGTTGGAAACGGGATTTCTTCATATAAAGATAGAGAGATGAATTCCCAGTAACTTCTTTGTGTTGTGTGTATTCAACTCACAGAGTTGAACCTTCCTTTAGACAGAGCAGTTTGGCAACACTCTTTTTGTGGAATTTGCAAGTGGAGATTTCAAGCGATTTGGGGCCAATCTTAGAAATCGAAATATCTTTGTATAAAAACTAGACAGAATCATTCTCAGAAACTACTTTGTGATGTGTCCGTTCAACTCACAGAGTTTAACCTTTCTTTTCATAGAGCAGTTTGGAAACACTCTGTTTGTTAAGTCTGCAAAGGGATATTTAGACCTATTTGAGGCCTTCGTTGGAAACGGGATTTCTTCATATAAAGCTAGACAGATGAATTCTCAGTAACTTCTTTGTGTTGTGTGTATTCAACTCACAGAGTTGAACCTTTCTTTAGACAGAGCAGATTTGAAACACTCTTTTTGTGGATTTTACAAGTGGAGATTTCAAGCGATTTGAGGCCAATTGTAGTAAAGGAGATATCTTCGTTTAAAAACTAGACAGAATCATTCTCAGAAACTACTCTGTGGTGTGTGCATTCAACTCACAGAGTTTCACCTTTCTTTTCATAGAGCAGTTTGGAAACACTCTGTTTGTTAAGTTTGGAAGAGGATATTTGGATCCCTTTGAGACCTTCGTTGGAAAAGGGATTTCTCAGTATACTGCTAGACACATAAATTCCCAGTAACTACTTTGTGTTGTGTGTGTTCAACTCACAGAGTTGAAATATCTTTTAGACACAGCAGTTTGGAAAAACTCTTTTTGTGTAATTTGCAAGTGGAGATTTCAAGCGATTTGAGGCCAATCTTAGGAATCGAAATATCTTTGTATAAAAACTAGACAGAATCATTCTCAGAAACTACTTTGTGATGTGTGCGTTCAACTCACAGAGTTTAACCTTTCTTTTCATAGAGCAGTTTGGAAACACTCAGTTTGTTAAGTCTGCAAAGGGATATTTAGACCTATTTGAGGCCTTCGTTGGAAACGGGATTTCTTCATATAAAGCTAGACAGATGAATTCTCAGTAACTTCTTTGTGTTGTGTGTACTCAACTCATGGAGTTGAACCTTTCTTTAGACAGAGAAGATTTGAAACACTATTTTTGTGGATTTTACAAGTGGAGATTTCAGGCGATTTGAGGCCAATTGTAGTAAAGGAAATATCTTCGTTTAAAAACTAGACAGAAACATTCTCAGAAACTACTCTGTGGTTTGTGCATTCAACTCACAGAGTTTAACCTTTCTTTTCATAGAGCAGTTTGGAAACACTCTGTTTGTTAAGTCTGCAAGGGGATATTTAGACCTCTTTGAGGCCTTCCTTGGAAACGGGATTTCTCAGTATACTGCTAGACAGATGAATTCCCAATAACTACTTTGTGTTGTGTGTATTCAACTCACACAGTTGAACCTTCCTTTAGACAGAGCAGTTTGGAAACACTCTTTTTGTGGAATTTGCAAGTGGAGATTTCAAGCGATATAGGGCCAAACTTAGAAATCGAAACATCTTTGTATGAAAAGTAGACAGAATCATTCTCAGAAACTACTTTGTGATGTGTGTGTTCAACTCACAGAGTTTAACCTTTCTTTCATATAGCAGTTTGGAAACACTCTGTTTGTTAAGTCTGCATGGGGACATTTAGACCTCTTTGAGGCCTTCGTTGGAAACGGGATTTCTTCATATAAAGATAGAGAGATGAATTCCCAGTAACTTCTTTGTGTTTTGTGTATTCAACTCACAGAGTTGAACCTTCCTTTAGACAGAGCAGTTTGGCAACACTCTTTTTGTGGAATTTGCAAGTGGAGATTTCAAGCGATTTGGGGCCAAGCTTAGAAATCGAAATATCTTTGTATAAAAACTAGACAGAATCATTCTCAGAAACCACTTTGTGATGTGTGCGTTCAACTCACAGAGTTTAACCTTTCTTTTCATAAAGCAGTTTGGAAACACCCTTTTTGTTCAGTCTGCCAAGGGATATTTAGACCTCTTTGAGGCCTTCGTTGGAAACGGGATTTCTTCATATGAAGCTAGACAGATGAATTCTCAGTAACTTCTTTGTGTTGTGTGTATTCAACTCACAGAGTTGAACCTTCCTATAGACAGAGCAGTTTGGCAACACTCTTTTTGTGGAATTTGCAAGTGGAGATTTCAAGCGATTTGGGGCTAATCTTAGAAATCGAAATATCTTTGTATAAAAACAAGACAGAATCATTCTCAGAAACTACTTTGTGATGTGTCCGTTCAACTCACAGAGTTTAACCTTTCTTTTCATAGAGCATTTTGGAAACACTCTGTTTGTTAAGTCTGCAAAGGGATATTTAGACCTATTTGAGGCCTTCGTTGGAAACGGGATTTCTTCATATAAAGCTAGACAGATGAATTCTCAGTAACTTCTTTGTGTTGTGTGTATTCAACTCACGGAGTTGAACCTTTCTTTAGACAGAGCAGATTTGAAACACTCTTTTTGTGGATTTTACAAGTGGAGATTTCAAGCGATTTGAGGCCAATTGTAGTAAAGGAGATATCTTCGTTTAAAAACTAGACAGAATCATTCTCAGAAACTACTCTGTGGTGTGTGCATTCAACTCACAGAGTTTCACCTTTCTTTTCATAGAGCAGTTTGGAAACACTCTGTTTGTTAAGTTTGGAAGAGGATATTTGGATCACTTTGAGACCTTCGTTGGAAACGGGATTTCTCAGTATACTGCTAGACACATAAATTCCCAGTAACTTCTTTGTGTTGTGTGTATTCAACTCACAGAGTTGAAACATCTTTTAGACACAGCAGTTTGGAAACACTCTTTTTGTGGAATTTGCAAGTGGAGACTTCAAGCGATTTGAGGCCAATCTTAGAAATCGAAACATCTTTGTATAAAAACTAGACAGAATCATTCTCAGAAACTACTTTGTGACGTGTGCGTTCCACTCACAGAGTTTAACCTTTCTTTTCATAGAGCAGTTTGGAAACACTCTGTTTGTTAAGTCTGCAAAGGGATATTTAGACCTCTTTGAGGCCTTCGTTGGAAAAGGGATTTCTCAGTATACTGCTAGACAGATGAATTCCCAATAACTACTTTGTGTTGTGTGTATTCAACTCACACAGTTGAACCTTCCTTTAGACAGAGCAGTTTGGAAACCCTCTTTTTGTGGAATTTGCAAGTGGAGATTTCAAGCGATATGGGGCCAATCTTAGAAATCGAAACATCTTTGTATAAAAACTAGACAGAATCATTCTCAGAAACTACTTTGTGATGTGTGTGTTCAACTCACAGAGTTTAACCTTTCTTTTCATAGAGCAGTTTGGAAACACTCTCTTTGTTAAGTCTGCAAGGGGATATTTAGACCTCTTTGAGGCCTTCTTTGGAAACGTGTTTTCTTCATATAAAGATAGAGAGATGAATTCCCAGTAACTTCTTTGTGTTGTGTGTATTCAACTCACAGAGTTGAACCTTCCTTTAGACAGAGCAGTTTGGCAACACTCTTTTTGTGGAATTTGCAAGTGTAGATTTCAAGTGATTTGGGGCCAATCTTAGAAATCGAAATATCTTTGTATGAAAACTAGACAGAATCATTCTCAGAAACTACTTTGTGATGTGTGCGTTCAACTCACAGAGTTTAACCTTTCTTTTCATAGAGCAGTTTGGAAACACCCTTTTTGTTCAGTCTGCCAAGGGATATTTAGACCTCTTTGAGGCCTTCGTTGGAAACGGGATTTCTTCATATGAAGCTAGACAGATGAATTCTCAGTAACTTCTTTGTGTTGTGTGTATTCAACTCACAGAGTTGAACCTTCCTTTAGACAGAGCAGTTTGGCAACACTCTTTTTGTGGAATTTGCAAGTGGAGATTTCAAGCGATTTGGGGCCAATCTTAGAAATCGAAATATCTTTGTATAAAAACTAGACAGAATCATTCTCAGAAACTACTTTGTGATGTGTCCGTTCAACTCACAGAGTTTAACCTTTCTTTTCATAGAGCATTTTGGAAACACTCTGTTTGTTAAGTCTGCAAAGGGATATTTAGACCTATTTGAGGCCTTCGTTGGAAACGGGATTTCTTCATATAAAGCCAGACAGATGAATTCTCAGTAACTTCTTTGTGTTGTGTGTATTCAACTCACAGAGTTGAACCTTTCTTTAGACAGAGCAGATTTGAAACACTCTTTTTGTGGATATTACAAGTGGAGATTTCAAGCGATTTGAGGCCAATTGTAGTAAAGGAGATATCTTCGTTTAAAAACTAGACAGAATCATTCTCAGAAACTACTCTGTGGTGTGTGCATTCAACTCACAGAGTTTCACCTTTCTTTTCATAGAGCAGTTTGGAAACACTCTGTTTGTTAAGTTTGGAAGAGGATATTTGGATCCCTTTGAGACCTTCGTTGGAAAAGGTATTTCTCAGTATACTGCTAGACACATAAATTCCCAGTAACTTCTTTGTGTTGTGTGTGTTCAACTCACAGAGTTGAAATATCTTTTAGACACAGCAGTTTGGAAAAACTCTTTTTGTGTAATTTGCAAGTGGAGATTTCAAGCGATTTGAGGCCAATCTTAGGAATCGAAATATCTTTGTAAAAAAACTAGACAGAATCATTCTCAGAAACTACTTTGTGATGTGTGCGTTCAACTCACAGAGTTTAACCTTTCTTTTCATAGAGCAGTTTGGAAACACTCAGTTTGTTAAGTCTGCAAAGGGATATTTAGACCTATTTGAGGCCTTCGTTGGAAACGGGATTTCTTCATATAAAGCTAGACAGATGAATTCTCAGTAACTTCTTTGTGTTGTGTGTATTCAACTCACGGAGTTGAACCTTTCTTTAGACAGAGCAGATTTGAAACACTCTTTTTGTGGATTTTACAAGTGGAGATTTCAGGCGATTTGAGGCCAATTGTAGTAAAGGAAATATCTTCGTTTAAAAACTAGACAGAAACATTCTCAGAAACTACTCTGTGGTGTGTGCATTCAACTCACAGAGTTTAACCTTTCTTTTCATAGAGCAGTTTGGAAACACTCTGTTATGTCTGCAAGGGGATATTTAGACCTCTTTGAGGCCTTCGTTGGAAACGGGATTTCTCAATATACTGCTAGACAGATGAATTCCCAATAACTACTTTGTGTTGTGTGTATTCAACTCACACAGTTGAACCTTCCTTTAGACAGAGCAGTTTGGAAACACTCTTTTTGTGGAATTTGCAAGTGGAGATTTCAAGCGATACGGGGCCAATCTTAGAAATCGAAACATCTTTGTATAAAAACTAGACAGAATCATTCTCAGAAACTACTTTGTGATGTGTGTGTTCAACTCACAGAGTTTAACCTTTCTTTTCATAGAGCGGTTTGGAAACACTCTGTTTGTTAAGTCTGCAAGGGGATATTTAGACCTCTTTGACGCCTTCGTTGGAAACGGGATTTCTTCATATAAAGATAGAGAGATGAATTCCCAGTAACTTCTTTGTGTTGTGTGTATTCAACTCACAGAGTTGAACCTTCCTTTAGACAGAGCAGTTTGGCAACACTCTTTTTGTGGAATTTGCAAGTGGAGATTTCAAGCGATTTGGGGCCAATCTTAGAAATCGAAATATCTTTGTATAAAAACTAGACAGAATCATTCTCAGAAACTACTTTGTGATGTGTCCGTTCAACTCACAGAGTTTAACCTTTCTTTTCATAGAGCAGTTTGGAAACACTCTGTTTGTTAAGTCTGCAAAGGGATATTTAGACCTATTTGAGGCCTTCGTTGGAAACGGGATTTCTTCATATAAAGCTAGACAGATGAATTCTCAGTAACTTCTTTGTGTTGTGTGTATTCAACTCACAGAGTTGAACCTTTCTTTAGACAGAGCAGATTTGAAACACTCTTTTTGTGGATTTTACAAGTGGAGATTTCAAGCGATTTGAGGCCAATTGTAGTAAAGGAGATATCTTCGTTTAAAAACTAGACAGAATCATTCTCAGAAACTACTCTGTGGTGTGTGCATTCAACTCACAGAGTTTCACCTTTCTTTTCATAGAGCAGTTTGGAAACACTCTGTTTGTTAAGTTTGGAAGAGGATATTTGGATCCCTTTGAGACCTTCGTTGGAAAAGGGATTTCTCAGTATACTGCTAGACACATAAATTCCCAGTAACTACTTTGTGTTGTGTGTGTTCAACTCACAGAGTTGAAATATCTTTTAGACACAGCAGTTTGGAAAAACTCTTTTTGTGTAATTTGCAAGTGGAGATTTCAAGCGATTTGAGGCCAATCTTAGGAATCGAAATATCTTTGTATAAAAACTAGACAGAATCATTCTCAGAAACTACTTTGTGATGTGTGCGTTCAACTCACAGAGTTTAACCTTTCTTTTCATAGAGCAGTTTGGAAACACTCAGTTTGTTAAGTCTGCAAAGGGATATTTAGACCTATTTGAGGCCTTCGTTGGAAACGGGATTTCTTCATATAAAGCTAGACAGATGAATTCTCAGTAACTTCTTTGTGTTGTGTGTACTCAACTCATGGAGTTGAACCTTTCTTTAGACAGAGAAGATTTGAAACACTATTTTTGTGGATTTTACAAGTGGAGATTTCAGGCGATTTGAGGCCAATTGTAGTAAAGGAAATATCTTCGTTTAAAAACTAGACAGAAACATTCTCAGAAACTACTCTGTGGTTTGTGCATTCAACTCACAGAGTTTAACCTTTCTTTTCATAGAGCAGTTTGGAAACACTCTGTTTGTTAAGTCTGCAAGGGGATATTTAGACCTCTTTGAGGCCTTCCTTGGAAACGGGATTTCTCAGTATACTGCTAGACAGATGAATTCCCAATAACTACTTTGTGTTGTGTGTATTCAACTCACACAGTTGAACCTTCCTTTAGACAGAGCAGTTTGGAAACACTCTTTTTGTGGAATTTGCAAGTGGAGATTTCAAGCGATATAGGGCCAAACTTAGAAATCGAAACATCTTTGTATGAAAAGTAGACAGAATCATTCTCAGAAACTACTTTGTGATGTGTGTGTTCAACTCACAGAGTTTAACCTTTCTTTCATATAGCAGTTTGGAAACACTCTGTTTGTTAAGTCTGCATGGGGACATTTAGACCTCTTTGAGGCCTTCGTTGGAAACGGGATTTCTTCATATAAAGATAGAGAGATGAATTCCCAGTAACTTCTTTGTGTTTTGTGTATTCAACTCACAGAGTTGAACCTTCCTTTAGACAGAGCAGTTTGGCAACACTCTTTTTGTGGAATTTGCAAGTGGAGATTTCAAGCGATTTGGGGCCAAGCTTAGAAATCGAAATATCTTTGTATAAAAACTAGACAGAATCATTCTCAGAAACCACTTTGTGATGTGTGCGTTCAACTCACAGAGTTTAACCTTTCTTTTCATAAAGCAGTTTGGAAACACCCTTTTTGTTCAGTCTGCCAAGGGATATTTAGACCTCTTTGAGGCCTTCGTTGGAAACGGGATTTCTTCATATGAAGCTAGACAGATGAATTCTCAGTAACTTCTTTGTGTTGTGTGTATTCAACTCACAGAGTTGAACCTTCCTATAGACAGAGCAGTTTGGCAACACTCTTTTTGTGGAATTTGCAAGTGGAGATTTCAAGCGATTTGGGGCTAATCTTAGAAATCGAAATATCTTTGTATAAAAACAAGACAGAATCATTCTCAGAAACTACTTTGTGATGTGTCCGTTCAACTCACAGAGTTTAACCTTTCTTTTCATAGAGCATTTTGGAAACACTCTGTTTGTTAAGTCTGCAAAGGGATATTTAGACCTATTTGAGGCCTTCGTTGGAAACGGGATTTCTTCATATAAAGCTAGACAGATGAATTCTCAGTAACTTCTTTGTGTTGTGTGTATTCAACTCACGGAGTTGAACCTTTCTTTAGACAGAGCAGATTTGAAACACTCTTTTTGTGGATTTTACAAGTGGAGATTTCAAGCGATTTGAGGCCAATTGTAGTAAAGGAGATATCTTCGTTTAAAAACTAGACAGAATCATTCTCAGAAACTACTCTGTGGTGTGTGCATTCAACTCACAGAGTTTCACCTTTCTTTTCATAGAGCAGTTTGGAAACACTCTGTTTGTTAAGTTTGGAAGAGGATATTTGGATCACTTTGAGACCTTCGTTGGAAACGGGATTTCTCAGTATACTGCTAGACACATAAATTCCCAGTAACTTCTTTGTGTTGTGTGTATTCAACTCACAGAGTTGAAACATCTTTTAGACACAGCAGTTTGGAAACACTCTTTTTGTGGAATTTGCAAGTGGAGACTTCAAGCGATTTGAGGCCAATCTTAGAAATCGAAACATCTTTGTATAAAAACTAGACAGAATCATTCTCAGAAACTACTTTGTGACGTGTGCGTTCCACTCACAGAGTTTAACCTTTCTTTTCATAGAGCAGTTTGGAAACACTCTGTTTGTTAAGTCTGCAAAGGGATATTTAGACCTCTTTGAGGCCTTCGTTGGAAAAGGGATTTCTCAGTATACTGCTAGACAGATGAATTCCCAATAACTACTTTGTGTTGTGTGTATTCAACTCACACAGTTGAACCTTCCTTTAGACAGAGCAGTTTGGAAACCCTCTTTTTGTGGAATTTGCAAGTGGAGATTTCAAGCGATATGGGGCCAATCTTAGAAATCGAAACATCTTTGTATAAAAACTAGACAGAATCATTCTCAGAAACTACTTTGTGATGTGTGTGTTCAACTCACAGAGTTTAACCTTTCTTTTCATAGAGCAGTTTGGAAACACTCTCTTTGTTAAGTCTGCAAGGGGATATTTAGACCTCTTTGAGGCCTTCTTTGGAAACGTGTTTTCTTCATATAAAGATAGAGAGATGAATTCCCAGTAACTTCTTTGTGTTGTGTGTATTCAACTCACAGAGTTGAACCTTCCTTTAGACAGAGCAGTTTGGCAACACTCTTTTTGTGGAATTTGCAAGTGTAGATTTCAAGTGATTTGGGGCCAATCTTAGAAATCGAAATATCTTTGTATGAAAACTAGACAGAATCATTCTCAGAAACTACTTTGTGATGTGTGCGTTCAACTCACAGAGTTTAACCTTTCTTTTCATAGAGCAGTTTGGAAACACCCTTTTTGTTCAGTCTGCCAAGGGATATTTAGACCTCTTTGAGGCCTTCGTTGGAAACGGGATTTCTTCATATGAAGCTAGACAGATGAATTCTCAGTAACTTCTTTGTGTTGTGTGTATTCAACTCACAGAGTTGAACCTTCCTTTAGACAGAGCAGTTTGGCAACACTCTTTTTGTGGAATTTGCAAGTGGAGATTTCAAGCGATTTGGGGCCAATCTTAGAAATCGAAATATCTTTGTATAAAAACTAGACAGAATCATTCTCAGAAACTACTTTGTGATGTGTCCGTTCAACTCACAGAGTTTAACCTTTCTTTTCATAGAGCATTTTGGAAACACTCTGTTTGTTAAGTCTGCAAAGGGATATTTAGACCTATTTGAGGCCTTCGTTGGAAACGGGATTTCTTCATATAAAGCTAGACAGATGAATTCTCAGTAACTTCTTTGTGTTGGGTGTATTCAACTCACGGAGTTGAACCTTTCTTTAGACAGAGCAGATGTGAAACACTCTTTTCTTGGGTTTTACAAGTGGAGATTTCAAGCGATTTGAGGCCAATTGTAGTAAAGGAAATATCTTCGTTTAAAAACTAGACAGAAACATTCTCAGAAACTACTCTGTGGTGTGTGCATTCAACTCACAGAGTTTAACCTTTCTTTTCATAGAGCAGTTTGGAAACACTCTGTTTGTTAAGTCTGCAAGGGGATATTTAGACCTCTTTGAGGCCTTCGTTGGAAAAGGGATTTCTCAGTATACTGCTAGACAGATGAATTCCCAATAACTACTTTGTGTTGTGTGTATTCAACTCACACAGTTGAACCTTCCTTTAGACAGAGCAGTTTGGAAACCCTCTTTTTGTGGAATTTGCAAGTGGAGATTTCAAGCGATATGGGGCCAATCTTAGAAATCGAAACATCTTAGTATAAAAACTAGACAGAATCATTCTCAGAAACTACTTTGTGATGTGTGCGTTCAACTCACAGAGTTTAACCGTTCTTTTCATAGAGCAGTTTGGAAACACTCAGTTTGTTATGTCTGCAAAGGGATATTTAGACCTATTTGAGGCCATCGTTGGAAACGGGATTTCTTCATATAAAGCAAGACAGATGAATTCTCAGTAACTTCTTTGTGTTGTGTGTATTCAACTCACAGAGTTGAACCTTTCTTTAGACAGAGGTGATTTGAAACACTCTTTTTGTGGATTTTGCAAGTGGAGATTTCAAGCGATTTGAGGCCAATTGTAGTAAAGGAGATATCTTCGTTTAAAAATTAGACAGAATCATTCTCAGAAACTACTCTGTGGTGTGTGCATTCAACTCACAGAGTTTCACCTTTCTTTTCATAGAGCAGTTTGGAAACACTCTGTTTGTTAAGTTTGGAAGAGGATATTTGGATCCCTTTGAGACCTTCGTTGGAAACGGGATTTCTCAGTATACTGCTAGACAGATAAATTCCCAATAACTACTTTGTGTTGTGTGTATTCAACTCACAGAGTTGAAACATATTTTAGACACAGCAGTTTGGAAACACTCTTTTTGTGGAATTTGCAAGTGGAGATTTCAAGCGATATGGGGCCAATCTTAGAAATCGAAACATCTTTGTATAAAAACTAGACAGAATCATTCTCAGAAACTACTTTGTGATGTGTGTGTTCAGCTCACAGAGTTTAACCTTTCTTTTCATAGAGCAGTTTGGAAACACTCTGTTTGTTAAGTCTGCAAGGGGATATTTAGACCTATTTGAGGCCTTCGTTGGAAACGGGATTTCTTCATATAAAGATAGAGAGATGAATTCCCAGTAACTTCTTTGTGTTGTGTGTATTCAACTCACAGAGTTGAACCTTCCTTTAGACAGAGCAGTTTGGCAACACTCTTTTTGTGGAATTTGCAAGTGGAGATTTCAAGCGATTTGGGGCCAATCTTAGAAATCGAAATATCTTTGTATAAAAACTAGACAGAATCATTCTCAGAAACTACTTTGTGATGTGTGCGTTCAACTCACAGAGTTTAACCTTTCTGTTCATAGAGCAGTTTGGAAACACTCTTTTTGTTCAGTCTGCAAAGGGATATTTAGACCTCTTTGAGGCCTTCGTTGGAAACGGGATTTCTTCATATGAAGCTAGACAGATGAATTCTCAGTAACTTCTTTGTGTTGTGTGTATTCAACTCACAGAGTTGAACCTTCCTTTAGACAGAGCAGTTTGGCAACACTCTTTTTGTGGAATTTGCAACTGGAGATTTCAAGCGATTTGGGGCCAATTGTAGTAAAGGAGATACCTTCGTTTAAAAATTAGACAGAATCATTCTCAGAAACTACTCTGTGGTGTGTGCATTCAACTCACAGAGCTTCACCTTTCTTTTCATAGAGCAGTTTGGAAACACTCTGTTAAGTTTGGAAGAGGATATTTGGATCCCTTTGAGACCTTCGTTGGAAACGGGATTTTTCAGTATACTGCTAGACACATAAATTCCCAGTAACTTCTTTGTGTTGTGTGTATTCAACTCACAGAGTTGAAACATCTTTTAGACACAGCAGTTTGGAAACACTCTTTTTGTGGAATTTGCAAGTGGAGATATCAAGCGATTTGAGGCCAATCTTAGAAATCGAAATATCTTTGTATAAATACTAGACAGAATCATTCTCAGAAACTACTTTGTGATGTGTGCGTTCAACTCACAGAGTTTAACCTTTCTTTTCATAGAGCAGTTTGGAAACACTCAGTTTGTTAATTCTGCAAGGGGATATTTAGACCTATTTGAGGCCTTCGTTGGAAACGGGATTTCTTCATATAAAGCTAGACAGATGAATTCTCAGTAACTTCTTTGTGTTGTGTGTATTCAACTCACAGAGTTGAACCTTTCTTTAGACAGAGCAGATTTGAAACACTCTTTTTGTGGATTTTACAAGTGGAGATTTCAGGCGATTTGAGGCCAATTGTAGTAAAGGAAATATCTTCGTTTAAAAACTAGACAGAAACATTCTCAGAAACTTCTCTGGGGTGTGTGCATTCAACTCACAGAGTTTAACCTTTCTTTTCATAGAGCAGTTTGGAAACACTCTGTTTGTTAAGTCTGCAAGGGGATATTTAGACCTATTTGAGGCCTTCGTTGGAAACGGGATTTCTCAGTATACTGCTAGACAGATGAATTCCCAATAACTACTTTGTGTTGTGTGTATTCAACTCACACAGTTGAACCTTCCTTTAGACAGAGCAGTTTGGAAACACTCTTTTTGTGGAATTTGCAAGTGGAGATTTCAAGCGATATGGGGCCAATCTTAGAAATCGAAACATCTTTGAATAAAAAGTAGACAGAATCATCAGAAACTACTTTGTGATGTGTGTGTTCAACTCACAGAGTTTAACCTTTCTTTTCATAGAGCAGTTTGGAAACACTCTGTTTGTTAAGTCTGCAAGGGGATATTTAGACCTCTTTGAGGCCTTCGTTGGAAACGGGATTTCTTCATATAAAGATAGAGAGATGAATTCCCAGTAACTTCTTTGTGTTGTGTGTATTCAACTCACAGAGTTGAACCTTCCTTTAGACAGAGCAGTTTGGCAACACTCTTTTTGTGGAATTTGCAAGTGGAGATTTCAAGCGATTTGGGGCCAATCTTAGAAATCGAAATATCTTTGTATAAAAACTAGACAGAATCATTCTCAGAAACTACTTTGTGATGTGTGCGTTCAACTCACAGAGTTTAACGTTTCTTTTCATAGAGCAGTTTGGAAACACTCTTTTTGTTCATTCTGCAAAGGGATATTTAGACCTCTTTGAGGCCTTCGTTGGAAACGGGATTTCTTCATATGAAGCTAGACAGATGAATTCTCAGTAACTTCTTTGTGTTGTGTGTATTCAACTCACAGAGTTGAACCTTCCTTTAGACAGAGCAGTTTGGCAACACTCTTTTTGTGGAATTTGCAAGTGGAGATTTCAAGCGATTTGGGGCCAATCTTAGAAATCAAAATATCTTTGTATAAAAACTAGACAGAATCATTCTCAGAAACTACTTTGTGATGTGTGCGTTCAACTCACAGAGTTTAACCTTTGTTTTCATAGAGCAGTTTGGAAACACTCTGTTTGTTAAGTCTGCAAAGCGATATTTAGACCTCTTTGAGGCCTTCGTTGGAAACGGGATTTCTTCATATGAAGCTAGACAGATGAATTCTCAGTAACTTCTTTGTGTTGTGTGTATTCAACTCACAGAGTTGAACCTTCCTTTAGACAGAGCAGTTTGGCAACACTCTTTTTGTGGAATTTGCAAGTGGAGATTTCAAGCGATTTGAGGCCAATCTTAGAAATCGAAATATCTTTGTATAAAAACTAGACAGAATCATTCTCAGAAACTACTTTGTGATGTGTCCGTTCAACTCACAGAGTTTAACCTTTCTTTTCATAGAGCAGTTTGGAAACACTCTGTTTGTTAAGTCTGCAAAGGGATATATAGACCTATTTGAGGCCTTCGTTGGAAACGGGATTTCTTCATATAAAGCTAGACAGATGAATTCTCAGTAACTTCTTTGTGTTGTGTGTATTCAACTCACAGAGTTGAACCTTTCTTTAGACAGAGCAGATTTGAAGCACTCTTTTTGTGGATTTTACAAGTGGAGATTTCAAGCGATTTGAGGCCAATTGTAGTAAAGGAGATATCTTCGTTTAAAAATTAGACAGAATCATTCTCACAAACTACTCTGTGGTGTGTGCATTCAACTCACAGAGTTTCACCTTTCTTTTCATAGAGCAGTTTGGAAACACTCTGTTTGTTAAGTTTGGAAGAGGATATTTGGATCCCTTTGAGACCTTCGTTGGAAACGGGATTTCTCAGTATACTGCTAGACACATAAATTCCCAGTAACTTCTTTGTGTTGTGTGTATTCAACTCACAGAGTTGAAACATCTTTTAGACACAGCAGTTTGGAAACACTTTTTTGTGGAATTTGCAAGTGGAGATTTCAAGCGATTTGAGGCCAATCTTAGAAATCGAAATATCTTTGTATAAAAACTAGACAGAATCATTCTCAGAAACTACTTTGTGATGTGTGCGTTCAACTCACAGAGTTTAACCTTTCTTTTCATAGAGCAGTTTGGAAACACTCTGTTTGTTAAGTCTGCAAAGGGATATTTAGACCTATTTGAGGCCTTCGTTGGAAACGGGATTTCTTCATATAAAGCTAGACAGATGAATTCTCAGTAACTTCTTTGTGTTGTGTGTATTCAACTCACAGAGTTGAACCTTTCTTTAGACAGAGCAGATTTGAAACACTCTTTTTGTGGATTTTACAAGTGGAGATTTCAGGCGATTTGAGGCCAATTGTAGTAAAGGAGATATCTTCGTTTAAAAACTAGACAGAATCATTCTCAGAAACTACTCTGTGGTGTGTGCATTCAACTCACAGAGTTTCACCTTTCTTTTCATACAGCAGTTTGGAAACACTCTGTTTGTTAAGTTTGGAAGAGGATATTTGGATCTCTGTGAGACCCTCGTTGGAAACGGGATTTCTCAGTATACTGCTAGACACATAAATTCCCAGTAACTTCTTTGTGTTGTGTGTATTCAACTCACAGAGTTGAAACATCTTTTAGACACAGCAGTTTGGAAACACTCTTTTTGTGGAATTTGCAAGTGGAGATTTCAAGCGATTTGAGGCCAATCTTAGAAATCGAAATATCTTTGTATAAAAACTAGACAGAATCATTCTCAGAAACTACTTTGTGATGTGTGCGTTCAACTCACAGAGTTTAACCTTTCTTTTCATAGAGCAGTTTGGAAACACTCAGTTTGTTAAGTCTGCAAAGGGATATTTAGACCTATTTGAGGCCTTCGTTGGAAACGGGATTTCTTCATATAAAGCTAGACAGATGAATTCTCAGTAACTTCTTTGTGTTGTGTGTATTCAACTCACAGAGTTGAACCTTTCTTTAGACAGAGCAGATTTGAAACACTCTTTTTGTGGATTTTACAAGTGGAGATTTCAGGCGATTTGAGGCCAATTGTAGTAAAGGAAATATCTTCGTTTAAAAACTAGACAGAAACATTCTCAGAAACTTCTCTGGGGTGTGTGCATTCAACTCACAGAGTTTAACCTTTCTCTTCATAGAGCAGTTTGGAAACACTCTGTTTGTTAAGTCTGCAAGGGGATATTTAGACCTATTTGAGGCCTTCGTTGGAAACGGGATTTCTCAGTATACTGCTAGTCAGATGAATTCCCAATAACTACTTTGTGTTGTGTGTATTCAACTCACACAGTTGAACCTTCCTTTAGACAGAGCAGTTTGGAAACACTCTTTTTGTGGAATTTGCAAGTGGAGATTTCAAGCGATATGGGGCCAATCTTAGAAATCGAAACATCTTTGTATAAAAAGTAGACAGAATCATCAGAAACTACTTTGTGATGTGTGTGTTCAACTCACAGAGTTTAACCTTTCTTTTCATAGAGCAGTTTGGAAACACTCTGTTTGTTAAGTCTGCAAGGGGATATTTAGACCTCTTTGAGGCCTTCGTTGGAAACGGGATTTCTTCATATAAAGAAAGAGAGATGAATTCCCAGTAACTTCTTTGTGTTGTGTGTATTCAACTCACAGAGTTGAACCTTCCTTTAGACAGAGCAGTTTGGCAACACTCTTTTTGTGGAATTTGCAAGTGGAGATTTCAAGCGATTTGGGGCCAATCTTAGAAATCGAAATATCTTTGTATAAAAACTAGACAGAATCATTCTCAGAAACTACTTTGTGATGTGTGCGTTCAACTCACAGAGTTTAACGTTTCTTTTCATAGAGCAGTTTGGAAACACTCTTTTTGTTCATTCTGCAAAGGGATATTTAGACCTCTTTGAGGCCTTCGTTGGAAACGGGATTTCTTCATATGAAGCTAGACAGATGAATTCTCAGTAACTTCTTTGTGTTGTGTGTATTCAACTCACAGAGTAGAACCTTCCTTTAGACAGAGCAGTTTGGCAACACTCTTTTTGTGGAATTTGCAAGTGGAGATTTCAAGCGATTTGGGGCCAATCTTAGAAATCAAAATATCTTTGTATAAAAACTAGACAGAATCATTCTCAGAAACTACTTTGTGATGTGTGCGTTCAACTCACAGAGTTTAACCTTTCTTTTCATAGAGCAGTTTGGAAACACTCTGTTTGTTAAGTCTGCAAAGCGATATTTAGACCTATTTGAGGCCTTCGTTGGAAACGGGATTTCTTCATATAAAGCTAGACAGATGAATTCTCAGTAACTTCTTTGTGTTGTGTGTATTCAACTCACTGAGTTGAACCTTTCTTTAGACAGAGCAGATTTGAAACACTCTTTTTGTGGATTTTACAAGTGGAGATTTCAAGCGATTTGAGGCCAATTTTAGTAAAGGAGATATCTTCGTTTAAAAATTAGACAGAATCATTCTCAGAAACTACTCTGTGGTGTGTGCATTCAACTCACAGAGTTTCACCTTTCTTTTCATAGAGAAGTTTGGAAACACTCTGTTTGTTAAGTTTGGAAGAGGATATTTGGATCAGTTTGAGGCGTTCGTTGGAAACGGGATTTCTCAGTATACTGCTAGACACATTAATTCCCAGTAACTCCTTTGTGTTGTGTGTATTCAACTCACAGAGTTGAAACATTTTTAGACACAGCAGTTTGGAAACACTCTTTTTGTGGAATTTGCAAGTGGAGATTTCAAGCGATTTGAGGCCAATTGTAGTAAAGGAGATATCTTCGTTTAAAAACTAGACAGAAACATTCTCAGAAACTACTCTGTGGTGTGTGCATTCAACTCACAGAGTTTAACCTTTCTTTTCATAGAGCAGTTTGGAAACACTCTGTTTGTTAAGTCTGCAAGGGGATATTTAGACCTCTTTGAGGCCTTCGTTGGAAAGGGGATTTCTCAGTATACTGCTAGACAGATGAATTCCCAATAACTACTTTGTGTTGTGTGTATTCAACTCACACAGTTGAACCTTCCTTTAGACAGAGCAGTTTGGAAACACTCTTTTTGTGGAATTTGCAAGTGGAGAATTCAAGCGATATGGGGCCAATCTTTGAAATCGAAACGTCTTTGTATAAAAACTAGACAGAATCATCAGAAACTACTTTGTGATGTGTGTGTTCAACTCACAGAGTTTAACCTTTCTTTTCATAGAGTAGTTTGGAAACACTCTCTTTGTTAAGTCTGCAAGGGGATATTTAGACCTCTTTGAGGCCTTCGTTGGAAACGGGATTTCTTCATATAAAGATAGAGAGATGGATTCCCAGTAACTTCTTTGTCTTGCGTGTATTCAACTCACAGAGTTGAACCTTCCTTTAGACAGAGCAGTTTGGCAAGACTCTTTTTGTGGAATTTGCAAGTGGAGATTTCAAGCGATTTGGGGCCAATCTTCGAAATCGAAATATCTTTGTATAAAAACTAGACAGAATCATTCTCAGAAACTACTTTGTGATGTGTGCGTTCAACTCACAGAGTTTAACCTTTCTTTTCATAGAGCAGTTTGGAAACACTCTGTTTGTTAAGTGTGCAAGGGGATATTTAGACCTCTTTGAGGCCTTCGTTGGAAACGGGATTTCTCAGTATACTGCTAGACAGATGAATTCCCAATAACTTCTTTGGGTTGTGTGTATTCAACTCACACAGTTGAACCTTCCTGTAGACAGAGCAGTTTGGAAACACTCTTTTTGTGGAATTTGCAAGTGGAGATTTCAAGCGATATGGGGCCAATCTTAGAAATCGAAACATCTTTGTATAAAAACTAGACAGAATCATTCTCAGAAACTACTTTGTGATGTGTGTGTTCATCTCACAGAGGTTAACCTTTCTTTTCATAGAGCAGTTTGGAAACACTCTCTTTGTTAAGTCTGCAAGGGGATATTTAGACCTCTTTGAGGCCTTCGTTGGAAACGGGATTTCTTCATATAAAGATAGAGAGATGAATTCCCAGTAACTTCTTTGTGTTGTGTGTATTCAACTCACAGAGTTGAACCTTCCTTTAGACAGAGCAGTTTGGCAACACTCTTTTTGTGCAATTTGCAAGTGGTGATTTCAAGCGATTTGGGGCCAATCTTAGAAATCGAAACATCTTTGTATAAAAACTAGACAGAATCATTCTCAGAAACTACTTTGTGATGTGTCCGTTCAACTCACAGAGTTTAACCTTTCTTTTCATAGAGCAGTTTGGAAACACTCTGTTTGTTAAGTCTGCAAAGGGATATATAGACCTATTTGAGGCATTCGTTGGAAACGGGATTTCTTCATATAAAGCTAGACAGATGAATTCTCAGTAACTTCTTTGTGTTGTGTGTATTCAACTCACAGAGTTGAACCTTTCTTTAGACAGAGCAGATTTGAAACACTCTTTTTGTGGATTTTACAAGTGGAGATTTCAAGCGATTTGAGGCCAATTGTAGTAAAGGAGATATCTTCTTTAAAAATTAGACAGAATCATTCTCACAAACTACTCTGTGGTGTGTGCATTCAACTCACAGAGTTTCACCTTTCTTTTCATACAGCAGTTTGGAAACACTCTGTTTGTTAAGTTTGGAAGAGGATATTTGGATCCCTGTGAGACCCTCGTTGGAAACGGGATTTCTCAGTATACTGCTAGACACATAAATTCCCAGTAACTTCTTTGTGTTGTGTGTATTCAACTCACAGAGTTGAAACATCTTTTAGACACAGCAGTTTGGAAACACTCTTTTTGTGGAATTTGCAAGTGGAGATTTCAAGCGATTTGAGGCCAATCTTAGAAATCGAAATATCTTTGTATAAAAACTAGACAGAATCATTCTCAGAAACTACTTTGTGATGTGTGCGTTCAACTCACAGAGTTAAACCTTTCTTTTCATAGAGCAGTTTGGCAACACTCAGTTTGTTAAGTCTGCAAAGGGATATTTAGACCTATTTGAGGCCTTCGTTGGAAACGGGATTTCTTCATATAAAGCTAGACAGATGAATTCTCAGTAACTTCTTTGTGTTGTGTGTATTCAACTCACAGAGTTGAACCTTTCTTTAGACAGAGCAGATTTGAAACACTCTTTTTGTGGATTTTACAAGTGGAGATTTCAGGCGATTTGAGGCCAATTGTAGTAAAGGAAATATCTTCGTTTAAAAACTAGACAGAAACATTCTCAGAAACTTCTCTGGGGTGTGTGCATTCAACTCACAGAGTTTAACCTTTCTTTTCATAGAGCAGTTTGGAAACACTCTGTTTGTTAAGTCTGCAAGGGGATATTTAGACCTATTTGAGGCCTTCGTTGGAAACGGGATTTCTCAGTATACTGCTAGACAGATGAATTCCCAATAACTACTTTGTGTTGTGTGTATTCAACTCACACAGTTGAACCTTCCTTTAGACAGAGGAGTTTGGAAACACTCTTTTTGTGGAATTTGCAAGTGGAGATTTCAAGCGATATGGGGCCAATCTTAGAAATCGAAACATCTTTGTATAAAAAGTAGACAGAATCATCAGAAACTACTTTGTGATGTGTGTGTTCAACTCACAGAGTTTAACCTTTCTTTTCATAGAGCAGTTTGGAAACACTCTGTTTGTTAAGTCTGCAAGGGGATATTTAGACCTCTTTGAGGCCTTCGTTGGAAACGGGATTTCTTCATATAAAGATAGAGAGATGAATTCCCAGTAACTTCTTTGTGTTGTGTGTATTCAACTCACAGAGTTGAACCTTCCTTTAGACAGAGCAGTTTGGCAACACTCTTTTTGTGGAATTTGCAAGTGGGGATTTCAAGCGATTTGGGGCCAATCTTAGAAATCGAAATATCTTTGTATAAAAACTAGACAGAATCATTCTCAGAAACTACTTTGTGATGTGTGCGTTCAACTCACAGAGTTTAACGTTTGTTTTCATAGAGCAGTTTGGAAACACTCTGTTTGTTAAGTCTGCAAAGCGATATTTAGGCCTATTTGAGGCCTTCGTTGGAAACGGGATTTCTTCATATAAAGCTAGACAGATGAATTCTCAGTAACTTCTTTGTGTTGTGTGTATTCAACTCACAGAGTTGAACCTTTCTTTAGACAGAGCAGATTTGAAACACTCTTTTTGTGGATTTTACAAGTGGAGATTTCAAGCGATTTGAGGCCAATTGTAGTAAAGGAGATATCTTCGTTTAAAAATTAGACAGAATCATTCTCAGAAACTACTCTGTGGTGTGTGCATTCAACTCACAGAGTTTCACCTTTCTTTTCATAGAGCAGTTTGGAAACACTCTCTTTGTTAAGTTTGGAAGATGATATTTGGATCCCTTTGAGACCTTCGTTGGAAAAGGGATTTCTCAGTATACTGCTAGACACATAAATTCCCAGTAACTTCTTTGTGTTGTGTGTATTCAACTCACAGAGTTGAAATATCTTTTAGACACAGCAGTTTGGAAACACTCTTTTTGTGGAATTTGCAAGTGGAGATTTCAAGTGATTTGAGGCCAATCTTAGAAATCGAAATATGTTTGTATAAAAACTAGACAGAATCATTCTCAGAAACTACTTTGTGATGTGTGCGTTCAACTCACAGAGTTTAACCGTTCTTTACATAGAGCAGTTTGGAAACACTCTTTTTGTTCATTCTGCAAAGGGATATTTAGACCTCTTTGAGGCCTTCGTTGGCAACGGGATTTCTTCATATGAAGCTAGACAGATGAATTCTCAGTAACTTCTTTGTGTTGTGTGTATTCAACTCACAGAGTTGAAACATCTTTTAGACACAGCAGTTCGGAAACACTCTTTTTGTGGAATTTGCAAGTGGAGATTTCAAGCGACTTGAGGCCAATCTTAGAAATCGAAATATCTTTGTATAAAAACTAGACAGGATCATTCTCAGAAACTACTTTGTGATGTGTGCGTTCAACTCACAGAGTTTAACCGTTCTTTTCATAGAGCAGTTTGGAAACACTCTGTTTGTTAAGTCTGCAAAGGGATATTTAGACCTATTTGAGACCTTCGTTGGAAACGGGATTTCTTCATATAAAGCTAGACAGATGAATTCTCAGTAACTTCTTTGTGTTGTGTGTATTCAACTCACAGAGTTGAACCTTTCTTTAGACAGAGCAGATTTGAAACACTCTTTTTGTGGATTTCACAAGTGGATACTTCAAGCGATTTGAGGCCAATTGTAGTAAAGGAGATATCTTCGTTTAAAAACTAGACGGAAACATTCTCAGAAACTACTCTGTGGTGTGTACATTCAACTCACAGAGTTTAACCTTTCTTTTCATAAAGCAGTTTGGAAACACTCTGTTTGTTAAGTCTGCAAGGGGATATTTAGACCTCTTTGAGGCCTTCGTTGGAAACGGGATTTCTCAGTATACTGCTAGACAGATGAATTCCCAATAACTACTTTGTGTTGTGTGTATTCAACTCACACAGTTGAACCTTCCTTTAGACAGAGCAGTTTGGAAACACTCTTTTTGTGGAATTTGCAAGTGGAGATTTCAAGCGATATGGGGCCAATCTTAGAAATCGAAACATCTTTGTATAAAAACTAGACAGAATCATTCTCAGAAACTACTTTGTGATGTGTGTGTTCAACTCACAGAGGTTAACCTTTCTTTTCATAGAGCAGTTTGGAAACACTCTCTTTGTTAAGTCTGCAAGGGGATATTTAGACCTCTTTGAGGCCTTCGTTGGAAACGGGATTTCTTCATATAAAGATAGAGAGATGAATTACCAGTAACTTCTTTGTGTTGCGTGTATTCAACTCACAGAGTTGAACCTTCCTTTAGACAGAGCAGTTTGGCAACACTCTTTTTGTGGAATTTGCAAGTGGAGATTTCAAGCGATTTGGGGCCAATCTTAGAAATCGAAATATCTTTGTATAAAAACTAGACAGAATCATTCTCAGAAACTACTTTGTGATGTGTCCGTTCAACTCACAGAGTTTAACCTTTCTTTTCATAGAGCAGTTTGGAAACACTCTGCTTATTAAGTCTGCAAAGGGATATTTAGACCTCTTTGAGGCCTTCGTTGGAAACGGGATTTCTTCATATAAAGCTAGACAGATGAATTCTCAGTAACTTCTTTGTGTTGTGTGTATTCAACTCACAGAGTTGAACCTTTCTTTAGACAGAGCAGATTTGAAACACTCTTTTTGTGGATTTTACAAGTGGAGATTTCAAGCGATTTGAGGCCAATTGTAGTAAAGGAGATATCTTCGTTTAAAAACTAGACAGAATCATTCTCAGAAACTACTCTGTGGTGTGTGCATTCAACTCCCAGAGTTTCACCTTTCTTTTCATAGAGCAGTTTGGAAACACTCTGTTTGTTAAGTTTGGAAGAGGATATTTGGATCCCTTTGAGACCTTCGTTGGAAACGGGATTTCTCAGTATACTGCTAGACACATAAATTCCCAGTAACTTCTTTGTGTTGTGTGTATTCAACTCACAGAGTTGAAACATCTTTTAGACACAGCAGTTTGGAAACACTCTTTTTGTGGAATTTGCAAGTGGAGATATCAAGCGATTTGAGGCCAATTGTAGTAAAGGAGATATCTTCGTTTAAAAACTAGACAGAAACATTCTCAGAAACTACTCTGTGGTGTGTGCATTCAACTCACAGAGTTTAACCTTTCTTTTCATAGAGCAGTTTGGAAACACTCTGTTTGTTAAGTCTGCAAGGGGATATTTAGACCTCTTTGAGGCCTTCGTTGGAAAGGGGATTTCTCAGTATACTGCTAGACAGATGAATTCCCAATAACTACTTTGTGTTGCGTGTATTCCACTCACACAGTTGAACCTTCCTTTAGACAGAGCAGTTTGGAAACACTCTTTTTGTGGAATTTGCAAGTGGAGAATTCAAGCGATATGGGGCCAATCTTAGAAATCGAAACATCTTTGTATAAAAACTAGACAGAATCATCAGAAACTACTTTGTGATGTGTGTGTTCAACTCACAGAGTTTAACCTTTCTTTTCATAGAGCAGTTTGGAAACACTCTCTTTGTTAAGTCTGCAAGGGGATATTTAGACCTCTTTGAGGCCTTCGTTGGAAACGGGATTTCTTCATATAAAGATAGAGAGATGGATTCCCAGTAACTTCTTTGTCTTGCGTGTATTCAACTCACAGAGTTGAACCTTCCTTTAGACAGAGCAGTTTGGCAAGACTCTTTTTGTGGAATTTGCAAGTGGAGATTTCAAGCGATTTGGGGCCAATCTTCGAAATCGAAATATCTTTGTATAAAAACTAGACAGAATCATTCTTAGAAACTACTTTGGGATGTGTGCGTTCAACTCACAGAGTTTAACCTTTCTTTTCATAGAGCAGTTTGGAAACACTCTGTTTGTTAAGTGTGCAAGGGGATATTTAGACCTCTTTGAGGCCTTCGTTGGAAACGGGATTTCTCAGTATACTGCTAGACAGATGAATTCCCAATAACTTCTTTGGGTTGTGTGTATTCAACTCACACAGTTGAACCTTCCTGTAGACAGAGCAGTTTGGAAACACTCTTTTTGTGGAATTTGCAAGTGGAGATTTCAAGCGATATGGGGCCAATCTTAGAAATCGAAACATCTTTGTATAAAAACTAGACAGAATCATTCTCAGAAACTACTTTGTGATGTGTGTGTTCATCTCACAGAGGTTAACCTTTCTTTTCATAGAGCAGTTTGGAAACACTCTCTTTGTTAAGTCTGCAAGGGGATATTTAGACCTCTTTGAGGCCTTCGTTGGAAACGGGATTTCTTCATATAAAGATAGAGAGATGAATTCCCAGTAACTTCTTTGTGTTGTGTGTATTCAACTCACAGAGTTGAACCTTCCTTTAGACAGAGCAGTTTGGCAACACTCTTTTTGTGCAATTTGCAAGTGGAGATTTCAAGCGATTTGGGGCCAATCTTAGAAATCGAAATATCTTTGTATAAAAACTAGACAGAATCATTCTCAGAAACTACTTTGTGATGTGTGCGTTCAACTCACAGAGTTTAACCTTTCTTTTCATAGAGCAGTTTGGAAACACTCTCTTTGTTATGTCTGCAAGGGGATATTTAGACCTATTTGAGGCCTTCGTTGGAAACGGGATTTCTTCATATAAAGCTAGACAGATGAATTCTCAGTAACTTCTTTGTGTTGTGTGTATTCAACTCACAGAGTTGAACCTTTCTTTAGACAGAGCAGATTTGAAACACTCTTTTTGTGGATTTCACAAGTTGAGATTTCATGCAATTTGAGGCCAATTGTAGTAAAGGAGATAACTTCGTTTAAAAACTAGACAGAATCATTCTCAGAAACTACTCTGTGGTGTGTGCATTCAACTCACAGAGTTTCACCTTTCTTTTCATAGAGCAGTTTGGAAACACTCTGTTTGTTAAGTTTGGAAGAGGATATTTGGATCCCTTTGAGACCTTCGTTGGAAACGGGATTTCTCAGTATACTGCTAGACACATAAATTCCCAGTAACTTCTTTGTGTTGTGTGTATTCAACTCACAGAGTTGAAACATCTTTTAGACACAGCAGTTCGGAAACACTCTTTTTGTGGAATTTGCAAGTGGAGATTTCAAGCGATTTGAGGCCAATCTTAGAAATCGAAATATCTTTGTATAAAAACTAGACAGAATCATTCTCAGAAACTACTTTGTGATGTGTGCGTTCAACTCACAGAGTTTAACCTTTCTTTTCATAGAGCAGTTTGGAAACACTCAGTTTGTTAAGTCTGCATAGGGATATTTAGACCTATTTCAGGCCTTCGTTGGAAACGGGATTTCTTCATATAAAGCTAGACAGATGAATTCTCAGTAACTTCTTTGTGTTGTGTGTATTCAACACACGGAGTTGAACCTTTCTGTAGACAGAGCAGATTTGAAACACTCTTTTTGTGGATTTTACAAGTGGAGATTTCAGGCGATTTGAGGCCAATTGTACTAAAGGAGATATCTTCGTTTAAAAACTAGACAGAAACATTCTCAGAAACTACCCGGTGGTGTGTGCATTCAACTCACAGAGTTTAACCTTTCTTTTCACAGAGCAGTTCGGAAACACTCTGTTTGTTAAGTCTGCAAGGGGATATTTAGACCTCTTTGAGGCCTTCCTTGGAAACGGGATTTCTCAGTATACTGCTAGACAGATGAATTCCCAATAACTACTTTGTGTTGTGTGTATTCAACTCACACAGTTGAACCTTCCTTTAGATAGAGCAGTTTGGAAACACTCTTTTTGTGGAATTGGCAAGTGGAGATTTCAAGCCATATGGGGCCAATCTTAGAAATCGAAACATCTTTGTATAAAAACTAGACAGAATCATTCTCAGAAACTACTTTGTGATGTGTGTGTTCAACTCACAGAGTTTAACCTTTCTTTTCATAGAGTAGTTTGGAAACACTCTTTTTGTTAAGTCTGCAAGGGGATATTTAGACCTCTTTGAGGCCTTCGTTGGAAACGGGATTTCTTCATATAAAGATAGAGAGATGAATTCCCAGTAACTTCTTTGTGTTGCGTGTATTCAACTCACAGAGTTGAACCTTCCTTTAGACAGAGCAGTTTGGCAACACTCTTTCTGTGGAATTTGCAAGTGGAGATTTCAAGCGATTTGGGGCCAATCTTAGAAATCGAAATATCTTTGTATAAAAACTAGACAGAATCATTCTCAGAAACTACTTTGTGATGTGCGCGTTCAACTCACAGAGTTTAACCTTTCTTTTCATAGAGCAGTTTGGAAACACTCTGTTTGTTAAGTCTGCAAGGGGATATTTAGACCTCTTTGAGGCCTTCGTTGGAAACGGGATTTCTCAGTATACTGCTAGAAAGATGAATTCCCAATAACTACTTTGTGTTGTGTGTATTCAACTCACACAGTTGAACCTTCCTGTAGACAGAGCAGTTTGGAAACACTCTTTTTGTGGAATTTGCAAGTGGAGATTTCAAGCGATATGGGGCCAATCTTAGAAATCGAAACATCTTTGTATAAAAACTAGACAGAATCATTCTCAGAAACTACTTTGTGATGTGTGTGTTCAACTCACAGAGGTTAACCTTTCTTTTCATAGAGCAGTTTGGAAACACTCTCTTTGTTAAGTCTGCAAGGGGATATTTAGACCTCTTTGAGGCCTTCGTTGGAAACGGGATTTCTTCATATAAAGATAGAGAGATGAATTCCCAGCAACTTCTCTGTGTTGTGTGTATTCAACTCACAGAGTTGAACCTTCCTTTAGACAGAGCAGTTTGGCAACACTCTTTTTGTGGAATTTGCAAGTGGAGATTTCAAGCGATTTGGGGCCAATCTTAGAAATCGAAATATCTTTGTATAAAAACTAGACAGAATCATTCTCAGAAACTACTTTGTGATGTGTGCCTTCAACTCACAGAGTTTAACCTTTCTTTTCATAGAGCAGTTTGGAAACACTCTTTTTGTTCAGTCTGCAAAGGTATATTTAGACCTCTTTGAGGCCTTCGTTGGAAACGGGATTTCTTCATATGAAGCTAGACAGATGAATTCTCAGTAACTTCTTTGTGTTGTGTGTATTCAACTCACAGAGTTGAACCTTTCTTTAGACAGAGCAGATTTGAAACACTCTTTTTGTGGATTTTACAAGTGGAGATTTCAAGCGATTTGAGGCCAATTGTAGTAAAGGAGATATCTTCGTTTAAAAACTAGACAGAATCATTCTCAGAAACTACTCTGTGGTGTGTGCATTCAACTCACAGAGTTTAACCTTTCTTTTCATAGAGCAGTTTGGAAACACTCTGTTTGTTAAGTTTGGAAGAGGATATTTGGATCCCTTTGAGACCTTCGTTGGAAACGGGATTTCTCAGTATATTGCTAGACACATAAATTCCCAGTAACTTCTTTGTGTTGTGTGTATTCAACTCACAGAGTTGAAACATCTTTTAGACACAGCAGTTTGGAAACACTCTTTTTGTGGAACTTGCAAGTGGAGATTTCAAGCGATTTGAGGCCAATCTTAGAAATCGAAATATCTTTGTATTAAAACTAGACAGAATCATTCTCAGAAACTACTTTGTGATGTGTGCGTTCAACTCACAGAGTTTAACCTTTCTTTTCATAGAGCAGTTTGGAAACACTCTTTTTGTTCAGTCTGCAAAGGGATATTTAAACCTCTTTGAGGCCTTCGTTGGAAACGGGATTTTTTCATATGAAGCTAGACAGATGAATTCTCAGTAACTTCTTTGTGTTGTGTGTATTCAACTCACGGAATTGAACCTTTCTTTAGACAGAGCAGATTTGAAACACTCTTTTTGTGGATTTTACAAGTGGAGATTTCAGGCGATTTGAGGCCAATTGTAGTAAAGGAGATATCTTCGTTTAAAAACTAGACAGAAACATTCTCAGAAACTACTCTGTGGTGTGTGCATTCAACTCACAGAGTTTCACCTTTCTTTTCATAGAGCAGTTTGGAAACACTCTGTTTGTTAAGTCTTCAAGGGGATATTTAGACCTCTTTGAGGCCTTCCTTGGAAACGGGATTTCTCAGTATACTGCTAGACAGATGAATTCCCAATAACTACTTTGTGTTGTGTGTATTCAACTCACACAGTTGAACCTTCCTTTAGACAGAGCAGTTTGGAAACACTCTTTTTGTGGAATTTGCAAGTGGAGATTTCAAGCGATATGGGGCCAACCTTAGAAATCGAAACATCTTTGTATGAAAACTAGACAGAATCATTCTCAGAAACTACGTTGTGATGTGTGTGTTCAACTCACAGAAGTTAACCTTTCTTTTCATACAGCAGTTTGGAAACACTCTCTTTGTTAAGTCTGCAAGGGGATATTTAGACCTCTTTGAGGCCTTCGTTGGAAACGGGATTTCTTCATATAAAGATAGAGAGATGAATTCCCAGTAACTTCTTTGTGTTGTGTGTATTCAACTCACAGAGTTGAACCTTCCTTTAGACAGAGCAGTTTGGCAACACTCTTTTTGTGCAAGTTGCAAGTGGAGATTTCAAGCGATTTGGGGCCAATCTTAGAAATCGAAATATCTTTGTATGAAAACTAGACAGAATCATTCTCAGAAACTACTTTGTGATGTGTGCGTTCAACTCACAGAGTTTAACCTTTCTTTTCATAGAGCAGTTTGGAAACACTCTTTTTGTTCAGTCTGCAAAGGGATATTTAGACCACTTTGAGGCCTTCGTTGGAAACGGGATTTCTTCATATGAAGCTAGACAGATGAATTCTCAGTAACTTCTTTGTGTTGTGTGTATTCAACTCACAGAGTTGAACCTTCCTTTAGACAGAGCAGTTTGGCAACACTCTTTTTGTAGAATTTGCAAGTGGAGATTTCAAGCGATTTGGGGACAATCTTAGAAATCGAAATATCTTTGTATAAAAACTAGACAGAATCCTTCTCAGAAACTACTTTGTGATGTGTCCGTTCAACTCACAGAGTTTAACCTTTCTTTTCATAGAGCAGTTTGGAAACACTCTCTTTGTTATGTCTGCAAGGGGATATTTAGACCTATTTGAGGCCTTCGTTGGAAACGGGATTTCTTCATATAAAGCTAGACAGATGAATTCTCAGTAACTTGTTTGTGTTGTGTGTATATAACTCACAGAGTTGAACCTTTCTTTAGACAGAGCAGATTTGAAACACTCTTTTTGTGGATTTCACAAGTTGAGATTTCATGCAATTTGGGGCCAATTGTAGTAAAGGAGATAACTTCGTTTAAAAACTAGACAGAATCATTCTCAGAAACTACTCTGTGGTGTGTGCATTCAACTCACAGAGTTTCACCTTTCTTTTCATAGAGCAGTTTGAAAACACTCTGTTTGTTAAGTTTGGAAGAGGATATTTGGATCCCTTTGAGACCTTCGTTGGAAACGGGATTTCTCAGTATACTGCTAGACACATAAATTCCCGGTAACTTCTTTGTGTTGTGTGTATTCAACTCACAGAGTTGAAACATCTTTTAGACACAGCAGTTCGGAATCACTCTTTTTGTGGAATTTGCAAGTGGAGATTTCAAGCGATTTGAGGCCAATCTTAGAAATCGAAATATCTTTGTATAAAAACTAGACAGAATCATTCTCAGAAACTACTTTGTGATGTGTGCGTTCAACTCACAGAGTTTAACCTTTCTTTTCATAGAGCAGTTTGGAAACACTCAGTTTGTTAAGTCTGCATAGGGATATTTAGACCTATTTCAGGCCTTCGTTGGAAACGGGATTTCTTCATATAAAGCTAGACAGATGAATTCTCAGTAACTTCTTTGTGTTGTGTGTATTCAACACACGGAGTTGAACCTTTCTGTAGACAGAGCAGATTTGAAACACTCTTTTTGTGGATTTTACAAGTGGAGATTTCAGGCGATTTGAGGCCAATTGTAGTAAAGGAGATATCTTCGTTTAAAAACTAGACAGAAACATTCTCAGAAACTACCCGGTGGTGTGTGCATTCAACTCACAGAGTTTAACCTTTCTTTTCACAGAGCAGTTCGGAAACACTCTGTTTGTTAAGTCTGCAAGGGGATATTTAGACCTCTTTGAGGCCTTCGTTGGAAACGGGATTTCTCAGTATACTGCTAGACGGATGAATTCCCAATAACTACTTTGTGTTGTGTGTATTCAACTCACACAGTTGAACCTTCCTTTAGACAGAGCAGTTTGGAAACACTCTTTTTGTGGAATTGGCAAGTGGAGATTTCAAGCGATATGGGGCCAATCTTAGAAATCGAAACATCTTTGTATAAAAACTAGACAGAATCATTCTCAGAAACTACTTTGTGATGTGTGTGTTCAACTCACAGAGTTTAACCTTTCTTTTCATAGAGTAGTTTGGAAACACTCTCTTTGTTAAGTCTGCAAGGGGATATTTAGACCTCTTTGAGGCCTTCGTTGGAAACGGGATTTCTTCATATAAAGATAGAGAGATGAATTCCCAGTAACTTCTTTGTGTTGCGTGTATTCAACTCACAGAGTTGAACCTTCCTTTAGACAGAGCAGTTTGGCAACACTCTTTCTGTGGAATTTGCAAGTGGAGATTTCAAGCGATTTGGGGCCAATCTTAGAAATCGAAATATCTTTGTATAAAAACTAGACAGAATCATTCTCAGAAACTACTTTGTGATGTGCGCGTTCAACTCACAGAGTTTAACCTTTCTTTTCATAGAGCAGTTTGGAAACACTCTGTTTGTTAAGTCTGCAAGGGGATATTTAGACCTCTTTGAGGCCTTCGTTGGAAACGGGATTTCTCAGTATACTGCTAGAAAGATGAATTCCCAATAACTACTTTGTGTTGTGTGTATTCAACTCACACAGTTGAACCTTCCTGTAGACAGAGCAGTTTGGAAACACTCTTTTTGTGGAATTTGCAAGTGGAGATTTCAAGCGATATGGGGCCAATCTTAGAAATCGAAACATCTTTGTATAAAAACTAGACAGAATCATTCTCAGAAACTACTTTGTGATGTGTGTGTTCAACTCACAGAGGTTAACCTTTCTTTTCATAGAGCAGTTTGGAAACACTCTCTTTGTTAAGTCTGCAAGGGGATATTTAGACCTCTTTGAGGCCTTCGTTGGAAACGGGATTTCTTCATATAAAGATAGAGAGATGAATTCCCAGCAACTTCTTTGTGTTGTGTGTATTCAACTCACAGAGTTGAACCTTCCTTTAGACAGAGCAGTTTGGCAACACTCTTTTTGTGGAATTTGCAAGTGGAGATTTCAAGCGATTTGGGGCCAATCTTAGAAATCGAAATATCTTTGTATGAAAACTAGACAGAATCATTCTCAGAAACTACTTTGTGATGTGTGCCTTCAACTCACAGAGTTTAACCTTTCTTTTCATAGAGCAGTTTGGAAACACTCTTTTTGTTCAGTCTGCAAAGGTATATTTAGACCTCTTTGAGGCCTTCGTTGGAAACGGGATTTCTTCATATGAAGCTAGACAGATGAATTCTCAGTAACTTCTTTGTGTTGTGTGTATTCAACTCACAGAGTTGAACCTTTCTTTAGACAGAGCAGATTTGAAACACTCTTTTTGTGGATTTTACAAGTGGAGATTTCAAGCGATTTGAGGCCAATTGTAGTAAAGGAGATATCTTCGTTTAAAAACTAGACAGAATCATTCTCAGAAACTACTCTGTGGTGCGTGCATTCAACTCACAGAGTTTCACCTTTCTTTTCATAGAGCAGTTTGGAAACACTCTGTTTGTTAAGTTTGGAAGAGGATATTTGGATCCCTTTGAGACCTTCGTTGGAAACGGGATTTCTCAGTATACTGCTAGACACATAATTTCCCAGTAACTTCTTTGTGTTGTGTGTATTCAACTCACAGAGTTGAAACATCTTTTAGACACAGCAGTTTGGAAACACTCTTTTTGTGGAATTTGCAAGTGGAGATTTCAAGCGATTTGAGGCCAATCTTAGAAATCGAAATATCTTTGTATAAAAACTAGAGAGAATCATTCTCAGAAACTACTTTGTGATGTGTGCGTTCAACTCACAGAGTTTAACCGTTCTTTTCATAGAGCAGTTTGGAAACACTCTGTTTGTTAAGTCTGCAAAGGGATATTTAGACCTATTTGAGGCCTTCGTTGGAAACGGGATTTCTTCATATAAAGCTAGACAGATGAATTCTCAGTAACTTCTTTGTGTTGTGTGTATTCAACTCACGGAGTTGAACCTTTCTTTAGACAGAGCAGATTTGAAACACTCTTTTTGTGGATTTCACAAGTGGAGATTTCAGGCGATTTGGGGCCAATTGTAGTAAAGGAGATATATTCGTTTAAAAACTAGACAGAAACATTCTCAGAAACTTCTCTGTGGTGTGTGCATTCAACTCACAGAGTTAAACCTTTGTTTTCATAGAGCAGTTTGGAAACGCTCTGTTTGTTAAGTCTGCAAGGGGATATTTAGACCTCTTTGAGGCCTTCGTTGGAAACGGGATTTCTCAGTATACTGCTAGACATATGAAATCCCAATAACTACTTTGTGTTGTGTGTACTCAACTCACACAGTTGAACCTTCCTGTAGACAGAGCAGTTTGGAAACACTCTTTTTGTGGAATTTGCAAGTGGAGATTTCAAGCGATATGGGGCCAATCTTAGAAATCGAAACATCTTTGTATAAAAACTAGACAGAATCATTCTCAGAAACTACGTTGTGATGTGTGTGTTCAACTCACAGAAGTTAACCTTTCTTTTCATACAGCAGTTTGGAAACACTCTCTTTGTTAAGTCTGCAAGGGGATATTTAGACCTCTTTGAGGCCTTCGTTGGAAACGGGATTTCTTCATATAAAGATAGAGAGATGAATTCCCAGTAACTTCTTTGTGTTGTGTGTATTCAACTCACAGAGTTGAACCTTCCTTTAGACAGAGCAGTTTGGCAACACTCTTTTTGTGGAATTTGCAAGTGGAGATTTCAAGCGATTTGGGGCCAATCTAAGAAATCGAAATATCTTTGTATAAAAACTAGACAGAATCATTTTCAGAAACTACTTTGTGATGTGTGCGTTCAACTCACAGAGTTTAACCTTTCTTTTCATAGAGCAGTTTGGAAACACTCTGTTTGTTCAGTCTGCAAGGGGATATTTAGACCTCTTTGAGGCCTTCGTTGGAAACGGGATTTCTCAGTATACTGCTAGACAGATGAATTCCCAATAACTACTTTGTGTTGTGTGTATTCAACTCACACAGTTGAACCTTCCTTTAGACAGAGCAGTTTGGCAACACTCTTTTTGTGGAATTTGCAAGTGGAGATTTCAAGCGATATGGGGCCAATCTTAGAAATCGAAACATCTTTGTATAAAAACTAGACAGAATCATTCTCAGAAACAACTTTGTGATGTGTGTGTTCACCTCACAGAGTTTAACCTTTCTTTTCATAGAGCAGTTTGGAAACACTCTCTTTGTTAAGTCTGCAAGGGGATATTTAGACCTCTTTGAGGCCTTCGTTGGAAACGGGATTTCTTCATATAAAGATAGAGAGATGAATTCCCAGTAACTTCTTTCTGTTGTGTGTATTCAACTCACAGAGTTGAACCTTCCTTTAGACAGAGCAGTTTGGCAACACTCTTTTTGTGGAATTTGCAAGTGGAGATTTCAAGCGATTTGGGGCCTATCTTAGAAATCGAAATATCTTTGTATAAAAACTAGACAGAATCATTCTCAGAAACTACTTTGTGATGTGTGCGTTCAACTCACAGAGTTTAACCTTTCTTTTCATAGAGCAGTTTGGAAACACTCTTTTTGTTCAGTCTGCAAAGGGATATTTAGACCTCTTTGAGGCCTTCGTTGGAAATGGGATTTCTTCATATGAAGCTAGACAGATGAATTCTCAGTAACTTCTTCGTGTTGTGTGTATTCAACTCACAGAGTTGAACCTTCCTTTAGACAGAGCAGTTTGGAAACACTCTTTTTGTGGAATTTGCAAGTGGAGATTTCAAGCGATATGGGGCCAATCTTAGAAATCGAAACATCTTTGTATAAAAACTAGACAGAATCATTCTCAGAAACTACTTTGTGATGTGTGTGTTCAACTCACAGAGTTTAACCTTTCTTTTCATAGAGCAGTTTGGAAACACTCTGTTTGTTAAGTCTGCAAAGGGATGTTTAGACCTATTTGAGGCCTTCGTTGGAAACGGGATTTCTTCATATAAAGCTAGACAGATGAATTCTCAGTAACTTCTTTGTTTTGTGTGTATTCAACTCACAGAGATGAACCTTTCTTTAGACAGAGCAGATTTGAAACACTCTTTTTGTGGATTTTACAAGTGGAGATTTCAAGCGATTTGAGGCCAATTGTAGTAAAGGAGATATCTTCGTTTAAAAACTAGACAGAATCATTCTCAGAAACTACTCAGTGGTGTGTGCATTCAACTCACAGAGTTTCACCTTTCTTTTCATAGAGCAGTTTGGAAACACTCTGTTTGTTAAGTTTGGAAGAGGATATTTGGATCCCTTTGAGACCTTCGTTGGAAACTGGATTTCTCAGTATACTGCTAGACACATAAATTCCCAGTAACTTCTTTGTGTTGTGTGTATTCAACTCACAGAGTTGAAACATCTTTTAGACACAGCAGTTTGGAAACACTCTTTTTGTGGAATTTGCAAGTGGAGATTTCAAGCGATTTGAGGACAATCTTAGAAATCGAAATATCTTTGTATAAAAACTAGACGGAATCATTCTCAGAAACTACTTTGTGATGTGTGCGTTCAACTCACAGAGTTTAACCTTTCTTTTCATAGAGCAGTTTGGAAACACTCTTTTTGTTGAGTCTGCAAAGGGATATTTAGACCTCTTTGAGGCCTTCGTTGGAAACGGGATTTCTTCATATGAAGCTAGACAGATGAATTCTCAGTAACTTCTTTGTGTTGTGTGTATTCAACTCACGGAGTTGAACCTTTCTTTAGACAGAGCAGATTTGAAACACTCTTTTTGTGGATTTTACAAGTGGAGATTTCAGGCGATTTGAGGCCAATTGTAGTAAAGGAGATATCTTCGTTTAAAAACTAGACAGAAACATTCTCAGAAACTACTCTGTGGTGTGTGCATTCAACTCACAGAGTTTCACCTTTCTTTTCATAGAGCAGTTTGGAAACACTCTGTTTGTTAAGTCTGCAAGGGGATATTTAGACCTCTTTGAGGCCTTCGTTGGAAACGGGATTTCTCAGTATACTGCTAGACAGATGAATTCCCAATAACTACTTTGTGTTGTGTGTATTCAACTCACACAGTTGAACCTTCCTTTAGACAGAGCAGTTTGGAAACACTCTTTTTGTGGAATTTGCAAGTGGAGATTTCAAGCGATATGGGGCCAATCTTAGAAATCGAAACATCTTTGTTTAAAAACTAGACAGAATCATTCTCAGAAACTACTTTGTGATGTGTGTGTTCAACTCACAGAGTTTAACCTTTCTTTTCATAGAGCAGTTTGGAAACACTCTGTTTGTTAAGTTTGGAAGAGGATATTTGGATCCCTTTGAGACCTTCGTTGGAAACTGGATTTCTCAGTATACTGCTAGACACATAAATTCCCAGTAACTTCTTTGTGTTGTGTGTATTCAACTCACAGAGTTGAAACATCTTTTAGACACAGCAGTTTGGAAACACTCTTTTTGTGGAATTTGCAAGTGGAGATTTCAAGCGATTTGAGGACAATCTTAGAAATCGAAATATCTTTGTATAAAAACTAGACGGAATCATTCTCAGAAACTACTTTGTGATGTGTGCGTTCAACTCACAGAGTTTAACCTTTCTTTTCATAGAGCAGTTTGGAAACACTCTTTTTGTTGAGTCTGCAAAGGGATATTTAGACCTCTTTGAGGCCTTCGTTGGAAACGGGATTTCTTCATATGAAGCTAGACAGATGAATTCTCAGTAACTTCTTTGTGTTGTGTGTATTCAACTCACGGAGTTGAACCTTTCTTTAGACAGAGCAGATTTGAAACACTCTTTTTGTGGATTTTACAAGTGGAGATTTCAGGCGATTTGAGGCCAATTGTAGTAAAGGAGATATCTTCGTTTAAAAACTAGACAGAAACATTCTCAGAAACTACTCTGTGGTGTGTGCATTCAACTCACAGAGTTTCACCTTTCTTTTCATAGAGCAGTTTGGAAACACTCTGTTTGTTAAGTCTGCAAGGGGATATTTAGACCTCTTTGAGGCCTTCGTTGGAAACGGGATTTCTCAGTATACTGCTAGACAGATGAATTCCCAATAACTACTTTGTGTTGTGTGTATTCAACTCACACAGTTGAACCTTCCTTTAGACAGAGCAGTTTGGAAACACTCTTTTTGTGGAATTTGCAAGTGGAGATTTCAAGCGATATGGGGCCAATCTTAGAAATCGAAACATCTTTGTTTAAAAACTAGACAGAATCATTCTCAGAAACTACTTTGTGATGTGTGTGTTCAACTCACAGAGTTTAACCTTTCTTTTCATAGAGCAGTTTGGAAACACTCTCTTTGTTAAGTCTGCAAAGGGATATTTAGACCTCTTTGAGGCCTTCGTTGGAAACGGGATTTCTTCATATGAAGCTAGACAGATGAATTCTCAGTAACTTCTTTGTGTTGTGTGTATTCAACTCACGGAGTTGAACCTTCCTTTAGACAGAGCAGTTTTGCAACACTCTTTTTGTGGAATTTGCAAGTGGAGATTTCAAGCGATTTGGGGCCAATCTTAGAAATCGAAATATCTTTGTATAAAAACTAGACAGAATCATTCTCAGAAACTACTTTGTGATGTGTCCGTTCAACTCACAGAGTTTAACCTTTCTTTTCATAGAGCAGTTTGGAAACACTCTGTTTGTTAAGTCTGCAAAGGGATATTTAGACCTATTTGAGGCCTTCGTTGGAAACGGGATTTCTTCATATAAAGCTAGACAGATGAATTCTCAGTAACTTCTTTGTGTTGTGTGTATTCAACTCACAGCGTTGAACCTTTCTTTAGACAGAGCTGATTTGAAACACTCTTTTTGTGGATTTTACAAGTGGAGATTTCAAGCGATTTGAGGCCAATTGTAGTAAAGGAGATATCTTCGTTTAAAAACTAGACAGAAACATTATCAGAAACTTCTCTGTGGTGTGTGCATTCAACTCACAGAGTTTAACCTTTCTTTTCATAGAGCAGTTTGGAAACACTCTGTTTGTTCAGTCTGCAAGGGGATATTTAGACCTCTTTGAGGCCTTCGTTGGAAACGGGATTTCTCAGTATACTGCTAGACAGATGAATTCCCAATAACTACTTTGTGTTGTGTGTATTCAACTCACACAGTTGAACCTTCCTATAGACAGAGCAGTTTGGAAACACTCTTTTTGTGGAATTTGCAAGTGGAGATTTCAAGCGATATGGGGCCAATCTTAGAAATCGAAACATCTTTGTATAAAAACTAGACAGAATCATTCTCAGAAACAACTTTGTGATGTGTGTGTTCACCTCACAGAGTTTAACCTTTCTTTTCATAGAGCAGTTTGGAAACACTCTCTTCGTTAAGTCTGCAAGGGGATATTTAGACCTCTTTGAGGCCTTCGTTGGAAACGGGATTTCTTCATATAAAGATAGAGAGATGAATTCCCAGTAACTTCTTTGTGTTGTGTGTATTCAACTCACAGAGTTGAACCTTCCTTTAGACAGAGCAGTTTGGCAACACTCTTTTTGTGGAATTTGCAAGTGGAGATTTCAAGCGATTTGGGGCATATCTTAGAAATCGAAATATCTTTGTATAAAAACTAGACAGAATCATTCTCAGAAACTACTTTGTGATGTGTGCGTTCAACTCACAGAGTTTAACCTTTCTTTTCATAGAGCAGTTTGGAAACACTCTTTTTGTTCAGTCTGCAAAGGGATATTTAGACCTCTTTGAGGCCTTCGTTGGAAACGGGATTTCTTCATATGAAGCTAGACAGATGAATTCTCAGTAACTTCTTTGTGTTGTGTGTATTCAACTCACAGAGTTGAACCTTCCTTTAGACAGAGCAGTTTGGAAACACTCTTTTTGTGGAATTTGCAAGTGGAGATTTCAAGCGATATGGGGCCAATCTTAGAAATCGAAACATCTTTGTATAAAAACTAGACAGAATCATTCTCAGAAACTACTTTGTGATGTGTGTGTTCAACTCACAGAGTTTAACCTTTCTTTTCATAGAGCAGTTTGGAAACACTCTGTTTGTTAAGTCTGCAAAGGGATGTTTAGACCTATTTGAGGCCTTCCTTGGAAACGGGATTTCTTCATATAAAGCTAGACAGATGAATTCTCAGTAACTTCTTTGTGTTGTGTGTATTCAACTCACAGAGATGAACCTTTCTTTAGACAGAGCAGATTTGAAACACTCTTTTTGTGGATTTTACAAGTGGAGATTTCAAGCGATTTGAGGCCAATTGTAGTAAAGGAGATATCTTCGTTTAAAAACTAGACAGAATCATTCTCAGAAACTACTCTGTGGTGTGTGCATTCAACTCACAGAGTTTCACCTTTCTTTTCATAGAGCAGTTTGGAAACACTCTGTTTGTTAAGTTTGGAAGAGGATATTTGGATCCCTTTGAGACCTTCGTTGGAAACGGGATTTCTCAGTATACTGCTAGACAGATAAATTCCCAGTAACTTCTTTGTGTTGTGTGTATTCAACTCACAGAGTTGAAACATCTTTTAGACACAGCAGTTCGGAAACACTCTTTTTGTGGAATTTGCAAGTGGAGATTTCAAGCGATTTGAGGCCAATCTTAGAAATCGAAATATCTTTGTATAAAAACTAGACAGAATCATTCTCAGAAACTACTTTGTGATGTGTGCGTTCAACTCACAGAGTTTAACCGTTCTTTTCATAGAGCAGTTTGGAAACACTCTGTTTGTTAAGTCTGCAAAGGGATATTTAGACCTATTTGAGACCTTCGTTGGAAACGGGATTTCTTCATATAAAGCTAGACAGATGAATTCTCAGTAACTTCTTTGTGTTGTGTGTATTCACCTCACAGAGTTGAACCTTTCTTTAGACAGAGCAGATTTGAAACACTCTTTTTGTGGATTTCACAAGTGGAGATTTCAAGCGATTTGAGGCCAATTGTAGTAAAGGAGATATCTTCGTTTAAAAACTAGACAGAAACATTCTCAGAAACTACTCTGTGGTGTGTGCATTCAACTCACAGAGTTTAACCTTTCTTTTCATAGAGCAGTTTGGAAACACTCTGTTTGTTAAGTCTGCAAGGGGATATTTAGACCTCTTTGAGGCCTTCGTTGGAATCGGGATTTCTCAGTATACTGCTAGACATATGAAATCCCAATAACTACTTTATGTTGTGTGTATTCAACTCACACAGTTGAACCTTCCTGTAGACAGAGCAGTTTGGAAACACTCTTTTTGTGGAATTTGCAAGTGGAGATTTCAAGCGATATGGGGCCAATCTTAGAAATCGAAACATCTTTGTATAAAAACTAGACAGAATCTTTCTCAGAAACTACTTTGTGATGTGTGTGTTCAACTCACAGAAGTTAACCTTTCTTTTCATAGAGCAGTTTGGAAACACTCTCTTTGTTAAGTCTGCAAGGGGATATTTAGACCTGTTTGAGGCCTTCGTTGGAAACGGGATTTCTTCATATAAAGATAGAGAGATGAATTCCCAGTAACTTCTTTGTGTTGTGTGTATTCAACTCACAGAGTTGAACCTTCCTTTAGACAGAGCAGTTTGGCAACACTCTTTTTGTGGAATTTGCAAGTGGAGATTTCAAGCGATTTGGGGCCAATCTTAGAAATCGAAATATCTTTGTATAAAAACTAGACAGAATCATTTTCAGAAACTACTTTGTGATGTGTGCGTTCAACTCACAGAGTTTAACCTTTCTTTTCATAGAGCAGTTTGGAAACACTCTGTTTGTTCAGTCTGCAAGGGGATATTTAGACCTCTTTGAGGCCTTCGTTGGAAACGGGATTTCTCAGTATACTGCTAGACAGATGAATTCCCAATAACTACTTTGTGTTGTGTGTATTCAACTCACACAGTTGAACCTTCCTTTAGACAGAGCAGTTTGGAAACACTCTTTTTGTGGAATTTGCAAGTGGAGATTTCAAGCGATATGGGGCCAATCTTAGAAATCGAAACATCTTTGTATAAAAACTAGACAGAATCATTCTCAGAAACAACTTTGTGATGTGTGTGTTCACCTCACAGAGTTTAACCTTTCTTTTCATAGAGCAGTTTGGAAACACTCTCTTTGTTAAGTCTGCAAGGGGATATTTAGACCTATTTGAGGCCTTCGTTGGAAACGGGATTTCTTCATATAAAGATAGAGAGATGAATTCCCAGTAACTTCTTTGTGTTGTGTGTATTCAACTCACAGAGTTGAAACTTCCTTTAGACAGAGCAGTTTGGCAACACTCTTTTTGTGGAATTTGCAAGTGGAGATTTCAAGCGATTTGGGGCCTGTCTTAGAAATCGAAATATCTTTGTATAAAAACTAGACTGAATCATTCTCAGAAACTACTTTGTGATGTGTGCGTTCAACTCACAGAGTTTAACCTTTCTTTTCATAGAGCAGTTTGGAAACACTCTTTTTGTTCAGTCTGCAAAGGGATATTTAGACCTCTTTGAGGCCTTCGTTGGAAACGGGATTTCTTCATATGAAGCTAGACAGATGAATTCTCAGTAACTTCTTTGTGTTGTGTGTATTCAACTCACAGAGTTGAACCTTCCTTTAGTCAGAGCAGTTTGGCAACACTCTTTTTGTGGAATTTGCAACTGGAGATTTCAAGCGATTTGGGGCCAATCTTAGAAATCGAAATATCTTTGTATAAAAACTAGACAGAATCATTCTCAGAAACTACTTTGTGATGTGTCCGTTCAACTCACAGAGTTTAACCTTTCTTTTCATAGAGCAGTTTGGAAACACTCTGTTTGTTAAGTCTGCAAAGGGATATTTAGACCTATTTGAGGCCTTCGTTGGAAACGGGATTTCTTCATATAAAGCTAGACAGATGAATTCACAGTAACTACTTTGTGTTGTGTGTATTCAACTCACAGAGTTGAACCTTTCTTTAGACAGAGCAGATTTGAAACACTCTTTTTGTGGATTTTACAAGTGGAGATTTCAAGCGATTTGAGGCCAATTGTAGTAAAGGAGATATCTTCGTTTAAAAACTAGACAGAATCATTCTCAGAAACTACTCTGTGGTGTGTGCATTCAACTCACAGAGTTTCACCTTTCTTTTCATAGAGCAGTTTGGAAACACTCTGTTTGTTAAGTTTGGAAGAGGATATTTCGATCCGTTTGAGACCTTCGTTGGAAACGGGATTTCTCAGTATACTGCTAGACACATAAATTCCCAGTAACTTCTTTGTGTTGTGTGTATTCAACTCACAGAGTTGAAACATCTTTTAGACACAGCAGTTTGGAAACACTCTTTTTGTGGAATTTGCAAGTGGAGATTTCAAGCGATTTGAGGCCAATCTTAGAAATCGAAATATCTTTGTATAAAAACTAGAAAGAATCATTCTCAGAAACTACTTTGTGACGTGTGCGTTCAACTCACAGAGTTTAACCGTTCTGTTCATAGAGCAGTTTGGAAACACTCTGTTTGTTAAGTCTGCAAAGGGATATTTAGACCTATTTGAGGCCTTCATTGGAAACGGGATTTCTTCATATAAAGCTAGACAGATGAATTCTCAGTAACTTCTTTGTGTTGTGTGTATTCAACTCACAGAGTTGAACCTTTCTTTAGACAGAGCAGATTTGAAACACTCTTTTTGTGGATTTTACAAGTGGAGATTTCAAGCGATTTGAGGCCAATTGTAGTAAAGGAGATATCTTCGTTTAAAAATTAGACAGAATCATTCTCAGAAACTACTCTGTGGTGTGTGCATTCAACTCACAGAGTTTCACCTTTCTTTTCATAGAGCAGTTTGGAAACACTCTGTTTGTTATGTTTGGAAGAGGATATTTGGATCCCTTTGAGACCTTCGTTGGAAAAGGGATTTCTCAGTATACTGCTAGACAGATGAATTCCCAATAACTACTTTGTGTTGTGTGTATTCAACTCACAGAGTTGAAACATATTTTAGACACAGCAGTTTGGAAACACTCTTTTTGTGGAATTTGCAAGTGGAGATTTCAAGCGATATGGGGCCAATCTTAGAAATCGAAACATCTTTGTATAAAAACTAGACAGAATCATTCTCAGAAACTACTTTGTGATGTGTGTGTTCAACTCACAGAGGTTAACCTTTCTTTTCATACAGCAGTTTGGAAACACTCTCTTTGTTAAGTCTGCAAGGGGATATTTAGACCTATTTGAGGCCTTCGTTGGAAACGGGATTTCTTCATATAAAGATAGAGAGATGAATTCCCAGTAACTTCTTTGTGTTGTGTGTATTCAACTCACAGAGTTGAACCTTCCTTTAGACAGAGCAGTTTGGCAACACTCTTTTTGTGGAATTTGCAAGTGGAGATTTCAAGCGATTTGGGGCCAATCTTAGAAATCGAAATATCTTTGTATAAAAACTAGACAGAATCATTCTCAGAAACTACTTTATGATGTGTGCGTTCAACTCACAGAGTTTAACCTTTCTGTTCATAGAGCAGTTTGGAAACACTCTTTTTGTTCAGTCTGCAAAGGGATATTTAGACCTCTTTGAGGCCTTCGTTGGAAACGGGATTTCTTCATATGAAGCTAGACAGATGAATTCTCAGTAACTTCTTTGTGTTGTGTGTATTCAACTCACAGAGTTGAACCTTCCTTTAGACAGAGCAGTTTGGCAACACTCTTTTTGTGGAATTTGCAACTGGAGATTTCAAGCGATTTGGGGCCAATTGTAGTAAAGGAGATATCTTCGTTTAAAAACTAGACAGAATCATTCTCAGAAACTACTCTGTGGTGTGTGCATTCAACTCACAGAGTTTCACCTTTCTTTTCATAGAGCAGTTTGGAAACACTCTGGTTGTTAAGTTTGGAAGAGGATATTTGGATCCGTTTGAGACCTTCGTTGGAAACGGGATTTCTCAGTATACTGCTAGACACATAAGTTCCCAGTAAGTTCTTTCTGTTGTGTGTATTCAACTCACAGAGTTGAAACATCTTTTAGACACAGCAGTTTGGAAACACTCTTTTTGTGGAATTTGCAAGTGGAGATTTCAAGCGATTTGAGGCCAATCTTAGAAATCGAAATATCTTTGTATAAAAACTAGAAAGAATCATTCTCAGAAACTACTTTGTGACGTGTGCGTTCAACTCACAGAGTTTAACCGTTCTGTTCATAGAGCAGTTTGGAAACACTCTGTTTGTTAAGTCTGCAAAGGGATATTTAGACCTATTTGAGGCCTTCATTGGAAACGGGATTTCTTCATATAAAGCTAGACAGATGAATTCTCAGTAACTTCTTTGTGTTGTGTGTATTCAACTCACAGAGTTGAACCTTTCTTTAGACAGAGCAGATTTGAAACACTCTTTTTGTGGATTTTACAAGTGGAGATTTCAAGCGATTTGAGGCCAATTGTAGTAAAGGAGATATCTTCGTTTAAAAATTAGACAGAATCATTCTCAGAAACTACTCTGTGGTGTGTGCATTCAACTCACAGAGTTTCACCTTTCTTTTCATAGAGCAGTTTGGAAACACTCTGTTTGTTAAGTTTGGAAGAGGATATTTGGATCCCTTTGAGACCTTCGTTGGAAAAGGGATTTCTCAGTATACTGCTAGACAGATGAATTCCCAATAACTACTTTGTGTTGTGTGTATTCAACTCACAGAGTTGAAACATATTTTAGACACAGCAGTTTGGAAACACTCTTTTTGTGGAATTTGCAAGTGGAGATTTCAAGCGATATGGGGCCAATCTTAGAAATCGAAACATCTTTGTATAAAAACTAGACAGAATCATTCTCAGAAACTACTTTGTGATGTGTGTGTTCAACTCACAGAGGTTAACCTTTCTTTTCATACAGCAGTTTGGAAACACTCTCTTTGTTAAGTCTGCAAGGGGATATTTAGACCTATTTGAGGCCTTCGTTGGAAACGGGATTTCTTCATATAAAGATAGAGAGATGAATTCCCAGTAACTTCTTTGTGTTGTGTGTATTCAACTCACAGAGTTGAACCTTCCTTTAGACAGAGCAGTTTGGCAACACTCTTTTTGTGGAATTTGCAAGTGGAGATTTCAAGCGATTTGGGGCCAATCTTAGAAATCGAAATATCTTTGTATAAAAACTAGACAGAATCATTCTCAGAAACTACTTTATGATGTGTGCGTTCAACTCACAGAGTTTAACCTTTCTGTTCATAGAGCAGTTTGGAAACACTCTTTTTGTTCAGTCTGCAAAGGGATATTTAGACCTCTTTGAGGCCTTCGTTGGAAACGGGATTTCTTCATATGAAGCTAGACAGATGAATTCTCAGTAACTTCTTTGTGTTGTGTGTATTCAACTCACAGAGTTGAACCTTCCTTTAGACAGAGCAGTTTGGCAACACTCTTTTTGTGGAATTTGCAACTGGAGATTTCAAGCGATTTGGGGCCAATTGTAGTAAAGGAGATATCTTCGTTTAAAAACTAGACAGAATCATTCTCAGAAACTACTCTGTGGTGTGTGCATTCAACTCACAGAGTTTCACCTTTCTTTTCATAGAGCAGTTTGGAAACACTCTGGTTGTTAAGTTTGGAAGAGGATATTTGGATCCGTTTGGGACCTTCGTTGGAAACGGGATTTCTCAGTATACTGCTAGACACATAAGTTCCCAGTAAGTTCTTTCTGTTGTGTGTATTCAACTCACAGAGTTGAAACATCTTTTAGACACAGCAGTTTGGAAACACTCTTTTTGTGGAATTTGCAAGGGGAGATTTCAAGCGATTTGAGGCCAATCTTAGAAATCGAAATATCTTTGTATAAAAACTAGAAAGAATCATTCTCAGAAACTACTTTGTGACGTGTGCGTTCAACTCCCAGAGTTTAACCGTTCTTTTCATAGAGCAGTTTGGAAACCCTCTGTTTGTTAAGTCTGCAAAGGGATATTTAGACCTATTTGAGGCCTTCGTTGGAAACGAGAATTCTTCATATAAAGCTAGACAGATGAATTCTCAGTAACTTCTTTGTGTTGTGTGTATTCAACTCATGGATTTGAACCTTTCTTTAGACAGAGCAGATTTGAAACACTCTTTTTGTGGATTTCACAAGTGGAGATTTCAGGCGATTTGGGGCCAATTGTAGTAAAGGAGATATATTCGTTTAAAAACTAGACAGAAACATTCTCAGAAACTACTCTGTGGTTTGTGCATTCAACTCACAGTGTTTAACCTTTCTGATCATAGAGCAGTTTGGAAACACTCTGTTTGTTAAGTCTGCAAAGGGATATTTAGACCTGTTTGAGGCCTTCGTTGGAAACGGGATTTCTCAGTATACTGCTAGACAGATGAATTCCCAATAACTACTTTGTGTTGTGTGTATTCAACTCACACAGTTGAACCTTCCTTTAGACAGAGCAGTTTGGAAACACTCTTTTTGTGGAATTTGCAAGTGGAGATTTCAAGCGATATAGGGCCAATCTTAGAAATCGAAACATCTTTGTATGAAAACTAGACAGAATCATTCTCAGAAACTACTTTGTGATGTGTGTGTTCAACTCACAGAGTTTAACCTTTCTTTTCATATAGCAGTTTGGAAACACTCTGTTTGTTAAGTCTGCATGGGGACATTTAGACCTCTTTGAGGCCTTCGTTGGAAACGGGATTTCTTCATATAAAGATAGAGAGATGAATTCCCAGTAACTTCCTTGTGTTGTGTGTGTTCAACTCACAGAGTTGAACCTTCCTTTAGACAGAGCAGTTTGGCAACACTCTTTTTGTGGAATTTGCAAGAGGAGATTTCAAGCGATTTGGGGCCAATCTTAGAAATGGAAATATCTTTGTATAAAAACTAGACAGAATCATTCTCAGAAACTACTTTGTGATGTTTGCGTTCATCTCACAGAGTTTAACCTTTCTTTTCATAAAGGAGCTTGGAAACACTCTGTTTGTTAAGTCTGCAAAGGGATATTTAGACCTATTTGAGACCTTCGTTGGAAACGGTATTTCTTCATATAAAGCTAGACAGATGAATTCACAGTAACTTCTTTGTGTTGTGTGTATTCAACTCACAGAGTTGAACCTTTCTTTAGACAGAGCAGATTTGAAACACTCTTTTTGTGGATTTTACAAGTGGAGATTTCAAGCGATTTGAGGCCAATTGTAGTAAAGGAGATATCTTCGTTTAAAAACTAGACAGAATCATTCTCAGAAACTACACTGTGGTGTGTGCATTCAACTCACAGAGTTTCACCTTTCTTTTCATAGAGCAGTTTGGAAACACTCTGTTTGTTAAGTTTGGAAGAGGATATTTCGATCAGTTTGAGACCTTCGTTGGAAACGGGATTTCTCAGTATACTGCTAGACACATAAATTCCCAGTAACTTCTTTGTGTTGTGTGTATTCAACTCACAGAGTTGAAACATCTTTTAGACACAGCAGTTTGGAAACACTCTTTTTGTGGAATTTGCAAGTGGAGATTTCAAGCGATTTAAGGCCAATCTTAGAAATCGAAATATCTTTGTATAAAAAGTAGAAAGAATCATTCTCAGAAACTACTTTGTGATGTGTGCGTTCAACTCACAGAGTTTAACCGTTCTGTTCATAGAGCAGTTTGGAAACACTCTGTTTGTTAAGTCTGCAAAGGGATATTTAGACCTATTTGAGGCCTTCGTTGGAAACGGGATTTCTTCATATAAAGCTAGACAGATGAATTCTCAGTAACTTCTTTGTGTTGTGTGTATTCAACTCACAGAGTTGAACCTTTCTTTAGACAGAGCAGATTTGAAACACTCTTTTTGTGGATTTTACAAGTGGAGATTTCAGGCGATTTGAGGCCAATTGTAGTAAAGGAGATATCTTCGTTTAAAAATTAGACAGAATCATTCTCAGAAACTACTCTGTGGTGTGTGCATTCAACTCACAGAGTTTCACCTTTCTTTTCATAGAGCAGTTTGGAAACACTCTGTTTGTTAAGTTTGGAAGAGGATATTTGGATCCCTTTGAGACCTTCGTTGGAAAAGGGATTTCTCAGTATACTGCTAGACAGATGAATTCCCAATAACTACTTTGTGTTGTGTGTATTCAACTCACAGAGTTGAAACATATTTTAGACACAGCAGTTTGGAAACACTCTTTTTGTGGAATTTGCAAGTGGAGATTTCAAGCGATATGGGGCCAATCTTAGATATCGAAATATCTTTGTATAAAAACGAGACAGAATCATTCTCAGAAACTACTTTGTGATGTGTGTGTTCAACTCACAGAGGTTAACCTTTCTTTTCATACAGCAGTTTGGAAACACTCTCTTCGTTAAGTCTGCAAGGGGATATTTAGACCTATTTGAGGCCTTCGTTGGAAACGGGATTTCTTCATATAAAGATAGAGAGATGAATTCCCAGTAACTTCTTTGTGTTGTGTGTATTCAACTCACAGAGTTGAACCTTCCTTTAGACAGAGCAGTTTGGCAACACTCTTTTTGTGGAATTTGCAAGTGGAGATTTCAAGCGATTTGGGGCCAATCTTAGAAATCGAAATATCTTTGTATAAAAACTAGACAGAATCATTCTCAGAAACTACTTTATGATGTGTGCGTTCAACTCACAGAGTTTAACCTTTCTGTTCATAGAGCAGTTTGGAAACACTCTTTTTGTTCAGTCTGCAAAGGGATATTTAGACCTCTTTGAGGCCTTCGTTGGAAACGGGATTTCTTCATATGAAGCTAGACAGATGAATTCTCAGTAACTTCTTTGTGTTGTGTGTATTCAACTCACAGAGTTGAACCTTCCTTTAGACAGAGCAGTTTGGCAACACTCTTTTTGTGGAATTTGCAACTGGAGATTTCAAGCGATTTGGGGCCAATTGTAGTAAAGGAGATATCTTCGTTTAAAAACTAGACAGAATCATTCTCAGAAACTACTTTGTGATGTGTGCATTCAACTCACAGAGTTTAACCTTTCTTTTCATAGAGCAGTTTGGAAACACTCTTTTTGTTCAGTCTGCAAAGGGATATTTAGACCTCTTTGAGGCCTTCGTTGGAAACGGGATTTCTTCATATGAAGCTAGACAGATGAATTCTCAGTAACTTCTTTGTGTTGTGTGTATTCAACTCACAGAGTTGAACCTTCCTTTAGACAGAGCAGTTTGGCAACACTCTTTTTGTGGAATTTGCAAGTGGAGATTTCAAGCGATTTGGGGCCAATCTTAGAAATCGAAATATCTTTGTATAAAAACTAGACAGAATCATTCTCAGAAACTACTTTGTGATGTGTCCGTTCAACTCACAGAGTTTAACCTTTCTTTTCATAGAGCAGTTTGGAAACACTCTGTTTGTTAAGTCTGCAAAGGGATATTTAGACCTATTTGAGGCCTTCGTTGGAAACGGGATTTCTTCATATAAAGCTAGACAGATGAATTCTCAGTAACTTCTTTGTGTTGTGTGTATTCAACACGCAGAGTTGAACCTTTCTTTAGACAGAGCAGATTTGAAACACTCTTTTTGTGGATTTTACAAGTGGAGATTTCAAGCGATTTGAGGCCGATTGTAGTAAAGGAGATATCTTCGTTTAAAAACTAGACAGAATCATTCTCAGAAACTACTCTGTGGTGTGTGCATTCAACTCACAGAGTTTCACCTTTCTTTTCATAGAGCAGTTTGGAAACACTCTGTTTGTTAAGTTTGGAAGAGGATATTTGGATCCCTTTGAGACCTTCGTTGGAAACGGGATTTCTCAGTATACTGCTAGACACATAAATTCCCAGTAACTTCTTTGTGTTGTGTGTATTCAACTCACGGAGTTGAAACATCTTTTAGACACAGCAGTTTGGAAACACTCTTTTTCTGGAATTTGCAAGTGGAGATTTCAAGCGATTTGAGGCCAATCTTAGAAATCGAAATATCTTTGTATAAAAACTAGACAGGATCATTCTCAGAAACTACTTTGTGATGTGTGCGTTCAACTCACAGAGTTTAACCTTTCTTTTCATAGAGCAGTTTGGAAACACTCAGTTTGTTAAGTCTGCAAAGGGATATTTAGACATATTTGAGGCCTTCGTTGGAAACGGGATTTCTTCATATAAAGCTAGACAGATGAATTCTCAGTAACTTCTTTGTGTTGTGTGTATTCAACTCACGGAGTTGAACCTTTCTTTAGACAGAGCAGATTTGAAACACTCTTTTTGTGGATTTTACAAGTGGAGATTTCAGGCGATTTGAGGCCAATTGTAGTAAAGGAGATATCTTCGTTTAAAAACTAGACAGAAACATTCTCAGAAACTACTCTGTGGTGTGTGCATTCAACTCACAGAGTTTAACCTTTCTTTTCATAGAGCAGTTTGGAAACACTCTGTTTGTTATGTCTGCAAGGGGATATTTAGACCTCTTTGAGGCCTTCGTTGGAAACGGGATTTCTTCATATAAAGATAGAGAGATGAATTCCCAGTAACTTCTTTGTGTTGTGTGTATTCAACTCTCAGAGTTGAACCTTCCTTCAGACAGAGCAGTTTGGAAACACTCTTTTTGTGGAATTTGCAAGTGGAGATTTCAAGCGATATGGGGCCAATCTTAGAAATCGAAATATCTTTGTATAAAAACTAGACAGAATCATTCTCAGAAACTACTCTGTGGTGTGTGCATTCAACTCACAGAGTTTCACCTTTCTTTTCATAGAGCAGTTTGGAAACACTCTGTTTGTTAAGTTTGGTAGAGGATATTTCGATCACTTTGAGACCTTCGTTGGAAAAGGGATTTCTCAGTATACTGCTAGACACATAAATTCCCAGTAACTTCTTTGTGTTGTGTGTATTCAACTCACAGACATGAAACATCTTTTAGACACAGCAGTTTTGAAACACTCTTTTTGTGGAATTTGCAAGTGGAGATTTCAAGCGATTTGAGGTCAATCTTAGAAATCGAAATATCTTTGCATAAAAACTAGACAGAATCATTCTCAGAAACTACTTTGTGATGTGTGCGTTCAACTCACAGAGTTTACCCGTTCTTTTCATAGGGCAGTTTGGAAACACTCTGTTTGTTAAGTCTGCAAAGGGATATTTAGACCTATTTGAGGCCTTCGTTGGAAACGGGATTTCTTCATATTAAGCTAGACAGATGAATTCTCAGTAACTTCTTTGTGTTGTGTGTATTCAACTCACAGAGTTGAACCTTTCTTTAGACAGAGCAGATTTTAAACACTGTTTTTGTGGATTTCACAAATGGAGATTTCAAGCGATGTGAGGCCAATTGTAGTAAAGGAGATATCTTCGTTTAAAAATTAGACAGAATCATTCTCAGAAACTACTCTGTGGTGTGTGCATTCAACTCACAGAGTTTCACCTTTCTTTTCATAGAGCAGTTCGGAAACACTCTGTTTGTTAAGTCTGCAAGGGGATATTTAGACCTCTTTGAGGCCTTCGTTGGAAACGGGATTTCTCAGTATACTGCTAGACAGATGAATTCCCAATAACTACTTTGTGTTGTGTGTATTCAACTCACACAGTTGAACCTTCCTTTAGACAGAGCAGTTTGGAAACACTCTTTTTGTGGAATTTGCAAGTGGAGATTTCAAGCGATATGGGGCCAATCTTAGAAATCGAAACATCTTTGTATAAAAACTAGACAGAATCATTCTCAGAAACTACTTTGTGATGTGTGTGTTCAACTCACAGAGTTTAACCTTTCTTTTCATAGAGCAGTTTGGAAACACTCTGTTTGTTAAGTCTGCAAGGGGACATTTAGACCTCTTTGAGGCCTTCTTTGGAAACGGGATTTCTTCATATAAAGATAGAGAGATGAATTCCCAGTAGCTTCTTTGTGTTGTGTGTATTCAACTCACAGAGTTGAACCTTCCTTTAGACAGAGCAGTTTGGCAACACTCTTTTTGTGGAATTTGCAAGTGGAGATTTCAAGCGATTTGGGGCCAATCTTAGAAATGGAAATATCTTTGTATAAAAACTAGACAGAATCATTCTCAGAAACTACTTTGTGATGTGTGCGTTCAACTCACAGAGTTTAACATTTCTTTTCATAGAGCAGTTTGGAAACACTCTGTTTGTTAAGTCTGCAAAGGGATATTTAGACCTATTTGAGGCCTTCGTTGGAAACGGGATTTCTTCATATAAAGCTAGACAAATGAATTCTCAGTAACTTCTTTGTGTTGTGTGTATTCAACTCACAAAGTTGAACCTTTCTTTAGACAGAGCAGATTTGAAACACTCTTTTTGTGGATTTTACAAGTGGAGATTTCAAGCGATTTGGGGCCAATTGTAGTAAAGGAGATATCTTCGTTTAAAAACTAGACAGAATCATTCCCAGAAACTACTTTGTGATGTGTGCGTTCAACTCACAGAGTTTAACCGTTCTTTTCATAGAGCAGTTTGGAAACACTCTGTTTGTTAAGTCTGCAAAGGGATATTTAGACCTATTTCAGGCCTTCGTTGGAAACGGGATTTCTTCATATAAAGCTAGACAGATGAATTCTCAGTAACTTCTTTGTGTTGTGTGTATTCAACTCACAGAGTTGAACCTTTCTTTAGACAGAGCAGATTTGAAACACTCTTTTTGTGGATTTTACAAGTGGAGATTTCAAGCGATTTGAGGCCAATTGTAGTGAAGGAGATATCTTCGTTTAAAAATTAGACAGAATCATTCTCAGAAACTACTCTGTGGTGTGTGCATTCAACTCAGAGAAGTTCACCTTTCTTTTCATAGAGCAGTTTGGAAACACTCTGTTTGTTAAGTTTGGTAGAGGATATTTCGATCACTTTGAGACCTTCGTTGGAAAAGGGATTTCTCAGTATACTGCTAGACACATAAATTCCCAGTAACTTCTTTGTGTTGTGTGTATTCAACTCACAGACATGAAACATCTTTTAGACACAGCAGTTTTGAAACACTCTTTTTGTGGAATTTGCAAGTGGAGATTTCAAGCGATTTGAGGTCAATCTTAGAAATCGAAATATCTTTGCATAAAAACTAGACAGAATCATTCTCAGAAACTACTTTGTGATGTGTGCGTTCAACTCACAGAGTTTACCCGTTCTTTTCATAGGGCAGTTTGGAAACACTCTGTTTGTTAAGTCTGCAAAGGGATATTTAGACCTATTTGAGGCCTTCGTTGGAAACGGGATTTCTTCATATTAAGCTAGACAGATGAATTCTCAGTAACTTCTTTGTGTTGTGTGTATTCAACTCACAGAGTTGAACCTTTCTTTAGACAGAGCAGATTTGAAACACTGTTTTTGTGGATTTCACAAATGGAGATTTCAAGCGATGTGAGGCCAATTGTAGTAAAGGAGATATCTTCGTTTAAAAATTAGACAGAATCATTCTCAGAAACTACTCTGTGGTGTGTGCATTCAACTCACAGAGTTTCACCTTTCTTTTCATAGAGCAGTTCGGAAACACTCTGTTTGTTAAGTTTGCAAGGGGATATTTAGACCTCTTTGAGGCCTTCGTTGGAAACGGGATTTCTCAGTATACTGCTAGACAGATGAATTCCCAATAACTACTTTGTGTTGTGTGTATTCAACTCACACAGTTGAACCTTCCTTTAGACAGAGCAGTTTGGAAACACTCTTTTTGTGGAATTTGCAAGTGGAGATTTCAAGCGATATGGGGCCAATCTTAGAAATCGAAACATCTTTGTATAAAAACTAGACAGAATCATTCTCAGAAACTACTTTGTGATGTGTGTGTTCAACTCACAGAGTTTAACCTTTCTTTTCATAGAGCAGTTTGGAAACACTCTGTTTGTTAAGTCTGCAAGGGGACATTTAGACCTCTTGGAGGCCTTCGTTGGAAACGGGATTTCTTCATATAAAGATAGAGAGATGAATTCCCAGTAGCTTCTTTGTGTTGTGTGTATTCAACTCACAGAGTTGAACCTTCCTTTAGACAGAGCAGTTTGGCAACACTCTTTTTGTGGAATTTGCAAGTGGAGATTTCAAGCGATTTGGGGCCAATCTTAGAAATGGAAATATCTTTGTATAAAAACTAGACAGAATCATTCTCAGAAACTACTTTGTGATGTGTGCGTTCAACTCACAGAGTTTAACCTTTCTTTTCATAGAGCAGTTTGGAAACACTCTGTTTGTTAAGTCTGCAAAGGGATATTTAGACCTATTTGAGGCCTTCGTTGGAAACGGGATTTCTTCATATAAAGCTAGACAAATGAATTCTCAGTAACTTCTTTGTGTTGTGTGTATTCAACTCACAAAGTTGAACCTTTCTTTAGACAGAGCAGATTTGAAACACTCTTTTTGTGGATTTTACAAGTGGAGATTTCAAGCGATTTGGGGCCAATTGTTGTAAAGGAGATATCTTCGTTTAAAAACTAGACAGAATCATTCCCAGAAACTACTTTGTGATGTGTGCGTTCAACTCACAGAGTTTAACCGTTCTTTTCATAGAGCAGTTTGGAAACACTCTGTTTGTTAAGTCTGCAAAGGGATATTTAGACCTATTTCAGGCCTTCGTTGGAAACGGGATTTCTTCATATAAAGCTAGACAGATGAATTCTCAGTAACTTCTTTGTGTTGTGTGTATTCAACTCACAGAGTTGAACCTTTCTTTAGACAGAGCAGATTTGAAACACTCTTTTTGTGGATTTTACAAGTGGAGATTTCAAGCGATTTGAGGCCAATTGTAGTGAAGGAGATATCTTCGTTTAAAAATTAGACAGAATCATTCTCAGAAACTACTCTGTGGTGTGTGCATTCAACTCACAGAGTTTCACCTTTCTTTTCATAGAGCAGTTTGGAAACACTCTGTTAAGTTTGGAAGAGGATATTTGGATCCCTTTGAGACCTTCGTTGGAAACGGGATGTCTCAGTATACTGCTAGACAGATGAATTCCCAATAACTACTTTGTATTGTGTGTATTCAACTCACAGAGTTGAAACATATTTTAGACACAGCAGTTTGGAAACACTGTTTTTGTGGAATTTGCAAGTGGAGATTTCAAGCGATATGGGGCCAATCTTAGAAATCGAAACATCTTTGTATAAAAACTAGACAGAATCATTCTCAGAAACTACTTTGTGATGTGTGTGTTCAACTCACAGAGTTTAACCTTTCTTTTCATAGAGCAGTTTGGAAACACTCTGTTTGTTAAGTCTGCAAGGGGATATTTAGACCTATTTGAGGCCTTCGTTGGAAACGGGATTTCTTCATATAAAGATAGAGAGATGAATTCCCAGTAACTTAATTGTGTTGTGTGTATTCAACTCACAGAGTTGAACCTTCCTTTAGAGAGAGCAGTTTGGCAACTCTCTTTTTGTGTAATTTGCAAGTGGAGATTTGAAGCGATTGGAGGCCAATCTTAGAAATCGAAATATCTTTGTATAAAAACTAGACAGAATCATTCTCAGAAACTACTTTGTGATGTGTGCGTTCAACTCACAGAGTTTAACCTTTCTGTTCATAGAGCAGTTTGGAAACACTCTTTTTGTTCAGTCTGCAAAGGGATATTTAGACCTCTTTGAGGCCTTCGTTGGAACCGGGATTTCTTCATATAAAGCTAGACAGATGAATTCTCAGTAACTTCTTTGTGTTGTGTGTATTCAACTCACCGAGTTGAACCTTCCTTTAGACAGAGCAGTTTGGCAACACTCTTTTTGTGGAATTTGCAACTGGAGATTTCAAGCGATTTGGGGCCAATTGTAGTAAAGGAGATATCTTCGTTTAAAAACTAGACAAAATCATTCTCAGAAACTACTCTGTGTTGTGTGCATTCAACTCACAGAGTTTCACCTTTCTTTTCATAGAGCAGTTTGGAAACACTCTGTTTGTTAAGTTTGGAAGAGGATATTTGGATCCGTTTGGGACATTCGTTGGAAACGGGATTTCTCAGTATTCTGCTAGACACATAAATTCCCAGTAACTTCTTTGTGTTGTGTGTATTCAACGCACAGAGTTGAAATAGCTTTTAGACACAGCAGTTTGGAAACACTCTTTTTGTGGAATTTGCAAGTGGAGATTTCAAGCGATTTGAGGCCAATCTTAGAAATCGAAATATCTTTGTATAAAAACTAGACAGAATCATTCTCAGAAACTACTTTGTGATGTGTGCGTTCAACTCACAGAGTTTAACCTTTCTTTTCATAGAGCAGTTTGGAAACACTCAGTTTGTTAAGTCTGCAAAGTGATATTCAGACCTATTTGAGGCCTTCGTTGGAAACGGGATTTCTTCATATAAAGCTAGACAGATGAATTCTCAGTAACTTCCTTGTGTTGTGTGTATTCAACTCACGGAGTTGAACCTTTCTTTAGACAGAGCAGATTTGAAACATCTTTTTGTGGATTTTACAAGTGGAGATTTCAGGCGATTTGAGGCCAATTGTAGTAAAGGAAATATCTTCGTTTAAAAACTAGACAGAAACATTCTCAGAAACTACTCTGTGGTGTGTGCATTCAACTCACAGAGTTTACCCTTTCTTTTCATAGAGCAGTTTGGAAACACTCTGTTTGTTAAGTCTGCAAGGGGATATTTAGACCTCTTTGAGGCCTTCGTTAGAAACGGGAGTTCTCAGTATACTGCTAGACAGATGAATTCCCAATAACTACTTTGTGTTGTGTGTATTCAACTCACACAGTTGAACCTTCCTTTAGACAGAGCAGTTTGGAAACACTCTTTTTGTGGAATTTGCAAGTGGAGATTTAAAGCGATATAGGGCCAATCTTAGAAATCGAAACATCTTTGTATAAAAACTAGACAGAATCATTCTCAGAAACTACTTTGTGATGTGTGCGTTCAACTCACAGAGTTTAACCTTTCTTTTCATAGAGCAGTTTGGAAACACTCTTTTTGTTCAGTCTTCAAAGGGATATTTAGACCTCTTTGAGGCCTTCGTTGGAAACGGGATTTCTTCATATGAAGCTGGACAGATGAATTCCCAGTAACTTCTTTGTGTTGTGTGTATTCAACTCACAGAGTTGAACCTTCCTTTAGACAGAGCAGTTTGGCAACACTATTTTGTGGAATTTGCAAGTGGAGATTTCAAGCGATTTGGGGCCAATTGTAGTAAAGGAGATATCTTCGTTTAAAAACTAGACAGAATCATTCTCAGAAACTACTCTGTGGTGTGTGCATTCAACTCACAGAGTTTCACCTTTCTTTTCATAGAGCAGTTTGGAAACACTCTGTTTGTTAAGTTTGGAAGAGGATATTTGGATCCCTTTGAGACCTTCGTTGGAAACGGGATTTCTCAGTATACTGCTAGACACATAAATTCCCAGTAACTTCTTTGTGTTGTGTGTATTCAACTCACAGAGTTGAAACATCTTTTAGACACAGCATTTTGGAAACACTCTTTTTGTGGAATTTGCAAGTGGAGATTTCAAGCGATTTGAGGCCAATCTTAGAAATCGAAATATCTTTGTATAAAAACTAGACAGAATCATTCTCAGAAACTACTTTGTGATGTGTGCGTTCAACTCACAGAGTTTAACCTTTCTTTTCATAGAGCAGTTTGGAAACACTCAGTTTGTTAAGTCTGCAAAGGGATATTTAGACCTATTTGAGGCCTTCGTTGGAAACGGGATTTCTTCATATCAAGCTAGACAGATGAATTCTCAGTAACTTCTTTGTGTTGTGCGTATTCAACTCACAGAGTTGAACCTTTCTTTAGACAGAGCAGATTTGAAACATCTTTTTGTGGATTTTACAAGTGGAGATTTCAGGCGATTTGAGGCCAATTGTAGTAAAGGAAATATCTTCGTTTAAAAACTAGACAGAAACATTCTCAGAAACTACTCTGTGGTGTGTGCATTCAACTCACAGAGTTTACCCTTTCTTTTCATAGAGCAGTTTGGAAACACTCTGTTTGTTAAGTCTGCAAGGGGATATTTAGACCTCTTTGAGGCCTTCGTTGGAAACGGGATTTCTCAGTATACTGCTAGACAGATGAATTCCCAATAACTACTTTGTGTTGTGTGTATTCAACTCACACAGTTGAACCTTCCTTTAGACAGAGCAGTTTGGAAACACTCTTTTTGTGGAATTTGCAAGTGGAGATTTCAAGCGATATAGGGCCAATCTTAGAAATCGAAACATCTTTGTATAAAAACTAGACAGAATCATTCTCAGAAACTACTTTGTGATGTGTGTGTTCAACTCACAGAGTTTAACCTTTCTTTTCATAGAGCAGTTTGGAAACACTCTGTTTGTTAAGTCTGCAAAGGGACATTTAGACCTCTTTGAGGCCTTCGTTGGAAACGGGATTTCTTCATATAAAGATAGAGAGATGAATTCCCAGTAACTTCTTTGTGTTGTGTGTATTCAACTCACAGAGTTGAACCTTCCTTTAGACAGAGCAGTTTGGCAACACTCTTTTTGTGGAATTTGCAAGTGGAGATTTCAAGCGATTTGGGGCCAATCTTAGAAATCGAAATACCTTTGTATAAAAACTAGACAGAATCATTCTCAGAAACTACTTTGTGATGTGTCCGTTCAACTCACAGAGTTTAACCTTTCTTTTCATAGAGCAGTTTGGAAACACTCTGTTTGTTAAGTCTGCAAAGGGATATTTAGACCTATTTGAGGCCTTCGTTGGAAACGGGATTTCTTCATATAAAGCTAGACAGATGAATTCTCAGTAACTTCTTTGTGTTGTGTGTATTCAACTCACAGAGTTGAACCTTTCTTTAGACAGAGCAGATTTGAAACACTCTTTTTGTGGATTTTACAAGTGGAGATTTCAAGCGATTTGAGGCCAATTGTAGTAAAGGAGATATCTTCGTTTAAAAACTAGACAGAATCATTCTCAGAAACTACTCTGTGCTGTGTGCATTCAACTCACAGAGTTTCACCTTTCTTTTCATAGAGCAGTTTGGAAACACTCTGTTTGTTAAGTTTGGAAGAGGATATTTGGATCCCTTTGAGACCTTCGTTGGGAACGGGATTTCTCAGTATACTGCTAGACACATAAATTCCCAGTAACTTCTTTGTGTTGTGTGTATTCAACTCACAGAGTTGAAACATCTTTTAGACACAGCAGTTTGGAAACACTCTTTTTGTGGAATTTGCAAGTGGAGATTTCAAGCGATTTGAGGCCAATCTTAGAAATCGAAATATCTTTGTATAAAAACTAGACAGAATCATTCTCAGAAACTACTTTGTGATGTGTGCGTTCAACTCACAGAGTTTAACCTTTCTTTTCATAGAGCAGTTTGGAAACACTCAGTTTGTTAAGTCTGCAAAAGGATATTTAGACCTATTTGAGGCCTTCGTTGGAAACGGGATTTCTTCATATAAAGCTAGACAGATGAATTCTCAGTAACTTCCTTGTGTTGTGTGTATTCAACTCACGGAGTTGAACCTTTCTTTAGACAGAGCAGATTTGAAACATCTTTTTGTGGATTTTACAAGTGGAGATTTCAGGCGATTTGAGGCCAATTGTAGTAAAGGAAATATCTTCGTTTAAAAACTAGACAGAAACTTTCTCAGAAACTACTCTGTGGTGTGTGCATTCAACTCACAGAGTTTACCCTTTCTTTTCATAGAGCAGTTTGGAAACACTCTGTTTGTTAAGTCTGCAAGGGGATATTTAGACCTCTTTGAGGCCTTCGTTGGAAACGGGATTTCTCAGTGTACTGCTAGACAGATGAATTCCCAATAAATACTTTGTGTTGTGTGTATTCAACTCACACAGTTGAACCTTCCTTTAGACAGAGCAGTTTGGAAACACTCTTTTTGTGGAATTTGCAAGTGGAGATTTCAAGCGATATAGGGCCAATCTTAGAAATCGAAACATCTTTGTATAAAAACTAGACAGAATCATTCTCAGAAACTACTTTGTGATGTGTGCGTTCAACTCACAGAGTTTAACCTTTCTTTTCATAGAGCAGTTTGGAAACACTCTTTTTGTTCAGTCTGCAAAGGGATATTTAGATCTCTTTGAGGCCTTCGTTGGAAACGGGATTTCTTCATATGAAGCTAGACAGATGAATTCTCAGTAACTTCTTTGTGTTGTGTGTATTCAACTCACAGAGTTGAACCTTCCTTTAGACAGAGCAGTTTGGCAACACTATTTTGTGGAATTTGCAAGTGGAGATTTCAAGCGATTTGGGGCCAATCTTAGAAATCGAAATATCTTTGTATAAAAACTAGACAGAATCATTCTCAGAAACTACTCTGTGCTGTGTGCATTCAACTCACAGAGTTTCACCTTTCTTTTCATAGAGCAGTTTGGAAACACTCTGTTTGTTAAGTTTGGAAGAGGATATTTGGATCCCTTTGAGACCTTCGTTGGGAACGGGATTTCTCAGTATACTGCTAGACACATAAATTCCCAGTAACTTCTTTGTGTTGTGTGTATTCAACTCACAGAGTTGAAATATCTTTTAGACACAGCAGTTTGGAAACACTCTTTTTGTGGAATTTGCAAGTGGAGATTTCAAGCGATTTGAGGCCAATCTTAGAAATCGAAATATCTTTGTATAAAAACTAGACAGAATCATTCTCAGAAACTACTTTGTGATGTGTGCGTTCAACTCACAGAGTTTAACCTTTCTTTTCATAGAGCAGTTTGGAAACACTCAGTTTGTTAAGTCTGCAAAAGGATATTTAGACCTATTTGAGGCCTTCGTTGGAAACGGGATTTCTTCATATAAAGCTAGACAGATGAATTCTCAGTAACTTCCTTGTGTTGTGTGTATTCAACTCACGGAGTTGAACCTTTCTTTAGACAGAGCAGATTTGAAACATCTTTTTGTGGATTTTACAAGTGGAGATTTCAGGCGATTTGAGGCCAATTGTATTAAAGGAAATATCTTCGTTTAAAAACTAGACAGAAACTTTCTCAGAAACTACTCTGTGGTGTGTGCATTCAACTCACAGAGTTTACCCTTTCTTTTCATAGAGCAGTTTGGAAACACTCTGTTTGTTAAGTCTGCAAGGGGATATTTAGACCTCTTTGAGGCCTTCGTTGGAAACGGGATTTCTCAGTATACTGCTAGACAGATGAATTCCCAATAACTACTTTGTGTTGTGTGTATTCAACTCACACAGTTGAACCTTCCTTTAGACAGAGCAGTTTGGAAACACTCTTTTTGTGGAATTTGCAAGTGGAGATTTCAAGCGATATAGGGCCAATCTTAGAAATCGAAACATCTTTGTATAAAAACTAGACAGAATCATTCTCAGAAACTACTTTGTGATGTGTGCGTTCAACTCACAGAGTTTAACCTTTCTTTTCATAGAGCAGTTTGGAAACACTCTTTTTGTTCAGTCTGCAAAGGGATATTTAGACCTCTTTGAGGCCTTCGTTGGAAACGGGATTTCTTCATATGAAGCTAGACAGATGAATTCTCAGTAACTTCTTTGTGTTGTGTGTATTCAACTCACAGAGTTGAACCTTCCTTTAGACAGAGCAGTTTGGCAACACTATTTTGTGGAATTTGCAAGTGGAGATTTCAAGCGATTTGGGGCCAATCTTAGAAATCGAAATATCTTTGTATAAAAACTAGACAGAATCATTCTCAGAAACTACTTTGTGATGTGTCCGTTCAACTCACAGAGTTTCACCTTTCTTTTCATAGAGCAGTTTGGAAACACTCTGTTTGTTAAGTCTGCAAAGGGATATTTAGACCTATTTGAGGCCTTCGTTGGAAACGGGATTTCTTCATATAAAGCTAGACAGATGAATTCTCAGTAACTTCTTTGTGTTGTGTGTATTCAACTCACAGAGTTGAACCTTTCTTTAGACAGAGCAGATTTGAAACACTCTTTTTGTGGATTTTACAAGTGGAGATTTCAAGCGATTTGAGGCCAATTGTAGTAAAGGAGATATCTTCGTTTAAAAACTAGACAGAATCATTCTCAGAAACTACTGTGTGGTGTGTGCATTCAACTCACAGAGTTTCACCTTTCTTTTCATAGAGCAGTTTGGAAACACTCTGTTTGTTAAGTTTGGAAGAGGATATTTGGATCCCTTTGAGACCTTCGTTGGGAACGGGATTTCTCAGTATACTGCTAGACACATAAATTCCCAGTAACTTCTTTGTGTTGTGTGTATTCAACTCACAGAGTTGAAACATGTTTTAGACACAGCAGTTTGGAAACACTCTTTTTGTGGAATTTGCAAGTGGAGATTTCAAGCGATTTGAGGCCAATCTTAGAAATCGAAATATCTTTGTATAAAAACTAGACAGAATCATTCTCAGAAACTACTTTGTGATGTGTGCGTTCAACACACAGAGTTTAACCTTTCTTTTCATAGAGCAGTTTGGAAACACTCAGTTTGTTAAGTCTGCAAAGGGATATTTAGACCTATTTGAGGCCTTCGTTGGAAACGGGATTTCTTCATATAAAGCTAGACAGATGAATTCTCAGTAACTTCCTTGTGTTGTGTGTATTCAACTCACGGAGTTGAAACTTTCTTTAGACAGAGCAGATTTGAAACATCTTTTTGTGGATTTTACAAGTGGAGATTTCAGGCGATTTGAGGCCAATTGTAGTAAAGGAAATATCTTCGTTTAAAAACTAGACAGAAACTTTCTCAGAAACTACTCTGTGGTGTGTGCATTCAACTCACAGAGTTTACCCTTTCTTTTCATAGAGCAGTTTGGAAACACTCTGTTTGTTAAGTTTGGAAGAGGATATTTGGGTCACTTTGAGACCTTCGTTGGAAACGGGATTTCTCAGTATACTGCTAGACACATAAATTCCCAGTAACTTCTTTGTGTTGTGTGTATTCAACTCACAGAGTTGAAACATCTTTTAGACACAGCAGTTTGGAAACACTCTTTTTGTGGAATTTGCAAATGGAGATTTCAAGCGATTTGAGGCCAATCTTAGAAATCGAAATATCTTTGTATAAAAACTAGACAGAATCATTCTCAGAAACTACTTTGTGTTGTGTGCGTTCAACTCACAGAGTTTAACCTTTCTTTTCATAGAGCAGTTTGGAAACACTCTGTTTGTTAAGTCTGCAAAGGGATATTTAGACCTATTTGAGGCCTTCGTTGGAAACGGGATTTCTTCATATAAAGCTAGACAGATGAATTCTCAGTAACTTCTTTGTGTTGTGTGTATTCAACTCACAGAGTTGAACCTTTCTTTAGACAGAGCAGATTTGAAACACTCTTTTTGTGGGTTTTACAAGTGGAGATTTCAAGCGATTTGAGGCCAAGTGTAGTAAAGGAGATATCTTCGTGTAAAAACTAGACAGAATCATTCTCAGAAACTACTCTGTGCTGTGTGCATTCAACTCACAGAGTTTCACCTTTCTTTTCATAGAGCAGTTTGGAAACACTCTGTTTGTTATGTTTGGAAGAGGATATTTGGATCCCTTTGAGACCTTCGTTGGAAACGGGATTTCTCAGTATACTGCTAGACACATAAATTCCCAGTAACTTCTTTTTGTTGTGTGTATTCAACTCACAGAGTTGAACTTTTCTTTAGACAGATGAGATTTGAAACACTCTTTTTGTGGGTTTTTCAAGTGGAGATTTCAGGCGATTTGAGGCCAATTGTAGTCTCGGAAATATCTTCGTCTAAGAACTAGACAGAAACATTCTCAGAAACTACTTTGTGATGTGTGTGTTCAACTCCCAGAGTTTAATCTTTCTTTTCATAGAGCAGTTTGGAAACACTCTGTTTGTTAAATCTGTAAGGGGACATGTAGACCTCTTTGAGGCCTTCGTTGGAAACAGGATTTGTCAGTATACAGCAAGACAGATGAATTACCAATAACTACTTTGTGTTGAGTGTATTCAAATCACACAGTTGAATCTTCCTTTAGACAGAGCAGTTTGGAAACACTCTTTTTGTGGAAATTGCAAGTGGAGATTTCAAGCGATACGGGGCCAATCTTAGAAATCGAAACATCTTTGTATAAAAACTAGACAGAATCATTCTCAGAAACTACTTTGTGATGTGTGTGTTCAACTCCCAGAGTTTAAGCTTTCTTTTCATATAGCAGTTTGGAAACACTCTGTTTGTTAAGTCTGCAAGGGGATATTTAGACCTCTTTGAGGCCTTCGTTGGAAACGGGATTTCTTCATATAAAGCTAGACAGATGAATTCTCAGTAACTTCTTTGTGTTATGTGCATTCAACTCACAGAGTTGAACCTTCCTTTAGACAGAGCAGTTTGGCAACACTCTTTTTGTGAAATTTGCAAGTGGAGATTTCAAGCGATTTGGGGCCAATCTTAGAAATCGAAATATCTTTGTATAAAAACTAGACAGAATCGTTCTGAAAAACTACTTTGTGATGTGTGCGTTCAACTCACAGAGTTTAACCTTTCTTTTCATAGAGCAGTTTGGAAACACTCTTTTTGCTAAGTCTGCAAAGGGATATTTAGACCTGTTTGAGGCCTTCGTTGGTAACGGGATTTCTTCATATGAAGCTAGACAGATAAATTCTCAGTAACTTCTTTGTGTTGTGTGTATTCAACTCACAAAGTTGAAACTTTCTTTAGACAGAGCAGATTTGAAACACTCTTTTTGTGGATTTTACAAGTGGAGATTTCAAGCGATTTGAGGCCAATTGTAGTAAAGGAGATAGCTTCCTTTAAAAACTAGACAGAATCATTCTCAGAAACTACCCTGTGGTGTGTGCATTCAACTCACTGAGTTTCACATTTCTTTTCATAGAGCAGTTTGGAAACATTCTGTTTGTTAAGTCTGCAAAGGGATATTTAGACCTATTTGAGGCCTTCGTTGGAAATGGGATTTCTTCATATAAAGCTAGACAGATGAATTCTCAGTAACTTCTTTGTGTTGTGTGTATTCAACTCACAGAGTTGAACCTTTCTCTAGACAGAGCAGATTTGAAACACTCTTTTTGTGGATTTTACAAGTGGGGATTTCAGGCGATTTGAGGCCAATTGTAGTCAAGGAAATATCTTCGTTTAAAAACTAGACAGAAACATTCTCAGAAACTACTTTGTGATGTGTGTGTTGAACTCACAGAGTTTAACCTTTCTTTTCATAGAGCAGTTTGGAAACACTCTGTTTGTTAAGTCTGCAAGGGGATATTTAGACCTCTTTGAGGCCTTCGTTGGAAACGGGATTTGTCAGTATACTGCTAGACAGATGAATTCCCAATAACTACTTTGTGTTGTGTGTATTCAACTCACACAGTTGAACCTTCCTTTAGACAGAGCAGTTTGGAAACACTCTTTTTGTGGAATTTGCAAGTGGAGATTTCAAGCGATATGGGGCCAATCTTAGAAATCGAAACATCTTTGTATAAAAACTAGACAGAATCATTCTCAGAAACTACTTTGTGATGTGTGTGTTCAACTCCCAGAGTTTAACATTTCTTTTCATAGAGCAGTTTGGAAACACTCTGTTTGTTAAGTTTGCAAGGGGATATTTAGACCTCTTTGAGGCCTTCGTTGGAAACGGGATTTCTTCATATGAAGCTAGACAGATAAATTCTCACTAACTTCTTTGTGTTGTGTGTATTCAACTCACAGAGTTGAACCTTTCTTTAGACAGAGCAGATTTGAAACACTCTTTTTGTGGATTTTAAAAGTGGAGATTTCAAGCGATTTGAGGCCAATCTTAGGAATCGAATTATCTTTGTATAAAAACTAGACAGAATCATTCTGAAAAACTACTTTGTGATGTGTGCGTTCAACTCACAGAGTTTAACCTTTCTTTTCATAGAGCAGTTTGGAAACACTCTGTTTGTTAAGTCCGCAAAGGGATATTTAGACCTATTTGAGGCCTTCGTTGGAAACGGGTTTCTTCATATAAAGCTAGACAGATGAATTCTCAGTAACTTCTTTGTGTTGTGTGTATTCAACTCACAGAGTTGAACCTTTCTTTATACAGAGCAGATATGAAACACTCTTTTTGTGGGTTTTTCAAGTGGAGATTTCAGGCGATTTGTGGCCAATTGTAGTCACGGAAATATCTTCGTCTAAGAACTAGACAGAAACATTCTCAGAAACTACTTTGTGATGTGTGTGTTCAACTCCCAGAGTTTAACCTTTCTTTTCATAGAGCAGTTTGGAAACACTCTGTTTGTTAAGTCTCCAAGGGGATATTTGACCTCTTTGAGGCCCCGGTTGGAAACGGGATTTCTCAGTATACTGCTAGACAGATGAATTCCCAATAACTACTTTGTGTTGTGTGTATTCAACTCACACAGTTGAACCTTACTTTAGACAGAGCAGTTTGGAAACACAATTTTTGAGGAATTCGCAAGTGGAGATTTCAAGCGATATGGAGCCAATCTTAGAAATAGAAACATCTTTGTATAAAAACTAGACAGAATCATTCTCAGAAACTACTTTCTGATGTGTGTGTTCAACTCACAGAGTTTAACCTTTCTTTTCATAGAGCAGTTTGGAAACACTCTGTTTGTTAAGTCTGCAAGGGGATATTTATACCTCTTTGAGGCCTTCGTTGGAAACGGGATTTCTTCATATAAAGATAGACAGATGAATTCTCAGTAACTTCTTTGTGTTGTGTGTATTCAACTCACAGAGTTGAACCTTCCTTTAGACAGAGCAGTTTGACAACACTCTTTTTGTGGAATTTGCAAGTGGAGATTTCAAGCGATTTGGGGCCAATCTTAGAAATCGAAATATCTTTGTATAAAAACTAGACAGAATCATTCTCAGAAACTACTTTGTGATGTGTGAGTTCAACTCACCGAGTTTAACCTTTCTTTTCATAGAGCAGTTTGGAACCACTCTTTTTGTTAAGTCTGCAAAGGGATATTTAGACCTCTTTGAGGCCTTCGGTGGAAACGTATTTCTTCATATGAAGCTAGACAGATGAATTCTCAGTAACTTCTTTGTGTTGTGTGTATTCAACTCACAGAGTTGAACCTTTCTTTAGACAGAGCATATTTGAAACACTCTTTTTGTGGATTTTACAAGTGGAGATTTCAAGCGATTTGAGGCCAATTGTAGTAAAGGAGATATCTTCGTTTAAAAACTAGAAAGAATCATTCTCAAAAACTACACTGTGGTCTGTGCATTCAACTCACATAGTTTCACCTTTCTTTTCATAGGGCAGTTTGGAAACACTCTGTTTGTTAAGTCTGCAAGGGAATATTTAGACCTCTTTGAGACCTTCGTTGGAAACGGGATTTCTCAGTATACTGCTAGACACGTAAATTCCCCGTAACTTCTTTGTGTTGTGTGTATTCAACTCACAGAGTTGAAACAACTTTTATACACAGCAGTTTGGAAACACTCTTTCTGTGGAATTTGCAAGTGGAGATTTCAAGCGATTTGAGGCCAATCTTAGAAATCGAAATATCTTTGTATAAAAACTAGACGGAATCATTCTCAGAAACTACTTTGTGATGTGTGCGTTCAACACACAGAGTTTAACCTTTCTTTTCATAGAGCAGTTTGGAAACACTCTTTTTGTTGAGTCTGCAAAGGGATATTTAGACCTCTTTGAGGCCTTCGTTGGAAACGGGATTTCTTCATATGAAGCTAGACAGATGAATTCTCAGTAACTTCTTTGTGTTGTGTGTATTCAACTCACGGAGTTGAACCTTTCTTTAGACAGAGCAGATTTGAAACACTCTTTTTGTGGATTTTACAAGTGGAGATTTCAGGCGATTTGAGGCCAATTGTAGTAAAGGAGATATCTTCGTTTAAAAACTAGACAGAAACATTCTCAGAAACTACTCTGTGGTGTGTGCATTCAACTCACAGAGTTTCACCTTTCTTTTCATAGAGCAGTTTGGAAACACTCTGTTTGTTAAGTCTGCAAGGGGATATTTAGACCTCTTTGAGGCCTTCGTTGGAAACGGGATTTCTCAGTATACTGCTAGACAGATGAATTCCCAATAACTACTTTGTGTTGTGTGTATTCAACTCACACAGTTGAACCTTCCTTTAGACAGAGCAGTTTGGAAACACTCTTTTTGTGGAATTTGCAAGTGGAGATTTCAAGCGATATGGGGCCAATCTTAGAAATCGAAACATCTTTGTTTAAAAACTAGACAGAATCATTCTCAGAAACTACTTTGTGATGTGTGTGTTCAACTCACAGAGTTTAACCTTTCTTTTCATAGAGCAGTTTGGAAACACTCTGTTTGTTAAGTTTGGAAGAGGATATTTGGATCCCTTTGAGACCTTCGTTGGAAACTGGATTTCTCAGTATACTGCTAGACACATAAATTCCCAGTAACTTCTTTGTGTTGTGTGTATTCAACTCACAGAGTTGAAACATCTTTTAGACACAGCAGTTTGGAAACACTCTTTTTGTGGAATTTGCAAGTGGAGATTTCAAGCGATTTGAGGACAATCTTAGAAATCGAAATATCTTTGTATAAAAACTAGACGGAATCATTCTCAGAAACTACTTTGTGATGTGTGCGTTCAACTCACAGAGTTTAACCTTTCTTTTCATAGAGCAGTTTGGAAACACTCTTTTTGTTGAGTCTGCAAAGGGATATTTAGACCTCTTTGAGGCCTTCGTTGGAAACGGGATTTCTTCATATGAAGCTAGACAGATGAATTCTCAGTAACTTCTTTGTGTTGTGTGTATTCAACTCACGGAGTTGAACCTTTCTTTAGACAGAGCAGATTTGAAACACTCTTTTTGTGGATTTTACAAGTGGAGATTTCAGGCGATTTGAGGCCAATTGTAGTAAAGGAGATATCTTCGTTTAAAAACTAGACAGAAACATTCTCAGAAACTACTCTGTGGTGTGTGCATTCAACTCACAGAGTTTCACCTTTCTTTTCATAGAGCAGTTTGGAAACACTCTGTTTGTTAAGTCTGCAAGGGGATATTTAGACCTCTTTGAGGCCTTCGTTGGAAACGGGATTTCTCAGTATACTGCTAGACAGATGAATTCCCAATAACTACTTTGTGTTGTGTGTATTCAACTCACACAGTTGAACCTTCCTTTAGACAGAGCAGTTTGGAAACACTCTTTTTGTGGAATTTGCAAGTGGAGATTTCAAGCGATATGGGGCCAATCTTAGAAATCGAAACATCTTTGTTTAAAAACTAGACAGAATCATTCTCAGAAACTACTTTGTGATGTGTGTGTTCAACTCACAGAGTTTAACCTTTCTTTTCATAGAGCAGTTTGGAAACACTCTCTTTGTTAAGTCTGCAAAGGGATATTTAGACCTCTTTGAGGCCTTCGTTGGAAACGGGATTTCTTCATATGAAGCTAGACAGATGAATTCTCAGTAACTTCTTTGTGTTGTGTGTATTCAACTCACGGAGTTGAACCTTCCTTTAGACAGAGCAGTTTTGCAACACTCTTTTTGTGGAATTTGCAAGTGGAGATTTCAAGCGATTTGGGGCCAATCTTAGAAATCGAAATATCTTTGTATAAAAACTAGACAGAATCATTCTCAGAAACTACTTTGTGATGTGTCCGTTCAACTCACAGAGTTTAACCTTTCTTTTCATAGAGCAGTTTGGAAACACTCTGTTTGTTAAGTCTGCAAAGGGATATTTAGACCTATTTGAGGCCTTCGTTGGAAACGGGATTTCTTCATATAAAGCTAGACAGATGAATTCTCAGTAACTTCTTTGTGTTGTGTGTATTCAACTCACAGCGTTGAACCTTTCTTTAGACAGAGCTGATTTGAAACACTCTTTTTGTGGATTTTACAAGTGGAGATTTCAAGCGATTTGAGGCCAATTGTAGTAAAGGAGATATCTTCGTTTAAAAACTAGACAGAAACATTATCAGAAACTTCTCTGTGGTGTGTGCATTCAACTCACAGAGTTTAACCTTTCTTTTCATAGAGCAGTTTGGAAACACTCTGTTTGTTCAGTCTGCAAGGGGATATTTAGACCTCTTTGAGGCCTTCGTTGGAAACGGGATTTCTCAGTATACTGCTAGACAGATGAATTCCCAATAACTACTTTGTGTTGTGTGTATTCAACTCACACAGTTGAACCTTCCTATAGACAGAGCAGTTTGGAAACACTCTTTTTGTGGAATTTGCAAGTGGAGATTTCAAGCGATATGGGGCCAATCTTAGAAATCGAAACATCTTTGTATAAAAACTAGACAGAATCATTCTCAGAAACAACTTTGTGATGTGTGTGTTCACCTCACAGAGTTTAACCTTTCTTTTCATAGAGCAGTTTGGAAACACTCTCTTCGTTAAGTCTGCAAGGGGATATTTAGACCTCTTTGAGGCCTTCGTTGGAAACGGGATTTCTTCATATAAAGATAGAGAGATGAATTCCCAGTAACTTCTTTGTGTTGTGTGTATTCAACTCACAGAGTTGAACCTTCCTTTAGACAGAGCAGTTTGGCAACACTCTTTTTGTGGAATTTGCAAGTGGAGATTTCAAGCGATTTGGGGCATATCTTAGAAATCGAAATATCTTTGTATAAAAACTAGACAGAATCATTCTCAGAAACTACTTTGTGATGTGTGCGTTCAACTCACAGAGTTTAACCTTTCTTTTCATAGAGCAGTTTGGAAACACTCTTTTTGTTCAGTCTGCAAAGGGATATTTAGACCTCTTTGAGGCCTTCGTTGGAAACGGGATTTCTTCATATGAAGCTAGACAGATGAATTCTCAGTAACTTCTTTGTGTTGTGTGTATTCAACTCACAGAGTTGAACCTTCCTTTAGACAGAGCAGTTTGGAAACACTCTTTTTGTGGAATTTGCAAGTGGAGATTTCAAGCGATATGGGGCCAATCTTAGAAATCGAAACATCTTTGTATAAAAACTAGACAGAATCATTCTCAGAAACTACTTTGTGATGTGTGTGTTCAACTCACAGAGTTTAACCTTTCTTTTCATAGAGCAGTTTGGAAACACTCTGTTTGTTAAGTCTGCAAAGGGATGTTTAGACCTATTTGAGGCCTTCCTTGGAAACGGGATTTCTTCATATAAAGCTAGACAGATGAATTCTCAGTAACTTCTTTGTGTTGTGTGTATTCAACTCACAGAGATGAACCTTTCTTTAGACAGAGCAGATTTGAAACACTCTTTTTGTGGATTTTACAAGTGGAGATTTCAAGCGATTTGAGGCCAATTGTAGTAAAGGAGATATCTTCGTTTAAAAACTAGACAGAATCATTCTCAGAAACTACTCTGTGGTGTGTGCATTCAACTCACAGAGTTTCACCTTTCTTTTCATAGAGCAGTTTGGAAACACTCTGTTTGTTAAGTTTGGAAGAGGATATTTGGATCCCTTTGAGACCTTCGTTGGAAACGGGATTTCTCAGTATACTGCTAGACAGATAAATTCCCAGTAACTTCTTTGTGTTGTGTGTATTCAACTCACAGAGTTGAAACATCTTTTAGACACAGCAGTTCGGAAACACTCTTTTTGTGGAATTTGCAAGTGGAGATTTCAAGCGATTTGAGGCCAATCTTAGAAATCGAAATATCTTTGTATAAAAACTAGACAGAATCATTCTCAGAAACTACTTTGTGATGTGTGCGTTCAACTCACAGAGTTTAACCGTTCTTTTCATAGAGCAGTTTGGAAACACTCTGTTTGTTAAGTCTGCAAAGGGATATTTAGACCTATTTGAGACCTTCGTTGGAAACGGGATTTCTTCATATAAAGCTAGACAGATGAATTCTCAGTAACTTCTTTGTGTTGTGTGTATTCACCTCACAGAGTTGAACCTTTCTTTAGACAGAGCAGATTTGAAACACTCTTTTTGTGGATTTCACAAGTGGAGATTTCAAGCGATTTGAGGCCAATTGTAGTAAAGGAGATATCTTCGTTTAAAAACTAGACAGAAACATTCTCAGAAACTACTCTGTGGTGTGTGCATTCAACTCACAGAGTTTAACCTTTCTTTTCATAGAGCAGTTTGGAAACACTCTGTTTGTTAAGTCTGCAAGGGGATATTTAGACCTCTTTGAGGCCTTCGTTGGAATCGGGATTTCTCAGTATACTGCTAGACATATGAAATCCCAATAACTACTTTATGTTGTGTGTATTCAACTCACACAGTTGAACCTTCCTGTAGACAGAGCAGTTTGGAAACACTCTTTTTGTGGAATTTGCAAGTGGAGATTTCAAGCGATATGGGGCCAATCTTAGAAATCGAAACATCTTTGTATAAAAACTAGACAGAATCTTTCTCAGAAACTACTTTGTGATGTGTGTGTTCAACTCACAGAAGTTAACCTTTCTTTTCATAGAGCAGTTTGGAAACACTCTCTTTGTTAAGTCTGCAAGGGGATATTTAGACCTGTTTGAGGCCTTCGTTGGAAACGGGATTTCTTCATATAAAGATAGAGAGATGAATTCCCAGTAACTTCTTTGTGTTGTGTGTATTCAACTCACAGAGTTGAACCTTCCTTTAGACAGAGCAGTTTGGCAACACTCTTTTTGTGGAATTTGCAAGTGGAGATTTCAAGCGATTTGGGGCCAATCTTAGAAATCGAAATATCTTTGTATAAAAACTAGACAGAATCATTTTCAGAAACTACTTTGTGATGTGTGCGTTCAACTCACAGAGTTTAACCTTTCTTTTCATAGAGCAGTTTGGAAACACTCTGTTTGTTCAGTCTGCAAGGGGATATTTAGACCTCTTTGAGGCCTTCGTTGGAAACGGGATTTCTCAGTATACTGCTAGACAGATGAATTCCCAATAACTACTTTGTGTTGTGTGTATTCAACTCACACAGTTGAACCTTCCTTTAGACAGAGCAGTTTGGAAACACTCTTTTTGTGGAATTTGCAAGTGGAGATTTCAAGCGATATGGGGCCAATCTTAGAAATCGAAACATCTTTGTATAAAAACTAGACAGAATCATTCTCAGAAACAACTTTGTGATGTGTGTGTTCACCTCACAGAGTTTAACCTTTCTTTTCATAGAGCAGTTTGGAAACACTCTCTTTGTTAAGTCTGCAAGGGGATATTTAGACCTATTTGAGGCCTTCGTTGGAAACGGGATTTCTTCATATAAAGATAGAGAGATGAATTCCCAGTAACTTCTTTGTGTTGTGTGTATTCAACTCACAGAGTTGAAACTTCCTTTAGACAGAGCAGTTTGGCAACACTCTTTTTGTGGAATTTGCAAGTGGAGATTTCAAGCGATTTGGGGCCTGTCTTAGAAATCGAAATATCTTTGTATAAAAACTAGACTGAATCATTCTCAGAAACTACTTTGTGATGTGTGCGTTCAACTCACAGAGTTTAACCTTTCTTTTCATAGAGCAGTTTGGAAACACTCTTTTTGTTCAGTCTGCAAAGGGATATTTAGACCTCTTTGAGGCCTTCGTTGGAAACGGGATTTCTTCATATGAAGCTAGACAGATGAATTCTCAGTAACTTCTTTGTGTTGTGTGTATTCAACTCACAGAGTTGAACCTTCCTTTAGTCAGAGCAGTTTGGCAACACTCTTTTTGTGGAATTTGCAACTGGAGATTTCAAGCGATTTGGGGCCAATCTTAGAAATCGAAATATCTTTGTATAAAAACTAGACAGAATCATTCTCAGAAACTACTTTGTGATGTGTCCGTTCAACTCACAGAGTTTAACCTTTCTTTTCATAGAGCAGTTTGGAAACACTCTGTTTGTTAAGTCTGCAAAGGGATATTTAGACCTATTTGAGGCCTTCGTTGGAAACGGGATTTCTTCATATAAAGCTAGACAGATGAATTCACAGTAACTACTTTGTGTTGTGTGTATTCAACTCACAGAGTTGAACCTTTCTTTAGACAGAGCAGATTTGAAACACTCTTTTTGTGGATTTTACAAGTGGAGATTTCAAGCGATTTGAGGCCAATTGTAGTAAAGGAGATATCTTCGTTTAAAAACTAGACAGAATCATTCTCAGAAACTACTCTGTGGTGTGTGCATTCAACTCACAGAGTTTCACCTTTCTTTTCATAGAGCAGTTTGGAAACACTCTGTTTGTTAAGTTTGGAAGAGGATATTTCGATCCGTTTGAGACCTTCGTTGGAAACGGGATTTCTCAGTATACTGCTAGACACATAAATTCCCAGTAACTTCTTTGTGTTGTGTGTATTCAACTCACAGAGTTGAAACATCTTTTAGACACAGCAGTTTGGAAACACTCTTTTTGTGGAATTTGCAAGTGGAGATTTCAAGCGATTTGAGGCCAATCTTAGAAATCGAAATATCTTTGTATAAAAACTAGAAAGAATCATTCTCAGAAACTACTTTGTGACGTGTGCGTTCAACTCACAGAGTTTAACCGTTCTGTTCATAGAGCAGTTTGGAAACACTCTGTTTGTTAAGTCTGCAAAGGGATATTTAGACCTATTTGAGGCCTTCATTGGAAACGGGATTTCTTCATATAAAGCTAGACAGATGAATTCTCAGTAACTTCTTTGTGTTGTGTGTATTCAACTCACAGAGTTGAACCTTTCTTTAGACAGAGCAGATTTGAAACACTCTTTTTGTGGATTTTACAAGTGGAGATTTCAAGCGATTTGAGGCCAATTGTAGTAAAGGAGATATCTTCGTTTAAAAATTAGACAGAATCATTCTCAGAAACTACTCTGTGGTGTGTGCATTCAACTCACAGAGTTTCACCTTTCTTTTCATAGAGCAGTTTGGAAACACTCTGTTTGTTATGTTTGGAAGAGGATATTTGGATCCCTTTGAGACCTTCGTTGGAAAAGGGATTTCTCAGTATACTGCTAGACAGATGAATTCCCAATAACTACTTTGTGTTGTGTGTATTCAACTCACAGAGTTGAAACATATTTTAGACACAGCAGTTTGGAAACACTCTTTTTGTGGAATTTGCAAGTGGAGATTTCAAGCGATATGGGGCCAATCTTAGAAATCGAAACATCTTTGTATAAAAACTAGACAGAATCATTCTCAGAAACTACTTTGTGATGTGTGTGTTCAACTCACAGAGGTTAACCTTTCTTTTCATACAGCAGTTTGGAAACACTCTCTTTGTTAAGTCTGCAAGGGGATATTTAGACCTATTTGAGGCCTTCGTTGGAAACGGGATTTCTTCATATAAAGATAGAGAGATGAATTCCCAGTAACTTCTTTGTGTTGTGTGTATTCAACTCACAGAGTTGAACCTTCCTTTAGACAGAGCAGTTTGGCAACACTCTTTTTGTGGAATTTGCAAGTGGAGATTTCAAGCGATTTGGGGCCAATCTTAGAAATCGAAATATCTTTGTATAAAAACTAGACAGAATCATTCTCAGAAACTACTTTATGATGTGTGCGTTCAACTCACAGAGTTTAACCTTTCTGTTCATAGAGCAGTTTGGAAACACTCTTTTTGTTCAGTCTGCAAAGGGATATTTAGACCTCTTTGAGGCCTTCGTTGGAAACGGGATTTCTTCATATGAAGCTAGACAGATGAATTCTCAGTAACTTCTTTGTGTTGTGTGTATTCAACTCACAGAGTTGAACCTTCCTTTAGACAGAGCAGTTTGGCAACACTCTTTTTGTGGAATTTGCAACTGGAGATTTCAAGCGATTTGGGGCCAATTGTAGTAAAGGAGATATCTTCGTTTAAAAACTAGACAGAATCATTCTCAGAAACTACTCTGTGGTGTGTGCATTCAACTCACAGAGTTTCACCTTTCTTTTCATAGAGCAGTTTGGAAACACTCTGGTTGTTAAGTTTGGAAGAGGATATTTGGATCCGTTTGAGACCTTCGTTGGAAACGGGATTTCTCAGTATACTGCTAGACACATAAGTTCCCAGTAAGTTCTTTCTGTTGTGTGTATTCAACTCACAGAGTTGAAACATCTTTTAGACACAGCAGTTTGGAAACACTCTTTTTGTGGAATTTGCAAGTGGAGATTTCAAGCGATTTGAGGCCAATCTTAGAAATCGAAATATCTTTGTATAAAAACTAGAAAGAATCATTCTCAGAAACTACTTTGTGACGTGTGCGTTCAACTCACAGAGTTTAACCGTTCTGTTCATAGAGCAGTTTGGAAACACTCTGTTTGTTAAGTCTGCAAAGGGATATTTAGACCTATTTGAGGCCTTCATTGGAAACGGGATTTCTTCATATAAAGCTAGACAGATGAATTCTCAGTAACTTCTTTGTGTTGTGTGTATTCAACTCACAGAGTTGAACCTTTCTTTAGACAGAGCAGATTTGAAACACTCTTTTTGTGGATTTTACAAGTGGAGATTTCAAGCGATTTGAGGCCAATTGTAGTAAAGGAGATATCTTCGTTTAAAAATTAGACAGAATCATTCTCAGAAACTACTCTGTGGTGTGTGCATTCAACTCACAGAGTTTCACCTTTCTTTTCATAGAGCAGTTTGGAAACACTCTGTTTGTTAAGTTTGGAAGAGGATATTTGGATCCCTTTGAGACCTTCGTTGGAAAAGGGATTTCTCAGTATACTGCTAGACAGATGAATTCCCAATAACTACTTTGTGTTGTGTGTATTCAACTCACAGAGTTGAAACATATTTTAGACACAGCAGTTTGGAAACACTCTTTTTGTGGAATTTGCAAGTGGAGATTTCAAGCGATATGGGGCCAATCTTAGAAATCGAAACATCTTTGTATAAAAACTAGACAGAATCATTCTCAGAAACTACTTTGTGATGTGTGTGTTCAACTCACAGAGGTTAACCTTTCTTTTCATACAGCAGTTTGGAAACACTCTCTTTGTTAAGTCTGCAAGGGGATATTTAGACCTATTTGAGGCCTTCGTTGGAAACGGGATTTCTTCATATAAAGATAGAGAGATGAATTCCCAGTAACTTCTTTGTGTTGTGTGTATTCAACTCACAGAGTTGAACCTTCCTTTAGACAGAGCAGTTTGGCAACACTCTTTTTGTGGAATTTGCAAGTGGAGATTTCAAGCGATTTGGGGCCAATCTTAGAAATCGAAATATCTTTGTATAAAAACTAGACAGAATCATTCTCAGAAACTACTTTATGATGTGTGCGTTCAACTCACAGAGTTTAACCTTTCTGTTCATAGAGCAGTTTGGAAACACTCTTTTTGTTCAGTCTGCAAAGGGATATTTAGACCTCTTTGAGGCCTTCGTTGGAAACGGGATTTCTTCATATGAAGCTAGACAGATGAATTCTCAGTAACTTCTTTGTGTTGTGTGTATTCAACTCACAGAGTTGAACCTTCCTTTAGACAGAGCAGTTTGGCAACACTCTTTTTGTGGAATTTGCAACTGGAGATTTCAAGCGATTTGGGGCCAATTGTAGTAAAGGAGATATCTTCGTTTAAAAACTAGACAGAATCATTCTCAGAAACTACTCTGTGGTGTGTGCATTCAACTCACAGAGTTTCACCTTTCTTTTCATAGAGCAGTTTGGAAACACTCTGGTTGTTAAGTTTGGAAGAGGATATTTGGATCCGTTTGGGACCTTCGTTGGAAACGGGATTTCTCAGTATACTGCTAGACACATAAGTTCCCAGTAAGTTCTTTCTGTTGTGTGTATTCAACTCACAGAGTTGAAACATCTTTTAGACACAGCAGTTTGGAAACACTCTTTTTGTGGAATTTGCAAGGGGAGATTTCAAGCGATTTGAGGCCAATCTTAGAAATCGAAATATCTTTGTATAAAAACTAGAAAGAATCATTCTCAGAAACTACTTTGTGACGTGTGCGTTCAACTCCCAGAGTTTAACCGTTCTTTTCATAGAGCAGTTTGGAAACCCTCTGTTTGTTAAGTCTGCAAAGGGATATTTAGACCTATTTGAGGCCTTCGTTGGAAACGAGAATTCTTCATATAAAGCTAGACAGATGAATTCTCAGTAACTTCTTTGTGTTGTGTGTATTCAACTCATGGATTTGAACCTTTCTTTAGACAGAGCAGATTTGAAACACTCTTTTTGTGGATTTCACAAGTGGAGATTTCAGGCGATTTGGGGCCAATTGTAGTAAAGGAGATATATTCGTTTAAAAACTAGACAGAAACATTCTCAGAAACTACTCTGTGGTTTGTGCATTCAACTCACAGTGTTTAACCTTTCTGATCATAGAGCAGTTTGGAAACACTCTGTTTGTTAAGTCTGCAAAGGGATATTTAGACCTGTTTGAGGCCTTCGTTGGAAACGGGATTTCTCAGTATACTGCTAGACAGATGAATTCCCAATAACTACTTTGTGTTGTGTGTATTCAACTCACACAGTTGAACCTTCCTTTAGACAGAGCAGTTTGGAAACACTCTTTTTGTGGAATTTGCAAGTGGAGATTTCAAGCGATATAGGGCCAATCTTAGAAATCGAAACATCTTTGTATGAAAACTAGACAGAATCATTCTCAGAAACTACTTTGTGATGTGTGTGTTCAACTCACAGAGTTTAACCTTTCTTTTCATATAGCAGTTTGGAAACACTCTGTTTGTTAAGTCTGCATGGGGACATTTAGACCTCTTTGAGGCCTTCGTTGGAAACGGGATTTCTTCATATAAAGATAGAGAGATGAATTCCCAGTAACTTCCTTGTGTTGTGTGTGTTCAACTCACAGAGTTGAACCTTCCTTTAGACAGAGCAGTTTGGCAACACTCTTTTTGTGGAATTTGCAAGAGGAGATTTCAAGCGATTTGGGGCCAATCTTAGAAATGGAAATATCTTTGTATAAAAACTAGACAGAATCATTCTCAGAAACTACTTTGTGATGTTTGCGTTCATCTCACAGAGTTTAACCTTTCTTTTCATAAAGGAGCTTGGAAACACTCTGTTTGTTAAGTCTGCAAAGGGATATTTAGACCTATTTGAGACCTTCGTTGGAAACGGTATTTCTTCATATAAAGCTAGACAGATGAATTCACAGTAACTTCTTTGTGTTGTGTGTATTCAACTCACAGAGTTGAACCTTTCTTTAGACAGAGCAGATTTGAAACACTCTTTTTGTGGATTTTACAAGTGGAGATTTCAAGCGATTTGAGGCCAATTGTAGTAAAGGAGATATCTTCGTTTAAAAACTAGACAGAATCATTCTCAGAAACTACACTGTGGTGTGTGCATTCAACTCACAGAGTTTCACCTTTCTTTTCATAGAGCAGTTTGGAAACACTCTGTTTGTTAAGTTTGGAAGAGGATATTTCGATCAGTTTGAGACCTTCGTTGGAAACGGGATTTCTCAGTATACTGCTAGACACATAAATTCCCAGTAACTTCTTTGTGTTGTGTGTATTCAACTCACAGAGTTGAAACATCTTTTAGACACAGCAGTTTGGAAACACTCTTTTTGTGGAATTTGCAAGTGGAGATTTCAAGCGATTTAAGGCCAATCTTAGAAATCGAAATATCTTTGTATAAAAAGTAGAAAGAATCATTCTCAGAAACTACTTTGTGATGTGTGCGTTCAACTCACAGAGTTTAACCGTTCTGTTCATAGAGCAGTTTGGAAACACTCTGTTTGTTAAGTCTGCAAAGGGATATTTAGACCTATTTGAGGCCTTCGTTGGAAACGGGATTTCTTCATATAAAGCTAGACAGATGAATTCTCAGTAACTTCTTTGTGTTGTGTGTATTCAACTCACAGAGTTGAACCTTTCTTTAGACAGAGCAGATTTGAAACACTCTTTTTGTGGATTTTACAAGTGGAGATTTCAGGCGATTTGAGGCCAATTGTAGTAAAGGAGATATCTTCGTTTAAAAATTAGACAGAATCATTCTCAGAAACTACTCTGTGGTGTGTGCATTCAACTCACAGAGTTTCACCTTTCTTTTCATAGAGCAGTTTGGAAACACTCTGTTTGTTAAGTTTGGAAGAGGATATTTGGATCCCTTTGAGACCTTCGTTGGAAAAGGGATTTCTCAGTATACTGCTAGACAGATGAATTCCCAATAACTACTTTGTGTTGTGTGTATTCAACTCACAGAGTTGAAACATATTTTAGACACAGCAGTTTGGAAACACTCTTTTTGTGGAATTTGCAAGTGGAGATTTCAAGCGATATGGGGCCAATCTTAGATATCGAAATATCTTTGTATAAAAACGAGACAGAATCATTCTCAGAAACTACTTTGTGATGTGTGTGTTCAACTCACAGAGGTTAACCTTTCTTTTCATACAGCAGTTTGGAAACACTCTCTTCGTTAAGTCTGCAAGGGGATATTTAGACCTATTTGAGGCCTTCGTTGGAAACGGGATTTCTTCATATAAAGATAGAGAGATGAATTCCCAGTAACTTCTTTGTGTTGTGTGTATTCAACTCACAGAGTTGAACCTTCCTTTAGACAGAGCAGTTTGGCAACACTCTTTTTGTGGAATTTGCAAGTGGAGATTTCAAGCGATTTGGGGCCAATCTTAGAAATCGAAATATCTTTGTATAAAAACTAGACAGAATCATTCTCAGAAACTACTTTATGATGTGTGCGTTCAACTCACAGAGTTTAACCTTTCTGTTCATAGAGCAGTTTGGAAACACTCTTTTTGTTCAGTCTGCAAAGGGATATTTAGACCTCTTTGAGGCCTTCGTTGGAAACGGGATTTCTTCATATGAAGCTAGACAGATGAATTCTCAGTAACTTCTTTGTGTTGTGTGTATTCAACTCACAGAGTTGAACCTTCCTTTAGACAGAGCAGTTTGGCAACACTCTTTTTGTGGAATTTGCAACTGGAGATTTCAAGCGATTTGGGGCCAATTGTAGTAAAGGAGATATCTTCGTTTAAAAACTAGACAGAATCATTCTCAGAAACTACTTTGTGATGTGTGCATTCAACTCACAGAGTTTAACCTTTCTTTTCATAGAGCAGTTTGGAAACACTCTTTTTGTTCAGTCTGCAAAGGGATATTTAGACCTCTTTGAGGCCTTCGTTGGAAACGGGATTTCTTCATATGAAGCTAGACAGATGAATTCTCAGTAACTTCTTTGTGTTGTGTGTATTCAACTCACAGAGTTGAACCTTCCTTTAGACAGAGCAGTTTGGCAACACTCTTTTTGTGGAATTTGCAAGTGGAGATTTCAAGCGATTTGGGGCCAATCTTAGAAATCGAAATATCTTTGTATAAAAACTAGACAGAATCATTCTCAGAAACTACTTTGTGATGTGTCCGTTCAACTCACAGAGTTTAACCTTTCTTTTCATAGAGCAGTTTGGAAACACTCTGTTTGTTAAGTCTGCAAAGGGATATTTAGACCTATTTGAGGCCTTCGTTGGAAACGGGATTTCTTCATATAAAGCTAGACAGATGAATTCTCAGTAACTTCTTTGTGTTGTGTGTATTCAACACGCAGAGTTGAACCTTTCTTTAGACAGAGCAGATTTGAAACACTCTTTTTGTGGATTTTACAAGTGGAGATTTCAAGCGATTTGAGGCCGATTGTAGTAAAGGAGATATCTTCGTTTAAAAACTAGACAGAATCATTCTCAGAAACTACTCTGTGGTGTGTGCATTCAACTCACAGAGTTTCACCTTTCTTTTCATAGAGCAGTTTGGAAACACTCTGTTTGTTAAGTTTGGAAGAGGATATTTGGATCCCTTTGAGACCTTCGTTGGAAACGGGATTTCTCAGTATACTGCTAGACACATAAATTCCCAGTAACTTCTTTGTGTTGTGTGTATTCAACTCACGGAGTTGAAACATCTTTTAGACACAGCAGTTTGGAAACACTCTTTTTCTGGAATTTGCAAGTGGAGATTTCAAGCGATTTGAGGCCAATCTTAGAAATCGAAATATCTTTGTATAAAAACTAGACAGGATCATTCTCAGAAACTACTTTGTGATGTGTGCGTTCAACTCACAGAGTTTAACCTTTCTTTTCATAGAGCAGTTTGGAAACACTCAGTTTGTTAAGTCTGCAAAGGGATATTTAGACATATTTGAGGCCTTCGTTGGAAACGGGATTTCTTCATATAAAGCTAGACAGATGAATTCTCAGTAACTTCTTTGTGTTGTGTGTATTCAACTCACGGAGTTGAACCTTTCTTTAGACAGAGCAGATTTGAAACACTCTTTTTGTGGATTTTACAAGTGGAGATTTCAGGCGATTTGAGGCCAATTGTAGTAAAGGAGATATCTTCGTTTAAAAACTAGACAGAAACATTCTCAGAAACTACTCTGTGGTGTGTGCATTCAACTCACAGAGTTTAACCTTTCTTTTCATAGAGCAGTTTGGAAACACTCTGTTTGTTATGTCTGCAAGGGGATATTTAGACCTCTTTGAGGCCTTCGTTGGAAACGGGATTTCTTCATATAAAGATAGAGAGATGAATTCCCAGTAACTTCTTTGTGTTGTGTGTATTCAACTCTCAGAGTTGAACCTTCCTTCAGACAGAGCAGTTTGGAAACACTCTTTTTGTGGAATTTGCAAGTGGAGATTTCAAGCGATATGGGGCCAATCTTAGAAATCGAAATATCTTTGTATAAAAACTAGACAGAATCATTCTCAGAAACTACTCTGTGGTGTGTGCATTCAACTCACAGAGTTTCACCTTTCTTTTCATAGAGCAGTTTGGAAACACTCTGTTTGTTAAGTTTGGTAGAGGATATTTCGATCACTTTGAGACCTTCGTTGGAAAAGGGATTTCTCAGTATACTGCTAGACACATAAATTCCCAGTAACTTCTTTGTGTTGTGTGTATTCAACTCACAGACATGAAACATCTTTTAGACACAGCAGTTTTGAAACACTCTTTTTGTGGAATTTGCAAGTGGAGATTTCAAGCGATTTGAGGTCAATCTTAGAAATCGAAATATCTTTGCATAAAAACTAGACAGAATCATTCTCAGAAACTACTTTGTGATGTGTGCGTTCAACTCACAGAGTTTACCCGTTCTTTTCATAGGGCAGTTTGGAAACACTCTGTTTGTTAAGTCTGCAAAGGGATATTTAGACCTATTTGAGGCCTTCGTTGGAAACGGGATTTCTTCATATTAAGCTAGACAGATGAATTCTCAGTAACTTCTTTGTGTTGTGTGTATTCAACTCACAGAGTTGAACCTTTCTTTAGACAGAGCAGATTTTAAACACTGTTTTTGTGGATTTCACAAATGGAGATTTCAAGCGATGTGAGGCCAATTGTAGTAAAGGAGATATCTTCGTTTAAAAATTAGACAGAATCATTCTCAGAAACTACTCTGTGGTGTGTGCATTCAACTCACAGAGTTTCACCTTTCTTTTCATAGAGCAGTTCGGAAACACTCTGTTTGTTAAGTCTGCAAGGGGATATTTAGACCTCTTTGAGGCCTTCGTTGGAAACGGGATTTCTCAGTATACTGCTAGACAGATGAATTCCCAATAACTACTTTGTGTTGTGTGTATTCAACTCACACAGTTGAACCTTCCTTTAGACAGAGCAGTTTGGAAACACTCTTTTTGTGGAATTTGCAAGTGGAGATTTCAAGCGATATGGGGCCAATCTTAGAAATCGAAACATCTTTGTATAAAAACTAGACAGAATCATTCTCAGAAACTACTTTGTGATGTGTGTGTTCAACTCACAGAGTTTAACCTTTCTTTTCATAGAGCAGTTTGGAAACACTCTGTTTGTTAAGTCTGCAAGGGGACATTTAGACCTCTTTGAGGCCTTCTTTGGAAACGGGATTTCTTCATATAAAGATAGAGAGATGAATTCCCAGTAGCTTCTTTGTGTTGTGTGTATTCAACTCACAGAGTTGAACCTTCCTTTAGACAGAGCAGTTTGGCAACACTCTTTTTGTGGAATTTGCAAGTGGAGATTTCAAGCGATTTGGGGCCAATCTTAGAAATGGAAATATCTTTGTATAAAAACTAGACAGAATCATTCTCAGAAACTACTTTGTGATGTGTGCGTTCAACTCACAGAGTTTAACATTTCTTTTCATAGAGCAGTTTGGAAACACTCTGTTTGTTAAGTCTGCAAAGGGATATTTAGACCTATTTGAGGCCTTCGTTGGAAACGGGATTTCTTCATATAAAGCTAGACAAATGAATTCTCAGTAACTTCTTTGTGTTGTGTGTATTCAACTCACAAAGTTGAACCTTTCTTTAGACAGAGCAGATTTGAAACACTCTTTTTGTGGATTTTACAAGTGGAGATTTCAAGCGATTTGGGGCCAATTGTAGTAAAGGAGATATCTTCGTTTAAAAACTAGACAGAATCATTCCCAGAAACTACTTTGTGATGTGTGCGTTCAACTCACAGAGTTTAACCGTTCTTTTCATAGAGCAGTTTGGAAACACTCTGTTTGTTAAGTCTGCAAAGGGATATTTAGACCTATTTCAGGCCTTCGTTGGAAACGGGATTTCTTCATATAAAGCTAGACAGATGAATTCTCAGTAACTTCTTTGTGTTGTGTGTATTCAACTCACAGAGTTGAACCTTTCTTTAGACAGAGCAGATTTGAAACACTCTTTTTGTGGATTTTACAAGTGGAGATTTCAAGCGATTTGAGGCCAATTGTAGTGAAGGAGATATCTTCGTTTAAAAATTAGACAGAATCATTCTCAGAAACTACTCTGTGGTGTGTGCATTCAACTCAGAGAAGTTCACCTTTCTTTTCATAGAGCAGTTTGGAAACACTCTGTTTGTTAAGTTTGGTAGAGGATATTTCGATCACTTTGAGACCTTCGTTGGAAAAGGGATTTCTCAGTATACTGCTAGACACATAAATTCCCAGTAACTTCTTTGTGTTGTGTGTATTCAACTCACAGACATGAAACATCTTTTAGACACAGCAGTTTTGAAACACTCTTTTTGTGGAATTTGCAAGTGGAGATTTCAAGCGATTTGAGGTCAATCTTAGAAATCGAAATATCTTTGCATAAAAACTAGACAGAATCATTCTCAGAAACTACTTTGTGATGTGTGCGTTCAACTCACAGAGTTTACCCGTTCTTTTCATAGGGCAGTTTGGAAACACTCTGTTTGTTAAGTCTGCAAAGGGATATTTAGACCTATTTGAGGCCTTCGTTGGAAACGGGATTTCTTCATATTAAGCTAGACAGATGAATTCTCAGTAACTTCTTTGTGTTGTGTGTATTCAACTCACAGAGTTGAACCTTTCTTTAGACAGAGCAGATTTGAAACACTGTTTTTGTGGATTTCACAAATGGAGATTTCAAGCGATGTGAGGCCAATTGTAGTAAAGGAGATATCTTCGTTTAAAAATTAGACAGAATCATTCTCAGAAACTACTCTGTGGTGTGTGCATTCAACTCACAGAGTTTCACCTTTCTTTTCATAGAGCAGTTCGGAAACACTCTGTTTGTTAAGTTTGCAAGGGGATATTTAGACCTCTTTGAGGCCTTCGTTGGAAACGGGATTTCTCAGTATACTGCTAGACAGATGAATTCCCAATAACTACTTTGTGTTGTGTGTATTCAACTCACACAGTTGAACCTTCCTTTAGACAGAGCAGTTTGGAAACACTCTTTTTGTGGAATTTGCAAGTGGAGATTTCAAGCGATATGGGGCCAATCTTAGAAATCGAAACATCTTTGTATAAAAACTAGACAGAATCATTCTCAGAAACTACTTTGTGATGTGTGTGTTCAACTCACAGAGTTTAACCTTTCTTTTCATAGAGCAGTTTGGAAACACTCTGTTTGTTAAGTCTGCAAGGGGACATTTAGACCTCTTGGAGGCCTTCGTTGGAAACGGGATTTCTTCATATAAAGATAGAGAGATGAATTCCCAGTAGCTTCTTTGTGTTGTGTGTATTCAACTCACAGAGTTGAACCTTCCTTTAGACAGAGCAGTTTGGCAACACTCTTTTTGTGGAATTTGCAAGTGGAGATTTCAAGCGATTTGGGGCCAATCTTAGAAATGGAAATATCTTTGTATAAAAACTAGACAGAATCATTCTCAGAAACTACTTTGTGATGTGTGCGTTCAACTCACAGAGTTTAACCTTTCTTTTCATAGAGCAGTTTGGAAACACTCTGTTTGTTAAGTCTGCAAAGGGATATTTAGACCTATTTGAGGCCTTCGTTGGAAACGGGATTTCTTCATATAAAGCTAGACAAATGAATTCTCAGTAACTTCTTTGTGTTGTGTGTATTCAACTCACAAAGTTGAACCTTTCTTTAGACAGAGCAGATTTGAAACACTCTTTTTGTGGATTTTACAAGTGGAGATTTCAAGCGATTTGGGGCCAATTGTTGTAAAGGAGATATCTTCGTTTAAAAACTAGACAGAATCATTCCCAGAAACTACTTTGTGATGTGTGCGTTCAACTCACAGAGTTTAACCGTTCTTTTCATAGAGCAGTTTGGAAACACTCTGTTTGTTAAGTCTGCAAAGGGATATTTAGACCTATTTCAGGCCTTCGTTGGAAACGGGATTTCTTCATATAAAGCTAGACAGATGAATTCTCAGTAACTTCTTTGTGTTGTGTGTATTCAACTCACAGAGTTGAACCTTTCTTTAGACAGAGCAGATTTGAAACACTCTTTTTGTGGATTTTACAAGTGGAGATTTCAAGCGATTTGAGGCCAATTGTAGTGAAGGAGATATCTTCGTTTAAAAATTAGACAGAATCATTCTCAGAAACTACTCTGTGGTGTGTGCATTCAACTCACAGAGTTTCACCTTTCTTTTCATAGAGCAGTTTGGAAACACTCTGTTAAGTTTGGAAGAGGATATTTGGATCCCTTTGAGACCTTCGTTGGAAACGGGATGTCTCAGTATACTGCTAGACAGATGAATTCCCAATAACTACTTTGTATTGTGTGTATTCAACTCACAGAGTTGAAACATATTTTAGACACAGCAGTTTGGAAACACTGTTTTTGTGGAATTTGCAAGTGGAGATTTCAAGCGATATGGGGCCAATCTTAGAAATCGAAACATCTTTGTATAAAAACTAGACAGAATCATTCTCAGAAACTACTTTGTGATGTGTGTGTTCAACTCACAGAGTTTAACCTTTCTTTTCATAGAGCAGTTTGGAAACACTCTGTTTGTTAAGTCTGCAAGGGGATATTTAGACCTATTTGAGGCCTTCGTTGGAAACGGGATTTCTTCATATAAAGATAGAGAGATGAATTCCCAGTAACTTAATTGTGTTGTGTGTATTCAACTCACAGAGTTGAACCTTCCTTTAGAGAGAGCAGTTTGGCAACTCTCTTTTTGTGTAATTTGCAAGTGGAGATTTGAAGCGATTGGAGGCCAATCTTAGAAATCGAAATATCTTTGTATAAAAACTAGACAGAATCATTCTCAGAAACTACTTTGTGATGTGTGCGTTCAACTCACAGAGTTTAACCTTTCTGTTCATAGAGCAGTTTGGAAACACTCTTTTTGTTCAGTCTGCAAAGGGATATTTAGACCTCTTTGAGGCCTTCGTTGGAACCGGGATTTCTTCATATAAAGCTAGACAGATGAATTCTCAGTAACTTCTTTGTGTTGTGTGTATTCAACTCACCGAGTTGAACCTTCCTTTAGACAGAGCAGTTTGGCAACACTCTTTTTGTGGAATTTGCAACTGGAGATTTCAAGCGATTTGGGGCCAATTGTAGTAAAGGAGATATCTTCGTTTAAAAACTAGACAAAATCATTCTCAGAAACTACTCTGTGTTGTGTGCATTCAACTCACAGAGTTTCACCTTTCTTTTCATAGAGCAGTTTGGAAACACTCTGTTTGTTAAGTTTGGAAGAGGATATTTGGATCCGTTTGGGACATTCGTTGGAAACGGGATTTCTCAGTATTCTGCTAGACACATAAATTCCCAGTAACTTCTTTGTGTTGTGTGTATTCAACGCACAGAGTTGAAATAGCTTTTAGACACAGCAGTTTGGAAACACTCTTTTTGTGGAATTTGCAAGTGGAGATTTCAAGCGATTTGAGGCCAATCTTAGAAATCGAAATATCTTTGTATAAAAACTAGACAGAATCATTCTCAGAAACTACTTTGTGATGTGTGCGTTCAACTCACAGAGTTTAACCTTTCTTTTCATAGAGCAGTTTGGAAACACTCAGTTTGTTAAGTCTGCAAAGTGATATTCAGACCTATTTGAGGCCTTCGTTGGAAACGGGATTTCTTCATATAAAGCTAGACAGATGAATTCTCAGTAACTTCCTTGTGTTGTGTGTATTCAACTCACGGAGTTGAACCTTTCTTTAGACAGAGCAGATTTGAAACATCTTTTTGTGGATTTTACAAGTGGAGATTTCAGGCGATTTGAGGCCAATTGTAGTAAAGGAAATATCTTCGTTTAAAAACTAGACAGAAACATTCTCAGAAACTACTCTGTGGTGTGTGCATTCAACTCACAGAGTTTACCCTTTCTTTTCATAGAGCAGTTTGGAAACACTCTGTTTGTTAAGTCTGCAAGGGGATATTTAGACCTCTTTGAGGCCTTCGTTAGAAACGGGAGTTCTCAGTATACTGCTAGACAGATGAATTCCCAATAACTACTTTGTGTTGTGTGTATTCAACTCACACAGTTGAACCTTCCTTTAGACAGAGCAGTTTGGAAACACTCTTTTTGTGGAATTTGCAAGTGGAGATTTAAAGCGATATAGGGCCAATCTTAGAAATCGAAACATCTTTGTATAAAAACTAGACAGAATCATTCTCAGAAACTACTTTGTGATGTGTGCGTTCAACTCACAGAGTTTAACCTTTCTTTTCATAGAGCAGTTTGGAAACACTCTTTTTGTTCAGTCTTCAAAGGGATATTTAGACCTCTTTGAGGCCTTCGTTGGAAACGGGATTTCTTCATATGAAGCTGGACAGATGAATTCCCAGTAACTTCTTTGTGTTGTGTGTATTCAACTCACAGAGTTGAACCTTCCTTTAGACAGAGCAGTTTGGCAACACTATTTTGTGGAATTTGCAAGTGGAGATTTCAAGCGATTTGGGGCCAATTGTAGTAAAGGAGATATCTTCGTTTAAAAACTAGACAGAATCATTCTCAGAAACTACTCTGTGGTGTGTGCATTCAACTCACAGAGTTTCACCTTTCTTTTCATAGAGCAGTTTGGAAACACTCTGTTTGTTAAGTTTGGAAGAGGATATTTGGATCCCTTTGAGACCTTCGTTGGAAACGGGATTTCTCAGTATACTGCTAGACACATAAATTCCCAGTAACTTCTTTGTGTTGTGTGTATTCAACTCACAGAGTTGAAACATCTTTTAGACACAGCATTTTGGAAACACTCTTTTTGTGGAATTTGCAAGTGGAGATTTCAAGCGATTTGAGGCCAATCTTAGAAATCGAAATATCTTTGTATAAAAACTAGACAGAATCATTCTCAGAAACTACTTTGTGATGTGTGCGTTCAACTCACAGAGTTTAACCTTTCTTTTCATAGAGCAGTTTGGAAACACTCAGTTTGTTAAGTCTGCAAAGGGATATTTAGACCTATTTGAGGCCTTCGTTGGAAACGGGATTTCTTCATATCAAGCTAGACAGATGAATTCTCAGTAACTTCTTTGTGTTGTGCGTATTCAACTCACAGAGTTGAACCTTTCTTTAGACAGAGCAGATTTGAAACATCTTTTTGTGGATTTTACAAGTGGAGATTTCAGGCGATTTGAGGCCAATTGTAGTAAAGGAAATATCTTCGTTTAAAAACTAGACAGAAACATTCTCAGAAACTACTCTGTGGTGTGTGCATTCAACTCACAGAGTTTACCCTTTCTTTTCATAGAGCAGTTTGGAAACACTCTGTTTGTTAAGTCTGCAAGGGGATATTTAGACCTCTTTGAGGCCTTCGTTGGAAACGGGATTTCTCAGTATACTGCTAGACAGATGAATTCCCAATAACTACTTTGTGTTGTGTGTATTCAACTCACACAGTTGAACCTTCCTTTAGACAGAGCAGTTTGGAAACACTCTTTTTGTGGAATTTGCAAGTGGAGATTTCAAGCGATATAGGGCCAATCTTAGAAATCGAAACATCTTTGTATAAAAACTAGACAGAATCATTCTCAGAAACTACTTTGTGATGTGTGTGTTCAACTCACAGAGTTTAACCTTTCTTTTCATAGAGCAGTTTGGAAACACTCTGTTTGTTAAGTCTGCAAAGGGACATTTAGACCTCTTTGAGGCCTTCGTTGGAAACGGGATTTCTTCATATAAAGATAGAGAGATGAATTCCCAGTAACTTCTTTGTGTTGTGTGTATTCAACTCACAGAGTTGAACCTTCCTTTAGACAGAGCAGTTTGGCAACACTCTTTTTGTGGAATTTGCAAGTGGAGATTTCAAGCGATTTGGGGCCAATCTTAGAAATCGAAATACCTTTGTATAAAAACTAGACAGAATCATTCTCAGAAACTACTTTGTGATGTGTCCGTTCAACTCACAGAGTTTAACCTTTCTTTTCATAGAGCAGTTTGGAAACACTCTGTTTGTTAAGTCTGCAAAGGGATATTTAGACCTATTTGAGGCCTTCGTTGGAAACGGGATTTCTTCATATAAAGCTAGACAGATGAATTCTCAGTAACTTCTTTGTGTTGTGTGTATTCAACTCACAGAGTTGAACCTTTCTTTAGACAGAGCAGATTTGAAACACTCTTTTTGTGGATTTTACAAGTGGAGATTTCAAGCGATTTGAGGCCAATTGTAGTAAAGGAGATATCTTCGTTTAAAAACTAGACAGAATCATTCTCAGAAACTACTCTGTGCTGTGTGCATTCAACTCACAGAGTTTCACCTTTCTTTTCATAGAGCAGTTTGGAAACACTCTGTTTGTTAAGTTTGGAAGAGGATATTTGGATCCCTTTGAGACCTTCGTTGGGAACGGGATTTCTCAGTATACTGCTAGACACATAAATTCCCAGTAACTTCTTTGTGTTGTGTGTATTCAACTCACAGAGTTGAAACATCTTTTAGACACAGCAGTTTGGAAACACTCTTTTTGTGGAATTTGCAAGTGGAGATTTCAAGCGATTTGAGGCCAATCTTAGAAATCGAAATATCTTTGTATAAAAACTAGACAGAATCATTCTCAGAAACTACTTTGTGATGTGTGCGTTCAACTCACAGAGTTTAACCTTTCTTTTCATAGAGCAGTTTGGAAACACTCAGTTTGTTAAGTCTGCAAAAGGATATTTAGACCTATTTGAGGCCTTCGTTGGAAACGGGATTTCTTCATATAAAGCTAGACAGATGAATTCTCAGTAACTTCCTTGTGTTGTGTGTATTCAACTCACGGAGTTGAACCTTTCTTTAGACAGAGCAGATTTGAAACATCTTTTTGTGGATTTTACAAGTGGAGATTTCAGGCGATTTGAGGCCAATTGTAGTAAAGGAAATATCTTCGTTTAAAAACTAGACAGAAACTTTCTCAGAAACTACTCTGTGGTGTGTGCATTCAACTCACAGAGTTTACCCTTTCTTTTCATAGAGCAGTTTGGAAACACTCTGTTTGTTAAGTCTGCAAGGGGATATTTAGACCTCTTTGAGGCCTTCGTTGGAAACGGGATTTCTCAGTGTACTGCTAGACAGATGAATTCCCAATAAATACTTTGTGTTGTGTGTATTCAACTCACACAGTTGAACCTTCCTTTAGACAGAGCAGTTTGGAAACACTCTTTTTGTGGAATTTGCAAGTGGAGATTTCAAGCGATATAGGGCCAATCTTAGAAATCGAAACATCTTTGTATAAAAACTAGACAGAATCATTCTCAGAAACTACTTTGTGATGTGTGCGTTCAACTCACAGAGTTTAACCTTTCTTTTCATAGAGCAGTTTGGAAACACTCTTTTTGTTCAGTCTGCAAAGGGATATTTAGATCTCTTTGAGGCCTTCGTTGGAAACGGGATTTCTTCATATGAAGCTAGACAGATGAATTCTCAGTAACTTCTTTGTGTTGTGTGTATTCAACTCACAGAGTTGAACCTTCCTTTAGACAGAGCAGTTTGGCAACACTATTTTGTGGAATTTGCAAGTGGAGATTTCAAGCGATTTGGGGCCAATCTTAGAAATCGAAATATCTTTGTATAAAAACTAGACAGAATCATTCTCAGAAACTACTCTGTGCTGTGTGCATTCAACTCACAGAGTTTCACCTTTCTTTTCATAGAGCAGTTTGGAAACACTCTGTTTGTTAAGTTTGGAAGAGGATATTTGGATCCCTTTGAGACCTTCGTTGGGAACGGGATTTCTCAGTATACTGCTAGACACATAAATTCCCAGTAACTTCTTTGTGTTGTGTGTATTCAACTCACAGAGTTGAAATATCTTTTAGACACAGCAGTTTGGAAACACTCTTTTTGTGGAATTTGCAAGTGGAGATTTCAAGCGATTTGAGGCCAATCTTAGAAATCGAAATATCTTTGTATAAAAACTAGACAGAATCATTCTCAGAAACTACTTTGTGATGTGTGCGTTCAACTCACAGAGTTTAACCTTTCTTTTCATAGAGCAGTTTGGAAACACTCAGTTTGTTAAGTCTGCAAAAGGATATTTAGACCTATTTGAGGCCTTCGTTGGAAACGGGGTTTCTTCATATAAAGCTAGACAGATGAATTCTCAGTAACTTCCTTGTGTTGTGTGTATTCAACTCACGGAGTTGAACCTTTCTTTAGACAGAGCAGATTTGAAACATCTTTTTGTGGATTTTACAAGTGGAGATTTCAGGCGATTTGAGGCCAATTGTATTAAAGGAAATATCTTCGTTTAAAAACTAGACAGAAACTTTCTCAGAAACTACTCTGTGGTGTGTGCATTCAACTCACAGAGTTTACCCTTTCTTTTCATAGAGCAGTTTGGAAACACTCTGTTTGTTAAGTCTGCAAGGGGATATTTAGACCTCTTTGAGGCCTTCGTTGGAAACGGGATTTCTCAGTATACTGCTAGACAGATGAATTCCCAATAACTACTTTGTGTTGTGTGTATTCAACTCACACAGTTGAACCTTCCTTTAGACAGAGCAGTTTGGAAACACTCTTTTTGTGGAATTTGCAAGTGGAGATTTCAAGCGATATAGGGCCAATCTTAGAAATCGAAACATCTTTGTATAAAAACTAGACAGAATCATTCTCAGAAACTACTTTGTGATGTGTGCGTTCAACTCACAGAGTTTAACCTTTCTTTTCATAGAGCAGTTTGGAAACACTCTTTTTGTTCAGTCTGCAAAGGGATATTTAGACCTCTTTGAGGCCTTCGTTGGAAACGGGATTTCTTCATATGAAGCTAGACAGATGAATTCTCAGTAACTTCTTTGTGTTGTGTGTATTCAACTCACAGAGTTGAACCTTCCTTTAGACAGAGCAGTTTGGCAACACTATTTTGTGGAATTTGCAAGTGGAGATTTCAAGCGATTTGGGGCCAATCTTAGAAATCGAAATATCTTTGTATAAAAACTAGACAGAATCATTCTCAGAAACTACTTTGTGATGTGTCCGTTCAACTCACAGAGTTTCACCTTTCTTTTCATAGAGCAGTTTGGAAACACTCTGTTTGTTAAGTCTGCAAAGGGATATTTAGACCTATTTGAGGCCTTCGTTGGAAACGGGATTTCTTCATATAAAGCTAGACAGATGAATTCTCAGTAACTTCTTTGTGTTGTGTGTATTCAACTCACAGAGTTGAACCTTTCTTTAGACAGAGCAGATTTGAAACACTCTTTTTGTGGATTTTACAAGTGGAGATTTCAAGCGATTTGAGGCCAATTGTAGTAAAGGAGATATCTTCGTTTAAAAACTAGACAGAATCATTCTCAGAAACTACTGTGTGGTGTGTGCATTCAACTCACAGAGTTTCACCTTTCTTTTCATAGAGCAGTTTGGAAACACTCTGTTTGTTAAGTTTGGAAGAGGATATTTGGATCCCTTTGAGACCTTCGTTGGGAACGGGATTTCTCAGTATACTGCTAGACACATAAATTCCCAGTAACTTCTTTGTGTTGTGTGTATTCAACTCACAGAGTTGAAACATGTTTTAGACACAGCAGTTTGGAAACACTCTTTTTGTGGAATTTGCAAGTGGAGATTTCAAGCGATTTGAGGCCAATCTTAGAAATCGAAATATCTTTGTATAAAAACTAGACAGAATCATTCTCAGAAACTACTTTGTGATGTGTGCGTTCAACACACAGAGTTTAACCTTTCTTTTCATAGAGCAGTTTGGAAACACTCAGTTTGTTAAGTCTGCAAAGGGATATTTAGACCTATTTGAGGCCTTCGTTGGAAACGGGATTTCTTCATATAAAGCTAGACAGATGAATTCTCAGTAACTTCCTTGTGTTGTGTGTATTCAACTCACGGAGTTGAAACTTTCTTTAGACAGAGCAGATTTGAAACATCTTTTTGTGGATTTTACAAGTGGAGATTTCAGGCGATTTGAGGCCAATTGTAGTAAAGGAAATATCTTCGTTTAAAAACTAGACAGAAACTTTCTCAGAAACTACTCTGTGGTGTGTGCATTCAACTCACAGAGTTTACCCTTTCTTTTCATAGAGCAGTTTGGAAACACTCTGTTTGTTAAGTTTGGAAGAGGATATTTGGGTCACTTTGAGACCTTCGTTGGAAACGGGATTTCTCAGTATACTGCTAGACACATAAATTCCCAGTAACTTCTTTGTGTTGTGTGTATTCAACTCACAGAGTTGAAACATCTTTTAGACACAGCAGTTTGGAAACACTCTTTTTGTGGAATTTGCAAATGGAGATTTCAAGCGATTTGAGGCCAATCTTAGAAATCGAAATATCTTTGTATAAAAACTAGACAGAATCATTCTCAGAAACTACTTTGTGTTGTGTGCGTTCAACTCACAGAGTTTAACCTTTCTTTTCATAGAGCAGTTTGGAAACACTCTGTTTGTTAAGTCTGCAAAGGGATATTTAGACCTATTTGAGGCCTTCGTTGGAAACGGGATTTCTTCATATAAAGCTAGACAGATGAATTCTCAGTAACTTCTTTGTGTTGTGTGTATTCAACTCACAGAGTTGAACCTTTCTTTAGACAGAGCAGATTTGAAACACTCTTTTTGTGGGTTTTACAAGTGGAGATTTCAAGCGATTTGAGGCCAAGTGTAGTAAAGGAGATATCTTCGTGTAAAAACTAGACAGAATCATTCTCAGAAACTACTCTGTGCTGTGTGCATTCAACTCACAGAGTTTCACCTTTCTTTTCATAGAGCAGTTTGGAAACACTCTGTTTGTTATGTTTGGAAGAGGATATTTGGATCCCTTTGAGACCTTCGTTGGAAACGGGATTTCTCAGTATACTGCTAGACACATAAATTCCCAGTAACTTCTTTTTGTTGTGTGTATTCAACTCACAGAGTTGAACTTTTCTTTAGACAGATGAGATTTGAAACACTCTTTTTGTGGGTTTTTCAAGTGGAGATTTCAGGCGATTTGAGGCCAATTGTAGTCTCGGAAATATCTTCGTCTAAGAACTAGACAGAAACATTCTCAGAAACTACTTTGTGATGTGTGTGTTCAACTCCCAGAGTTTAATCTTTCTTTTCATAGAGCAGTTTGGAAACACTCTGTTTGTTAAATCTGTAAGGGGACATGTAGACCTCTTTGAGGCCTTCGTTGGAAACAGGATTTGTCAGTATACAGCAAGACAGATGAATTACCAATAACTACTTTGTGTTGAGTGTATTCAAATCACACAGTTGAATCTTCCTTTAGACAGAGCAGTTTGGAAACACTCTTTTTGTGGAAATTGCAAGTGGAGATTTCAAGCGATACGGGGCCAATCTTAGAAATCGAAACATCTTTGTATAAAAACTAGACAGAATCATTCTCAGAAACTACTTTGTGATGTGTGTGTTCAACTCCCAGAGTTTAAGCTTTCTTTTCATATAGCAGTTTGGAAACACTCTGTTTGTTAAGTCTGCAAGGGGATATTTAGACCTCTTTGAGGCCTTCGTTGGAAACGGGATTTCTTCATATAAAGCTAGACAGATGAATTCTCAGTAACTTCTTTGTGTTATGTGCATTCAACTCACAGAGTTGAACCTTCCTTTAGACAGAGCAGTTTGGCAACACTCTTTTTGTGAAATTTGCAAGTGGAGATTTCAAGCGATTTGGGGCCAATCTTAGAAATCGAAATATCTTTGTATAAAAACTAGACAGAATCGTTCTGAAAAACTACTTTGTGATGTGTGCGTTCAACTCACAGAGTTTAACCTTTCTTTTCATAGAGCAGTTTGGAAACAATCTTTTTGCTAAGTCTGCAAAGGGATATTTAGACCTGTTTGAGGCCTTCGTTGGTAACGGGATTTCTTCATATGAAGCTAGACAGATAAATTCTCAGTAACTTCTTTGTGTTGTGTGTATTCAACTCACAAAGTTGAAACTTTCTTTAGACAGAGCAGATTTGAAACACTCTTTTTGTGGATTTTACAAGTGGAGATTTCAAGCGATTTGAGGCCAATTGTAGTAAAGGAGATAGCTTCCTTTAAAAACTAGACAGAATCATTCTCAGAAACTACCCTGTGGTGTGTGCATTCAACTCACTGAGTTTCACATTTCTTTTCATAGAGCAGTTTGGAAACATTCTGTTTGTTAAGTCTGCAAAGGGATATTTAGACCTATTTGAGGCCTTCGTTGGAAATGGGATTTCTTCATATAAAGCTAGACAGATGAATTCTCAGTAACTTCTTTGTGTTGTGTGTATTCAACTCACAGAGTTGAACCTTTCTCTAGACAGAGCAGATTTGAAACACTCTTTTTGTGGATTTTACAAGTGGGGATTTCAGGCGATTTGAGGCCAATTGTAGTCAAGGAAATATCTTCGTTTAAAAACTAGACAGAAACATTCTCAGAAACTACTTTGTGATGTGTGTGTTGAACTCACAGAGTTTAACCTTTCTTTTCATAGAGCAGTTTGGAAACACTCTGTTTGTTAAGTCTGCAAGGGGATATTTAGACCTCTTTGAGGCCTTCGTTGGAAACGGGATTTGTCAGTATACTGCTAGACAGATGAATTCCCAATAACTACTTTGTGTTGTGTGTATTCAACTCACACAGTTGAACCTTCCTTTAGACAGAGCAGTTTGGAAACACTCTTTTTGTGGAATTTGCAAGTGGAGATTTCAAGCGATATGGGGCCAATCTTAGAAATCGAAACATCTTTGTATAAAAACTAGACAGAATCATTCTCAGAAACTACTTTGTGATGTGTGTGTTCAACTCCCAGAGTTTAACATTTCTTTTCATAGAGCAGTTTGGAAACACTCTGTTTGTTAAGTTTGCAAGGGGATATTTAGACCTCTTTGAGGCCTTCGTTGGAAACGGGATTTCTTCATATGAAGCTAGACAGATAAATTCTCACTAACTTCTTTGTGTTGTGTGTATTCAACTCACAGAGTTGAACCTTTCTTTAGACAGAGCAGATTTGAAACACTCTTTTTGTGGATTTTAAAAGTGGAGATTTCAAGCGATTTGAGGCCAATCTTAGGAATCGAATTATCTTTGTATAAAAACTAGACAGAATCATTCTGAAAAACTACTTTGTGATGTGTGCGTTCAACTCACAGAGTTTAACCTTTCTTTTCATAGAGCAGTTTGGAAACACTCTGTTTGTTAAGTCCGCAAAGGGATATTTAGACCTATTTGAGGCCTTCGTTGGAAACGGGTTTCTTCATATAAAGCTAGACAGATGAATTCTCAGTAACTTCTTTGTGTTGTGTGTATTCAACTCACAGAGTTGAACCTTTCTTTATACAGAGCAGATATGAAACACTCTTTTTGTGGGTTTTTCAAGTGGAGATTTCAGGCGATTTGTGGCCAATTGTAGTCACGGAAATATCTTCGTCTAAGAACTAGACAGAAACATTCTCAGAAACTACTTTGTGATGTGTGTGTTCAACTCCCAGAGTTTAACCTTTCTTTTCATAGAGCAGTTTGGAAACACTCTGTTTGTTAAGTCTCCAAGGGGATATTTGACCTCTTTGAGGCCCCGGTTGGAAACGGGATTTCTCAGTATACTGCTAGACAGATGAATTCCCAATAACTACTTTGTGTTGTGTGTATTCAACTCACACAGTTGAACCTTACTTTAGACAGAGCAGTTTGGAAACACAATTTTTGAGGAATTCGCAAGTGGAGATTTCAAGCGATATGGAGCCAATCTTAGAAATAGAAACATCTTTGTATAAAAACTAGACAGAATCATTCTCAGAAACTACTTTCTGATGTGTGTGTTCAACTCACAGAGTTTAACCTTTCTTTTCATAGAGCAGTTTGGAAACACTCTGTTTGTTAAGTCTGCAAGGGGATATTTATACCTCTTTGAGGCCTTCGTTGGAAACGGGATTTCTTCATATAAAGATAGACAGATGAATTCTCAGTAACTTCTTTGTGTTGTGTGTATTCAACTCACAGAGTTGAACCTTCCTTTAGACAGAGCAGTTTGACAACACTCTTTTTGTGGAATTTGCAAGTGGAGATTTCAAGCGATTTGGGGCCAATCTTAGAAATCGAAATATCTTTGTATAAAAACTAGACAGAATCATTCTCAGAAACTACTTTGTGATGTGTGAGTTCAACTCACCGAGTTTAACCTTTCTTTTCATAGAGCAGTTTGGAACCACTCTTTTTGTTAAGTCTGCAAAGGGATATTTAGACCTCTTTGAGGCCTTCGGTGGAAACGTATTTCTTCATATGAAGCTAGACAGATGAATTCTCAGTAACTTCTTTGTGTTGTGTGTATTCAACTCACAGAGTTGAACCTTTCTTTAGACAGAGCATATTTGAAACACTCTTTTTGTGGATTTTACAAGTGGAGATTTCAAGCGATTTGAGGCCAATTGTAGTAAAGGAGATATCTTCGTTTAAAAACTAGAAAGAATCATTCTCAAAAACTACACTGTGGTCTGTGCATTCAACTCACATAGTTTCACCTTTCTTTTCATAGGGCAGTTTGGAAACACTCTGTTTGTTAAGTCTGCAAGGGAATATTTAGACCTCTTTGAGACCTTCGTTGGAAACGGGATTTCTCAGTATACTGCTAGACACGTAAATTCCCCGTAACTTCTTTGTGTTGTGTGTATTCAACTCACAGAGTTGAAACAACTTTTATACACAGCAGTTTGGAAACACTCTTTCTGTGGAATTTGCAAGTGGAGATTTCAAGCGATTTGAGGCCAATCTTAGAAATCGAAATATCTTTGTATAAAAACTAGACAGAATCATTCTCAGAAACTACTTTGTGATGTGTGCGTTCAACTCACAGAGTTTAACCTTTCTTTTCATAGAGCAGTTTGGAAACACTCTGTTTGTTAAGTCTGCAAGGGGATATTTAGACCTCTTTGAGGCCTTCGTTGGAAACGGGATTTCTTCATATAAAGATAGACAGATGAATTCTCAGTGAATTCTTTGTGTTGTGTGTATTCAACTCACAGAGTTGAACCTTCCTTTAGACAGAGCAGTTTGGCAACACTCTTTTTGTGGAATTTGCAAGTGGAGATTGCAAGCGATTTGTGGCCAATCTTTGAAATCACAATATCTTTGTATAAAAACTAGACAGAATCATTCTCAGAAACTACTTTGTGATGTGTTAGTTTAACTCACCGTGTTTAACCTTTCTTTTCATAGAGCAGTTTGGAAACACTCTTTTTGTTAAGTCTGCAAAGGGATATTTAGACCTCTTTGAGGCCTTCGTTGGAAACGGGATTTCTTCATATGAAGCTAGACAGATGAATTCTCAGTAACTTCTTTGTGTTGTGTGTATTCAACTCACAGAGTTGAACCTTTCTTTAGACAGAGCAGATTTGAAACACTCTTTTTGTGGATTTTAAAAGTGGAGATTTCAAGCGATTTGAGGCCATTTGTAGTAAAGGAGATATCTTCGTTTAAAAACTAGACAGAATCATTCTCAGAAACTACACTGTGGTGTGTGCATTCAACTCACATAGTTTCACCTTTCTTTTCATAGAGCAGTTTGGAAACACTCTGTTTGTTAAGTCTGCAAGGGAATATTTAGACCTCTTTGAGGCCTTCGTTGGAAACGGGATTTCTTCATATAAAGCTAGACAGATGAATTCTCAGTAACTTCTTTGTGTTGTGTGTATTCAACTCACAGAGTTGAACCTTCCTTTAGACAGAGCAGTTTGGCAACACTGTTTTTGTGGAATTTGCAAGTGGAGATTTCAAGCGATTTGGGGCCAATCTTAGAAATCGAAATATCTTTGTATAAAAACTAGACAGAATCATTTTCAGAAACTACTTTGTGATGTGTGCGTTCAACTCACAGAGTTTAAATTTTCTTTTCATAGAGCAGTTTGGAAACACTCTTTGTGTTAAGTCTGCAAAGGGATATTTAGACCTCTTTGAGGCCTTCGGTGGAAACGGGATTTCTGCATATGAAGCCAGACAGACGAATTCTCAGTAAATTCTTTGTGTTGTGTGTATTCAACTCACAGTGTTGAACCTTTCTTTAGACAGAGCAGATTTGAAACACTCTTTTTGTGGATTTTACAAGTGGAGATTTCAAGCGATTTGAGGCCAATTGATGTAAAGGAGATATTTTCGTTTAAAGACTAGACAGAATCACTCTCAGAAACTACTCTGTGGTGTGTGCATTCAACTCACAAAGTTTCACCTTTCTTTTCATAGAGCAGTTTGGAAACACTCTGTTTGTTAAGTTTGGAAGAGGATATTTGGATCACATTGAGGCCTTCGTTAGAAACGGGATTTCTCAGTATACTGCTAGACACATAAATTCCCAGTAACTTCTTTGTGTTGTGTGTATTCAACTCACAGAGTTGAAACAACTTTTATACACAGCAGTTTGGAAACACTCTTTCTGTGGAATTTGCAAGTGGAGATTTCAAGCGATTTGAGGCCAATCTTAGAAATCGAAATATCTTTGTATAAAAACTAGACAGAATCATTCTCAGAAACTACTTTGTGATGTGTGCGTTCAACTCACAGAGTTTAACCTTTCTTTTCATAGAGCAGTTTGGAAACACTCTGTTTGTTAAGTCTGCAAAGGGATATTTAGACCTATTTGAGGCCTTCGTTGGAAAAGGGATTTCTTCATATAAATCTAGACAGATGAATTCTCAGTAACTTTTTGTGTTGTGTGTATTCAACTCACAGAGTTGAACCTTTCTTTAGACAAAGCAGATTTGAAACACTCTTTTTGTGGATTTTACAAGTGGAGATTTCAGGCGATTTGAGGCCAGTTGCAGTAAAGGAAATATCTTCGTTTAAAAACTAGACAGAAACATTCTCAGAAACTTGTTTGTTATGTATGTGTTCAACTCACAGAGTTTCACCTTTCTTTTCATAGAGCAGTTTGGAAACACTCTGTTTGTTAAGTCTGCAAGGGGATATTTAGACCTCTTTGAGGCCTTCGTTGGAAACGGGATTTCTCAGTATACTGCTAGACAGATGAATTCCCAATAACTACTTTGTGTTGTGTGTATTCAACTCACACAGTTGAACCTTCCTTTAGACAGAGCAATTTGGAAACACTATTTTTGTGGAATTTGCAAGTGGAGATTTCAAGCGATATGGGTCCAATCTTTGAAATCGAAACATCTTTGTATAAAAACTAGACAGAATCATTCTCAGAAACTACTTTGTGATGTGTGTGTTCAACGCACAGAGTTTAACCTTTCTTTTCATAGAGCAGTTTGGAAACACTCTGTTTGTTAAGTCTGCAAGGGGATATTTAGACCTCTTTGAGGCCTTCGTTGGAAACGGGACTTCTTCATATAAAGATAGACAGATGAATTCTCAGTGAATTCTTTGTGTTGTGTGTATTCAACTCACAGAGTTGAACCTTCCTTTAGACAGAGCAGTTTGGCAACACTCTTTTTGTGGAATTTGCAAGTGGAGATTGCAAGCGATTTGTGGCCAATCTTTGAATTCACAATATCTTTGTATAAAAACTAGACAGAATCATTCTCAGAAACTACTTTGTGATGTGTGAGTTCAACTCACCGAGTTTAACCTTTCTTTTCATAGAGCAGTTTGGAAACACTCTTTTTGTTAAGTCTGCAAAGGGATATTTAGACCTCTTTGAGGCCTTCGTTGGAAACGGGATTTCTTCCTAAGAAGCTAGACAGATGAATTCTCAGTAACTTCTTTGTGTTGTGTGTATTCAACTCACAGAGTTGAACCTTTCTTTAGACAGAGCAGATTTGAAACACTCTTTTTGTGGATTTTAAAAGTGGAGATTTCAAGCGATTTGAGGCCAATTGTAGTAAAGGAGATATCTTCGTTTAAAAACTAGACAGAATCATTCTCAGAAACTACACTGTGGTGTGTGCATTCAACTCACATAGTTTCACCTCTCTTTTCATAGAGCAGTTTGGAAACACTCTGTTTGTTAAGTCTGCAAGGGAATATTTAGACCTCTTTGAGGCCTTCGTTGGAAACGGGATTTCTTCATATAAAGCTAGACAGATGAATTCTCAGTAACTTCTTTGTGTTGTGTGTATTCAACTCACAGAGTTGAACCTTCCTTTAGACAGAGCAGTTTGGCAACACTGTTTTTGTGGAATTTGCAAGTGGAGATTTCAAGCGATTTGGGGCCAATCTTAGAAATCGAAATATCTTTGTATAAAAACTAGACAGAATCATTTTCAGAAACTACTTTGTGATGTGTGCGTTCAACTCACAGAGTTTAACCTTTCTTTTCATAGAATAGTTTGGAAACACTCTTTGTGTTAAGTCTGCAAAGGGATATTTAGACCTCTTTGAGGCCTTCGGTGGAAACGGGATTTCTGCATATGAAGCCAGACAGACGAATTCTCAGTAAATTCTTTGTGTTGTGTGTATTCAACTCACAGTGTTGAACCTTTCTTTAGACAGAGCAGATTTGAAACACTCTTTTTGTGGATTTTACAAGTGGAGATTTCAAGCGATTTGAGGCCAATTGAAGTAAAGGAGATATTTTCGTTTAAAGACTAGACAGAATCACTCTCAGAAACTACTCTGTGGTGTGTGCATTCAACTCACAAAGTTTCACCTTTCTTTTCATAGAGCAGTTTGGAAACACTCTGTTTGTTAAGTTTGGAAGAGGATATTTGGATCACTTTGAGGCCTTCGTTGGAAACGGGGTTTCTCAGTATACTGCTAGACACATAAATTCCCAGTAACTTCTTTGTGTTGTGTGTATTCAACTCACAGAGTTGAAATATCTTTTAGACACAGCAGTTTGGAAACACTTTTTGTGGAAGTTGCAAGTGGAGATTTCAGGCGATTTGAGGCCAATTTTAGAAATCGAAATATCTTTGTATAAAAACTACACAGAATCATTCTCAGAAACTACTTTGTGATGAGTGCGTTCAACTCACAGAGTTTAACCTTTCTTTTCATAGAGCAGTTTGGAAACACTCTGTTTGTTAAGTCTGCAAGGTGATATTTAGACCTCTTTGAGGCCTTCGTTGGAAACGGGATTTCTTCATATAAAGATAGACAGATTAATTCTCAGTAACTTCTTTGCATTGTGTGTATTCAACTCACAGAGTTGAACCTTCCTTTAGACAGAGCAGTTTGGCAACACTCTGTTTGTGGAATTTGCAAGTGGAGATTTCAAGCGATATGGGGCCATTCTTAGAAATCGAAATATCTTTGTATAAAAACTAGACAGAATCATGCTCAGAAAGTACTTTGTGATGTGTGCGTTCATCTCACAGAGTTTAACCTTTCTTTTCATAGAGCAGTTTGCAAACACTCTTTTTGTTAAGTCTGCAAAGGGATATTTAGTCCTCTTTGAGGCCTTCTTTGGAAAAGGGATTTCTTCATATGAAGCTAGACAGATGAATTCTCAGTAACTTCTTTGTGTTGTGTGTATTCAACTCACAGAGTGGAACCTTTCTTTAGACAGAGCCGATTTGAAACACTCTTTTTGTGGATTTTACAAGTGGAGATTTCAAGCGATTTCAGGCCAATTGTAGTAAAGGAGATATCTTCGTTTAAAAACTAGACAGAATCATTCTCAGAAACTACTCTGTGGTGTGTGCATTCAACTCACAGAGTTTAACCTTTCTTTTCATAGAGCAGTTTGGAAACACTCTGTTTGTTAAGTCTGCAAAGGGTTATTTAGACCTATTGGAGGCCTTCGTTGGAAACGGGATTTCTTCATATAAACCTAGACAGATGAATTATCAGTAACTTCTTTGTGTTGTGTGTATTCAACTCACAGAGTTGAACCTTTCTTTAGACAGAGCAGATTTGAAACACTCTTTTTGTGGATTTTACAAGTGGAGATTTCAGGCGATTTGAGGCCAGTTGTAGTAAAGGAAATATCTTCGTTTAAAAACTAGACAGAAACATTCTCAGAAACTACTTTGTGATGTGTGTGTTGAACTCACAGAGTTTAACCTTTCTTTTCATAGAGCAGTTTGGAAACACTCTGTTTGTTAAGTTTGGAAGAGGATATTTGGATCACTTTGAGGCCTTCGATGGAAACGGGATTTCTGAGTATACTGCTAGACAGATGACTTCCCAATAACTACTTTGTGTTGTGTGTATTGAACTCACACAGTTGAACCTTCCTTTAGACAGTCCAGTTTGGAAACACTCTTTTTGTGGAATTTGCAAGTGGAGATTTCAAGCGATATGGGGCCAATCTTAGAAATCGAAACATCTTTGTATAAAAACTAGACAGAATCATTCTCAGAAACTACTTTGTGATGTGTGTGTTCAACTCCCAGAGTTTAACCTTTCTTTTCATAGAGCAGTTTGGAATCACTCTGTTTGTTAAGTCTGCAAGGGGATATTTAGAGCTCTTTGAGGCCTTCGTTGGAAATGGGATTTCTTCATATAAAGATAGACAGAGGAATTCTCAGTAAGTTCTTTGTGTTGTGTGTATTCAACTCTCTGAGTTGAACCTTCCTTTAGACAGAGCAGTTTGGAAACACTCTTTTTGTGGAATTTGCAAGGGGAGATTTCAAGCGATTTGGGGCCAATCTTAGAAATCGAAATATCTTTGTATAAAAACTAGACAGAATCATTCTCAGAAACTACTTTGTGATGTGTGCGTTCAACTCACAGAGTTTAACCTTTCTTTTCATAGAGCAGTTTGGAAACACTCTGTTTGTTAAGTCTGCAAAGGGATATTTAGACCTATTGGAGGCCTTCGTTGGAAACGGGATTTCTTCATATAAAGCTAGACAGATGAATTCTCAGTAACTTGTTTCTGTTGGGTGTATTCAACTCACAGAGTTGAACCTTTCTTTAGACAGAGCAGATTTGAAACACTCTTTTTGTGGATTTTACAAGTGGAGATTTCAGGCGATTTGAGGCCAATTGTAGTAAAGGAAATATCTTCGTTTAAAAATTAGACAGAAACTTTCTCAGAAACTACTTTGTGATGTGTGTGTTCAACTCACAGAGTTTAACCTTTCTTTTCATAGAGCAGTTTGGAAACACTCTGTTTGTTAAGTCTGCAAGGGGATATTTAGACCCCTTTGAGGCCTTCGTTGGAAACGGGATTTCTCAGCATACTGCTAGACAGATGAATTCCCAATAACTACTTTGTGTTGTGTGTATTCAACTCACACAGTTGAACCTTCCTTTACACAGAGCAGTTTGGAAACACTCTTTTTGTGGAATTTGCAAGTGGAGATTTCAAGCGATATGGGGCCAATCTTAGAAATCGAAACATCTTTGTATAAAAACTTGACAGAATCATTCTCAGAAACTACTTTGTGATGTGTGCGTTCAACTCACAGAGTTTAACCTTTCTTTTCATAGAGCAGTTTGGAAACACTCTGTTTGTTAAGTCTGCAAGGGGATATTTAGAGCTCTTTGAGGCCTTCGTTGGAAACGGGATTTCTTCATATAAAGATAGACAGATGAATTCTCAGTAACTTCTTTGTGTTGTGTGTATTCAACTCACAGAGTTTGAACCTTCCTTTAGACAGAGCAGTTTCGCAACACTCTTTTTGTGGAATTTGCAAATGGACATTTCAAGCGATTTGTGGCCAATCTTTGAAATCGAAATATCTTTGTATAAAAACTAGACAGAATCATTCTCAGAAACTACTCTGTGGTGTGTGCATTCAACTCACAGAGTTTAACCTTTCTTTTCACAGAGCAGTTTGGAAACACTCTGTTTGTTAAGTCTGCAAGGGGATATTTACACCTCTTTGAGGCCTTCGTTGGAAACGGGATTTCTTCATATAAACATAGACAGATGAATTCTCAGTAACTTCTTTCTGTTGTGTGAATTCAACTCACAGAGTTGAACCTTCCTTTAGACAGAGCAGTTTGGCAACACTCTTTTTGTGGAATTTGCAAGTGGAGATTTCAAGCGATTTGGGGCCAATCTTAGAAATCGAAATATCTTTGTATAAAAACTAGACAGAATCATTCTCAGAAACTAATTTGTGATGTGTGAGTTCAACTCACCGAGTTTAACCTTTCTTTTCATAGAGCAGTTTGGAAACAGTCTTTTTGTTAAGTCTGCAAAGGGATATTTAGACCTCTTTGAGGCCTTCGTTGGAAACGGGATTTCTTCATATGAAGCTAGACAGATGAATTATCACTAACTTCTTTGTGTTGTTTGTATTCAACTCAGAGATTTGAACCTTTCTTTAGACAGAGCAGATTTGAAACACTCTTTTTGTGGATTTTACATGTGGAGATTTCAAGCGATTTGAGGCCAATTGTAGTAAAGGAGATATCTTCGTTTAAAAACTAGACAGAATCATTCTCAGAAACTACTCTGTGGTGTGTGCATTCAACTCACAGAGTTTCACCTTTCTTTTCATAGAGCAGTTTGGAAACACTGTGTTTGTTAAGTTTGGAAGAGGATATTTGGATCACTTTGAGACCTTCGTTGGAAACGGGATTTCTCAGTATACTGCTAGACACATAAGTTCCCAGTAACTTCTTTGTGTTGTGTGTATTCAACTCACAGAGTTGAAACATCTTTTAGACACAGCAGTTTGGAAACACACTTTATGTGGCATTTGCAAGTGGACATTTCAAGCGATTTGAGGTTAATCTTAGAAATCGAAATATCTTTGTATAAAAAGTAGACAGAATCATTCTCAGTAACTACTTTGTGATGTGTGAGTTCAACTCACAGAGTTTAACCTTTCTTTTCATAGAGCAGTTTGGAAACACTCTTTTTGTTAAGTCTGCAAAGGGATATTTAGACCTCTTTGAGGCCTTCGTTGGAAAAGGGATTTCTCAGTATACTGCTAGACGGATGAATTCCCAATAACTACTTTGTGTTGTGTGTATTCAACTCACACAGTTGAACCTTCCTTTAGACATAGCAGTTTGGCAACAGTCTTTTTGTGGAATTTGCAAGGGGAGATTTCAAGCGATTTGGGGCCAATCTTAGAAATCGAAATATCTTTGTATAAAAACTAGACAGAATCATTCACAGAAACTACTTTGTGATGTGTGCGTTTAACTCACAGAGTTTAACCTTTCTTTTCATAGAGCATATTGGAAACACTCTTTTTGTTAAGTCTGCAAAGGGATATTTAGACCTGTTTGAGGCCTTCCTTGGAAACGGGATTTCTTCATATGAAGCTAGTCAGATGAATTCTCAGTAACCTCTTTGTGTTGTGTGTATTGAACTCACAGAGTTGAACCTTTCTTTAGACAGAGCAGATTTGAAACACTCTTTTTGTGGATTTTACAAGTGGAGATTTCAGGCGATTTGAGGCCAATCGTAGTAAAGGAAATGTCTTCGTTTAAAAACTAGACAGAAACATTCTCAGAAACTACTTTGTGATGTGTGTGTTCAACTCACAGAGTTTAACCTTTCTTTTCATAGAGCAGTTTGGAAACACTCTTTTTGTTAAGTCTGCAAAGGGATATTTAGTCCTGTTTGAGGCCTTCGTTGGAAACGGGATTTCTTCATATAAAGCTAGACAGATGAATTCTCAGTAACTTCTTTGTGTTGTGTGTATTCAACTCACAGACTTGAACCTTTCTTTACATAGAGCCGATTTGAAACTCTCTTTTTGTGTATTTTACAAGTGGAGATTTCAAGCGATTTGAGGCCAATTGTAGTAAAGGAAATATCTTCGTTCAAAAACTAGACAGAATCATTCTCAGAAACTAGTCTGTGGTGTGTGCATTCAACTCACAGAGTTTCACCTTTCTTTTCATAGAGCAGTTTGGAAACACTCTGTTTGTTAAGTTTGGAAGAGGATATTTTGATCACTTATAGTCCTTCGTTGGAAATGGGATTTCTCAGTACACTGCAAGACAGATGAATTCCCAATAACTGCTTTGTGTTGTGTGTATTCAACTCAAACATTTGAAACTTCCTTTAGACAGAGCAGTTTGGAAACACTCTTTTTGTGGAATTTGCAAGTGGAGATTTCAAGCGATTTGGGGCCAATCTTAGAAATCGAAACATCTTTCTCTATAAACTAGACAGAATCATTCTCACAAACTACTTTGTGATGTGTGTGTTCAACTCACAGAGTTTAACCTTTCTTTTCATAGAGCAGTTTGGAAACACTCTGTTTGTTAAGTCTGCAAGGGGATATTTAGACCTCTTTGAGGCCTTCGTTGGAAACGGGATTTCCTCATATAAAGCTAGACAGATGAATTCTCAGTAAGTTCTTTGTGTTGTGTGTATTCAACTCACAGAGTTGAACCTTCCTTTAGACAGAGCAGTTTGGAAACACTCTTTTTGTGGAATTTGCAAGTGGAGATTTCAAGCGATTTGAGGCCAATCTTAGAAATCGAAATATCTTTGTATAAAAACTAGACAGAATCATTGACAGAAACTACTTTGTGATGTGTGCGTTCAACTCACAGAGTTTAACCTTTCTTTTCATAGAGCATATTGGAAACACACTTTTTGTTAAGTCTGCAAAGGGATATTTAGACCTGTTTGAGGCCTTCGTTGGAAACGGGATTTCTTCATATAAAGTTAGTCAGATGAATTCTCAGTAACCTCTTTGTGTTGTGTGTATTGAACTCACAGAGTTGAACCTTTCTTTAGACAGAGCAGATTTGAAACACTCTTTTTGTGGATTTTACAAGTAGAGATTTCAGGCGATTTGAGGCCAATCGTAGTAAAGGAAATATCTTCGTTTAAAAACTAGACAGAAACATTCTCAGAAACTACTTTGTGATGTGTGTGTTCAACTCACAGAGTTTAACCTTTCTTTTCATAGAGCAGTTTGGAAACACTCTGTTTGTTAAGTCTCCAAGGGGATATTTAGACCTCTTTGAGGCCTTCGTTGGAAACGGGATTTCTTCATATAAAGCAACACAGATGAATTCTCAGTAACTTCTTAGTGTTGTGTGTATTCATCTCACAGAGTTGAACCTTCCTTTAGACAGAGCAGATTTGAAACACTCTTTTTGTGGATTTTACAAGTGGAGATTTCAAACGATTCGAGGCCAATTGTAGTAAAGGGGATATCTTCGTTTAAAAATTAGACAGAGTCATTCTCAGAAACTACTCTGTGGTGTGTGCATTCAACTCACAGAGTTTCACCTTTCTTTTCATAGAGCAGTTTGGAAACACTCTGTATGATAAGTTTGGAAGAGGATATTTGGATCACTTTGAGGCCTTCGTTGGAAACGGGATTTCTCAGTATACTGCTAGACAGATAAATTCCCAGTAACTTCTTTGTGTTGTGTGTATTCAACTCACAGAGTTGAAACATCTTTTAGACACAGCAGTTTGGAAACACTCTTTTTGTGGAATTTGCATGTGGAGATTTCAAGCGATTTGAGGCCAATCTTAGAAATCGAAATATCTTTGTATAAAAACTAGACAGAATCATTCTCAGAAACTACATTGTGATGTGTGCGTTCAACTCACAGAGTTTAACCTTTTTTTTCATAGAGCAGTTTGGAAACACTCTGTTTGTTAAGTCTGCAAAGGGATATTTAGACCAATATAAGGCCTTCGTTGGAAACGGGATTTCTTCATATAAAGCTAGACAGATGAATTCTCAGCAACCTCTTTGTGTTGTGTGTATTCAACTCACAGAGTGGAAACTTTCTTTAGACATAGCAGATTTGAAACACTCTTTTTGTGGATTTTAAAAGTAGAGATTTCAGGCCATTTGAGGACAATCGTAGTAAAGGAAACATCTTCGTTTAAAAACTAGACAGAATCATTCTCAGAAACTATTTTGTGATGTGTGTGTTCAACTCACAGTGTTTAACCTTTCTTTTCATAGAGCAGTTTGGAAACACTCTGTTTGTTAAGTCTGCAAGGGGATATTTAGACCTCTTTGAGGCCTTCGTTGGAAACGGGATTTCTCAGTACACTGCTAGACAAATGAATTGCCAATAACTACTTTGTGTTGTGTGTATTCAACTCACACATTTGAACATACGTTTAGACAGGGCAGTTTGGAAACACTGTTTTTGTGGAATTTGCAAGTGGAGATTTCAAGCGATATGGGGCCAATCTTAGAAATCGAAATATCTTTCTATAAAAACTAGACAGAATCATTCTCAGAAACTACTTTGTGATGTATCTGTTCAATTCACAGGGGTTAACCTTTCTTTTCATAGAGCAGTTTGGAAACACTCTGTTTGTTAAGTCTGCAAGGGGATATTTAGACCTCTTTGAGGCCTTCGTTGGAAACGGGATTTCTTCATATAAAGCTAGACAGATGAATTCTCAGTAAGTTCTTTGTGTTGTGCGTATTCAACTCACAGAGTTGAACCTTCCTTTAGACAGAGCAGTTTGGCAACACTCTTTTTGTGGAATTTGCAAGTGGAGATTTCAAGCGATTTGGGGCCAATCATAGAAATCGAAATATCTTTGTATAAAAACTAGACAGAATCATTCACAGAAATTACTTTGTGATGTGTGTGTTCAACTCACAGAGTTTAACCTTTCTTTTCATAGAGCAATTTGGAAACAATCTGTTTTTTAAGTTTGGAAGAGGATATTTGGATCACTTTGCGCCCTTCGTTGGAAACGGGATTTCTCAGTGTACTGCTAGACAGATAAATTCGCAGTAACTTCTTTGTGTTGTGTGTATTCAACTCACAGATTTGAAACATCTTTTAGACACAGCAGTTTGGAAACACTCTTTTTGTGGAATTTGCAAGTGGAGATTTCAAGCGATTTGAGGCCAATCTTAGAAATCGAAATATCTTTCTATAAAAACTAGACAGAATAATTCTCAGAAACTTTTTTGTGATGTATGTGTTCAACTCACAGAAGTTAACCTTTCTTTTCATAGAGAAGTTTGGAAACAGTCTTTTTGTTAAGTCTGCAAAGGGATATTTAGAACTGTTTGAGGCCTTCGTTGGAAACGGGAATTCTTCATATAAAGCTAGACAGATGAATTCTCCATAACTTCTTTGTGTTGTGTGTATTCAACTCACAGAGTTGAACCTTTCTTTAGACAGAGCAGATTTGAAACACACTTTTTGTGTATTTTACAAGTGGAGATTTCAAGCGATTTGAGGCCAATTTTAGTAAAGGAAATATCTTCGTTTAAAAACTGGAAAGAATCATTCTCAGAAACTTCTCTGTGGTGTGTGCATTCAACTCACAGAGTTTCACCTTTCTTTTCATAGAGCAGTTTGGAAACACTCTGTTTGTTAAGTTTGGAAGAGGATATTTGGATCACTTTGAGGCCTTCGTTGGAAACGGGATTTCTCAGTATACTGCTAGACAGATAAATTCCCAGTAACTTCTTTGTGTTGTGTGTATTCAACTCACAGAGTTGAAACATCTTTTATACACAGCAGTTTGGAAACACTCTTTTTGTGGAATTTGCAAGTGGAGATTTCAAGCGATTTGAGGCCAATCTTAGAAATCGAACTATCTTTGTATAAAAACTAGACAGAATCATTCACAGAAACTACTTTGTGATGTGTGCGTTCTACTCACAGAGTTTAACCTTTCTTTTCATAGAGCAGTTTGGAAACACTCTTTTTGTTAAGTCTGCAAACGGATATTTAGGCCTGTTGGAGCCCTTCGTTGTAAACGGGATTTCTTCATATAAACCTAGACAGATGAATTCTCCGTAACTTCTTCGTGTTGTGTGTATTCAACCCACAGAGTTGAACCTTTCTTTCGACAGAGCAGATTTGAAACACTCTTTTTGTGTATTTTACAAGTGGAGATTTCAAGCGATTTGAGGCCAATTGTAGTAAAGGAGATACCTTCGTTTAAAAACTAGACAGAATCATTCCAAGAAACTACTCTGTGGTGTGCGCATTCAACTCACAGAGTTTCACCTTTCTTTTCATAGAGCAGATTCGAAACACTCTGTTTGTTAAGTTTGGAAGAGGATATTTGGATAACTTTGAGGCCTTCGTTGGAAACGGGATTCCTCAGTATACTGCTAGACAGATAAATTCCCAGTAACTTCTTTCTGTTGTGTGTATTCCACTCGCAGAGTTGAAATATATTTTAGACACAGCAGTTTGGAAACACTCTTTTTGTGGAATTTGCAAGTGGAGATTTCAAGTGATTTGGGGCCAATCTTAGAAATCGAAATATCTTTGTATAAAAACTAGACAGAATCATTCTCAGAAACTACTTTGTGATATATGCGTTCAACTCTGAGTTTAACCTTTCTTTTCATAGAGCACTTTGGAAACACTCTTTTTGTTAAGTCTACAAAGGGATATTTAGGCCTGTTGGAGCCCTTCGTTGGAATCGGGATTTCTTCATATAAAGCTAGATAGATGAATTCTCAGTAACTTATTTCTGTTATGTGTATTCAACTCAAAGAGTTGAACCTTTCTTTAGACAGAGCAGATTTGAAACACTCTTTTGTGGATTTAACAAGTGGAGATGTCAAGCGATTTGAGGCCAATTGTAGTAAATGAAATATCTTCGTTTAAAAACTAGACAGAATCATTATCAGAAACTACTTTGTGATGTGTGTGTTCAACTCACAGTGGTTAACCTTTCTTTTCATAGAGCACTTTGGAAACACTCTGTTTTTTAAGTCTGCAAGGGGATATTTAGACCTCTTTGAGGCCTTCGTTGGAAACGGGATTTCTTCATATAAAGATAGCAGATGAATTCTCAGTAACTTCTTTGTGTTGTGTGTATTCAACTCACAGAGTTGAAACTTCCTTTCGACAGAGCAGTTTGGAAACACTCTTTTTGTGGAATTTGCAAGTGGAGATTTCAAGCGATTTGGGGCCAATCTTAGAAATAGGAATATCTTTCTATTAAAAAGTAGACAGAATGATTCTCAGAAACTACTTTGTGATGTGTGCATTCAACTCACGGAGTTTCACCTTTCTTTTCATAGAGCAGTTTGGAAACACTCCTTTTGTTAAGTCTGCAAAGGGATATTTAGACCTCTTTGAGGCCTTCGTTGGAAACGGGATTTCTTCATATAAAGCTAGACAGATGAATTCTCAGTAACTTCTTTGTGTTGGGTGTATTCAACTCACTGAGTTGAACCTTTCTTTAGACAGAGCAGATTTGAAACACTCTTTTTTTGTATTTTACAATTGGAGATTTCAAGCGTTTTGAGGCCAATTGTAGTAAAGGAGATATCTTCGTTTAAAAACTAGACAGAATCATTCTCAGAAACTACTCTGTGGTGTGTGCATTCAACTCACAGAGTTTCACCTTTCTTTTCATAGAGCAGTTGCGAAACACTCTGTTAGTTATGTTTGGAAGAGGATAGTTGGATAAATTTGAGGCCTTCTTTCGAAACCGGATTTCTCAGTATACTGCTAGACAGATAAATTCCCAGTAACTTCTTTCTGTTGTGTGTATTCCACTCATAGAGTTGAAACATGTTTTAGACACAGCAGTTTGCAAACACTCTTTTTGTGGAATTTGCAAGTGGAGATTTCAAGCGATTTGAGGCCAATCGTAGAAATCAAATTATCTTGTATAAAAACTGGACAGAATCATTCCCAGAAACTACTTTGTGATGTGTGCATTAAACTCACAGAGTTTAACCTTTCTTTTCATAGAGCAGTTTGGAAGCACTCTGTTTGTTAAGTCTGCAAGGGGATATTTAGACCTCTTTGAGGCCTTCGTTGGAAACGGGATTTCTTCATATAAAGCTAGACAGATGAATTCTCAGTAACTTCTTTCTGTTGTGTGCATTCAACTCACAGAGTTGAACCTTTCTTTTGACAGAGCAGATTTGAAACACTCTTTTTCTGATTGTTACAAGTGGAGATTTCAAGCGATTTGAGGCCAATTGTAGTAAAGGTAATATCTTCGTTTAAATACTAGACAGAATCATTCTCAGAAACAACTTTGTGATGTGTGTGTTCAACTCACGGAGTTTAACCTTCGTTTTCATAGAGCAGTTTGGAAACACTCTGTTTGTTAAGTCTGCAAGGGGATATTTAGACCTCTTTGAGGCCTCCCTTGGAAACGGGATTCCTCATTATACTGCTAGACAGATGAATTCCCAATAACTTCTTTGTGTTGTGTGTATTCAACTCACAGAGTTGAACATTCCTTTACACAGAGCAGTTTGGAAACACTCCTTTTGTGGAAATTGCAAGTGGAGATTTCAAGCATTTTCGGCCAATCTTAGAAACCGAAACATCTTTGTATAAAAACTAGTCAGAATCATTCTCAGAAACTACTTTGTGATGTGTGCGTTCAACTCACAGAGTTTAACCTTTCTTTTTATAGAGCAGTTTGGAAACACTCTGTTTGTTAAGTCTGCAAGGGGATATTTAGACTTCTTTGAGGCCTTCGTTGGAAACGGAATTTCTTCATATAAAGCTAGACAGATGAATTCTCAGTAACTTCTTTGTGTTGTTTGCATTCAACTCACAGGGTTGAACATTTCTTTCGACAGAGCAGATTTGAAACACACTTTTTCTGATTTTTACAAGTGGAGATTTCAAGCGATTTGGGGCCAATCTTAGAAACCGAAACATCTTTGTATAAAAAGTATACAGAATCATTCTCAGAAACTACTTTGTGATGTGTGCGTTCAACTCACAGAGTTTAACCTTTCTTTTCATAGAGCAGTTTGGAAACACTCTGTTTGTTAGGTCTGCAAGGTGATATTTAGACCTCTTTCAGGCCTTCGTTGGAAACGGAATTTCTTCATATAAAGCTAGACAGATGAATTCTCAGTAACTTCTATGTGTTGTGTGCATTCAAATCACAGAGTTGAACCTTTCTTTTGACAGAGCAGGTTTGAAGCACGCTTTTTCCGATTGTTACAAGTGGAGAATGCAAGCGATTTGAGGCCAATTGTAGTAAAGGAAATATCTTCGTTTAAATACTAGACAGAATCATTCTCAGAAACTACTTTGTGATGTGTGTGTTCAACTCACAGAGTTTAACGTTCCTTTTCATAGAGCACTTTGGAAACACTCTGTTTGTTAAGTCTGCAAGGGGATATTTAGACCTCTTTGAGGCCTTCGTTGGCAACGGGATTCCTTCATATAAAGCTAGACAGATGAATTCTCAGTAACTTCTTTGTGTTGTGTGTATTCAACTCACAGAGTTCAACTTTCCTTTAGACAGAGCAGTTTGGAAACACTCTTTTTGTGGGTTTTTCAAGTGGAGATTTCAGGCGATTTGAGGCCTATTGTAGTCACGGAAATATCCTCGTCTAAGAACTAGACAGAAACATTCTCAGAAACTACTTTGTGATGTGTGTGTTCAACTCACGGAGTTTAACCTTCGTTTTCATAGAGCAGTTTGGAAACACTCTGTTTGTTAAGTCTGCAAGGGGATATTTAGACCTCTTTGAGGCCTCCCTTGGAAACGGGATTCCTCATTATACTGCTAGACAGATGAATTCCCAATAACTTCTTTGTGTTGTGTGTATTCAACTCACAGAGTTGAACTTTCCTTTACACAGAGCAGTTTGGAAACACTCCTTTTGTGGAAATTGCAAGTGGAGATTTCAAGCATTTTCGGCCAATCTTAGAAACCGAAACATCTTTGTATAAAAACTAGTCAGAATCATTCTCAGAAACTACTTTGTGATGTGTGCGTTCAACTCACAGAGTTTAACCTTTCTTTTTATAGAGCATTTTGGAAACACTCTGTTTGTTAAGTCTGCAAGGGGATATTTAGACTTCTTTGAGGCCTTCGTTGGAAACGGAATTTCTTCATATAAAGCTAGACAGATGAATTCTCAGTAACTTCTTTGTGTTGTTTGCATTCAACTCACAGGGTTGAACATTTCTTTCGACAGAGCAGATTTGAAACACACTTTTTCTGATTTTTACAAGTGGAGATTTCAAGCGATTTGGGGCCAATCTTAGAAACCGAAACATCTTTGTATAAAAAGTATACAGAATCATTCTCAGAAACTACTTTGTGATGTGTGCGTTCAACTCACAGAGTTTAACCTTTCTTTTCATAGAGCAGTTTGGAAACACTCTGTTTGTTAGGTCTGCAAGGTGATATTTAGACCTCTTTCAGGCCTTCGTTGGAAACGGAATTTCTTCATATAAAGCTAGACAGATGAATTCTCAGTAACTTCTATGTGTTGTGTGCATTCAAATCACAGAGTTGAACCTTTCTTTTGACAGAGCAGGTTTGAAGCACGCTTTTTCCGATTGTTACAAGTGGAGAATGCAAGCGATTTGAGGCCAATTGTAGTAAAGGAAATATCTTCGTTTAAATACTAGACAGAATCATTCTCAGAAACTACTTTGTGATGTGTGTGTTCAACTCACAGAGTTTAACGTTCCTTTTCATAGAGCACTTTGGAAACACTCTGTTTGTTAAGTCTGCAAGGGGATATTTAGACCTCTTTGAGGCCTTCGTTGGCAACGGGATTCCTTCAAATAAAGCTAGACAGATGAATTCTCAGTAACTTCTTTGTGTTGTGTGTATTCAACTCACAGAGTTCAACTTTCCTTTAGACAGAGCAGTTTGGAAACACTCTTTTTGTGGGTTTTTCAAGTGGAGATTTCAGGCGATTTGAGGCCTATTGTAGTCACGGAAATATCCTCGTCTAAGAACTAGACAGAAACATTCTCAGAAACTACTTTGTGATGTGTGTGTTCAACTCACAGAGTTTAACCTTTCTTTTCATAGAGCAGTTTGGAAACACTCTGTTTGTTAAATCTGCGAGGGGACATTTAGACCTCTTTGAGGCCTTCGTTGGAAACGGGAATTCTCAGTATACTGCTAGACAGATAAATTCCCAGTAACTTCTTTCTGTTGTGTGTATTCAACTCACAGAGTTGAAACACCTTTTAGACACAGCAGTTTGGAAACACTCTTTTTGTGGAATTTGCAAGTGGAGATTTCAAGCGATTTGAAGCCTATTTTAGAAATCGAAATATCTTTGTATAAAAACTACACAGAATCGTTCTCAGAAACTACTTTGTGATGAGTGCGTTCAACTCACAGAGTTTAACCTTTCTTTTCGTAGAGCAGTTTGGAAACACTCTGCTTGTTAAGTCTGCAAAGGGATATTCAGACCTATTTGAGGCCTTCGTTGGAAACAGGATTTCTTCATATAAAGCTAGACAGATGCATTCTCAGTAACTTCTTTGTGTTGTGTGTATTCAACTCACAGAGTTGAACATTTCTTTAGACAGAGCAGATTTGAAGCACTCTTTTTGTGTATTTTACAAGTGGAGATTTCAAGCGATTTGAGGCCAATTTTAGTAAAGGAGATATCTTCATTTAAAAACTAGACAGAATCATTCTCAGAAACTACTCTATGGTGTGGGCATTCAACTCACAGAGTTTCACCTTTCTTTTCATAGAGCAGTTTGGAAAGAGTCTGTTTGTTAAGTTTGGAAGAGGATATTTGGATCACTTTGAGGCCTTCGTTGGAAACGGGATTTCTCAGTATACTGCTAGACAGATAAATTCCCAGTAACTTCTTTGTGTTGTGTGTATTCAACTGACAGAGTTGAAACATCTTTTAGACAAAGCAGTTTGGAAACACTCTTTTTGTGGAATTTGCAAGTGGAGATTTCAAGCGATTTGGGGCCAATCTTAGAAATCGAAATATCTTTGTTTAAAAACTAGACAGAATCATTCTCAGAAACTACTTTGTGATGTGTCCGTTCATCTCAGAGTTTAACCTTTCTTTTCATAGAGCAGTTTGGAAACACTCTGTTTGTTAAGTCTGCAAGGGGTTATTTAGATCTCTTTGAGGCCTTCGTTGGAAACGGGATTTCTTCATATAAAGCTAGACAGATGAATTCTCAGTAACTTCTTTTTGTTGCGTGCATTCAACTCACAGAGTTGAACCTTTCTTTAGATAGAGCAGATTTCAAACACTCTTTTTCTGATTTTTACAAGTGGAGATTTCAAGCGATTTGAGGCCAATTGTAGTAAAGGAAATATCTTCGTTTAAAAACTAGACAGAATCATTCTCACAAACTATTTTGTGATGTGTGTGTTCAACTCACAGAGTTTAACCTTTCTTTTCATAGAGCAGTTAGGAAACACTCTGTTCGTTAAGTCTCCAAGGGGATATTTAGACCTCTATGAGGCCTTCGTTGGAAACGGGATTCCTTCATATAAAGCTAGACAGATGAATTCTCAGTAACTTCTTTCTGTTGTGTGTATTCAACTCACAGAGTTGAAATTTCCTTTAGACAGAGCAGTTTGGAAACACTCTTTTTTTGGAATTTGCAAGTGGAGATTTCAAGCGATTTGGGGCCAATCTTAGAAATCGAAATATCTTTGTATAAAAATTAGACAGAATCATTCTCAGAAAGTACTTTGTGATGTGTGTGTTCAACTCACAGAGTTTAACTTTTCTTTTCTTAGAGCAGTTTGGAAACACTCTGTTTGTTTAGTCTGCAAAGGGATATTTAGACTTGTTTGAGGCCTTCTTTGGAAACGGGATTTCTTCATATAAAACTAGACAGATGAATTCTCAGTAACTTCTTTGTGTTGTTTGTATTCAACTCACAGAGTTGAACCTTCCTTTCGACAGAGCAGATTTGAAACACTCTTTTTGTGGAATTTGCAAGTGGAGATTTCAAGCGATTTGGGGCCAATCTTAGAAATCGAAATATCTTTGTATAAAAACTAGACAGAATGATTCTCAGAAACTACTTTGTGATGTGTCCATTCAACTCACAGAGTTTAACCTTTCTTTTCATAGAGCAGTTTGGAAACACACTTTTTGTTCAGTCTGCAAAGGGATATTTAGACCTCTTTGAGGTCTTCGTTGGAAACGGGATTTCTTCATATGAAGCTAGACAGATGAATTCTCAGTAACTTCTTTGTGTTGTGTGTATTCAACTCACAGAGTTGAACCTTTCTTTAGACAGAGCAGATTTGAAACACTCTTTTTGTGTATTTTACAAGTGGAGATTTCAAGCGATTTGAGGCCAATTGTTGTAAAGGAGATATCTTGGTTTAAAGACTAGACAGAATCATTCTCAGAAACTGCTCTGTGGTGTGTGCATTCAACTCACAGTGTTTCACCTTTCTTTTCATAGAGCAGTTTGTAAGCACTCTGTTTGTTAAGTTTGGAAGAGGATATTTGCATAAATTTGAGGCCTTCGTTGGAAACGGGATTTCTCAGTATACTGCTAGACAGATAAATTCCCAGTAACTTCTTTGTGTTGTGTGTATTCAACTCACAGAGTTGAAACATCTTTTAGACACAGCAGTTTGGAAACACTCTTTTTGTGGAATTTGCAAGTGGAGATTTCAAGCGATTTGAGGCCAATCTTAGAAATCGAAATATCTTTGTATAAAAACTAGACAGAATCATTCTCAGAAACTACTTTGTGATGTGTGCGTTCAACTCACAGAGTTTAACCTTTCTTTTCATAGAGCAGTTTGGAAACACTCTTTTTGTTATGTCTGCAAAGGGATATTTAGACCTCTATGAGGCCTTCGTTGGAAACGGGATTCTTCACATAAAGCTAGACAGATGAATTCTCAGTAACTTCTTTGTGTTGTGTGTATTCAACTCACAGAGTTGAACCTTTCTTTAGAGAGAGCAGATTGGAAACACCCTTTTTGTGTATTTTAGAAGTGGAGATGTCAAGCGATTTGAGGCCAATTGTAGTAAAGGAGATATCTTCATTTAAAAACTAGACAGAATCATTCTCAGAAACTACTCTGTGGTGTGTGCATTCCACTCACAGAGTTCACCTTTCTTTTCATAGAGTAGTTTGGAAACAGTCTGTTTGTTAAGTTTGGAAGAGGATATTTGTATAAATTTGAGGCCTTCGTTGGAAACGGGATTTCTGAGTATAATGCTAGACAGATAAATTCCCAGTAACTTCTTTGTGTTGTGTGTATTCAACTCACAGAGTTGAAACATCTTTTAGACACAGCAGTTTGGAAACACACTGTTTGTTAAGTCTGCAAGGGGATATTTAGACCTCTTTGAGGCGTTCGTTGGAAACGGGATTTCTTCATATAAAGATAGACAGATGAATTCTCAGTAACTTCTTTGTGTTGTGTGTATTCAACTCACAGAGTTGAACCTTCCTTTAGACAGAGCAGTTTGGCAACACTCTTTTTGTGGAATTTGCAAGTGGAGATTTCATGCGATTTGGGGCCAATCTTTGAAATCGAAATATCTTTGTATAAAAACTAGACAGAATGATTCTCAGAAACTACTTTGTGATGTGTGCGTTCAACTCACAGAGTTTAAGCTTTCTTTTCATGGAGCAGTTTGGAAACACTCTTTTTGTTAAGTCTGCCAAGGGATATTTAGACCTCTTTGAGGCCTTCTTGGAAACGGGATTTCCTCATATGAAGCTAGACAGATGAATTCTCAGTAACTTCTTTGTGTTGTGTGTATTCAACTCACAGAGTTGAACCTTTCTTTAGACAGAGCAGATTTGAAACACTCTTTTTGTGGATTTTACAAGTGGAGATTTCAAGCGATTTGAGGCCAATTGTAGTAAAGGAGATATCTTCGTTTAAAAACTAGACAGAATCATTCTCAGAAACTACTCTGTGGTGTGTGCATTCAACTCACAGAGTTTCACCTTTCTTTTCATAGAGCAGTTTGGAAACACTCTGTTTGTTAAGTTTGGAGGAGGATATTTGGATCCCTTTGAGACCTTCGTTGGAAACGGCATTTCTCAGTATACTGCTAGACACATAAATTCCCAGTAACTCCTTTGTGTTGTGTGTATTCAACTCACAGAGTTGAAACATCTTTTAGACACAGCGGTTTGGAAACACTCTTTTTGTGGAATTTGCAAGTGGAGATTTCAAGCGATTTGAGGCCAATTGTAGGAAAGGAAATATCTTCGTTTAAAAACTAGACAGAAACATTCTCAGAAACTACTTTGTGATGTGTGTGTTCAACTCAGAGTTTAACCTTTCTTTTCATAGAGCAGTTTGGAAACACTCTGTTTGTTAAGTCTGCAAGGGTATATTTAGACCTCTTTGAGGCCTTCTTTGGAAAAGCGATTTCTCAGTATACTGCTAGACAGATGAATTCCCAATAACTACTTTGTGTTGTGTGTATTCAACTCACACAGTTGAAACTTCGTTTAGACAGAGCAGTTTGTAAACACTCTTTTTGTGGAATTTGCAAGTGGAGATTTCAAGCGATATGGGCCAATCTTAGAAATCGAAATATCTTTGTATAAAAACTAGACAGAATCATTCTCAGAAACTACTTTGTGATGTGTGCGTTCAACTCACAGAGTTTAACCTTTCTTTTCATAGAGCATTTTGGAAACACTCTGTTTGTTAAGTCTGCAAAGGGATATTTAGACCTGTTTGAGGCCTTCGTTGGAAACGGGTTTTCTTCATATAAAGCTAGACAGATGAATTCTCATTAACTTCTTTGTGTTGTGTGTATTCAACTCACAGAGTTGAACCTTTCTTTAGACAGAGCATATTTGAAACACTCCTTTGGGTATTTTACAAGTGGAGATTTCAAGCGATTTGAGGCCAATCTTTGATATCGAATTATCTTTGCATAAAAACTAGACAGAATCATTCTCAAAAACTTCTTTGTGATGTGTGCGTTCAACTCACAGAGTTTAACATTTCTTTTCATAGAGCAGTTTGGAAACACTCTTTTTGTTAAGTCTGCAAAGGAATATTTAGACCTGTTTGAGGCCTTCGTTGGAAACGGGATTTCTTCATATGAAGCTAGACAGATAAATTCTCAGTAACTACTTTGTGTTGTGTGTATTCAAGTCACAGAGTTGAAACTTTCTTTAGACAGAGCAGATTTGAAACACTCTATTTGTGGATTTTACAAGTGGAGATTTCAAGCGATTTGAGGCCAATTGTACTAAAGGAGATATCTTCGTTGAAAAACTAGACAGAATCATTCTCAGAAACTACTCTGTGGTGTGTGCGTTCAACTCACAGAGGTTCACCTTTCTTTTCATAGAGCAGTTTGGAAACACTCTGTGTGTCAAGTTTGGAAGAGGATATTTGGATCAGTTTGAGGCCTTCGTTGGAAACGGGATTTTTCAGTATACTGCTAGACACATAAATTCCCAGTAACTCCTTTGTGTTGTGTGTATTCAACTCACAGAGTTGAAACATCTTTTAGACACAGCAGTTTGGAAACACTCTTTCTGTGGAATTTGCAAGTGGAGATTTCAAGCGATATGGGGCCAATCTTAGAAATCGAAACATCTTTGTATAAAAACTAGACAGAATCATTCTCAGAAACTACTTTGTGATGTGTGTGTTCAACTCCCAGAGTTTAACCTTTCTTTTAATAGAGCAGTTTGGAAACACTCTGTTTGTTTAGTCTGCAAGGGGATATATAGACCTCTTCGAGGCCTTCGTTGGAAACGGGATTTCTTCATATAAAGCTAGACAGATGAATTCTCAGTAACAGCTTTGTGTTGTGTGTATTCAACTCACAGAGTTGAACCTTCCTTTAGACAAAGCAGTTTGGCAACACTCTTTTTGTGGAATTTGCAAGTGGAGATTTCAAGTGATTTGGGGCCACTATTAGAAATCGAAATATCTTTGTATAAAAACTAGACAGAATCATCCTCAGAAACTACTTTGTGATGTGTGCGTTCAACTCACAGAATTTAACCTTTCTTTTCATAGAGCAGTTTGGAAACACTCTGTTTGTTAAGTCTGCAAAGGGATATTTAGACCTATTTGAGGCCTTCGTTGGAAACGGGATTTCTTCATATAAAGCTAGACAGATGAATTCTCAGTAACTTCTTTGTGTTGTGTGTATTCAACTCACAGAGTTGAACCTTTCTTTAGACAGAGCAGATTTGAAACACTCTTTTTGTGGGTTTTTCAAGTGGAGATTTCAGGCGATTTGAGGCCTATTGTAGTCACGGAAATATCCTCGTCTAAGAACTAGACAGAAACATTCTCAGAAACTACTTTGTGATGTGTGTGTTCAACTCACAGAGTTTAACCTTTCTTTTCATAGAGCAGTTTGGAAACACTCTGTTTGTTAAATCTGCAAGGGGACATTTAGACCTCTTTGAGGCCTTCGTTGGAAACGGGAATTCTCAGTATACTGCTAGACACATAAATTCCCAGTAACTCCTTTGTGTTGTGTGTATTCAACTCACAGAGTTGAAACATCTTTTAGACACAGCAGTTTGGAAACACTCTTTTTGTGGAATTTGCAAGTGGAGATTTCAAGCGATTTGAGGCCAATTGTAGGAAAGGAAATATCTTCGTTTAAAAACTAGACAGAAACATTCTCAGAAACTACTTTGTGAAGTGTGTGTTTAACTCCCAGAGTTTAACCTTTCTTTTCATAGAGCAGTTTGGAAACTCTCTGTTTCATTAGTCTGCAAGGGGATATATATACCTCTTTGAGGCCTTCGTTGGAAACGGGATTTCTTCATATAAAGCTAGACAGATGAATTCTCAGTAACATCTTTGTGTTGTGTGTATTCAACTCACAGATTTGAACCCTCTTTAAGACAGAGCAGTTTGGCAACACTTTTTTGTGGAATTTGCAAGGGGAGATTTCAAGTGATTTGGGGCCAATCTTAGAAATCGAAATATCTTTGTATAAAAACTAGACAGAATCATCCTCAGAAACTACTTTGTGATGTGTGTGTTCAACTCACATAGTTTAACCTTTCTTTTCATAGAGCAGTTTGGAAACACTCTGTTTGTTAAGTCTGCAAAGGGTTATTTAGACCTATTTGAGGCCTTCGTTGGAAAGGGGATTTCTTCATATAAAGCTAGACAGATGAATTCTCAGTAAGTTCTTTGTGTTGTGTGTATTCAATTCACAGAATTGAAACTTTCTTTAGACAGACCAGATTTGAAACACTCTTTTTGTGGGTTTTTCAAGTGGAGATTTCAGGCGATTTGAGGCCTATTGAAGTCACGGAAATATCTTCGTCTAAGAACTAGACAGAAACATTCTCAGAAACTACTTTGTGATGTGTGTGTTCAACTCACAGAGTTTAACCTTTCTTTTCATAGAGCAGTTTGGAAACACTCTGCTTGTTAAATGTGCAAGGGGACATTTAGACCTCTTTGTGGCCTTCGTTGGAAACGGGATTTGGCAGTATACTGCTAGACAGATGAATTCCCAATAACTACTTTGTGTTGTGTGTATTCAACTCACACATTTGAATCCTCCTTTAGACAGAGCAGTTTGGAAACACTCTTTTTGTGGAATTTGCAAGTGGAGATTTCAAGCGATACGGGGCCAATCTTAGAAATGGAAACATCTTTGTATAAAAACAAGACAGAATCATTCTCAGAAACTTCTTTGTGATGTGTGTGTTCAACTCCCAGAGTTTAACCTTTCTTTTCATAGAGCAGTTTGGAAACACTCTGTTTGTTTAGTCTGCAAGGGGATATATAGACCTCTTTGAGGTCTTCGTTGGAAAAGGGTTTTCTTCATATAAAGCTAGACAGATGAATTCTCAGTAAGTTCTTTCTGTTGTGTGTATTCAACTCACAGAGTTGAACCTTTCTTTAGATAGAGCAGTTTGGAAACAGTCTTTTTGTGGAATTTTCAAGTGGAGATTTCAAGCGAATTGGGACCAATCTAAAAATCGAAATATCTTTGTATAAAAACTAGACAGAATCATTCTCAGAAACTACTTTGTGATGTGTGTGTTCAACTCCCAGAGTTTAACCTTTCTTTTAATAGAGCAGTTTGGAAACACTCTGTTTGTTTAGTCTGCAAGGGGATATATAGACCTCTTCGAGGCCTTCGTTGGAAACGGGATTTCTTCATATAAAGCTAGACAGATGAATTCTCAGTAACATCTTTGTGTTGTGTGTATTCAACTCACAGAGTTGAACCTTCCTTTAGACAAAGCAGTTTGGCAACACTCTTTTTGTGGAATTTGCAAGTGGAGATTTCAAGTGATTTGGGGCCACTATTAGAAATCGAAATATCTTTGTATAAAAACTAGACAGAATCATCCTCAGAAACTACTTTGTGATGTGTGCGTTCAACTCACAGAATTTAACCTTTCTTTTCATAGAGCAGTTTGGAAACACTCTGTTTGTTAAGTCTGCAAAGGGATATTTAGACCTATTTGAGGCCTTCGTTGGAAACGGGATTTCTTCATATAAAGCTAGACAGATGAATTCTCAGTAACTTCTTTGTGTTGTGTGTATTCAACTCACAGAGTTGAACCTTTCTTTAGACAGAGCAGATTTGAAACACTCTTTTTGTGGGTTTTTCAAGTGGAGATTTCAGGCGATTTGAGGCCTATTGTAGTCACGGAAATATCCTCGTCTAAGAACTAGACAGAAACATTCTCAGAAACTACTTTGTGATGTGTGTGTTCAACTCACAGAGTTTAACCTTTCTTTTCATAGAGCAGTTTGGAAACACTCTGTTTGTTAAATCTGCAAGGGGACATTTAGACCTCTTTGAGGCCTTCGTTGGAAACGGGAATTCTCAGTATACTGCTAGACACATAAATTCCCAGTAACTCCTTTGTGTTGTGTGTATTCAACTCACAGAGTTGAAACATCTTTTAGACACAGCAGTTTGGAAACACTCTTTTTGTGGAATTTGCAAGTGGAGATTTCAAGCGATTTGAGGCCAATTGTAGGAAAGGAAATATCTTCGTTTAAAAACTAGACAGAAACATTCTCAGAAACTACTTTGTGAAGTGTGTGTTTAACTCCCAGAGTTTAACCTTTCTTTTCATAGAGCAGTTTGGAAACTCTCTGTTTCATTAGTCTGCAAGGGGATATATATACCTCTTTGAGGCCTTCGTTGGAAACGGGATTTCTTCATATAAAGCTAGACAGATGAATTCTCAGTAACATCTTTGTGTTGTGTGTATTCAACTCACAGATTTGAACCCTCTTTAAGACAGAGCAGTTTGGCAACACTTTTTTGTGGAATTTGCAAGGGGAGATTTCAAGTGATTTGGGGCCAATCTTAGAAATCGAAATATCTTTGTATAAAAACTAGACAGAATCATCCTCAGAAACTACTTTGTGATGTGTGTGTTCAACTCACAGAGTTTAACCTTTCTTTTCATAGAGCAGTTTGGAAACACTCTGTTTGTTAAGTCTGCAAAGGGTTATTTAGACCTATTTGAGGCCTTCGTTGGAAAGGGGATTTCTTCATATAAAGCTAGACAGATGAATTCTCAGTAAGTTCTTTGTGTTGTGTGTATTCAATTCACAGAATTGAAACTTTCTTTAGACAGACCAGATTTGAAACACTCTTTTTGTGGGTTTTTGAAGTGGAGATTTCAGGCGATTTGAGGCCTATTGAAGTCACGGAAATATCTTCGTCTAAGAACTAGACAGAAACATTCTCAGAAACTACTTTGTGATGTGTGTGTTCAACTCACAGAGTTTAACCTTTCTTTTCATAGAGCAGTTTGGAAACACTCTGCTTGTTAAATCTGCAAGGGGACATTTAGACCTCTTTGTGGCCTTCGTTGGAAACGGGATTTGGCAGTATACTGCTAGACAGATGAATTCCCAATAACTACTTTGTGTTGTGTGTATTCAACTCACACATTTGAATCCTCCTTTAGACAGAGCAGTTTGGAAACACTCTTTTTGTGGAATTTGCAAGTGGAGATTTCAAGCGATACGGGGCCAATCTTAGAAATGGAAACATCTTTGTATAAAAACAAGACAGAATCATTCTCAGAAACTTCTTTGTGATGTGTGTGTTCAACTCCCAGAGTTTAACCTTTCTTTTCATAGAGCAGTTTGGAAACACTCTGTTTGTTTAGTCTGCAAGGGGATATATAGACCTCTTTGAGGTCTTCGTTGGAAAAGGGTTTTCTTCATATAAAGCTAGACAGATGAATTTTCAGTAAGTTCTTTCTGTTGTGTGTATTCAACTCACAGAGTTGAACCTTTCTTTAGATAGAGCAGTTTGGAAACAGTCTTTTTGTGGAATTTTCAAGTGGAGATTTCAAGCGAATTGGGACCAATCTAAAAATCGAAATATCTTTGTATAAAAAGTAGACAGAATCATTCTCAGAAACTACTTTGTGATGTGTGTGTTCAACTCCCAGAGTTTAACCTTTCTTTTAATAGAGCAGTTTGGAAACACTCTGTTTGTTTAGTCTGCAAGGGGATATATAGACCTCTTCGAGGCCTTCGTTGGAAACGGGATTTCTTCATATAAAGCTAGACAGATGAATTCTCAGTAACATCTTTGTGTTGTGTGTATTCAACTCACAGAGTTGAACCTTCCTTTAGACAAAGCAGTTTGGCAACACTCTTTTTGTGGAATTTGCAAGTGGAGATTTCAAGTGATTTGGGGCCACTATTAGAAATCGAAATATCTTTGTATAAAAACTAGACAGAATCATCCTCAGAAACTACTTTGTGATGTGTGCGTTCAACTCACAGAATTTAACCTTTCTTTTCATAGAGCAGTTTGGAAACAGTCTGTTTGTTAAGTCTGCAAAGGGATATTTAGACCTATTTGAGGCCTTCGTTGGAAACGGGATTTCTTCATATAAAGCTAGACAGATGAATTCTCAGTAACTTCTTTGTGTTGTGTGTATTCAACTCACAGAGTTGAACCTTTCTTTAGACAGAGCAGATTTGAGACACTCTTTTTGTGGGTTTTTCAAGTGGAGATTTCAGGCGATTTGAGGCCTATTGTAGTCACGGAAATATCCTCGTCTAAGAACTAGACAGAAACATTCTCAGAAACTACTTTGTGATGCGTGTGTTCAACTCACAGAGTTTAACCTTTCTTTTCATAGAGCAGTTTGGAAACACTCTGTTTGTTAAATCTGCAAGGGGACATTTAGACCTCTTTGAGGCCTTCGTCGGAAACGGGAATTCTCAGTATACTGCTAGACACATAAATTCCCAGTAACTCCTTTGTGTTGTGTGTATTCAACTCACAGAGTTGAAACATCTTTTAGACACAGCAGTTTGGAAACACTCTTTTTGTGGAATTTGCAAGTGGAGATTTCAAGCGATTTGAGGCCAATTGTAGGAAAGGAAATATCTTCGTTTAAAAACTAGACAGAAACATTCTCAGAAACTACTTTGTGAAGTGTGTGTTTAACTCCCAGAGTTTAACCTTTCTTTTCATAGAGCAGTTTGGAAACTCTCTGTTTCATTAGTCTGCAAGGGGATATATATACCTCTTTGAGGCCTTCGTTGGAAACGGGATTTCTTCATATAAAGCTAGACAGATGAATTCTCAGTAACATCTTTGTGTTGTGTGTATTCAACTCACAGATTTGAACCCTCTTTAAGACAGAGCAGTTTGGCAACACTTTTTTGTGGAATTTGCAAGGGGAGATTTCAAGTGATTTGGGGCCAATCTTAGAAATCGAAATATCTTTGTATAAAAACTAGACAGAATCATCCTCAGAAACTACTTTGTGATGTGTGTGTTCAACTCACAGAGTTTAACCTTTCTTTTCATAGAGCAGTTTGGAAACACTCTGTTTGTTAAGTCTGCAAAGGGTTATTTAGACCTATTTGAGGCCTTCGTTGGAAAGGGGATTTCTTCATATAAAGCTAGACAGATGAATTCTCAGTAAGTTCTTTGTGTTGTGTGTATTCAATTCACAGAATTGAAACTTTCTTTAGACAGACCAGATTTGAAACACTCTTTTTGTGGGTTTTTGAAGTGGAGATTTCAGGCGATTTGAGGCCTATTGAAGTCACGGAAATATCTTCGTCTAAGAACTAGACAGAAACATTCTCAGAAACTACTTTGTGATGTGTGTGTTCAACTCACAGAGTTTAACCTTTCTTTTCATAGAGCAGTTTGGAAACACTCTGCTTGTTAAATCTGCAAGGGGACATTTAGACCTCTTTGTGGCCTTCGTTGGAAACGGGATTTGGCAGTATACTGCTAGACAGATGAATTCCCAATAACTACTTTGTGTTGTGTGTATTCAACTCACACATTTGAATCCTCCTTTAGACAGAGCAGTTTGGAAACACTCTTTTTGTGGAATTTGCAAGTGGAGATTTCAAGCGATACGGGGCCAATCTTAGAAATGGAAACATCTTTGTATAAAAACAAGACAGAATCATTCTCAGAAACTTCTTTGTGATGTGTGTGTTCAACTCCCAGAGTTTAACCTTTCTTTTCATAGAGCAGTTTGGAAACACTCTGTTTGTTTAGTCTGCAAGGGGATATATAGACCTCTTTGAGGTCTTCGTTGGAAAAGGGTTTTCTTCATATAAAGCTAGACAGATGAATTTTCAGTAAGTTCTTTCTGTTGTGTGTATTCAACTCACAGAGTTGAACCTTTCTTTAGATAGAGCAGTTTGGAAACAGTCTTTTTGTGGAATTTTCAAGTGGAGATTTCAAGCGAATTGGGACCAATCTAAAAATCGAAATATCTTTGTATAAAAAGTAGACAGAATCATTCTCAGAAACTACTTTGTGATGTGTGCGTTCAACTCAAAGAGTTTAACCTTTCTTTTCATAGAGCAGTTTGGAAACACTCTGTTTGTTAAGTCTGCAAAGGGATATTAAGACCTATTTGAGGCCTTCGTTGGAAACGGGATTTCTTCATATAAAGCTAGACAGATGAATTCTCAGTAACATCTTTGTGTTGTGTGTATTCAACTCACAGAGTTGAACCTTCCTTTAGACAGAGCAGTTTGGCAACACTCTTTTTGTGGAATTTGCAAGTGGAGATTTCAAGTGATTTGGGGCCACTATTAGAAATCGAAATATCTTTGTATAAAAACTAGACAGAATCATCCTCAGAAACTACTTTGTGATGTGTGCGTTCAACTCACAGAGTTTAACCTTTCTTTTCATAGAGCAGTTTGGAAACACTCTGTTTGTTAAGTCTGCAAAGGGATATTTAGACCTATTTGAGACCTTCGTTGGAAACGGGATTTCTTCATATAAAGCTAGACAGATGAATTCTCAGTAACTTCTTTGTGTTGTGTGTATTCAACTCACAGAGTTGAACCTTTCTTTAGACAGAGCAGATTTGAGACACTCTTTTTGTGGGTTTTTCAAGTGGAGATTTCAGGCGATTTGAGGCCTATTGTAGTCACGGAAATATCCTCGTCTAAGAACTAGACAGAAACATTCTCAGAAACTACTTTGTGATGCGTGTGTTCAACTCACAGAGTTTAACCTTTCTTTTCATAGAGCAGTTTGGAAACACTCTGTTTGTTAAATCTGCAAGGGGACATTTAGACCTCTTTGAGGCCTTCGTCGGAAACGGGAATTCTCAGTATACTGCTAGACACATAAATTCCCAGTAACTCCTTTGTGTTGTGTGTATTCAACTCACAGAGTTGAAACATCTTTTAGACACAGCAGTTTGGAAACACTCTTTTTGTGGAATTTGCAAGTGGAGATTTCAAGCGATTTGAGGCCAATTGTAGGAAAGGAAATATCTTCGTTTAAAAACTAGACAGAAACATTCTCAGAAACTACTTTGTGAAGTGTGTGTTTAACTCCCAGAGTTTAACCTTTCTTTTCATAGAGCAGTTTGGAAACTCTCTGTTTCATTAGTCTGCAAGGGGATATATATACCTCTTTGAGGCCTTCGTTGGAAACGGGATTTCTTCATATAAAGATAGACAGATGAATTCTCAGTAACTTCTTTGTGTTGTGTGTATTCAACTCACAGAGTTGAACCTTTCTTTAGACAGAGCAGATTTGAAACACTCTTTTTGTGGATTTTACAAGTGGAGATTTCAAGCGATTTGAGGCCAATTGTAGTAAAGGAGATATCTTCGTTTAAAAACTAGACAGAATCATTCTCAGAAACTACTCTGTGGTGTGTGCATTCAACTCACAGAGTTTCACCTTTCTTTTCATAGAGCAGTTTGGAAACACGCTGTTTGTTAAGTTTGGAAGAGGATATTTGGATCCCCTTGAGACCTTCGTTGGAAAAGGGATTTCTCAGTATACTGCTAGACACATAAATTCCCAGTAACTTCTTTGTGTTGTGTGTATTCAACTCACAGAGTTGAAACATCTTTTAGACACAGCAGTTTGGCAACACTCTTTTTGTGGAATTTGCAAGTGGAGATTTCAAGCGATTTGAGGCCAATCTTAGAAATCGAAATATCTTTGTATAAAAACTAGACAGAATCATTCTCAGAAACTACTTTGTGATGTGTGCGTTCAACTCACAGAGTTTAACCTTTCTTTTCATAGAGCAGTTTGGAAACACTCTCTTTGTTAAGTCTGCAAAGGGATATTTAGACCTATTTGAGGCCTTCGTTGGAAACGGGATTTCTTCATATAAAGCTAGACAGATGAATTCTCAGTAACTTCTTTGTGTTGTGTGTATTCAACTCACAGAGTTGAACCTTTCTTTAGACAGAGCAGATTTGAAACACTCTTTTTGTGGATTTCACAAGTGGAGATTTCAAGAGATTTGAGGCCAATTGTAGTAAAGGAGATATCTTCGTTTAAAAACTAGACAGAAACATTCTCAGAAACTACTCTGTGGTGTGTGCATTCAACTCACAGAGTTTCACCTTTCTTTTCATTAAGCAGTTTGGAAACACTCTGTTTGTTAAGTCTGCAAGGGGATATTTAGACATCTTTGAGGCCTTCGTTGGAAACGGGATTTCTCAGTATACTGCTAGACAGATGAATTCCCAATAACTACTTTGTGTTGTGTGTATTCAACTCACACAGTTGAACCTTCCTTTAGACAGAGCAGTTTGGAAACACTCTTTTTGTGGAATTTGCAAGTGGAGATTTCAAGCGATATGGGGCCAATCTTAGAAATCGTAACATCTTTGTATAAAAACTAGACAGAATCATTCTCAGAAACTACTTTGTGATGTGTGTGTTCAACTCACAGAGGTTAACCTTTCTTTTCATAGAGCAGTTTGGAAACACTCTCTTTGTTAAGTCTGCAAGGGGATATTTAGACCTCTTTGAGGCCTTCGTTGGAAACGGGATTTCTTCATATAAAGATAGAGAGATGAATTCCCAGTAACTTCTTTGTGTTGTGTGTATTCAACTCACAGAGTTGAACCTTCCTTTAGACAGAGCAGTTTGGCAACACTCTTTTTGTGGAATTTGCAAGTGGAGATTTCAAGCGATTTGGGGCCAATCTTAGAAATCGAAATATCTTTGCATAAAAACTAGACAGAATCATTCTCAGAAACTACTTTGTGATGTGTGCGTTCCACTCACAGAGTTTAACCTTTCTTTTCATAGAGCAGTTTGGAAACATTCTGTTTGGTAAGTCTGCAAAGGGATATTTAGACCTATTTGAGGTCTTCGTTAGAAACGGGATTTCTTCATATAAAGCTAGAGAGATGAATTCTCAGTAACTTCTTTGTGTTGTGTGTATTCAACTCACAGAGTTGAACCTTTCTTTAGACAGAGCAGATTTGAAACACTCTTTTTGTGGATTTTACAAGTGGAGATTTCAAGCGATTTGAGGCCAATTGTAGTAAAGGAGATATCTTCGTTTAAAAACTAGACAGAATCATTCTCAGAAACTACTCTGTGGTGTGTGCATTCAACTGACCGAGTTTCACCTTTCTTTTCATAGAGCAGTTTGGAAACACTCTGTTTGTTAAGTTTGGAAGAGGATATTTGGATCCCTTTGAGACCTTCGTTGGAAAAGGGATTTCTCAGTATACTGCTAGACACATAAATTCCCAGTAACTTCTTTGTGTTGTGTGTATTCAACTCACAGAGTTGAAACATCTTTTAGACACAGCAGTTTGGAAACACTCTTTTTGTGGAATTTGCAAGTGGACATTTCAAGCGATATGGGGCCAATCTTAGAAATCGAAACATCTTTGTATAAAAACTAGACAGAATCATTCTCAGAAACTACTTTGTGATGTGTGTGTTCAACTCACAGAGTTTAACCTTTCTTTTCATAGAGCAGTTTGGAAACACTCTGTTTGTTAAGTCTGCAAGGGGATATTTAGACCTCTTTGAGGCCTTCGTTGGAAATGGGATTTCTTCATATAAAGATAGACAGACGAATTCTCACTAAGTTCTTTGTGTTGTGTGTATTCAACTCACAGTGTTGAACCTTCCTTTAGACAGAGCAGTTTGGAAACACTCTTTTTGTGGAATTTGCAAGTGGAGATTTCAAGCGATTTGGGGCCAATCTTAGAAATCGAAATATCTTTGTATAAAAACTAGACAGAATCATTCTCAGAAACTACTTTGTGATGTTTGCGTTCAACGCACAGAGTTTAACCTTTCTTTTCATAGAGCAGTTTGGAAACAATCTTTTTGTTAAGTCAGCAAAGGGGTATTTTGACCTGTTTGAGGCTTTCGTTGGAAAACGGATTTCTTCATATAAAGGTAGACAGATGAATTCTCCGTAACTTCTTTGTGTTGTGTGTATTCAACTCACAGAGTTGAAACTTTCTTTAGACAGAGCAGATTTGAAACACTCTTTTCGTGTATTTTACAAGTGGAGATTTCAAGCGATTTGAGGCCAATTGTAGTAAAGGAGATATCTTCGTTTAAAAACTAGACAGAATCATTCTCAGAAACTACTCTGTGGTGTGTGCATTCAAGTCACAGAGTTTCACCTTTCTTTGCATAGAGCAGTTTGGAAACACTCTGTTTGTTAAGTTTGGAAGAGGATATTTGGATCACTTTGAGGCCTTCGTTGGAAACGGCATTTCTGAGTATACTGCTAGACAGATAAATTCCCAGTAACTTCTTTGTGTTGTGTGTATTCAACTCAGAGATTTGAAATATCTTTTAGACACAGCAGTTTGGAAACACTCTTTTTGTGGAATTTGCAAGTGGGGATTTCAAGCGATTTGAGGCCTATCTTAGAAATCGAAATATCTTTCTATAAAAACTAGACAGAATCATTCTCAGAAACTACTTTGTGATATGTGCGTTTAATTCACAGAGTTTAACATTTCTTTTCATAGAGCCGATGGAAACACTCTGTTTGTTAAATCAGCAAAGGGATATTTCGGCCCATTTGAGGCCTTCGTTGGAAACGGGATTTCTTCATATAAAGCTAGACAGATGAATTCTCAGTAACTTCTTTGTGTTGTGTGTATTCAACTCACAGAGTTGAACCCTCCTTTAGACAGAGCAGTTTGGCAACACTTTTTTGTGGAATTTGCAAGGGGAGATTTCAAGTGATTTGGGGCCAATCTTAGAAATCGAAATATCTTTGTATAAAAACTAGACAGAATCATCCTCAGAAACTACTTTGTGATGTGTGCGTTCAACTCACAGAGTTTAACCTTTCTTTTCATACAGCAGTTTGGAAACACTCTGTTTGTTAAGTCTGCAAAGGGTTATTTAGACCTATTTAAGGCCTTCGTTGGAAACGGGATTTCTTCATATAAAGCTAGACAGATGAATTCTCAGTAAGTTCTTTGTGTTGTGTGTATTCAATTCACAGAGTTGAAACTTTCTTTAGACAGACCAGATTTCAAACACTCTTTTTGTGGGTTTTTCAAGTGGAGATTTCAGGCGATTTGAGGCCAATTGAAGTCACGGAAATATCTTCGTCTAAGAACTAGACAGAAACATTCTCAGAAACTACTTTGTGATGTGTGTGTTCAACTCACAGAGTTTAACCTTTCTTTTCATAGAGCAGTTTGGAAACACTCTGCTTGTTAAATCTGCAAGGGGAAATTTAGACCTCTTTGTGGCCATCGTTGGAAACGGGATTTGGCAGTATACTGCTAGACAGATGAATTCCCAATAACTACTTTGTGTTGTGTGTATTCAACTCACACATTTGAATCCTCCTTTAGACAGAGCAGTTTGGAAACACTCTTTTTGTGGAATTTGCAAGTGGAGATTTCAAGCGATACGGAGCCAATCTTAGAAATGGAAACATCTTTGTATAAAAACAAGACAGAATCATTCTCAGAAACTTCTTTGTGATGTGTGTGTTCAACTCCCAGAGTTTAACCTTTCTTTTCATAGAGCAGTTTGGAAACACTCTGTTTGTTTAGTCTGCAAGGGGATATATAGACCTCTTTGAGGTCTTCGTTGGAAAAGGGATTTCTTCATATAAAGCTAGACAGATGAATTCTCAGTAAGTTCTTTCTGTTGTGTTTATTCAACTCACAGAGTTGAACCTTTCTTTAGATAGAGCAGTTTGGAAACAGTCTTTTTGTGGAATTTTCAAGTGGAGATTTCAAGCGAATTGGGACCAATCTAAAAATCGAAATATCTTTGTATAAAAACTAGACAGAATCATTCTCAGAAACTACTTTGTGATGTGTGCGTTCAACTCAAAGAGTTTAACCTTTCTTTTCATAGAGCAGTTTGGAAACACTCTGTTTGTTAAGTCTACAAAGGGATATTAAGACCTATTTGAGGCCTTCGTTGGAAACGGGATTTCTTCATATAAAGCTAGACAGATGAATTCTCAGTAACTTCTTTGTGTTGTGGGTATTCAACTCACAGAGTTGAACTTTTCTTTAGACAGAGCAGATTTGAAACACTCTTTTTGTGTATTTTACAAGTGGAGATTTCAAGCGATTTGAGGCCAATCTTAGAAATCGAATTATCTTTGTATGAAACTAGACTGAATCATTCTCAAAAACTACTTTGTGATGTGTGCGTTCAACTCACAGAGTTTAACCTTTCTTTTCATAGAGCAGTTTGGAAACACTCTTTTTGTTAAGTCTGCAAAGGGATATTTAGACCTGTTTGAGGCCTTCGTTGGAAATGGGATCTCTTCATATGAAGCTACACAGATAAATTCTCAGTAACTTCTTTGTGTTGTGTGTATTCAACTCACAGAGTTGAACCTTTCTTTTGACAGAGCAGATTTGAAACACTCTTTTTGTGGATTTTACAAGTGGAGATTTCAAGCGATTTGAGGCCAATTGTAGTAATGGAGATATCTTCGTTTAAAAACTAGACAGAATCATTCTCAGAAACTACTCTGTGGTGTGTGCATTCAACTCAGAGAAGTTCACCTTTCTTTTCATAGAGCAGTTTGGAAACACTCTGTTTGTTAAGTTTGGAAGAGGATATTTGGATCACTTTGAGCCCTTCGTTGGAAACAGGATTTCTCAGTATACTGCTAGACACATAAATTCCCAGTAACTTCTTTGTGTTGTGTGTATTCAACTCACAGAGTTGAAACATCTTTTAGACACAGCAGTTTGGAAACACTCTTTTTGTGGAATTTGCAAGTGGAGAATTCATGCGATTTGAGGCCAATCTTAGAAATCGAAATATCTTTGTATAAAAACTAGAGAGAATGATTCTCAGAAACTACTTTGTGATGTCTGTGTTCAACGCACAGAGTTTAAGCTTTCTTTCATAGAGCAGTTTGGAAACACTCTGTTTCTTAAGTCTGCAAGGGGATATTTAGACCTCTTTGAGGCCTTCGTTGGAAAAGGGAGTTCTTCATATAAAGATAGACAGATGAATTCTCAGTAACTTCTTTGTGTTGTGTGTATTCAACTCACAGAGTTGAACCTTCCTTTACACAGAGCAGTTTGGCAACACTCTTTTTGTGGAATTTGCAAGTGGAGATTTCAGGCGATTTGAGGCCAATTGTAGTAAAGGAAATATCTTCGTTTAAAAACTAGACAGAAACATTCTCAGAAACTAGTTTGTGATGTGTGTGTTCAACTCACAGAGTTTAACCTTTCTTTTCATAGAGCAGTTTGGAAACACTCTGTTTGTTAAGTCTGCAAGGGGATATCTAGACCTCTTTGAGGCCTTCGTTGGAAACGGGATTTCTTCATATAAAGATAGACAGATGAATTCTCAGTAACTTCTTTGTGTTGTGTGTATTCAACTCGCAGAGTTGAACCTTAGTTTAGACAGAGCAGTTTGGCAACACTCTTTTTGTTGAATTTGCAAGTGGAGATTTCAAGAGATTTGGGGCCAATCTTAGAAATCGAAATATCTTTGTATAAAAACTAGACAGAATCATTCTCAGAAACTACTTTGTGATGGGTGAGTTCAACTCACCGAGTTTAACCTTTCTTTTCATAGAACAGTTTGGAAACACTCTTTTTGTTAAGTCTGCAAAGGGATATTTAGACCTCTTTGAGGCCTTCGTTGGAAACGGGATTTCTTCATATGAAGCTAGACAGATGAATTCTCAGTAACTTCTTTGTGTTGTGTGTATTCAACTCATGGAGTTGAACCTTTCTTTAGACAGAGCAGATTTGAAACGCTCTTTTTGTGGATTTTACAAGTGGAGATTTCAAGCGATTTGAGGCCAATTGTAGTAAAGGAGATATCTTCGTTTAAAAACTAGACAGAATCATTCTCAGAAACTAGTTTGTGATGTGTGTGTTTTACTCACAGAGTTTAACCTTTCTATTCATAAAGCAGTTTGGAAACACTCTGTTTGTTCAGTCTGCAATCAGATATTTAGACCTCTTTGAGGCCTTCGTTGGAAACGGGATTTCTCAGTATACTGCTAGACAGTTGAATTCCCAATAACTACTTTGTGTTGTGTGTATTCAACCCACACAGTTGAACCTTCCTTTAGACAAAGCAGTTTGGAAACACTCTTTTTGTGGAGTTTGCAAGTGGAGATTTCAAGCCATATGGGGCCAATCTTAGAAATCGAAACATCTTTGTATAAAAACTAGACAGAATCACTCTCAGAAACTACTTTGTGATGTGAGCGTTCATCTCACAGAGTTTAACCTTTCTTTTCATAGAGCAGTTTGGAAACACTCTGTTTGTTAACTCTGCAAGGGGATATTTAGACCTCTTTGAGGCCTTCGTTGGAAACGGGATTTCTTCATATAAAGATAGACAGATGAATTCTCAGTAACTTCTTTGCATTGTGTGTATTCAACTCACAGAGTGGAACCTTTCTTTAGACAGAGCCGATTTGAAACACTCTTTTTGTGGATTTTACAAGTGGAGATTTCAAGCCATTTGAGGCCAATTGTAATAAAGGAGATATCCTCGTTTAAAAACTAGACAGAATCATTCTCAGAAACTACTTTGTGTTGTATGCGTTCCACTCACAGAGTTTAACCTTTCTTTTCATAGAGCAGTTTGGAAACACTCTGTTTGTTAAGTCTGCAAGGGGATATTTAGACCTCTTTAACGCCTTCGTTGGAAACGGGATTTCTTCATATACAGCTGGACACATGAATTCTCAGTAACTTCTTTGTGTTGTGTGTATTCAACTCACAGAGTTGAACCTTTCTTTAGACAGAGCAGATTTGAAACACTCTTTTTGTGGATTTTACAAGTGGAGATTTCAAGCGATTTGAGGCCAATTGTAGTAAAGGAAATATCCTCGTTTAAAAAGTAGACAGAATCATTCTCAGAAACTACTTTGTGATGTGTGGTTTCAACTCATAGAGTTTCACCTTTCTTTTCATAGAGCAGTTTGGAAACACTCTGTTTATTATGTTTGCAAGAGGATATTTGGACCACTTTGAGGCCTTCGTTGGAAACGGGATTTCTCAGTGTAATGCTAGACAGGTGAATTCCCAGTAACTTCTTTGTGTTGTGTCTATTCAACTCACAGAGTTGAACCTTCCCTTAGACAGAGCAGTTTGCAAACACTCTTTTTGTGGAATTTGCAAGTGGAGATTTCAAGCGATTTCAGGCCAATCTTAGAAAGGGAAATATCTTTGTATAAAAACTAGACAGAATTATTCTCAGAAACCACTTTGTGTTGTGTGCGTTCCACTCACAGAGTTTAACCTTTCTTTTCATAGAGCAGTTTGGAATCACTCTGTTTGTTAAGTCTGCAAGGGGATATTTAGACCTCTTTGACGCCTTCGTTGGAAACGGGATTTCTTCATATACAGCTAGACACATGAATTCCCAGTAACTTCTTTGTGTTGTGTGTATCGAACTCACAGAGTTGAACCTTTCTTTAGACAGAGCAGATTTGAAACACTCTTTCTGTGCATTTTACAAGTGGAGATTTCAAGCGATTTGAGGCCATTTGTAGTAAAGGATATATCCTCGTTTAAAAAGTAGACAGAATCATTCTCAGAAACTACTTTGTGATGTGTGCGTGCAACTCACAGAGTTTCACCTTTCTTTTCATAGAGCAGTTTGGAAACACTCTGTTTCTTAAGTTTGCAAGAGGATATTTGGACCACTTTGAGGCCTTCGTTGGAAACGGGATTTCTCAGTGTAATGCTAGACAGATGAATTCCCAGTAACTTCTTTGTGTTGTGTCTATTCAACTCACAGAGTTGAACCTTCCTTTAGAGCAGTTTGCAAACACTCTTTTTGTGGAATTTGCAAGTGGGGATTTCAAGCGATTTCAGGCCAATCTTAGAAAGGGAAATATCTTTGTATAAAAACTAGACAGAATCATTCTAAGAAATTCATTTGTGTTGTGTGCGTTCTACTCACAGAGTTCAACCTTTCTTTTCATAGAGCAGTTTGGAAACACTCTGTTTGTTAATCTGCAAGGGGATATTTAGACCTCTTTGACGCCTTCGTTGGAAACGGGATTTCTTCATATACAGCTAGACACATGAATTCTCAGTAACTTTTTTGTGTTGTGTGTATTCAACTCACAGAGTTGAACCTTTCTTTAGACAGAGCAGATTTGAAACACTCTTTCTGTGGATTTTACAAGTGGAGATTTCAAGCGATTTGAGGCCAATTGTAGTAAAGGATATATCCTCGTTTAAAAAGTATACAGAATCATTCTCAGAAACTACTTTGTGATGTGTGCCTTCCACTCACAGAGTTTAACCTTTCTTTTCATAGAGCAGTTTGGAAACACTCTGTTTGTTAAGTCTGCAAGGGGATATTTAGACCTCTTTGACGCCTTCGTTGTAAACGGGATTTCTTCATATACAGATAGACACATGAATTCTCAGTAACTACTTTGTGTTGTGTGTATTCAACTCACAGAGTTGAACCTTTCTTTAGACAGAGCAGATTTGAAACACTATTTTTGTGGATTTAACAAGTGGAGAATTCAAGCGATTTCAGGCCAATTGTAGTAAAGGAAATATCCTCGTTTGAAAACTAGACAGAATCATTCTCAGAAACTACTTTGTGATGTGTGGGTTCAACTCACAGGGTTTCACCTTTCTTTTCATAGAGCAGTTTGGAAACACTCTGTTTGTTAAGTTTGCAAGAGGATATGTGGACCACTTTGAGGCCTTCGTTGGAAACGGGATTTCTCAGTATACAGCTAGACAGATGAATTCCCAGTAACTTCTTTGTGTTGTGTCTATTCAACTCACAGAGTTGAACCTTCCTTTAGAGCAGTTTGCAAACACTCTTTTTGTGGAATTTGCAAGTGGGGATTTCAAGCGATTTCAGGCCAATCTTAGAAAGGGAAATATCTTTGTATAAAAACTAGACAGAATCATTCTAAGAAATTCATTTGTGTTGTGTGCGTTCTACTCACAGAGTTCAACCTTTCTTTTCATAGAGCAGTTTGGAAACACTCTGTTTGTTAATCTGCAAGGGGATATTTAGACCTCTTTGACGCCTTCGTTGGAAACGGGATTTCTTCATATACAGCTAGACACATGAATTCTCAGTAATTTTTTTGTGTTGTGTGTATTCAACTCACAGAGTTGAACCTTTCTTTAGACAGAGCAGATTTGAAACACTCTTTCTGTGGATTTTACAAGTGGAGATTTCAAGCGATTTGAGGCCAATTGTAGTAAAGGATATATCCTCGTTTAAAAAGTATACAGAATCATTCTCAGAAACTACTTTGTGATGTGTGCCTTCCACTCACAGAGTTTAACCTTTCTTTTCATAGAGCAGTTTGGAAACACTCTGTTTGTTTAGTCTGCAAGGTGATATTTAGACCTCTTTGACGCCTTCGTTGGAAACGGGATTTCTTCATATACACATAGACACATGAATTCTCAGTAACTACTTTGTGTTGTGTGTATTCAACTCACAGAGTTGAACCTTTCTTTAGACAGAGCAGATTTGAAACACTATTTTTGTGGATTTAACAAGTGGAGAATTCAAGCGATTTCAGGCCAATTGTAGTAAAGGAAATATCCTCGTTTGAAAACTAGACAGAATCATTCTCAGAAACTACTTTGTGATGTGTGGGTTCAACTCACAGGGTTTCACCTTTCTTTTCATAGAGCAGTTTGGAAACACTCTGTTTGTTAAGTTTGTAAGAGGATATGTGGACCACTTTGAGGCCTTCGTTGGAAACGGGATTTCTCAGTATACAGCTAGACAGATGAATTCCCAGTAACTTCTTTGTGTTGTGTCTATTCAACTCACAGAGCTGAACCTTCCTTTAGACAGAGCAGTTTGCAAACACTCTTTTTGTGGAATTTGCAAGTGGGGATGTCAAGCGATTTCGGGCCAATCTTAGAAAGGGAAATATCTTTGTATAGAAACTAGACAGAATCATTCTCAGAAACTACTTTGTGTTGTATGCGTTCCACTCACAGAGTTTAACCTTTCTTTTCATAGAGCAGTTTGGAAACACTCTGTTTGTTAAGACTGCAAGGGGATATTTAGACCTCTTTGACGCCTTCGTTGGAAACGGAATTTCTTCATATACAGCTAGACACATGAATTCTCAGTAACTTCTTTGTGTTGTGTGTATTGAACTCACAGAGTTGAACCTTTCTTTACACAGAGCAGATTTGAAACTTCCTTTCTGTGCATTTTACAAGTGGAGATTTCAAGCGATTTGAGGCCAATTGTAGTAAAGGATATATCCTCGTTTAAAAAGTAGACAGAATCATTCTCAGAAACTACTTTGTGATGTGTGCGTTCAATTCAGAGTTTCACCTTTCTTTTCATAGAGCAGTTTGGAAACACTCTGTTTCTTAAGTTTGCAAGAGGATATTTGGACCACTTTGAGGCCTTCTTTGGAAACGGGATTTCTCAGTGTAATGCTAGATAGATGAATTCCCAGTAACTTCTTTGTGTTGTGTCTATTCAACTCACAGAGTTGAACCTTCCTTTAGAGCAGTTTGGAAACACTCTTTTTGTGGAATTTGCAAGTGGGGATTTCAAGCGATTTCAGGCCAATCTTAGAAAGGGAAATATCTTTGTATAAAAACTAGACAGAATCATTCTAAGAAATTAATTTGTGTTGTGTGCGTTCTACTCACAGAGTTCAACCTTTCTTTTCATAGAGCAGTTTGGAAACACTCTGTGTGTTAATCTGCAAGGGGATATTTAGACCTCTTTGACGCCTTCGTTGGAAACGGGATTTCTTCATATACAGCTAGACACATGAATTCTCAGTAACTTCTTTGTGTTGTGTGTATTCAACTCACAGAGTTGAACCTTTCTTTAGACAGAGCAGATTTGAAACACTCTTTCTGTGGATTTTACAAGTGGAGATTTCAAGCGATTTGAGGCCAATTGTAGTAAAGGATATATCCTCGTTTAAAAAGTATACAGAATCATTCTCAGAAACTACTTTGTGATGTGTGCCTTCCACTAACAGAGTTTAACCTTTCTTTTCATAGAGCAGTTTGGAAACACTCTGTCTGTTAAGTCTGCAAGGGGATATTTAGACCTCTTTGACGCCTTCGTTGGAAAGGGGATTTCTTCATATACAGATAGACACATGAATTCTCAGTAACTACTTTGTGTTGTGTATATTCAACTCACAGAGTTGAACCTTTCTTTAGACAGAGCAGATTTGAAACACTATTTTTGTGGATTTAACAAGTGGAGAATTCAAGCGATTTCAGGCCAATTGTAGTAAAGGAAATATCCTCGTTTAAAAACTAGACAGAATCATTTTCAGAAACTACTTTGTGATGTGTGCATTCAACTCACAGGGTTTCACCTTTCTTTTCATAGAGCATTTTGGAAACACTCTGTTTGTTAAGTTTGCAAGAGGATATTTGGACCACTTTGAGGCCTTCGTTGTAAACAGGATTTCTCAGTATAATGCTAGACAGATGAATTCCCAGTAACTTCTTTGTGTTGTGTCTATTCAACTCACAGAGTTGAACCTTCCTTTAGAAAGAGCAGTTTGCAAACACTCTTTTTGTCGAATTTGCAAGTGGAGATTTCAAGCGATTTCAGGCCAATCTTAGAAAGGGAAATATCTTTGTATAAAAACTAGACAGAATCTTTCTTAGAAACTACTTTGTGTTGTGTGCGTTCCACTCACAGAGTATAACCTTTCTTTTCATAGAGCGGTTTGGAATCACTCTGTTTGTTAAGTCTGCAAGGGGATATTTAGACCTCTTTGACGCCTTCGTTGGAAACGGGATGTCTTCATATACAGCTAGACACATGAATTCTCAGTAACTTCTTTGTGTTGTGTGTATTCAACTCACAGAGTTGAACCTTTCTTTAGACAGAGCAGATTTGAAACACTCTTTCTGTGGATTTTACAAGTGGAGATTTCAAGCGATTTGAGGCCCTTTTGTAGTAAAGTATATATCCTCGTTTAAAAACTAGACAGAATCATTCTCAGAAACTACTCTGCGGTGTGTGCATTCAACTCACAGAGTTTAACCTTTCTTTTCATAGAGCAGTTTGGAAACACTCTGTTTGTTAAGTTTGGAAGAGGATATTTGGATCACTTTGAGGCGTTCATTGGAAACGGGATTTCTCAGTATACTGCTAGAAAGATAATTTCCAAGTAACTTCCATATGTTGAGTGTATTCAACTCACAGAGTTGAAACATCTTTTAGACACAGCAGTTTGGAAACACTCTTTTTGTGGAATTTGCAAGTGGAGATTTCAAGCGATATGGGGCCAATCTTAGAAATCGAAACATCCTTGTATAAAAATTAGACAGAATCATTCTCAGAAACTGCTTTGTGATGTGTGTGTTCAACTCACAGAGTTTAACTTTCTTTTCATAGAGCCGTTTGGAAACACTCTGTTTGTTAAGTCTGCAAAGGGATATTTAGACCTATTTGGGGCCTTCGTTGGAAACGGGATTTCTTCATATAAAGCTAGACAGATGAATTCTCAGTAACTTCTTTGTGTTGTGTGTATTCAACTCATAGAGTTGAACCTTTCTTTAGACAGAGCAGATTTGAAACACACTTTTTGTGGATTTTACAATTGGAGATTTCAGGCGATTTGAGGCCAATTGTAGTAAAGGAAATATATTCGTTTAAAAACTAGAGTGAAACATTCTCAGAAAATATTTTGTGATGTGTGTGTTCAACTCACAGAGTTTAACCTTTCTTTTCATAGAGCAGTTTGGAAACACTCTGTTTGTTAAGTCTGCAACGGGATATTTAGACCTCTTTGAGGACTTCGTTGGAAACGGGATTTCTCAGTATACTGCTAGACAGATGACTTCCCAATAACTACTTTGTGTTGTGTGTATTGAACTCACACAGTTGAACCGTCCTTTAGACAGTGCAGTTTGGAAACACTCTTTTTGTGGAATTTGCAAGTGGAGATTTCAAGCGATATGGGGCCAATCTTAGAAATAGAAACATCTTTGTATAAAAACTAGACAGAATCATTCTCAGAAACTACTTTGTGATGTGTGCGTTCAACTCACAGAGTTTAACCTTTCTTTTCATACAGCAGTTTGGAAACACACTTTTTGTTAAGTCTGCAAAGGGATATTTAGACCTGTTTGAGGCCTTCGTTGGAAACGGGATTTCTTCATATAAAGCTAGACAGATAAATTCCCAGTAACTTCTTTCTGTTGTGTGTATTCCACTAACAGAGTGTAAATATCTTTTAGACACAGCAGTTTGGAAACACTCTTTTTGTGGAATTTGCAAGTGGAGATTTCAAACGATTTGGGGCCAATCTTAGAAATCGAAATATCTTTGTATAAAAGCTAGACAGAATCATTCTCAGAAACTACTTTGTGATGTGTGCGTTCAACTCACAGAGATTAAACTTTCTTTTCATAGAGCACTTTGGAAACACTCTTTTTGTTAAGTCTGAAAAGGGATACTTAGGCCTGTTGGAGCCCTTCGTTGGTAACGGGATATCTTCATATAAAGGTAGTCAGATGAATTCTCAGTAACTTCTTCGTGTTGTGTGTATTCAACACACAGAGTTGAACCTTTCTTTAGACAGAGCAGATTTGAAACACTCTTTTTGTGTACTTTACAAGTGGAGATTTCAAGCGATTTGAGGCCAATTGTAGTAAAGGAGATACCTTCGTTCAAAAACTAGACAGAATCATTCTGAGAAACTACTCTGTGGTTTCCGCATTCAACTCCCAGAGTTTCACCTTTCTTTTCATAGAGCAGTTTCGAAACACTCTGTTTGTTAAGTTTGGAAGAGGATATTTGGATAACTTTGTGGCCTTCGTTGGAAACGGGATTTCTCAGTATACTGCTAGACAGATAAATTCCCAGTAACTTCTTTCTGTTGTGTGTATTCCACTCACAGAGTTGAAACTTATTTTAGACACAGCAGTTTGGAAACACTCCTTTTGTGGAATTTGCAAGTGGAGATTTCAAGCGATTTGGGGCCAATCTTAGAAATCGAAATATCTTTATATAAAAACTAGACAGAATCATTCCCAGAAACTACTTTGTGATGTGTGCGTTCAACTCACAGAGTTTAATCTCTCTTTTCATAGAGCAGTTTGGAAACACTCTGTTTGTTAAGTCTGCAAAGGGATATTTTGACCTATTTGAGGCCTTGGTTGGCAACGGGATTTCTTCATATTAAGCTAGACAGATGAATTCTCAGTAACTTCTTTGTGTTGTGTGTATTCACCTCACAGAGTTGAACCTTTCTTTAGACAGAGCAGATTTGAAACAGTCTTTTTGTGGATTTTACAAGTGGAGATTTCAGGCGATTTGAGGCCAATTGTAGTAAAGGAAATATCTTCGTTTAAAAACTAGAGAGAAACATTCTCAGAAACTACTTTGTGATGTGTGTGTTCAACTCACAGAGTTTAACCTTTCTTTTCATAGAGCAGTTTGGAAACACTCTGTTTGTTAAGTTTGGAAGAGGATATTTGGATCACTTTGAGGCCTTCGTTGGAAACGGGATTTCTCAGTATACTGCTAGACAGATGAATTCCCAATAACTTCTTTGCGTTCTGTGTATTCAACTCACAGAGTTGAACCTTCCTTTACACAGAGCAGTTTGGAAACACTCTTTTTGTGGAAATTGCAAGTGGAGATTTCAAGCAATTTGGGGCCAATCTTAGAAATCGAAACATCTTTGTTTAAAAACTAGACAGAATCATTCTCAGAAACTACTTTGTGATGTGTGCGTTCAACTGACAGAGTTTAACCTTTCTTTTCATAGAGCAGTTTGGAAACACTCTGTTTGTTAAGTCTGCAAGAGGATATTTTGACTTCTTTGAGGCCTTCGTAGGAAACGGAATTTCTTCATATAAAGCTAGACAGATGAATTCTCAGTAACTTCTTTGTGTTGTGTGCATTCAACTCCCAGGGTTGAACCTTTCTTTAGACAGAGCAGATTTGAAACACAATTTTTCTGATTTTTACAAGTGGAGATTTCAAGCGATTTGAGGCCAATTGTAGTAAAGAAAATATCTCGGTTTAAATACTAGACAGAATCATTCTCAGAAACTATTTTGTGATGTGTGTGTTCAACTCACGGAGTTTCACCTTTCTTTTCATAGAGCAGTTTGGAAACACTCTGTTTGTTAAGTTTGGAAGAGGATATTTGGATCACTTTGAGGCCTTCATTGGAAACGGGATTTCTCAGTATACTGCTAGACACATAAATTCCCAGTAACTTCTTTGTGTTGTGTGTATTCAACTCACAGAGTTGAACTATCTTTTAGACACAGCAGTTTGGAAACACTCTTTTTGTGGAAGTTGCAAGTGGAGATTTCAAGCGATTTGAGGCCAATCTTAGAAATCGAAATATCTTTGTATAAAAACTAGACAGAATCATTCTCAGTAACTACTTTGTGATGTGTGAGTTCAACTCACTGAGTTTAAACTTTCTTTTCATAGAGCAGTTTGGAAACACTCTTTTTGTTAAGTCTGCAAAGGGATATTTAGACCTCTTTGAGGCCTTCGTTGGAAACGGGAATTCTCAGTATACTGCTAGACGGATGAATTCCCAATAACTACATTGTGTTGTGTGTATTCAACTCACACAGTTGAACCTTCCTTTAGACAGAGCAGTTTGGCAACACTCTTTTTGTGGAATTTGCAAGTGGAGATTTCAAGCGATTTGGGGCCAATCTTAGAAATCGAAATATCTTTGTATAAAACTATACAGAATCATTCTCAGAAACTACTTTGTGATGTGTGCGTTCAACTCACAGAGTTTAACCTTTCTTTTCGTAGAGCACTTTGGAAACACTCTTTTTGTTAAGTCTGAAAAGGGATATTTAGGCCTGTTGGATCCCTTCCTTGGTAACGGGATATTTCATATAAAGGTGGACAGATGAATTCTCAGGAACTTCTTCATGTTGTGTGCATTCTACTCACAGGGTTGAACCTTTCTTTCGACAGAGCAGATTTGAAACACACTTTTTCTGATTTTTACAATTGGAGATTTCAAGGGATTTGGGGCCAATCTTAGAAACCGAAACATCCTTGTATAAAAACTAGAGAGAAGCATTCTCAGAAACTAATTTCTGATGTGTGCGTTCAACTCACAGAGTTTAACCTTTCTTTTCATGGAGCAGTTTGGAAACACTCTGTTTCTTAAATCTGCAAGTGGATATTTAGACCACTTTGAGGCTTTCGTTGGAAACGGAATTTCATCATATAAAGCTAGACAGATGAATTCTCAGTAACTTCTTTGTATTGTGTGTATTCAACTCACAGAGTTGAACCTTACTTTTCATAGAGCAGATTTGAAACACTCTTTTTGTGTATTTTACAATGGAGACTTCAAGCGATTTGAGGCCAATTGTACTAAAGGTGATATCTTCGTTTAAAAACTAGACAGAATCATTCTCAGAAACTACTCTGTGGTGTGTGCATTCAACTCAAAGAGTTTCTCCTTTCTTTCATAGAGGAGTTTGGAAACAGTCTGTTTGTTAAGTTTGGAAGAGGATATTTGGATCACTTTGAGGCCTTCGTTTGAAATGGTATTTCTCAGTATACTGCTAGACAGATAAATTCCCAGTAACTTCTTTGTGTTGTGTGTATTCAACTCAAAGAGTTGAAACAGCTTTTAGACACAGCAGTTTGGAAACACTATTTTTGTGGAATTTGGAAGTGGAGATTTCAAACGATTTGAGGACAATCTTAGAAATCGAAATATCTTTGTATAAAAACTAGACAGAATCATTCTCAGAAACTACTTTGTGATGAGTGCGTTCAACTCACAGAGTTTAAACTTTCTTTTCATACAGCAGTTTTGAAACCCTCTGTTTTTTAAGTCTGCAAAGGGTTATTTAGACCTCTCTGAAGTCTTCGTTGGAAACGGGATTTTTTCATATAAAGCTAGACAGATGAATTCTCAGTAACTTCCTTTCGTTGTGTGTATTCAACTCTCAGATTTGAAACTTTCTTTAGACAGAGCAGGTTTGAAACACTCTTTTTGTGGATTTTACAAGTGGAGATTTCAAGCTATTTGAGGCCAATTGTACTAAAGGAAATACCTTCGTTTCTAAACTAGACAGAATCATTCTCAGAAACTGCTTTGTGATATGTGTGTTCAACTCACAGAGTTTAACCTTTCTTTTCATAGAGCAGTTTGGAAATACTCTGTTTGTTAAGTCTGCAAGGGGTTATTTAGACCTATTTAAGTCCTTCGTTGGAAACGGGATTTCTTCATATAAAGCTAGACAGATGAATTCTCAGTAACTTCTTTGTGTTGTGTGTATTCAACTCACAGAGTTGAACTTTCCTTTAGACAGAGCAGTTTTGAAACACTCTTTTTGTGTAATTTGCTAGTGGAGATTTCAATCGAATTCGGGCCAATCTTAGAAATCGAAATATCTTTGTATAAAAACTAGACACAATCATTCTCAGAAACTAATTTGTGATGTGTGTGTTCATCTCACAGAGCTTAACCTTTCTTTTCATAGAGCAGTTTGGAATCACTCTGTTTTTTAAGTCTGCAAGGGGATATTTAGACATCTTTGAGGCCTTCGTTGGAAACGGGTTTTCTTCATATAAAGCTAGAGAGATGAATTCTCAGTAACTCCTTTGTGTTGTGTGTATTCAACTCACAGAGTTGAAGCTTCCTTTCGACAGAGCAGTTTGGAAACACTCTTTTTGTGGAATTTGCAAGTGGAGATTTCAAGCGATTTGGGGCCAATCTTAGAAATCGAAATATCTTTGTATAAAAACTAGACAGAATCATTCTCAGAAACTACTTTGTGATGTTTGCGTTCAACTCACACAGTTTAACCTTTCTTTTCATAGAGCAGTTTGGAAACACTCTTTTTGTTAAGTCTGCAAAGGGATATTTAGACCTGTTTGAGGCCATCGTTGGAAACGGGATTTCTTCATATAAAGCTAGACAGATGAATTCTCAGTAACTTCTTTGTGTTGTGTGTATTCAACTCACAGAGTTGAACCTTTCTTTAGACAGAGCAGATTTGAAACACTCTTTTTGTGTTTTTTACAAGTGGAGATTTCAAGCGATTTGAGGCCAATTTTAGTAAACTAGATATCTTCGTTTAAAAATTAGACAGAATCATTCTCAGTAACTACTCTGCGGTGTGTGCATTCAACTCAGAGAGTTTCACCTTTCTTTTCATAGAGCAGTTTGGAAACACTCTGTTTGTTAAGTTTGGAAGAGGATAGTTGGATCACTTTGAGGCCTTCGTTGGAAACGGGATTCCTCAGTATACTGCTAGACAGATAAATTCCCAGTAACTTCTTTGTGTTGTGTGTCTTCAACTCACAGAGTTGAAACATCTTTTAGACACAGCAGTTTGGAAACACTCTTTTTGTGAAATTTGCAAGTGGAGATTTCAAGCGCTTTGAAGCCAATCTTAGAAATTGAAATATCTTTGTTTAAAAACTAGACAGAATCATTCTCAGAAACTACTTTGTGATGTGTGCGTTCAACTCACAGAGTTTAACCTTTCTTTTCATAGAGCAGTTTAGAAACACTCTGTTTGTTAAGTCTGCAAAGGGCTATTTAGACCTCTTTGAGGCCTTCGTTGGAAACGGGATTTCTTCATATAAAGCTAGACAGATGAATTCTCAGTAACTTCTTTGTGTTGTGTGTATTCAACTCACAGAGTTGAACCTTCCTTGCAACAGAGCAGTTTGGAAACGCTCTTTTTGTGGAATTTGCAAGTGGAGATTTCAAGCGATATGTGGCCAATCTTAGAAATCGAATTATGTTTGTATAAAAACTAGACAGAATCATTCTCAGAAACTACTTTGTGATGTGTGCGTTCAACTCACAGAGTTTAACCTTTCTTTTCATAGAGCAGTTTGGAAACACTCTGTTTGTTAAGTCTGCAAAGGGATATTTAGACCTATTTGAGGCCTTCGTTGGAAACGGGATTTCTTCATATAAAGCTAGACAAATGAATTCTCAGTAACTACTTTGTGTTGTGTGTATTCAACTCACAGAGTTGAACCTTTCTTTAGACAGAGCAGATTTGAAACACTCTTTTTGGGTATTTTACAAGTGGAGATTTCAAGCGATTTGAGGCCAATTTTAGTAAACTAGATATCTTCGTTTAAAAACTAGACAGAATCATTCTCAGAAACTACTCTGTGGTGTGTGCATTCAACTCAGAGAGTTTCACCTTTCTTTTCATAGAGCAGTTTGGAAACACTCTGTTTGTTAAGTTTGGAAGAGGATATTTGGATCACTTTGAGGCCTTCGTTGCAAACGGGATTCCTCAGTATACTGCCTGACAGATAAATTCCCAGTAACTTCTTTGTGTTGTGTGTCTTCAACTCACAGAGTTGAAACATCTTTTAGACACAGTAGTTTGCAAACACTCTTTTTGTGGAATTTGCAAGTAGAGATTTCAAGCGATTTGAGGCCAATCTTAGAAATCGAAATATCTTTGTATAAAAACTAGACAGAATCATTCTCAGAAACTTCTTTGTGATGTGTGCGTTCAACTCACAGAGTTGAACCTTTCTTTTCATAGAGCAGTTTGGAAACACTCTTTTTGTTATGTCTGCAAATGGATATTTAGACTTGTTTGAGGCCTTCGTTGGAAACGGGATTTCTTCATATAAAGCTAGACAGATGAATTCTCAGTAACGTCTTTGTGTTGTGTGTATTCAACTCACAGAGTTGAATCTTTCTTTAGACAGAGCAGATTTGAAACACTCTTTTTGTGTATTTTACAAGTGGAGATATCAAGCTATTTGAGGCCAATTGTAGTAAAGGAGATATCTTCGTTTCAAAACTAGACAGAATCATTCTCAGAAACTACTCTGTGGTGTGTGCATTCAACTCACCGAGTTTCTCCTTCATTTTCAGAGAGCGGTTTGGAAACAGTCTGTTTGTTAAGTTTGGAAGAGGATATTTGGATCACTTTGAGGCCTTCTTTGGAAACGGGATTTCTCAGTATATAGATAGATAGATAAATTCCCAGTAACTTCTTTGTGTTGTGTGTATTCAACTCACAGAGTTGAACCTTACTTTCCACAGAGCAGTTTGGAAACCCTCTTTTTGTGGAATTTGCAAGTGGAGATTCCAAGCGATTTGGGGCCAATCTTAGAAATCGAAATATCTTTGTATAAAAACTAGACAGAATCATTCTCAGAAACTACTTTGTGATGTGTGCGTTCAACTCACACAGTTTAACCTTTCTTTTCATAGAGCAGTTTGGAAACACTCTTTTTGTTAAGTCTGCAAAGGGATATTTAGACCTGTTTGAGTCCATCGTTGGAAACGGGATTTCTTTATATAAATCTAGACAGATGAATTCTCAGTAACTTCTTTGTGTTGTGTGTATTCAACTCACAGAGTTGAACCTTTCTTTAGACAGAGCAGATTTGAAACACTCTTTTTGTGTATTTTACAAGTGGAGATTTCAAGCGATTTGAGGCCAATTGTAGAAAAGGAGATATCTTCGTTTAAAAACTAGACAGAATCATTCTCATAAACTACTCTGTGGGGTGAGCATTCAACTCAGAGAGTTTCACCTTTCTTTTCATAGAGCAGTTTCGAAACACTCTGTTTGTTAAGTTTGGGAGAGTATATTTTGATCACTTTGAGGCCTTCATTGGAAACGGGATTTCTCAGTATACTGCTAGACAGATCAATTCCCAGTAACTTCTTTGTGTTGTGTGTATTCAACTCACAGAGTTGAAACATCTTTTAGACACAGCAGTTTGGAAACACTCTTTTGTGGAATTTGCAAGTGGAGATTTCAAGCGATTTGAGGCCAATTTTAGAAAAGGAGATATCTTCCTTTAAAAACTAGACAGAATCATTCTCAGAAACTACTCTCTGGTGTGTGCATTCAACTCAAAGACTTTCTCCTTTCTTTTCATAGAGCAGTTTGGAAACAGTCTGTTTGTTAAGTTTGGAAGAGGATATTTGGATCACTTTGAGGCCTTCGTTTGAAACGGTATTTCTCATTATACTGCTAGACAGATAAATTCCCAGTAACTTCTTTGTGTTGTGTGTATTCAACTGAAAGAGTTGAAACAGCTTTTAGACACAGCAGTTTGGAAACACTATTTTTGTGGAATTTGGAAGTGGAGATTTCAAACGATTTGAGGACAATCTTAGAAATCGAAATATCTTTGTATAAAAACTAGACAGAATCATTCTCAGAAACTACTTTGTGATGAGTGCGTTCAACTCACAGAGTTTAAACTTTCTTTTCATACAGCAGTTTTGAAACCCTCTGTTTTTTAAGTCTGCAAAGGGTTATTTAGACCTCTTTGAAGTCTTCGTTGGAAACGGGATTCTTTCATATAAAGCTAGACAGATGAATTCTCAGTAACTTCCTTTTGTTGTGTGTATTCAACTCTGAGATTTGAAACTTTCTTTAGACAGAGCAGGTTTGAAACACTATTTTGTGGATTTTACAAGTGGAGATTTCAAGCGATTTGACGCCAATTGTAGTAAAGGAAATACCTTCGTTTCTAAACTAGACAGAATCATTTTCAGAAACTACTTTGTGATATGTGTGTTCAACTCACAGAGTTTAACCTTTCTTTTCATAGAGCAGTTTGGAAACACTCTGTTTTTTAAGTCTGCAAGGGGATATTTAGACATCTTTGAGGCCTTCGTTGGAAACGGGATTTCTTCATATAAAGCTAGAGAGATGAATTCTCAGTAACTCCTTTGTGTTGTGTGTATTCACCACACGGAGTTGAACCTTCCTTTCGACAGAGCAGTTTGGAAACACTCTTTTTGTGGAATTTACAAGTGGAGATTTCAAGCGATTTGGGGCCAATCTTAGAAATCGAAATATCTTTGTATAAAAACTAGACAGAATCATTCTCAGAAACTACTTTGTGATGTTTGCGTTCAACTCACACAGTTTAACCTTTCTTTTCATAGAGCAGTTTGGAAACACTCTTTTTGTTAAGTCTGCAAAGGGATATTTAGACCTGTTTGAGGCCATCGTTGGAAACGGGATTTCTTCATATAAAGCTAGACAGATGAATTCTCAGTAACTTCTTTGTGTTGTGTGTATTCAACTCACAGAGTTGAACCTTTCTTTAGACAGAGCAGATTTGAAACACTCTTTTTGTGTATTTTACAAGTGGAGATTTCAAGCGATTTGAGGCCAATTTTAGTAAACTAGATATCTTCGTTTAAAAACTAGACAGAATCATTCTCAGAAACTACTCTGCGGTGTGTGCATTCAACTCAGAGAGTTTCACCTTTCTTTTCATAGAGCAGTTTGGAAACACTCTGTTTGTTAAGTTTGGAAGAGGATATTTGGATCACTTTGAGGCCTTCGTTGGAAACGGGATTCCTCAGTATACTGCTAGACAGATAAATTCCCAGTAACTTCTTTGTGTTGTGTGTCTTCAACTCACAGAGTTGAAACATCTTTTAGACACAGCAGTTTGGAAACACTCTTTTTGTGAAATTTGCAAGTGGAGATTTCAAGCGATTTGAAGCCAATCTTAGAAATTGAAATATCTTTGTTTAAAAACTAGACAGAATCATTCTCAGAAACTACTTTGTTATGTGTGCGTTCAACTCACAGAGTTTAACCTTTCTTTTCATTGAGCAGTTTAGAAACACTCTGTTTGTTAAGTCTGCAAAGGGCTATTTAGACCTCTTTGAGGCCTTCGTTGGAAACGGGATTTCTTCATATAAAGCTAGACAGATGAATTCTCAGTAACTTCTTTGTGTTGTGTGTATTCAACTCACAGAGTTGAACCTTCCTTGCAACAGAGCAGTTTGGAAACGCTCTTTTTGTGGAATTTGCAAGTGGAGATTTCAAGCGATTTGAAGCCAATCTTAGAAATTGAAATATCTTTGTATAAAAACTAGAGAGAATCATTCTCAGAAACTACTTTGTGATGTGTGCGTTCAACTCACAGAGTTTAACCTTTCTTTTCATAGAGCAGTTTGGAAACACTCTGTTTGTTAAGTCTGCAAAGGGATATTTAGACTTCTTTGAGGCCTTCGTTGGAAACAGGATTTCTTCATATAAAGCTAGACAGATGAATTCTCAGTAACTTCTTTGTGTTGTGTGTATTCAACACACAGAGTTGAACCTTTCTTTAGACAGAGCAGATTTGAAACACTCTTTTTGTGTATTTTACAAGAGGAGATTTCAAGCGATTTGAGGCCAATTGTAGAAAAGGAGATATCTTCGTTTTAAAACTAGACAGAATCATTCTCAGAAACTACTCTGTGGTGTGTGCATTCAACTCACAGAGTTTCTCCTTTCTTTTCGTAGAGCAGTTTGGAAACAGTCTGTTTGTTAAGTTTGGAAGAGGATATTTGCAACACTTTGAGGCCTTCTTTTGAAACGGGATTTCTCAGTATACTGATAGACAGATAAATTCCCAGTAACTTTTTTGTGTTGTGTGTATTCAACTCACAGAGTTGAAACATCTTTTAGTCACAGCAGTTTGGAAACACTATTTTTGTGGAATTTGGAATTGGAGATTTCAAACGATTTGAGGACAATCTGAGAAATCGAAATATCTTTGTATAAAAACTAGACAGAATCATTCTCAGAAACTACTTTGTGATGTGTGCGTTCAATTCACAGAGTTTAAACTTTCTTTTCATACAGCAGTTTTGAAACACTCTGTTTTTTAAGTCTGCAAAGGGCTATTTAGACCTCTTTGAGGCCTTCGTTGGAAACAGGATTTCATCATATAAAGCTAGACAGATGAATTCTCATTAAATTCTTTGTGTTGTGTGTATTCAACTCTCAGATTTGAAACTTTCTTTAGACAGAGCAGATTTGAAACACTCTTTTTGTGGATTTTACAAGTGGAGATTTCAAGCGATTTGAAGCCAATTGTAGTAAAGGAAATACCTTCGTTTCAAAACTAGACAGAATCATTCTCAGAAACTACATTGTGATATGTGTGTTCAACTCACAGAGTTTAACCTTTCTTTTCATAGAGCAGTTTGGAAACACTCTGTTTGTTAAGTCTGTAAGGGGATATTTATACCTCTTTGAGGCCTTCTTTGGAAACAGGATTTCTTCATATAAAGCTAGACGGATGAATTCTCAGTAACATCTTTGTGTTGTGTGTATTCAACTAATAGAGTTGAACTTTCCTTTAGACAGAGCAGTTTGGAAACACTCTTTTTGTGGAATTTGCTAGTGGAGATTTCAATGGATTCGGGCCAATCTTAGAAATCGAAATATCTTTTTATAAAAACTAGACAGAATCATTCTCGGTAACTACTTTGTGATGTGTGCGTTTATCTCACAGAGTTTAACCTTTCTTTTCATAGAGCATTTTGGAAACACTCTGTTTGTTAAGTCTGCAAGGGGATATTTTGACCTCTTTGAGGCCTTCGTTGGAAACGGGATTTCTTCATATAAAGCTAGACAGATGAATTCTCAGTAACTTCTTTGTGTTGTGTGTATTCAACTCACAAATTTGAACCTTCCTTTCGACAGAGCAGTTTGGAAACACTCTTTTTGTTAAGTCTGCAAAGGGATATTTAGACCTGTTTGAGGCCTTCGTTGGAAACGGGATTCTTCATATAAAGCTAGACAGATGAATTCTCAGTAACTTCTTTGTGTTGTGTGTTTTCAACTCACAGAGTTGAACCTTTTTTTAGACAGAGCAGATTTGAAACACTCTTTTTGTGTATTTTACAAGTGGAGATTTCAAGCGATTTGAGGCCTATTGCAGTAAACTAGATATCTTCGTTTAAAAACTAGACAGAATCATTCTCAGAAACTACTCTGTGGTGTGTGAATTCAACTCACAGAGTTTCAGCTTTCTTTTCATAGAGCAGTTTGGAAACACTCTGTTTGTTAAGTTTGGAACAGGATATTTGGATCACTTTGAGGCCTTCGTTGGAAACGGGATTTCTCCGTATACTGCTAGGCAGATAAATTCTCAGTAACTCCTTTGTGTTGTGTGTATTCAACTCACAGAGTTGAAACATCATTTAGACACAGCAGTTTGCAAACACTGTTTTGGTGGAATTTGCAGGTGGAGATTTCAAGCGATTTGGGGCCAATCTTAGAAATCGAAATATCGTTGTATAAAAGCTAGGCAGAATCATTCTCAGTAACTACTTTGTGATGTGTGCGTTCAACTCACAGAGTTTAAACTTTCTTTTCATACAGCAGTTTTGAAACTCTCTGTTTTTTAAGTCTGCAAAGGGTTATTTAGACCTCTTTGAATCTTCGTTGGAAACGGGATTTTTTCATATAAAGCTAGACAGATGAATTCTCAGTAACTTCCTTTTGTTGTGTGTATTCAACTCTCAGATTTGAAATTTCCATGCAACAGAGCAGTTTGGAAACGCTCTTTTTGTGGATTTTACAAGTGGAGATTTCAAGCGATTTGAGGCCAATTGTAGTAAAGGAAATACCTTCGTTTCTAAACTAGACAGAATCATTCTCAGAAACTACTTTGTGATATGTCTGTTCAACTCACAGAGTTTACCCTTTCTTTTCATAGAGCAGTTTGGAAACACTCTCTTTTTTAAGTCTGCAAGGGGATATTTAGACCACTTTGAGGCCTTCGTTGGAAACGGGATTTCTTCTTATAAAGCTAGACAGATGAAATCTCAGTAACTTCTTTGTGTTCTGTGTATTCAACTCACAGAGTTCAACCTTCCTTTCGACAGAGCAGTTTGGATGCACTCTTTTTGTTGAATTTGCAAGTGGAGATTTCAAGCGATTTGGGGCCAATCTTAGAAATCGAAGTATCTTTGTATAAAAACTAGACAGAATCATTCTCAGAAAAACTTTGTGATGTGTGCGTTCAACTCACAGAGTTTAACCTTTCTTTTCATAGAGCAGTTTGGAAACACTCTTTTTGTTAAGTCTGCAAAGGGATATTTAGACCTCTTTGAGGCCTTCGTTGGAAAAGGGATTCTTCATATAAAGCTAGACAGATGAATTCTCAGTAACTTCTTTGTGTTGTGTGTTTTCAACTCACAGAGTTGAACCTTTCTTTATACAGAGCAGATTTGAAACACTCTTTTTGTGGATTTTACAAGTGGAGATTTCAAGCGATTTGAGGTCAATTGTAGTAAACTAGATATCTTCGTTTAAAAACTAGACAGAATCATTCTCAGAAACTACTTTGTGATGTGTGTGTTCAACTCACAGAGTTTAACCTTTCTTTTCATAGAGCAGTTTGGAAACAGTCTGTTTGTTTAGTTTGGAAGAGGATATTTGTACCACTTTGAGGCCATCGTTGGAAACGGGATTTCTTAGTATAGTGCTAGAGAGATAAATTCCCAGTAACTTCTTTGTGTTGTGTGTATTCAACTCACTGAGTTGAAACATCTTTCAGACACAGCAGTTTGGAAACACTCTTTTTCCGGAATTTGCAATTGGAGATTTCATGACATTTGAGGCCAATCTTAGAAATTGTAATATCTTTGTATAAAAACTAGACAGAATCATTCTCAGAAACTACTTTGTGATGTGTGTGTTCACCTCACAGAGTTTAACCTTTCTTTTCATAGAGCAGTTTGGAAACACTCTGTTTGTTAAGACTGCAAAGGGCTATTAGACCTATTTGAGGCCTTCGTTGGAAACGGGATTTCTTCATATAAAACTAGACAAATGAATTCTCAGTAACTACATTGTGTTGTGTGTATTCATCTCACAGAGTTGAACCTTTCTTTAGACAGAGCAGATTTGAAACACTCTTTTTGTGTAGTTTACAATTGGAGACTTCAAGCGATTTGAGGCCAATTGTAGAAAAGGAGATATCTTCGTTTAAAAACTAGACAGAATCATTCTCAGAAACTACTCTGTGGTGTGTGCATTCAACTCACAGAGTTTCTCCTTTCTTTTCATAGAGCAGTTTGGAAACAGTCTGTTTGTTAAGTTTGGAAGAGGATATTTGGATCACTTTGAGGCCTTCGTTTGAAACGGGATTTCTCAGTATACTGCTACACAGATAAATTCCCAGTAACTTCTTTGTGTTGTGTGTATTCAACTCACAGAGTTGAAACATCTTTTAGACACAGCAGTTTGGAAACACTATTTTTGTGGAATTTGGAAGTGGAGATTTCCAACGATTTGAGGACAATCTTAGAAATCAAAATATCTTTGTGTAAAAACTAGACAGAATCATTCTCAGAAACTACTTTGTGATATGTGTGTTCAACTCACAGAGTTTAAACTTTCTTTTCATAGAGCAGTTTGGAAATACTCTGTTTGTTAAGTCTGCAAAGGGATATTTAGACCTCTTTGAGGCCTTCGTTGGAAACGGGATTTCTTCATATAAAGCTAGACAGATGAATTCTCAGTAACTCCTTTGTGTTGTGTGTATTCAACTCACAGATTTGAACCTTTCTTTAGACAGAGCAGATTTGAAACACTCTTTTTGTGGATTTTGCAAGTGGAGATTTTAAGCGATTTGAGGCCAATTGTAGTAAAGGAGATACCTTAGTTTCAAAACTAGACAGAATCATTCTCAGAAACTACTCTGTGGTGTGTGAATTCAACTCACAGAGTTTCACCTTTCTTTTCATAGAGCTGTTTGGAAACACTCTGTTTGTTATGTTTGGAAGAGGATATTTGGATCACTTTGAGGCCTTCGTTGGAAACGGGATTTCTCAGTATACTGCTAGGCAGATAAATTCCCAGTAACTTCTTTATGTTGTGTGTATTCAACTCACAGAGTTGAAATATCATTTAGGCACAGCAGTTTGCAAACACTCTTTTTGTGGAATTTGCAAGTAGAGATTTCAAGCAATTTGGGGCCAATCTTAGAAATCGAAATATCTTTGTATAAAAACTAGACAGAATCATTCTCAGAAACTTCTTTGTGATGTGTGCGTTCAACTCACAGAGTTTAACCTTTCTTTTCATAGAGCAGTTTGGAAACACTCTGTTTGTTTAGTCTTCAAAGGGATATTTAGACCTATTTGAGGCCTTCGTTGGAAACGGGATTTCTTCATATAAAGCTAGACAGATGAATTCTCAGTAACTTCTTTGTGTTGTGTGTATTCAACTCACAGAGTTGAAATTTCCTTTAGACAGAGCAGTTTGGAAACACCCTTTTTGTGGAAATTGCTAGTGGAGATTTCAAGCGATTAGGGGCCAATCTTTGAAATCGAAATATCTTTGTATAAAAACTAGACAGGATCATTCTCAGAAACTACTCTGTGGTGTGTGCATTCAACTCACAGAGTTTCACCTTTCTTTTCGTAGAGCAGTTTGCAAACATTCTGTTTGCTCAGTTTGGACGAGGATATTTGGATCACTTTGAGGCCTTCGTTGGATACCTGATTTCTCAGTACTAGACAGATAAATTCCCAGTAACTATTTTGTGTTGTGTGTCTTCAACTCACAGAGTTGAAACATCTTTCAGACACAGCTGTTTGGAAACACTCTTTTTGTGGAATTTGCAAGTGGAGATTTCCAGCGATTTGAGACCAATCTTAGAAATCGAAATATCTTTGTATAAAAACTAGACAGAATCATTCTCAGAAACAACTTTGTGATGAGTGTGTTCACCCCACAGAGTTTAACCTTTCTTTTCATTGAGCAGTTTGGAAACACTCTCTTTGTTAAGTCTGCAAGGGGATATTTAGACCACTTTGAGGCCTTCGTTGGAAACGAGATTTCTTCATATAAAGTTAGACAGATGAATTCTCAGTAACTTCTTTCTGTTGTGTGTATTCAACTCACAGAGTTGAACCTTTCTTTAGACACGGCAGATTTGAAACACTCTTTTTGTGTATTTTAAAAGTGGAGATTTCAAGCGATTTCAGGCCAATTGTAGTAAAGGAGATATCTCAGTTTAAAAACTAGACAGAATCATTCTCCGAAACTACTCTGTGGTGTATGCATTCAACTCAGAGAGTTTCACCTTTCTTTTCATAGAGCAGTTTGGAAACACTCTGTTTGTTAAGTTTGGAAGAGGATACTTGGATCACTTTGAGGCCTTCGTTGGAAACGGGATTTCACAGTATACTGCTAGACAGATAAATTCCCAGCAACTTCTTTGTGTTGTGTGTATTCAACTCACAGAGTTGAAACATGTTTTAGACACAGCAGTTTGGAAACACTCTTTTTGTGGAATTTGCAAGTGGAGATTTCCAGCGATTTGAGGCCAATCTTAGAAATCGAAGTATCTTTGTATAAAAACTAGACAGAATCATTCTCAGAAACTACTTTGTGATGTGTGCGTTCAACTCACAGAGTTCAAACTTTCTTTTCATAGGGCAGTTTGGAAACACTCTCTTTGTTCAGTCTGCAAAGGGATATTTTGACCGGTTTGAGGCCTTCGTTGGAAAAGGGATTTCTTCATATAAAGCTAGACAGATGAATTCTCATTAACTTTTTTGTGTTGTGTGTATTCAACTCACAGAGCTGAACCTTCGTTTCGACAGAGCAGTTTGGAAACACTCTTTTTGTGGAATTTGCAAGTGGAGATTTCAAGCGATTTGTGGCCAATCTTAGAAATCGAAATATCTTTGTATAAAAACTAGACAGAATCATTCTCAGAAACTACTTCGTGATGTGTGCGTTCAACTCACAGAGTTTAACCTTTCTTTTCATAGAGCAGTTTGGAAACACTCTGTTTGTTAACTCTGCAAGGGGATATTTTGACCTCTTTGAGGCCTTCGTTGGAAACGGGATTTCTTCATATAAAGCCAGACAGATGAATTCTCAGTATCTTCTTTGTGTTGTGTGTATTCAACTCACAGAGTTGAATCTTTCTTTAGACAGAGCAGATTTGAAACACTCTTTTTGAGGATTTTACAAGTGGAGATGTCACGCGATTTGAGGCCAACTGTAGTAAAGGAAATATCTTCATTTAAAAACTAGACAGAATCATTCTCAGAAACTACTTTGTGATGTGTGTGTTCAACTCACAGAGTTTAACCTTTCTTTTCATAGAGCAGTTTTGAAACACTCTGTTAAGTTTGGAAGAGGATATTTGGATCACTTTGAGGCATTCGTTAGAAACGGGTTTTCTCAGTATACTGCTAAAGAGATAAATACCCAGTAACTTCTCTGTGTTGTGTGTATTCAACTCACAGAATTGAAACATCTTTTAGACAAAGCAGTTTGGAAACACTCTTTTGGTGGAATTTGCAAGTGGAGATTTCCAGCGATTTGTGGCCAACCTTAGAAATCGAAATATCTTTGTATAAAAACTAGACAGAATCGTTCTCAGAAACTACTTTTTGATGTGTGCGTTAAACTCACAGAGTTTAACCTTTCTTTTCATAGAGAAGTTTGGAAACACTCTGTTTGTTAAGTCTGCAAGGGGATATTTAGATCACTTTGAGGCCTTCGTGGGAAACGGGGTTTCTTCATATAAAGCTAGACAGATGAATTCTCAGTAACTTCTTTGTGTTGTGTGTTTTCAAGTCACAGAGTTGAGCCTTCCTTTTGACAGAGCAGTTTGGAAACACTCTTTTTGTGGAATTTGCAAGTGGAGATTTCAAGCGATTTGGGGCCAATCTTACAAATCGAAATATCTTTGTATAAAAACTAGACAGAATCATTCTCAGAAACTGCTTTGTGATGTGTGCATTCAACTCACAGAGTTTCACCTTTCTTTTCATAGAGCAGTTTTGAAACACTCTGTTTGTTAAGTTTGGAAGAGGATATTTGGATCACTTAGAGGCAATCGTTAGAAACGGGATTTCTCAATATACTGCTAGACAGATAAATACCCAGTAACTTCTATGTGTTGTGTGTATTCAACTCACAGAATTGAAACAACTTCTAGACACAGCAGTTTGGAAACACTCTTTTGGTGGTATTTGCAAGTGGAGATTTCCAGCGATTTGTGGCCAATCTTAGAAATCGAAATATCTTTGTATAAAAACTAGACAAAATCGTTCTCAGAAACTACTTTGTGATGTGTGCGTTCAACTCACAGGGTTTAACCTTTCTTTTCATAGAGAAGTTTGGAAACACTCTGTTTGTTAAGTCTGCAAGGGGATATTTAGATCTTTTGAGGCCTTCGTTGGAAACGGGATTTCTTCATATAAAGCTAGACAGATGAATTCTCAGTAACTTCTTTGTGTTGTGTGTTTTCAACACACAGAGTTGAACCTTGCTTTTGACAGAGCAGTTTGGAAACACTCTTTTTGTGGAATTTGCAAGTGGAGATTTCAAGCGATTTGTGGCCAATCTTAGAAATCGAAATATCTTTTTACAAAAAGTTGACAGAATCATTCTCAGAAACTACTTTGTGATGTGTGCATTCAACTCACAGAGTTTAACCTTTCTTTTCATACAGCAATTTGGAAACACTCTTTTTGTTAAGTCTGCAAAGGGATATTTAGACCTCTTTGAGGCCTTCGTAGGAAACGGGATTTCTTTATATAAAGCCAGACAGATGAATTCTCAGTAACATCTTTGTGTGGTGTGTATTCAACTCACAGAGTGGAACTTTCCTTTCGACAGAGCAGTTTGGAAACACTCTTTCTGTGGAATTTGCAAGTGGAGATATCAAGCGATTTGGGGCCAATCTTAGAAATCGAAATATCTTTGTATAAAAACTAGACAGAATCATTCTCCGAAACTACTTTCTGATGTGGGCGTTCAACTCACAGAGTTTAACCTTTCTTTGCATAGAGCAGTTTGGAAACACTCTGTTTGTTACGTCTGCAAGGGGATATAAAGACCTCTTTGAGGCCTTCGTTGGAAACGGGATTTCTTCATATAAAGCTAGACAGATGAATTCTCAGTAACTTCTTTGTGTTGTGTGTATTCAACTCACTGAGTTGAACCTTTGTTTAGACAGAGCAGATTTGAAACTCTCTTTTTGTGGATTTCACAAGTGGAGATTTCAAGCGATTTGAGGCCAATTGTAGTAAAGGAAATATCTTCGTTTAAAAACAAGACAGAATCATTCTCAGAAACTACCTTGTGATGTGTGTGTTCCACTCACAGAGTTTAACCTTTCTTTTCATAGAGCAGTTTGGAAACACTCTGTTTGTTAAGTCTGCAAGGGGATATTTAGACCTCTTTGAGGCCTTCGTTGGAAACGGGATTTCTCAGTATACTGCTAGACAGATGAATTCCAAATAACTTCTTTTTGTTGTGTGTATTCAACTCACAAAGTTGAACCTTCCTTTAAACAGAGCAGTTTGGAAACACTCTTTTTGTGGAATTTGCAAGTGGAGATTTCAAGCGATATTGGGCCAATCTTAGAAATCGAAATATCTTTGTATAAAAACTAGACAGAATCATTCTCAGAAACTACTTTGTGATGTGTGCGTTCAACTCACAGAGTTTAACCTTTCTTTTCATAGAGCAGTTTGGAAACACTCTGTTTGTTAAGTCTCAAAGGGGATATTTAGACCTCTTTGAGGCCTGCGTTGGAAACGGGATTTCTCAGTAAACTACTAGACAGATGAATTCCAAGTGACTTCTTTGTGTTGTGTGTATTCAACTCACAGAGTTGAACCTTCCTTTAGACAGAGCAGTTTGGAAACACTCTTTTTGTGCAATTTGAAATTGGAGATTTCAAGCGATATTGGGCCAATCTTAGAAATCGAAATATCTTTGTATAAAAACTAGACAGAATCATTCTCAGAAACTACTTTGTGATGTGTGCGTTCAACTCACAGAGTTTAACCTTTCTTTTCATAGAGCAGTTTGGAAACACTCTTTTTGTTAAGTCTGCAAAGGGATACTTAGACCACTTTGAGGCCTTCATTGGAAACGGGATTTCTTCATATAAAGCTAGACAGATGAATTTTCAGTAACTTCTTTGTGTTGTGTTTATTCAACTCACAGAGTTGAACCTTCGTTTAGACAGAGCAGTTTGGAAGCACTCTTTTTGTGGAATTTTCAAGTGGAGACTTCAGGCGATATTGGTCCAATCTTAGAAATCGAAATAACTTTGTATAAAAACTAGACAGAATCATTCTCAGAAACTACTTTCTGATGTGGGCGTTCAACTCACAGAGTTTAACCTTTCTTTGCATAGAGCAGTTTGGAAACACTCTGTTTGTTACGTCTGCAAGGAGATATTAAGACCTCTTTGAGGCCTTCGTTGGAAACGGGATTTCTTCATATAAAGCTAGACAGATGAATTCTCAGTAACTTCTTTGTGTTGTGTGTATTCAACTCCCTGAGTTGAACCTTTGTTTAGACAGAGCAGATTTGAAACTCTCTTTTTGTGGATTTCACAAGTGGAGATTTCAAGCGATTTGAGGCCAATTGTAGTAAAGGAAATATCTTCGTTTAAAAACAAGACAGAATCATTCTCAGAAACTACCTTGTGATGTGTGTGTTCCACTCACAGTGTTTAACCTTTCTTTTCATAGAGCAGTTTGGAAACACTCTGTTTGTTAAGTCTGCAAGGGGATATTTAGACCTCTTTGAGGCCTCGTTGGAAACGGTTTTTCTCAGTATACTGCTAGACAGATGAATTCCAAATAACTTCTTTTTGTTGTGTGTATTCAACTCACAAAGTTGAACCTTCCTTTAAACAGAGCAGTTTGGAAACACTCTTTTTGTGGAATTTGCAAGTGGAGATTTCAAGCGATATTGGGCCAATCTTAGAAATCGAAATATCTTTGTATAAAAACTAGACAGAAACATTCTCAGAAACTACTTTGTGATGTGTGCGTTCAACTCACAGAGTTTAACCTTTCTTTTCATAGAGCAGTTTGGAAACACTCTGTTTGTTAAGTCTGAAAGGGGATATTTAGACCTCTTTGAGGCCTGCGTTGGAAACGGGATTTCTCAGTAAACTACTAGAAAGATGAATTCCAAGTGACTTCTTTGTGTTGTGTGTATTCAACTCACAGAGTTGAACCTTCCTTTAGACAGAGCAGTTTGGAAACACTCTATTTGTGCAATTTGAAATTGGAGATTTCAAGCGATATTGGGCCAATCTTAGAAATCGAAATATCTTTGTATAAAAACTAGACAGAATCATTCTCAGAAACTACTTTGTGATGTGTGCGTTCAACTCACAGAGTTTAACCTTTCTTTTCAAAGAACAGTTTGGAAACACTCTTTTTGTTAAGTCTGCAAAGGGATATTTAGACCACTTTGAGGCCTTCATTGGAAACGCGATTTCTTCATATAAAACTAGACAGATGAATTCTCAGTAACTTCTTTGTGTTGTGTTTATTCAACTCACAGAGTTGAACCTTCGTTTAGACAGAGCAGTTTGGAAGCACTCTTTTTGTGGAATTTTCAAGTGGAGACTTCAGGCGATATTGGTCCAATCTTAGAAATCGAAATAACTTTGTATAAAAACTAGACAGAATCATTCTCAGAAACTACTTTGTGCTGTGGGCGTTCAACTCACAGAGTTTAATCTTTCTTTTCATAGAGTATTTTGGAAACACTCTTTTTGTTAAGTCTGCAAAGGGATATTTAGACCTCTTTGAGGCCTTTGTTGGAAACGGGGTTTCTTTATATAAAGCCAGACAGATGAATTCTCAGTAACATCTTTGTCTGGTGTGTATTCAACTCACAGAGTTGAACTTTCCTTTTGACAGAGCAGTTTGGAAACACTCTTTCTGTGGAATTTGCAAGTGGAGATTTCAAGCGATTTGGGGCCAATCTTAGAAATCGAAATATCTTTGTATAAAAACTAGACAGAATCATTCTGAGAAACTACTTTCTGATGTGGGCGTTCAACTCACAGAGTTTAACCTTTCTTTGCATAGAGCAGTTTGGAAACACTCTGTTTGTTACGTCTGCAAGGGGATATATAGACCTCTTTGAGGCCTTCGTTGGAAACGGGATTTCTTCATATAAAGCTAGACAGATGAATTCTCAGTAACTTCTTTGTGTTGTGCGTATTCAACTCACTGAGTTGAACCTTTGTTTAGACAGAGCAGATATGAAACTCTCTTTTTGTGGATTTCACAAGTGGAGATTTCAAGCAATTTGAGGCCAATTGTAGTGAAGGAGTTATCTTCGTTTAAAAACTAGACAGAATCATTCTCAGAAACTACTCTGTGGTGTGCGCATTCAACTCACAGAGTTTCACCTTTCTTTTCATAGAGCAGTTTGGAAACACTCTGTTTGTTACATTTGGAAGAGGATATTTGGATAACTTTGAGGCCTTCGTTGGAAACGGGATTTCTCAGTATTCTGCTAGATAGATAAATTCCCAGTAACTTCTTTCTGTTGTGTGTATTCAACTCACAGAGTTGAAACATCTTTTAGACACAGCAGTTTGGAAACACTCTTTTTGTGGAATTTGCTAATGGAGATTTCAAGAGATTTGAGGCCAATCTTAGAAATCGAAATATCTTTGTATAAAAACTAGACAGAATCATTCTCAGAAATTACTTTGTGATGTGTGCATTCAACTCACAGTGTTTAACCTTTCTTTTCATAGAGCAGTTTGGAAACACTCTGTTTGTTATGTCTGCAAAGGGATATTTAGACCTATTTGAGGCCTTCGTTGGAAACGGGATTTCTTCATATAAAGCTAGACAGATGAATTCTCAGTAACTTCTTTGTGTTGTGTGTATTCAACTCACAGAGTTGAACCTTTCTTTACACAGAGCAGATTTGAAACACTCTTTTTGTGGATTTTACAAGTGGAGATGTCATGCGATTTGAGGCCAAATGTAGTAAAGGAGATATCTTCGTTTTAAAACTAGACAGAATCATTCTCAGAAACTACTATATGATGTGTGTGTTCAACTCACAGAGTTTCACCTTTCTTTTCATAGAGCAGTTTGGAAACACTCTTTTTGTTAAGTCTGCAAGAGGATATTTAGACCTCTTTGAGGCCTTCGTTGGAAATTTGATTTCTTCATATAAAGCTAGACAGATGAAATCTCAGTAACCTCTTTGTGTTGTGTGTTTTCAATTCACAGAGTTGAACCTTCCTTTTGACAGAGCAGTTTGGAAACACTGTTTTTGTGGAATTTGCAAGTGGAGATTTCAAGCGATTTGAGGCCAATCTTAGAAATCGAAATATCCTTATATAAAAAGTAGACAGAATCATTCTCAGAAACTACTTTGTGATGTGTGCGTTCAACTCACAGAGTTTAACCTTTCTTTTCATAGAGCAGTTTGGAAACACTCTTTTTGTTAAGTCTGCAAAGGGATATTTAGACCAATTTGAGGCCTTCATTGGAAACGGAATTTCTTCATATAAAGCTAGACAGATTAATTCTCAGTAACTTCTTTGTGTTGTGTTTATTCAACTCACAGAGTTGAACCTTCGTTTAGACAGAGCAGTTTGGAAGCTCTCTTTTTGTGGAATTTCCAAGTGGAGACTTCAGGCGATATTGGTCCAATCTTAGAAATCGAAATATCTTTGTATAAAAACTAGACAGAATCATTCTCAGAAACTACTTTGTGCTGTGGGCGTTCAACTCACAGAGTTTAACCTTTCTTTTCATAGAGCATTTTGGAAACACTCTTTTTGTTAAGTCTGCAAAGGGATATTTAGACCTCTTTGAGGCCTTCGTTGGAAACGGGATTTCTTTATATAAAGCCAGACAGATGAATTCTCAGTAACATCTTTGTGTGGTGTGTATTCAACTCACAGAGTTGAAGTTTCCTTTCGACAGAGCAGTTTGGAAACACTCTTTCTGTGGAATTTGCAAGTGGAGATTTCAAGCGATTTGGGGCCAATCTTAGAAATCGAAATATCTTTGTATAAAAACTAGACAGAATCATTCTCAGAAACTACTTTCTGATGTGGGCGTTCAACTCACAGAGTTTAACCTTTCTTTGCATAGAGCAGTTTTGAAACACTCTGTTTGTTACGTCTGCAAGGGGATATAAAGACCTCTTTCAGGCCTTCGTTGGAAACGGGATTTCTTCATATAAAGCTAAACAGATGAATTCTCAGTAACTTCTTTGTGTTGTGTGTATTCAACTCACTGAGTTGAACCTTTGTTTAGACAGAGCAGATTTGAAACTCTCTTTTTGTGGATTTCACAAGTGGAGATTTCAAGCGATTTGAGGCCAGTAGTAGTAAAGGAAATATCTTCGTTTAAAAACAAGAGAGAATCATTCTCAGAAACTACCTTGTGATGTGTGTGTTCCACTCACAGAGTTTAAACTTTCTTTTCATAGAGCAGTTTGGAAACACTCTGTTTGTTAAGTCTGCAAGGGGATATTTAGACCACTTTGAGGCCTTCGTTGGAAACGGGATTTCTCAGTATACTGCTAGACAGATGAATTCCAAATAACTTCTTTTTGTTGTGTGTATTCAACTCACAGAGTTGAACCTTCCTTTAAACAGAGCAGTTTGGAAACACTCTTTTTGTGGAATTTGCAAGTGGAGATTTCAAGCGATATTGGGCCAATCTTAGAAATCGAAATATCTTTGTATAAAAACTAGACAGAATCATTCTCAGAAACTACTTTGTGATGTGTGCATTCAACTCACAGAGTTTAACCTTTCTTTTCATAGAGCAGTTTGGAAACACTCTGTTTGTTAAGTCTGAAAGGGGATATTTAGACCTCTTTGAGGCCTGCGTTGGAAACGGGATTTCTCAGTAAACTACTAGACAGATGAATTCCAACTGACTTCTTTGTGTTGTGTGTATTCAACTCACAGAGTTGAACCTTCCTTTAGACAGAGCAGTTTGGAAACACTCTTTTTGTGCAATTTGAAATTGGAGATTTCAAGCGATATTGGGCCAATCTTAGAAATCGAAATATCTTTGTATAAAAACTAGACAGAATCATTCTCAGAAACTGCTTTGTGATGTGTGCGTTCAACTCACAGAGTTTAACCTTTCTTTTCATAGAGCAGTTTGGAAACACTCTTTTTGTTAAGTCTGCAAAGGGATATTTAGACCACTTTGAGGCCTTCATTGGAAACGGGATTTCTTCATATAAAGCTAGACAGATGAATTCTCAGTAACTTCTTTGTGTTGTGTTTATTCAACTCACAGAGTTGAACCTTCGTTTAGACAGAGCAGTTTGGAAGCACTCTTTTTGTGGAATTTCCAAGTGGAGACTTCAGGCGATATTGGTCCAATCTTAGAAATCGAAATATCTTTGTATAAAAACTAGACAGAATCATTCTCAGAAACTACTTTGTGCTGTGGGCGTTCAACTCACAGAGTTTAACCTTTCTTTTCATAGAGCATTTTGGAAACACTCTTTTTGTTAAGTCTGCAAAGGGATATTTAGACCTCTTTGAGGCCTTCGTTGGAAACGGGATTTCTCAGTAAACTCCTAGACAGATGGATTCCCAATAACTTCTTTGTGTTGTGTGTATTCAACTCACAGAGTTGAACCTTCCTTTAGACAGAGCAGTTTGGAAACACTTTTTTGTGGAATTTGAAATTGGAGATTTCAAGCGATATTTGGCCAATCTTAGAAATCGAAATACCTTTGTATAAAAACTAGACAGAATCATTCTCAGAAACTACTTTGTGATGTGTGCGTTCAACTCACAGAGTTTAACCTTTCTCTTCATAGAGCAGTTTGGAAACACTCTTTTTGTGAAGTCTGCAAAGGGATATTTAGACCTCTTTGAGGCCTTCCTTGGAAACGTGATGTCTTCATATAAAGCTAGACAGACGAATTCTCAGTAACTTCTTTGTGTTGTGTGTATTCAACTCACAGTGTTGAACCTTCCTTTCTACAGAGCAGTTTGGAAACACTCTTTTTGTGGAATTTGCAAGTGGAGATTTCAAGCGATTTGTGGCCAATCTTAGAAATCGAAATATCTTTTTATAAAAAGTTGACAGAATCATTCTCAGAAACTACTTTGTGATGTGTGCGTTCAACTCACAGAGTTTAACATTTCTTTTCATACAGCAGTTTGGAAACACTCTTTTTGTTAAGTCTGCAAAGGGATATTTAGACCTCTTTGAGGCCTTCGTTGGAAACGGGATTTCTTCATATAAAGCTAGACAGATGAATTCTCAGTAACCTCTTTGTGTTGTGTGTTTTCAATTCACAGAGTTGAACCTTCCTTTAGACAGAGCAGTTTGGAAACACTGTTTTTGTGGAATTTGCAAGTGGAGATTTCAAGCGATTTGAGGCCAATCTTAGAAATCGAAATATCCTTATATAAAAAGTAGACAGAATCATTCTCAGAAACTACTTTGTGATGTGTGCGTTCAATTCAAAGAGTTTAACCTTTCTTTTCATAGAGCAGTTTGGAAACACACTTTTTGTTAAGTCTGCAAAGGGATATTTAGACCACTTTGAGGCCTTCATTGGAAACGCGATTTCTTCATGTAAAGCTAGACAGATGAATTCTCAGTAACTTCTTTGTGTTGTGTTTATTCAACTCACAGAGTTGAACCTTCGTTTAGACAGAGCAGTTTGGAAGCACTCTTTTTGTGGAATTTTCAAGTGGAGACTTCAGGCGATATTGGTCCAATCTTAGAAATCGAAATAACTTTGTATAAAAACTAGACAGAATCATTCTCAGAAACTACTATGTGCAGTGGGCGTTCAACTCACAGAGTTTAATCTTTCTTTTCATAGAGTACTTTGGAAACACTCTTTTTGTTAAGTCTGCAAAGGGATATTTAGACCTCTTTGAGGCCTTTGTTGGAAACGGGGTTTCTTTATATAAAGCCAGAGAGATGAATTCTCAGTAACATCTTTGTCTGGTGTGTATTCAACTCACAGAGTTGAACTTTCCTTTCGACAGAGCAGTTTGGAAGCACTCTTTCTGTGGAATTTGCAAGTGGAGATTTCAAGCGATTTGGGGCCAATCTTAGAAATCGAAATATCTTTGTATAAAAACTAGACAGAATCATTCTGAGAAACTACTTTCTGATGTGGGCGTTCAACTCACAGAGTTTAACCTCTCTTTGCATAGAGCAGTTTGGAAACACTCTGTTTGTTACGTCTGCAAGGGGATATATAGACCTCTTTGAGGCCTTCGTTGGAAACGGGATTTCTTCATATAAAGCTAGACAGATGAATTCTCAGTAACTTCTTTGTGTTGTGTGTATTCAACTCACTGAGTTGAACCTTTGTTTAGACAGAGCAGATTTGAAACTCTTTTTTTGTGGATTTCACAAGTGGAGATTTCAAGCGATTTGAGGCCAATTGTAGTAAACGAAATATCTTCGTTTAAAAACAAGACAGAATCATTCTCAGAAACTACCTTGTGATGTGTGTGTTCCACTCACAGAGTTTAATCTTTCTTTCCATAGAGCAGTTTGGAAACACTCTGTTTGTTAAGTCTGAAAGGGGATATTTAGACCTCTTTGAGGCCTGCGTTGGAAACGGGATTTCTCAGTAAACTACTAGACAGATGAATTCCAAGTGACTTCTTTGTGTTGTGTGTATTCAACTCACAGAGTTGAACCTTCCTTTAGACAGAGCAGTTTGGAAACACTCTTTTTGTGCAATTTGAAATTGGAGATTTCAAGCGATATTGGGCCAATCTTAGAAATCGAAATACCTTTGTATAAAAACTAGACAGAATCATTCTCAGAAACTACTTTGTGATATGTGTGTTCAACTCACAGAGTTTAACCTTTCTCTTCATAGAGCAGTTTGGAAACACTCTTTTTGTGAAGTCTGCAAAGGGATATTTAGACCTCTTTGAGGCCTTCCTTGGAAACGTGATGTCTTCATATAAAGCTAGACAGACGAATTCTCAGTAATTTCTTTGTGTTGTGTGTATTCAACTCACAGTGTTGAACCTTCCTTTCTACAGAGCAGTTTGGAAACACTCTTTTTGTGGAATTTGCAAGTGGAGATTTCAAGCGATTTGTGGCCAATCTTAGAAATCGAAATATCTTTTTATAAAAAGTTGACAGAATCATTCTCAGAAACTACTTTGTGATGTGTGCGTTCAACTCACAGAGTTTAACATTTCTTTTCATACAGCAGTTTGGAAACACTCTTTTTGTTAAGTCTGCAAAGGGATATTTAGACCTCTTTGAGGCCTTCGTTGGAAACGGGATTTCTTCATATAAAGCTAGACAGATGAATTCTCAGTAACCTCTTTGTGTTGTGTGTTTTCAATTCACAGAGTTGAACCTTCCTTTAGACAGAGCAGTTTGGAAACACTGTTTTTGTGGAATTTGCAAGTGGAGATTTCAAGCGATTTGAGGCCAATCTTAGAAATCGAAATATCCTTATATAAAAAGTAGACAGAATCATTCTCAGAAACTACTTTGTGATGTGTGCGTTCAATTCAAAGAGTTTAACCTTTCTTTTCATAGAGCAGTTTGGAAACACACTTTTTGTTAAGTCTGCAAAGGGATATTTAGACCACTTTGAGGCCTTCATTGGAAACGCGATTTCTTCATGTAAAGCTAGACAGATGAATTCTCAGTAACTTCTTTGTGTTGTGTTTATTCAACTCACAGAGTTGAACCTTCGTTTAGACAGAGCAGTTTGGAAGCACTCTTTTTGTGGAATTTTCAAGTGGAGACTTCAGGCGATATTGGTCCAATCTTAGAAATCGAAATAACTTTGTATAAAAACTAGACAGAATCATTCTCAGAAACTACTATGTGCAGTGGGCGTTCAACTCACAGAGTTTAATCTTTCTTTTCATAGAGTACTTTGGAAACACTCTTTTTGTTAAGTCTGCAAAGGGATATTTAGACCTCTTTGAGGCCTTTGTTGGAAACGGGGTTTCTTTATATAAAGCCAGAGAGATGAATTCTCAGTAACATCTTTGTCTGGTGTGTATTCAACTCACAGAGTTGAACTTTCCTTTCGACAGAGCAGTTTGGAAACACTCTTTCTGTGGAATTTGCAAGTGGAGATTTCAAGCGATTTGGGGCCAATCTTAGAAATCGAAATATCTTTGTATAAAAACTAGACAGAATCATTCTGAGAAACTACTTTCTGATGTGGGCGTTCAACTCACAGAGTTTAACCTCTCTTTGCATAGAGCAGTTTGGAAACACTCTGTTTGTTACGTCTGCAAGGGGATATATAGACCTCTTTGAGGCCTTCGTTGGAAACGGGATTTCTTCATATAAAGCTAGACAGATGAATTCTCAGTAACTTCTTTGTGTTGTGTGTATTCAACTCACTGAGTTGAACCTTTGTTTAGACAGAGCAGATTTGAAACTCTTTTTTTGTGGATTTCACAAGTGGAGATTTCAAGCGATTTGAGGCCAATTGTAGTAAACGAAACATCTTCGTTTAAAAACAAGACAGAATCATTCTCAGAAACTACCTTGTGATGTGTGTGTTCCACTCACAGAGTTTAACCTTTCTTTCCATAGAGCAGTTTGGAAACACTCTGTTTGTTAAGTCTGAAAGGGGATATTTAGACCTCTTTGAGGCCTGCGTTGGAAACGGGATTTCTCAGTAAACTACTAGACAGATGAATTCCAAGTGACTTCTTTGTGTTGTGTGTATTCAACTCACAGAGTTGAACCTTCCTTTAGACAGAGCAGTTTGGAAACACTCTTTTTGTGCAATTTGAAATTGGAGATTTCAAGCGATATTGGGCCAATCTTAGAAATCGAAATACCTTTGTATAAAAACTAGACAGAATCATTCTCAGAAACTACTTTGTGATGTGTGCGTTCAACTCACAGAGTTTAACCTTTCTCTTCATAGAGCAGTTTGGAAACACTCTTTTTGTGAAGTCTGCAAAGGGATATTTAGACCTCTTTGAGGCCTTCCTTGGAAACGTGATGTCTTCATATAAAGCTAGACAGACGAATTCTCAGTAATTTCTTTGTGTTGTGTGTATTCAACTCACAGTGTTGAACCTTCCTTTCTACAGAGCAGTTTGGAAACACTCTTTTTGTGGAATTTGCAAGTGGAGATTTCAAGCGATTTGTGGCCAATCTTAGAAATCGAAATATCTTTTTATAAAAAGTTGACAGAATCATTCTCAGAAACTTCTTTGTGATGTGTGCGTTCAACTCACAGAGTTTAACATTTCTTTTCATACAGCAGTTTGGAAACACTCTTTTTGTTAAGTCTGCAAAGGGATATTTAGACCTCTTTGAGGCCTTCGTTGGAAACGGGATTTCTTCATATAAAGCTAGACAGATGAATTCTCAGTAACCTCTTTGTTTTTTGTGTTTTCAATTCACAGAGTTGAACCTTCCTTTTGACAGAGCAGTTTGGAAACACTGTTTTTGTGGAATTTGCAAGTGGAGATTTCAAGCGATTTGAGGCCAATCTTAGAAATCAAAATATCCTTATATAAAAAGTAGACAGAATCATTCTCAGAAACTTCTTTGTGATGTGTGCGTTCAACTCACAGAGTTTAACCTTTCTTTTCATAGAGCAGTTTGGAAACACTCTGTTTGTTTAGTCTTCAAAGGGATATTTAGACCTATTTGAGGCCTTCGTTGGAAACGGGATTTCTTCATATAAAGCTAGACAGATGAATTCTCAGTAACTTCTTTGTGTTGTGTGTATTCAACTCACAGAGTTGAAATTTCCTTTAGACAGAGCAGTTTGGAAACACCCTTTTTGTGGAAATTGCTAGTGGAGATTTCAAGCGATTAGGGGCCAATCTTTGAAATCGAAATATCTTTGTATAAAAACTAGACAGGATCATTCTCAGAAACTACTCTGTGGTGTGTGCATTCAACTCACAGAGTTTCACCTTTCTTTTCGTAGAGCAGTTTGGAAACATTCTGTTTGCTCAGTTTGGACGAGGATATTTGGATCACTTTGAGGCCTTCGTTGGATACCTGATTTCTCAGTACTAGACAGATAAATTCCCAGTAACTATTTTGTGTTGTGTGTCTTCAACTCACAGAGTTGAAACATCTTTCAGACACAGCTGTTTGGAAACACTCTTTTTGTGGAATTTGCAAGTGGAGATTTCCAGCGATTTGAGACCAATCTTAGAAATCGAAATATCTTTGTATAAAAACTAGACAGAATCATTCTCAGAAACAACTTTGTGATGTGTGTGTTCACCCCACAGAGTTTAACCTTTCTTTTCATTGAGCAGTTTGGAAACACTCTCTTTGTTAAGTCTGCAAGGGGATATTTAGACCACTTTGAGGCCTTCGTTGGAAACGAGATTTCTTCATATAAAGTTAGACAGATGAATTCTCAGTAACTTCTTTCTGTTGTGTGTATTCAACTCACAGAGTTGAACCTTTCTTTAGACACAGCAGATTTGAAACACTCTTTTTGTGTATTTTAAAAGTGGAGATTTCAAGCGATTTCAGGCCAATTGTAGTAAAGGAGATATCTCAGTTTAAAAACTAGACAGAATCATTCTCCGAAACTACTCTGTGGTGTATGCATTCAACTCAGAGAGTTTCACCTTTCTTTTCATAGAGCAGTTTGGAAACACTCTGTTTGTTAAGTTTGGAAGAGGATACTTGGATCACTTTGAGGCCTTCGTTGGAAACGGGATTTCACAGTATACTGCTAGACAGATAAATTCCCAGCAACTTCTTTGTGTTGTGTGTATTCAACTCACAGAGTTGAAACATCTTTTAGACACAGCAGTTTGAAAACACTCTTTTTGTGGAATTTGCAAGTGGAGATTTCCAGCGATTTGAGGCCAATCTTAGAAATCGAAGTATCTTTGTATAAAAACTAGACAGAATCATTCTCAGAAACTACTTTGTGATGTGTGCGTTCAACTCACAGAGTTCAAACTTTCTTTTCATAGGGCAGTTTGGAAACACTCTCTTTGTTCAGTCTGCAAAGGGATATTTTGACCGGTTTGAGGCCTTCGTTGGAAAAGGGATTTCTTCATATAAAGCTAGACAGATGAATTCTCATTAACTTTTTTGTGTTGTGTGTATTCAACTCACAGAGCTGAACCTTCGTTTCGACAGAGCAGTTTGGAAACACTCTTTTTGTGGAATTTGCAAGTGGAGATTTCAAGCGATTTGTGGCCAATCTTAGAAATCGAAATATCTTTGTATAAAAACTAGACAGAATCATTCTCAGAAACTACTTCGTGATGTGTGCGTTCAACTCACAGAGTTTAACCTTTCTTTTCATAGAGCAGTTTGGAAACACTCTGTTTGTTAACTCTGCAAGGGGATATTTTGACCTCTTTGAGGCCTTCGTTGGAAACGGGATTTCTTCATATAAAGCCAGACAGATGAATTCTCAGTATCTTCTTTGTGTTGTGTGTATTCAACTCACAGAGTTGAATCTTTCTTTAGACAGAGCAGATTTGAAACACTCTTTTTGAGGATTTTACAAGTGGAGATGTCACGCGATTTGAGGCCAACTGTAGTAAAGGAAATATCTTCATTTAAAAACTAGACAGAATCATTCTCAGAAACTACTTTGTGATGTGTGTGTTCAACTCACAGAGTTTAACCTTTCTTTTCATAGAGCAGTTTTGAAACACTCTGTTAAGTTTGGAAGAGGATATTTGGATCACTTTGAGGCATTCGTTAGAAACGGGTTTTCTCAGTATACTGCTAAAGAGATAAATACCCAGTAACTTCTCTGTGTTGTGTGTATTCAACTCACAGAATTGAAACATCTTTTAGACAAAGCAGTTTGGAAACACTCTTTTGGTGGAATTTGCAAGTGGAGATTTCCAGCGATTTGTGGCCAACCTTAGAAATCGAAATATCTTTGTATAAAAACTAGACAGAATCGTTCTCAGAAACTACTTTTTGATGTGTGCGTTAAACTCACAGAGTTTAACCTTTCTTTTCATAGAGAAGTTTGGAAACACTCTGTTTGTTAAGTCTGCAAGGGGATATTTAGATCTCTTTGAGGCCTTCGTGGGAAACGGGGTTTCTTCATATAAAGCTAGACAGATGAATTCTCAGTAACTTCTTTGTGTTGTGTGTTTTCAAGTCACAGAGTTGAGCCTTCCTTTCGACAGAGCAGTGTGGAAACACTCTTTTTGTGGAATTTGCAAGTGGAGATTTCAAGCGATTTGGGGCCAATCTTACAAATCGAAATATCTTTGTATAAAAACTAGACAGAATCATTCTCAGAAACTGCTTTGTGATGTGTGCATTCAACTCACAGAGTTTCACCTTTCTTTTCATAGAGCAGTTTTGAAACACTCTGTTTGTTAAGTTTGGAAGAGGATATTTGGATCACTTAGAGGCAATCGTTAGAAACGGGATTTCTCAATATACTGCTAGACAGATAAATACCCAGTAACTTCTATGTGTTGTGTGTATTCAACTCACAGAATTGAAACAACTTCTAGACACAGCAGTTTGGAAACACTCTTTTGGTGGTATTTGCAAGTGGAGATTTCCAGCGATTTGTGGCCAATCTTAGAAATCGAAATATCTTTGTATAAAAACTAGACAAAATCGTTCTCAGAAACTACTTTGTGATGTGTGCGTTCAACTCACAGGGTTTAACCTTTCTTTTCATAGAGAAGTTTGGAAACACTCTGTTTGTTAAGTCTGCAAGGGGATATTTAGATCTTTTGAGGCCTTCGTTGGAAACGGGATTTCTTCATATAAAGCTAGACAGATGAATTCTCAGTAACTTCTTTGTGTTGTGTGTTTTCAACACACAGAGTTGAACCTTGCTTTTGACAGAGCAGTTTGGAAACACTCTTTTTGTGGAATTTGCAAGTGGAGATTTCAAGCGATTTGTGGCCAATCTTAGAAATCGAAATATCTTTTTACAAAAAGTTGACAGAATCATTCTCAGAAACTACTTTGTGATGTGTGCATTCAACTCACAGAGTTTAACCTTTCTTTTCATACAGCAATTTGGAAACACTCTTTTTGTTAAGTCTGCAAAGGGATATTTAGACCTCTTTGAGGCCTTCGTTGGAAACGGGATTTCTTTATATAAAGCCAGACAGATGAATTCTCAGTAACATCTTTGTGTGGTGTGTATTCAACTCACAGAGTGGAACTTTCCTTTCGACAGAGCAGTTTGGAAACACTCTTTCTGTGGAATTTGCAAGTGGAGATATCAAGCGATTTGGGGCCAATCTTAGAAATCGAAATATCTTTGTATAAAAACTAGACAGAATCATTCTCCGAAACTACTTTCTGATGTGGGCGTTCAACTCACAGAGTTTAACCTTTCTTTGCATAGAGCAGTTTGGAAACACTCTGTTTGTTACGTCTGCAAGGGGATATAAAGACCTCTTTGAGGCCTTCGTTGGAAACGGGATTTCTTCATATAAAGCTAGACAGATGAATTCTCAGTAACTTCTTTGTGTTGTGTGTATTCAACTCACTGAGTTGAACCTTTGTTTAGACAGAGCAGATTTGAAACTCTCTTTTTGTGGATTTCACAAGTGGAGATTTCAAGCGATTTGAGGCCTATTGTAGTAAAGGAAATATCTTCGTTTAAAAACAAGACAGAATCATTCTCAGAAACTACCTTGTGATGTGTGTGTTCCACTCACAGAGTTTAACCTTTCTTTTCATAGAGCAGTTTGGAAACACTCTGTTTGTTAAGTCTGCAAGGGGATATTTAGACCTCTTTGAGGCCTTCGTTGGAAACGGGATTTCTCAGTATACTGCTAGACAGATGAATTCCAAATAACTTCTTTTTGTTGTGTGTATTCAACTCACAAAGTTGAACCTTCCTTTAAACAGAGCAGTTTGGAAACACTCTTTTTGTGGAATTTTCAAGTGGAGATTTCAAGCGATATTGGGCCAATCTTAGAAATCGAAATATCTTTGTATAAAAACTAGACAGAATCATTCTCAGAAACTACTTTGTGATGTGTGCGTTCAACTCACAGAGTTTAACCTTTCTTTTCATAGAGCAGTTTGGAAACACTCTGTTTGTTAAGTCTCAAAGGGGATATTTAGACCTCTTTGAGGCCTGCGTTGGAAACGGGATTTCTCAGTAAACTACTAGACAGATGAATTCCAAGTGACTTCTTTGTGTTGTGTGTATTCAACTCACAGAGTTGAACCTTCCTTTAGACAGAGCAGTTTGGAAACACTCTTTTTGTGCAATTTGAAATTGGAGATTTCAAGCGATATTGGGCCAATCTTAGAAATCGAAATATCTTTGTATAAAAACTAGACAGAATCATTCTCAGAAACTACTTTGTGATGTGTGCGTTCAACTCACAGAGTTTAACCTTTCTTTTCATAGAGCAGTTTGGAAACACTCTTTTTGTTAAGTCTGCAAAGGGATATTTAGACCACTTTGAGGCCTTCATTGGAAACGGGATTTCTTCATATAAAGCTAGACAGATGAATTTTCAGTAACTTCTTTGTGTTGTGTTTATTCAACTCACAGAGTTGAACCTTCGTTTAGACAGAGAAGTTTGGAAGCACTCTTTTTGTGGAATTTTCAAGTGGAGACTTCAGGCGATATTGGTCCAATCTTAGAAATCGAAATAACTTTGTATAAAAACTAGACAGAATCATTCTCAGAAACTACTTTCTGATGTGGGCGTTCAACTCACAGAGTTTAACCTTTCTTTGCATAGAGCAGTTTGGAAACACTCTCTTTGTTACGTCTGCAAGGAGATATTAAGACCTCTTTGAGGCCTTCGTTGGAAACGGGATTTCTTCATATAAAGCTAGACAGATGAATTCTCAGTAACTTCTTTGTGTTGTGTGTATTCAACTCCCTGAGTTGAACCTTTGTTTAGACAGAGCAGATTTGAAACTCTCTTTTTGTGGATTTCACAAGTGGAGATTTCAAGCGATTTGAGGCCAATTGTAGTAAAGGAAATATCTTCGTTTAAAAACAAGACAGAATCATTCTCCGAAACTACCTTGTGATGTGTGTGTTCCACTCACAGTGTTTAACCTTTCTTTTCATAGAGCAGTTTGGAAACACTCTGTTTGTTAAGTCTGCAAGGGGATATTTAGACCTCTTTGAGGCCTCGTTGGAAACGGTATTTCTCAGTATACTGCTAGACAGATGAATTCCAAATAACTTCGTTTTGTTGTGTGTATTCAACTCACAAAGTTGAACCTTCCTTTAAACAGAGCAGTTTGGAAACACTCTTTTTGTGGAATTTGCAAGTGGAGATTTCAAGCGATATTGGGCCAATCTTAGAAATCGAAATATCTTTGTATAAAAACTAGACAGAAACATTCTCAGAAACTACTTTGTGATGTGTGCGTTCAACTCACAGAGTTTAACCTTTCTTTTCATAGAGCAGTTTGGAAACACTCTGTTTGTTAAGTCTCCAAAGGGATATTTAGACCACTTTGAGGCCTTCATTGGAAACGGGATTTCTTCATATAAAGCTAGACAGATGAATTCTCAGTAACTTCTTTGTGTTGTGTTTATTCAACTCACAGAGTTGAACCTTCGTTTAGACAGAGCAGTTTGGAAGCACTCTTTTTGTGGAATTTCCAAGTGGAGACTTCAGGCGATATTGGTCCAATCTTAGAAATCGAAATATCTTTGTATAAAAACTAGACAGAATCATTCTCAGAAACAACTTTGTGCTGTGGGCGTTCAACTCACAGAGTTTAACCTTTCTTTTCATAGAGCAGTTTGGAAACACTCTTTTTGTTAAGTCTGCAAAGGGATATTTAGACCTCTTTGAGGCCTTCGTTGGAAACGGGATTTCTTTATATAAAGCCAGACAGATGAATTCTCAGTAACATCTTTGTGTGGTGTGTATTCAACTCACAAAGTTGAAGTTTCCTTTCGACAGAGCAGTTTGGAAACACTCTTTCTGTGGAATTTGCAAGTGGAGATTTCAAGCGATTTGGGGACAATCTTAGAAATCGAAATATCTTTGTATAAAAACTAGACAGAATCATTCTCAGAAACTACTTTCTGATGTGGGCGTTCAACTCACAGAGTTCAACCTTTCTTTGCATAGAGCAGTTTGGAAACTGTTTGTTACGTCTGCAAGGGGATATAAAGACCTCTTTGAGGCCTTCGTTGGAAACGGGATTTCTTCATATAAAGCTAGACAGATGAATTCTCATTAACTTCTTTGTGTTGTGTGTATTCAACTCACTGAGTTGAACCTTTGTTTAGACAGAGCAGATTTGAAACTCTCTTTTTGTGGATTTCACAAGTGGAGAATTCAAGCGATTTGAGGCCAATTGTAGTAAAGGAATTATCTTCGTTTAAAAACAAGACAGAATCATTCTCAGAAACTACCTTGTGATGTGTGTGTTCCACTCACAGAGTTTAACCTTTCTTTTCATAGAGCAGTTTGGAAACACTCTGTTTGTTAAGTCTGCAAGGGGATATTTAGACCTCTTTGAGGCCTTCGTTGGAAACGGGATTTCTCAGTATACTGCTAGACAGATGAATTCCAAATAACTTCTTTTTGTTGTGTGTATTCAACTCACAAAGTTGAACCTTCCTTTAAACAGAGCAGTTTGGAAACACTCTTTTTGTGGAATTTGCAAGTGGAGATTTCAAGCGATATTGGGCCAATCTTAGAAATCGAAACATCTTTGTATAAAAACTAGACAGAATCATTCTCAGAAACTACTTTGTGATGTGTGCGTTCAACTCACAGAGTTTAACCTTTCTTTTCATAGAGCAGTTTGGAAACACTCTGTTTGTTAAGTCTGAAAGGGGATATTTAGACCTCTTTGAGGCCTGCGTTGGAAACGGGATTTCTCAGTAAACTACTAGACAGATGAATTCCAAGTGACTTCTTTGTGTTGTGTGTATTCAACTCACAGAGTTGAAACTTCCTTTAGACAGAGCAGTTTGGAAACACTCTTTTTGTGCAATTTGAAATTGGAGATTTCAAGCGATATTGGGCCAATCTTAGAAATCGAAATATCTTTGTATAAAAACTAGACAGAATCATTCTCAGAAACTACTTTGTGATGTGTGCGTTCAACTCACAGAGTTTAACCTTTCTTTTCATAGAGCAGTTTGGAAACACTCTTTTTGTTAAGTCTGCAAAGGGATATTTAGACCTCTTTGAGGCCTTCGTTGGAAACGGGATTTCTTTATATAAAGCCAGACAGATGAATTCTCAGTAACATCTTTGTGTGGTGTGTATTCAACTCACAGAGTGGAACTTTCCTTTCGACAGAGCAGTTTGGAAACACTCTTTCTGTGGAATTTGCAAGTGGAGATATCAAGCGATTTGGGGCCAATCTTAGAAATCGAAATATCTTTGTATAAAAACTAGACAGAATCATTCTCCGAAACTACTTTCTGATGTGGGCGTTCAACTCACAGAGTTTAACCTTTCTTTGCATAGAGCAGTCTGGAAACACTCTGTTTGTTACGTCTGCAAGGGGATATAAAGACCTCTTTGAGGCCTTCGTTGGAAACGGGATTTCTTCATATAAAGCTAGACAGATGAATTCTCAGTAACTTCTTTGTGTTGTGTGTATTCAACTCACTGAGTTGAACCTTTGTTTAGACAGAGCAGATTTGAAACTCTCTTTTTGTGGATTTCACAAGTGGAGATTTCAAGCGATTTGAGGCCAATTGTAGTAAAGGAAATATCTTCGTTTAAAAACAAGACAGAATCATTCTCAGAAACTACCTTGTGATGTGTGTGTTCCACTCACAGAGTTTAACCTTTCTTTTCATAGAGCAGTTTGGAAACACTCTGTTTGTTAAGTCTGCAAGGGGATATTTAGACCTCTTTGAGGCCTTCGTTGGAAACGGGATTTCTCAGTATACTGCTAGACAGATGAATTCCAAATAACTTCTTTTTGTTGTGTGTATTCAACTCACAAAGTTGAACCTTCCTTTAAACAGAGCAGTTTGGAAACACTCTTTTTGTGGAATTTGCAAGTGGAGATTTCAAGCGATATTGGGCCAATCTTAGAAATCGAAATATCTTTGTATAAAAACTAGACAGAATCATTCTCAGAAACTACTTTGTGATGTTTGCGTTCAACTCACAGAGTTTAACCTTTCTTTTCATAGAGCAGTTTGGAAACACTCTGTTTGTTAAGTCTCAAAGGGGATATTTAGACCTCTTTGAGGCCTGCGTTGGAAACGGGATTTCTCAGTAAACTACTAGACAGATGAATTCCAAGTGACTTCTTTGTGTTGTGTGTATTCAACTCACAGAGTTGAACCTTCCTTTAGACAGAGCAGTTTTGAAACACTCTTTTTGTGCAATTTGAAATTGGAGATTTCAAGCGATATTGGGCCAATCTTAGAAATCGAAATATCTTTGTATAAAAACTAGACAGAATCATTCTCAGAAACTACTTTGTGATGTGTGCGTTCAACTCACAGAGTTTAACCTTTCTTTTCATAGAGCAGTTTGGAAACACTCTTTTTGTTAAGTCTGCAAAGGGATATTTAGACCACTTTGAGGCCTTCATTGGAAACGGGATTTCTTCATATAAAGCTAGACAGATGAATTTTCAGTAACTTCTTTGTGTTGTGTTTATTCAACTCACAGAGTTGAACCTTCGTTTAGACAGAGAAGTTTGGAAGCACTCTTTTTGTGGAATTTTCAAGTGGAGACTTCAGGCGATATTGGTCCAATCTTAGAAATCGAAATAACTTTGTATAAAAACTAGACAGAATCATTCTCAGAAACTACTTTCTGATGTGGGCGTTCAACTCACAGAGTTTAACCTTTCTTTGCATAGAGCAGTTTGGAAACACTCTGTTTGTTACGTCTGCAAGGAGATATTAAGACCTCTTTGAGGCCTTCGTTGGAAACGGGATTTCTTCATATAAAGCTAGACAGATGAATTCTCAGTAACTTCTTTGTGTTGTGTGTATTCAACTCCCTGAGTTGAACCTTTGTTTAGACAGAGCAGATTTGAAACTCTCTTTTTGTGGATTTCACAAGTGGAGATTTCAAGCGATTTGAGGCTAATTGTAGTAAAGGAAATATCTTCGTTTAAAAACAAGACAGAATCATTCTCCGAAACTACCTTGTGATGTGTGTGTTCCACTCACAGTGTTTAACCTTTCTTTTCATAGAGCAGTTTGGAAACACTCTGTTTGTTAAGTCTGCAAGGGGATATTTAGACCTCTTTGAGGCCTCGTTGGAAACGGTATTTCTCAGTATACTGCTAGACAGATGAATTCCAAATAACTTCGTTTTGTTGTGTGTATTCAACTCACAAAGTTGAACCTTCCTTTAAACAGAGCAGTTTGGAAACACTCTTTTTGTGGAATTTGCAAGTATAGATTTCAAGCGATATTGGGCCAATCTTAGAAATCGAAATATCTTTGTATAAAAACTAGACAGAAACATTCTCAGAAACTACTTTGTGATGTGTGCGTTCAACTCACAGAGTTTAACCTTTCTTTTCATAGAGCAGTTTGGAAACACTCTGTTTGTTAAGTCTCCAAAGGGATATTTAGACCACTTTGAGGCCTTCATTGGAAACGGGATTTCTTCATATAAAGCTAGACAGATGAATTCTCAGTAACTTCTTTGTGTTGTGTTTATTCAACTCACAGAGTTGAACCTTCGTTTAGACAGAGCAGTTTGGAAGCACTCTTTTTGTGGAATTTCCAAGTGGAGACTTCAGGCGATATTGGTCCAATCTTAGAAATCGAAATATCTTTGTATAAAAACTAGACAGAATCATTCTCAGAAACAACTTTGTGCTGTGGGCGTTCAACTCACAGAGTTTAACCTTTCTTTTCATAGAGCAGTTTGGAAACACTCTTTTTGTTAAGTCTGCAAAGGGATATTTAGACCTCTTTGAGGCCTTCGTTGGAAACGGGATTTCTTTATATAAAGCCAGACAGATGAATTCTCAGTAACATCTTTGTGTGGTGTGTATTCAACTCACAAAGTTGAAGTTTCCTTTCGACAGAGCAGTTTGGAAACACTCTTTCTGTGGAATTTGCAAGTGGAGATTTCAAGCGATTTGGGGACAATCTTAGAAATCGAAATATCTTTGTATAAAAACTAGACAGAATCATTCTCAGAAACTACTTTCTGATGTGGGCGTTCAACTCACAGAGTTCAACCTTTCTTTGCATAGAGCAGTTTGGAAACTGTTTGTTACGTCTGCAAGGGGATATAAAGACCTCTTTGAGGCCTTCGTTGGAAACGGGATTTCTTCATATAAAGCTAGACAGATGAATTCTCATTAACTTCTTTGTGTTGTGTGTATTCAACTCACTGAGTTGAACCTTTGTTTAGACAGAGCAGATTTGAAACTCTCTTTTTGTGGATTTCACAAGTGGAGATTTCAAGCGATTTGAGGCCAGTAGTAGTAAAGGAAATATCTTCGTTTAAAAACAAGACAGAATCATTCTCAGAAACTACCTTGTGATGTGTGTGTTCCACTCACAGAGTTTAAACTTTCTTTTCATAGAGCAGTTTGGAAACACTCTGTTTGTTAAGTCTGCAAGGGGATATTTAGACCACTTTGAGGCCTTCGTTGGAAACGGGATTTCTCAGTATACTGCTAGACAGATGAATTCCAAATAACTTCTTTTTGTTGTGTGTATTCAACTCACAGAGTTGAACCTTCCTTTAAACAGAGCAGTTTGGAAACACTCTTTTTGTGGAATTTGCAAGTGGAGATTTCAAGCGATATTGGGCCAATCTTAGAAATCGAAATATCTTTGTATAAAAACTAGACAGAATCATTCTCAGAAACTACTTTGTGATGTGTGCGTTCAACTCACAGAGTTTAACCTTTCTTTTCATAGAGCAGTTTGGAAACACTCTGTTTGTTAAGTCTGAAAGGGGATATTTAGACCTCTTTGAGGCCTGCGTTGGAAACGGGATTTCTCAGTAAACTACTAGACAGATGAATTCCAACTGACTTCTTTGTGTTGTGTGTATTCAACTCACAGAGTTGAACCTTCCTTTAGACAGAGCAGTTTGGAAACACTCTTTTTGTGCAATTTGAAATTGGAGATTTCAAGCGATATTGGGCCAATCTTAGAAATCGAAATATCTTTGTATAAAAACTAGACAGAATCATTCTCAGAAACTGCTTTGTGATGTGTGCGTTCAACTCACAGAGTTTAACCTTTCTTTTCATAGAGCAGTTTGGAAACACTCTTTTTGTTAAGTCTGCAAAGGGATATTTAGACCACTTTGAGGCCTTCATTGGAAACGGGATTTCTTCATATAAAGCTAGACAGATGAATTCTCAGTAACTTCTTTGTGTTGTGTTTATTCAACTCACAGAGTTGAACCTTCGTTTAGACAGAGCAGTTTGGAAGCACTCTTTTTGTGGAATTTCCAAGTGGAGACTTCAGGCGATATTGGTCCAATCTTAGAAATCGAAATATCTTTGTATAAAAACTAGACAGAATCATTCTCAGAAACTACTTTGTGCTGTGGGCGTTCAACTCACAGAGTTTAACCTTTCTTTTCATAGAGCATTTTGGAAACACTCTTTTTGTTAAGTCTGCAAAGGGATATTTAGACCTCTTTGAGGCCTTCGTTGGAAACGGGATTTCTCAGTAAACTGCTAGACAGATGGATTCCCAATAACTTCTTTGTGTTGTGTGTATTCAACTCACAGAGTTGAACCTTCCTTTAGACAGAGCAGTTTGGAAACACTTTTTTGTGGAATTTGAAATTGGAGATTTCAAGCGATATTTGGCCAATCTTAGAAATCGAAATACCTTTGTATAAAAACTAGACAGAATCATTCTCAGAAACTACTTTGTGATGTGTGCGTTCAACTCACAGAGTTTAACCTTTCTCTTCATAGAGCAGTTTGGAAACACTCTTTTTGTGAAGTCTGCAAAGGGATATTTAGACCTCTTTGAGGCCTTCCTTGGAAACGTGATGTCTTCATATAAAGCTAGACAGACGAATTCTCAGTAACTTCTTTGTGTTGTGTGTATTCAACTCACAGTGTTGAACCTTCCTTTCTACAGAGCAGTTTGGAAACACTCTTTTTGTGGAATTTGCAAGTGGAGATTTCAAGCGATTTGTGGCCAATCTTAGAAATCGAAATATCTTTTTATAAAAAGTTGACAGAATCATTCTCAGAAACTACTTTGTGATGTGTGCGTTCAACTCACAGAGTTTAACATTTCTTTTCATACAGCAGTTTGGAAACACTCTTTTTGTTAAGTCTGCAAAGGGATATTTAGACCTCTTTGAGGCCTTCGTTGGAAACGGGATTTCTTCATATAAAGCTAGACAGATGAATTCTCAGTAACCTCTTTGTGTTGTGTGTTTTCAATTCACAGAGTTGAACCTTCCTTTAGACAGAGCAGTTTGGAAACACTGTTTTTGTGGAATTTGCAAGTGGAGATTTCAAGCGATTTGAGGCCAATCTTAGAAATCGAAATATCCTTATATAAAAAGTAGACAGAATCATTCTCAGAAACTACTTTGTGATGTGTGCGTTCAATTCAAAGAGTTTAACCTTTCTTTTCATAGAGCAGTTTTGAAACACACTTTTTGTTAAGTCTGCAAAGGGATATTTAGACCACTTTGAGGCCTTCATTGGAAACGCGATTTCTTCATGTAAAGCTAGACAGATGAATTCTCAGTAACTTCTTTGTGTTGTGTTTATTCAACTCACAGAGTTGAACCTTCGTTTAGACAGAGCAGTTTGGAAGCACTCTTTTTGTGGAATTTTCAAGTGGAGACTTCAGGCGATATTGGTCCAATCTTAGAAATCGAAATAACTTTGTATAAAAACTAGACAGAATCATTCTCAGAAACTACTATGTGCAGTGGGCGTTCAACTCACAGAGTTTAATCTTTCTTTTCATAGAGTACTTTGGAAACACTCTTTTTGTTAAGTCTGCAAAGGGATATTTAGACCTCTTTGAGGCCTTTGTTGGAAACGGGGTTTCTTTATATAAAGCCAGAGAGATGAATTCTCAGTAACATCTTTGTCTGGTGTGTATTCAACTCACAGAGTTGAACTTTCCTTTCGACAGAGCAGTTTGGAAGCACTCTTTCTGTGGAATTTGCAAGTGGAGATTTCAAGCGATTTGGGGCCAATCTTAGAAATCGAAATATCTTTGTATAAAAACTAGACAGAATCATTCTGAGAAACTACTTTCTGATGTGGGCGTTCAACTCACAGAGTTTAACCTCTCTTTGCATAGAGCAGTTTGGAAACACTCTGTTTGTTACGTCTGCAAGGGGATATATAGACCTCTTTGAGGCCTTCGTTGGAAACGGGATTTCTTCATATAAAGCTAGACAGATGAATTCTCAGTAACTTCTTTGTGTTGTGTGTATTCAACTCACTGAGTTGAACCTTTGTTTAGACAGAGCAGATTTGAAACTCTTTTTTTGTGGATTTCACAAGTGGAGATTTCAAGCGATTTGAGGCCAATTGTAGTAAACGAAATATCTTCGTTTAAAAACAAGACAGAATCATTCTCAGAAACTACCTTGTGATGTGTGTGTTCCACTCACAGAGTTTAATCTTTCTTTCCATAGAGCAGTTTGGAAACACTCTGTTTGTTAAGTCTGAAAGGGGATATTTAGACCTCTTTGAGGCCTGCGTTGGAAACGGGATTTCTCAGTAAACTACTAGACAGATGAATTCCAAGTGACTTCTTTGTGTTGTGTGTATTCAACTCACAGAGTTGAACCTTCCTTTAGACAGAGCAGTTTGGAAACACTCTTTTTGTGCAATTTGAAATTGGAGATTTCAAGCGATATTGGGCCAATCTTAGAAATCGAAATACCTTTGTATAAAAACTAGACAGAATCATTCTCAGAAACTACTTTGTGATATGTGTGTTCAACTCACAGAGTTTAACCTTTCTCTTCATAGAGCAGTTTGGAAACACTCTTTTTGTGAAGTCTGCAAAGGGATATTTAGACCTCTTTGAGGCCTTCCTTGGAAACCTGATGTCTTCATATAAAGCTAGACAGACGAATTCTCAGTAATTTCTTTGTGTTGTGTGTATTCAACTCACAGTGTTGAACCTTCCTTTCTACAGAGCAGTTTGGAAACACTCTTTTTGTGGAATTTGCAAGTGGAGATTTCAAGCGATTTGTGGCCAATCTTAGAAATCGAAATATCTTTTTATAAAAAGTTGACAGAATCATTCTCAGAAACTACTTTGTGATGTGTGCGTTCAACTCACAGAGTTTAACATTTCTTTTCATACAGCAGTTTGGAAACACTCTTTTTGTTAAGTCTGCAAAGGGATATTTAGACCTCTTTGAGGCCTTCGTTGGAAACGGGATTTCTTCATATAAAGCTAGACAGATGAATTCTCAGTAACCTCTTTGTGTTGTGTGTTTTCAATTCACAGAGTTGAACCTTCCTTTAGACAGAGCAGTTTGGAAACACTGTTTTTGTGGAATTTGCAAGTGGAGATTTCAAGCGATTTGAGGCCAATCTTAGAAATCGAAATATCCTTATATAAAAAGTAGACAGAATCATTCTCAGAAACTACTTTGTGATGTGTGCGTTCAATTCAAAGAGTTTAACCTTTCTTTTCATAGAGCAGTTTGGAAACACACTTTTTGTTAAGTCTGCAAAGGGATATTTAGACCACTTTGAGGCCTTCATTGGAAACGCGATTTCTTCATGTAAAGCTAGACAGATGAATTCTCAGTAACTTCTTTGTGTTGTGTTTATTCAACTCACAGAGTTGAACCTTCGTTTAGACAGAGCAGTTTGGAAGCACTCTTTTTGTGGAATTTTCAAGTGGAGACTTCAGGCGATATTGGTCCAATCTTAGAAATCGAAATAACTTTGTATAAAAACTAGACAGAATCATTCTCAGAAACTACTATGTGCAGTGGGCGTTCAACTCACAGAGTTTAATCTTTCTTTTCATAGAGTACTTTGGAAACACTCTTTTTGTTAAGTCTGCAAAGGGATATTTAGACCTCTTTGAGGCCTTTGTTGGAAACGGGGTTTCTTTATATAAAGCCAGAGAGATGAATTCTCAGTAACATCTTTGTCTGGTGTGTATTCAACTCACAGAGTTGAACTTTCCTTTCGACAGAGCAGTTTGGAAGCACTCTTTCTGTGGAATTTGCAAGTGGAGATTTCAAGCGATTTGGGGCCAATCTTAGAAATCGAAATATCTTTGTATAAAAACTAGACAGAATCATTCTGAGAAACTACTTTCTGATGTGGGCGTTCAACTCACAGAGTTTAACCTCTCTTTGCATAGAGCAGTTTGGAAACACTCTGTTTGTTACGTCTGCAAGGGGATATATAGACCTCTTTGAGGCCTTCGTTGGAAACGGGATTTCTTCATATAAAGCTAGACAGATGAATTCTCAGTAACTTCTTTGTGTTGTGTGTATTCAACTCACTGAGTTGAACCTTTGTTTAGACAGAGCAGATTTGAAACTCTTTTTTTGTGGATTTCACAAGTGGAGATTTCAAGCGATTTGAGGCCAATTGTAGTAAACGAAATATCTTCGTTTAAAAACAAGACAGAATCATTCTCAGAAACTACCTTGTGATGTGTGTGTTCCACTCACAGAGTTTAATCTTTCTTTCCATAGAGCAGTTTGGAAACACTCTGTTTGTTAAGTCTGAAAGGGGATATTTAGACCTCTTTGAGGCCTGCGTTGGAAACGGGATTTCTCAGTAAACTACTAGACAGATGAATTCCAAGTGACTTCTTTGTGTTGTGTGTATTCAACTCACAGAGTTGAACCTTCCTTTAGACAGAGCAGTTTGGAAACACTCTTTTTGTGCAATTTGAAATTGGAGATTTCAAGCGATATTGGGCCAATCTTAGAAATCGAAATACCTTTGTATAAAAACTAGACAGAATCATTCTCAGAAACTACTTTGTGATATGTGTGTTCAACACACAGAGTTTAACCTTTCTCTTCATAGAGCAGTTTGGAAACACTCTTTTTGTGAAGTCTGCAAAGGGATATTTAGACCTCTTTGAGGCCTTCCTTGGAAACGTGATGTCTTCATATAAAGCTAGGCAGACGAATTCTCAGTAATTTCTTTGTGTTGTGTGTATTCAACTCACAGTGTTGAACCTTCCTTTCTACAGAGCAGTTTGGAAACACTCTTTTTGTGGAATTTGCAAGTGGAGATTTCAAGCGATTTGTGGCCAATCTTAGAAATCGAAATATCTTTTTATAAAAAGTTGACAGAATCATTCTCAGAAACTACTTTGTGATGTGTGCGTTCAACTCACAGAGTTTAACATTTCTTTTCATACAGCAGTTTGGAAACACTCTTTTTGTTAAGTCTGCAAAGGGATATTTAGACCTCTTTGAGGCCTTCGTTGGAAACGGGATTTCTTCATATAAAGCTAGACAGATGAATTCTCAGTAACCTCTTTGTGTTGTGTGTTTTCAATTCACAGAGTTGAACCTTCCTTTAGACAGAGCAGTTTGGAAACACTGTTTTTGTGGAATTTGCAAGTGGAGATTTCAAGCGATTTGAGGCCAATCTTAGAAATCGAAATATCCTTATATAAAAAGTAGACAGAATCATTCTCAGAAACTACTTTGTGATGTGTGCGTTCAATTCAAAGAGTTTAACCTTTCTTTTCATAGAGCAGTTTTGAAACACACTTTTTGTTAAGTCTGCAAAGGGATATTTAGACCACTTTGAGGCCTTCATTGGAAACGCGATTTCTTCATGTAAAGCTAGACAGATGAATTCTCAGTAACTTCTTTGTGTTGTGTTTATTCAACTCACAGAGTTGAACCTTCGTTTAGACAGAGCAGTTTGGAAGCACTCTTTTTGTGGAATTTTCAAGTGGAGACTTCAGGCGATATTGGTCCAATCTTAGAAATCGAAATAACTTTGTATAAAAACTAGACAGAATCATTCTCAGAAACTACTATGTGCAGTGGGCGTTCAACTCACAGAGTTTAATCTTTCTTTTCATAGAGTACTTTGGAAACACTCTTTTTGTTAAGTCTGCAAAGGGATATTTAGACCTCTTTGAGGCCTTTGTTGGAAACGGGGTTTCTTTATATAAAGCCAGAGAGATGAATTCTCAGTAACATCTTTGTCTGGTGTGTATTCAACTCACAGAGTTGAACTTTCCTTTCGACAGAGCAGTTTGGAAACACTCTTTCTGTGGAATTTGCAAGTGCAGATTTCAAGCGATTTGGGGCCAATCTTAGAAATCGAAATATCTTTGTATAAAAACTAGACAGAATCATTCTGAGAAACTACTTTCTGATGTGGGCGTTCAACTCACAGAGTTTAACCTCTCTTTGCATAGAGCAGTTTGGAAACACTCTGTTTGTTACGTCTGCAAGGGGATATATAGACCTCTTTGAGGCCTTCGTTGGAAACGGGATTTCTTCATATAAAGCTAGACAGATGAATTCTCAGTAACTTCTTTGTGTTGTGTGCATTCAACTCACTGAGTTGAACCTTTGTTTAGACAGAGCAGATTTGAAACTCTTTTTTTGTGGATTTCACAAGTGGAGATTTCAAGCGATTTGAGGCCAATTGTAGTAAACGAAACATCTTCGTTTAAAAACAAGACAGAATCATTCTCAGAAACTACCTTGTGATGTGTGTGTTCCACTCACAGAGTTTAACCTTTCTTTCCATAGAGCAGTTTGGAAACACTCTGTTTGTTAAGTCTGAAAGGGGATATTTAGACCTCTTTGAGGCCTGCGTTGGAAACGGGATTTCTCAGTAAACTACTAGACAGATGAATTCCAAGTGACTTCTTTGTGTTGTGTGTATTCAACTCACAGAGTTGAACCTTCCTTTAGACAGAGCAGTTTGGAAACACTCTTTTTGTGCAATTTGAAATTGGAGATTTCAAGCGATATTGGGCCAATCTTAGAAATCGAAATACCTTTGTATAAAAACTAGACAGAATCATTCTCAGAAACTACTTTGTGATGTGTGCGTTCAACTCACAGAGTTTAACCTTTCTCTTCATAGAGCAGTTTGGAAACACTCTTTTTGTGAAGTCTGCAAAGGGATATTTAGACCTCTTTGAGGCCTTCCTTGGAAACGTGATGTCTTCATATAAAGCTAGACAGACGAATTCTCAGTAATTTCTTTGTGTTGTGTGTATTCAACTCACAGTGTTGAACCTTCCTTTCTACAGAGCAGTTTGGAAACACTCTTTTTGTGGAATTTGCAAGTGGAGATTTCAAGCGATTTGTGGCCAATCTTAGAAATCGAAATATCTTTTTATAAAAAGTTGACAGAATCATTCTCAGAAACTACTTTGTGATGTGTGCGTTCAACTCACAGAGTTTAACATTTCTTTTCATACAGCAGTTTGGAAACACTCTTTTTGTTAAGTCTGCAAAGGGATATTTAGACCTCTTTGAGGCCTTCGTTGGAAACGGGATTTCTTCATATAAAGCTAGACAGATGAATTCTCAGTAACCTCTTTGTTTTTTGTGTTTTCAATTTACAGAGTTGAACCTTCCTTTTGACAGAGCAGTTTGGAAACACTGTTTTTGTGGAATTTGCAAGTGGAGATTTCAAGCGATTTGAGGCCAATCTTAGAAATCAAAATATCCTTATATAAAAAGTAGACAGAATCATTCTCAGAAACTACTTTGTGATGTGTGCGTTCAATTCAAAGAGTTTAACATTTCTTTTCATAGAGCAGTTTGGAAACACTCTTTTTGTTAAGTCTGCAAAGGGATATTTAGACCACTTTGAGGCCTTCATTGGAAACGCGATTTCTTCATATAAAGCTAGACAGATGAATTCTCAGTAACTTCTTTGTGTTGTGTTTATTCAACTCACAGAGTTGAACCTTCGTTTAGACAGAGCAGTTTGGAAGCACTCTTTTTGTGGAATTTTCAAGTGGAGACTTCAGGCGATATTTGTCCAATCTTAGAAATCGAAATAACTTTGTATAAAAACTAGACAGAATCATTCTCAGAAACTACTTTGTGCTGTGGGCGTTCAACTCACAGAGTTTAATCTTTCTTTTCATAGAGTACTTTGGAAACACTCTTTTTGTTAAGTCTGCAAAGGGATATTTAGACCTCTTTGAGGCCTTTGTTGGAAACGGGGTTTCTTTATATAAAGCCAGACAGATGAATTCTCAGTAACATCTTTGTCTGGTGTGTATTCAACTCACAGAGTTGAACTTTCCTTTCGACAGAGCAGTTTGGAAACACTCTTTCTGTGGAATTTGCAAGTGGAGATTTCAAGCGATTTGGGGCCAATCTTAGAAATCGAAATATCTTTGTATAAAAACTAGACAGAATCATTCTGAGAAACTACTTTCTGATGTGGGCGTTCAACTCACAGAGTTTAACCTTTCTTTGCATAGAGCAGTTTGGAAACACTCTGTTTGTTACGTCTGCAAGGGGATATATAGAACTCTTTGAGGCCTTCGTTGGAAACGGGATTTCTTCATATAAAGCTAGACAGATGAATTCTCAGTAACTTCTTTGTGTTGAGTGTATTCAACTCACTGAGTTGAACCTTTGTTTAGACAGAGCAGATTTGAAACTCTTTTTTTGTGGATTTCACAAGTGGAGATTTCAAGCGATTTGAGGCCAATTGTAGTAAAGGAAATATCTTCGTTTAAAAACAAGACAGAATCATTCTCAGAAACTACCTTGTGATGTGTGTGTTCCACTCACAGAGTTTAACCTTTCTTTTCATAGAGCAGTTTGGAAACACTCTGTTTGTTAAGTCTGCAAGGGGATATTTAGACCTCTTTGAGGCCTTCGTTGGAAACGGGATTTCTCTGTATACTGCTAGACAGATGAATTCCAAATAACTTCTTTTTGTTGTGTGTATTCAACCCACAGAGTTGAACCTTCCTTTAAACAGAGCAGTTTGGAAACACTCTTTTTGTGGAATTTGCAAGTGGAGATTTCAAGCGATATTGGGCCAATCTTAGAAATCGTAATATCTTTGTATAAAAACTAGACAGAATCATTCTCAGAAACTAATTTTTGATGTGTGCGTTCAACTCACAGAGTTTAACCTTTCTTTCCATAGAGCAGTTTGGAAACACTCTGTTTGTTAAGTCTGAAAGGGGATGTTTAGACCTCCTTGAGGCCTGCGTTGGAAACGGGATTTCTCAGTAAACTACTAGACAGATGAATTCCAAGTGACTTCTTTGTGTTGTGTGTTTTCAACTCACAGAGTTGAACCTTCCTTTAGACAGAGCAGTTTGGAAACACTCTTTTTGTGCAATTTGAAATTGGAGATTTCAAGCGATATTGGGCCAATCATAGAAATCGAAATATCTTTGTATAAAAACTAGACAGAAACATTCTCAGAAACTACTTTGTGATGTGTGCGTTCAACTCACAGAGTTTAACCTTTCTTTTCATAGAGCAGTTTGGAAACACTCTTTTTGTTAAGTCTGCAAAGGGATATTTAGACCACTTTGAGGCCTTCATTGGAAACGGGATTTCTTCATATAAAGCTAGACAGATGAATTCTCAGTAACTTCTTTGTGTTGTGTTTATTCAACTCACAGAGTTGAACCTTCGTTTAGACAGAGCAGTTTGGAAGCACTCTTTTTGTGGAATTTCCAAGTGGAGACTTCAGGCGATATTGGTCCAATCTTAGAAATCGAAATATCTTTGTATAAAAACTAGACAGAATCATTCTCAGAAACTACTTTGTGCTGTGGGCGTTCAACTCACAGAGTTTAACCTTTCTTTTCATAGAGTATTTTGGAAACACTCTTTTTGTTAAGTCTGCAAAGGGATATTTAGACCTCTTTGAGGCCTTCGTTGGAAACGGGATTTCTTTATATAAAGCCAGACAGATGAATTCTCAGTAACATCTTTGTGTGGTGTGTATTCAACTCACAGAGTTGAACTTTCCTTTCGACAGAGCAGTTTGGAAACACTCTTTCTGTGGAATTTGCAAGTGGAGATTTCAAGCGATTTGGGGCCAAACTTAGAAATCGAAATATCTTTGTATAAAAACTAGACAGAATCATTCTGAGAAACTACTTTCTGATGTGGGCGTTCAACTCACAGTTTAACCTTTCTTTGCATAGAGCAGTTTGGAAACACTCTGTTTGTTACGTCTGCAAGGGGATATAAAGACCTCTTTCAGGCCTTCGTTGGAAACGGGATTTCTTCATATAAAGCTAGACAGATGAATTCTCAGTAACTTCTTTGTGTTGTGTGTATTCAACTCACTGAGTTGAACCTTTGTTTAGACAGAGCAGATTTGAAACTCTCTTTTTGTGGATTTCACAAGTGGAGATTTCAAGCGATTTGAGGCCAGTAGTAGTAAAGGAAATATCTTCGTTTAAAAACAAGACAGAATCATTCTCAGAAACTACCTTTTGATGTGTGTGTTCCACTCACAGAGTTTAACCTTTCTTTTCATAGAGCAGTTTGGAAACACTCTGTTTGTTAAGTCTGCAAGGGGATATTTAGACCTCTTTGAGGCCTTCGTTGGAAACGGGATTTCTCAGTATACTGCTAGACAGATGAATTCCAAATAACTTCTTTTTGTTGTGTGTATTCAACTCACAGATTTGAACCTTCCTTTAAACAGAGCAGTTTGGAAACACTCTTTTTGTGGAATTTGCAAGTGGAGATTTCAAGCGATATTGGGCCAATCTTAGAAATCGAAATATCTTTGTATAAAAACTAGACTGAATCATTCTCAGAAACTACTTTGTGATGTGTGCGTTCAACTCACAGAGTTTAACCTTTCTTTTCATAGAGCAGTTTGGAATCACTCTGTTTGTTAAGTCGGAATGGGGATATTTAGACCTCTTTGAGGCCTTCGTTGGAAACGGGATTTCTCAGTAAACTGCTAGACAGATGAATTCCCAATAACTTCTTTGTGTTGTGTGTATTCAACTCACAGAGTTGAACCTTCCTTTAGACAGAGCAGTTTGGAAACACTGTTTTTGTGCAATTTGAAATTGGAGATTTCAAGCGATATTGGGCCAATCTTAGAAATCGAAATATCTTTGTATAAAAACCAGACAGAATCATTCTCAGAAACTACTTTGTGATGTGCGCGTTCAACTCACAGAGTTTAACCTTTCTTTTCATAGAGCAGTTTGGAAACACTCTTTTTGTTAAGTCTGCAAAGGGATATTTAGACCACTTTGAGGCCTTCATTGGAAACGGGATTTCTTCATATAAAGCTAGACAGATGAATTCTCAGTAACTTCTTTGTGTTGTGTTTATTCAACTCACAGAGTTGAACCTTCGTTTAGACAGAGCAGTTTGGAAGCACTCTTTTTGTGGAATTTTCAAGTGGAGACTTCAGGCGATATTGGTCCAATCATAGAAATCGAAATAACTTTGTATAAAAACTAGACAGAATCATTCTCAGAAACTACTTTGTGCTGTGGGCGTTCAACTCACAGAGTTTAATCTTTCTTTTCATAGAGTATTTTGGAAACACTCTGTTTGTGAAGTCTGCAAAGGGATATTTAGACCTATTTGAGACCTTCGTTGGAAACGGGGTTTCTTTATATAAAGCCAGACAGATGAATTCTCAGTAACATCTTTGTGTGGTGTGTATTCAACTCACAGATTTGAACTTTCCTTTCGACAGAGCAGTTTGGAAACACTCTTTCTGTGGAATTTGCAAGTGGAGATTTCAAGAGATTTGGGGCCAATCTTAGAAATCGAAATATCTTTGCATAAAAGCTAGACAGAATCATTCTGAGAAACTACTTTCTGATGTGGGCGTTCAACTCACAGAGTTTAACCTTTCTTTGCATAGAGCAGTTTGGAAACACTCTGTTTGTAAAGTCTGCAAAGGGATATTTAGACCTCTTTGAGGCCTTCCTTGGAAACGTGATGTCTTCATATAAAGCTAGACAAACGAATTCTCAGTAACTTCTTTGTGTTGTGTGTATTCAACTCACAGTGTTGAACCTTCCTTTCTACAGAGCAGTTTGGAAGCACTCTTTTTGTGGAATTTGCAAGTGGAGATTTCAAGCGATTTGTGGCCAATCTTAGAAATCGAAATATCTTTTTATAAAAAGTTGACAGAATCATTCTCAGAAACTACTTTGTGATGTCTGCGTTCAACTCACAGAGTTTAACATTTCTTTTCATACAGCAGTTTGGAAACACTCTTTTTGTTAAGTCTGCAAAGGGATATTTAGACCTCTTTGAGGCCTTCGTTGGAAACGGGATATCTTCATATAAAGCTAGACAGATGAATTCTCAGTAACTTCTTTGTGTTGTGTGTATTCAACTCACAGATTTGAACCTTTCTTTAGACAGAGCAGATTTGAAACACTCTTTTAGTGTATTTTACAAGTGGAGATTTCAAGCGATTTGAGGCCAATTGTAGTAAAGGAGTTATCTACGTTTAAAAACTAGACAGAATCATTCTCAGAAACTACTCTGTGGTGTGTGCATTCAACTCACAGAGTTTCACCTTTCTTTTCATAGAGCAGTTTGGAAACACTCTGTTTGTTACATTTGGAAGAGTATATTTGGATAACTTTGAGGCCTTCGTTGGAAACGGGATTTCTCAGTAATCTGCTAGACAGATAAATTCCCAGTAACTACTTTCTGTTGTGTGTATTCAACTCACAGAGTTGAAACATCTTTTAGACACAGCAGTTTGGAAACACTCTTTTTGTGGAATTTGCTAATGGAGATTTCAAGAGATTTGAGGCCAATCTTAGAAATCGAAATATCTTTGTATAAAAACTAGACAGAATCATTCTCAGAAATTACTTTGTGATGTGTGCATTCAACTCACAGAGTTTAACCTTTCTTTTCATAGAGCAGTTTGGAAACACTCTGTTTGTTAAGTCTGCAAAGGGATATTTAGACCTATTTGAGGCCTTCGTTGGAAACGGGATTTCTTCATATAAAGCTAGACAGATGAATTCTCAGTAACTTCTTTGTGTTGTGTGTATTCAACTCAGAGAGTTGAACCTTTCTTTACACACAGCAGATTTGAAACACTCTTTTTGTGGATTTTACAGGTGGAGATGTCATGCGATTTGAGGCCAAATGAAGTAAAGGAGATATCTTCGTTTTAAAACTAGACAGAATCATTCTCAGAAACTACTATATGATGTGTGTGTTCAACTCACAGAGTTTCACCTTTCTTTTCATAGAGCAGTTTGGAAACACTCTCTTTGTTAATTTCTGAAGAGGATATTTGGATCACTTTGAGGCCTTCGTTGGAAACGGGATTTCTCAGTATACTGCTAGACAGATAAATTCCCCGTAACTTCTTTGTGTTGTGTGTATTCAACTCACAGAGTTGAAACATCTTGCAGACACAGCAGTTTGGAAACACTCTTTTTGTGGAATTTGGAAGTGGGGATTTCAAGCGAATTCGGGCCAATCTTAGAAATCAAAATATCTTTGTATAAAAACTAGACAGAATCATTCTCACAAACTTCTTTGTGATGTGTGTGTTCAACTCACAGAGTTTAACATTTCTTTTCATAGAGGAGTTTGGAAACACTGTTTTTGTTAAGTCTGCAAAGGGATATTTAGAGCTCTTTGAGGCCTTCGTTGGAAATGGGATTTCTTCATATAAACCTAGACAGATGAATTCTCAGTAACTTCTTTGTGTTGTGTGTATTCAACTCACAGAGTTGAACCTTTCTTTAGACAGAGCAGATTAGAAAAACTCTTTTTGTGTATTTTACAAGTGGAGATTTCAAGCGATTTGAGGCCAATAGTAGTAAAGGAGATATGTTCGTTTAAAAACTAGACAGAATCATTCTCAGAAACTACTCTGTGGTGTGTGCATTCAACTCACAGATTTTCACCTTTCTTTTCATAGAGCAGTTTGGAAACACTCTGTTTGTTAAGTTTGGACGAGGATATTTGCATCACTTTGAGGCCTTCGTTAGATACGGGATTTCTCACTATACTGCTAGACAGATAGGTTCCCAGTATCTTCTTTGTGTAGTGTGTCTTCAACTCACAGAGTTGAAACATCTTTTAAACACAGCAGTTTGGAAACACTCTTTTTGTGGAATTTGCAAGAGGAGATTTCAAGCGATTTGTGGCCAATCTTAGAAATCGAAATATCATTGTATAAAAACCTGACAAAATCATTCTCAGAAACTACTTTGTGATGTGTGCATTCAACACACAGAGTTTAACCTTTCTTTTCACAGAGCAGTTTGGAAACACTCTTTTTGTTAAGTCTGCAAAGGGATATTTAGACCTGTTTGAGGCCTTCGTTGGAAACGGGATTTCTTCATATAAAGCTAGACAGATGAATTCTCCGTAACTTCTTTGTGTTGTGTGTATTCAACTCACAGAGTTGAACCTTCGTTTCGACAGAGCAGTTTGGAAGCACTCTTTTTGTGGAATTTGCAAGTGGAGATTTCAAGCGATTTGTGGCCAATCTTAGAAATCGAAATATCATTGTATAAAAACCTAACAAAATCATTCTCAGAAACTACTTTGTGATGTTTGCATTCAACACACAGAGTTTAACCTTTCTTTTCACAGAGCAGTTTGGAAACACTCTTTTTGTTAAGTCTGCAAAGGGATATTTAGACGTGTTTGAGGCCTTCGTTGGAAACGGGATTTCTTCATATAAAGCTAGACAGATGAATTCTCAGTAACTTCTTTGTGTTTTGTGTATTCAACTCACAGAGTTCAACCTTTCTTTAGACAGAGCAGATTTGAAACACTCTTTTTGTGTATTTTACAAATGGAGATTTCAAGAGATTTGTGGCCAATTGTAGTAAAGGAGATACCTTCGTTTAAAAACTAGACAGAATCATTCTCAGAAACTTCTCTGTGGTGTGTGAATTCAACTCACAGAGTTTCACCATTCTTTTCATAGAGAAGTTTGGAAACACTCTGTTTGTTACGTTTGGAAGAGGACATATCGATCACTTTGAGGCCTTCGTTGGAAACGGGATTTCTCAGTATACTGCTAGACAGGTAAATTCCCAGTAAATTCTTTGTGTTGTTTGTCTTCAACTCAAAGAGTTGAAACATCTTTCAGACACAGCAGTTTGGAAACACTCTTTTTGTGGAATTTTCAAATGGAGATTTCAAGCGATTTGAGGCCAATCTTAGAAATCGAAATAACTTTGTATAAAAATTAGACAGAATCATTCTCAGAAACTACTTTGTGATGTGTGCGTTCAACTCACAGAGTTTAACCTTTCTTTTCATAGAACAGTTTGGAAACACTCTGTTTGTTAAGTCTGCAAAGGGATATTTAGACCTATTTGAGGACTTCTTTGGAAACAGGATGTCTTCACATAAAGCTATACAGATGAATTCTCAGTAACTATTTTTGTTGTGTGTATTCAACTCACAGAGTTGAACCTTTCTTTAGACAGAGAAGATTTGAAACACTCATTTTGTGGATTTTAGAAGTGGAGATTTCAAGCGATTTGAGTCCAATAGTAGTAAAGGAAATATCTTCGTTTAAAAACTAGACAGAATCATTCTCAGAAACTACTTTGTGATGTGTGCGTTGAACTCACGGAGTTTAACCTTTCTTTTCATAGTGCAGTTTGGAAACACTCTTTTTGTTAAGTCTGCAAAGGGATATTTAGACCTGTGTGAGGCCTTCGTTGGAAACGGGATTTCTTCATATAAAGCTAGACAGATGAATTCTCAGTAACTTCTTTGTGTTGTGTGTATTCAACTCACAGAGTTGAAACTTTCTTTAGACAGAGCAGATTTGAAACACTCTTTTTGTGTATTTTACATATGGAGTTATCAAGCGATTTGAGGCCAATTGTAGTAAAGGAGATGCCTTCGTTTAAAAACTAGACAGAATCATTCTCAGAAACTTCTCTGTGGTGTGTGCATTCAACTCACAGAGTTTCACCTTACTTTTCATAGAGCAGTTTGGAAACACTGTGTTTGTTATGTTTGGAAGAGGATATTTGGATCAATTTGAGGACTTCGTTGGAAACGGGATTTCTCAGAATACTGCTAGACAGACAAATTCCCAGTAACTTCTTTCTGTTGTGTGTATTCAACTCACAGAGTTGAAACATTTTTAGACACAGCAGTTTGGAAACACTCTTTGTGTGGAATTTGCAAGTGGAGATTTCAAGCGATATGGGGCCCGTCTTAGAAATCTGAATATCTTTGTATAAAAACTAGACAGAATCATTCTCAGAAACTACTTTGTGATGTGTGCGTTCAACTCACAGAGTTTAACCTTTCTTTTCATAGAGCAGTTTGGAAACACTCTGTTTGTTAAGTCTGCAAGGGGATATTTAGTCCTGTTTGAGGCCTTCGTTGGAAACGGGATTTCTTCATATAAAGCTAGACAGATGAATTCTCAGTAACTTCTTTGCATTGTGTGTATTCAACTCACAGGGTTGAACTTTCCTTTAGACAGAGCAGTTTGGAAACACTCTTTTTGTGGAATTTGCAAGTGGAAATTTCAAGCGATATGGGGCCAGTCTTAGAAATCTGAATATCTTTGTATAAAAACTAGACAGAATCATTCTCAGAAACTACTTTGTGATGTGTGCGTTCAACTCACAGAGTTTAACCTTTCTTTTCATAGAGCAGTTTGGAAACACTCTTTTCGTTAAGTCTGCAAAGGGATATTTTGACCTCTTTGAGACCTTCGTTGGAAACATGATTTCTTCAAATAAAGCTAGACAGATGAATTCTCAGTAACTTCTCTGTGTTGTGTGTGTTCAACTCACACAGTTGAACCTTTCTTTAGACATAGCAGATTGGAAACACTCTTTTTGTGTATTTTACAATTGGAGGTTTCAAGCGATTTGAGGCCAATTGTAGTAAAGGAGATATCTTCGTTTAAAAATTAGACAGAATCATTCTCAGAATCTACTCTGTGGTGTTTGCCCTCAACCCACATTTTCACCTTTCTTTTCATAGAGCAGTTTGGAAACACTCTGTTTGTTACATTTGGAAGAGGATATTTGGGTCACTTTGAGGCCTTCGTTGGAAACGGGTTTTCTCAGTATACTGCTAGACAGATAAATTCCCAGTAACTTCTTTGTGTTGTGTGTATTCAACTCACAGAATTGAAACATCTCTTAGACACAGCAGTTTGGAAACACTCTTTTTGTGGAATTCGCAAGTGGAGATTTCAAGCGATTTGTGGCCAATCTTAGAAATCGAAATATCTTTGTATAAAAACTAGATAGAATCATTCTCAGAAACTATTTTGTGATGTGTGTGTTTAACTCACAGAGTTTAACTTTTCTTTTCATAGAGCAGTTTGGAAACACTCTGTTTGTTAAGTCTGCAAGGGTATATTTAGACCTCTTTGAGGCCTTCGTTGGAAACGGGATTTCTTCATATAAAGATAGACAGATGAATTCTCAGTAACTTCTTTGTGTTGTGTGTATTCAACTCGCAGAGTTGAACTTTCCTTTAGACAGAGCAGTTTGGAAACACTCTTTTTGTGGAATTTGCTACTGGAGATTTCAAGCGAATTCGGGCCAATCTTAGAAATCGAAATATCTTTGTATAAAAACTACACAGAATCATTCTCAGAAACTAATTTGTGATGTGTGCGTTCACCTCACAGAGTTTAACCTTTCTTTTCATAGAGCAGTTTGGAAACACTCTGTATGTGAAGTCTGCAAGGGGATATTTAGACTTCTTTGAGGCCTTCGTTGAAAACGGGTTTTCTTCATATAAAGCTAGACAGATGAATTCTCAGTAACTTCTTTGTGTTGTGTGTATTCAACTCACAGAGATGAACCTTCCTTTTGACAAAGCAGTTTGGAAACACTCTTTTTGTGAAATTTGCAAGTGGAGATTTCAAGCGACTTTGGGCCAATCTTAGAAATCTAAATATCTTTGTATAAAAACTAGACAGAATCATTCTCAGAAACTACTTTGTGATGTGTGCGTTCACCTCGCAGAGTTTAACCTTTCTTTTCATAGAGCAGTTTGGAAACACTCTGTTTGTTAAGTCTGCAAGGGGATATTTAGACCTGTTTGAGGCCTTCGTTGGAACGGGATTTCTTCATATATAGCTAGACAGATGAATTCTCAGTAACTTCTTTGTGTTGTGTGTATTCAACTCACAGAGTTGAACCTTCCTTTATACAGAGCAGCTTGGAAACACTCTTTTTGTGGAATTTGCCAGTGGAGATTTCAAGCGATTTGGGGCCAGTCTTAGAAATCTTAATATCTTTGTATAAAAACTAGACAGAATCATTCTCAGAAACTACTTTGTGATGTGTGCGTTCAACTCACAGAGTTTAACCTTTCTCTTTATAGAGCAGTTTGGAAACACTCTTTTTGTGGAATTTGCAAGTGGAGATTTCAAGCGATTTGGGGCCAATCTTAGAAATGTAAATATCTTTGTATAAAAACTAGACAGATTCATTCTCAGAAATTACATTGTGATGTGTGCGTTCAACTCACGGAGTTTAACTTTTCTTTTCTTAGAGCATTTTGGAAACACTTTTTTTGTTAAGTCTGCAAAGGGATATTTAGACCTGTTTGAGGCCTTCGTTGGAAACAGGATCTCTTCATATAAAGCAAGACAGATGAATTCTCAGTAACTTCTTTGTGTCGTGTGTATTCAACTCACAGAGTTGAACCTTTGTTTAGACAGAGCAGATTTGAAACCTCTTTTTGTGTATTTTAGAAGAGGAGATTTCAAGCGATTTGAGGCCAATTGTAGTAAACGAGATATCTTCGTTTAAAAACTAGACAGAATCATTCTCAGAATCTAGTCTGTGGTGTGTGCATTCAACTCACAGTTTCACCTTTCTTTTAATAGAGCAGTTTGGAAACACTCTGTTTGTTAAGTTTGGAAGAGGATATTTGGAACACTTTGAGGCCTTCGTTGGAAACGGGATTTCTCAGTACACTGCTAGACAGATAACTTAACAGTAACTGCTTTGTGTTGTGTGTATTCAACCCACAGAGTTGGAACGTCTTTAGACACAGCAGTTTGGAAACACTCTCTTTGTGGAATTTGCAAGTGGAGATTTCAAGCAATTTGAGGCCAATCTTAGAAATCCAAATATATTTGTATAAAAACTAGACAGAATCATTCTCAGAAACTACTTTGTGATGTGTGCGTTCAACTCACAGAGTTTAACCTTTCTTATCATAGAGCAGTTTGGAAACACTCTTTTTGTTAAGTCTGCAACGGGATATTTATACCTGTTTGAGGCCTTCGTTGGAAACGGGATTTCTTCATATAAAGCCAGACACATGAATTCTCAGTAACTTCTTTGTGTCGTGTGTATTCAACTCACAGAGTTGAACCTTCCTTTAGAGAGAGCAGTTGGGAAAAACACTTTTTGTGGAATTTGGAAGTGGAGATATCAAGCGATTTGGGGCCAATCTTAGAAATCGAAATATCTTTGTATAAAAACTAGACAGAATCATTCTCAGAAACTACTTTGTGATGTCTGCGTTCAACTCACAGAGTTTAAACTTTATTTTCATAGAGCAGTTTGGAAACAATCTATTTGTTAAGTCTGCAAAGGGATATTTAGACCTGTTAGAGGCGTTCGTTGGAAACGGTATTTCTTCATATAAAGCTAGGCAGATGAATTCTCAGTAACTTCTTTGTGTTGTGTGTGTTCAACTTACACAGTTGAAACTTTCTTTAGACAGAGCAGATTGGAAACAGTCTTTTTGTGTATTTTACAAGTGGAGATTTCAAGCAATTTGAGGCCAATTGTAATAAAGGAGATATCTTCGTTTAAAAATTAGACAGAATCATTCTCAGTATCTACTCTGTGGTGTGTGCATTCAACCCACAGTTTCACCTTTCTTTTCACAGAGCAGTTTGGAAACACTCTGTTTGTTAAGGTTGTAAGAGGATATTTGGGTCATTTTGAGTCCTTCGTTGGAAACGGGGTTTCTCAGTATACTGCTAGACAGATAAATTCCCAGTAACTTCTTTGGGTTGTGTGTATTCAACTCACAGAGTTGAAACATCTCTTAGACACAGCAGTTTGGAAACACTCTTTTTGTGGAATTCGCAAGTGGAGATTTCAAGCGATTTGAGGCCAATCTTAGAAATCGAAATATCTTTGTATAAAAACTAGATAGAATCATTCTCAGAAACTATTTTGTGATGTGTGTGTTCAACTCACAGAGTTTAACCTTTCTTTTCATAGAGCAGTTTGGAAACACTCTGTTTGTTAAGCCTGCAAGGGTATATTTAGACCTATTTGAGGCCTTCGTTGGAAACGGGATTTCTTCATATAAAGCTAGACAGATGAATTCTCAGTAACTTCTTTGTGTTGTGTGTATTCAACTCGCAGAGTTGAACTTTCCTTTAGACAGAGCAGTTTGGAAACACTCTTTTTGTGGAATTTGCTTGTGGAGATTTCAAGCGAATTCAGGCCAATCGTGGAAATCGAAATATGTTTGTATAAAAACTAGACAGAATCGTTCTCAGAAACTACTTTTTGATGTGAGCGTTCAACTCACAGAGTTTAACCTTTCTTTTCATAGAGCAGTTTGGAAACACTCCGTTTGTTAAGTCTGAAAGGGGATATTTTGACCTCTTTGTGGCCTTCGTTGGAAACGGGATTTCTTCATACAAAGCTAGACAGATGAATTCTCAGTAACTTCTTTGTGTCGTGTGTATTCAACTCACAGAGTTGAACCTCTGTTTAGACAGAGCAGATTTGAAACCTCTTTTTGTGTATTTTACAAGAGGAGATTTCAAGCGATTTGAGGCCAACTGAAGTAAAGGAGATATCTTCGTTTAAAAACTAGACAGAATCATTCTCAGAATCTACTCTGTGATGTGTGCGTTCAACTCACAGTTTCACCTTTCTTTTCATAGAGCAGTTTGGAAACACTCTGTTTGTTAAGTTTGGAAGAGGATATTTGGAACACTTTGAGGCCTTCGTTGGAAACGGGATTTCTTCATATAAATCTAGACCGATGAATTCTCAGTAACTTCTTTGTGTTGTGTGTATTCAACTCACAGAGTTGAACCTTCCTTTAGACAGAACAGTTTCGAAACATTCTTTTTGTGGAATTTGCAAGTGGAGATTTCAAGCGATTTGGGGCCAGTCTTAGAAATCTGAATATCTTTGTATAAAAACTAGACAGAATCATTCTCAGAAACTACTTTTTGATGTGTGCGTTCAACTCACAGAGTTTAACCTTTCTCTTTATAGAGCAGTTTGGAAACACTCTTTTTGTTAAGTCTGCAGAGGGATATTTAGACCTCTTTGAGGCCTTCGTTGGAAACGGGATGTCTTCATATAAAGCTAGACAGATGAATTCTCAGTAACTTCTAGGTGTTGTGTGTGTTCAACTCACACAGTTGAACCTTTCTTTAGACAGAGCAGATAGGAAACACTGTTTTGGTGTATTTTACAAGTGGAGATTTCAAGCGATTTGAGGCCAATTGTAGTAAAGGAGATATCTTTGATTAAAAATTAGACAGAATCATTCTCAGAATCTACTCTGTGGTGTGTGCATTCAACCCACACTTTCACCTTTCTTTTCATAGAGCAGTTTGGAAACACTCTGTTTGTTAAGTTTGGAAGAGGATATTTTGGTCACTTTGAGGCCTTCGTTGGAAACGGAGTTTCTCAGTATACTACTAGACAGATAAATTCCCAGTAACTTCTTTGTGTTGTGTGTATTCAACTCACAGAGTTGAAACATCTCTTAGACACAGCAGTTTGGAAACACTCTTTTTGTGGAATTTGCAAGTGGAGATTTCAAGCAATTTGAGGCGAATCATAGAAATCGAAATATCTTTGTATGAAAACTAGACAGAATCATTCTCAGAAACTACTTTTTGATGTGTGCGTTCAACTCACAGAGTTTAACCTTTCTTTTCATAGAGCAGTTTGGAAACACTCTTTTCGTTAAGTCTCCAAAGGGATATTTTGACCTCTTTGAGACCTTCGTTGGAAACATGATTTCTTCAAGTAAAGCTAGACAGATGAATTCTCAGTAACTTCTCTGTGTTGTGTGCGTTCAACTCACACAGTTGAACCTTTCTTTAGACAGAGCAGATTGGAAACACTCTTTTTGTGTATTTTACAATTGGAGATTTCAAGCGATTTGAAGCCAATTGTAGTAAAGGAGATATCTTCGTTTAAAAATTAGACAGAATCATTCTCAGAATCTACTCTGTGGTGTGTGCATTCAACCCACATTTTCACCTTTCTTTTCATAGAGCAGTTTGGAAACACTCTGTTTGTTACATTTGGAAGAGGATATTTGCGTCACTTTGAGGCCTTCGTTGGAAACGGGTTTTCTCAGTATACTGCTAGACAGATAAATTCCCAGTAACTTCTTTGGGTTGTGTGTATTCAACTCACAGAGTTGAAACATCTCTTAGACACAGCAGTTTGGAAACACTCTTTTTGTGGAATTCGCAAGTGGAGATTTCAAGCGATTTGAGGCCAATCTTAGAAATCGAAATATCTTTGTATAAAAACTAGATAGAATCATTCTCAGAAACTATTTTGTGATGTGTGTGTTCAACTCACAGAGTTTAACCTTTCTTTTCATAGAGCAGTTTGGAAACACTCTGTTTGTTAAGACTGCAAGGCTATATTTAGACCTATTTGAGGCCTTCGTTGGAAACGGGATTTCTTCATATAAAGCTAGACAGATGAATTCTCAGTAACTTCTTTGTGTTGTGTGTATTCAACTCGCAGAGTTGAACTTTCCTTTAGACAGAGCAGTTTGGAAACACTCTTTTTGTGGAATTTGCGTGTGGGGATTTCAAGCGAATTCAGGCCAATCGTGGAAATCGAAATATGTTTGTATAAAAACAAGACAGAATCGTTCTCAGAAACTACTTTTTGATGTGAGCGTTCAACTCACAGAGTTTAACCTTTCTTTTCATAGAGCAGTTTGGAAACACTCCGTTTGTTAAGTCTGAAAGGGGATATTTTGACCTCTTTGTGGCCTTCGTTGGAAACGGGATTTCTTCATACAAAGCTAGACAGATGAATTCTCAGTAACTTCTTTGTGTCGTGTGTATTCAACTCACAGAGTTGAACCTCTGTTTAGACAGAGCAGATTTGAAACCTCTTTTTGTGTATTTTACAAGAGGAGATATCAAGCGATTTGAGGCCAACTGAAGTAAAGGAGATATCTTCATTTAAAAACTAGACAGAATCATTCTCAGAATCTACTCTGTGATGTGTGTGTTCAACTCACAGTTTCACCTTTCTTTTCATAGAGCAGTTTGGAAACACTCTGTTTGTTAAGTTTGGAAGAGGATATTTGGAACACTTTGAGGCCTTCGTTGGAAACGGGATTTCTTCATATAAATCTAGACCGATGAATTCTCAGTAACTTCTTTGTGTTGTGTGTATTCAACTCACAGAGTTGAACCTTCCTTTAGACAGAACAGTTTCGAAACATTCTTTTTGTGGAATTTGCAAGTGGAGATTTCAAGCGATTTGGGGCCAGTCTTAGAAATCTGAATATCTTTGTATAAAAACTAGACAGAATCATTCTCAGAAACTACTTTTTGATGTGTGCGTTCAACTCACAGAGTTTAACCTTTCTCTTTATAGAGCAGTTTGGAAACACTCTTTTTGTTAAGTCTGCAGAGGGATATTTAGACCTCTTTGAGGCCTTCGTTGGAAATGGGATTTCTTCATATAAAGCTAGACAGATGAATTCTCCGTAACTTCTTTGTGTTGTGTGTATTCAACTCACAGAGGTGAAATATCTTTTAGACACAGCAGTTTGGAAACACTCTCTTTGTGGAAATTGCAAGTGAAGATTTCAAGCAATTTGAGGGGAATCATAGAAATCGAAATATCTTTGTATAAAAATTAGACAGAATCATTGTCAGAAACTACTTTCTGATGTGTGCGTTCAACTCACAGAGTTTAACCTTTCTTTTCATAGAGCAGTTTGGTAACACTCTTTTTGTTAAGTCTGCAAAGGGATATTTATAGCTCTTTGAGGACTTCGTTGGAAAAGGGATTTCTTCATATAAAGCTAGACAGATGAATTCTCAGTAACTTCTTTGTGTTGTATGTATTAAACTCACAGAGTTGAACCTTCCTTTAGACAGACCAGTTTGGAAACACTCTTTTTGTGGAATTTTCAACTGGAGATTTCAAGCGATTTGGGGCCAATCTTAGAAATCGAAATATCTTTGTATAAAAACTAGACAGAATCATTCTCTGAAACTACTTTTTGATGTGTGCGCTCAACTCACAGAGTTTAACCTTTCTTTTCATAGAACAGTTTGGAAACACTGTTTTTGTTATGTCTGCAAAGGGATATTTAGAACGGTTTGAGGCCTTCGTTGGAACCGGGATTTCTCAGTATACTGCTAGATAGATAAATTCCCAGTAACTTCTTTGTGTTGTGTTTATTCAACTCACAGAATTGAAACATCTTTTAGACACAGCAGTTTGGAAACACTCTTTTTGTGGAATTTGCAAGTGGAGATTTCCAGCGATTTGAGGCCAATCTTAGAAATCGAAATATCTTTGTATAAAAACTAGACAGAATCATTCTCAGAAACTACTTTGTGATGTGTGCGTTCAACTCACAGAGCTTAACCTTTCTTTTCACAGAGCAGTTTGGAAGCACCCTGTTTTTTAAGTCTGCAAAGGGATATTTAGACCTATTTGATGCCTTCGTTGGAAACGGAATTTCTTCATATAAAGCTAGACAGATGAATTCTCAGTAACTTCTTTGTGTTGTGTGTATTCAACTCACAGAGTTGAACCTTCCTTTAGACAGAGCAGTTTGAAAACACTCTTTTTGTGGAATTTGCAAGTGGAGATTTCAAGCCATTTGGGGCCAATCTTAGAAATCGAAATATCTTTGTATAAAAACTAGACAGAATCATTCTCAGAAACTACTTTGTGATGTGTGCGTTCAACTCACAGAGTTTAACCTTTCTTTTCACAGAGCAGTTTGGAAGCACTCTGTTTTTTAAGTCTGCAAAGGGATCTTTAGACCTATATGAGGCCTTCGTTGGAAACGGGATTTCTTCATATAAAGCTAGACAGATGAATTCTCAGTAACTTCTTTGTGTTGTGTGTATTCAAGTCACAGAGTTGAACCTTCCTTTAGACAGAGCAGTTTGAAAACACTCTTTTTGTGGAATTTGCAAGTGGAGATTTCAAGCCATTTGGGGCCAATCTTAGAAATCGAAATATCTTTGTATAAAAACTAGACAGAACCATTCTCAGAAACTACTTTGTGATGTGTGCGTTCAACTCACAGAGTTTAACCTTTCTTTTCATAGAGCAGTTTGGAAACACTCAGTTTGTTAAGTCTGCATAGGGATATTTAGACCTCTTTGAGGCCTTCGTTGGAAACGGGATTTCTTCATATAAAGCTAGACTGATGAATTCTCAGTAACTTCATTGTGTTCTGTGTATTCAACTCACAGATTTGAACCTTTCTTTAGACAGAGCAGATTTGAAACACTCTTTTTGTGGATTTTACAAGTGGAGATTTCAAGCGATCTGAGGCCAAATGTAGTAAAGGAGATACCTTCGTTTAAAAACTAGACAGAATCATTCTCAGAAACTACTCTGTGGTGTGTGCATTGAAATCACAGAGTTTCACCTTTCTTTTCATAGAGCAGTTTGGAAACACTATGTTTGTTAAGTTTGGAAGAGGATATTTGGATCACTTTGAGGCCTTCGTTGGAAACGGGATTTCTCAGGATACTGCTAGACAGATAAATTCCCAGTAACTTCTTTGTGTTGTGTGTATTCAACTCACAGAGTTGAAACATCTTTCAGACACAGCAATTTGGAAACACTCTTTTTGTGGAATTTGAAAGTGGAGATTTCAAGCGATTTGAGGCCAATCTTAGAAATCGAAATATCTTTGTATAAAAACTAGACAGAAACATTCTGAGAAACTACTTTGTGATGTGTGCATTCAAGTCACAGAGTTTAACCTTTCTTTTCATGGAGCAGTTTGGAAACACTCTGTTTGTTATGTCTGCAAAGGGATATTTAGTCCTATTTGAGGCCTTCGTTGGAAATGGGATTTCTTCATATAAAGCTAGACAGATGAATTCTCAGTAACTTCTTTGTGTTTTGTGTATTCAACTCACAGAGTTGAACCTTCCTTTAGACAGAGCCGTTTGGAAACACTCTTTTTGTGGAATTTGCTAATGGAGATTTCAAGAGATTTGGAGCCAATCTTTGAAATCGCAATATCTTTGTATAAAAACTAGACAGAATCATTCTCAGAAACCAATCTGTGGTGTGTGCATTCAACTCACAGAGTTTAACCTTTCTTTTCATAGAGCAGTTTTGAAACACTCTATTTGTTAAGTCTGCAAAGGGATATTTAGACCTATTAGAGGCCTTCGTTGGAAACGGGTTTTCTCAGTATACTGCTAGACCGATGAATTCCCAATAACTTCTTTGTGTTGTGGGTATTCAACTCACAGAGTTGAACCTTTCTTTAGACAGAACAGATGTGAAACACGCTTTTTGTGGATTTTACAAGTGGAGATTTCAAGAGATTTGAGGCCTATTGTAGTAAAGGAAATATCTTCGTTTAAAAACTAAACAGAATCATTCTCAGAAACTACTTTGTGATGTGTGCGTTCAACTCACAGAGTTTAACCTTTCTTTTCAAAGAGCGGTTTGGAAACACTCTGTTGAGTTAGGAAGAGGATATTTGGACCACTTTGAGGCCTTCAATGGAAACAGGATTTCTCAGTATACTGCTAGACAGACGAACTCACAGTAACTTCTTTGTGTTGTGTGCATTCAACTCACAGATTGGAACATTCCTTTAGAAAGAGCAGCTTGGAAACACTCTTTTGGTGGAATTTGCAAGTGGAGATTTCAAGCGATTTGAGGCCAATCTTAGAAATCGAAATATCTTTGCATAAAAACCAGATGGAATCATTCTCAGAAACTACTTTGTGAAGTGTGCGTTCAACTCAGAGTTAAACCTTTCTTTTCATACAGCAGTTTGGAAACATTCTTTTTGTTAAGTCTGCAAGGGGATATTTAGACCTCTTTGAGACCTTCGTTGAAAAAGGGATTTCTTCATATAAAGCTAGACAGATGAATTCTCAGTAACTTCTTTGTGTTGTGTGTATTCAACTCACAGATTTGAGCCTTTCTTTAGACAGAGCAGATTTGAAAAACTCTTTTTGTGGATTTTACAACTGGAGATTTCAATCGATTTGAGGCCAATTGTAGTAAAGGGAATACCTTCGCTTAAAAACTAGACAGAATCATTCTCAGAAACTTCTTTGTGATGTGTGCGTTCAACTCACAGAGTTTCACCTTTCTTTTCATAGAGCAGTTTAGAAACACTCTGTTAAGTTTGGAAGAGGATATTTGGACAACTTTGAGGCCTTCATTGGAAACGGTTTTTCTCAGTATATAGCTAGACAGATGAACTCCCAGTAACTTCTTTGTGTTGTGTGTATTCAACTCACAGGGTTGAAACTCCATTTACACAGAGCAGTGTGGAAACACTCTTTTTGTGGAATTTCCAAGTGGAGATTTCAAGAGATTTGAGGCCAATCTTAGTAATCAAAATATTCTTGTATAAAAACTAGACAGAATCATTGTCACAACCTACTTTGTGATGTGTGCGTTCAACTAACAGAGTTTAACCTTTCCTTTCATAGAGCAGTTTGGAAACCCTCTGTTTGTTAAGTCTGCAAGGGGATATTTAGACCTCTTTGAGGCCTTCGTTGGAAACGGGAATTCTTCATATAAAGCTACACAGATGAATTCTCAGTAACCTCTTTGTGTTGTGTGTATTCAGCTCACAGAATTGAAACTTTCTTTAGACAGAGCAGATTTGAAACACTCTTTCCGTGGATTTTACAAATGCAGATTTCAAGCGACTTCAGGCGAATTGTAGGAAAGGAAGTATCTTCTATTAAAAACTAGACAGAATCATTCTCAGAAACTGCTTTGCGATGTGTGCGTTCAACTGACAGAGTTTAACCTTTCTTTTCATAGAGCAGTTTGGAAACACTCTGTTTGTTAAGTCTACAAGGGGATATTTAGACCTCTTTGAGCCCTTCTTTGGAAACGTGATTTCTTCATATAAAGCTAGACAGATGAATTCTCAGTAACTTCTTTGTGCTGTGTGTATTCAACTCACACAGTTGAACCTTCCTTTAGACAGAGCAGTTTGGAAACACTCTTTTTGTGGAATTTGCAATTGGAGATTTCAACCGATTTGGGGACAATCTTAGAAATCGAAATACCTTGTATAAAAACCAGACAGAATCATTCTCAGAAACTACTTTGTGATGTGTGCGTTCAACTAACAGAGTTTAACCTTTCTTTTCATAGAGCAGTTTGGAAATATTCTGTTTGTTATGTCGGCAAGGGGATATTTAGACCTCTTTGAGGCCTTCGTTGGAAACGGGAATTCTTCATATAAAGATAGACAGATGAATTCTCAGTAACTTCTTTGTGTTGTGTGTATTCAACTCACAGAGTTGAACCATTCTTTAGACAGAGCAGATTTGAAACACTCTTTTTGTGGATTTTACAAGTGGAGATTTCAAGCGATTTGAGGCCAATCTTAGAAATCGAAATACATTTGTATAAAAACTAGACAGAATCATTCTCAGAAACTACTTTGTGATGTGTGCATTCAACTAACAGAATTTAACCTTTCTTTTCATAGCGCAGTTTGGAAACACTCTTTTTGTTAAGTCGGCAAGGTGATATTTAGACCTCTTTGAGGCCTTCGTTGGAAACGGTAATGCTTCATATAAAGTTTGACAGATGAATTCTTAGTAACTTCTTTGTGTTGTGTGTATTCAGCTCACAGAGTTGAAACTTTCTTTAGACAGAGCATGTTTGAAACACTCTTTTTGTGGATTTTACAAGTGGAGATTTCAAGCGACCTCAGGCCAATTGTAGGAATGGAAGTATCTTCTTTTAAAAACTAGACAGAATCTTTCTCAGAAACTACTTTGTGATGTGTCCGTTCAACTCACAGAGTTGAACCTTTCTTTAGACAGAGCAGATTTGAAACACTCTTTTTGTGGATTTTACAAGTGGGGATTTCAAGCTGTTTGAGGCCAATTGTACTAAAGGAAATATCTTCGCTTAAAAACTAGACAGAATCATTCTCAGAAACTACTTTGTGATGTGTGCATTCAACTCACAGAGTTTCACCTTGCTTTTGATAGAGCAGTTTAGAAACACTCTGTTAAGTTTGGAAGAGGATATTTGGACCACTTTGAGGTCTTCGTAGGAAACGGGTTTTCTCAGTATATTGCTAGACAGATGAATTCCCAGTAACTTCTTTGTGTTGTGTGCATTCAACTCACAGAGTTGAAACTTCCTTTAGACACAGCAGTTTGGAAAGACTCTTTTTGTCGAATTTGGAAGTGGAGATTTCCAGCGATTTGAGGCCAATCTTAGAAATCGAAATATCTTTGTATAAAAACTAGACAGAATCATTCTCAGAAACTACTTTGTGATGTGTGCGTTCAACTGACAGAGTTTAACCTTTCTTTTCATAGAGCAGTTTGGAAACACTCTGTTTGTTAAGTCTGCAAGGGGATATTTAGACCTCTTTGAGCCCTTCTTTGGTAACGTGATTTCTTCATATAAAGCTAGACAGATGAATTCTCAGTAACTTCTTTGTGTTGTGTGTATTCAACTCACACAGTTGAACCTTCCTTTAGACACAGCAGTTTGGAAACACTCTTTTTGTGGAATTTGCAATTGGAGATTTCAAGCGATTTGGGGACAATCTTAGAAACCGAAATATCTATGTATAAAAAACAGACAGAATCATTCTCAGAAACTACTTTTTGATGTGTGCATTAAACTCACAGAGTTTAACCTTTCTTTTCGTAGAGCAGTTTGGAAACAATCTGTTTTTTAAGTCTGCAAGGAGATATTTAGACCTCTTTGAGGTCTTCCTTGGTAACCGTATTTCTTCATATAAAGCTAGACAGCTGACTTCTCAGTAACTTCTCTGTGTTGTGTGCATTCAACTCACAGAGTTGAAAATTCCTTAAGAAAGAGCAGTTTGGAAACACTCTTTTTGTGGAATTTGCACGTGGAGATTTCAAGCGATTTGGGGCCAGTGTTAGAAATCGAAATATCTTTGTATAAAAACTAGACAGAATCATTCTCAAAAACTACTTTGTGATGTGTGCGTTCAAGTCACAGAGTTTAAACTTTCTTTTCATAGAGCAGTTTGGAAACACTCTGTTTGTTAAGTCTGCAAGGGGATATTTAGACCTCTTTGAGGCCTTCGTTGTAAACGGGATTTCTTCATATAAAGCTAGACAGATGAATTCTCAGTAACTTCTTTGTGTTGTGTGTATTCAACTCACAGAGTTGAACCTTTCTTTAGACAGAGCTGATTTGAAACACTCTTTTTGTGGATTTTACAAGTGGAGATTTCAAGCTGTTTGTGGCCAATTGTACTAAAGGAAATATCTTCGCTTAAAAACTAGACAGAATCATTCTCAGAAACTACTTTGTGATATGTGCATTCAACTCACAGAGTTTCACCTTGCTTTTGACAGAGCAGTTTAGAAACACCCTCTTAAGTTTGGAAGAGGATATTTGGACCACTTTGAGGCTTTCGTAGGAAACGGGTTTTCTCAGTATATTGCTTGACAAATGAATTCCCAGTAACTTCTTTGTGTTGTGTGTATTCAACTCACAGAGTTGAAACTTCCTTTAGACAGAGCAGTGTGGAAACACTCTTTTTGTGGGATTTGCAAGTGGAGATTTCAAGCGATTTGAGGCCAATCTTAGTAATCAAAATATCCTTGTACAAAAATTAGACAGAAACATTGTCACAAACTACTTTGTGATGTGTGCCTTCAACTAACAGAGTTTAACCTTTCTTTTCATAGAGCAGTTTGGAAACACTCTGATGTTAAGTCTGCAAGGGGATATTTAGACCTCTTTGAGGCTTTCGTTGGAAACGGGAATTCTTCATATAAAGCTACACAGATGAATTCTCAGTAACCTCTTTGTGTTGTGTGTATTCAGCTCACAGAATTGAAACTTTCTTTAGACAGAGCAGATTTGAAACACTCTTTCCGTGGATTTTACAAATGCAGATTTCAAGCGACTTCAGGCGAATTGTAGGAAAGGAAGTATCTTCTATTAAAAACTAGACAGAATCATTCTCAGAAACTGCTTTGCGATGTGTGCGTTCAACTGACAGAGTTTAACCTTTCTTTTCATAGAGCAGTTTGGAAACACTCTGTTTGTTAAGTCTACAAGGGGATATTTAGACCTCTTTGAGCCCTTCTTTGGAAACGTGATTTCTTCATATAAAGCTAGACAGATGAATTCTCAGTAACTTCTTTGTGTTGTGTGTATTCAACTCACACAGTTGAACCTTACTTTAGACAGAGCAGTTTGGAAACACTCTTTTTGTGGAATTTGCAAGTGCAGATTTCAAGCGATTTGGGGACAATCTTAGAAATCGAAATATCTATGTATAAAAAATAGACAGAATCATTCTCAGAAACTACTTTTTGATGTGTGCATTAAACTCACAGAGTTTAACCTTTCTTTTCGTAGAGCAGTTTGGAAACAATCTGTTTTTTAAGTCTGCAAGGGGATATTTAGACCTCTTTGAGGCCTTCGTTTGTAACCGTATTTCTTCATATAAAGCTAGACAGCTGAATTCTCAGTAACTTCTTTGTGTTGTGTGCATTCAACTCACAGAGTTGAACCTTCCTTAAGAAAGAGCAGTTTGGAAACACTCTTTTTGTGGAATTTGCACGTGGAGATTTCAAGCGATTTGGGGCCAGTGTTAGAAATCGAAATATCTTTGTATAAAAACTAGACAGAATCATTCTCAAAAACTACTTTGTGATGTGTGCGTTCAAGTCACAGAGTTTAACCTTTCTTTTCATAGAGCAGTTTGGAAACACTCTGTTTCTTAAGTCTGCAAGGGGATATTTAGACCTCTTTGAGGCCTTCGTTGGAAAAGAGACTTCTTCATATAAAGCTAGACAGATGAATTCTCAGTAACTTTCTGTGTTGTGTGTATTCAACACACAGGGTTAAACCTTTCTTTAGACAGAGCAGATTTGAAACACTCTTTTTCTGGATTTTACAAGTGGAGATTTCAAGCGATTTGAGGCCAATCTTAGAAATCGAAATACATTTGTATAAAAACTAGACAGAATCATTCTCAGAAACTACTTTGTGATGTGTGCATTCAACTAACAGAATTTAACCTTTCTTTTCATAGCGCAGTTTGGAAACACTCTGTTTGTTAAGTCGGCAAGGTGATATTTAGACCTCTTTGAGGCCTTCGTTGGAAACGGTAATGCTTCATATAAAGTTAGACAGATGAATTCTTAGTAACTTCTTTGTGTTGTGTGTATTCAGCTCACAGAGTTGAAACTTTCTTTAGACAGAGCATGTTTGAAACACTCTTTTTGTGGATTTTACAAGTGGAGATTTCAAGCGACCTCAGGCCAATTGTAGGAAAGGAAGTATCTTCTTTTAAAAACTAGACAGAATCATTCTCAGAAACTACTTTGTGATGTGTCCGTTCAACTCACAGAGTTGAACCTTTCTTTAGACAGAGCAGATTTGAAACACTCTTTTTGTGGATTTTACAAGTGGGGATTTCAAGCTGTTTGAGGCCAATTTTACTAAAGGAAATATCTTCGCTTAAAAACTAGACAGAATCATTCTCAGAAACTACTTTGTGATGTGTGCATTCAACTCACAGAGTTTCACCTTGCTTTTGATAGAGCAGTTTAGAAACACTCTGTTAAGTTTGGAAGAGGATATTTGGACCACTTTCAGGTCTTCGTAGGAAACGGGTTTTCTCAGTATATTGCTAGACAGATGAATTCCCAGTAACTTCTTTGTGTTGTGTGCATTCAACTCACAGAGTTGAAACTTCCTTTAGACACAGCAGTTTGGAAAGACTCTTTTTGTGGAATTTGGAAGTGGAGATTTCCAGCGATTTGAGGCCAATCTTAGAAATCGAAATATCTTTGTATAAAAACTAGACAGAATCATTCTCAGAAACTACTTTGTGATGTGTGCATTCAACTAACACAGTTTAACCTTTCTTTTCATAGAGCAGTTTGGAAACACTCTGTTTGTTAAGTCTGCAAGGGGATATTTAGACCTCTTTGAGGCCTTCGTTGGAAACGGGAATTCTTCATATAAAGCTAGACAGATGAATTCTCAGTAACTTCTTTGTGTTGTGTGTATTCACCTCGCAGAGTTGAAAATTTCTTTAGACAGAGCAGATTTGAAACACTCGTTTTGTGGATTTTACAAGTGGAGATTTCAAGCGACTTCAGGCCAATTGTAGGAAAGGAAGTATCTTCTTTTAAAAACTAGACAGAATCATTCTCAGAAACTACTTTGTGATGTGTCCGTTCAACTCACAGAGTTTCACCTTTCTTTTCATAGAGCAGTTTGGAAACACTCTGTTTGTTAAGTCTGCAAGGAGATATTTAGACCTCTTTGTGGCCTTCGTTGGTAACCGTATTTCTTCATATAAAGCTAGACAGCTGAATTCTCAGTAACTTCTTTGTGTTGTGTGCATTCAACTCACAGAGTTGAACCTTCCTTTAGAAAGAGCAGTTTGGAAACACTCTTTTTGTGGAATTTGCACGTGGAGATTTCAAGCGATTTGGGGCCAGTGTTAGAAATCGAAATATCTTTGTATAAAAACTAGACAGAATCATTTTCAGAAACTACTTTGTGATGTGTGCGTTCAAGTCACAGGGTTTAAAATTTCTTTTCATAGAGCAGTTTGGAAACACTCTTTTTGTTAAGTCTGCAAGGGGATATTTAGACTTCTTTGAGGCCTTCGTTGGAAACGAGATTTCTTCATATAAAGCCAGACAGATGAATTCTCAGTAACTTCTTTGTGTTGTGTGTATTCAACACACAGGGTTAAACCTTTCTTTAGACAGAGCAGATTTGAAACACTCTTTTTGTGGATTTTACAAGTGGAGATTTCAAGCGATTTGGGGCCAATTGTAGTAAAGGAAATATCTTCGTTTAAAAACTAGACAGAATCATTGTCAGAAACTACTTTGTGATGTGTGCGTACAACTCACAGAGTTTCACCTTTGTTTTCATAGAGTGGTTTGGAAACACTCTGTTAAGTTTGGAAGAGTATATTTGGACAACTTTGAGGCCTACGTTGGAACGGGAATTCTCATTATACTGCTAGAAAGATGAACTCCCAGTAACTTCTTTGTGTTGTGTGTATTCAACTCACATAGTTGAACCTTCGTTTAGACAGAGCAGTTTGGAAACACTCTTTTTGTGGAATTTGCAAGTGGAGATTTCAAGCGATTTGGGGCCAATCTTAGAAATCGAAATATCTTTGTATAAAAACTAGACAGAATCATTCTCTGAAACTACTTTGTGATGTGGGCGTTCAACACAGAGTGTTTAACCTTTGTTTTCATAGAGCAGTTTGGAAACACTTTGTTTGTTAAGTCTGCAAGGGGATAATTAGACCTCTTTGAGGCCTTCGTTGGAAACGGGATTTCTTCATGTAAAGCTAGACAGATGAATTCTCAGTAACTTCTTTGTGTTGTGTGTATTCAACACACAGGTTTGAACGTTTCTTTAGACAGAGCAGATTTGAAACACTCTTTTTGTGGATTTTACAAGTGGAGATTCAAGCGATTTGAGGCCAATTGTAGTAAAGGAAATAACTTCGTTTAAAATCTAGACAGAATCATTGTCAGAAACTACTTTGTGATGTGTGCGTTTAACTCACAGAGTTTCACCTTTGTTTTCATAGAGTGGTTTGGAAACACTCTGTTAAGTTTGGAAGAGTATATTTGGACAACTTTGAGGCCTTCGTTGGAAACGTGATTTCTCAGTATACTGCTAGACAGATGAACTCCCAGTAACTTCTTTGTGTTCTGTGTATTCAACTCACATAGTTGAACCTTCATTAAGACAGAGCAGTTTGGAAACACTCTTTTTGTGGAATTTGCAATTGGAGATTTCAAGCGATTTGAGGCCAATCTTAGAAATCGAAATATCTTTGTATAAAAACTAGACAGAATCATTCTCTGAAACTACTTTGTGATGTGTGCGTTCAAAAGGGAGAGTTTAACCTTTCTATTCATAGAGCAGTTTGGAAACACTCTGTGTGTTAAGTCTACAAGGGGATATTTAGACCTCCTTGAGGCCTTCGTTGTAAACGGGATTTCTTCATATAAAGCTAGACAGATGAATTCTCAGTAACTTCTTTGTGTTGTGTGTATTCAACTCACAGATTTGAGTCTTTCTTTAGACAGAGCAGATTTGAAGCACTCTTTTTGTGGATTTCACAAGTGGAGATTTCAAGCGATTTGAGGCCACTTGTACTAAAGGAAATATCTTCACTTAAAAAGTAGACAGAATCAATCTCAGAAACTACTTTGTGATGTGTGCGTTCAACTCACAGAGTTTCACCTTTCCTTTCATAGAGCAGTTTGGAAACAATCTTGTTGTGGTATTTGGGAGTGGAGATTTCAAGCGATTGAGATATCTTTGTGTAAAAACTAGAGAGAATCATTCTCAGAAACTACTTTGTGATCTGTGCATTCAACTCAGAGAGTTTCACCTTGCTTTTCATAGAGCAGTTTAGAAACACTCTGTTAAGTTTGGAAGAGGATATTTGGACCACTTTGAGGCCTTCGTTGGAAACGGGTTTTCTCAGTATATTGCTAGACAGATGAATTCCCAGTAACTTCTTTGTGTTGTGTGTATTCAACTCACCGAGTTGAAACTTCCTTTAGACAGAGCAGTGTGGAAACACTCTTTTTGTGGAATTTGCAAGTGGAGATTTCAAGCGATTTGAGGCCAATCTTAGTAATCAAAATATCCTTGTATATAAATTAGACAGAATCATTGTCACAAACTACTTTGTGATGTGTGCATTCAACTAACACAGTTTAACCTTTCTTTTCATAGAGCAGTTTGGAAACACTCTGTTTGTTAAGTCTGCAAGGGGATATTTAGACCTCTTTGAGGCCTTCGTTGGAAACGGGAATTCTTCATATAAAGCTAGACAGATGAATTCTCAGTAACTTCTTTGTGTTGTGTGTATTCAGCTCACAGAGTTGAAACTTTGTTTAGACAGAGCACATTTGAAACACTCGTTTTGTGGATTTTACAAGTGGAGATTTCACGCGACTTCAGGCGAATTGTAGGAAAGAAAGTATCTTCTTTTAAAAACTAGACAGAATCATTCTCAGAAACTACTTTCTGATGTGTGCGTTCAACTGACAGAGTTTAACCTTTCTTTTCATAGAGCAGTTTGGAAACACTCTGTTTGTTTAGTCTGCAAAGGGATATTTAGACCTCTTTGAGCCCTTCTTTGGAAACGTGATTTCTTCATATAAAGCTAGACAGATGAATTCTCAGTAACTTCTTTGTGTTGTGTGTATTCAACTCACACAGTTGAACCTTCCTTTAGACAGAGCAGTTTGGAAACACTCTTTTTGTGGAATTTGCAAGTGCAGATTTCAAGCGATTTGGGGACAATCTTAGAAATCGAAATATCTTTGTATAAAAACCAGACAGAATCATTCTCAGAAACTACTTTTTGATGTGTGCATTAAACTCACAGAGTTTAACCTTTCTTTTCGTAGAGCAGTTTGGAAACAATCTGTTTTTTAAGTCTGCAAGGAGATATTTAGACCTCTTTGAGGCCTTCGTTGGTAACCGTATTTCTTCATATAAAGCTAGACAGCTGAATTCTCAGTAACTTTTTTGTGTTGTGTGCATTCAACTCTCAGAGTTGAACCTTCCTTTAGAAAGAGCAATTTGGAAACACTCTTTTTCTGGAATTTGCATGTGGAGATTTCAAGCGATTTGGGGCCAGTGTTAGAAATCGAAATATCTTTGTATAAAAACTACACAGAATCATTCTCAGAAACTACTTTGTGATGTGTGCGTTCAAGTCACAGAGTTTAACCTTCCTTTTCATAGAGCAGTTTGGAAACACTCTGTTTGTTAAGTCGGCAAGGGGATATTTAGACCTCTTTGAGGCCTTCGTTGGAAACGGGAAATCTTCATATAAAGCTAGACAGATGAATTCTTAGTAACTTCTTTGTGTTGTGTGTATTCAGCTCACAGAGTTGAAACTTTCTTTAGACAGAGCAGATTTGAAGCACTCGTTTTGTGGATTTTACAAGTGGAGATTTCAAGTGACTTCAGGCCAATTGTAGGAAAGGAAGTATCTTCTTTTAAAAACTAGACAGAATCATTCTCAGAAACTAATTTATGATGTGTCCGTTCAACTCACAGAGTTTCACCTTTCTTTTCATAGAGCAGTTTGGAAACACTCTGTTTGTTAAGTCTGCAAGGGGATATTTAGACCTCTTTGAGGCCTTCGTTGGAAACCGTATTTCTTCATATAAAGCTGGACAGCTGAATTCTCAGTAACTTCTTTGTGTTGTGTGCATTCAACTCACAGAGTTGAACCTTCCTTTAGAAAGAGCAGTTTGGAAACACTCTTTTTGTGGAATTTGCAAGAGGAGATTTCAAGCGATTTGGGGACAATCTTAGAAATCGAAATATCTTTGTATATAAACTAGACAGAATCATTCTCTGAAACTACTTTGTGACGTGAGCGTTCAAGTCACAGACTTTAACCTTTCTTTTCATAGAGCAGTTTGGAAACCCTCTGTTTGTTGAGTCTGCAAGGGGATATTTAGACCTCTTTGAGGCCTTCGTTGGAAACGAGATTTCATCATATAAAGCTAGACAGATGAATTCTCAGTAACTTCTTTGTGTTGTGTGTATTCAACACACAGGTTTGAACGTTTCATTAGACAGAGCAGATTTGAAACACTCTTTTTGTGGATTTTACAAGTGGAGATTTCTATCGATTTGAGGCCAATTGTAGTAAAGGAAATAACTTCGTTTAAAATCTAGACAGAATCATTGTCAGAAACTACTTTGTGATGTGTGCGTTCAACTCACAGAGTTTGACCTTTGTTTTCATAGAGTGGTTTGGAAACACTCTGTTAAGTTTGGAAGAGTATATGTGGACTAATTTGAGGTCTTCGTTGGAAACGGGATTTCTCAATATACTGCTAGACAGATGAACTCCCAGTAACTTTTTTGTGTTGTGTGTATTCAACTCACATAGTTGAACATTCGTTATAACAGAGGAGTTTGGAAACTCTCCTTTTGTGGAATTTGCAAGTGGAGATTTCAAGCGATTTGGGGCCAATCTTTGAAATCGAAATATCTTTGTATAAAAACTAGACAGTATCATTCTCTGAAACTACTTTGTGATGTGTGCGTTCAACAGAGAGAGTTTAACCTTTGTTTTCATAGAGCAGTTTGGAAACACTCTGTTTGTTATGTCTACAAGGGGATATTTAGACCTCCTTGAGGCCTTCGTTGTAAACGGGATTTTTTCATATAAAGCTAGACAGATGAATTCTCAGTAACTTCTTTGTGTTGTGTGTATTCAACTCACAGAGTTGAACCTTTCTTTAGACAGAGCAGATTTGAAACAGTCTGTTTGTGGATTTTACAAGTGGGGATTACAAGCGATTTGAGGCCAATTGTAGTAAAGGGAGTATCTTCTTTTAAAAACTAGACGGAATGATTTTCAGGAACTACTTTGTGATGTGTGTATTCAACTCACAGAGTTTCACCTTTGTTTTCATACAGCAGTTTGGAAACACTCTGTTTGTAAAGTTTGGAAGAGGATATTTGGACCACATTGAGGCCTACGTTGGAAACGGGATTTGTCAGTATACTGCTAGACAGATGAACTCCCAGTAAATTCTTTGTGTTCTGTGTATTCAAGTCACAGAGTTGAACTTTCTTTAGACAGAGCAGTTTGGAAACACTCTTTTTGTGGAATTTGCAAGTGGAGATTTCAAGCGATTTGGGGCCAATCTTAGAAAACGAAATATGTTTGTATAAAAATTAGACAGAATTATTCTCAGAAACTACTTTATGATGTGTGCATTCAACTCACAGAGTGTAACCTTTCTTTTCATAGAGCAGTTTGGAAACATTCTGTTTGTTAAGGCTGCAAGTGGATATTGAGACCTCTTTGAGGCCTTCGTTGGAAACCGTATTTCTTCATGTAAAGCTAGACAGATGAATTCTCAATAACTTCTTTGTGTTGTGTGCATTCAACTCACAGATTTGAACCTTCCTTTAGACAGAGCAGTTTGGAAACACTCTTTTTGTGGAATTTGCACGTGGAGATTTCAAGCGATTTGGGGCCAGTGTTAGAAATCGAAATATCTTTGTATAAAAACTACACAGAATAATTCTCAGAAACTACTTTGTGATGTGTGCGTTCAAGACACAGAGTTTAACCTTTCTTTCCATAGAGCAGTTTGGAAACCCTCTGTTTGTTAAGTCTGCAAGGGGATATTGAGACCTCTTTGAGGTCTTCATTGGAAAAGAGATTTCTTCATATAAAGCTAGACAGATGAATTCTCAGTAACTTCTTTGTGTTGTGTGTATTCAACACACAGGGTTGAACCTTTCTTTAGAGAAGCAGATTTGAAACACTCTTTTTGTGGATTTTACAAGTGGAGATTTCAAGCGATTTGAGGCCAATTGTAGTAAAGGAAATATCTTCGTTTAAAAACTAGACAGAATCATTGTCACAAACTATTTTGTGCTGTGTGCGTTCAAATCACAGAGTTTCACCTTTGTTTTCATAGAGTGGTTTGGAAAAACTGTGTTAAGTTTGGAAGAGTATATTTGGACAACTTTGAGGCCTTCGTTGGAAACGGGATTTATCATTATACTGCTAGACAGATAAACTCCCAGTAACTTCTTTGTGCTGTGTGTATTCAACTCACATAGTTGAACCTGCGTTAAGACAGAGCAGTTTGGAAACACTCTTTTTGTGGAATTTGCAAGTGGAGATTTCAAGCGATTTGAGGCCAATCTTAGAAATCGAAATATCTTTGTATAAAAACTAGACAGAATCATTCTCTGAAACTACTTTGTGACGTGTGCGTTCAACACAGAAGTTTAACCTTTCTTTTCATAGAGCAGTTTGGAAACACTCTGTTTGTTAAGTCTACAAGGGGATTTTTAGACCTCTTTGAGGCCTTCGTTGTAAACGGGATTTCTTCATATAAAGCTAGACAGATGAATTCTCAGTAACTTCTTGGTGTTGTGTGTATTCAACTCACAGAGTTGAACCTTTCTTTAGACATAGCAGATTTGAAACACTCTGTTTGTGGATTTTACAAGTGGGGATTTCAAGCGATTTGAGGCCAATTGTAGTAAACGAAGTATCTTCTTTTAAAAACTAGACAGAATTATTCTCAGAAACTACTTTGTGATGTGTGCATTCAACTCACAGAGTTTCACCTTTCTTTTCATAGAGCAGTTTCGAAACACTCTGTTTGTAAAATTTGGAAGAGGATATTTGGACCACATTGAGGCCTACGTTGGAAACGGGATTTGTCAGTATACTGCTAGACAGATGAACTCCCAGTAACTTCTTTGTGTTGTGTGTATTCAAGTCACAGAGTTGAACCTTCCTTTAGACAGAGCAGTTTGGAATCACTCTTTTTGTGGAATTTGCAAGTGGAGATTTCAAGCATTTTGGGGCCAATCTTAGAAATCGAAATATCTTTGTATAAAAATTAGACAGAATCATTCTCAGAAACTACTTTGTGATGTGTGCATTCAACAGAGAGAGTTTAACCTTTATTTTCATTGAGCACTTTGGAAACATTCTGTTTGTTAAGGCTGCAAGGGGATATTCAGACCTCTTTGAGGCCTTCTTTCGAAACTGTATTTCTTCATGTAAAGCTAGACAGATGAATTATCAGTAACTTCTTTGTGTTGTGTGCATTCAACTCACAGATTTGAACCTTCCTTTAGACAGAGCAGTTTGGAAACACTCTTTTTGTGGAATTTGCACGTGGAGATTTCAAGCGATTTGGGGCCTCTGTTAGAAGTCAAAATATTTTGTATAAAAACAAACAGAATCATTCGCAGAAACTACTTTGTGATGTGTGCATTTAACTCACAGAGTTTCACCTTTCTTTTCATAGAGCGGTTTGGAAACACTGTGGTAAGTTTGGAAGAGTACATTTGGACCACTTTGAGGCCTTCGTTGGAAACGGGATTTCTAATTATACTGCTAGACTGATAAACTCCCAGTAACTTCTTTGTGTTGTGTGTATTCAACTCACATAGTTGAACCTTCGTTAAGACAGAGCAGTTTGGAAACACTCTTTCTGTGGAATTTGCAAGTGGAGATTTCAAGCGATTTGAGGCCAATCTTAGAAATCTAAATATCTTTGCATAAAAACTAGACAGAATCATTCTCAGAAACTACTTTGTGATGTGTGCGTTCAACACAGAGAGTTTAACCTTTCTTTTCAAATAGCACTTTGGAAACACTCTTTTTGTTAAGTCTGCAAGGGGATATTTAGACCTCTTGAGGCCTTCGTTGGAAATGGGATTTCTTCATATAAAGCTAGACAGATGAATTCTCAGTAACTTCTTTGTGTTGTGTGTATTCAACTCACAGAGTTGAACTTTTCTTTAGACAGAGCAGATATCAAACACTCTGTTTGTGGATTTCACAAGTGGAGATTTCAAGCGATTTGAGGCCACTTGTACTAAAGGAAGTATCTTCTTCTAAAAACTAGACAGAATCATTCTCAGAAACTACTTTCTTATGTGTGCGTTCAACTCACAGAGTTTCACCTTTCTTTTCATAGAGCAGTTTAGAAACACTCTGTTAAGTTTGGAAGAGGATATTGGGACCACATTGAGGCCTTCGTTGGAAACGGGTTTTCTCAGTATATTGCTAGACAGATGAACTCCCACTAACTTGTTTGTGTTGAGTGTATTCAACTCACAGAGTTGAAACTTCCTTTAGACAGTGCACTTTGGAAACACTGTTTTTGTGGAATTTGCAAGTGGAGATTTCAAGCGATTTGAGGCCAATCTTACAAATCGAAATATCTTTGTATAAAAACTAGACAGAATCATTCTCAGAAATTACTTTGTGATGTGTGCGTTCAACTCACAGAGTTTCACCTTTCTTTTCATAGAGCAGTTTGGAAACACTCTTTTTGTGGAATTTGCGAGTGGAGATTTCAAGCGATTTGTGGCCAATCTTAGAAATCGGAATATCTTTGTATAAAAACTAGAAAGAATCATTCTCAGAAACTACTTTGTGATGTGTGCATTCAACACAGAGAGTTTAACCTTTCTTTTCATAGAGCAGTTTGGAAACACTCTTTTTGTTAAGTCTGCAAGGGGATATTTAGACCTCTTTGAGACCTTCGTTGGAAACGGGATTTCTTCATATAAAGCTAGACAGATGAATTCTCAGTAACTTCTTTGTGTTGTGTGTATTCAACTCACACAGTTGAAATTTTCTTTAGACAGAGCAGATTTGAAACACTCTATTTGTGTATTTTACAAGTGGAGATTTCAAGCGATTTGAGGCCACTTGTACTAAAGGAAATACCTTCACTTAAAAACTAGACAGAATCATTCTCAGAAACTACTTTGTGATGTGTGCGTTCAACTCACAGAGTTTCACCTTTGTTTTCATAGAGCAGTTTGGAAACACTCTGTTAAGTTTGGAAGAGGATATTTGGACCACTTTCAGGCCTTTGTTGGGAACGGATTTTCTCAGTATATTGCTAGACAGATGAACTCCCAGTAACTTCTTTCTGTTGTGTGTATTCAACTCACAGAGTTGAAACTTCCTTTAGGCAGAGCAGTTTGGAAACACTTTTTGTGGAATTTGCAAGTGGAGATTTCAAGCGATTTGAGGCCAATCTTAGAAATCGAAATATCTTTGTATAAAAACTAGACAGAATCATTCTCAGAAACTACTTTGTGTTGTGTGCGTTCAACTAACAGAGTTTAACCCTTCTTTTCATAGAGCAGTTTGGAAACACTCTCTTTGTTATGTCTGCAAGGGGATATTTAGACCTATTTGAGGCCTTCGTTGGAAACGGGAATTCTTCATATAAAGCTAGACAGATGAATTCTCAGTAACTTCTTTGTGTTGTGTATTCAGCTCACAGAGTAGAAACTTTCTTTAGACAGAGCAGATTTGAAACACTCTTTTTGTGGATTTTACAAGTGGAGATTTCAAGCAACTTCAGGCCAATTGTAGGAAAGGAAATATCTTCTTTTAAAAACTAGACAGAATCATTCTCAGAAACTACACTGTGATGTGTGCGTTCAGCTCACAGAGTTTCACCTTTCTTTTCATAGAACAGTTTGGAAACACTCTGTTTGTTAAGTTTGGAATAGGATATTTGGACCAATTTGTGGCGTACGTTGGTAACGGGATTTCTCATTATACTGTTAGACAGATTAACTCCCAGTAACTTCTTTGTTTTGTGTGTATTCAACTCACAGAGTTGAACCTTCCTTTAGACAGAGCAGTTTGGAAACACTCCTTTTGTGGAATTTGGAAGTGGAGATTTCAAGCGATTTGAGGCCAATCTTAGAAATCGAATTATCTTTGCATAAAAACTAGACAGAATCATTCTCAGAAACTATTTTGTGATGTGTGCGTTCAACTAACAGAGTTTAACCTTTCTTTTCATAGAGCAGTTTGGAACACTCTGTTTGTTAAGTCTGCAAGGGGATATTTAGACCTCTTTGAGGCCTTCGTTGGAAACGGGAATTCTTCATATAAAGCTAGACAGATGAATTCTCAGTAACTTCTTTGTGTTGTGTATTCAGCTCACAGAGTAGAAACTTTCTTTAGACAGAGCAGATTTGAAACACTCTTTGTGTGGATTTTACAAGTGGAGATTTCAAGCGACTTCAGGCCAATTGTAGGAAAGGAAGTATCTTCTTTTAAAAAGTAGACAGAATCATTCTCAGAAACTACTTTGTGATGTGTGCGTTCAACTCACAGAGTTTCACCTTTCTATTCATAGAGCAGTTTGGAAACACTCTGTTAGTTAAGTTTGGAAGAGGATATTTGGTCCACATTTTGGCCTTCGTTGGAAACGGGATTTCTCAGTATACTGTCAGATGATATCCTAGTAACTTCTTTGTGTTGTGTGTATTCAACTCACAGAGTAGAATCTTCCTTTAGACAGAGCAGTTGGAAACACTCTTTTTGTGGAATTTGCAAGGGGAGATTTCAAGCGATTTGTCGCCAATCTTAGATATCGAAATATCTTTGTATAAAAACTAGACAGAATCATTCTCAGAAACTGCTTTTTGATGTGGGCGTTCAACTCACAGAGTTTAACCTTTCTTTTCATAGGGCAGTTTGGAAACACTGTTTTTGTTAAGCGTTCAAGGGGATATTCATACCCCTTTGAGGCCTTCGTTGGAAATGGGATTTCTTCATATAAAGCTAGACAGATGAATTCTCAGTAACTTCTTTGTGTTGTGTGTATTCAACTCACAGAGTTGAACCTTTCTTTAGACAGAGCAGATTTGAAACACTCTTTTTGTCGATTTTATAAGTGGAGATTTCAAGCGATTTGAGGCCAATTGTAGTAAAGGAAATATCTTCGTTTAAAAACTAGACAGAATCATTCTCAGAAACTACTTTGTGATGTGTGCGTTCAACCCACAGACTTTCACGTTTCTTTTCATAGAGCGGTTTGGACACACTCTGCTAAGTTTGGAAGAGGATATTTGGACCACATTGAGGCCTTCGTTGGAAACGGGATTTCTCAGTATACTGCTAGACAGATGAACTCCCACTAACTTCTTTGTGTTGTGTTTATTCAGCTAACAGAGTTGAACCTTCCTTTAGACAGAGCAGTTTGGAAACACTCTTTTTGTGGAATTTGCAAGTGGAGATTTCAAGCGATTTGAGGCCAATCTTAGAAATCGAACTATCTTTGTATAAAAACTAGACAGAATCATTCTCAGAAACTACTTTGTGATGTGTGCGTTCAACACAGAGAGTTTAACCTTTCTTTTCATAGAGCAGTTTGGAAACACTGTTTTTGTTAAGTCTGCAAGGGGATATTTAGACCCCTTTGTGGCCTTTGTTGGAAACGGAATTTCTTCATATAAAGCTAGACAGATGAATTCTCAGTAACTTCTCTGTGTTGTGTGTATTCAATTCACAGAGTTGAACCTTTCTTTAGACAGAAAAGATTTGAAACACTCTTTTTGTGGATTTTACAAATGGAGATTTCAAGCGACTTCCGGCCAATTGTAGGAAAGGAAGTATCTTCTTTTAAAAACTAGACAGAATCATTCTCAGAAACTACTTTGTGATGTGTGCGTTCAACTCACAGAGTTTCACCTTCCTTTTCATAGAGCAGTTTGGAAACACTCTGTGTGAAAAAGTTTGGAAGAGGATATTTGGACCACTTAGTGGCCTACGTTGGAAACGGGATTTGTCAGTATACTGCTAGACAGATGAATTCCCAGTAAATTCTTTGTGTTGTGTGTATTCAACTCACAGAGTTGAAACATCTTTTAGACACAGTAGTTTGGATACACTCTTTTTGTGGAATTTGCAAGAGGAGATTTCAAGCGATTTGAGGCCAATCTTACATATCGAAATATCTTTGTATAAAAACTAGACAGAATCATTCTCAGAAACTACTTTGTGATGTGTGCGTTCTACTAACAGAGTTTAACCTTTCTTTTCATAGAGCAGTTTGGAAACACTCTATTTGTTAAGTCTGCAAGGGGATATTTAGACCTCTTTGAGGACTTCGTTGGAAACGGGAATTCTTCATATAAAGCTAGACAGATGAATTATCAGTAACTTCTTTGTCTTGTGTGTATTCAGCTCACAGAGTTGGAACTTTCTTTAGACAGAGCAGATTTGAAACACTCTTTTTGTGGATTTTACAAGTGGAGATTTCAAGCGACTTCAGGCCAATTGTAGGAAAGGAAGTATCTTCTTTTAAAAACTAGACAGAGTCATTCTCAGAAACTACTTTCGATGTGTGCGTTCAACTCAGAGAGTTTCACCTTTCTTTTCATAGAGCAGTTTGGAAACCCTCTGTTTGTTAAGTTTGGAAGAGGATATTTGGACCACTTTGTGGCCTTCGTTGGAAACGGGATTTCTCAGTATACTGTTAGACAGATGAACTCCCAGTAACTTCTTTGTGTTCTGTGTATTCAACTCACAGAATTGAACCTTCTTTAGACAGAGCAGTTTGGAAACACTCTTTTTGTGGAATTTGCAAGTGGAGATTTCATGCGATTTGGGGACAATCTTACAAATCGAAATATCTATGTATAAAAACTAGACAGAATCATTCTCAGAAACTGCTTTTTGATGTGGGCATTCAACTCACAGAGTTTAACCTTTCTTTTCATAGGGCAGTTTGGAAACACTCTGTTTGTTAAGTCTGCAAGGGGATATTTAGACCTCTTTGAGGCCTTCGTTGGAAACCGTATTTCTTCTTATAAAGCTAGACAGATGAATTCTCAGTAACTTCTTTGTGTTGTGTGCATTCAACTCACAGAGTTGAAACTTCCTTTAGACAGAGCAGATTCGAAACACTCTTTTTGTGGAATTTGCACGTGGATATTTCAAGCGATTTGGGGCCAATCTTAGAAATCGAAATATCTTTGTATAAAAACATGACAGAATCATTCTCAGAAACTAATTTGTGATGTGTGCGTTCAACTCAGAGAGTTTTACCTTTCTTTTCATAGAGCAGTTTGGAAACACTGTTTTTGTTAAGTGTTCAAGGGGATATTCAGACCCCCTTGAGGCCTTCGTTGGAAATGCGATTTCTTCATATAAAGCTAAAAGATGAATTCTCAGTAACTTCTTTGTGTTGTGTGTATTCAACTCACAGAGTTGAACCTTTCTCTAGACAGAGCAGATTTGAAACACTCTTTTTGTGGATTTTACAAGTGGAGATTTCAAGCGATTTGAGGCCAATTGTAGTAAAGGGAATATCTTCGTTTAAAAACTAGACAGAATCATTCTCAGAAACTACTTTGTGATGTGTGCGTTCAACTCACAGAGTTTCACGTTTCTTTTCATAGAGCAGTTTGGAAAAACTCTTTTTGTGAAATTTGCAAGTGGAGATTTCAAGCGATTTGAAGCCAATCTTAGATATCGAAATATCTTTGTATAAAAACTAGACAGAATCATTCTCAGAAACTACTTTGTGATGTGTGCGTTCAACTCAGAGAGTTTTACGTTTCTTTTCATAGAGCAGTTTGGAAACACTGTTTTTGTTAAGCGTTCAAGGGGATATTCTGACCCCTTTGAGGCCTTCGTTGGAAACGGGATTTCTTCATATAAAGCTAGACAGATGAATTCTCAGTAACTTCTTTGTGTTGTGTGTATTCAACTCACAGAGTTGAACCTTTCTTTAGACAGAGCAGATTTGAAACACTCTTTTTGTGGATTTTATAAGTGGAGATTTCAAGCGATTTGAGGCCAATTGTAGTAAAGGAAATATCTTCGTTTAAAAACTAGACAGAATCATTCTCAGAAACTACTTTGTGATGTGTGCGTTCAACCCACAGAGTTTCACGTTTCTTTTCATAGAGCGGTTTGGAAATACTCTGCTAAGTTTGGAAGAGGATATTTGGACCACATTGAGGCCTTCGTTGGAAACGGGATTTCTCAGTATACTGCTAGACAGATGAACTCCCACTAACTTCTTTGTGTTGTGTGTATTCAGCTAACAGACTTGAACCTTCCTTTAGACAGAGCAGTTTGGAAACACTCTTTTTGTGGAATTTGCAAGTGTAGATTTCAAGCGATTTGAGGCCAATCTTACAAATCGAAATATCTTTGTATAGAAACTAGACAGAATTATTCTCAGAAACTACTTTGTGATGTGTGCGTTCAACTAACAGAGTTTAAACTTTCTTTTCATAGAGCAGTTTGGAAACACTCTATTTGTTAAGTCGGCAAGGGATATTTAGACCTCTTTGTGGCCTTCGTCGGAAACGGAATTTCTTCATATAAAGCTAGACAGATGAATTCTCAGTAACTTCTTTGTGTTGTGTGTATTCAACTCACAGAGTTGAACCTTTCTTTAGACAGAGAAGATTTGAAACACTCTTTTTGTGGATATTACAAGTGGAGATTTCAAGCGACTTCAGGCCAATTGTAGGAAAGGACGTATCTTCTTTTAAAAACTAGACAGGATCATTCTCAGAAACTACTTTGTGATGTGTGCGTTCAACTCACAGAGTTTCACGTTTCTTTTCATAGAGCAGTTGGGAAACACTCTGTTTGTAAAGTTTGGAAGAGGATATTTGGACCACTTAGTGGCCTACGTTGGAAACGGGATTTGTCAGTATACTGCTAGACAGATGAATTCCCAGTAAATTCTTTGTGTTGTGTGTATTCAACTCACAGAGTTGAAACATCTTTTAGACACAACAGTTTGGATACACTCTTTTTGTGGAATTTGCATGTGGAGATTTCAAGCGATTTGAGGCCAATCTTACATATCGAAATATCTTTGTATAAAAACTAGACAGAATCATTCTCAGAAACTACTTTGTGATGTGTGCGTTCTACTAACAGAGTTTAACCTTTCTTTTCATAGAGCAGTTTGGAAACACTCTATTTGTTAAGTCTGCAAGGGGATATTTAGACCTCTTTGAGTACTTCGTTGGAAACAGGAATTCTTCATATAAAGCTAGACTGATGAATTCTCAGTAACTTCTGTGTCTTGTGTGTATTCAGCTCACAGAGTTGAATCTTTCTTTAGACAGAGCAGATTTGAAACACTCTTTTTGTGGATTTTATAAGTGGAGATTTCAAGCGACTTCAGGCCAATTGTAGGAAAGGAAGTATCTTCTTTTAAAAACTAGACAGAATCATTCTCAGAAACTACTTTCTGATGTGTTCGTTCAACTCACAGAGTTTCACCTTTCTTTTCATAGAGCAGTTTGGAAACCCTCTGTTTGTTAAGTTTGGAAGAGGATATTTGGACCACTTTGTGGCCTTCGTTGGAAACGGGATTTCTCAGTATACTGTTAGACAGATGAACTCCCAGTAACTTCTTTGTGTTCTGTTTATTCAACTCACAGAATTGAACCTTCCTTTAGACAGAGCAGTTTGGAAACACTCTTTTTGTGGAATTTGCAAGTGGAGATTTCATGCGATTTGAGGACAGTCTTACAAATCGAAATATCTATGTATAAAAACTAAACAGAATCATTCTCAGAAACTGCTTTTGATGTGGGCATTCAACTCACAGAGTTTAACCTTTCTTTTCATAGGGCAGTTTGGAAACACTCTGTTTGTTAAGTGTGCAAGGGGATATTTAGACCTCTTTGAGGCCTTCGTTGGAAACCGTATTTCTTCATATAAAGCTAGACAGATGAATTCTCAGTAACTTATTTGTGTTGTGTGCATTCAACTCACAGAGTTGAAACTTCCTTTAGACAGAGCAGATTCGAAACACTCTTTTTGTGGAATTTGCACGCGGATATTTCAAGCGATTTGGGGCCAATCTTAGAAATCGAAATATCTTTGTATTAAAACTTCACAGAATCATTCTCAGAAACTAATTTGTGATGTGTGCGTTCAACTCAGAGAGTTTTACCTTTCTTTTCATAGAGCAGTTTGGAAACACTGTTTTTGTTAAGTGTTCATGGGGATATTCATACCCCTTTGAGGCCTTCGTTGGAAAAGCGATTTCTTCATATAAAGCTAGAAAGATGAATTCTCAGTAACTTGTTTGTGTTGGGTGTATTCAACTCACAGAGTTGAACCTTTCTCTAGACAGAGCAGATTTGAAACACTCTTTTTGTGGATTTTACACAAAAAGAGGTTTCAAGCGCTTTGAGACCAATGGTAGAAAATGAAATATCTTCGTATAAAAACTAGACAGAATCCGTTTCAGAAACTGCTTTGTGATGTGTGCGTTTAACTCACAGATCTTAACCTTTCTTTGAATACAGCAGTTTGGAAACACTCTGATCGTAATGTCTGCAAGTGGATATTTGGAACTCTCTGAGGCCTTCGTTGGAAACGGGAATTCTTCATATAATGGTAGACAGAAGAATTCTCAGCAAGTTTATTGTGTTGTGTGTATTCAACTCACAGAGTAGAACCTTCATTTAGACAGAGCAGATTTGAAACACTCTTTTTGTGGAATTTGCAAGTGGAGATTTCAAGCGAATTGAGGCCAACGGTAGAAAAGGAAATATCTTCGTATAAAAACTAGACACAATCAGTTTCAGAAACTGCATTGTGATGTGTGAGTTCAACTCACAGATCTTAATCTTTCTTTCATACAGCTGTTTGGAAACACTCTGATTGTAAAGTCTGCAACTGGATATTTGGACCTCTCTGAGGACTTAGTTGGAAACCGGATTTCTTGATATAGTTCTAGACAGAAGAATTCTCTGTAACTTATTTGTTCTGTGTGTATTATACTCACAGAGTTGAACCTTCCTTTAGAGAGAGCAGATTTGAAACCCTCTTTTTGTGGAATTTGCAAGTGGAGATTTCAAGCGATTTAAGGACAATGGAAGAAAAGGAAATTTCTTCGTATAAAAACTAGACAGAATCATTCTCAGAAACTGCTTTGTGATGTGTGCGTTCAACTCACAGATTTTAACTTTTCTTTTCATAGAGCAGTTGGGAAACACTCTGTTTGTATTGTCTGCAAGTGGATATTTAGACCTCCTTGAGGCCTTCTTTGGAAACGGGATTTCTTCATATAATGCTAGACAGAAGAATTCTCAGTAAGTTCCTTGTGTTGTGTGTATTCAACTCACAGAGTTGAACCTTCATTTCGACAGAACAGATTTGAAACACTCTTTTTGTGGAATTTGAAAGTGAAGATTTCAAGCGCATTGAGGTCAATTGTGGAAAAGGAAATATCTTCGCATAAAAACTAGACAGAATCAGTTTCAGAGACTGCTTTGTAATGTGTGTGTTTACCTCACAGAGTTTACCCTTTCTTTTCATACAGTAGTTTGGAAGCACTCATTTTGTAACGTCTGCAGCTGGATATTTGGACCTCCTTGAGGCATTCGTTGGAAACGGGATTTCTTGATATAGTGCTAGACAGAAAAATTCTCAGTAACTTCTTTGTGCTGTGTGTATTCAACTCACAGAGTTGAACCTTCCTATAGAGAGAGCAGATTTGAAACCCTCTTTTTGTGGAATTTGCAAGTGGAGATTTCACGTGATTTAATGTCAATGGTAGAAAAGGAAATATCTTCTTATAAAAAGTAGTCAGAATCATTCTGAGAAACTGCTTTGTGATGTGTGTGTTCAACTCACAGAGTTTAACCTTTGTTTTCATAGAGCAGTTGGGAAACACTCTGTTTGTATAGTCTGCAAGTGGATATTTGGACCTCCTTGAGGCCTTCCTTGGAGACGGGAATTCTTCATATAATGCTAGACAGAAGAATTCCAAGTAAGTTTCTTCTGTTGTGTGTATTCAACTCACAGAGTAGAACCATCATTTAGACAGAGCAGATTTCAAACACTCTTTCTGTGGAATTTGCAAGTGCAGATTTCAAGCACTTTGAGACCTATGGTAGAAAAGGAAATATCTTCGTATAAAAACTAGACAGAATCAGTTTCAGAAACTGCTTTGTGATGTGTGCGTTCAAATCACAGATCTTAAACTTTCTTTGCATGCAACAGTTTGCAAACACTCTGATTGTAATGTCTTCAACTGGATATTTGGACCTCTCTGAGGCCTTCGTTGGAATCGGGATTTTTTGATATAGTGCTAGACAGAAGAATTCTCAGTAACTTCTTCGGGCTGGGTGTATTCTACTCACAGAGCTGAACCTTTCTTTAGAGAGAGCAGGTTTGAAACCCTCTTTTTGCGGAATTTGCAAGTGGAGATTTCAAGACATTTAAGGTCAATGGTAGAAAAGGAAATATCTTCTTATAAAAACTAGACAGAATAATTCTCAGAAACTGCTTTGTGATGTGTGCTTTCAACTCACCGAGTTTAACCTTTCTTTTCATAGAGCAGTTGGGAAACACTCTGCTTGTATAGTCTGCAATTGGATATTTGGACTTCCTTGAGGCGTTCATTGGAGACGGGAATTCTTCATGTAAAGCTAGACAGAATAATTCTCAGTAACTTTCTTGTGTTTTGTGTATTCAACTTACAGAGTAGAACCATCATTTAGACAGAGTAGACTTGAAACCCTCTTTTTGTGGAATTTGCTAGTGGAGATTTCATGCGCTCTTAGACCAACGGTAGAAAAGGAAATATCTTCATATAAAAACTAGACAGAATCAGTTTCTGATACTCCTTTGTGATGTGTGCGTTCAACTCACAGGTCTTAATCTTTCTTTGCAAACAGCAATTTGGAAACACTCTGATTGTGAAGTCTGCAACTGGATATTTGGACCTCTATGAGGCCTTCGTTGGAAACGGGATTTCTTGATATAGTTCTAGACAGAAGAATTCTCAGTAACTTCTTTGTGCTGTGTGTATTCTACTCACAGAGTTGAACCTTCCTTTAGAGAGAGCAGATATGAAACCCTCTTTTTGTGGAATTTGCAAGTGGAGATTTCAAGCGATTTAAAGTCAACGGTAGAAAAGGAAGTATCTTCTTATAAAAACTAGACAGAATCATTCTCAGAAACTGCTTTTTGATGTGTGCGTTCAACTCACAGTGTTTAACCTTTCTTTTCATAGAACAGTTGGGAAACACGCTGTTTGTATAGTCTGCAAGTGGATATTTGGACCTCCTTGAGGCCTTCGTTGGAAAAGGGAATTCTTCATATAATGCTAGAGAGAAGAATTCTCGGTAAGTTAATAGTGTTGTGTGTATTCAACTCACAGAGTTCAACGTTCATTTAGACAGAGCAGATTTGAAACACTCTTTTTGTGGAATTTGCAAGTGGAGATTTCAAGCGATTTAAGGTTGATGGTAGAAAAGGAAATATCTTCGTATAAAAATTAGACAGAATCATTCTCAGAAACTGCTTTGTGATGTGTGCGTTCAACTCACAGAGTTTAACCTTTCTTTTCATAGAGGAGTTTGGAAACAATCTGTTTGAATAGTCAGCAAGTGGATATTTGGACCTCCTAGAGGCCTTCGTTGGAAACGGGAATTCTTCATATAATGCTAGACAGAAGAATTCTCAGTAAGTTTCTTGTGTTGTGTGTATTCAACTCACAGAGTAGAACCTTCATTTATACACAGTAGATTTGAAACACTCTTTCTGTGGAATTTGCAAGTGGAGATTTCAAGCGCTCTTAGACCAACGGTAGAAAAGCAAATATCTTCATATAAAAACTAGACAGAATCAGTTTCAGAAACTGCTTTGTGATGTGTGCATTCAACTCACAGATCTTAACCTTTCTTTGCATACAGCAGCTTGGAAACACTCTGATTGTAACGTCTGCAACTGGATATTTGGACCTCTCTGAGGCCTTCGTTGGAAACGGTATTTCTTGATATAGTGCTAGACAGAAGAATTCTCAGTAACTTCTTTGTGCTGTGTGTATTCTACTCACATAGTTGAACCTTCCTTTACAGAGAGCAGATTTGAAACCCTCTTTTTGTGGAATTTGCAAGTGGAGATTTCAAGCGATTTAAGGTCAATGGTAGAAAGGGAAATATCTTCTTATAAAAACTAGACAGAATCATTCTCAGAAACTGCTTTGTGATGTGTGCGTAAAACTCACGGAGTTCAAAGTTTCTTTTCATAGAGCAGTTGGTAAACAGTCTGTTTGTATAGTTTGCAAGTGGATATTTGGACCTCCTTGGGGCCTTCGTTGGAATCGGGATTTCTTCATAAAATGCTAGACAGAAGAATTCTCAGTAAGTTTCTTGTGTTGTGTGTATTCAACTCACAGAGTTGAAACTTCGTTTAGACAGAGCAGGTTTGAAACACTCTTTTTGTGGAATTTGCAAGTGGAGATTTCAAGCGTTTTGAGGCCCATGGTAGAAAAGGAAATACCTTCATATAAAAATTAGACAGAATCATTCTCAGAAACTGCTTTGTGATGTGTGCGGTCAACTCACAGAGTTTAACCTTTCTTTCCATAGAGCAGTTGGGAAACACTCTGTTTGTATAGTCTGCAAGTGGATATTTGTACCTCTTTGAGAACTTGTTTGGAAACGGGAATTCTTCATATAATGCTAGACATAAGAATTCTCAGTAAGTTTCTTGTGTTGTGTGTACTCAACTCACAGAGTAGAACCTTCATTTAGACAGAGCAGATTTGAAACACTCTTTTTGTGGAAATTGCAAGTGGAGATTTCAAGCACTCTTAGACCAACGATAGAAAAGGAAATATCTTCATATTTATACTAGCCAGAATCAGTTTCAGAAACTGCTTTGTGATGTGTGCGTTCAACTCACAGATCTTAACGTTGCTTTGCATACAGCAGTTTGGAAACACTCTGATTGTAAAGTCTTCAACTGGATATTTGGACCTCTCTGACGCCTTAGTGGGAAACGGGATTTCTTGATATAGTGCTAGACAGAAGAATTCTCAGTAATTTCATTGTGCTGTGTGTATTCTACTCACAGAGTTGAACCTTCCTTTAGAGAGAGCAGATTTGAAACCCTCTTTTTGTGGAATTTGCAAGTGGAGATTTCAAGCGATTTAAAGTCAATTGTAGAAAAGGAAATATCTTCGTATAAAAACTAGACAGAATCATTCTCAGAAACTGCTTTGTGATGTGTGCGTTCAACTCACAGAGTTTAACCATTCTTTTCATAGAGCAGTTGGGAAACACTCTGTTTGTACAGTCTGCAAGTGGATATTTGGACCTCCTTCAGGCCTTCATTGGAAGCGAGAATTCTTCATATAATGCTAGACAGAAGAATTCTCAGTAAGTTTCTTGTGTTGTGTGTATTCAACTCACAGAGTTGAACCTTCCTTTAGAGAGAGCAGATTTGAAACCCTCTTTTTGTGGAATTTGCAAGTGGAGATTTCAAGCGATTTAAGGTGAATGGTAGAAAAGAAAATATCTTCGTTTAAAAACTAGACAGAATCATTCTGAGAAACTGCTTTGTGATGTGTGCGTTCAACTCACAGAGTTAAACCTTTCTTTTCCTAGAGCAGTTGGGAAACACTCTGTCTGTATTGTCTGCAAGTGGATATTTGGACCTCCTTGAGGCCTTCGTTGGAAACGGGATTTCTTCATATAATGCTAGACAGAAGAATTCTCAGTATGTTCCTTGTGTTGTGTGTATTCAACTCACAGAGTTCAATCTTCATTTAGACAGAACTGATTTGAAACACCCTTTTTGTGGAATTTGCAAGTGGAGATTTCAGGCGGTTTGAAGCCAATCGTAGAAAAGGAAATATCTTCGTATAAAAACTAGACACAATCAGTTTCAGAGACTGCTGTGTGATGTGTGCCTTTAGCTCACAGAGTTTTACCTTTCTTTTCATACAGCATTTTTTAAGCAGTCTGTTTGTAACGTCTTCAGCAAGATATTTGGACCTCTTTGGGGCCTTCGTTGGAAACAGGATTTCTTGATATAGCGCTAGACAGAAAAATTATCAGTAACTTCTTTGTGCTGTGTGTATTCAACTTACAGAGTTGAACCTTCCTTTAGAGAGAGCAGATTTGAAACCCTCTATTTTGTGCAATGTGCAAGTGGAGATTTCAAGCGATTTAAAGTCAATGGAAGAAAAGGAAATATCTTCGTATAAAAACTAGACAGAATCATTCTCAGAAACGGCTTTGTGATGTGTGCGTTCAACTCACAGAGTTTAACTTTTCTTTTCATAGAGCAGTTGGGAAACATTCTATTTGTATTTTCTGCAAGTGGATATTTGGATCTCCTTGAGGCCTTCATTGGAAACGGGGTTTCTTCATATAATGCTAGATCGAAAAATTCTCAGTAAGTTTCTTGTGTTGTGTGTATTCAAATCACAGAGTACAACCATCATTTAGACAGAGCAGATTTGAAACACTCTTTTTGCGGAATTTGCAAGTGGAGATTTCAAGCACTTTGAGGCCAGCGGTTGAAAAGGAAATATCTTCGTATAAAAACTAGACAGTTTCAATTTCAGAAAATGCTTCGTTATGTTTGCGTTCAACGAACAGAGTTTAACCTTTCTTTTCATACAGCAGTTTGGAAACACTCTGTTAATAAAGTCTGCAACTGGATATTTGGACCTCTTTGAGGTCTTCGTTGGAAACGGGTTTTCTTGAAATAGTGCTAGACAGAAGAATTCTCAGTAACTTCATTGTGATGCGTGTATTCTACTCAGAGAGTTGAATCTTCCTTTAGAGAGAGCAGATTTGAAACCCTCTTTTTGTGGAATTTGCAAGTGGAGATGTCAAGAGATTTAAGGTCAATGGTAGAAAAGGAAATATCTTCGTATAAAAACTAGACAGAATCATTCTCAGAAACTGCTTTGTGATGTCTGCATTGAATTCACAGCGTTTAACCTTTCTTTTCAGAGAGCAGTTGGGAAACACTCTGTTTGTATAGTCTGCAAGTACATATTTGGAGCTCTTGAGGACTTCGTTGGAAACGGGATTTCTTCATATAATGCTAGACAGGAGAATTCTCAGTAAATTTCTTATGTTGTTTGTGTTCAACTCACAGAGTACAACCTTCATTTAGACAGAGTAGTTTCGAAACACTCTTTTTGTGAAATTTGCAAGTGTAGATTTCAAGCCCTTTGGGGCCAATGGTAGAAAAGGAAATATCTTCCTATAAAAACTAGACAGAATCGTTCTCAGAAACTGCTTTGTGATGTGTGCGTTCAACTCACAGAGTTTAAACTTTCTTTACACAGAGCAGTTGGGAAACTCTCTGCTTGTATAGTCTGCAACTGGATATTTGGACCTCCTTGAGGCCTTCGTTGGAAAAGGGATTTCTTCATATAATGCTAGAGAGAAGAATTCTCAGTAACTTCCTTGTGTTGTGTGTATTCAATTCACAGAGTTGATTCTCCATTTAGACAGAGCAGATTTGAAACACTCTTTTTGTGGAATTTGCAAGTGGAGATTTCAAGCGATTTAAGGCCAATGGTAGAAAAGGAAATATTTTCGTATAAAAACTAGACAGAATCAGTTTCAGAAACTTCTTTGTGATGTGCGCATTCAACTCACAGAGTTTAACCTTTCTTTTCATACAGCAGTTTGGAAGCACTCTGTTTGTGACGTCTGTAACTAGATATCGGGAGCTTTTTGAGGCCTTCGTTGGAAAGGAGATTTATTGATATAGTGCTAGACAGAAGAATTCTCAGTAACTTCTTTGTGCTGTGTTTATTCAACTCACAGAGTTGAACCTTACTTCAGAGAGAGCAGATTTGAAACCCTTTTTGTGGAATTTGCAAGTGGAGATTTCAACGATTTAAGGTCAATGGTAGAAGAGGAAATATCTTCTTACTAAAACAAGACAGAATCAGTTTCAGAAACTGCTTTGTCACGTGTGCGTTCAACTCACAGAGTTTAACCTTTCTTTTCATACAGTAGTTTGGAAACACTCTGTTTATAAAGTCTGCCACTGGATATTTGGACCTCTTTGAGGCCTTCGTTGGATACGGGATTTCTTGATATAGTGCTAGACAGAAGAATTCTCAGTAAATTCTTTGTGCTGTGTGTATTCAACTCACAGAGTTGAACCATCCTTTAGACAGAGCAGATTTGAAACCCTCTTTTATTGGAATTTGCAAGTGGAGATTTCAAGCGATTTTAGGTCCATGGTAGAAAAGGAAATATCTTCGTAAAAAAACTATACAGAATCATTCTCCGAAACTGCTTTGAGATGTGTGCATTCAATTCACAGAGATTAACCTTTCTTTTCATAGAGCAGTTTGGAAACACTCTGTTTGTATAGTCTGCTGGTGCATATTTGGACCTCCTTGAGGCCTTCGTTGGAAACGGGATTTCTTCATATAATGCTAGACAGAAGAATTCTCAGTAGCTTCCTTGTGTTGTGTGTATTCTACTCACAGTGTTGAACCTTCATTTACACAGAGCAGATTTGAAACACTATTTTTGTGGAATTTGCAAGGGGAGATATCAAGCGCTTTGAGACCAATGGTAGAAAAGGAAATATCTTCGTATAAAAACTAGACAGAATCAGTTTCAGAAACTGCTTTGTGATGTGTGCGTTCCACTCCCAGAGCTTAACCTTTCTTTTCATACAGCAGTTTGGAAACACTCTGATTGTAAACTCTGCAACTGGATATTTGGACCTCTTTGAGGCATTCGTTGGAAACGGGATTTCTTGATATAGTGCTAGACAAAAGAATTCTCAGTAACTTCTTTGTGCTGCGTGTATTCTACTCAGAGAGTTGAACCTTGCTTTAGAGAGAGCACATTTGAAACCCTCTTTTTGTGGAATTTGCAAGTGGAGATTTCAAGCGCTTTGAGGCCAATGGTAGAAAAGGAAATATCTTCGTATAAAAACTAGACAGAATCAGTTTCAGAAACTGCTTTGTGATGTGTGCGTTCCACTCCCAGAGCTTAACCTTTCTTTTCATACAGCAGTTTGGAAACACTCTGATTGTAAACTCTGCAACTGGATATTTGGACCTCTTTGAGGCCTTCGTTGGAAACGGGATTTCTTGATATAGTGCTAGACAAAAGAATTCTCAGTAACTTCTTTGTGCTGCGTGTATTCTACTCAGAGAGTTGAACCTTGCTTTAGAGAGAGCACATTTGAAACCCTCTTTTTGTGGAATTTGCAAGTGGAGATTTCAAGCGATTTAAGGTCAATGGTAGAAAAGGAAATATCTTCGTATAAAAACTAGACAAAATCATTCTCAGAAACTGCTTTGTGATGTGTGCATTCAACTCACAGAGTTTAACCTTTTTTCCAGAGAGCAGTTGGGAAACACTCTGCTTGTATAGTCTGCAAGTAGATATTTGGACCTCCTTGACACCTTCGTTGGAAACGGGTTTTCTTCATATAATGCTAGAAAGAAGAATTCTCATTAAATTCCTTGTGTTGTGTGTATTCAACTCACAGAGTTGAACCTTCATTTAGACAGAGCAGATTTGAAACACTCTTTTTGTGGAATTTGCAAGTGGAGATTTCAAGCGCTTTGAGGCCAATGGTAGAAAAGGAAATATCTTCGTATAAAAACTAGACAGAATCAGTTTCAGAAACTGCTTTGTGATGTGTGCGTTCAACTCGCAGAGTTTAACCTTTCTTTTCATACAGCAGTTTGGAAGCACTCTGTTTGTAACGTCTGCAACTAGATATTTGCACCTTTTTGTGGCCTTCTTTGGAAACGGGATTTCTTGATATAGTGCTTGACAGAAGAATTCTCAGTAACTTCTTTGTGCTGTGTTTATTCAACTCACAGAGTTGAACCTTCCTTTAGAGAGAGCAGATTTGAAACCCTCCTTTTGTGGAATGTGCAAGTGGAGATTTCAAGCGATTTAAAGTCAATGGAAAAAAAGGCAATATCTTCTTATAAAAACTAGACAGAATCATTCTCAGAAACTGCCTTGTGATGTGTGCATTCAACTCACAGAGTTTAACTTTTCTTTTCATAGAGAAGTTGGGAAACACTCTGTTTGTATTGTCTGCAAGTGGATATTTGAACCTCCTTGAGGCCTTCGTTGGAAACGGGATTTCTTCATATAATGCTAGACAGAAGAATTCTCAGTAAATTTCTTGTGTTGTGTGTATTCAGCTCACAGAGTACAACCTTCATTTAGACAGAGCAGATTCGAAACACTCTTTTTGTGGAATTTGCAAGTAGAGATTTCAAGCGCTTTGGGGCCTATGGTAGAAAAGGAAATATCTTCGTATAAAAACTAGACAGAATAATTCTCAGAAACTGCTTTGTGATGTGTGCGTTCAACTAACAGAGTTTAACCTTTCTTTACACAGAGCAGTTGGGAAATACTCTGCTTGTATATTCGGCAACTGTATATTTTGTCCTCCTTGACGCCTTCTTTGGAAACGGGATTTCTTCATATAATGCTAGACAGAAGAATTCTCAGTAACTTCCTTGTGTTGTGTGTATTCAACTCACAGAGTTAATCCTCCATTTAGACAGAGCAGATTTGAAACACTCTTTTTGTGGAATTTGCATGTGGAGATTTCAAGCGCTTTGAGGCCAATGGTAGAAAAGGAAATATCTTCGTATAAGAACTAGACAGAATCAGTTTCAGAAACTGCTTTGTGATGTGTGCGATCAACTCACAGCGTTTAACTTTTCATACAGCAGTTTGGAACCACTCTGTTTGCAAAGTCTGCGAGTAGATATTTGGACCTCTTTGAGACCTTCTTTGGAAATGGGATTTCTTCATATAGTGCTACACAGAAGATTTCTCAGTAACTTCTTTGTGCTGTGTGTATTCAACTCACAGAGTTGAACCTTCCTTTGGAGAGAGCAGATTTGAAACCCTGTTTTTGGGGTATTTGCAAGTGGAGATTTCAAGCGCTTTGAGGCCAAGTGTAGAAAAGGAAATATCTTCGTATAAAAACTAGACAGAATCATTCTCAGAAACTGCTTTGTGATGTGTGCATTCAACTCACAGAGTTTAACCTTTTTTCCAGAGAGCAGTTGGGAAACACTCTGCTTGTATCGTCTGCAAGTAGATATTTTGACCTCCTTGACACCTTCGTTGGAAACGGGTTTTCTTCATGTAATGCTAGACAGAAGAATTCTCATTAGATTCCTTGTGTTGTGTGTATTCAACTCACAGAGTTGAACCTTCATTTAGACAGAGCAGATTTGAAACACTCTTTTTGTGGAATTTGCAAGTGGAGATTTTAAGCGCTTTGAGGCCAATGGTAGAAAAGGAAGTATCTTCGTATAAAAACTAGACAGAATCAGTTTCAGAAACTGCTTTGTGATGTGTGCGTTCAACTCGCAGATTTTAACCTTTCTTTTCATACAGGAGTTTGGAAGCACTCTGTTTGTAATGTCTGCAACTAGATATTTGCACCTTTTTGAGGCCTTCTTTGGAAACGGGATTTCTTGATATAGTGCTTGACAGAAGAATTCTCAGTAACTTCTTTTGCTGTGTTTATTCAACTCACAGTGTTGAACCTTCCTTTAGAGAGAGCAGATTTGAAACCCTCCTTTTGTGGAATGTGCAAGTGGAGATTTCAAGCGATTTAAGGTCAATGGAAGAAAAGGAAATATCTTCTTACAAAAACTAGACAGAATCATTCTCAGAAACTGCCTTGTGATGTGTGCATTCAACTCACAGAGTTTAACTTTTCTTTTCATACAGCAGTTGGGAAACACTCTGTTTGTATTGTCTGCAAGTGGATATTTGGACCTCCTTGAGGCCTTCGTTGGAAACGGGATTTCTTCATATAATGCTAGACAGAAGAATTCTCAGTAAATTTCGTGTGTTGTGTTTATTCAACTCACAGAGTACAACCTTCATTTAGACAGAGCAGATTCGAAACACTCTTTTTGTGGAATTTGCAAGTAGAGATTTCAAGCGCTTTGGGGCCTATGGTAGAAATGGAAATATCTTCGTATAAAACCTAGACAGAATCATTCTCAGAAACTGCTTTGTGATGTGTGCATTCAACTGAAAGAGTTTAAACTTTCTTTACACAGAGCAGTTGGGGAATACTCTGCTTGTATAGTCGGCAACTGTATATTTTGTCCTCCTTGACGCCTTCGTTGGAAACGGGATTTCTTCCTATAATGCTAGACAGAAGAATTCGCAGTAACTTCCTTGTGTTGTGTGTATTCAACTCACAGAGTTGATCCTACATTTAGACAGAGCCGATTTGAAACACTCTTCTTGTGGAATTTGCAAGTGGAGATTTCCAGCGCTTTGAGGCCAATGGTAGAACAGGAAATATCTTCGTATAAGAACTAGACAGAATCAGTTTCAGAAACTGCTTTGTGATGTGTGCAATCAACTCACAGCGTTTAACTCTTCATACAGCAGTTTGGAAGCACTCTGTTTGCAAAGTCTGCGACTAGATATTTGGACCTCTTTGAGGCCTTCTTTGGAAATGGGTTTTCTTCATGTAGTGCTATACAGAAGAATTCTCAGTAACTTCTTTGTGCTGTTTGTATTCAACTCACAGAGTTGAACCTTCCTTCAGAGAGAGCAGATTTGAAACCCTCTTTTTGTGGAATTTGCAAGCGGAGATTTCAAGCGATTTAAGGTCAATGGAAGAAAAGGAAATATCTTCTTATCAAAAGTAGACAGAATCATTCGCAGAAACTGCCTTGTGATGTGTGCATTCAACTCCCAGAGTTTAACCTTTGTTTTCATAGAGCAGTTGGGAAACACTCTGTTTGTATAGTCTGCAAGTGGATATTTGGACCTCCTTGAGGCCTTCGTTGGAAATGGTATTTCTTCATATAATGCTAGAGAGAAGAATTCTCAGTATGTTTCTTGTGTTGTGTGTATTCAACTCACAGAGTAGAACCTTCATTTAGACAGAGCAGGTTTGAAACACTCTTTTTCTGGTATTTGCAAGTGGAGATTTAAAGCGCTTAGAGGCCAATGGTAGAAAAGGAAATATCTTCGTATAAAAACTGGACAGAATCTTCTGTACTTCACCTATTCGTTCCTTGTAGTTCTTTTAAGGACTACAGAATTACAGAAATTCGTCGTGGGAAGGTATTGAGAGATTATTTGGTGCAGCAAACCAGTTGGGAAGGATGTAGTCAAAATTCTCAGTCTCTTCAGCTGAATTTGTCCCTTTCTTTCTTTTGTTGATTGTCATAAATATAAGCATTTTTTTTCTTTTTTTGTAGTTTCCCCTTTCTTACCACAAAGGGTCATTTCCTAACTTAGAATGAGCCAGGCAACAAATTTTAGAATTTAACAAGAAAACAGTTATTTCCTTAGTTCTTGTTTTATGAAAAATAAGTTATTTATATTAGAAAAATTTAAAAATATACAAATAGTAGAGAGCACAAAAATAGTTATCCATTCCCCAGTTACCAACACTTGGCCAATCTCTTTTCATTTGTCCTTCCACTCATTGCCACCCCCTTAACTGCATTATTTCAAAATGATTTATAGATATATCATTTTATTTGTATGTATTTTAAAAGATACACTTTAAGAGAAAAAAATTATCACAACAATTATCATACTGTAATACTGCTAATTCCTTAATACCACTAGATAGGTAATCATTATTTAAATTCCCCCAAGACTTCATAACTTTTTCTTTATTGTCAGTTTGTTTGAATCGCATCCAAACTATATCCACAAAACTATTCTCTATGATACAGTCATGGCAAATACATTTCATTTATACATTTGTCAAAACTCAGAATGTCTAAAGAGGAAGAGTAATCCCTAATGTAAACTATAGACTTTGGTTGATAATGTGTCAAGGTAGGTTCATCAATTGTAACAAATGTAACAAACATTGAGTATATTGATAATGGGGGGGATGTACAAATGTGGGAGGAGGGGGTCATGAGGATGCTCTGTACTTTGTGTTTAATTTTCCTGTGAACCTAACACTGTTCTAAAAAATGAAGTATTTTAAAAAGAAAAAAAGGAACTGTAAAACACTCATGAACATGTTGCACAAAATCAGAACACTGCTGCTTCTTAAAGCTCTATTATTGTCTCAGTGAGTAAATCTTTAAAATATTGTAGGATATTAAAGATTTGACCAAAAAAAAAAAAACTAGACAGCATCATTCTCAGAAACTGCTTTGTGATGTGTGCGTTCAACTCACAGTGCATAACCTCCCTTTACACAGAGCAGTTGGGAAACACTCTGCTTGTGTAGTCTGCAAGTGGATATTTGGACCTCCTTGATGCCTTCGTTAGAAGCGGGATTTCTTCATATAATGGTAGACAGAACATTTCTCAGTAACTTCCTTGTGTTGTGTATATTCAACTCACAGAGTTGAACCTTCATTTAGACACAGCAGATTTGAAACACTCTTTTTGTGGAATTTGCAAGTGGAGGTTTCAAGCGCTTTGAGGCCAATGGTAGAAAAGGAAATATCTTCGAATAAAAACTAGACAGAATCAGTTTCAGACATTGCTTTGTTATGTGTGCATTCAACTCACAGAGTTTAACCTTTCTTTTCATACAGTAGTTTGGAAACACTCTGTTTATAAAGTCTGCAACTGGATATTTGGACCTCTTTGAGGCCTGCGTTGGAAACGGGATTTCTTGATATAGTGCTTGACAGAAGAATTCTCAGTAAATTCTTTGTGCTGTGTATTCAACTTACAGAGTTGCACCATCCTTTAGACAGAGCAGATTTGAAAACCTCTTTTTGTGGAATTTTCAAGTGGAGATTTCAAGTGCTTTGAGGCCAATGGTAGAAAAGGAAATGTCTTCGTATAAAAACTAGACAGAATCATTCTCAGAAACTGCTTTGTGATGTGTGCATTCAATTCACAGAGTTTAACCTTTCTTTTCATAGAGCAGTTTGGAAAAACTCTGTTTGTATAGTCTGGTAGTCCATATTTGGACCTCCTTGAGGCCTTCGTTGGAAAAGGGATTTCTTCATATAGCGCTAGACAGAAGAATTCTCAGTAACTACTTTGTGCTTTGTGTATTCAACTCACAGAGTTGAACCCTCCTTTAGAAAGAGTAGATTTGAAACCCTCTTTTTGTGGAATTTGCAAGTGGAGATTTCAAGCGATTTAAGGTAAATTGTAGAAAAGGAAATATCTTCTTATAAAAGCTAGACAGAATCATTCTCAGAAAATGCTTTGTGATGTGTGCGTTCAACCTCTCTTTTCACAGATCAGTTTGGAAACACTTTGTGCGGTATGCAAGTGGATATTTGGACATCTTTGAGGCATTCGTTGGAAACGGGATTTCTTCATATAATGCTAGACAGAAGAATTCTCCTTAACTCCTTTGTGTTGAGTGTATTCAACTCACAGAGTTGAACTGTCCTTTAGACAAAGCAGGTGTGAAACACTCTTTTCGTGGAATTTGCAAGTGGAGATTTCAAGCGCTCTGAGGCCAATGGTAGAAAAGGAAATATCTTCGTCTAAAAAATAGGCAGAATCATTTTCAGAAACTGCTTTGTGATGTGTGCGTTCAACTCACACAGTTTAACCTTCCTTTTCATACAGCAGTTTGGAAACATTCTGTTTGTTAAGTCTGCAACTGGATACTTGGACCTATTTGAGGCCTTCGTTGGAAACGGGATTTCTTGATATAGTGGTAGACAGAAGAATTCTCAGTAACTTCTTTGTGCTGTGTGTATTCAACTCACAGAGATGAACGAAAGTTTACACAGAGGAGATGTGAAACACTCTTTTTGTGGAATTTGCAAGTGGAGATTTCAAGAGCTTTGGGGCCAATGGTAGAAAAGGAAATATCTTCGTATAAAAACTAGACAGAATCATTCTCAAAAACTGCTTTGAGATGTGTGCGTTCAACTCACAGAGTTTAACCTTTCTTTTCATAGAGCAGTTGGGAAACACTCTGTTTTAAAAATCTGCAAGTGCATATTTGGACCTCCTTTAGGCCTTTGTTGGAAACGGGATTTCTTCATATAATGCTAGACAGAAGAATTCTCAGTAACTTCCTTGTGTTGTGTGTATTCAACTCACAGAGTTGAACCTTCATTTAGACACAGAAGATTTGAAACACTCTTTTTGTGGAATTTTCAAGTGGAGATTTCAAGTGCTTTGAGGCCAATGGTAGAAAAGGAAATGTCTTCGTATAAAAACTAGACAGAATCATTCTCAGAAACTGCTTTGTGATGTGTGCATTCAATTCACAGAGTTTAACCTTTCTTTTCATAGAGCAGTTTGGAAAAACTCTGTTTGTATAGTCTGGTAGTCCATATTTGGACCTCCTTGAGGCCTTCGTTGGAAAAGGGATTTCTTCATATAGCGCTAGACAGAAGAATTCTCAGTAACTACTTTGTGCTTTGTGTATTCAACTCACAGAGTTGAACCCTCCTTTAGAAAGAGTAGATTTGAAACCCTCTTTTTGTGGAATTTGCAAGTGGAGATTTCAAGCGATTTAAGGTAAATTGTAGAAAAGGAAATATCTTCTTATAAAAGCTAGACAGAATCATTCTCAGAAAATGCTTTGTGATGTGTGCGTTCAACCTCTCTTTTCACAGATCAGTTTGGAAACACTTTGTGCAGTATGCAAGTGGATATTTGGACATCTTTGAGGCATTCGTTGGAAACGGGATTTCTTCATATAATGCTAGACAGAAGAATTCTCCTTAACTCCTTTGTGTTGAGTGTATTCAACTCACAGAGTTGAACTGTCCTTTAGACAAAGCAGGTGTGAAACACTCTTTTCGTGGAATTTGCAAGTGGAGATTTCAAGCGCTCTGAGGCCAATGGTAGAAAAGGAAATATCTTCGTCTAAAAAATAGGCAGAATCATTTTCAGAAACTGCTTTGTGATGTGTGCGTTCAACTCACACAGTTTAACCTTCCTTTTCATACAGCAGTTTGGAAACATTCTGTTTGTTAAGTCTGCAACTGGATACTTGGACCTATTTGAGGCCTTCGTTGGAAACGGGATTTCTTGATATAGTGGTAGACAGAAGAATTCTCAGTAACTTCTTTGTGCTGTGTGTATTCAACTCACAGAGATGAACGAAAGTTTACACAGAGGAGATGTGAAACACTCTTTTTGTGGAATTTGCAAGTGGAGATTTCAAGAGCTTTGGGGCCAATGGTAGAAAAGGAAATATCTTCGTATAAAAACTAGACAGAATCATTCTCAAAAACTGCTTTGAGATGTGTGCGTTCAACTCACAGAGTTTAACCTTTCTTTTCATAGAGCAGTTGGGAAACACTCTGTTTTAAAAATCTGCAAGTGCATATTTGGACCTCCTTTAGGCCTTTGTTGGAAACGGGATTTCTTCATATAATGCTAGACAGAAGAATTCTCAGTAACTTCCTTGTGTTGTGTGTATTCAACTCACAGAGTTGAACCTTCATTTAGACACAGAAGATTTGAAACACTCTTTTTGTGGAATTTTCAAGTGGAGATTTCAAGTGCTTTGAGGCCAATGGTAGAAAAGGAAATATCTTCGTATAAAAACTTGACAGAATCATTTTCAGAAACTTCTTTGTGATGTGCGCTTTCAACACACAGAGTTTAACCTTGGTTTTCATACAGCAGTTGGGAAACACTCTGTTTGTAATGTCTGCAACTAGATATTTTTACCTCTTTGAGACCATCGTTGGAAACGGGATTTCTTGTTATAGTGCTAGACAGAAGAATTCTCAGTAACTTCTTTGTGCTGTGTGTATACAACTCACAGAGTTGAACAGTCCTTTAGACAGAGGAGATGTGAAACACTCTTTTCGTGGAATTTGCATTCCTTCTGAAACTATTCCAATCAATAGAAAAAGAGGGAATCCTCCCTAACTCATTTTATGAGGCCAGCATCATTCTGATACCAAAGCCGGGCAGAGACACAACAGAAAAAGAGAATTTTAGACCAATATCCTTGATGAACATTGATGCAAAAATCCTCAATAAAATACTGGCAAACCGAATCCAGCAGCACATCAAAAAGCTTATCCACCATGATCAAGTGGGCTTCATCCCTGGGATGCAAGGCTGGTTCAACATACGCAAATCAATAAATGTAATCCAACATATAAACAGAGCCAAAGACAAAACCACATGATTATCTCAATAGATGCAGAAAAAGCCTTTGACAAAATTCAACAACCCTTCTTGCTAAAACTCTCAATAAATTAGGTATTGATGGGACATATTTCAAAATAATAAGAGCTATCTATGACAAACCCACAGCCAATATCATACTGAATGGGCAAAAACTGGAAGCATTCCCTTTGAAAACTGGCACAAGACAGGGATGCCCTCTCTCACCGCTCCTATTCATCATAGTGTTGGAAGTTCTGGCCAGGGCAATCAGGCAGGAGAAGGAAATAAAGGGTATTCAATTAGGAAAAGAGGAAGTCAAATTGTCCCTGTTTGCAGACGACATGATTGTTTATCTAGAAAACCCCATCGTCTCAGCCCAAAATCTCCTTAAGCTGATAAGCAACTTCAGCAAAGTCTCAGGATACAAAATCAATGTACAAAAATCACAAGCATTCTTATACACCAATAACAGACAAACAGAGAGCCAAATCATGAGTGAACTCACATTCAAAATTGCTTAAAAGAGAATAAAATACCTAGGAATCCAACTTACAAGGGATGTGAAGCACCTCTTCAAGGAGAACTACAAACCACTGCTAAAAGAAATAAAGGAGGATACAAACAAATGGAAGAACATTCCATGCTCATGGGTAGGAAGAATCAATATCGTGAAAATGCACATACTGCCCAAGGAATTTGCAAGTGGAGATTTCAAGCGATTAAAGGTCAATGGTAGCAAAGGAAAAATCTTCTCTTAAAAACTAGACAGAATCACTCTCAGAAACTTCTTGGTGATGTGTGCGTTCAACTCAGAGAGTTTAACCTTTCTTTTCATAGAGCAGTTTGGAAACACTCTGTTTGTAAAGTCTGCAACTAGATATTTGGATGTCTTTGAGGCCTTCATTGGAAACGGGATTTGTTGTTCTTGTGCTAGACAGAAGAATTCTCAGTAACTTCTTTGTGCTGTGTGTATTCAACTCACAGAGTTGAACCTTCTTTTAGACAGAGCAGATTTGAAACTGTTTTTTTGTGGAATTTACAAGTGGAGATTTCAAGCGATTTAATCTCAATGTTAGAAAAGGGAATATCTTCTTATAAAAACAAAACAGAATCATTCTCAGAAACTGCTTTGTGATATGTGCGTTCAACTCACAGCGTTTTAACTTTCTTTTCATAGAGCAGTTTGGAAACACTTTGTTTGTAAAGTATGCAAGTGAATATTTGGAGCTCTTTGAGGCCTTCGTTGGAAACGGGATTTCTTCATACAATGCTAGACAGAAGAATTCTCATTCACTCCCATGTGTTGAGTGTATTCAACTGACAGAGTTGAACTGTCCTTTAGACCGAGCAGATATGAAACACTCTTTTCGTGGAATTTGCAAGAGAAGGTTTCAAGCGCTTTGAGGCCAATGGTAGAAAAGGAAATATCTTCGTATAAAAACTAGACAGAATCATTCTCAGAAAGTGCTTTGTGATGTCTGCGTTCAACTCACAGAGTTTAACCTTTCTTTACACAGAGCAGTTGGGAAACTCTCTGTTTGTATAGTCTGCAAGTGGATATTTGGACATCCTTGACGCCTTCGTTGGAAATGGAATTTCTTAATATAATGTTAGACGGAAGAATTCTCAGTAACTTCCTTGTGTTGTGTGTATTCAAGTCACAGAGTTGAACCATCATTTAGACAGAGCAGATTTGAAACACTCTTTTTGTGGAATTTGCAAGTGGAGATTTCAAGAGCTTTGAGGCCAAAGGTAGAAAAGGAAATATCTTCATATAAAAACTAGACAGAATTAGTTTCAGAAACTGCTTTGTGATGTGTGCGCTCAACTCACGGAGTTTAACCTTTCTTTTCATACTGCAGTTTGGAAACACTCTGGTGTAAAGTCTACAACTGGATATTTGGACATCTTTGAGGCCTTTGGTGGAAACGGGATTTCTTGATATAGTGCTAGACAGAAGAATTCTCAGTAACTTCTTTGTGTTGTGTGTATACAACTCACAGAGTTGAACCTTCCTTTAGAAGGAGCACATTTGAAACCCTCTTTTTGTAGAATTTGCAAGTGGAGATTTCAAGCGATTTAAGGCCAATGGTAGAAAAGGAAATATCTTCTTATAAAAACTAGACAGAATCATTCTCAGAAACTCCTTTGTGAGGTGTACCTTCAACTCACAGAGTTTAAACTTTCTTTTGATAGAGCAGTTTGGAAACACTTTGTTTGTAAAGCATGCAAGGGGATATTTGGACCTCTTTGAGGCCATCGTTGGAAATGGGATTTCTTCATACAATGCTAGACAGAAGAATTCTCATTAACTCCTTTATGTTGAGTGTATTCAACTCACAGAGTTGAACTGTGCTTTAGACAGAGCAGATGTGAAACACTCTTTTCGTGGAATTTGCAAGTGGAGATTTCAAGCACTTTGAGACCAATGGTAGAAAAGTTAACATATTCGTATAAAACTAGGCAGAATAATTTTCAGAAACTGCTTTGTGATATGTGCGTTCAACTCACAGAATTTATTCTTTCTTTTCATACAGCAGTTTGGAAACACTCTGTTTGTAAAGTCTGCTACTGGATATTTTGACCTCTTTGAGGCCTTCTTTGGAAATGCGATTTCTTGATATAATGCGGGACAGAAGAATTCTCAGTAACTTCGTTGTGCTGTGTGTATTCAAGTCACAGAGTTGAACCTTCCTTTAGACAGAGCAGATTTGAAACCCTCTTTTTGTTTATTTTGCAAGTGGAGATTTCAAGCAATTTAAGGTCAATGGTAGAAAGGGAAATATCTTCTGATAAAAACTAGACAGAATCATTGTCAGAAACTGCTTTGTGACGTGTGAGTTTACCTCACAGAGTTTAACATTTCTTTCCATAGAGCAGTTTGGAAACACTTTGTTAGTAAAGTGTGCAAGTGGATATTTGGACCTCTTTGAGGCCTTCGTTGGAAACGGGATTTCTTCATATAATGCTAGACAGAAGAATTCCGATTAACTCCTTGGTGTTGTGTGCATTCAACTCACAGAGTTGAACTGTCCTTTAGAGAGAGCAAATGTGAAACACTCTTTTCGTGGAATTTGCAAGTGGAGATTTGAAGCGCTTTAAGGCCAATGGTAGAAAAGGAAATATCTTCGTATAAAAACTTGACAGAATCATTCTCAGAAACTGCTTTGTGATGTGTGCGTTCAACTCACAGAGTTTAACCTTTGTTTTCATAGAGCAGTTGCGAAACACTCTGTATAGTCTGCATGTGGATATTTGGACCTCCTTGAGGCCTTCGTTTGAAACGGGATTTCTTCATATAATGCTAGACAGAAGAATTCTCAGTAACTTCTTTGTGTTGTGTGTATTCAACTCAGGGAGTTGAACTTTCATTTGGGCAGAGCAGATTTGAAACACTCTTTTTGTGGAATTTGCATGTGGAGATTTCAAGCGCTTTGAGGACAATGGTAGAAAAGGAAATATCATCGTATATAAACTAGACAGAATCAGTTTCAGAAACTGCTTTGTGATGTGTGCGTTAAACTCATAGAGTTTAACCTTTCTTTTCATACAGCAGTTTGGAAACACTCTGTAAAGTCTGCAACTGGATATTTGGGCCTCTTTGAGGCCTTCGTTGGAAATGGAATTTCTTGATATAATGCTGGACGGAAGAATTCTCAGTATCTTCCTTGTGTTGTGTGTATTCAATTCACAGAGTTGAACCTTCCTTTAGACAGAGCAGACTTCAAACCCTCTTTTATTGGAACTTGCAAGTGGAAATTTCAAGCGATTTAAGGTCAATGGTAGAAAAGGAAATATCTTCGTATAAAAACTAGACAGAATCATTCTCGGAAACTGCTTTGTGAAGTGTGCATTCAACTCACAGAGTTTAAACTGTCTTTTCATAGAGCAGTTGGGAAACACTCTGTTTGTGTAGTCCGCAAGTGGATATTTGGACCTCCGTGGGGCCTTCGTTGGAAAAGGGATTTCTTCATATAATGCTAGACAGAAGAATTCTCAGTAACTTCCTTGTGTTGTGTGCATTCAACTCACAGAGTTGGACTTTCATTTAGACAGAGAAGATTTGAAACACTCCTTTTGTGGAATTTGCAAGTGGAGATTTCAAGCGCTTTGGGGCCGATGGTAGAATAGGAAATATCTTCGTATAAAAACTAGACAGAATCATACTCAGAAACTGCTTTGTGATGTGTGCGTTCAACTCACAGAGTTTAACCTTTCTTTACACGGAGCAGTTGGGAAACACTCTGTTTGTATAGTCTGCAAGTGGATATTTTGTCCTCCTTGACGCCTTCGTTGTAAACGGGATTTCTTGATATAGCGCTAGACAGAAGAATTCTCAGTAACTACTTTGTGCTTTGTGTATTCAACTCACAGAGTTGAACCCTCCTTTAGAAAGAGTAGATTTGAAACCCTCTTTTTGTGGAATTTGCAAGTGGAGATTTCAAGCGATTTAAGGTAAATTGTAGAAAAGGAAATATCTTCTTATAAAAGCTAGACAGAATCATTCTCAGAAAATGCTTTGTGATGTGTGCGTTCAACCTCTCTTTTCACAGATCAGTTTGGAAACACTTTGTGCGGTATGCAAGTGGATATTTGGACATCTTTGAGGCATTCGTTGGAAACGGGATTTCTTCATATAATGCTAGACAGAAGAATTCTCCTTAACTCCTTTGTGTTGAGTGTATTCAACTCACAGAGTTGAACTGTCCTTTAGACAAAGCAGGTGTGAAACACTCTTTTCGTGGAATTTGCAAGTGGAGATTTCAAGCGCTCTGAGGCCAATGGTAGAAAAGGAAATATCTTCGTCTAAAAAATAGGCAGAATCATTTTCAGAAACTGCTTTGTGATGTGTGCGTTCAACTCACACAGTTTAACCTTCCTTTTCATACAGCAGTTTGGAAACATTCTGTTTGTTAAGTCTGCAACTGGATACTTGGACCTATTTGAGGCCTTCGTTGGAAACGGGATTTCTTGATATAGTGGTAGACAGAAGAATTCTCAGTAACTTCTTTGTGCTGTGTGTATTCAACTCACAGAGATGAACGAAAGTTTACACAGAGGAGATGTGAAACACTCTTTTTGTGGAATTTGCAAGTGGAGATTTCAAGAGCTTTGGGGCCAATGGTAGAAAAGGAAATATCTTCGTATAAAAACTAGACAGAATCATTCTCAAAAACTGCTTTGAGATGTGTGCGTTCAACTCACAGAGTTTAACCTTTCTTTTCATAGAGCAGTTGGGAAACACTCTGTTTTAAAAATCTGCAAGTGCATATTTGGACCTCCTTTAGGCCTTTGTTGGAAACGGGATTTCTTCATATAATGCTAGACAGAAGAATTCTCAGTAACTTCCTTGTGTTGTGTGTATTCAACTCACAGAGTTGAACCTTCATTTAGACACAGAAGATTTGAAACACTCTTTTTGTGGAATTTTCAAGTGGAGATTTCAAGTGCTTTGAGGCCAATGGTAGAAAAGGAAATATCTTCGTATAAAAACTTGACAGAATCATTTTCAGAAACTTCTTTGTGATGTGCGCTTTCAACACACAGAGTTTAACCTTGGTTTTCATACAGCAGTTGGGAAGCACTCTGTTTGTAATGTCTGCAACTAGATATTTTTACCTCTTTGAGACCATCGTTGGAAACGGGATTTCTTGTTATAGTGCTAGACAGAAGAATTCTCAGTAACTTCTTTGTGCTGTGTGTATACAACTCACAGAGTTGAACAGTCCTTTAGACAGAGGAGATGTGAAACACTCTTTTCGTGGAATTTGCATTCCTTCTGAAACTATTCCAATCAATAGAAAAAGAGGGAATCCTCCCTAACTCATTTTATGAGGCCAGCATCATTCTGATACCAAAGCCGGGCAGAGACACAACAGAAAAAGAGAATTTTAGACCAATATCCTTGATGAACATTGATGCAAAAATCCTCAATAAAATACTGGCAAACCGAATCCAGCAGCACATCAAAAAGCTTATCCACCATGATCAAGTGGGCTTCATCCCTGGGATGCAAGGCTGATTCAACATACGCAAATCAATAAATGTAATCCAACATATAAACAGAGCCAAAGACAAAACCACATGATTATCTCAATAGATGCAGAAAAAGCCTTTGACAAAATTCAACAACCCTTCTTGCTAAAACTCTCAATAAATTAGGTATTGATGGGACATATTTCAAAATAATAAGAGCTATCTATGACAAACCCACAGCCAATATCATACTGAATGGGCAAAAACTGGAAGCATTCCCTTTGAAAACTGGCACAAGACAGGGATGCCCTCTCTCACCGCTCCTATTCATCATAGTGTTGGAAGTTCTGGCCAGGGCAATCAGGCAGGAGAAGGAAATAAAGGGTATTCAATTAGGAAAAGAGGAAGTCAAATTGTCCCTGTTTGCAGACGACATGATTGTTTATCTAGAAAACCCCATCGTCTCAGCCCAAAATCTCCTTAAGCTGATAAGCAACTTCAGCAAAGTCTCAGGATACAAAATCAATGTACAAAAATCACAAGCATTCTTATACACCAATAACAGACAAACAGAGAGCCAAATCATGAGTGAACTCACATTCAAAATTGCTTAAAAGAGAATAAAATACCTAGGAATCCAACTTACAAGGGATGTGAAGCACCTCTTCAAGGAGAACTACAAACCACTGCTAAAAGAAATAAAGGAGGATACAAACAAATGGAAGAACATTCCATGCTCATGGGTAGGAAGAATCAATATCGTGAAAATGCACATACTGCCCAAGGAATTTGCAAGTGGAGATTTCAAGCGATTAAAGGTCAATGGTAGCAAAGGAAAAATCTTCTCTTAAAAACTAGACAGAATCACTCTCAGAAACTTCTTGGTGATGTGTGCGTTCAACTCAGAGAGTTTAACCTTTCTTTTCATAGAGCAGTTTGGAAACACTCTGTTTGTAAAGTCTGCAACTAGATATTTGGATGTCTTTGAGGCCTTCATTGGAAACGGGATTTGTTGTTCTTGTGCTAGACAGAAGAATTCTCAGTAACTTCTTTGTGCTGTGTGTATTCAACTCACAGAGTTGAACCTTCTTTTAGACAGAGCAGATTTGAAACTGTTTTTTTGTGGAATTTACAAGTGGAGATTTCAAGCGATTTAATCTCAATGTTAGAAAAGGGAATATCTTCTTATAAAAACAAAACAGAATCATTCTCAGAAACTGCTTTGTGATATGTGCGTTCAACTCACAGCGTTTTAACTTTCTTTTCATAGAGCAGTTTGGAAACACTTTGTTTGTAAAGTATGCAAGTGAATATTTGGAGCTCTTTGAGGCCTTCGTTGGAAACGGGATTTCTTCATACAATGCTAGACAGAAGAATTCTCATTCACTCCCATGTGTTGAGTGTATTCAACTGACAGAGTTGAACTGTCCTTTAGACCGAGCAGATATGAAACACTCTTTTCGTGGAATTTGCAAGAGAAGGTTTCAAGCGCTTTGAGGCCAATGGTAGAAAAGGAAATATCTTCGTATAAAAACTAGACAGAATCATTCTCAGAAAGTGCTTTGTGATGTCTGCGTTCAACTCACAGAGTTTAACCTTTCTTTACACAGAGCAGTTGGGAAACTCTCTGTTTGTATAGTCTGCAAGTGGATATTTGGACATCCTTGACGCCTTCGTTGGAAATGGAATTTCTTAATATAATGTTAGACGGAAGAATTCTCAGTAACTTCCTTGTGTTGTGTGTATTCAAGTCACAGAGTTGAACCATCATTTAGACAGAGCAGATTTGAAACACTCTTTTTGTGGAATTTGCAAGTGGAGATTTCAAGAGCTTTGAGGCCAAAGGTAGAAAAGGAAATATCTTCATATAAAAACTAGACAGAATTAGTTTCAGAAACTGCTTTGTGATGTGTGCGCTCAACTCACGGAGTTTAACCTTTCTTTTCATACTGCAGTTTGGAAACACTCTGGTGTAAAGTCTACAACTGGATATTTGGACATCTTTGAGGCCTTTGGTGGAAACGGGATTTCTTGATATAGTGCTAGACAGAAGAATTCTCAGTAACTTCTTTGTGTTGTGTGTATACAACTCACAGAGTTGAACCTTCCTTTAGAAGGAGCACATTTGAAACCCTCTTTTTGTAGAATTTGCAAGTGGAGATTTCAAGCGATTTAAGGCCAATGGTAGAAAAGGAAATATCTTCTTATAAAAACTAGACAGAATCATTCTCAGAAACTCCTTTGTGAGGTGTACCTTCAACTCACAGAGTTTAAACTTTCTTTTGATAGAGCAGTTTGGAAACACTTTGTTTGTAAAGCATGCAAGGGGATATTTGGACCTCTTTGAGGCCATCGTTGGAAATGGGATTTCTTCATACAATGCTAGACAGAAGAATTCTCATTAACTCCTTTATGTTGAGTGTATTCAACTCACAGAGTTGAACTGTGCTTTAGACAGAGCAGATGTGAAACACTCTTTTCGTGGAATTTGCAAGTGGAGATTTCAAGCACTTTGAGACCAATGGTAGAAAAGTTAACATATTCGTATAAAACTAGGCAGAATAATTTTCAGAAACTGCTTTGTGATATGTGCGTTCAACTCACAGAATTTATTCTTTCTTTTCATACAGCAGTTTGGAAACACTCTGTTTGTAAAGTCTGCTACTGGATATTTTGACCTCTTTGAGGCCTTCTTTGGAAATGCGATTTCTTGATATAATGCGGGACAGAAGAATTCTCAGTAACTTCGTTGTGCTGTGTGTATTCAAGTCACAGAGTTGAACCTTCCTTTAGACAGAGCAGATTTGAAACCCTCTTTTTGTTTATTTTGCAAGTGGAGATTTCAAGCAATTTAAGGTCAATGGTAGAAAGGGAAATATCTTCTGATAAAAACTAGACAGAATCATTGTCAGAAACTGCTTTGTGACGTGTGAGTTTACCTCACAGAGTTTAACATTTCTTTCCATAGAGCAGTTTGGAAACACTTTGTTAGTAAAGTGTGCAAGTGGATATTTGGACCTCTTTGAGGCCTTCGTTGGAAACGGGATTTCTTCATATAATGCTAGACAGAAGAATTCCGATTAACTCCTTGGTGTTGTGTGCATTCAACTCACAGAGTTGAACTGTCCTTTAGAGAGAGCAAATGTGAAACACTCTTTTCGTGGAATTTGCAAGTGGAGATTTGAAGCGCTTTAAGGCCAATGGTAGAAAAGGAAATATCTTCGTATAAAAACTTGACAGAATCATTCTCAGAAACTGCTTTGTGATGTGTGCGTTCAACTCACAGAGTTTAACCTTTGTTTTCATAGAGCAGTTGCGAAACACTCTGTATAGTCTGCATGTGGATATTTGGACCTCCTTGAGGCCTTCGTTTGAAACGGGATTTCTTCATATAATGCTAGACAGAAGAATTCTCAGTAACTTCTTTGTGTTGTGTGTATTCAACTCAGGGAGTTGAACTTTCATTTGGGCAGAGCAGATTTGAAACACTCTTTTTGTGGAATTTGCATGTGGAGATTTCAAGCGCTTTGAGGACAATGGTAGAAAAGGAAATATCATCGTATATAAACTAGACAGAATCAGTTTCAGAAACTGCTTTGTGATGTGTGCGTTAAACTCATAGAGTTTAACCTTTCTTTTCATACAGCAGTTTGGAAACACTCTGTAAAGTCTGCAACTGGATATTTGGGCCTCTTTGAGGCCTTCGTTGGAAATGGAATTTCTTGATATAATGCTGGACGGAAGAATTCTCAGTATCTTCCTTGTGTTGTGTGTATTCAATTCACAGAGTTGAACCTTCCTTTAGACAGAGCAGACTTCAAACCCTCTTTTATTGGAACTTGCAAGTGGAAATTTCAAGCGATTTAAGGTCAATGGTAGAAAAGGAAATATCTTCGTATAAAAACTAGACAGAATCATTCTCGGAAACTGCTTTGTGAAGTGTGCATTCAACTCACAGAGTTTAAACTGTCTTTTCATAGAGCAGTTGGGAAACACTCTGTTTGTGTAGTCCGCAAGTGGATATTTGGACCTCCGTGGGGCCTTCGTTGGAAAAGGGATTTCTTCATATAATGCTAGACAGAAGAATTCTCAGTAACTTCCTTGTGTTGTGTGCATTCAACTCACAGAGTTGGACTTTCATTTAGACAGAGAAGATTTGAAACACTCCTTTTGTGGAATTTGCAAGTGGAGATTTCAAGCGCTTTGGGGCCGATGGTAGAATAGGAAATATCTTCGTATAAAAACTAGACAGAATCATACTCAGAAACTGCTTTGTGATGTGTGCGTTCAACTCACAGAGTTTAACCTTTCTTTACACGGAGCAGTTGGGAAACACTCTGTTTGTATAGTCTGCAAGTGGATATTTTGTCCTCCTTGACGCCTTCGTTGTAAACGGGATTTCTTGATATAGCGCTAGACAGAAGAATTCTCAGTAACTACTTTGTGCTTTGTGTATTCAACTCACAGAGTTGAACCCTCCTTTAGAAAGAGTAGATTTGAAACCCTCTTTTTGTGGAATTTGCAAGTGGAGATTTCAAGCGATTTAAGGTAAATTGTAGAAAAGGAAATATCTTCTTATAAAAGCTAGACAGAATCATTCTCAGAAAATGCTTTGTGATGTGTGCGTTCAACCTCTCTTTTCACAGATCAGTTTGGAAACACTTTGTGCGGTATGCAAGTGGATATTTGGACATCTTTGAGGCATTCGTTGGAAACGGGATTTCTTCATATAATGCTAGACAGAAGAATTCTCCTTAACTCCTTTGTGTTGAGTGTATTCAACTCACAGAGTTGAACTGTCCTTTAGACAAAGCAGGTGTGAAACACTCTTTTCGTGGAATTTGCAAGTGGAGATTTCAAGCGCTCTGAGGCCAATGGTAGAAAAGGAAATATCTTCGTCTAAAAAATAGGCAGAATCATTTTCAGAAACTGCTTTGTGATGTGTGCGTTCAACTCACACAGTTTAACCTTCCTTTTCATACAGCAGTTTGGAAACATTCTGTTTGTTAAGTCTGCAACTGGATACTTGGACCTATTTGAGGCCTTCGTTGGAAACGGGATTTCTTGATATAGTGGTAGACAGAAGAATTCTCAGTAACTTCTTTGTGCTGTGTGTATTCAACTCACAGAGATGAACGAAAGTTTACACAGAGGAGATGTGAAACACTCTTTTTGTGGAATTTGCAAGTGGAGATTTCAAGAGCTTTGGGGCCAATGGTAGAAAAGGAAATATCTTCGTATAAAAACTAGACAGAATCATTCTCAAAAACTGCTTTGAGATGTGTGCGTTCAACTCACAGAGTTTAACCTTTCTTTTCATAGAGCAGTTGGGAAACACTCTGTTTTAAAAATCTGCAAGTGCATATTTGGACCTCCTTTAGGCCTTTGTTGGAAACGGGATTTCTTCATATAATGCTAGACAGAAGAATTCTCAGTAACTTCCTTGTGTTGTGTGTATTCAACTCACAGAGTTGAACCTTCATTTAGACACAGAAGATTTGAAACACTCTTTTTGTGGAATTTTCAAGTGGAGATTTCAAGTGCTTTGAGGCCAATGGTAGAAAAGGAAATATCTTCGTATAAAAACTTGACAGAATCATTTTCAGAAACTTCTTTGTGATGTGCGCTTTCAACACACAGAGTTTAACCTTGGTTTTCATACAGCAGTTGGGAAGCACTCTGTTTGTAATGTCTGCAACTAGATATTTTTACCTCTTTGAGACCATCGTTGGAAACGGGATTTCTTGTTATAGTGCTAGACAGAAGAATTCTCAGTAACTTCTTTGTGCTGTGTGTATACAACTCACAGAGTTGAACAGTCCTTTAGACAGAGGAGATGTGAAACACTCTTTTCGTGGAATTTGCATTCCTTCTGAAACTATTCCAATCAATAGAAAAAGAGGGAATCCTCCCTAACTCATTTTATGAGGCCAGCATCATTCTGATACCAAAGCCGGGCAGAGACACAACAGAAAAAGAGAATTTTAGACCAATATCCTTGATGAACATTGATGCAAAAATCCTCAATAAAATACTGGCAAACCGAATCCAGCAGCACATCAAAAAGCTTATCCACCATGATCAAGTGGGCTTCATCCCTGGGATGCAAGGCTGATTCAACATACGCAAATCAATAAATGTAATCCAACATATAAACAGAGCCAAAGACAAAACCACATGATTATCTCAATAGATGCAGAAAAAGCCTTTGACAAAATTCAACAACCCTTCTTGCTAAAACTCTCAATAAATTAGGTATTGATGGGACATATTTCAAAATAATAAGAGCTATCTATGACAAACCCACAGCCAATATCATACTGAATGGGCAAAAACTGGAAGCATTCCCTTTGAAAACTGGCACAAGACAGGGATGCCCTCTCTCACCGCTCCTATTCATCATAGTGTTGGAAGTTCTGGCCAGGGCAATCAGGCAGGAGAAGGAAATAAAGGGTATTCAATTAGGAAAAGAGGAAGTCAAATTGTCCCTGTTTGCAGACGACATGATTGTTTATCTAGAAAACCCCATCGTCTCAGCCCAAAATCTCCTTAAGCTGATAAGCAACTTCAGCAAAGTCTCAGGATACAAAATCAATGTACAAAAATCACAAGCATTCTTATACACCAATAACAGACAAACAGAGAGCCAAATCATGAGTGAACTCACATTCAAAATTGCTTAAAAGAGAATAAAATACCTAGGAATCCAACTTACAAGGGATGTGAAGCACCTCTTCAAGGAGAACTACAAACCACTGCTAAAAGAAATAAAGGAGGATACAAACAAATGGAAGAACATTCCATGCTCATGGGTAGGAAGAATCAATATCGTGAAAATGCACATACTGCCCAAGGAATTTGCAAGTGGAGATTTCAAGCGATTAAAGGTCAATGGTAGCAAAGGAAAAATCTTCTCTTAAAAACTAGACAGAATCACTCTCAGAAACTTCTTGGTGATGTGTGCGTTCAACTCAGAGAGTTTAACCTTTCTTTTCATAGAGCAGTTTGGAAACACTCTGTTTGTAAAGTCTGCAACTAGATATTTGGATGTCTTTGAGGCCTTCATTGGAAACGGGATTTGTTGTTCTTGTGCTAGACAGAAGAATTCTCAGTAACTTCTTTGTGCTGTGTGTATTCAACTCACAGAGTTGAACCTTCTTTTAGACAGAGCAGATTTGAAACTGTTTTTTTGTGGAATTTACAAGTGGAGATTTCAAGCGATTTAATCTCAATGTTAGAAAAGGGAATATCTTCTTATAAAAACAAAACAGAATCATTCTCAGAAACTGCTTTGTGATATGTGCGTTCAACTCACAGCGTTTTAACTTTCTTTTCATAGAGCAGTTTGGAAACACTTTGTTTGTAAAGTATGCAAGTGAATATTTGGAGCTCTTTGAGGCCTTCGTTGGAAACGGGATTTCTTCATACAATGCTAGACAGAAGAATTCTCATTCACTCCCATGTGTTGAGTGTATTCAACTGACAGAGTTGAACTGTCCTTTAGACCGAGCAGATATGAAACACTCTTTTCGTGGAATTTGCAAGAGAAGGTTTCAAGCGCTTTGAGGCCAATGGTAGAAAAGGAAATATCTTCGTATAAAAACTAGACAGAATCATTCTCAGAAAGTGCTTTGTGATGTCTGCGTTCAACTCACAGAGTTTAACCTTTCTTTACACAGAGCAGTTGGGAAACTCTCTGTTTGTATAGTCTGCAAGTGGATATTTGGACATCCTTGACGCCTTCGTTGGAAATGGAATTTCTTAATATAATGTTAGACGGAAGAATTCTCAGTAACTTCCTTGTGTTGTGTGTATTCAAGTCACAGAGTTGAACCATCATTTAGACAGAGCAGATTTGAAACACTCTTTTTGTGGAATTTGCAAGTGGAGATTTCAAGAGCTTTGAGGCCAAAGGTAGAAAAGGAAATATCTTCATATAAAAACTAGACAGAATTAGTTTCAGAAACTGCTTTGTGATGTGTGCGCTCAACTCACGGAGTTTAACCTTTCTTTTCATACTGCAGTTTGGAAACACTCTGGTGTAAAGTCTACAACTGGATATTTGGACATCTTTGAGGCCTTTGGTGGAAACGGGATTTCTTGATATAGTGCTAGACAGAAGAATTCTCAGTAACTTCTTTGTGTTGTGTGTATACAACTCACAGAGTTGAACCTTCCTTTAGAAGGAGCACATTTGAAACCCTCTTTTTGTAGAATTTGCAAGTGGAGATTTCAAGCGATTTAAGGCCAATGGTAGAAAAGGAAATATCTTCTTATAAAAACTAGACAGAATCATTCTCAGAAACTCCTTTGTGAGGTGTACCTTCAACTCACAGAGTTTAAACTTTCTTTTGATAGAGCAGTTTGGAAACACTTTGTTTGTAAAGCATGCAAGGGGATATTTGGACCTCTTTGAGGCCATCGTTGGAAATGGGATTTCTTCATACAATGCTAGACAGAAGAATTCTCATTAACTCCTTTATGTTGAGTGTATTCAACTCACAGAGTTGAACTGTGCTTTAGACAGAGCAGATGTGAAACACTCTTTTCGTGGAATTTGCAAGTGGAGATTTCAAGCACTTTGAGACCAATGGTAGAAAAGTTAACATATTCGTATAAAACTAGGCAGAATAATTTTCAGAAACTGCTTTGTGATATGTGCGTTCAACTCACAGAATTTATTCTTTCTTTTCATACAGCAGTTTGGAAACACTCTGTTTGTAAAGTCTGCTACTGGATATTTTGACCTCTTTGAGGCCTTCTTTGGAAATGCGATTTCTTGATATAATGCGGGACAGAAGAATTCTCAGTAACTTCGTTGTGCTGTGTGTATTCAAGTCACAGAGTTGAACCTTCCTTTAGACAGAGCAGATTTGAAACCCTCTTTTTGTTTATTTTGCAAGTGGAGATTTCAAGCAATTTAAGGTCAATGGTAGAAAGGGAAATATCTTCTGATAAAAACTAGACAGAATCATTGTCAGAAACTGCTTTGTGACGTGTGAGTTTACCTCACAGAGTTTAACATTTCTTTCCATAGAGCAGTTTGGAAACACTTTGTTAGTAAAGTGTGCAAGTGGATATTTGGACCTCTTTGAGGCCTTCGTTGGAAACGGGATTTCTTCATATAATGCTAGACAGAAGAATTCCGATTAACTCCTTGGTGTTGTGTGCATTCAACTCACAGAGTTGAACTGTCCTTTAGAGAGAGCAAATGTGAAACACTCTTTTCGTGGAATTTGCAAGTGGAGATTTGAAGCGCTTTAAGGCCAATGGTAGAAAAGGAAATATCTTCGTATAAAAACTTGACAGAATCATTCTCAGAAACTGCTTTGTGATGTGTGCGTTCAACTCACAGAGTTTAACCTTTGTTTTCATAGAGCAGTTGCGAAACACTCTGTATAGTCTGCATGTGGATATTTGGACCTCCTTGAGGCCTTCGTTTGAAACGGGATTTCTTCATATAATGCTAGACAGAAGAATTCTCAGTAACTTCTTTGTGTTGTGTGTATTCAACTCAGGGAGTTGAACTTTCATTTGGGCAGAGCAGATTTGAAACACTCTTTTTGTGGAATTTGCATGTGGAGATTTCAAGCGCTTTGAGGACAATGGTAGAAAAGGAAATATCATCGTATATAAACTAGACAGAATCAGTTTCAGAAACTGCTTTGTGATGTGTGCGTTAAACTCATAGAGTTTAACCTTTCTTTTCATACAGCAGTTTGGAAACACTCTGTAAAGTCTGCAACTGGATATTTGGGCCTCTTTGAGGCCTTCGTTGGAAATGGAATTTCTTGATATAATGCTGGACGGAAGAATTCTCAGTATCTTCCTTGTGTTGTGTGTATTCAATTCACAGAGTTGAACCTTCCTTTAGACAGAGCAGACTTCAAACCCTCTTTTATTGGAACTTGCAAGTGGAAATTTCAAGCGATTTAAGGTCAATGGTAGAAAAGGAAATATCTTCGTATAAAAACTAGACAGAATCATTCTCGGAAACTGCTTTGTGAAGTGTGCATTCAACTCACAGAGTTTAAACTGTCTTTTCATAGAGCAGTTGGGAAACACTCTGTTTGTGTAGTCCGCAAGTGGATATTTGGACCTCCGTGGGGCCTTCGTTGGAAAAGGGATTTCTTCATATAATGCTAGACAGAAGAATTCTCAGTAACTTCCTTGTGTTGTGTGCATTCAACTCACAGAGTTGGACTTTCATTTAGACAGAGAAGATTTGAAACACTCCTTTTGTGGAATTTGCAAGTGGAGATTTCAAGCGCTTTGGGGCCGATGGTAGAATAGGAAATATCTTCGTATAAAAACTAGACAGAATCATACTCAGAAACTGCTTTGTGATGTGTGCGTTCAACTCACAGAGTTTAACCTTTCTTTACACGGAGCAGTTGGGAAACACTCTGTTTGTATAGTCTGCAAGTGGATATTTTGTCCTCCTTGACGCCTTCGTTGTAAACGGGATTTCTTGATATAGCGCTAGACAGAAGAATTCTCAGTAACTACTTTGTGCTTTGTGTATTCAACTCACAGAGTTGAACCCTCCTTTAGAAAGAGTAGATTTGAAACCCTCTTTTTGTGGAATTTGCAAGTGGAGATTTCAAGCGATTTAAGGTAAATTGTAGAAAAGGAAATATCTTCTTATAAAAGCTAGACAGAATCATTCTCAGAAAATGCTTTGTGATGTGTGCGTTCAACCTCTCTTTTCACAGATCAGTTTGGAAACACTTTGTGCGGTATGCAAGTGGATATTTGGACATCTTTGAGGCATTCGTTGGAAACGGGATTTCTTCATATAATGCTAGACAGAAGAATTCTCCTTAACTCCTTTGTGTTGAGTGTATTCAACTCACAGAGTTGAACTGTCCTTTAGACAAAGCAGGTGTGAAACACTCTTTTCGTGGAATTTGCAAGTGGAGATTTCAAGCGCTCTGAGGCCAATGGTAGAAAAGGAAATATCTTCGTCTAAAAAATAGGCAGAATCATTTTCAGAAACTGCTTTGTGATGTGTGCGTTCAACTCACACAGTTTAACCTTCCTTTTCATACAGCAGTTTGGAAACATTCTGTTTGTTAAGTCTGCAACTGGATACTTGGACCTATTTGAGGCCTTCGTTGGAAACGGGATTTCTTGATATAGTGGTAGACAGAAGAATTCTCAGTAACTTCTTTGTGCTGTGTGTATTCAACTCACAGAGATGAACGAAAGTTTACACAGAGGAGATGTGAAACACTCTTTTTGTGGAATTTGCAAGTGGAGATTTCAAGAGCTTTGGGGCCAATGGTAGAAAAGGAAATATCTTCGTATAAAAACTAGACAGAATCATTCTCAAAAACTGCTTTGAGATGTGTGCGTTCAACTCACAGAGTTTAACCTTTCTTTTCATAGAGCAGTTGGGAAACACTCTGTTTTAAAAATCTGCAAGTGCATATTTGGACCTCCTTTAGGCCTTTGTTGGAAACGGGATTTCTTCATATAATGCTAGACAGAAGAATTCTCAGTAACTTCCTTGTGTTGTGTGTATTCAACTCACAGAGTTGAACCTTCATTTAGACACAGAAGATTTGAAACACTCTTTTTGTGGAATTTTCAAGTGGAGATTTCAAGTGCTTTGAGGCCAATGGTAGAAAAGGAAATATCTTCGTATAAAAACTTGACAGAATCATTTTCAGAAACTTCTTTGTGATGTGCGCTTTCAACACACAGAGTTTAACCTTGGTTTTCATACAGCAGTTGGGAAGCACTCTGTTTGTAATGTCTGCAACTAGATATTTTTACCTCTTTGAGACCATCGTTGGAAACGGGATTTCTTGTTATAGTGCTAGACAGAAGAATTCTCAGTAACTTCTTTGTGCTGTGTGTATACAACTCACAGAGTTGAACAGTCCTTTAGACAGAGGAGATGTGAAACACTCTTTTCGTGGAATTTGCATTCCTTCTGAAACTATTCCAATCAATAGAAAAAGAGGGAATCCTCCCTAACTCATTTTATGAGGCCAGCATCATTCTGATACCAAAGCCGGGCAGAGACACAACAGAAAAAGAGAATTTTAGACCAATATCCTTGATGAACATTGATGCAAAAATCCTCAATAAAATACTGGCAAACCGAATCCAGCAGCACATCAAAAAGCTTATCCACCATGATCAAGTGGGCTTCATCCCTGGGATGCAAGGCTGATTCAACATACGCAAATCAATAAATGTAATCCAACATATAAACAGAGCCAAAGACAAAACCACATGATTATCTCAATAGATGCAGAAAAAGCCTTTGACAAAATTCAACAACCCTTCTTGCTAAAACTCTCAATAAATTAGGTATTGATGGGACATATTTCAAAATAATAAGAGCTATCTATGACAAACCCACAGCCAATATCATACTGAATGGGCAAAAACTGGAAGCATTCCCTTTGAAAACTGGCACAAGACAGGGATGCCCTCTCTCACCGCTCCTATTCATCATAGTGTTGGAAGTTCTGGCCAGGGCAATCAGGCAGGAGAAGGAAATAAAGGGTATTCAATTAGGAAAAGAGGAAGTCAAATTGTCCCTGTTTGCAGACGACATGATTGTTTATCTAGAAAACCCCATCGTCTCAGCCCAAAATCTCCTTAAGCTGATAAGCAACTTCAGCAAAGTCTCAGGATACAAAATCAATGTACAAAAATCACAAGCATTCTTATACACCAATAACAGACAAACAGAGAGCCAAATCATGAGTGAACTCACATTCAAAATTGCTTAAAAGAGAATAAAATACCTAGGAATCCAACTTACAAGGGATGTGAAGCACCTCTTCAAGGAGAACTACAAACCACTGCTAAAAGAAATAAAGGAGGATACAAACAAATGGAAGAACATTCCATGCTCATGGGTAGGAAGAATCAATATCGTGAAAATGCACATACTGCCCAAGGAATTTGCAAGTGGAGATTTCAAGCGATTAAAGGTCAATGGTAGCAAAGGAAAAATCTTCTCTTAAAAACTAGACAGAATCACTCTCAGAAACTTCTTGGTGATGTGTGCGTTCAACTCAGAGAGTTTAACCTTTCTTTTCATAGAGCAGTTTGGAAACACTCTGTTTGTAAAGTCTGCAACTAGATATTTGGATGTCTTTGAGGCCTTCATTGGAAACGGGATTTGTTGTTCTTGTGCTAGACAGAAGAATTCTCAGTAACTTCTTTGTGCTGTGTGTATTCAACTCACAGAGTTGAACCTTCTTTTAGACAGAGCAGATTTGAAACTGTTTTTTTGTGGAATTTACAAGTGGAGATTTCAAGCGATTTAATCTCAATGTTAGAAAAGGGAATATCTTCTTATAAAAACAAAACAGAATCATTCTCAGAAACTGCTTTGTGATATGTGCGTTCAACTCACAGCGTTTTAACTTTCTTTTCATAGAGCAGTTTGGAAACACTTTGTTTGTAAAGTATGCAAGTGAATATTTGGAGCTCTTTGAGGCCTTCGTTGGAAACGGGATTTCTTCATACAATGCTAGACAGAAGAATTCTCATTCACTCCCATGTGTTGAGTGTATTCAACTGACAGAGTTGAACTGTCCTTTAGACCGAGCAGATATGAAACACTCTTTTCGTGGAATTTGCAAGAGAAGGTTTCAAGCGCTTTGAGGCCAATGGTAGAAAAGGAAATATCTTCGTATAAAAACTAGACAGAATCATTCTCAGAAAGTGCTTTGTGATGTCTGCGTTCAACTCACAGAGTTTAACCTTTCTTTACACAGAGCAGTTGGGAAACTCTCTGTTTGTATAGTCTGCAAGTGGATATTTGGACATCCTTGACGCCTTCGTTGGAAATGGAATTTCTTAATATAATGTTAGACGGAAGAATTCTCAGTAACTTCCTTGTGTTGTGTGTATTCAAGTCACAGAGTTGAACCATCATTTAGACAGAGCAGATTTGAAACACTCTTTTTGTGGAATTTGCAAGTGGAGATTTCAAGAGCTTTGAGGCCAAAGGTAGAAAAGGAAATATCTTCATATAAAAACTAGACAGAATTAGTTTCAGAAACTGCTTTGTGATGTGTGCGCTCAACTCACGGAGTTTAACCTTTCTTTTCATACTGCAGTTTGGAAACACTCTGGTGTAAAGTCTACAACTGGATATTTGGACATCTTTGAGGCCTTTGGTGGAAACGGGATTTCTTGATATAGTGCTAGACAGAAGAATTCTCAGTAACTTCTTTGTGTTGTGTGTATACAACTCACAGAGTTGAACCTTCCTTTAGAAGGAGCACATTTGAAACCCTCTTTTTGTAGAATTTGCAAGTGGAGATTTCAAGCGATTTAAGGCCAATGGTAGAAAAGGAAATATCTTCTTATAAAAACTAGACAGAATCATTCTCAGAAACTCCTTTGTGAGGTGTACCTTCAACTCACAGAGTTTAAACTTTCTTTTGATAGAGCAGTTTGGAAACACTTTGTTTGTAAAGCATGCAAGGGGATATTTGGACCTCTTTGAGGCCATCGTTGGAAATGGGATTTCTTCATACAATGCTAGACAGAAGAATTCTCATTAACTCCTTTATGTTGAGTGTATTCAACTCACAGAGTTGAACTGTGCTTTAGACAGAGCAGATGTGAAACACTCTTTTCGTGGAATTTGCAAGTGGAGATTTCAAGCACTTTGAGACCAATGGTAGAAAAGTTAACATATTCGTATAAAACTAGGCAGAATAATTTTCAGAAACTGCTTTGTGATATGTGCGTTCAACTCACAGAATTTATTCTTTCTTTTCATACAGCAGTTTGGAAACACTCTGTTTGTAAAGTCTGCTACTGGATATTTTGACCTCTTTGAGGCCTTCTTTGGAAATGCGATTTCTTGATATAATGCGGGACAGAAGAATTCTCAGTAACTTCGTTGTGCTGTGTGTATTCAAGTCACAGAGTTGAACCTTCCTTTAGACAGAGCAGATTTGAAACCCTCTTTTTGTTTATTTTGCAAGTGGAGATTTCAAGCAATTTAAGGTCAATGGTAGAAAGGGAAATATCTTCTGATAAAAACTAGACAGAATCATTGTCAGAAACTGCTTTGTGACGTGTGAGTTTACCTCACAGAGTTTAACATTTCTTTCCATAGAGCAGTTTGGAAACACTTTGTTAGTAAAGTGTGCAAGTGGATATTTGGACCTCTTTGAGGCCTTCGTTGGAAACGGGATTTCTTCATATAATGCTAGACAGAAGAATTCCGATTAACTCCTTGGTGTTGTGTGCATTCAACTCACAGAGTTGAACTGTCCTTTAGAGAGAGCAAATGTGAAACACTCTTTTCGTGGAATTTGCAAGTGGAGATTTGAAGCGCTTTAAGGCCAATGGTAGAAAAGGAAATATCTTCGTATAAAAACTTGACAGAATCATTCTCAGAAACTGCTTTGTGATGTGTGCGTTCAACTCACAGAGTTTAACCTTTGTTTTCATAGAGCAGTTGCGAAACACTCTGTATAGTCTGCATGTGGATATTTGGACCTCCTTGAGGCCTTCGTTTGAAACGGGATTTCTTCATATAATGCTAGACAGAAGAATTCTCAGTAACTTCTTTGTGTTGTGTGTATTCAACTCAGGGAGTTGAACTTTCATTTGGGCAGAGCAGATTTGAAACACTCTTTTTGTGGAATTTGCATGTGGAGATTTCAAGCGCTTTGAGGACAATGGTAGAAAAGGAAATATCATCGTATATAAACTAGACAGAATCAGTTTCAGAAACTGCTTTGTGATGTGTGCGTTAAACTCATAGAGTTTAACCTTTCTTTTCATACAGCAGTTTGGAAACACTCTGTAAAGTCTGCAACTGGATATTTGGGCCTCTTTGAGGCCTTCGTTGGAAATGGAATTTCTTGATATAATGCTGGACGGAAGAATTCTCAGTATCTTCCTTGTGTTGTGTGTATTCAATTCACAGAGTTGAACCTTCCTTTAGACAGAGCAGACTTCAAACCCTCTTTTATTGGAACTTGCAAGTGGAAATTTCAAGCGATTTAAGGTCAATGGTAGAAAAGGAAATATCTTCGTATAAAAACTAGACAGAATCATTCTCGGAAACTGCTTTGTGAAGTGTGCATTCAACTCACAGAGTTTAAACTGTCTTTTCATAGAGCAGTTGGGAAACACTCTGTTTGTGTAGTCCGCAAGTGGATATTTGGACCTCCGTGGGGCCTTCGTTGGAAAAGGGATTTCTTCATATAATGCTAGACAGAAGAATTCTCAGTAACTTCCTTGTGTTGTGTGCATTCAACTCACAGAGTTGGACTTTCATTTAGACAGAGAAGATTTGAAACACTCCTTTTGTGGAATTTGCAAGTGGAGATTTCAAGCGCTTTGGGGCCGATGGTAGAATAGGAAATATCTTCGTATAAAAACTAGACAGAATCATACTCAGAAACTGCTTTGTGATGTGTGCGTTCAACTCACAGAGTTTAACCTTTCTTTACACGGAGCAGTTGGGAAACACTCTGTTTGTATAGTCTGCAAGTGGATATTTTGTCCTCCTTGACGCCTTCGTTGTAAACGGGATTTCTTGATATAGCGCTAGACAGAAGAATTCTCAGTAACTACTTTGTGCTGTGTGTATTCAACTCACAGAGTTGAACCCTCCTTTAGAAAGAGCAGATTTGAAATCCTCTTTTTGTGGAATTTGCAAGTGGACATTTCAAGCGATTTGTGGTAAATGGTAGAAAAGGAAATATCTTCGTATAAAAACTAGAGAGAATCATTCTCAGAAACTGCTTTGTGATGTGTGTGATCAACCTTTCTTTTCACAGAACAGTTTGGAAACTCTTTGTACAGTATGCAAGTGAATATTTGGACATCTTTGAGGCATTCGTTGTAAACGGGATTTCTTCATATAATGCTAGACAGAAGAATTCTCCTTAACTCCTTTGTGTTGAGTGTATTCAAATCACAGAGTTGAACTGTCCTTTAGGCAGAGTAGGTGTGAAACACTCTTTTCGTGGAATTTGCAAGTGGAGATTTCAAGCGCTTTGAGGCCAATGGTAGAAAAGGAAATATCTTCGTATAAATGCTAGACAGAATCACTCTCAGAAACTACTTGGTGGTGTGTGCGTTCAACTCAGAGAGTTTGACCTTTCTTTTCATAGAGCAGTGTGGAAACACTCTGTTTGTAAAGTCTGCAACTAGATAGTTGGACGTCTTTGAGGCCTTCATTGGAAATGGGATTTGTTGATATAGTGCTAGATAGAAGAATTCTGAGTAAGTTCTTTATGCTGTGTGTATTCAACTCACAGAGTTGATCCTTCTTTTAGACAGAGCAGATATGAAACTGTCTTTTTGTGGAATTTGCAAGCGGAGATTTCAAGCGATTTAATCTCAATGGTAGAAAAGGGTATATCTTCTTATAAAAACAGAACAGAATCACTCTCAGAAACTGTTTTGTGATGTGTGCGTTCAACTCACAGAGTTTAACGTTTCTTTTCATATAGCAGTTTGGAAACACTTTGTTTGTAAATTATGCAAGTGGATATTTGGACCTCTTTGAGGCCTTCGTTGGAAACGGGATTTCTTCATACAATGCTAGACAGAAGAATTCTCATTCACTCCTTTGTGTTGAGCGTATTCAACTGACAGAGTTGAACTGTCCCTTAGACCGAGCAGATATGAAACATTCTTTTCGTGGAATTTGCAAGAGAAGATTTAAAGCACTTTGAGGCCAATGGTAGAAAAGGAAATATCTTCGTATAAAAACAAGACAGAATCATTTTCAGAAACTGCTTTGTGATGTGTGCGTTAACCTCACAGAGTTTAACCTTTCTTTATACAGAGCAGTTGGGAAACACTCTGTTTGTAAAGTCTGCAACTGGATATTTGGACCTCTATGAGGCCTTCTTTGGAAACGGGATTTCTTCTTATAATGAGTGTACTCAATTCACAGAGTTGAACTGTCCTTTAGACAGAGCAGGTGTGAAACACTCTTTTTGTGGAATTTGCAAGTGGAGATTTCAAGCGCTTTGAGGCCAATGGTAGAAAAGGAAATATCTTCGTATAAAAGCTAGACAGAATCACTCTCAGAAACTACTTGGTGGTGTGTGCTTTCAACTCAGAGAGTTTGACCTTTCTTTTCATAGAGCAGTGTGGAAACACTCTGTTTGTAAAGTCTGCAACTAGATAGTTGGACGTCTTTGAGGCCTTCATTGGAAATGGGATTTGTTGATATAGTGCTAGATAGAAGAATTCTGAGTAAGTTCTTTATGCTGTGTGTATTCAACTCACAGAGTTGATCCTTCTTTTAGACAGAGCAGATATGAAACTGTCTTTTTGTGGAATTTGCAAGCGGATATTTCAAGCGATTTAATCTCAATGGTAGAAAAGGGTATATCTTCTTATAAAAACAGAACAGAATCACTCTCAGAAACTGTTTTGTGATGTGTGCGTTCAACTCACAGAGTTTAACGTTTCTTTTCATAGAGCAGTTTGGAAACACTTTGTTTGTAAAGTATGCAAGTGGATATTTGGACCTCTTTGAGGCCTTCGTTGGAAACGGGATTTCTTCATACAATGCTAGACAGAAGAATTCTCATTCACTCCTTTGTGTTGAGCGTATTCAACTGACAGAGTTGAACTGTCCCTTAGACCGAGCAGATATGAAACATTCTTTTCGTGGAATTTGCAAGAGAAGATTTAAAGCGCTTTGAGGCCAATGGTAGAAAAGGAAATATCTTCGTATAAAAACAAGACAGAATCATTCTCAGAAACTGCTTTGTGATGTGTGCGTTCAACTGACAGAGTTTAACCTTTGTTTTCATAGAGCAGTTGTGAAACACTCTGTATAATCTGGCTGTGGATATTTGGACCTCCTTGAGGCCTTCATTTGAAACGGGATTTCTTCATATAATGCTAGACAGAAGAATTCTCAGTAACTTCCTTGTGTTGTGTGTGTTCAACTCACAGAGTTGAACCTTCCTTTAGACAGAGTACACTTGAAACCCTCTTTTATTGGAATTTGCAAGTGGAAATTTCAAGCTATTTAAAGTCAATGGTAGAAAAGCATACATCTTCGTATAAAAACTAGACAGAATCATTCTCAGAAACTGTTTTGTGATGTGTGCATTCAACTCACAAAGTTTAACCTTTCTTTTCATAGAGCAGTTTGGAAGCACTGTGTTTGTAAATTCTGCAGGTGGATATGTGGGCCTCCTTGAGGCCCTCGTTAGAAACGGGATTTCTTCATATAATGCTAGACAGAAGAATTCTCAGTAACTTCCTTTTGTTGTGTGTATTCTACTCACAGTGTTGAACCATCCTTTTACCGGATTTGAAACACTCTTTTTGTCGAGTTTGCAAGTGGAGATTTCATGCACTTTGAGGCCAATGGTTGAAAAGGAAATCTCTTCGTATAAAAACCAGACAGAACCATTCTAAGAAACTGCTTTCTGATTAGTGCGTTCAACTCACAGCGTTTAACCTTTCTTTTCATACAGCAGTTTGGAAACACTCTGTTTCTAAAGTCTGCAACAGGATATTTTGACCTCTTTGAGGCATTCTTTGGAAACGGGATTTCCTCATATAATGGCAGACAGAAGAATTCTCAGTAATTCCATTGTGTTGTGTGTATTCAACTCACAGAGGTGAACCTTCCTTTAGACACAGCAGATTTGAAACACTCTTTTTGTGGAATTTGCGAGTGTAGATTTCAAGGATTTTTAGGCCTGTTGCAGAAAAGGAAATATCTTCATATGAAAACTAGACAGAATCATTCTCAGAAACTGGTTGGTGATGTGTGCGTTCAATCCACAGAGTTTCAACTTTCTTTTCATAGAGCAGTTTGGAAACACTCTGTTTGTAAAGTCTGCAAGTGGATATTTGTACGTCTTTGAAGCCTTCTTTGGTAACAGGATTTCTTCATATAATGCTAGACAGAAGAATATTCAGTTACTTCTTTGTGTTGTGTGTATTCAACTCATAGAGTTCAACCTTCCTTTAGACAGAGCGGATTTGAAAGTCTCTTTTTGTGGAATTTGCAACTGGAGTTTTCAAAGGATTTGAGGCCTGTGGTAGAAAAGGAAATATCTTCGTATAAAAACTAGACAGAATGAATACCAGAAACTGCGTTGTGATGTGTGCGTTCAACTCACACTGTTTAACCTTTCTTTCCATAGAGCAGTTTGGAAACACTCTGTTTTTAAAGTCTGCAAGTGGATATTTGGACCTCTTTGAGGTCTTCGTTGGAAATGGGATTTCCTTATATAATATGCCAGACAAAAGAATTCTCAGTAACTTCCTTGTGTTGTGTGTACTCAACTCACAGAGTTAAACCTTCCTATAGACAGAGCAGATTTGAAACACTGTTTTTGTGAAATTTGCAAGTCGATATTTCAAGCGATTTTTGGCCTATGGCAGAAAAGGAAATATCTTCGCATAAAAACTAGACAGAATCATTCTCAGAAACTGCTTTGTGATGTGTGCGTTCAACTCACAGAGTGTAAACTTTCTTTTCATAGAGCAGTTTGGAAACACTCTGTTTGTAACGTCTGCAAGTGGATATTTGGACCTCTTTGAGGTCTTCGTTGCAAATGGGATTTCTTCATATAGTGCTAGACAGAAGAATTCTCAGTAACTTCTTTGTGTTGTGTGTATTCAACTCACAGAGTTGAACCTTCCTTTAGACAGAGCAGATTTGTAAGTCTCTTTTTCTGGAATTTGCAAGTGGAGATTTCAAGTGCTTTGAGGCTTATGGTAGAACAGGAGATATCTTCGTATAAAAACTAGACAGAACGATTCCTAGAAAGTGCGTTATGATGTATGCATTCAAGTCACACTGTTATCCTTTCTTTCATAGAGCAGTTTGGAAACATTCTGTTTGTAAAGTCTGCAAGTGGACGTTTGGACGTCCTTGATGCCTTCATTTGAAATGGGATTTATTCATATAATGCTAGACAGAAGAATTCTCAGTAACTTCTTGTGTTGTGTTTATTCAACTCACAGAGTTGAACCTTCCTTTTGACAGCATAGATTTGAAACACTCTTTTTGTGGAATTTGCAAGTGGAGATTTCAAGTGCTTTGAGGCCAATTGTAGAAAAGGAAATATCTTCATTGAAAAACTAGACAGAATTATTCTCAGAAACTTCTTTGTGATGTGTGCTTTCAACTCACAGAGTTCAAACTTTCTTTTCATAGAACAGTTTGGATACACTCTATTTGTAACGTCTGCAAGTGGATATTTGGACCTCTTAGAGTCCTTCGTTGGAAACAGGATTTCTTCGTATAATGCTAGAAAGAAGAATTCTCAGTAACTTCCTTGTGTTGTGTGTATTCAACTCACAGAATTGAACCTTCCTTTAGAGAGAGCAGATTTGAAACACTCTTTTTGTGGGATTTGCAAGTGGAGATTTCAAGCGCTTTAAAGTCAATGGTAGAAAAGGAAATAACTTCTTATAAAAACTAGGCAGAGTCATTCTCAGAAACTGCTTTGTGATGTGTGCGTTCAACTCACAGAGTTTAACCTTTCTTTTCACCGAGCTGTTTGGAAACACTCTGTTTGAAAAGTCTGAAAGTGTATATTCGGACCTCTTTGAGGCCTTCGTTGGAAACCGGATTTCTTCATATAATGCTAGACAGAAGAAATCTCAGTACCTTCTTTGTGTTGTGTGTATTCAACTCACAGGGTTGAATCTTCCTTTAGACAGAGCAGATTTGAAACACTCTTTTCGTGGAATTTGCAAGTGGAGTCTTCAAGCGCTTTGAGGCCAATGGTAGAAAAGAAAGTATCTTCGTATAAAAACTAGGCAGAATCATTCCCAGAAACTGCGTTGTGATGTGTGCGTTCAATTCACAGACTTTAACCTTTCTTTTAATGCAGCATTTTTTAAGCACTCTGTTTGTAATGTCTGCAAGTGGATATTTGGACTGTTTTGGGGCTTTCGTTTGAAAAGTGGTTTCTTCATATAATGCTAGGCAGAAGAATTCTCAGTAGCTTCTTTGTGTTTTGTGTATTCAACTGACAGTGTTGAACCTTCCTTTAGACAGAGCAGATTTGAAACACTCTTTTTGTGGAATTTGCAAGTGGAGATTTTAAGCGCTTTCAGGCCAATGGTAGAAAACGGAATAACTTCATATAAAAACTAGACGGAATCATTCTCAGAAACTGCTTTGTGATGTGTGCGGTCAACTCACAGAGTTTAACCTTTCTTTTCATAGAGCAGTTTGCAAACACTCTGGTTGTAATGTCTGCAAGCGGATATTTTGACCTATTTGAGGCCTTTGTTGGAAACGGGATTTCTTCACATAATGCTAGACAGAAGAATTCTCAGTAACTTCCTTGTGTTTTCTGTGCTCAACTCACAGATTTGAACCTTCCTTTAGACAGAGCAGATTTGAAACAGTCCTTTTGTGGAATTTGTGACTGGAGATTTCAAGCCATTTGATGACCGTGGTAGAAAAGGAAATATGTTCGTATAAAAACTATACCGAATCATTCTCAGAAACTGCTTTGTGATGTCTGCGTTCAACTCATAGAATTTAACCTTTCTTTTCATAGAGCAGTTTTGAAACACTCTCTTTGTAACGTCTGCAAGTGGATATTTGTACCTCTTTGAGGCCTTCGTTGGAAAAGGGATTTCTTCATATAATACTAGAGAGAAGAATTCTCAGTAACTCCTTTGTGTTGTGTATATTCACCTCACAGATTTGAACGTTCGTTTAGACAGAGCAGAGTTGAAACACTCTTTTTGTGGAATTTGCAAGTGGAGATTTCCAGCGATTTAATGTCAATGGTAGAAAAGGAAATATCTTCGTATAAAAACTAGACAGAATCATTCTCAGAAACTGCTTTGTGATGTGTGCGTTCAACTCACAGAATTTGACCTTTCTTTTCATAGAGCAGTTTGGAAACACTCTGTTTGTAAAGTATGCAAGTGGGTATTTGGACCTCTTTTTGGCCTTCGTTGGAAACGGAATATCTTCATATAATGCCAGGCAGAAGAATTCTCAGTAACTTCATTGTGTTGTGTTTATTCAACTCACAGAGTTGAACTTCAATTTAGACAGAGCAGATTTGAAACACTCTTTTTGTGGAATTTGCAAGTGGAGATTTCAAGTGCTTTGAGGCCAATGGTAGAAAGGGTAATATCTTTGTATAAAAAGAAGACAGAATCATTCTCAGAAACTGCTTTGTAATGTGTGCATTCAATTCAGAGAGTTGAAACTTTCTTTTCATACAGCAGTTTGGGAACACTCTGTTTGTAAAGTCTGCAAGTGGATATTTGGACCTCTTTGAGGCCTTCATTGGAAACGGGATTTCTTCATATAATGCTAGACAGAATAATTCTCATTATCTTCCTTGTGTTGTGTGTATTTAACTCATAGAGTTGAACCTTCCTTTAGTCAGAGCAGATTTGAAATACTCTTTCTGTGGAATTTGCATGTGGAGAATTCAAGCGCTTTAAGGCCAATGGTCAAGAAGGAAATATCTTCGTACAAAAACTAGACAGAATCATTCTCAGAAACTGCTTTGTGATGTGTGCATTCAACTGAAAGTGTTTAACCTTTCTTTTCATACAGCAGTTTGGAAACACTGTCTTTGTAAAGTCTGCAAGTGGATATTTTGACCTCCTTGAGGCCTTTGTTGGAAACGCCGTTTCTTCATATAAAACTAGGCAGAAGAATTCTGAGAAATTTCTTTGAGTTGTGTGCATTCAACTCACAGATTTGAACCTTAGCTTCAAAAAGTGGTTTTCAAACACTGTTTTGGTAGAACTTCCAAGTACATGCTTAGTGTGCTTTGAAGCCTAGGGTAGACAACGAAATATCTTCATGTAAAAACTAGGCAGAATCTTTCTCAGAAACCACGTTGTGATCTGTGCGTTCAACTCACAGAGTTTCACCTTTCTTTCCATTGAGCAGTTATGAAACACTCTCTTTGTAGTGTTTGCAAGGGTGTATTTTAAGGGCTTTGAGGCCTGTGGTAGAAAAGGAAATATCTTACCATAAAAACTCGACAGAAGCATTCTCAGAATCTAAGTTGTGATGTTTGCATTCAACTCACAGAGTTCCACATTCCTTTCAATAAAGCGGTTTTGAAACTCTCTTTTTGCAGAATCTGCAAATGGATATTTGAATCTCTGTGAGGTCTTCGTTGGAAACGGGATTTGTTCATATAATGCTAGACAGAAGAATTTGCAGTAACTTCTTTGTGTTGTGTGTATTCAACTGACAGAGTTGAACCTTCCTTTAGACAGAGCATATTTGAAACACTCTTTTTGTGGAATTTGCAAGTAGAGATTTGAAGCGCTTTGAGGCCAATGGGAGAAAATGAAGTATCTTCGTATAAAAACTAGACAGAATCATTCTCAAAAACTACTTTGTGAAATGTGCATTCAACTCACAGAGTTTAACCTTTCTTTTCATAGAGAAGTTTGGAAACACTCTGTTTGTAACGTCTGCATGTGGATATTTGGACCTCTTTGAGGCCTGCATTGGAAACGGGATTTCTTCATATAAAACTAGACAGAAGAATTCTGAGAAACTTCTTTGTGATGTTTGCATTCAAATCCCAGAGTTGAACCTTTCTTTGATAGTTCAGGTTAGAAGCACTCTTTTTGTAGGATCTGCAAGTGGATATTTTGACCACTCTGTGGCCTTCATTCGAAACGGGTATGTCTTCACATAAAATCTAGACAGAAGCATTCTCAGAAAGTTTTCTGTGGTGACTGCATTCAACTCACAGAGCTGAACACTCCTTTTGAGAGAGCAGTTTTGAAACTCTCTTTCAGTGGAATCTGCAAGTGGATATGTGGACCTCTTTGAAGTTTTCTTTGGAAACGGAATCATCTGCACATTAAAACTCTGCAGAAGCATTGTCAGAAACTACTTGGTGATGTTTGTATTCAACTTCCAGAGTTGAACTTTCCTTTTGAAAGAGCAGCTATGAAACACTCTTTTTCTAGAATCTGCAAGTGGAAATTTGGAGGACTTTGAGGTTTCTGGTGGAAAAGGAAATGTCCTCACATAAAAACTAGATAGAAGCTTTCTCAGAAACTACTTTGTGATGATTGCATTCAACTCACAGAGTTGAACATTCCTATTGATAAAGCAGTTTGGAAACACTCTTTTTGTAGAATCTGCAAGTGGAGATTTGGAGCGCTTTTAGGCCTATGATTGTAAAGGGAATAGCTTCATATAAAAACTAGACAGAAGCATTCTCAGAAAATACATTGTAATGATTGAGTTTCACTCACAGAGCTGAACATTCCTTTGGATGGATGAGTTTTGAAACACACTTTTTGTAGAATCTGCAAGTGGATATTTGGACCTCTCTGAGGATTTGGTTGGAAATGGGATAACTTCATCTAACTAAACAGAAGCTGTCTCAGAAACTTCTTTGTGATGTTTGCATTGAAATCCCAGAGTTGAACCTTCCTTTGATGTTCAGAATTGAAACACTCTTTTTGTAGGATCTGCAAGTGGATATTTGGACCACTTTGTGGCCTTCGTTCAAAACGGGTATATCTTCACATAAAATCTAGACAGAAGCCTTCTGAGAAACTTCTCTGTGTTGATTTCGTTCAACTCACAAAGTTGAACACTCCTTTTGATAGAGCAGTTTTGAAACTCTCTCCTTGTAGAATCTGCAAGTGGATATGTGGACCTCTTTGAAGATTTCTTTGGAAACGGGAATATTTTCAATAAAAACTAAACAAAAGCATTCTCAGAAACTTCTTTGTGATGTTTGTGTTCAACTCAGAGAGTTTAACATTGCTTTTCATAGTGCAGTTTTGAAACATTCCTTTTGTAGTGTCTGCAAGTGGACATTTGGAACGCTTTCAGGCCTCTGGTGGAAAAGGAAATATCTTCACATAAAAACTAGAGAGAAGCATTGTCAGAAACTTCTTTGTGATGATTCCATTCAACTCACAGAGTTGAAGATTCCTTTTCAAGCAGCAGTTTCGAAACACTCTTTCTGTGGAATCTGCAAGTGGATATTTGGACCTCTTTGAAGATTTCATTGGAAACTTGATAATCTTCACATAAAAGCTAAACAGAAGCATTCTCAGAAACTTCTTTGTGATGTTTGCATTCAATTCACAGAGTTGAAGTTTCCTTTTGATAGAAAAGCTTTGAAACACTCTTTTTCTAAAATCTGCAAGTGGACATTTGGAGGGCTTTGGGGCCTGTGGTGGAAAAGGAAATATCTTCTCATAAAAACTAGACAGAAGCATTCTCACAAACTACTTTGTGATGATTGCATTCAAGTCACAGAGTTGAACATTCCCTTTGATAGATCAGTTTGGAAACACTCTTTTTGGAGAATCTGCAAGTGGATATTTGGAACGCTTTGGGGCCTATGGTAGTAAAGGAAAAACTTCATAGAAAAACTAGACAGTAGCATTCTCAGAAAACTCTGTGACGATTGAGTTTAACTCACAGAGCTGAACATTCCTTTTGATGGAGCAGTTTCGAAAGTCACTTTATGTAGAATCTGCAAGTGGATATTTGGACCTCTCTGAGGATTTCGATGGAAACAGGATAAACCTCACATAACTAAACAGAAGCATTCTCAGAAACTTCTTCGTGATGTTTGCATTCAACTCACAGAGTTGAACCTTCCTTTGTTAGTTCAGGTTGAAACACTTTTTGTAGACTCTGCAAGTGGATATTTGGACCACTTTGTGACCTTCATTTGAAACGGGTATATCTTCACAGAAAAACTAGACAGAAGCATTCTCAGAAACTTTTCTGTGATGACTGCATTCAACTCACAGAGTTGAACACTCCTTTTGAGAGAGCAGTTTTGAAACTCTCTTTCTGTGGAATCTGCAGGTGGATATGTGGACCTCTTTGAAGATTTCATTGGAAACAGAATCATCTTCACATAAAAACTAAACAGAAGCATTCTCAGAAACTACTTGGTGATGTTTGAATTCAACTTCCAGAGTTGAACTTTCCTTTTGAAAGAGCAGCTATGAAACACTCTTTTTCTAGAATCTGCAAGTGGACATTTGGAGGGCTTTAAGGTTTGTGGTGGAAAAGGATATATCATCACATAAAAACTAGATAGAAGCATTCTCAGAAACTACTTTGTGATGATTGCATTCAACTCATAGAGTTGAACATTCCTATTGATAAAGCAGTTTGGAAACACTCTTTTTGTAGAATCTGCAAGTGGATATTTGGACCGCTTTGAGGCCTATGGTAGTAAAGGGAATAGCTTCATATAAAAACTAGACAGAAGCATTCTCAGAAACTTCTTTGTGATGCCTGCATTCAACTCACTGAGTTGAACATTTCTTTTCATAGAGCAGTTTTGAAACAATCTTTTTGTAGAATCTGTAAGTGGAAACTTGGAGCGCTTTGAGGCCTACGGTGAAAAAGGGAATATCTTCCGATAAAAACTAGACTGAAGAATTCTCAGAAACTTCTTTGTGATGTGTGTACTCAGCTCGCAGAGATGAACTCTTCTTTTCACAGAGCAGTTTTGAAACACTCTTTTTGTAGACTCTGCAAGTGGATATTTTGATAGCTGTGAGGCTTTCGTTGGAAACGGGAATATCTTCACATTAAAACTTGACAGAAGCAATCTCAGAAACTTCTTTGTGGTGTTTGCATTCAACTCACAGAATTGAACATTCCCTTTCATAGAGCAGTTTTGAAACACTCTTTTTCTTGTATCTGGAAGTGGACATTTGGAGAGCTTTGATGTCTGCAGTGATAAAGGAAGTATCTTCACATAAAAACCAGATGGAAGCATTCTCAGAAACTTCTCTATGATGGGTGTACTCAACTCACAGAGTTGAACCTTTCTTTTGATAGAGCAGTTTTGAAACACTCTTTTTGTAGAATCTGCAAGTGGATATTTGGATAGCTTTGAGGCTTTCATTTGAAACGGGAATATCTTCTCATGAAAACTAGAGGGAAGCATTCTCAGAAACTACCTTGTGATGTTTGTATTCAACACACGGAGTTGAACATTCCCTTTCAAAAAGCAGTTTTGAAACACTGTTTTTGTAGCATCCTGAAGTGGATATTTGGGGCACTTTGAGGCCTATGGTGAAAAAGGAAATATATTCACATAAAAACTAGAAAGAAGCATTCTCAGAAACTACTTTGTGATGTGTGTGATCAACCTTTCTTTTCACAGAACAGTTTGGAAACTCTTTGTACAGTATGCAAGTGAATATTTGGACATCTTTGAGGCATTCGTTGTAAACGGGATTTCTTCATATAATGCTAGACAGAAGAATTCTCCTTAACTCCTTTGTGTTGAGTGTATTCAAATCACAGAGTTGAACTGTCCTTTAGGCAGAGTAGGTGTGAAACACTCTTTTCGTGGAATTTGCAAGTGGAGATTTCAAGCGCTTTGAGGCCAATGGTAGAAAAGGAAATATCTTCGTATAAATGCTAGACAGAATCACTCTCAGAAACTACTTGGTGGTGTGTGCGTTCAACTCAGAGAGTTTGACCTTTCTTTTCATAGAGCAGTGTGGAAACACTCTGTTTGTAAAGTCTGCAACTAGATAGTTGGACGTCTTTGAGGCCTTCATTGGAAATGGGATTTGTTGATATAGTGCTAGATAGAAGAATTCTGAGTAAGTTCTTTATGCTGTGTGTATTCAACTCACAGAGTTGATCCTTCTTTTAGACAGAGCAGATATGAAACTGTCTTTTTGTGGAATTTGCAAGCGGAGATTTCAAGCGATTTAATCTCAATGGTAGAAAAGGGTATATCTTCTTATAAAAACAGAACAGAATCACTCTCAGAAACTGTTTTGTGATGTGTGCGTTCAACTCACAGAGTTTAACGTTTCTTTTCATATAGCAGTTTGGAAACACTTTGTTTGTAAATTATGCAAGTGGATATTTGGACCTCTTTGAGGCCTTCGTTGGAAACGGGATTTCTTCATACAATGCTAGACAGAAGAATTCTCATTCACTCCTTTGTGTTGAGCGTATTCAACTGACAGAGTTGAACTGTCCCTTAGACCGAGCAGATATGAAACATTCTTTTCGTGGAATTTGCAAGAGAAGATTTAAAGCACTTTGAGGCCAATGGTAGAAAAGGAAATATCTTCGTATAAAAACAAGACAGAATCATTTTCAGAAACTGCTTTGTGATGTGTGCGTTAACCTCACAGAGTTTAACCTTTCTTTATACAGAGCAGTTGGGAAACACTCTGTTTGTAAAGTCTGCAACTGGATATTTGGACCTCTATGAGGCCTTCTTTGGAAACGGGATTTCTTCTTATAATGAGTGTACTCAATTCACAGAGTTGAACTGTCCTTTAGACAGAGCAGGTGTGAAACACTCTTTTTGTGGAATTTGCAAGTGGAGATTTCAAGCGCTTTGAGGCCAATGGTAGAAAAGGAAATATCTTCGTATAAAAGCTAGACAGAATCACTCTCAGAAACTACTTGGTGGTGTGTGCTTTCAACTCAGAGAGTTTGACCTTTCTTTTCATAGAGCAGTGTGGAAACACTCTGTTTGTAAAGTCTGCAACTAGATAGTTGGACGTCTTTGAGGCCTTCATTGGAAATGGGATTTGTTGATATAGTGCTAGATAGAAGAATTCTGAGTAAGTTCTTTATGCTGTGTGTATTCAACTCACAGAGTTGATCCTTCTTTTAGACAGAGCAGATATGAAACTGTCTTTTTGTGGAATTTGCAAGCGGATATTTCAAGCGATTTAATCTCAATGGTAGAAAAGGGTATATCTTCTTATAAAAACAGAACAGAATCACTCTCAGAAACTGTTTTGTGATGTGTGCGTTCAACTCACAGAGTTTAACGTTTCTTTTCATAGAGCAGTTTGGAAACACTTTGTTTGTAAAGTATGCAAGTGGATATTTGGACCTCTTTGAGGCCTTCGTTGGAAACGGGATTTCTTCATACAATGCTAGACAGAAGAATTCTCATTCACTCCTTTGTGTTGAGCGTATTCAACTGACAGAGTTGAACTGTCCCTTAGACCGAGCAGATATGAAACATTCTTTTCGTGGAATTTGCAAGAGAAGATTTAAAGCGCTTTGAGGCCAATGGTAGAAAAGGAAATATCTTCGTATAAAAACAAGACAGAATCATTCTCAGAAACTGCTTTGTGATGTGTGCGTTCAACTGACAGAGTTTAACCTTTGTTTTCATAGAGCAGTTGTGAAACACTCTGTATAATCTGGCTGTGGATATTTGGACCTCCTTGAGGCCTTCATTTGAAACGGGATTTCTTCATATAATGCTAGACAGAAGAATTCTCAGTAACTTCCTTGTGTTGTGTGTGTTCAACTCACAGAGTTGAACCTTCCTTTAGACAGAGTACACTTGAAACCCTCTTTTATTGGAATTTGCAAGTGGAAATTTCAAGCTATTTAAAGTCAATGGTAGAAAAGCATACATCTTCGTATAAAAACTAGACAGAATCATTCTCAGAAACTGTTTTGTGATGTGTGCATTCAACTCACAAAGTTTAACCTTTCTTTTCATAGAGCAGTTTGGAAGCACTGTGTTTGTAAATTCTGCAGGTGGATATGTGGGCCTCCTTGAGGCCCTCGTTAGAAACGGGATTTCTTCATATAATGCTAGACAGAAGAATTCTCAGTAACTTCCTTTTGTTGTGTGTATTCTACTCACAGTGTTGAACCATCCTTTTACCGGATTTGAAACACTCTTTTTGTCGAGTTTGCAAGTGGAGATTTCATGCACTTTGAGGCCAATGGTTGAAAAGGAAATCTCTTCGTATAAAAACCAGACAGAACCATTCTAAGAAACTGCTTTCTGATTAGTGCGTTCAACTCACAGCGTTTAACCTTTCTTTTCATACAGCAGTTTGGAAACACTCTGTTTCTAAAGTCTGCAACAGGATATTTTGACCTCTTTGAGGCATTCTTTGGAAACGGGATTTCCTCATATAATGGCAGACAGAAGAATTCTCAGTAATTCCATTGTGTTGTGTGTATTCAACTCACAGAGGTGAACCTTCCTTTAGACACAGCAGATTTGAAACACTCTTTTTGTGGAATTTGCGAGTGTAGATTTCAAGGATTTTTAGGCCTGTTGCAGAAAAGGAAATATCTTCATATGAAAACTAGACAGAATCATTCTCAGAAACTGGTTGGTGATGTGTGCGTTCAATCCACAGAGTTTCAACTTTCTTTTCATAGAGCAGTTTGGAAACACTCTGTTTGTAAAGTCTGCAAGTGGATATTTGTACGTCTTTGAAGCCTTCTTTGGTAACAGGATTTCTTCATATAATGCTAGACAGAAGAATATTCAGTTACTTCTTTGTGTTGTGTGTATTCAACTCATAGAGTTCAACCTTCCTTTAGACAGAGCGGATTTGAAAGTCTCTTTTTGTGGAATTTGCAACTGGAGTTTTCAAAGGATTTGAGGCCTGTGGTAGAAAAGGAAATATCTTCGTATAAAAACTAGACAGAATGAATACCAGAAACTGCGTTGTGATGTGTGCGTTCAACTCACACTGTTTAACCTTTCTTTCCATAGAGCAGTTTGGAAACACTCTGTTTTTAAAGTCTGCAAGTGGATATTTGGACCTCTTTGAGGTCTTCGTTGGAAATGGGATTTCCTTATATAATATGCCAGACAAAAGAATTCTCAGTAACTTCCTTGTGTTGTGTGTACTCAACTCACAGAGTTAAACCTTCCTATAGACAGAGCAGATTTGAAACACTGTTTTTGTGAAATTTGCAAGTCGATATTTCAAGCGATTTTTGGCCTATGGCAGAAAAGGAAATATCTTCGCATAAAAACTAGACAGAATCATTCTCAGAAACTGCTTTGTGATGTGTGCGTTCAACTCACAGAGTGTAAACTTTCTTTTCATAGAGCAGTTTGGAAACACTCTGTTTGTAACGTCTGCAAGTGGATATTTGGACCTCTTTGAGGTCTTCGTTGCAAATGGGATTTCTTCATATAGTGCTAGACAGAAGAATTCTCAGTAACTTCTTTGTGTTGTGTGTATTCAACTCACAGAGTTGAACCTTCCTTTAGACAGAGCAGATTTGTAAGTCTCTTTTTCTGGAATTTGCAAGTGGAGATTTCAAGTGCTTTGAGGCTTATGGTAGAACAGGAGATATCTTCGTATAAAAACTAGACAGAACGATTCCTAGAAAGTGCGTTATGATGTATGCATTCAAGTCACACTGTTATCCTTTCTTTCATAGAGCAGTTTGGAAACATTCTGTTTGTAAAGTCTGCAAGTGGACGTTTGGACGTCCTTGATGCCTTCATTTGAAATGGGATTTATTCATATAATGCTAGACAGAAGAATTCTCAGTAACTTCTTGTGTTGTGTTTATTCAACTCACAGAGTTGAACCTTCCTTTTGACAGCATAGATTTGAAACACTCTTTTTGTGGAATTTGCAAGTGGAGATTTCAAGTGCTTTGAGGCCAATTGTAGAAAAGGAAATATCTTCATTGAAAAACTAGACAGAATTATTCTCAGAAACTTCTTTGTGATGTGTGCTTTCAACTCACAGAGTTCAAACTTTCTTTTCATAGAACAGTTTGGATACACTCTATTTGTAACGTCTGCAAGTGGATATTTGGACCTCTTAGAGTCCTTCGTTGGAAACAGGATTTCTTCGTATAATGCTAGAAAGAAGAATTCTCAGTAACTTCCTTGTGTTGTGTGTATTCAACTCACAGAATTGAACCTTCCTTTAGAGAGAGCAGATTTGAAACACTCTTTTTGTGGGATTTGCAAGTGGAGATTTCAAGCGCTTTAAAGTCAATGGTAGAAAAGGAAATAACTTCTTATAAAAACTAGGCAGAGTCATTCTCAGAAACTGCTTTGTGATGTGTGCGTTCAACTCACAGAGTTTAACCTTTCTTTTCACCGAGCTGTTTGGAAACACTCTGTTTGAAAAGTCTGAAAGTGTATATTCGGACCTCTTTGAGGCCTTCGTTGGAAACCGGATTTCTTCATATAATGCTAGACAGAAGAAATCTCAGTACCTTCTTTGTGTTGTGTGTATTCAACTCACAGGGTTGAATCTTCCTTTAGACAGAGCAGATTTGAAACACTCTTTTCGTGGAATTTGCAAGTGGAGTCTTCAAGCGCTTTGAGGCCAATGGTAGAAAAGAAAGTATCTTCGTATAAAAACTAGGCAGAATCATTCCCAGAAACTGCGTTGTGATGTGTGCGTTCAATTCACAGACTTTAACCTTTCTTTTAATGCAGCATTTTTTAAGCACTCTGTTTGTAATGTCTGCAAGTGGATATTTGGACTGTTTTGGGGCTTTCGTTTGAAAAGTGGTTTCTTCATATAATGCTAGGCAGAAGAATTCTCAGTAGCTTCTTTGTGTTTTGTGTATTCAACTGACAGTGTTGAACCTTCCTTTAGACAGAGCAGATTTGAAACACTCTTTTTGTGGAATTTGCAAGTGGAGATTTTAAGCGCTTTCAGGCCAATGGTAGAAAACGGAATAACTTCATATAAAAACTAGACGGAATCATTCTCAGAAACTGCTTTGTGATGTGTGCGGTCAACTCACAGAGTTTAACCTTTCTTTTCATAGAGCAGTTTGCAAACACTCTGGTTGTAATGTCTGCAAGCGGATATTTTGACCTATTTGAGGCCTTTGTTGGAAACGGGATTTCTTCACATAATGCTAGACAGAAGAATTCTCAGTAACTTCCTTGTGTTTTCTGTGCTCAACTCACAGATTTGAACCTTCCTTTAGACAGAGCAGATTTGAAACAGTCCTTTTGTGGAATTTGTGACTGGAGATTTCAAGCCATTTGATGACCGTGGTAGAAAAGGAAATATGTTCGTATAAAAACTATACCGAATCATTCTCAGAAACTGCTTTGTGATGTCTGCGTTCAACTCATAGAATTTAACCTTTCTTTTCATAGAGCAGTTTTGAAACACTCTCTTTGTAACGTCTGCAAGTGGATATTTGTACCTCTTTGAGGCCTTCGTTGGAAAAGGGATTTCTTCATATAATACTAGAGAGAAGAATTCTCAGTAACTCCTTTGTGTTGTGTATATTCACCTCACAGATTTGAACGTTCGTTTAGACAGAGCAGAGTTGAAACACTCTTTTTGTGGAATTTGCAAGTGGAGATTTCCAGCGATTTAATGTCAATGGTAGAAAAGGAAATATCTTCGTATAAAAACTAGACAGAATCATTCTCAGAAACTGCTTTGTGATGTGTGCGTTCAACTCACAGAATTTGACCTTTCTTTTCATAGAGCAGTTTGGAAACACTCTGTTTGTAAAGTATGCAAGTGGGTATTTGGACCTCTTTTTGGCCTTCGTTGGAAACGGAATATCTTCATATAATGCCAGGCAGAAGAATTCTCAGTAACTTCATTGTGTTGTGTTTATTCAACTCACAGAGTTGAACTTCAATTTAGACAGAGCAGATTTGAAACACTCTTTTTGTGGAATTTGCAAGTGGAGATTTCAAGTGCTTTGAGGCCAATGGTAGAAAGGGTAATATCTTTGTATAAAAAGAAGACAGAATCATTCTCAGAAACTGCTTTGTAATGTGTGCATTCAATTCAGAGAGTTGAAACTTTCTTTTCATACAGCAGTTTGGGAACACTCTGTTTGTAAAGTCTGCAAGTGGATATTTGGACCTCTTTGAGGCCTTCATTGGAAACGGGATTTCTTCATATAATGCTAGACAGAATAATTCTCATTATCTTCCTTGTGTTGTGTGTATTTAACTCATAGAGTTGAACCTTCCTTTAGTCAGAGCAGATTTGAAATACTCTTTCTGTGGAATTTGCATGTGGAGAATTCAAGCGCTTTAAGGCCAATGGTCAAGAAGGAAATATCTTCGTACAAAAACTAGACAGAATCATTCTCAGAAACTGCTTTGTGATGTGTGCATTCAACTGAAAGTGTTTAACCTTTCTTTTCATACAGCAGTTTGGAAACACTGTCTTTGTAAAGTCTGCAAGTGGATATTTTGACCTCCTTGAGGCCTTTGTTGGAAACGCCGTTTCTTCATATAAAACTAGGCAGAAGAATTCTGAGAAATTTCTTTGAGTTGTGTGCATTCAACTCACAGATTTGAACCTTAGCTTCAAAAAGTGGTTTTCAAACACTGTTTTGGTAGAACTTCCAAGTACATGCTTAGTGTGCTTTGAAGCCTAGGGTAGACAACGAAATATCTTCATGTAAAAACTAGGCAGAATCTTTCTCAGAAACCACGTTGTGATCTGTGCGTTCAACTCACAGAGTTTCACCTTTCTTTCCATTGAGCAGTTATGAAACACTCTCTTTGTAGTGTTTGCAAGGGTGTATTTTAAGGGCTTTGAGGCCTGTGGTAGAAAAGGAAATATCTTACCATAAAAACTCGACAGAAGCATTCTCAGAATCTAAGTTGTGATGTTTGCATTCAACTCACAGAGTTCCACATTCCTTTCAATAAAGCGGTTTTGAAACTCTCTTTTTGCAGAATCTGCAAATGGATATTTGAATCTCTGTGAGGTCTTCGTTGGAAACGGGATTTGTTCATATAATGCTAGACAGAAGAATTTGCAGTAACTTCTTTGTGTTGTGTGTATTCAACTGACAGAGTTGAACCTTCCTTTAGACAGAGCATATTTGAAACACTCTTTTTGTGGAATTTGCAAGTAGAGATTTGAAGCGCTTTGAGGCCAATGGGAGAAAATGAAGTATCTTCGTATAAAAACTAGACAGAATCATTCTCAAAAACTACTTTGTGAAATGTGCATTCAACTCACAGAGTTTAACCTTTCTTTTCATAGAGAAGTTTGGAAACACTCTGTTTGTAACGTCTGCATGTGGATATTTGGACCTCTTTGAGGCCTGCATTGGAAACGGGATTTCTTCATATAAAACTAGACAGAAGAATTCTGAGAAACTTCTTTGTGATGTTTGCATTCAAATCCCAGAGTTGAACCTTTCTTTGATAGTTCAGGTTAGAAGCACTCTTTTTGTAGGATCTGCAAGTGGATATTTTGACCACTCTGTGGCCTTCATTCGAAACGGGTATGTCTTCACATAAAATCTAGACAGAAGCATTCTCAGAAAGTTTTCTGTGGTGACTGCATTCAACTCACAGAGCTGAACACTCCTTTTGAGAGAGCAGTTTTGAAACTCTCTTTCAGTGGAATCTGCAAGTGGATATGTGGACCTCTTTGAAGTTTTCTTTGGAAACGGAATCATCTGCACATTAAAACTCTGCAGAAGCATTGTCAGAAACTACTTGGTGATGTTTGTATTCAACTTCCAGAGTTGAACTTTCCTTTTGAAAGAGCAGCTATGAAACACTCTTTTTCTAGAATCTGCAAGTGGAAATTTGGAGGACTTTGAGGTTTCTGGTGGAAAAGGAAATGTCCTCACATAAAAACTAGATAGAAGCTTTCTCAGAAACTACTTTGTGATGATTGCATTCAACTCACAGAGTTGAACATTCCTATTGATAAAGCAGTTTGGAAACACTCTTTTTGTAGAATCTGCAAGTGGAGATTTGGAGCGCTTTTAGGCCTATGATTGTAAAGGGAATAGCTTCATATAAAAACTAGACAGAAGCATTCTCAGAAAATACATTGTAATGATTGAGTTTCACTCACAGAGCTGAACATTCCTTTGGATGGATGAGTTTTGAAACACACTTTTTGTAGAATCTGCAAGTGGATATTTGGACCTCTCTGAGGATTTGGTTGGAAATGGGATAACTTCATCTAACTAAACAGAAGCTGTCTCAGAAACTTCTTTGTGATGTTTGCATTGAAATCCCAGAGTTGAACCTTCCTTTGATGTTCAGAATTGAAACACTCTTTTTGTAGGATCTGCAAGTGGATATTTGGACCACTTTGTGGCCTTCGTTCAAAACGGGTATATCTTCACATAAAATCTAGACAGAAGCCTTCTGAGAAACTTCTCTGTGTTGATTTCGTTCAACTCACAAAGTTGAACACTCCTTTTGATAGAGCAGTTTTGAAACTCTCTCCTTGTAGAATCTGCAAGTGGATATGTGGACCTCTTTGAAGATTTCTTTGGAAACGGGAATATTTTCAATAAAAACTAAACAAAAGCATTCTCAGAAACTTCTTTGTGATGTTTGTGTTCAACTCAGAGAGTTTAACATTGCTTTTCATAGTGCAGTTTTGAAACATTCCTTTTGTAGTGTCTGCAAGTGGACATTTGGAACGCTTTCAGGCCTCTGGTGGAAAAGGAAATATCTTCACATAAAAACTAGAGAGAAGCATTGTCAGAAACTTCTTTGTGATGATTCCATTCAACTCACAGAGTTGAAGATTCCTTTTCAAGCAGCAGTTTCGAAACACTCTTTCTGTGGAATCTGCAAGTGGATATTTGGACCTCTTTGAAGATTTCATTGGAAACTTGATAATCTTCACATAAAAGCTAAACAGAAGCATTCTCAGAAACTTCTTTGTGATGTTTGCATTCAATTCACAGAGTTGAAGTTTCCTTTTGATAGAAAAGCTTTGAAACACTCTTTTTCTAAAATCTGCAAGTGGACATTTGGAGGGCTTTGGGGCCTGTGGTGGAAAAGGAAATATCTTCTCATAAAAACTAGACAGAAGCATTCTCACAAACTACTTTGTGATGATTGCATTCAAGTCACAGAGTTGAACATTCCCTTTGATAGATCAGTTTGGAAACACTCTTTTTGGAGAATCTGCAAGTGGATATTTGGAACGCTTTGGGGCCTATGGTAGTAAAGGAAAAACTTCATAGAAAAACTAGACAGTAGCATTCTCAGAAAACTCTGTGACGATTGAGTTTAACTCACAGAGCTGAACATTCCTTTTGATGGAGCAGTTTCGAAAGTCACTTTATGTAGAATCTGCAAGTGGATATTTGGACCTCTCTGAGGATTTCGATGGAAACAGGATAAACCTCACATAACTAAACAGAAGCATTCTCAGAAACTTCTTCGTGATGTTTGCATTCAACTCACAGAGTTGAACCTTCCTTTGTTAGTTCAGGTTGAAACACTTTTTGTAGACTCTGCAAGTGGATATTTGGACCACTTTGTGACCTTCATTTGAAACGGGTATATCTTCACAGAAAAACTAGACAGAAGCATTCTCAGAAACTTTTCTGTGATGACTGCATTCAACTCACAGAGTTGAACACTCCTTTTGAGAGAGCAGTTTTGAAACTCTCTTTCTGTGGAATCTGCAGGTGGATATGTGGACCTCTTTGAAGATTTCATTGGAAACAGAATCATCTTCACATAAAAACTAAACAGAAGCATTCTCAGAAACTACTTGGTGATGTTTGAATTCAACTTCCAGAGTTGAACTTTCCTTTTGAAAGAGCAGCTATGAAACACTCTTTTTCTAGAATCTGCAAGTGGACATTTGGAGGGCTTTAAGGTTTGTGGTGGAAAAGGATATATCATCACATAAAAACTAGATAGAAGCATTCTCAGAAACTACTTTGTGATGATTGCATTCAACTCATAGAGTTGAACATTCCTATTGATAAAGCAGTTTGGAAACACTCTTTTTGTAGAATCTGCAAGTGGATATTTGGACCGCTTTGAGGCCTATGGTAGTAAAGGGAATAGCTTCATATAAAAACTAGACAGAAGCATTCTCAGAAACTTCTTTGTGATGCCTGCATTCAACTCACTGAGTTGAACATTTCTTTTCATAGAGCAGTTTTGAAACAATCTTTTTGTAGAATCTGTAAGTGGAAACTTGGAGCGCTTTGAGGCCTACGGTGAAAAAGGGAATATCTTCCGATAAAAACTAGACTGAAGAATTCTCAGAAACTTCTTTGTGATGTGTGTACTCAGCTCGCAGAGATGAACTCTTCTTTTCACAGAGCAGTTTTGAAACACTCTTTTTGTAGACTCTGCAAGTGGATATTTTGATAGCTGTGAGGCTTTCGTTGGAAACGGGAATATCTTCACATTAAAACTTGACAGAAGCAATCTCAGAAACTTCTTTGTGGTGTTTGCATTCAACTCACAGAATTGAACATTCCCTTTCATAGAGCAGTTTTGAAACACTCTTTTTCTTGTATCTGGAAGTGGACATTTGGAGAGCTTTGATGTCTGCAGTGATAAAGGAAGTATCTTCACATAAAAACCAGATGGAAGCATTCTCAGAAACTTCTCTATGATGGGTGTACTCAACTCACAGAGTTGAACCTTTCTTTTGATAGAGCAGTTTTGAAACACTCTTTTTGTAGAATCTGCAAGTGGATATTTGGATAGCTTTGAGGCTTTCATTTGAAACGGGAATATCTTCTCATGAAAACTAGAGGGAAGCATTCTCAGAAACTACCTTGTGATGTTTGTATTCAACACACGGAGTTGAACATTCCCTTTCAAAAAGCAGTTTTGAAACACTGTTTTTGTAGCATCCTGAAGTGGATATTTGGGGCACTTTGAGGCCTATGGTGAAAAAGGAAATATATTCACATAAAAACTAGAAAGAAGCATTCTCAGAAACTACTTTGTGATGTGTGTACTCAACTAACAAAGTTGAACCTTTCCTTTGACACAGCACTTTTGAAACACTCTTTTTGGAGAATCTGCAAGTGGATATTTGGATAGCTTTGAGGCTTTCGTTGGAAACAGGAATATCTTCACCTAAAAACTAGACAGAAGCATTCTCAGAAACTTCTTTGTGATGCTTGCACTCGACTCCCAGAGTTGAACATTCCTTTTCATAGAGCAGTTTTGAAACACTCTTTTTGTGAAATCTGCAAGTGGACATTTGCAGCGATTTGAGACATATGGTGAAAAAGGAAATATCTTCACATAAAAAGTGGACAGAAGCATTCTCAGAAACTTCTTTGTGATGTGTGTACTCAACTCACAGTGTTAAACTTTTCCTTTGATACAGCAGTTTTGAAACACTATTCTTGCAGAATTTACAAGTGGATATTAGGACAGCGATGAGTATTTCATTGGAAATGCAAATATCTTCACATAAAAACTAGACAGAAGCATTCTCAGAAACTACTTTGTGAGGTTTGCATTCAACTCTTGGAGTTAAACATTCCCTTTCAAGGAGCAGTTTTGAAACACTCTTTTTGTAGTATCTGGAAGTGGACATTTGGAGCACTTCGAATCCTACGGTGAAAAAGGAAATATCTTCACATAAAAACTAGACAGAAGCATTTGCAGAAACTACTTTGTGATGTGTGTACTCAACTCACAGAGTTGAACCTTTCTTTAGATACAGCAGTTTTGAAACACTCTTTTTGTAGAGTCTGCAAGTGGATATTTGGATAGCTTTGAGGATTTCATTGGAAACGGGATTATCTTCACATAAAAACTAGACAGAAGCATTCTCAGAAACTTCTTTGTGATGCCTTTATTCAACTCACTGAGTTGAACATTCCTTTTCATAGAGCAGTTTTGAAACACTCTTTTTGTAGAATCTGTAAGTGGAAACTTGGAGCGCTTTGTGGCCTACAGTGAAAAAGGAAATATCTTCCCATAAAAACTAGAAAGAAGAATTCTCAGAAACTACTTTGTGATGTGTGTACTCAACTCACAGAGTTGAACTCTTCTTTTCACAGAGCAGTTTTGAAACACTCTTTTTGTAGACTCTGCAAATGGATATTTGGATAGCTGTGAGGCTTTCGTTTGAAACGGGAATATCTTCATATTAAAACTAGACAGAAGCAATCTCAGAAACTTCTTTGTGATGTTTGCATTCAACTCACAGAATTGAACATTCCCTTTCATAGAGCAGTTTTGAAGCACTCTTTTTGTGAAATCTGCAAGTGGACATTTGTAGTGATTTGAGACGTATGGTGAAAAAGGAAATATCTTCACATAAAAAGTGGACAGAAGCATTCTCAGAAACTTCTTTTTGATGTGAGTACTCAACTCACAGAGTTAAACCTTTCCTTTGATACAGCACTTTTGAAACACTCTTTTTGGAGAATCTGCAAGTATATATTTGGATAGTTTTGAGGCATTCGTTGGAAACCGGAATATCTTCACCTAAAAACTAGACAGAAGCATTCCCAGAAACGTCTTTGTGATGTTTGCACTCAACTCAGAGTTGAACATTCCTTTTCATAGAGCAGTTTTGAAACACTCTTTTTGTAGAATCTGTAAGTGGAAACTTGTAGTGCTTTGAGGCCTATGGTGAAAAAGGAAATATCTTCCCATAAAAACTAGACAGAATTCTCAGAAACTTCTTTGTGATGTGTGTACTGAACTCACAGAGTTGAACTCTTCTTTTCATAGAGCAGTTTTGAAAGACTCTTTTTGTAGACTCTGCAAGTGGATATTTTGATAGCTGTGAGGCTTTCGTTGGAAACGGGATTATCTTCACATAAAAACTAGACAGAGGCAATCTCAGAAACTTCTTTGTGATGTTTGCATTCAACTCACAGAATTTAACATTCCCTTTCATAGAGCAGTTTTGAAACACTCTTTTTCTTGTATCTGGAAGTGGACATTTGGAGAGCTTTGATGCTGCATTGAAAAAGGAAGTATCTTCACATAAAAACTAGACAGAAGCATTCTCAGAAACTTCCCTGTGATGGGTTTACTCAAGTCACAGAGTTGAACCTATCTTTTGATAGAGCAGTTTTGAAACACTCTTTTTGTAGAATCTGCAAGTGGATATTTGGATAGCTTTGAGGCTTTCATTTGAAACGGGAATATCTTCTCATGAAAACTAGAGGGAAGCATTCTCAGAAACTACTTTGTGATGTTTGCATTCAACTCACGGAGTTGAACATTCCCTTTCAAAGAGCAGCTTTGAAACACTGTTTTTGTAGCATCTGGAACTGGACATTTGGGGCACTTTGAGGCCTATGGTGAAAAAGGAAATATATTCACATAAAAACTGGAAAGAATCGTTCTCAAAAACTACTTTGTGATGTGTGTACTCAACTCACAGAGTTGAACCTTTTCTTTGATACAGCACTTTTGAAACACTCTTTTTGGAGAATCTGCAAGTGGATATTTGGATAGCTTTGAGGCTTTCGTTGGAAATAGGAATATCTTCACCTAAAAACTAGACAGAAGCATTCTCAGAAACTTCTTCGTGATGTTTGCACTCGACTCCCAGAGTTGAACATTCCTTTTCATAGAGCAGTTTCAAACACTCTTTTTGTGAAATCTGCAAGTGGACATTTGTAGTGATTTGAGACGTATGGTGAAAAAGGAAATATCTTCACATAAAAAGTGGACAGAAGCATTCTCAGAAACTTCTTTGCGATGTGTGTACTCATCTCACAGAGTTGAAGAATTCTTTTCATAGAGTAGTTTTTAAACACTCTTTTTGTAGAATCTGTAAGTGGAAACTTGGAGCGCTTTGAGGCCTATGGTGAAAAAGGAAATATCTTCCCATAAAAACTAGACAGAAGAATTCTCAGAAAGTTCTTTGTGATGGGTGTGCTCAACTCAAAGTGTTGAACTCTTCTTTTCACAGAGCAGTTTTGAAACACTCTGTTTGTAGACTCTGCAAGTGGATATTTGGATAGCTGTGAGGCTTTCTTTGGAAACGGGAATATCTTCACATTAAAACTAGACAGAAGAAATCTCAGAAACTTCTTTGGATGTTTGCCTTCAACTCACAGAATTGAACATTCCCTTTCATAGAGCAGTTTTGAAACACTCTTTTTGTTGTATCTGGAAGTGGACATTTGGATCGCTTTGAATCCTATGGTGAAAAAGGATATATCTTCACATAAAAACTAGACAGAAGCATTCTCAGAAACTTCTTTGTGATGGGTGTACTCAACTCACATAGTTGAACCTTTCTTGTGATACAGCAGTTTTGAAACACTCTTTTTGTAGCATCTGCAAGTGGATATTTGGATAGCTTTGAGGCTTTCTTTGGAAACGGGAATATCTTCACATAAAAACTACACAGAAGCATTCTCAGAAACTACTTTGTGATACTTGCATTCAACTCACTGAGTTGAACACTCCTTTTCTTAGAGCAGTTTAGAAACACTCTTTTTGTAGAGTCTGTAAGTGGAAAATTGGAGCGCTTAGAGGCCTATGGTGAAAAAGTCAGTCTCTTCCCATAAAAGCTAGACAGAAGAATTCTCAGAAACTTCTTTGTGATGTGTGTACTCAACTCACAGAGTTGAAGTTTTCTTTTGGTAGAGCCGTTTTGAAACACTCTTTTTGTAGGGTCTGCAAGTGGTTATTTGGATAGCTGGGAGGATTTCGTTGGGAACGGGAATATCTTCAAATAAAAACTAGACGGAAGCATTCTCAGAAACTCCTTTGTGATGTTTGCATTCAACTCACGGAGTTGAACATTCCTTTTCATAGAGCAGTTTTGAAACACTCTTTTGTAGTATCTAGAAGTGGACGTTTGGAGCACTTTGAGGCCTATGGTGAAATAGGAAATATCTTCACATAAAAACTAGACAGAAGCATTCTCAGAAACTATTTTGTGATGTGTGTACTCAACTCACAGAGTTGAACGTTTCTTTTGATACAGCAGTTTTGAAACACTCTTTTTTTAGAATCTGCAAGTGGATATTTTATTGCTTTGAGGTTTTCATTGGAAACGGGAATATCTTCACATAAAAACTAGACAGAAGCATTCTCGGAAACTTCTTTGTGATGCTTCCATTCAACTCACAGAGTTGAACATTTCCTTTCATAGAGCAGTTTTGAAACTCTCTTTTTGTTGAATCCGCAAGTGGACATTTTGTGCGATTTGATACGTATGGTAAAAAAGGAAATATCTTCACATAAAAGGTAGACAGAAGCATTCTCAGAAACTACTTTGTGATATGTGTTCTCAACTCAGAGGTAAACTTTTCCTTTGATACAGCAATTTGGAAACACTCTTCCTGTCTAATTTACAAGTGGATATTAAGACATCATTGAGGATTTCATTGGAAATGGGATTATCTTCACATAAAAATAGACAGAAGCATTCTCAGAAACTTCTTTGTGATGTGTGCATTCAATTCACGGAGTTAAAACTTTCTCTTGATAGAGCAGATTGAAAAAACTCTTTTTGTTGAATTTGCAAGTGGATATTTGGACAGATTTGAAGCCTTTGCTTTAAACGCGTATATCATCACATAAAAACTAGACAGAGGCATTCTCTGAAACTTCTTTGTGATGCTTCCATTCAACTCACAGAGTTGTTTATTCCTTTTCATAGAGCAGATTTGAAACACTCTGTTTGCAGAATCTGTAAGTGGAAACTTGGAGCACTTTGAGGTCTATAGTGAAAAAGGAATTATCTTCCCATAAAAACTAGACAGAAGAACTCCCAGAAACTTCTTTGTGATGTGTGTACTCAACTCACAGAGTTGAACATTTCTTTTGATAGTGGAGTTTTGAAACACTCTTGTTGTAGAGTCTGCAAGTGGATATTTGGATAGCTTTGAGGATTTCGTTGGAAACGGGAATATCTTCACATAAATACTAGACAGAAGCATTCTCAGAAACTTCTTTGAGATGTTTGCATTCAACTCACAGAGTTGAATGGTGCCTTTCATGGAGCAGTTTTGAAACCCTCTTTTTGTGATATCTGGAAGTGGACATTTGGAGCGCTTTGAGGCCTATGGTGAAAAAGGATATATCTTCACATAAAAACTAGACATAAGAATTCTCATAAACTTCTTTGTGATGTGTGTACTCACCTCACAGAACTGAACTTTTCTTTTGATAGAACAGCTATGAAGCACTCTTTTGTAGAGTCTGCAAGTGGATATTTTGATAGCTTTGAGGAATTCGTTTGAAACGGGAATATCTTCACATAAAAACTAGGCAGAAGCATTCTCAGAAACTTCTCTGTGATGCCTGCATTCATCTCACTGAGTTGAACATTCCTTTTTATAGAACAATTTTGAAACATTCTTTTTGTAGAATCTGTAAGTGGAAACCTGCAGTGCTTTGAGTCCTACGGTGAAAAAGGAAATATCTTTCCAGAAAAACTAGACAGAAGAATTATCAGAAACTTCTTTGTGATGTGTGTACTCAATTCAAAGTGTTGAACTCTTCTTTTGGTAGAGCAGTTTTGAAACACTCTTTTTTTAGACTTTTTTTAGATATTTGGGTAGCTGTGAGGCTTTCATTGGAATCGGGAATATCTTCACATTAAAACTAGACAGAGGCAATCTCAGAAACTTCTTTGTGATGTTTGCATTCAACTCATAGAGTTGAACATTCTCTTTCGTGAAGCAGTTTTGAAACACTCTTTTTGTTGTATCTGGAAGTGAACATTTGGAGAGATTTGATGGCTGTGGTGAAAAAGGAAATATCTTCACATAAAAACCAGAGGAAGCATTCTCAGAAAAATTTGTGATGTGTGTACTAAACTCACAGAGTTGAAACTTTCTGTCGATAGAGCAGTTTTGAAACACTCTTTTTGTAGAATCGGCAAGTGGGTATTTGGATAGCTTTGACGCTTTCATTTGAAACGGGAATATCTGCTCATAAAAACTAGAGAGAAGCATTCTCAGAAACTACTTTGTGATGTTTGCACTCAACTCACGGAGTGGAACATTCCCTTTCACAGAGCAGATTTGAAACACTCTTTTTGTAGAATCTCTAAGTGGAATATTAGAGCGCTTTGAGGCCTATGGTGAAAAAGGAAATAGCTTCCCATAAAAACTAGACAGAAGAATTCCCAGAAACTACTTTTTGATGTGTGTACTCAACTCACAGAGTTGAACATTTCTTTTTATAGAGGAGTTTTGAAACACACTTTCTGTAGAGTCTGCAAGTGGATATTGGATAGCTGGGAGGATTTCGTTGGAAACGGGATTGTCTTCACATATAAAATAGACAGAAGCATTCTCAGAAACTTTTTTGAGATGTTTGCATTCAACTCACAGTGTTAAACATTCCCTTTCATGGAAGAGTTTTGAAACACTGTTTTTGCAGTATCTGCAAGTGGACATTTAGAGTGCTTTGAATCCTATGCTGAAAAAGGAAATATCTTCACATAAAAACTAGACAGAAGCATTCTCAGAAACTACTCTGTGATGTGTGTACTCAACTCACCGAATTGAACCTTTCTTTTGATAGGGGGGTTTTGAAACACTCTTTTTGTAGAATCTGCAAGTGGATATTTTGATAGATTTGAGGCTTTCATTGGAAACGGGAATATCTTCACCTAAAAACTAGACAGAAGCATTCTCAGAAATTTCTTTGTGATGTTTCACACAAGTCAAAGATTTGAACATTGCTTTTCACAGAGCAGTTTTTAAACACTCTTTTTGTAGAATCTGCAAGTGGACATTTGTAGCGATTTGAGATGTATGGTGATAAAGGAAATATCTTCACATAAAAATTGGACAGGAGCATTCTCAGAAACTACTTTGTGATGTGTGTACTCATCTCACAGAGTTAAACCTTTCCTTTGATACAGTAGTTTTGAAACACTATTCTTGTAGAATTTACAAGTGGATATTAGGACAGCGATGAGTATTTCATTGGTATCACGAATATCTACACATAAAAAGTAGACAGAAGCATTCTCAGAAACTACTTTCTGATGTTTGCATACGACTCTCGGAGTTAAACATTTCCTTTCAAAGAGCAGTTTTGAAAAACTCTTTTTGTAGTATGTGGAAGTGGACATTTGGATCGCTTTGAATCCTATGGTGAAAAAGGAAATATCTTCACATAAACACTAGACAGAAGCATTCTCAGAAACTACTTTGTGATGTGTGTACTCAACTCACAGAGTTGAACCTTTCTTTTGATACAGCAGTTTTGAAACACTCTTTTTGTAGAATCTGCAAGGGGATATTTGATAGCTTTGAGGATTTTTGGAAACGGGAATATCTTCACATAAAAACTAGACAGAAGCATTCTCAGAAACTTCTTTGTGATACTTGCATTCAACTCACTGAGTTGAACACTCCTTTTCTTAGAGCAGTTTAGAAACACTGTTTTTGTAGAATCTGTAAGTGGAAACTTGGAGCGCTTTGAGGACTATGGTGAAAATGTGGTTATCTTCCCATAAAAACTAGAAAGAAGAATTCTCAGAAACTCCTTTGTGATGTGTGTGTTCAATTCACAGATTTGAACCTTTGTTTTAACAGAGCAGTTTTGAAACTCTTCTTTTATAGAATCTGCTGGTGGATATTTGGAGCTCCTTGATGTATTCGTTGTAAACGGGGTATCTTCACATACAAACTAGACAGAAGCATTCTCAGAAATTGCTTTGTGATGTGTATATTCAACTCACAGGTTTGAACCTTCCTTTGGAGAGAGCAGTTTTGAAACAGTCTTTTTGCAGTATCTGCAAGTGGATATTTGGAGCAATTTGAGGCTTATGATGGAAAAGGAAATGTCTTCACATAAAAACTAGACAGAAGCATTCTCAGAAACTGCGTTGTGATGTGTGCATTCACCTCACAGAGTGGAAACACCCTTTTGATAGAGCAGGTTTGAAACTGTCTTTTTGTGAGATCTGCAACTGTTCATTTGGAGTGCTTTGTTGCCTATGGTGGAATAGCAAGTATCTTCACATAAAAACTGGACAGAAGCATTCTCAGGAACTTCAATGAGAAGCGTGAATTCAAGTAACAGAGTTGAACCTGTCTTTTGAAACAGGAGTATTGAAACACGTCTTTTGTAGAATATGCGTGTGGATATTTGGAACTCTTTGAGGAATTGGTTGGAAAAGGGTATCTTCACATAAAAGTAGACCCAAGCATTCTCAGAAAGTTCTTTGTGATGTGTGCATTCAACTCACAGACTTGAAATCTTCTTTGATAGAGCAGTGTTGAAACAAACTTTTTGTAGAATCTGTAAGTGTTCACTTGGAGTGCTTTGTTTCCTATGGTGGAAAAAGAAATATCTTCACATAAAAACTAGAGAGAAGCATTCTCAGAAACTCCTTTGTAATGTGTGTGTTCAATTCACAGAGCTGAACCTTTCTTTTGATAGAGCAGTTTAACACTTCTTTTGTAGAATCTGCTTGTGGATATTTGGAGCTCTTTGAGGAATTCGTGGTAAACGGGATATCGTCACTTACAAACTAGACAAAAGAATTCTCAGAAACTGCCTTGTGATGAGTGCATTCCACTCACAGTATTGAACCTTCCTTTTGAGAGAACAGTTTTGAAACAGTCTTTTTGTAGTATCTGCAAGTGGATATTTGGAGCGATTTGAGGCCTATGATGGAAAAGGAAATATCTTCACATGAAAACTAGACAGAAGCATTCTCAGAAACTGCTTTGTGATGTGTGCATTGAACTCACAGAGTTGATCCTTCCTTTTGAGAGAGCAGTTTTGAAATAGTCTTTTTGTAGTATCTGCAAGTGGATATTTGGAGCGATTTGAGGCCTATGATGGAAAAGGAAATATCTTCACATACATACTAGACAGAAGCATTCTCAGAAACTGCTTTGTGATGTGTGCATTCAACTCATAGAGTTGAACCATCCTTTTTAAAGAGCAGTTTTGAATCAGTATTTTTGTAGTATCTGCAAGTGGATATTTGGAACGATTTGAGGCCTAATATGGAAAAGGAAATATCTTCACATACAAACTAGAGAGAAGCATTCTCAGAAACTGCTTTGTGATGTGTGAATTCACCTCACAGAGTGGAACCATTCTTTTGATAGAGAATTTTTGAAACAGTCTTTTTGTAGGATACACTGTTGTTCATTTGGAGCGCTTTGTTGCCTATGGTGGAAAAAGGAATATCTTCACATAAAAACTAGACAGAAGCATTCTCAGAAACTCCTTTGTGATGTGTGTGTTCAATTCATAGAGTTGAACCTTTATTTTAATAGAGCAGTTTTGAAACACTTCTTTTGTAGTATCTGCTTGTGGATATTTGGAGCTCTTTAAGGTATTTGTTGTAAATGGTATATCTTCACTTACAAACCAGACAGAAGCATTCTCAGAAACTGCTTTGTGATGTGTGTATTCAACTCACAGAACTGAGCCTTCCGTTTGAGAGAGCAGTTATGAAACAGTCTTTTTGTAGTATCTGTAAGTGGATATTTGGAGCGATTTGAGGCCTATGATGGAAAAGGAAATATCTTCACATAAAAACTAGACAGAAGCATTCTCAGAAACTGCTTTGTGACGGGTGCATTCACCTCACCGAGTGGAACTGTTCTTTTGATAGGGCAGTTTTGAAACAGTCTGTTTGTAGGATCTGCAAGTGTTCATTTGGAGCCCTTTGAAGCTTATGGAGGAATAGGAAATATCTTCACATAAAAGGTAGACAGAAGCATTCTTAGGAACTTCATTGAGATGCGTGCATTCAACTGACAGATTTGAATCTCTCTTCAGATAGAGCAGTATTGAAACACTCCTTTTGTAGAATCTGCTTGTGGATATTTGGAATCCTTTGAGGAATTGGTTGGAAAAAATTATCTTCACGTAAAAACTAGACCCAAGCATTCTCAGAAAGTTCTTTGTGATGTGTGCATTCAACTCACAGACTTGAAACTTTCTTTGATAGAGCAGTGTTGAAACACACTTTTTGTAGAATCTGCAAGTGTTCACTTGGAGGGCTTTGTTGCCTACGGTGGAAAAATAAATATCTTCACATAAAAACTAGACAGAAGCATTCTCAGAAACTCCTTTGTGATGTGTGTGTTCAGTTCACACAGTTGAACCTTTCTTTTGAGAGAGCAGTTTTGAACCACTGCTTTTGTAGAATCCACTTGTGGATATTTGGAGCTCTTTGAGAAATTCATTGTAAATGGGATATCTTCACCTACAAACTAGAGAGAAGAATTCTCAGAAACTGCTTTGTGATGAGTGCATTCAACTCACAGATTTGAACCTTCCTTTTGAGAGAGCAGTTTTTAAACAGTCTTTTTTTAGTATCTGCAAGTGGATATTTGGAACGAATTGAGGTCTCAGATGGAAAAGGAAATATGTTCACATACTAGCTAGACAGAAGTATTCTCAGAAACTGCTTTGTGATGTGTGCTTTCAACTCACAGACTTTTAGCTTTATTTCGATAGAGCAGTGTTGAAACACACTTTTGTAGAATCTGCAAGTGCTCACTTGAATTGCCTTGTTGCCTATGGTGGAAAAGGAAATACCTTCATATAAAAACTAGAGAGAAGCGTTCTCAGAAACTTCTTTGTGACGTGTGTGTTGAATACACAGAGTTAAACATTTCTTTTTACAGAGAAGTTTTGAAACACTGCTTTTGTAGAATCTGCTTGTGGATATTTGGAGCTCTTTGACGTATTCGTTGTGAATGGAATATATTCACATACAAACTAGACAGAAGCATTCTCAGAAACTGCTTTGTGATGTGTACATTCAACTCACAGAGTTGAACCTTCCTTTTGAGAGAGCAATTTTGAAACAGTCTTCTTGTAGTATCTGCAAGTGGATATATGGAGCGATTTGAGGCCTATAATGTAAAAGGAAATGTCTTCACATAAAAACTAGACAGAAGCATTCTCAGAAACTGCTTTGTGATGTGTACATTCAACTCACAGAGTTGAACCTTCCTTTGGAGAGAGCAGTTTTGAAACAGTCTTTTTGTAGTATCTGCAAGTGGATATTTGGAGCGATTTGAGGCCTACGATGGAAAATGAAATATCTTCACATAAAAACTAGGCAGAAGCATTCTCAGAAAATGCATTGTGATGTGTGCATTCACCTCACAGAGTGGAAACGTTCTTTTGATAGAGCAGTTTGGAAACAGTCTTTTTGTAGGATCTGGAAATGTTGATTTGGAGCGTTTTGAAGCCTATGGTGGAAAAGGAAATATCTTCACATAAAAACTAGACAGAAGCATTCTCAGGAAATTATTTGAGATGCGCGCATTCAACTAACAGTGTTGAATCTGTGTTTTGAAAGAGCAGTATTGAAACACGGCTTTTGTAGATTATGCATGTGGATATTTGGAACTCTTTGAGGAATTGGTTGGAAAAGGGTATCTTCACATAAAAAGTAGACCCAAGCATTCTCAGAACGTTCTTTGTGATGTGTGCATTCAACTGCTAGACTTGAAACATTCTTTGATAGAGCAGTGATGAGACACACTTTTTGTAGAACCTGCAAGTGTTCACTTGGAGCGCTTTGTTGACTATGGTGGAAAAAGAAATATCTTCACATAAAAACTAGAGAGAAGCATTCTCAGAAACTCCTTTGTGATTTGTGTGTTCAATCCACAGAGCTGAACATTTCTTTTGATAGAGTAGTTTTGAAACACTGCTTTTGTAATATCTGCTTGTGGATATTTGGAGCTCTTTGTGGAATTCATTGTAAACGGGATATGGTCACTTACAAACAAGACAGAAGAATTCTCAGAAACCGCTTTGTGATGAGTGCATTCAAATCACAGTATTGAACCTTCCTTTTGAGAGAGCAGTTTTGAAACCATCTTTTTGTAGTATCTGCAAGTGGATATTTGGAGCGATCAGAGACCTCTGATGGAAAAGGAAATATCTTCACATACAAACTAGACAGAAGCATTCTCTGAAACTGCTTTGTGATGTGTGCATTCAGCTCACAGAGTTGATCCTTCATTTTCAGAGAGCAGTTTTGAATCAGTCTTTTTGTAGTGTCTGCAAGTGGATATTTGCAGCGATTTGACGCCTCTGATGGAAAAGGAAATATCTTCACATAAAAACTAGATAGAAGCATTCTCAGAAACTGCTTTGTGATGTGTGCATTCACCTCACAGAGTGGAACCATTCTTTTGATAGAGAAGTTTTGAAAAAGTCTTTTTGAAGGATCTGCAAGTGTTCATTTTGAGCGCTTTGTTGCCTATGGTGGAAAAAGAAATATCTTCACATAAAACTAGACAGAAGCATTCTCAGAAACTCCTTTGTGATGTGCATGTTCAATTGACAGAGTTCAACTCTGTGATTTGAATGGACACATCCCAAAGCAGTTTCTGAGAATGCTTCTGTCTAGTTTTTATGTAAAGATATTTCTTTTTCCACCATAGGCAACAAAGCGGTCAAAATGAACACTTGCATATTCTACAAAAAGTGTGTTACAACACTGCTCTATGAACAGAAAGTTTCAAGTCTGTGAGTTAAATGCACACATAAAAAAGCATTTCCGGAGAATGCTTCTGCCTAGTTTGTTTGTGAAGATATTGCCTTTTCCATATTAGGCCTCAAATCGCTCCAAATATCCACTTGCAGATAATACAAAAGGACTGTTTCAAAACTGCTCTTTCAAAAGGAATGTTCAGCTCTCCCTCTTCCTCTCCCTCTCCGTCTCCCTCTCCCTCTTCCTCTCCCTCTCCTTCTCCCTCTCCCTCCTCTCCCTCTCCCTCTCCCCATGGTCTCCCTCTCCCTCTCTTTCAATGGTCTCCCTCTGATGCCGAGCCTAAGCTGGACTGTACTGCTGCCATCTCGGCTCACTGCAACCTCCCTGCCTGATTCTCCTGCCTCAGCCTGCCGAGTGCCTGCGATTGCAGGCGCGCGCCGCCATGCCTGATTGGTTTTCATATTTTTTTGGTGGAGACGGGGTTTTGCTTTGTTGGCCGGGCTGGTCTCCAGCTCCTAACCGTGAGTGATCTGCCAGCCTCGGCCTCCCGAGGTGCTGGGATTGCAGACGGAGTCTCATTCACTCAGTGCTCAATGGTGCCCAGGCTGGAGTGCAGTGGCGTGATCTCGGCTCGCTAGAACCTCCACCTCCCAGCCACCTGCCTTGGCCTCCCAAAGTGCCGAGATTGCAGCCTCTGCCCGGCCGCCACCCCGTCTGGGAAGTGAGGAGCATCTCTGCCTGGCCGCCCATCGTCTGGGATGTGAGGAGCTCCTCTGCCTGGCTGCCCAGTCTGGAAAGTGAGGAGTGTCTCTGCCTGGCCACCATCCCATCTAGGAAGTGAGGAACGCCTCTTCCCAGCTGCCATCCCATCTAGGAAAAGAGGAGCATCTCTGCCCGGCTGCCCATCATCTGAGATGTGGGGAGTGCCTCTGCCCCACTGCCCTGTCTGGGATGTGAGGTGCACCTCTGCCTGGCTGTGACCCCGTCTGGGAGGTGAGGAGTGTCGCTGCCCGGCGGCCCCATCTGAGAAGTGAGGAGACTCTTCATCCGGCAGCCACCCTGTCTGAGAAGTGAGGAGCCTCTCTGCCCGGCAGCAACCCCATCTGGGAAGTGAGGAGCGTCTCTGCCCAGCAGCCACCCCATCCGGGAAAGATGTGGGGGTCAGCCCCCACCTGGCCTGCCGCCCCATCCGGGAGGGATGTGTGGGTCAGCCCCCACCCGGCCAGCCGCCCCGTCCAGGAGGGAGGTGGGGGGTCAGCCCCAACCTGGCCAGCCACCCTGTCCGGGATGGAGGTGGTGGGTCAGCACCCGCTCGGCCAGCTGCCCCATCCAGGAGGTGTGGGGTGCCTCTGCCCGGCCACCCCTACTGGGAAGTGAGGAGCCCCTCTGCCCGGCCACCACCCCATCTGGGAGGTGTACCCAACAGCTCATTTAGAATGGGCCATGATGACAATGGTGGTTTTTGGAATAGAAAAGGGGGAAAGGTTGGGAAAAGACTGAGAAATCGGATGGTTGCTGTGTCTGTGTAGAAAGAAGTAGACATGGGAGACTTTTCATTTTGTTCTGTAGTAAGAAAAATTCTTCTGCCTTGGGATCCTGTTGATCTATGACCTAACCCCCATCCCTGTGCTCTCTGAAACATGTGCTGTGTCCACTCAGGGCGGTGCAAGACATGCTTTGTTAAACAGATGCTTGAAGGTAGCATGCTCGTTAAGAGTCATCACCACTCCCTAATCTCAAGTACCCAGGGACACAAACACTGTGGAAGGCCGCAGGGTCCTCTGCCTAGGAAAACCAGAGACCTTTATTCACTTGTTTACCTGCTGACCTTCCCTCCACTATTGTCCTATGACCCTGCCAAATCCCCCTCTGCGAGAAACACCCAAGAATGTTCAATTAAAAAAAAAAAAGACAGACTGGAGGATACTCCACTGTGGGCTTTGCCATGAGCCAAGGAATGCAAGGAGTTTCTAGGAAATGAAAAAGGAAACAAATTCTCCCTGAGAGCCTCCAGAAGGGAATGCAGTTCTGCAGACACCTTGATTTTAGTCCAGTGAGACTTCTGACCTCCAAGACTGTAAGATAATAAAATCTGTGTTGTTTAAACCACAAAAAAAAAGGAATGTTCAACACTGTGAGTTGAATGCACACATCACAGAGCAGTTTCAGAGAATGCTTCTGCCTAGTTTCTATCTGAAGATATTCCATTTACAATGAATTCCTCAAAGAGCTCCAAATACACACAGGCAGGTCCTACAAAAGCAGTTTATCAAAACTGCTCTAAGAAAGGAAAGGTTCAACTCTGTGAATTGAACTCACACATCACAAAGGAGTTTCTGAGAATGCTTCTGTCTAGTTTTTATGTGAATATATTTCTCTTTCCACCACTACAAAAAGATTGTCTCGAAACTGCTCTCTCAAAAAGAAGGTTCAACTCTGGGAGTTGAATGCACACATCACAAGGCAGTTTCTCAGAATGCTTCTGTCTAGTTTGTATGTGAAGATATCCCGTTTACAAAGAATTCCTCCAAGAGCTCCAAATATCCACAAGCAGAATTTACAAAAGCAGTGTTTCAAAACAGCTCTATCAAAAGAGAGATTCAACTCTGTGAATTGAACACACACATATCACAAAGAAGTTTCTGAGGATGCTTCTGTCTAGTTTTTATGTGAAGATATTTCTTTTTCCAGAATAGTCAACAAAGCGCTCCAAATGAACACTTGCAGATTCCACAAAAAGACTGTTTCAAAACTGCTCTATCAAAAGAAAGGTTCAAGACTGTGAGTTGAATGCACACATCACAAAGTAGTTTCTGAGAATGCTTCTGTCTAGTTTGTATGTGAAGATATTTCCTTTTCCATCAGAGGCCTGAAATCACTCTAAATATCCACTTGCCGATATTACAAAAAGACTGTTTCAAAACTGCTCTCTCAAAAGGAAGGTTCAACTCTCTGAGTTGAATGCAAACATCACAAAGAACTTTCTGAGAATGCTTGGGTCTGCTTTTTACAGGAAGATACCCATTTCCAACGAATTCCTCAAAGAATTCCAAATATCCACAAGCAGATTCTAAAAAACTATCGTTTCAGTAATGTGCTATCAAAAGACAGATCAAATTGTTAGTTGACTGCACACATCTCAATGAAGTTCCTGAGAATGCTTTTGTCCAGTTTTTAGGTGAAGATATTTCCTTTTCCACCATAGGCTTCAAAGCGCTCCAAATGAACACTACAGATCCAACAAAAAGACTGTTTCAAAAATGCTCTATGAAAAAAACGGTTCCACTCGGTGAGGTGAATGCACACATCAGAAAGCAGTTTCTGAGAATGCTTCTGTCTAGTTTTTATGTGAAGATATTTCCTTTTCCATCATAGGCCCCAAATCGCTCCAAATATCCACATGCCGATACTACAAAAAGACTGTTTCAAAACTGCTCTATCAAAAGAAAGGTTCAACTCTGTGAATGGAACACACACCACAAAGGAGTTTCTGAGAATGCTTCTGTCTAGTTGTTATTTGAAGATACTTCTTTTTCTAGAATAGTCAACAAAGCGCTCCAAATGAACACTTGCAGATTCCACAAAAAGACTGTTTCAAAACTGCTCTATCAAAAGAAAGGGCAAGAGTGTGAGTTGAATGCACACATCACAAAGCAGTTTCTGAGAATGCGTCTGTCTAGTTTGTATGTGAAGATATTTCTTTTTCCATTTTAGGACTCAAATCACTCCATTTATCCACTTGCAGATACTACAAAAAGACTGTTTGAAAACTGCCCTCTCAAAAGGAAGGTTCAACTCTGTGAGTTGAATGCACACATCACAAAGGAGTTTCTGACAATGCTTCTGTCTAGTTTGTATGTGAAGATATCCCGTTTACAATGAAATCCTCAAAGAGCTCCAAATAACCACAAGCAGATTCTACAAAAGCAGTGTTTCAAAACTGCTCTATCAAAAGAAAGGTTCAAGTCTGTGAGTTGAATGCACACATCACCAAGCAGTTGAATGCTCCTGTCTGGTTTGTATGTGAAGACATACCATTTACAAAGAATACCCCAAGAGCTTCAAATATCCAGAAGCAGATCCTACAAATCAGTGGTTCAAAAATGCTCTATCAAAAGAAAGGTTCAGCTCTGCGAATGGAACACACACATCACAAAGGTGTCTCTGAGAATGCTTCTGTCTAGTTTTTATGTGAAGATATTTCTTTTTCCACCATAGGCAACAAACTGCTCCAAATGAACACCTGCGGATCCTACAGAAAGCGTGTTTCAACACTGCTCTATGAAAAGAAAGGTTCAAGTCTGTGAGTTGAAGGCATACATGACAAAGAACTTCCTGAGAATTCTTGGGTCTCTTTTTATGTGAAGATACCCGTTTCCAACGCATTCCTCAAAGAGTTCCAAATATCCCCAAGCAGATTCTACAAAAGGAGTGTTTCAATACTGCTCTATCAAAAGAGAGATTCAACTGTTATTTGAATGCACACATCTTAATGAAGTTCCTGAGAGTGCTTTGGTCTAGGTTTCACGTGAATATATTTACTTTTCCACCTTAGGCTTCAAAGAGCACCAAATGAACACATGCAGATCCTACAAAAGGACTGTTTCAAAACTGCTCTAACAAAAAAAGGTTCCACTCTGTGAGGTGAGTGCACACGTCAGAAAGCTGTTTCTGGGAATGCTTCTGTCTAGTTTTTATGTGAAGATATTTCCTTTTGCATCATAGGCCTCAAATCGCTCCAAATATCCACTTGCAGATACTACAAAAAGACTGTTTCAAAACTGCTCTCTCTGAAAAGGAAGGTTCAACTCTGTGAGTTGAATGCACACATGACAAAGCAGTTTCTGAGAATTCTTCTGTCTAGTTTTTATGTGTAGATTTTTCTTTTTCCACCATAGGCAACACAGCGCTCCAAATGAACACTTGCAGATTCTTCAAAAGCAGTGTTTCAAAACTGTTCTATCAAAAGAAAATTTCAACTCTGTGAATTGGACACACACTTCACAAAGTGGTTTTTGAGAATGCTTCTGTCTACTTTTTACGTGAAGATATTTCTTTTTCCACCATAGGCAACTCAGCGCTCAAAATGAACACTTGCAGATTCTACAAAAAGCATGTTCCAACACTGCTCTATGAAAACAAAGGTTGAAGTCTGTGAGGTGAATGCACACATCACAAAGAACTTTGTGAGAATGCTTGGGTCTTCTTTGTATGTGAGGATACCCGTTTCAAATGACTTCCTCAAAGAGTTCCAAATATCCACAAGCAGATTCTACAAAAGGAGCTTTTCAATACTGCTCTATCAAAAGACAGATTCAACTCTGTTAGTAGAATGGACACATCTCAATGAAGTTCCTGAGATTGCTTCTGTCTGGTTTGTATGTGAAGACATTTCCTTATCCACCATAGGCTTCAAAGCGCTCCAAATGAACACTTGCAGGTCCTACAGAAAGACTGTTTCAAAACTGCTCTACCAAAAGAAAGCTTCCACTCTGTCAGGTGAATGCACACATCACAAAGCAGTTTCTGAGTATGCTTCTGTCTAGTTTGTATGTGAAGGTATTTCCTTTATCCTTCTTAGGCCTCAAATCATTACAAATATCCACTTGTAGATACCACAGAACGATTGTTTCAAAACCTCTCTCAAAAGGAAGGTTCAACTCTGTGAGTTGAATGCAAACATCACAAAGCAGTTTCTGAGAATTCTTCTGTCTAGTTTTTATGTGAAGACATATCCTTTTCCTTCACAGGCCTCAAATCGCTCCAAATATCCCCTGGCAGATACTCCAAAAAGACTGTTTCAAAACTGCTCTCTCAAAAGGAAGGTTCAACTCCTTGAGTGGAATGCACATATCACAAAGCAGTTTCTGAGAATGCTTCTGTCTAGTTTTTATGTGAAGATATTTCGTTTTCCATCATAGGCCTCAAATCGCTTCAAATATCCACTTGCAGATACTACAAAAGACTGTTTCAAAACTGCTCTCGCAAAAGGAAGGTTCAAGTCTGTGAGTTGAATGCACACATCACAAAGCAGTTTCTGAGAATGCTTCTGTCTAGTTTGCATGTGAAGATACCCCGTTTACAACGATTTTCTCAAATAGCTCCAAATATGCACAAGCCGATTCTGCAAAAGAAGTGTTTCAAAACTGCTCTATCAAAAGAAAGGTTCAACTCTGTGAATTGAACACACACATCACAAAGGAGTTTCTGAGAATACTTCCATCTAGTTTTTATGTGAAGATATTTCTTTTTCCATCATAGGCGACAAAGCGCTCCAAATGAACACTTGCAGATTCTACAAAAAGTGTGTTTCAACACTGCTCTATCAGAAGAAAGGCTCAAGTCTGTGAGTTGAATGCACACATCACAAAGAACAGTCAGAGGATGCTTGGGTCTAATTTTTATGTGAAGATACCTGTTTCCAACAAATACCTTAAAGAGTCCGTAATATCCACAAGCGGATTCTACAAAAGGAGTTTTTCAATACTGCTCTATCAAAAGACAGATTCAACTCTGTTAGTTGAATGCACACATCACAAAGCAGTTCCTGAGAATGTTTCTGTCTAGTTTTTATGTGAAGATATTTCCTTTTCCACCATAGGCTTCAAAGAGCGCCAAATGAACACTTGCAGATCCTATAAAAAGATGGTTTCAAAGCGGCTCTATCAAAAGAGTGATAACACTCTTTGAGGTGAATGCACACATCACAAAGCAGTTTCTGAGAATGCTTCTGTCTAGTTTGTATGTGAATATATTTCCATTTCCATCTTAGGCCTCAAATCGCTCCTAATATTGACTTGCAGATACTACAAAAAGAATGTTTCAAAACTGCTCTCTCAAAAGGAATGTTCAACTCTGTGAGTTGAATGCACACATCACAGAGCAGTTTCTGAGAATGCTTCTGACTAGTTTGTATGTGAAGATATCCCATTTGCAACGAATTCCTCAAAGAGCTCCATATATCCACAAACAAATTCTACAAAGGCAGTGTATCAAAAGTGCTCTATCAAAAGAACTTTTTATCTCTGTGAATTGAAGACACACATCACAAAGGAGTTTCTGAGAATGCTTCTGTCTAGTTTTTATGTGAAGATATTCCTTTTGCCACCATAGGCAACAAAGCACTCCAAATGAACACTTGTGGATTCTACAAAATGTGTGTTTCAACACTACTCTATCAAAAGAAATGTTCAACCCTCTGAGTTGAATGCAAACATCTCAAAGAAGTTTGATAGAATGCTTCTGTCTAGGTTTTATGTGACGATATTTCCTTTTCCACCGTAGCACTCAAAGTGCTCCATATTTCCACTTGCAGATTCTACCAAAAGAGTGTTTCAAAACTGCTCTGTCAAAACTAATGTTAAATTCTTTGAGTTGTAAGCACACATCACAAAGTAGTTTCTGAGAATGCTTCTGTCTAGTTTTTATGTGAACATATTTCCGTTTCCAATGAAGGCTTCAAAGCTTTGCAAATATCCACTTGCAGATTCTACAAAAAATGTGTTTCAACACGACTCTATCAAAGTTATGGTTCAACTCTGTGAGTTGAATGCACACATTGCAAAGTTCTTTCTGAGACTGCTTCTGTCTAGTTTTTATATGAAGATATCTCCATTTCCAATGAAGGCCTCAAAGCAGTCCAAATATACCCTTGCAGATTCTACAAGAAGAGTGTTTCAAAACTGTTCTATCAAAAGAAAGGTTAAAAACTGTGAGTTGAATGCACACATCACAAACTATTTTCTGCGAATGCTTCTTTCTAGTTTTCACATAAAGAAATTTCCTTTTCTTCCAGAGGCCTGAAAGGGCTCCAAATATCCACCTACAGATTCTACAAAAAGAGTGTTTCAAATCTGCTCTGCAAAAAGGATATTTCAACACTGTGAGTTGAATGCACACTTCACAAAGTAGTTTCTGAGGATCCTTCTGACTAGCATTTATGTGAAGATATTCCCGTTTCCAACGAAGGCTTCAATGCACACCAAATATCCACTTGCATACTCTACAAAAAGAGTGTTTCAAAACTGCTCTATCAAAAGAAACGTTCAATTTTGAGAGTTTAATGCACACATCACAAAGAAGTTTCTGAGAATCCTTCTGCTGGTTTTTATGTGGAGATATTCCCATTTCCACGGAAGGCTTCAAACCACTCCAAATATCCACTTGCAGATTCTACAAAAATACTCTTTCAAAACTGTCCAATCAAAAGGAAGGTTCAATTCTGTGAGTTTCTTACACACATCACAAGGAAGTTACTGAGAATGCTTCTGTCTAGTTTTTATGTGAATATATTTCCTTTTCCAATGAAGGCTTCAAAGCACTCCATATATCCACTTGCAGATATTACAAAAAGAGTGTTTCAAAACTACTGTATCAAAAGGAAGGTTCAATTCCATGAGTTGAATGCACATATCACAAAGAAGTTTTGGAGAATGCTTCTGTCTAGTTTTTATGTGAAGATATTACCGTTTCCAATGAAGGCCTCGAAGCGGTCCAGATATCCACTTGTAGATACTACAAAAGGAATGTTTCAAAACTGCTGTATCAAAAAAAAGTTCAACTCTCTGAGTTGAATGCAAACATCTCGAAGAAGTTTGGTAGAATGCTTCTGTCTAGTTTTTATGTGAGAATATTTCCTTTTCTACCATAGCACTCAAAGTACTCCAAATGTCCACTTGCAGATTCCACAAAAAAGTGTCTCAAAAGTGCTCCCTGAAAAGATAGGATAAAATCGATGAGATGAATGCACACTTCACAAAGTAGTTTTTGAGAATTCTTGTGTCTTGTTTTTATGTGAAGGTATTCCCGTATCAAACGAAGGCTTCAAAGCATTCCAATTATCCACTTGCAGATTCTACAAAAAGAGTGTTTCAAAACTGCTCTATCAGAAGAAATGTTAAATTCTGTGAGTTGTAAGCACACATCACAAAGTAGTTTCTGAGAATGCTTCTGTCTAGTTTTTATGTGAACATATTCCCGTTTCCAACAAAGGCCTCAAAGCGGTCCAAATAACCACTTGCAGATTCTACAAAAACTTTGTTTCAAAACTGCTCTATGAAAATTAAGGTTCAACTCTGTGAGTTGAATGCACACATCACAAAGATCTTTAAGAGACTGCTTCTGTCCAGTTTTTATGTGAAGATATTCCCGTTTCCAAAGAAGGCCTGAAAGCAGTCCAAATATACACTTGCATATTCTACAAAAAGAGTTTTTCAAAACTGTTCTATGAAAAGAGAAGTTAAAATCTGTGAGTTGAATGCACACATCACTAACTAATTTCTGAGAATGCTTCTTTCTAGTTTTTATATGAAGAAATTTCCTTTTCTACTAGAGGCCTGAAAGGGCTCCAAATATCCACCTGCAGATTCTACAAAAAGAGTGTTAAAAATCTGCTCTACAAAAAGGAGGGTTCAACACTGTGAGTTGAATGCACACATCACAAAGTTGTTTCTGAGAATCCTTCTGTCTAGTATTTATGTGAAGATATTCCTGTTTCCAACGAAGGCTTCAAAGCACTCCAAATATCCACTTGCGTATTCTACAAAAAGAGTGTTTCAAAACTGCTCTATCAAAAGGAAGGTTCAATTCTGTGAGTTGAATGCACACATCACAAAGCAGTTTCTGAGGATCCTTCTGTCTAGTTTTTATGTGGAGATATTCCCATTTACAAGGAAGGCTTCAAACCACACCAAATATCCACTTGCAGATTCTACAAAAAGACTCTTTCAAAACTGCTCTATCAAAAGGAAGGTTCAACTCTGTGAGTTGATTACACACATCACAAGGAAGTTTCTGAGAAAGCTTCTGTCTAGTTTTTATGTGAATATATTCCCTTTTCCAATGAAGGCTTCAAAGCACTCCAAATATCCACTTGCAGATACTACAAAAAGAGTGTTTCAAAACTGCTCTATTAAAAGGAAGGTTCAAATTTGTGAGTTGGATGCCCATATCACAAAGAAGTTTCTGAGAATCCTTCTGTCTAGTTTTTATCTGAAGATATTACCGTTTCCAACGAAGGCCTCAAAGCGTTCCTAATATTCACTTGCAGATTCTACAAAAAGAGTGTTTCAAAACTGCTCTATCAAAAGAAATGTTCAACCCTCTGAGTTGAATGCAAACATCTCAAAGATGTTTGATAGAATGCTTCCGTCTACATTTTATATGACGATATTTCCTTTTCCACCATAGCAGTCAAAGTCCTCCAAAAGTCCACTTGCAGATTATTCAAAAAGAGTGTTTCAAATCTGCTCTCTGAAAAGAGACAATAAACTCTCTTAGTGGAATGCACACATCGCAAAATAGTTTTGAAGAATTCTTCTGTCTTGTTTTTATGTGAAGGTATTCCGGTTTCCTACGAAGGCTTCAAAGCAGAACAATTATCGTCTTGTAGATTCTACAAAAAGAGTGTTTCAAAACTTCTCTGTCAAAACAAAAGTTAAATTCTGTGAGTTATAAGCACACATCACAAAGTTGTTTCTGAGAATCCTTCTGTCTAGAATTTATATGAAGATATTCCCCTTTCCAACGAAGTCTTCAAAGCACTCCAAATATCCAGTTGCATATTCTACAGCAAGAGTGTTTCAAAACTGCTGTATCAAAACAAATGTTAAATTCTGTGAGTTGTAAGCACACATCACAAAGTAGTTTCTGAGAATGCTTCTGTCTAGTTTTTATGTGAACATAATCTCATTTCCAACGAAGGCCTCAAAGCCTTCCAAATATCCACTTGCAGATTCTACAAAAAATGTGTTTCAAATCTGCTCTATCAAAATTAAGGTTCAACTCTGTGAGTTGAATGCAGACATCACTAGGATCTTTCTGTGACTCCTTCTGTCTAGTTTTTATGTGAAGATATTCCCTTTTCCTACATAGACCTCAAAGCAGTACAAATATACCCTTTCAGATTCTACAAAAAGAGTGTTTCAAAAGTGTTCTATCCAAAGAAAGGTTAAAATCTGTGAGTTGAATGCACACATCACAAAATACTTTCTGAGAATGCTTCTTTCTAATTTTTAAGTAAATAAATTGCCTTTTCTACCAGAGGCCTGAAAGGGCTCCAAATATCCACCTGCAGATTCTACAAAAAGAGTGTTACAAATCTGCTCTACAAAAGGAGGGTTCAACACTGTGAGTTGAGTGCAGAGATCACAAAGTAGTCTCTGAGAATCCTTCTGTCTAGTATTTATGTGAAGATATTCCCGTTTCCAGAGAAGGCTTCAAAGCACTCCAATTATCCACTTGCGTATTCTACAGAAAGAGTGTTTCAAAACTGCACTATCAAAAGGAAGATTGAATTCTGTGAGTTGAATGCACACAAGACAAAGAAGTTTCTGAGAATGCTTCTGTCTAGTTTTTATGTGGAGATATTCCCGTTTCCACGGAAGGCTTCAAACCACTCCAAATACCCACTTGTAGATTCTACGAAAAGACTGTTTCAAAACTGCTCAATCAAAAGGAGCTTTCAACTCTGTGAGTTGAATGCGCACATCACAGGGAAGTTTCTGAGAATGCTTCTGTCTGGTTTTTATGTGAATATATTCCCTTTTCCAACAAAGGCTTCAAAGCACTCCAAATATCCACTTGCAGATGCTGCAAAAAGAGTGTTTCAAAACTACTGTATCAAAAGGAAGGTTCAACTCCGTGAGTTGAATGCACAAATCACAAAGAAGTTTCTGAGAATGCTTCTGTCTAGTTTTTATGTGAAGATATTACCATTTCCAACGAAGGCCTTAAAGCGTTCCAAATATCCACTTGCAGATTCTACAAAAAGAGTGTTTCAAAACTGCTCTATCAAAAGAAATGTTTAGCTCTCTGAGTTGTATGCAAACATCTCAAAGAAGTTTGTTAGAATACTTCGTCTGGTTTTTATGTGACGATATTTCCTTTTCCACCATAGCTCTCAAAGTCCTCCAAAAGTCCACTTGCAGATTGTACAAACAGAGTGCTTCAAAACTGTTCTCTGAAAAGATAGGATAAACTCTGTGAGTTGAATGCACACATCACAAAGTAGTTTTTGAGAATTCTTCTGTCTTGTTTTTATGCGAAGATATTCCCGTTTCCAACAAAGGCCTCAAAGTAGTCCAAATATACCCTTGCGGATTTTTAAAAAAGAGTGTTTCAAAAGTGTTCTATCAAAAGATAGGTTAAAATCTGTCAGCTGACTGCACACATCACAAACTAATTTCTGAGAATGCTTCTTTCTAGTTTTTATATAAAGAAATTGCCTTTTCTTCTGGAGGCCTGAAATGGTTTCAAATATCCACCTGCAGATTCTACAAAAAGAGTGTTTCAAATCTGCTATACAAAAAGGAGGGTTCAACACTGTGAGTTGAATGCACACATCACAAAGTTGTTTCTGAGAATCCTTCTGTCTAGTATTTATGTGAAGATATTCCCATTTCCAACGAAGGCTTCAAAGCACTCCAAATATCCACTTGCATATTCTACAAAAAGAGTGTTTCAAATCTGCTCTATGAAAAGGAAGGTTCTATTCTGTGAGTTGAATGCACACATCACAAAGAAGTTTCTGAGAATCCTTCTGTCTAGTTTTTATGTGGAGATATTCCCGTTTCCAAGGAAGTCTTCAAGGCACTCCAAATATACGCTTGCAGATTCTACGAAAAGACTCTTTCAAAACTCCTCTTTCAAAAGGAATCTTCAGCTCTGTGAGTTGATTGCACACATCACAAGGAAGTTTCTGAGAATGCTTCTGTCTAGTTTTTATGTGAATATATTCCCTTTTCCAATGGAGGCTTCAAAGCACTCCAAATATCCACTTGCACATACTACAAAAAGAGTGTTTCAAAACTACTGTATCAAAAGGAAGTTTCAAATCCGTGAGCACAATGCACATATCACAAATAAGTTTCTGAGAATGCCTCTGTTTAGTTTTTCTGTGAAGATATTACCGTTTCCAACGAAGGCCTCAAAGTGGTCCAAATATCCACTTGCAGATTCTACAAAAAGAGTGTTTAAAAACTGCTCTATCAAAAGATATGTTCACCTCTCTGAGTTGAATGCAAACATCACAAAGAAGTTTGTTAGAATGCTTCCTTCTAGTTTTTAATGTGATATTCCTTTTTCTACCATAGCACTCAAAGTGCTCCAAAAGTCCACTTGCAGAATCTACAAAAGGACTGTTTCAAATCTGTTCTCTGAAAAGATACGATAAACTTTGTGAGTTGAATGCACACATCACAAAATAGTTTTGGAGAATTCTTCTGTCTTGTTTTTATGTGAAGATATTCCCGTTTCCAATGAAGGCTTCAAAGCAGTCCAATTATCCTCTTGCAGATTCTGCAAAAAGACGGTTTCAAAACTACTCTATCAAAACAAGTGTTAAATTCTGTGAGTTATAAGCACACATCGCAAAGTAGTTTCTGAGAATCCTTCTTTCTAGTATTTATGTGAAGATATTCCCATTTCCAACGAAGGTTTCAAAGCACTCCAAATATCCACTTGCATATTCTACAAAAAGAGTGTTTCAAAACTGCTCTATCAAAAGGAAGGTTCAATTCTGTGAGTTGAATGCACACATCACAAAATGTTTCTGAGAATCCTTCTGTCTAGTTTTTATGTGGAGTTATTCCCGTTTCCAATGAAGGCTTCAAACCACTCCAAATATCCACTTGCAGATTCCACAAAAAGACTCTTTCAAAAGTGCTCTATCAAAAGGAAGGTTCAACTATGCGAGTTGATTACACACATCACAAGGAAGTTTCTGAGAATGTTTCTGTCTAGTTTTTACCTGAATATATTCCCTTTTCCAAGGAAGACTTCAAAGCACTCCAAATATTCACTTGCAGATTCTACAAAAAGAATGTTTCAAAACTCTCTATCAAAACAAATGTTAAATTCTGTGAGTTGTAAGCATACATCACAAAGTAGTTTCAGAGAATCCTTCTGTCTAGTTTTTTTGTGAACCTACTACCGTTTCCAATGAAGGCCTCAAAGTGGTCCAAATATCCACTTGCAGATTCTACATAAAATGTGTTTCAAATGTGCTCTATCAAAATTAAGTTTCAGCTCTGTGAGTTGAATGCACACATCGCAAAGATCTTACTGAGACTGCTTCTGTCGAGTTTTTAAGTGAAGATATTCCCGTTACCAATGAAGGCCTCAAAGTAGTCCAAATATACTCTTGCTGATTCTACAAAAACAGTGTTTCAAAACTGTTCTATCAAAAGAAAGCTTAAAATGTGTGAGTTGAATGCACATATCACAAAGAAGTTTCTGAGAATGCATCTGTCTTGTTTTTATGTGAAAATATTCCCGTTTCCAATGAAGACTACAAAGTACTCCAGTTATCCACTTGCGTATTCTACAAAAATAGTGTTTGAAAACTGCTCTATCAAAAAGAAAGTTCAAATCTGTGAGTTGAATGCACAAATCACAAAGAAGTTTCTGAGAAAGCTTCTGTCTAGTTTTTATGTGAATATATTTCCGTTTCCAATGAAGGCTTCAAAGCACTCCAAATATCATCTTGCAGATTCTATAAAAAGAGTGTTTCAAAACTGCTCTGTCAAAAGGAAGGTTCAACTCTGTGAGTTCAACGCACACGTCACAAAAGAGTTTCTGAGAATGCTTCTGTCTAGTTTTTATGTGAATATATTCCCGTTTCCAACAAAGGCTTCAAAGCACTCCAAATATACACTTGCACATACTACAAAAAGAGTGTTTCAAAACTGCTCTACGAAAGGGAAGGTTCACCTTCCCTTTGCGAGTTGAATGCACATATCACAAAGCAATTTTTGAGAATGCTTCTGTCTAGTTTTTATACGAAGATATTCCCCTTTGCAATGAAAGCATCAATGCACTCCAATTATCCATGTGCCGATTCTACAAACAGATTGTTTCAAAACTGCTCTATCAAAAAAAATTTTAAATTCTGTGAGTTGCACATACACCTCACAAAGTAGTTTCTTAGAATGTTTCTTTCTCGTTTTTATATGAAGATATTTCCTGTTCCACCGTAGGCCTCAAAGGGAGCCAAATATCCACTTGCAGATTCCACAAAAAGAGTGTTTCAAAACTGCTCTATCAAAAGTCTTTTCAACACTGTGAGTAGAATGCAAACATCACAAAGGAGTTACTGAGAATGATCTGTCTAGTTTTTTTTAAAGATATTCCTGTTTCCAAAGAAGTCTTCAAAGCACTCCAAATATCCACTTGCGTATTCTACAAAAAGAGTGTTTCAAATCTTCTCTATCAAAAGGAAGGTTCAACTCTGTGAGTTGAATGCACACATCACAAAGGACTTCCTCAGAATGCTTCTTTCTAATTTTTATGTGAAGATATTCCCGTTTCCAACGATGGCCTCAAAGAAGTCCAAATATCAACTTGCAGATTCTAAAAAAAGAGTGTTTCAAAAATGCTCTTTGAAAAGAAATGTTCAACTCTGTGGATTGAATGCAAACATCACAAAGAAGTTTTGGAGAATGCTTCTGTCCAGTTTTTATGTGAAGGTATTTCCTTTTCCACCATAGCCCTCAAAGTGCTCCAAATGTACACTTGCACATTCTACAAAAAGAGTGTTTCGAAACAGCTCTATCAAAAGAATGGTTAAATTCTATGAGTTGAATGCACTCATCAGAAACTAGTTTCTGAGCATGCTTCTTCCTAGTATTTACAGAAAGAAATTGCCTTTTCTACTGGAGGCTTCAAAGCATTCCAAATATCCACTTGCAGATTCTACAAAAAGAGAGTTGCAAATCTGCTCTACCAAAAGGAGGTTTCAACTCTGTGAGTTGAAAGCACACATCACAAACTAGTTTCTGGGAATGCTTCTGTCTAGTTTTTATGTGAAGACATTCCTGTTACCAGTGAAGGCTTCAAAGCATTCCAAATATCCACTTGCAGATTCTACAGAAAGAGTGTTTCAAAACTGCTCTATCAAAAGGGAGGTTCAACTCTGTGAGATGAATGCACACATCAGAAAGGAGTTCCTGAGAATGTATCTGTCTAGTTTTTATGTGGAGATATTCCCGTTTCCAACGAAGACTATAGTGTACTCCAATTATCCACTTGCAGATTCTACAAGAAGAGTGTTTCAAATATCTCTGTCAAAAGGAATGTTCAACTCTGTGAGTTGAATGAACACATCACAAGGAAGTTTTTGAGAATGCTTCTGTTTAGTTTTTATTTCAATATATTCCCGTTCCCTACAAAGGCTTCAAGCACTCCAAATATCCACTTGCAGATACTACAGAAAGAGTGTTTAAAAACTGCGCTATGAAAAGGAAGGTTCAACTCTCTGAGTTGAATACACATATCACAAAGAAGTTTCTGAGAATGCTTCTGTCTGGTTTTTATGTGAAGATATTCCAGTTTCCAACGAAGGCCTCAAAGCAGTCCAAATATACACTTGCAGATTGTACAAAAACAGTGTTTCAAAACTGCTCTATCAAAAGAAAGGTTAAAATCTGTGAGTTGAAGGCACACATCACAAACTAGTTTATGAGAATACTTCTTTCTAGTTTTTATCTAAAGAAATTGCCTTTTCTACCAGAGGCCTCAAACAGCTCCAAATATCCACTTGCAGATTCTACAAAAAGTGTGTTTCAAATCTGTTCTACATAAAGGAGGATTCAACTTTGTGAGTTGAATGCACACATCACAAGGAAGTTTCTGAGAATACTTCTGTCTAGTTTTATGTGAATATATTCCTGTTCCTTATGAAGGCTTCAAAGCACTCCAAGTATCCACCTGCAGATTCTACAAAAAAAGTGTTTCAAAACTGCTCTATCAAAAGGAAGGTTCACCTCTGTGGGTTGAATGCACACATCACAAAGTAGTTTCTGATAATCCTTCTGTCTGGATTTTATGTTAAGATACTCCTGTTTCCAACGAAGGCTTCAAAGCTCTCCAAATATCTATTTGCATATCCTACAGAAAGAGTGTTTCAAAACTGCTATATTAAAAGGAAGGTTCAAATCTGTGAGTTGAATGCACACATCACAAAGAAGTTTCTGAGAATGTTTCTGTATAGTTTTTATGTGAAGATATTCCCGTTTCCAAAGAAGGCCTCAAAGCAGTCCAAATATCCACTTGCAGATTCTACAAAAAGAATGTTTCAAAATTGCTTTATCAAAAGAAAGGTTCAAATCTGAGAGTTGAATGAAAACATCACAAAGAAGATTCTGAGAATGCTTCTGTCTAGTTTTTATGTGAAGATATTTCTTTTTTCACCATAGCCCTCAAAGTGCTCTAGATGCCCACTTGCAGATTCTTCAAAAAGTGTATGTCAAAACTGCTTTATCAAAAGAGAGGTTTAACTCTGTGATTGGAATGCACACACCCCAAAGAACTTTCTCAGAATTCTTCTGTCTAATTTTTATGTGAAGATATTACCTTTTCGACCATAGCCCTCAAAGTGCTCCAAATGTCCACTTGCAGATTCTACAAAAAGAGTGTTTCAAAACTGCTCTATCAAAAGAAAGGTTAAAATCTATGAGTTGAATGCACACATCACAAACCAGTTTCTGAGAATGCTCCTTTCTAGCTTTTATATAAAGAAATTTCCTTTTCTACCATAGGCCTCAAAGGGATCCAAATATTCACTTGCAGATTCTTCAAAAAGAGTGTTTCATATCTGCTCTACCAAAAGGAGTGTTCAAATCTGTTAGTTGAATGCACACATCACAAAGTAGTTTCTGAGAAGACTTCTGTCTAGTTTTTATGGGAAGATATAAACTTTTCCAATGAAGGCTTCAAAGCACTCCAAATATCCAACTGCATATTCTACAAAAGAGTGTTTCAAAACTGCTCTATCAAAAGAAAGGTTTAACTCTGTGAGTTGAATCAACACATCACAAAGAAGTTTATGAGAATGCTTCTGTTCTGTTTTTATGTGAAGATATGCCCGTTTGCAATGAAGGCCACAAAGCAGTCCAAATATCCACTTGCAGATTCTACAAAAAGAGTGTTTCAAAAATGCTGTAACAAAAGGAAGGTGAAACTCTGTGAGTTGAATGCACACATCACAAAGAAGTTTCTGAGAATGCTTCTGTCTAGTTTTTATGTGAAGACATTTCCTTTTCCACCATAGCCCTCAAAGTGCTCCAAATGTCCACTTGCAGATTCTACTAAAAGCGGGTTTCAAAATTGCTCTATCAAAAGGAAGGTTCAAACCTGTGAGTTGAATGCACACATCACAAAGAAGTTTCTGAGAATCCAGCTGTCTAGTTTTTATGTGAAGATATACCCGTTTCCAATGAAGGCTTCAAATTACTCCAATTATCCACTTGCAGATTCTACGAAAGAGTGTTTCAAAATTACTCTATCAAAAGGAAGTTTCAACACTGTCAGTTGAATGCACACATCACAAGGAAGTTTCTGAGAATGCTTCTGTCTAGTTTTAATGTGAAGATACTCCCGTTTCCAACCAAGGCCTCAGAGCAGTTCAAACATCCACTTGCAGATTCTACAAAAAGAGTGTTTCAAAACTGCTCTATTAAAAGAAATGTCCAAATCTCTGAGTTGTATGCAAACATCACAAAGATGTATGTGAGAATGCTTCTGCCTAGTTTTTATGTGAAGATATTTCCTTTTACACCATAGACCTCAAAGTGCTCCAATTGTCCAATTGCTGATTCTGCAAAAAGAGTGTTTCAAATCTGCTCTATCAAAAGAAATGTTCAACTCTTTGAGTTGAATGCACACATCAAAAGGAATTTTCTGAGAGCACTTCTGTCTAGTTTTTACGTGAAGATATTCCCGTTTCCAACAAAGGCTTCAAAGCACTAAAATTAACCACTTGCAGATTATACAAAAAGAAGTTTTCAAAACTGCTCTATCAAAACAAAGGTCAAACTCTGTGAGTTGTAAGCACATATCACAAAGTAGTTTCTGAGAGTGCTTCTGTCTAGTTTTTATATGAAGATATTTCATTTTCTACCTTATGTCTCAAAGTGCTAAAATATGCTACTGCAGATACTACAAAAAGCCTGTTTCAAAACTGCTCTATCAAAAGGAAGGTTCAAGTCTGTTAGTTCAATGCACACATCACAAAGTATTTTCTGAGAATGCCTCTGTCTAGTTATTATGTGAAGATATTTCAGTTTCCAACGAAGTCCTCAAAGCAGTCCAAACATCCAATTGTAGATTCTACAAAAAGAGTGTTTCAAAACTGCTCTACCAAAAGAAAGTGTAAAATTTGTGAGTTGAATGCCCACATCAAAAACTACTTTCTGAGAATGCTTCTTTCTAGTTTTTTTTCAGATTTTATATATATATATATTTCTTTTATTATTATACTTTAAGTTTTAGGGTACATGTGCACATTGTTCAGGTTAGTTACATATGTATACATGTGCCATGCTGGTGCGCTGCACCCACTAACTTGTCATCTAGTATTAGGTATATCTCCCAGTGCTATCCCTCCCCTCTCCCCCCACCCCACAACAGTCCCCAGAGTGTGATGTTCCCCTTCCGGTGTCCATGTGATCTCATTGTTCAATTCCCACCTATGAGTGAGAATATGCAGTGTTTGGTTTTTTGTTCTTGCGATAGTTTACTGAGAATGATGATTTCCAATTTCATCCATGTCCCTACAAAGGACATGAACTCAACATTTTTTATGGCTGCATAGTATACCATGGTGTATATGTGCCACATTTTCTTAATCCAGTCTATCATTGTTGGACATTTGGGTTGGTTCCAAGTCTTTGCTATTGTGAATAGTGCCACAATAAACATACGTGTGCATGTGTCTTTATAGCAGGATGATTTATAGTCCTTTGGGTATATACCCAGTAATGGGATGGCTGGGTCAAATGGTATTTCTAGTTCTAGATCCCTGAGGAATCGCCACACTGACTTCCACAAAGGTTGAACTAGTTTACAGTCCCACTAACAGTGTAAAAGTGTTCCTATTTCTCCACATCCTCTCCAGCACCTGTTGTTTCCTGACTTTTTAATGATTGCCATTCTAACTGGTTTAGGATGGTATCTCATTGTGGTTTTGATTTGCATTTCTCTGATGGCCAGTGATAATGAGCATTTTTATATGTGTTTTTTGGCTGCATAAATGTCTTCTTTTGAGAAGTGTCTGTTCATGTCCTTTGCCCACTTTTTGATGGGGTTGTTTGTTTTTTTCTCATAAATTTGTTTTGTATAAAGAAATTTCCTTTTCTACCATAGGCCTTAAAGGGCCCCAAATATACCCTTGCAGATTCTACAGAAAAAGTGGTTCAAATCTGCTCTACCAATGCACACATCACAAAGAAGTTTCTGAGAATGCTTCCATCTAGTTTTTATGTGAAGATATTCCTGTTTCCAATGAAGGCTTCAAAGCTCTCCAAATATACACTTGCATGTTCTACAAAAAAAGTATTTCAAAACTGCTCTATCAAAAGGAAGGTTCAACTCTCTGAGTTGAATGCACACATCACAAGGAAGTTTCTGAGAATGCTTCTGTCTAGTTTTTATGTGGAGATATTCCCATTTCCAACAAAGGCTTCAAAGCACTCCAAATATCAAGTTGCAGATTCTGTAAAAAGAGTGTTTCAAAACTTCTCTGTCAAAAGGAAGGTTCAACACTGTGAGTTCAATGCCACTTCAAAAAGCAGTTTCTCAGAATGCTTCTGCCTAGTTTTTATGTGAATATATTCTCGTTTCCAACAAAGGCTTCGAAACACTCCAAATATCCACTTGCATATTCCGCAAAAAGAGGGTTTCAAAACTGCTCCATCCAAAGGAAGGTTCAACTCTGTGAGTTGAATGCGCACATGACAAGGTAGTTTCTGAGAATGTTTTTGTCTGGTTTTCATGGGAATATATTCCCGTTTCCAACAAAGGCTTCAAAGCAGTTCGAATATCAACTTGAAGATACTACAAATGAGTGTTTCAAAACTGCTCTATCAAAAGAATGGTTCAACTCTGTGAGTTGAATGCACACATCACAAAGAAGTTTCTGAGAATGCTTCTGTAGAGTTTTTATGTGAAGATATTCCCGTTTCCAATGAAAGCTTCAAAGCTCTCCAATATCCAATTGCATATCCTACAAAAAGAGTTTTTCAAAACTGCTCTATCAAAAGGAAGGTTCAACTCTGTGAGTTGAATGCCGCATTAAAAGAAGTTTCTGAGAATGCTTCTGTCTATTTTTTATATGAGGATATTTCCTTTTCTACCATAGGCCTCAAATCGCTCAAAATACCTAATAGCCGATTATACAAAAAGAGGGTTTCAAACCTGCTCTGTCAAAAGATAGGTTAAACTCTGTTGAGTTGAATACACACATCACAAAGTAGTTTTTGAGAATGTTTCTGTCTAGGTTTTATGTTAAGAAATTCCCGTTTGCAACTAAGGCTTCAAAGCACTCCAATTATCCACAGGCAGATTCTACAAAAAGAGTGTTTCAAAACTTCTCTATCAAAAGAAATGTTAAATTCTCTGAGTTGTAAACACACATCTCAAAATAGTTTCTGAGAATGCTTCTGTCTAGTTTTTATATGAAGATATTTCCCTTTCTACCATTGGCCACAAAGCACTCCAAATATCCAATTGCAGATTCTACAAAAAGAGTGTTACAAAACTGCTCTATGAAAAGAAAGTTCAACTCTTTGAGTTGGAAGGAAACATCACAAAGAAGTTTCTGATGATGCTTCTGTCTAGTTTTTATGTGAAGATATTCCCGTTTCCAACGAATTCCACAAATCAATCAAAATATCTACTTGAAGATTGTACAAAAAGAGTGTTTCAAAACTGCTTTATCAAAAGAAAGGTAATAATCTGTCAGTTGAATGCACCCGTCACAAGGTAGTTTCCGAGAATGCTTCTTTCTAGTTTTTATATATAGAAATTGCCTTTTCTACCAGAAGCATCAAAGGGTTCCAAATACCCACTTGCAGATTCCACAAAAACAGTGTTTCAAATCTGCTCTACCAAAAGGAGGATTGAGCTCTGTGAGCTCATTGCACACATCACAAAGTGGCTTCTGATAATGCTTCTGTCTAGTTTTTATGTGAAGATATTCCCGTTACCAACGAAGACTTCAAAGCACTCCAAATATCCACTTGCACATTCTACAAAAAGTGTGTTTCAAAACTGCTCTATCAAAAGGAAAGTTCAATTCTGTGAGTTGAATGCACACATCAGAAGGAAGTTTCTGAGAATGCTTCTGTCTAGTTTTTATGTGAATATATTACCGTTTCCAATGAAGGCTTCAAAGCACTCCAAATATCCGCCTGCAGATACTACAAAAAGAGGGTTTCAAATCTGCTCTATCAAAAGAATTGTTCAACTCTCTGAGTTGAATGAAAACATCACAAAGAAGATTCTGAGAATGGTACTGTCTAATTTTCATGTGAAGCTATTTCCTTTTCCACCATTGGCCTCAAAGTGCTACAATTATCCAATTGCAGATTCTAAAAAAGAGTGTTTCAAAACTGCTCTATCTAAAGAAAGTTATAATCTGTGAGTTGAATGCACACATCACAAACTATTTTCTGAGAATGATTCTTTCTATTTTTTATATAAAGTAATTGCCTTTTCTACCAGAAGCCTCAAAGGGTTCCAAATATCCACTTGCAGATTCTACAAAAAGAGTGTTTCAAATCTGCTCTACCAAAGAAGGCTTCAACACTGTCTGTTGAATGCACACATCACAAAATAGTTTCTGAGAATGCTTCTGCCTATTTTTTATGTGAAGATATTCCCTATACCAAAGAAGGCTTCAAAGCACTCCATGTATCCAATTGCATATACTTCAAAAACAGTGTTTCAAAACTGCTCTTTCAAAACGAAGGTTCACCTCTGTGAGATGAATGCACACATCACAAAGAGGTTTCTGAGATTGCTTCTGTCTAGTTTTTATGTGAAGATATTCCCGTTTCCAACGAATTCCACAAATCAATCAAAATATCTACTTGAAGATTGTACAAAAAGAGTGTTTCAAAACTGCTTTATCAAAAGAAAGGTAATAATCTGTCAGTTGAATGCACCCGTCACAAGGTAGTTTCCGAGAATGCTTCTTTCTAGTTTTTATATATAGAAATTGCCTTTTCTACCAGAAGCATCAAAGGGTTCCAAATACCCACTTGCAGATTCCACAAAAACAGTGTTTCAAATCTGCTCTACCAAAAGGAGGATTGAGCTCTGTGAGCTCATTGCACACATCACAAAGTGGCTTCTGATAATGCTTCTGTCTAGTTTTTATGTGAAGATATTCCCGTTACCAACGAAGACTTCAAAGCACTCCAAATATCCACTTGCACATTCTACAAAAAGTGTGTTTCAAAACTGCTCTATCAAAAGGAAAGTTCAATTCTGTGAGTTGAATGCACACATCAGAAGGAAGTTTCTGAGAATGCTTCTGTCTAGTTTTTATGTGAATATATTACCGTTTCCAATGAAGGCTTCAAAGCACTCCAAATATCCGCCTGCAGATACTACAAAAAGAGGGTTTCAAATCTGCTCTATCAAAAGAATTGTTCAACTCTCTGAGTTGAATGAAAACATCACAAAGAAGATTCTGAGAATGGTACTGTCTAATTTTCATGTGAAGCTATTTCCTTTTCCACCATTGGCCTCAAAGTGCTACAATTATCCAATTGCAGATTCTAAAAAAGAGTGTTTCAAAACTGCTCTATCTAAAGAAAGTTATAATCTGTGAGTTGAATGCACACATCACAAACTATTTTCTGAGAATGATTCTTTCTATTTTTTATATAAAGTAATTGCCTTTTCTACCAGAAGCCTCAAAGGGTTCCAAATATCCACTTGCAGATTCTACAAAAAGAGTGTTTCAAATCTGCTCTACCAAAGAAGGCTTCAACACTGTCTGTTGAATGCACACATCACAAAATAGTTTCTGAGAATGCTTCTGCCTATTTTTTATGTGAAGATATTCCCTATACCAAAGAAGGCTTCAAAGCACTCCATGTATCCAATTGCATATACTTCAAAAACAGTGTTTCAAAACTGCTCTTTCAAAACGAAGGTTCACCTCTGTGAGATGAATGCACACATCACAAAGAGGTTTCTGAGATTGCTTCTGTCTAGTTTTTATGTGAATATATTCCCTTTTCCAACGAAGTCTTCAAAGCACTCCAAATATCCACTTGCAAATACTACAAAAAGAGTGTTTCAAAACTGCTCTATCAAAAGGCAGGTTCAGCTCTCTGAGTTGAATGCACATATCAAAACGAAATTTCTGAGAATGTTTCTGTATAGCTTTTATGTGAAGATATTCCCATTTCCAAAGAAGGCCACAAAGCGGTCACAGTATCCACTTGCAGATTCTACAAAAATAGTGTTTCAGAACTGCTCTATGAAAAGAAATGTTTAACTCTCTGAGTTGAATGCAAACATCACAAAGAAGTTTCTGATAATACTTCTGTCTAGTTTTTATGTGAAATTATTTCCTTTTCCACCATATCCCTCAAACTGCTCCAAATGCCCACTTCGAGATTCTACAAGAGTGTTTCAAAACTGCTCCATCAAAGGAAAGGTTAAATTCTGTGAGTTGTAACCACACATCACAAAGTAGTTTTTGAGAATACTGCTGTCTAGTTTTTATGTGAAGATATTCCCCTTTCCAATGAAGGCTTCAAAGCACTCTAATTATCCCTCTGCAGATTCTACAAAAAGAGTGCTGCAAAACTGCTCTAGCAGAAGAAAGGTTAAAGTCTGTGTGTTGTAACCACACATCACAATGTAGTTTCTGAGAATTCTTCTGCCTAGTTTTTATATAAAGAAATTTTCTTTTCCACCATAGGCCTCAAAGCGCTACAATTATCCAATTGCAGATTCCACAAAAAGAGTGTTTCAAAACTGCTCTATCTAATGAGAGTTATAATCTGTGAGTTGAATCCACACTTCACAAACTAGTTTCTGAGAATGATTCTTTCCATTTTTATATAAAGTAATTGCCTTTTCTACCTGAGACCTTAAAGGGCTCCAAATATCCACTTGCAGATTCTAGAAAAAGAGTGTTTCAGAACTGCTCTAAAAAAAGAAACATTTAACTCTCTGAGTTGAATGCAAACATCACAAAGAAGCTTCTGAGAATGCTTCTGTCTAGTTTTTATGTGAAGATATTCCCGTTTTCATTTAACTCCTCAAAGCAGTCAAAATATCCTCTTGCAGATTCTACAAAAAGAGTGTTTCAAAACTGCTCTACCAAAAGAAAGGTTATAATCCGTGGGTTGAATGCACATATGATAAACTAGTTTCTGAGAATGCTTCTTTCTAGTTTTTGTATGAAGACATTTCCTTTTCTTACATAGGCCTCAAAGGGTTCCAAATATCCACTTGAAGATTCTACAAAAAGAGTGTTTCAAAACTGCTCTATCATAAGAAAGTTTCAACTCTGAGAGTTGAATGCACACATCACAAAGAAGTTTCTGAGAATGCTTTTGTCTAGTTTTTATGTGAAGATATTCCCATTACCAACGAAGGCTTCAAAGCACTTCAAATATCCACTTGCATATTCTCCACAAAGAGTGTTTCAAAACTGCTCTATCAAAAGGAAGGTTCAACTTTGTGTGTTGAATGCACACATCACAGAGAAGTTTCTGATAATGCATCTGTCTAGTTTTTATGTGAAGATATTCACGTTTCCAACGAAGACTACAAAGTACTCCAATTACCCACTTACAGATTCTACAAAAAGAGTGTTTCAAAACTGCTCTATGAATAGGAAGGTTCAACTCTGTGAGTTGAATGCACACATCACCAAGAAGTTTCTGAGAAGGCTTCTGTCTAATTTTTATGTGAATATATTCCCGTATCCAATGAAGGCTTCAAAGCACTCCAATTATCCACTTGCAGATACTCCAAAAAGAGTGTTTTGAAACTTCTCTATCAAAAGAAAAGTTAAACTTTGTAAGTTGAATGCACACATCACAAACTAGTTTCTGAGAATGCTTCTTTCTAGTTTTTATATAAAGAAATTACCTTTTCTACTAGAGGCCTTAAAGGGCTCCAAATATCCACTTGCAGAATCTACAAAAATAGTGTTTCAATTCTGCTCTACCAAAAGGAGGGTTCAAATCTGTGAGTTGAATGCACACATCACATAGTAGTTTCTGAGAATACTTCAGTCTTGTTTTTATGTGAAGATATTCCCGTTTCCAAAGAAGGCTTCAAAGCACTCCAATATCCACTTGCATGTTCTGCAAAAAGAGTGTCTCAAAACTGCTCTATCAAAGAAAGCTTAAATTCTCTGAGTTGTAAGCAGACATCACAAAGTAGTTTCAGAGAATGCTTCTGTCTAGTTTTTATATGAAGATATTCCCTTTTCTCCCATAGTTCTCAAAGGTCTCCAAATATCCACTTGCATATTCTTCAAAAGGAGTGTTTCAAAACTGCTCTATCAAAAGCAAGGTTCAACTTTGTGAGTTCAGTGCACACATCACAAAGTAGTTTTTGAGAATGCTTCTGTCTAGTTTTTATGTGAAGACATTCCCGTTTCCAATGAAGGCTTCAAAGCACTCCAGTTATCTACATGCAGATTCTACAAAAAGAATGTTTCAAAACTTATCTATCAAAAGAAATGTTAAATTCTCTGAGTTGTAAGCACACATCTCAAAGTAGTTTCTGAGAATGCTTCTGTCTAATTTTTACATGAACATACTTCCTTTTCTACCATCAGCCTCAAAGTGCTCCAAATATCCAATTTCAGATACTACAAAAAGAGTTTTTCAAAACTGCTCTATCAAAAGAAAGGTTCAACTCTGTGAGTTGAATGCAAACATCACATCCACTTACCTACAACTATCTGATCTTTGAGAAACCTGAGAAAAACAAGCAATGGGGAAAGGATTCCCTATTTAATAAATGGTGCTGGGAAAACTGGCTAGCCATATGTAGAAAGCTGAAACTGGATCCCTTCCTTACACCTTATACAAAAATCAATTCAAGATGGATTAAAGATTTAAACGTTAGACCTAAAACCATAAAAACCCTAGAAGAAAACCTAGGCATTACCATTCAGGACATAGGCGTGGGCAAGGACTTCATGTCCAAAACACCAAAAGCAATGGCAACAAAAGCCAAAATTGACAAATGGGATCTAATTAAACTAAAGAGCTTCTGCACAGCAAAAGAAACTACCATCAGAGTGAATAGGCAACCTACAACATGGGAGAAAATTTTCGCAACTTACTCATCTGACAAAGGGCTAATATCCAGAATCTACAGTGAACTCAAACAAATTTACAAGAAAAAAACAAACAACCCCATCAAAAAGTGGGCGAAGGACATGAACAGGCACTTCTCAAAAGAAGACATTTATGCAGCCAAAAAACACATGAAAAAATGCTCATCATCACTGGCCATCAGAGAAATGCAAATCAAAACCACTATGAGATATCATCTCACACCAGTTAGAATGGCAATCATTAAAAAGTCAGGAAACAACAGGTGCTGGAGAGGATGTGGAGAAATAGGAACACTTTTACACTGTTGGTGGGACTGTAAACTAGTTCAACCATTGTGGAAGTCAGTGTGGCGATTCCTCAGGGATTTAGAACTAGAAATACCATTTGACCCAGCCATCCCATTACTGGGTATATACCCAAATGACTATAAATCATGCTGCTATAAAGACACATGCACACGTATGTTTATTGAGGCATTATTCACAATAGCAAAGACTTGGAACCAACCCAAATGTCCAACAATGATAGACTGGATTAAGAAAATGTGGCACATATACACCATGGAATACTATGCAGCCATAAAAAATGATGAGTTCATATCCTTTGTAGGGACATGGAAGCAATTGGAAACCATCATTCTCAGTAAACTATCGCAAGAACAAAAAACCAAACACCGCATATTCTCACTCATAGGTGGGAATTGAACAATGAGATCACATGGACACAGGAAGGGGAATATCATACTCTGGGGACTGTGGTGGGGAGGGGGGAGGGGGGAGGGATAGCATTGGGAGATATACCTAATGCTAGATGACGAGTTAGTGGGTGCAGCGCACCAGCATGGCACATGTATACATATGTAACTAACCTGAACAATGTGCACATGTACCCTAAAACTTAAAGTATAATTAAAAAAAAAAAAAAAAAAGAAGTTTCTAAGAATGCTTCTCTCCAGTTTTTAGGTGAAGATATTCCCGTTTCTAACGAAGGCTTCAACGCACTCCAAATATCCACTTGCAGATACTACAAAAAGAGTGTTTCAAAACTGCTCTATCTATAGGCAGGTTCAACTCTGTGAGTTGAATGCACATATCACAAACTAGTTTCTGAGAATGCTTCTGTCTAATTTTTTTTTTTTATTGATTATTCTTGGGTGTTTCTTGGAGAGAGGGATTTGGCAGGGTCATAGGACAATAGTGGAGGGAAAGTCATCACATAAACATGTGAACATGGGTCTCTGGTTTTCCTTGGCAGAGGACCCTGCAGCCTTCCGCAGTGTTTGTATCCCTGGGTACTTGAGATTAGGGAGTGGTGATGACTCTTAAGGAGCATGCTGCCTTCAAGCATCTGTTTAACAAAGCACAACTTGCGCCACCCTTAATCCATTTAACCCTGAGTGGAAACAGCACATGTTTCAGAGAGCACGGGGTTGGGGGTAAGGTTATAGATTAACAGCATCTCAAGGCAGAAGAATTTTTCTTAGTACGGAACAAAATGGAGTCTCCTATGTCTACTGCTTTCTACACAGGCACAGTAACAATCTGATTTCTCTTTCTTTTCCCCACATTTCCCCCTTTTCTATTGGACAAAACCACCATCGTCATCATGGCCCATTCTCAATGAGCTGTTGGGTACACCTCCCAGACGGGGTGGTGGCCGGGCAGAGGGACTCCTCACTTCCCAGATGGGGTGGCTGGGCAGAGGGGCCCCCCACCTCCCAGACGGGACGGCTGCCAAGTGGAGGTGCCCCCCAACTCCTGGACGGGGTGGCTGCCGGGTGGGGGCTGCCCCCCACCCCCTGGATGAGGCGGCTGCTGGGTGGAGATACTCCTCACTTCCCAGATGGCGTGGCCGGGCAGAGATGATCCTCACCTCCCAGATGGGGTGGCAATCCAGAAGAGACACTCCTCAGTTCCCAGACGGGCTTGCAGCCAGGCAGAGGTGCTCCTCACCTCCCAGACGGGGCAGCGGGGCAGATGTACTCCCCACATCTCAGACCATGGGCAGCTGGGCAGAGACGCTCCTCACTTACAAGACGGGATGGGGGCTGGGAAGAGGCACTCCTCATTTCCAACACTGGGCAGCCAAGCAGAGGGGCTCCTCACATCCCAGACAATGGACAGCCAGGCAGAGATGCTCCTCACTTCCTAGACGGGGTGGCGGCTGAGCAGAGGCTGCAATCTCGGCACTTTGGGAGGACAAGGCAGGCGGCTGGGAGGTGGAGGTTGTAGCGAGCCGAGATCACACCACTGCACTCCAGCCTGGGCAACATTGAGCACTGAGTGAGCGAGACTCCATCTGCAATCCTAGCAGCTCGGGAGGCCGAGGCGGGCAGATCACTCACGTTCAGGAGCTGGAGACCAGCCCGGCCAACACGGTGAAAACACGTCTCCACCAAAAAATACAAAAACCAGTCAGGCATGGTGGTGCGCACCTGCAATCCCAGGCATTCGGCAGGCTGAGGCAGGAGAATCAGGCAGGGAGGTTGCAGTGAGCTGAGATGGTGGCAGTACAGTCCAGCCTCGGCTCAGCATCAGAGGGAGACAATGGAGAGAGAGGGAGAGGGAGACCGTGGAGAGAGGGGGAGAGGGAGAGGGAGAGGGAAAGGGAGATGGAGAGGGAGAGGGACCTGTCTAGTTTTTATGTGAAGATATTCCCGTTTCCAACAAAGGCTTCAAACCACACCAATTACCCACTTGCAGATCCTCCAAAAAGAGTTTTTCAAAACTGCTCTGTCAAAAGAAAGGTTAAATTCTGTGAGTTGTAAGCACACATCACAAAGTAGTTTCTGAGAATGCTTCTTTCTACTTTTTATATAAAGAAATTTCCTTTTCTACCAAAGGCCTCAAAGGGCTCTAAATATCCACTTGCAGATTAAACAAAAAGAGTGTTTCAATTCTGCTCTGCCAAAAGGAGGGTTCAGCTAGGTGAGTTGAATGCACACATCACAAAGTAGTTTTTGAGAATCCTTCTCTCTAGTTTTTATGTGAAGTTATTCGCGTTACCAACGAAGACTTCAACGCACTCCAAATATCCACTTGCATATTCTTCAAAAAGAGTGTTTCAAAACTGCTCTATCAAAAGGAAGGTTCAGCTCTGTGAGTTGAATGCACACATCACAAGGAAGTTTCTGAGAATGCTTCTGTCTAGTTTTCATGTGAAGATATTCCCGTTTGAATCGAAGGCCTCAAATCAGTCCAAATATCCACTTGCAGATTAAACAAAAAGTGCGTTTAAAAACTGCTCTATCTAAAGAAAGGTTCAACTCTGTGAGTTGAATACACACATCACAAAGAAACTTCTCAGAATGCTTATTTCTAGTTTTTATGTGAAGATATTGCCGTTCCCAAGGAAGGCTTCAAAGCAGTCCATATATCAACTTGCAGATTCTACAAAAAGTGTGTTTCAAAACTGCTCTATGAAAAGAAAGGTTCAACTCTGCAAGGTGAATGCAAACATCACAAAAAGTATCTGAGAACGCTTCTGCCTAGTTTTTATGTGAAGGTATTTTCTTTTCCACCATAGCCCTCAAAGTGCTACAAATGTCCATGTGCAGATTCTACATTAAAAGTGTTTCAAAACTGCTCGGTCAAAAGATAGGTTAAACTCTGTGAGTTGTATGCACATATCACAAAGTCGTTTTTGAGAATGCTTCTGTCTAGTTTTTATGTGAAGATATTTCCTTTTCCACCATAGCCATCAAAGTTTTCCAAATGTCCACTTGCAGATACTACAAAAAGAGTGTTTCAATACTGTTCTATCAGAAGGAAGGTTAAACTCTGTAAGTTGAATGCACACATCACAAAGTAGTTTTTGAGAATGCTTCTGTCTCGTTTATATGTGAAGATATTCCCGTTTACAACGAATGCTTCAAAGCACTCCAATTATTCACTTGCAGATTCTACAAAAAGAGTGTTTAAAAACTGCTCAATCAAAAGAAACGTTAAATTCTGTGTGTTGTAATCACACATCACAAAGTAGTTTCTGAGAACGCTTCTGTCTAGTTTCTTTTTATTTATTATTATTATACTTTAAGTTTTAGGGTACATGTGCACAATGTGTAGGTTACTTACATATGTATACATGTGCCATGCTGGTGCACTGCACCCACTAACTCATCATCTAGCATTATGTATATCTCCCAATGCTATCCCTCCCCCCTCCCCCCACCCCACAACAGTGCCCAGATTGTGATGTTCCCCTTCCTGTGTCCATGTGTTCTCGTTGTTCAATTCCCACATGTGAGTGAGAATATGCGGTGTTTGGTTTTTTGTTCTTGCGATAGTTTACTGAGAATGATGATTTCCAATTTCATCCATGTCCCTACAAAGGACATGAACTCATCATTTTTTATGGCTGCATAGTATTCCGTGGTGTATATGTGCCACATATTTTTAATCCAGTCTATCATTGTTGGACATTTGGGTTGGTTCCAAGTCTTTGCTATTGTGAATAATGCCGCAATAAACATACGTGTGCATGTGTCTTTATAGCAGCATGATTTATAGTCCTTCGGGTATATACCCAGTAATGGGATGGTTGGGTCAAACGGTATTTCTAGTTCTAGATCCCTGAGGAATCGCCACACTGACTTCCACAATGGTTGAACTAGTTTACAGTCCCATCAATAGTGTAAAAGTGTTCGTATTTCTCCACATCCTCTCCAGCACCTGTTGTTTCCTGACTTTTTAATGATTGCCATTCTAACTGGTGTGAGTTGGTGTCTCATTGTATTTTTTTGGCTGTGTTTTTTTGCATTTTTTCATGTGTTTTTTTGGCTGCATAAATGTCTTCTTTTGAGAAGTGTCTGTTCATGTCCTTCACCCACTTTTTGATGGGGTTGTTTGCTTTTTTCTTGTAAATTTGTTTGAGTTCATTGTAGATTCTGGATATTAGCCCTTTGTCAGATGAGTAGGTTGCGAAAATTTTCTCCCATTTTGCAGGTTGCCTGTTCACTCTGATGGTGGTTTCTTTTGCTGTGCAGAAGCTCTTTAGTTTAATTAGATCCCATTTGTCAATTTTGTCTTTTGTTGCCATTGCTTTTGGTGTTTTAGACATGAAGTCCTTCCCCATGCCTATGTCCTGAATGGTAATGCCTAGGTATTCTTCTAGGGTTTTTATGGTTTTAGGTCTAACGTTTAAGTCTTTAATCCATCTTGAATTGATTTTTGTATAAGGTGTAAGGAAGGGATCCAGTTTCAGCTTTCTACTTATGGCTAGCCAATTTTCCCAGCACCATTTATTAAATAGGGAATCCTTTCCCCATTGCTTGTTTTTCTCAGGTTTGTCAAAGATCAGATAGTTGTAGATATGCGGTGTTATTTCTGGGGGCTCTGTTCTGTTCCATTTATCTATATCTCTGTTTTGGTACCAGTAGCATGCTGTTTTGGTTACTGTAGCATTGTAGTGTAGTTTGAAGTCAGGTAGTGTGATGCCTTCAGCTTTGTTCTTTTGGCTCAGGATTGACTTGGCAATGCAGGCTCTATTTTGGTTCCATATGAACTTTAAGGTAGTTTTTTCCTGCTCTGTGAAGAAAGTCATTGGTAGCTTGATAGGGATGGCATTGAATCTGTAAATTACCTTGGGCAGTATGGCCATTTTCACGATATTGATTCTTCCTATCCGTGGGCATGGAATGTTCTTCCATTTGTTTGTATCCTCTTTTATTTCATTGAGCAGTGGTTTGTAGTTCTCCTTGAAGAGTTCCTTCACATCCCTTGTAAGTTGGATTCCTAGGTATTTTATTCTCTTTGAAGCAATTGTGAATGGGAGTTCACTCATGATTTGGCTCTCTGTTTGTCTGTTGTTGGTATATAAGAATGCTTGTGATTTTTGTACATTGATTTTGTATCCTGAGACTTTGCTGAATTTGTTTATCAGCTTAAGGAGATTTTGGGCTGAGACAATGGGGTTTTCTAGATATACAATCATGTCATCTGCAAACAGGGACAATTTGACTTCCTCTTTTCCTAACTGAATACCCTTTATTTCCGTCTCCTGCCTAATTGCCCTGGCCAGAACTTCCAACACTATGTTGAATAGGAGTGGTGAGAGAGGGCATCCCTATCTTGTGCCAGTTTTCAAAGGGATTGCTTCCAATTTTGGCCCATTCAGTATGATATTGGCTGTGGGTTTGTCATAGATAGCTCTTATTATTTTGAGATATGTCCCATCAATACCTAATTTATTGAGAGTTTTTAGCATGAAGGGTTTTTGAATTTTGTCAAAGGCCTTTTCTGCATCTATTGAGATAATCATGTGGTTTTCGTCTTTGGTTCTGTTTATATGCTGGATTACATTTATTGATTTGCATATATTGAACCAGCCTTGCATCCCAGGGATGAATCCCACTTGATCATGGTGGATAAGCTTTTTGATGTGCTGCTGGATTCGGTTTACCAGTATTTTATTGAGGATTTTTGCATCAATGTTCATCAAAGATATTGGTCTAAAATTTTCTTTTTTAGTTGTGTCTCTGCCTGGCTTTGGTATCACAATGATGCTGGCATCATAAAATGAGTTAGGGAGGATTCTCTCTTTTTCTGTTGATTGGAATAGTTTCAGAAGGAATAGTAGCAGTTCCTCCTTGTACCTCTGGTAGAATTCGGCTGTGAATCCATCTGGTCCTGGACTCTTTTTGGTTGGTTAGCTATTGAATATTGCCACAATTTCAGCTCCTGTTATTGGACTATTCAGAGATTCAATTTCTTCCTGGTTTCGTCTTGAGAGAGTGTATGTGTCGAGGAATTTACCCATTTCTTCTAGATTTTCTAGTTTATTTGCGTAGAGGTGTTTGTAGTATTATCTGGTGGTAGTTTGTATTTCTGTGGGATCGGTGGTGATATCCCCTTTATCATTTTTTATTGCATCTATTTGATTCTTCTCTCTTTTTTTCTTTATTAGTCTTGCTAGAGTTCCATCAATTTTGTTGATCCTTTCAAAAAACCAGCTCCTGGATTCGTTAATTTTTTGAAGGGTTTTTTTTTTGTCTCTATTGCCTTCAGTTCTGTTCTGATTTTAATTATTTCTTGCCTTCTGCTAGCTTTTCAATGTGTTTTCTCTTGCTTTTCTAGTTCTTTTAATTGTGATGTTAGGATGTCAATTTTGGATGTTTCCTGCTTTCTCTTGTGGGCATTTAGTGCTATAAATTTCCCTCTACACACTGCTTTGTATGTGTCCCAGAAATTCTGGTATGTTGTGTCTTTGTTGTCATTGGTTTCAAAGAACATCTTTATTTCTGCCTTCATTTCATTATGTACCCAATAGTCATTCAGGAGCAGGTTGTTCAGTTTCCATATAGTTGAGCGGTTTTGATTGAGATTCTTAATCCTGAGTTCTAGTTTGTTTGCACGGTGGTCTGAGAGATAGTCTGTTACAATTTCTGTTCTTTTACATTTGCTGAGGAGAGCTTTACTTCCAAGTATGTGGTCAATTTTCGAATAGGTGTGGTGCTGAAAAAATGTATATTCTGTTGATTTGGGGTGGAGAGTTCTGTAGATGTCTATTAGGTCTGCTTGGTGCAGAGCTGAGTTCAATTCCTGGGTATCCTTGTTGACTTTCTGTCTCATTGATCTGTCTAATGTTGACAGTGGGGTGTTAAAGTCTCCCATTATTAATGTGTGGGAGTCTAAGTCTCTTTGTAGGTCACTCAGGACTTGCTTTATAAATCTGGGTGCTCCTGTATTGGGTGCATATATATTTTGGATAGTTTGCTCTTCTTCTTGAATTGATCCCTTTACCATTATGTAATGGCCTTATTTGTCTCTTTTGATCTTTGTTGGTTTAAAGTCTGTTTTATCAGAGACTGGGATTGCAACCCCTACCTTTTTTTGTTTTCCATTTGCTTGTTAGATCTTCCTCCATCCTTTTATTTTGAGCCTATGTGTGTCTCTGCATGTGAGATGGGTTTCCTGAGTACAGCACACTGATGGATCTGGACTACTTATCCAGTTTGCCAGTCTGTGCCTTTTAATTGGAGCATTTAGTCCATTTACATTTAAAGTTAATATTGTTATGTGTGAATTTGATCCTGTCATTATGATGTTAGCTGGTTATTTAGCTCATTTGTTGATGCAGTTTCTTCCTAGTCTCGATGGTCTTTACATTTTGGTGTTATTTTGCAGCAGCTGGTACCAGTTGTTCCTTTCCATGTTTCGCACTTCCTTCAGGATCTCTTTTAGGGCAGGCCTGGTGGTGACAACATCTCTCAGCAGTTGCTTGTCTAAAGGATTTTATTTCGCCTTCACTTATGAAGCTTAGTTTGGCTGGATATGAAGTTCTGGGTTGAAAATTCTTTTCTTTAAGAATGTTGAATATTGGTCTCCACTCTCTTCTGGGTTGTAGAGTTTCTGCCGAGAGATCTGCTGTTAGTCTGATGGGCTTCCCTTTGAGGGTAACCTGACCTTTCTCTCTGGCTGCCCTTAACATTTTTTCCTTCATTTCAACTTTGGTGAATCTGACAATTATGTGTCTTGGAGTTGCTCTTCTTGAGGAGTATCTTTGTGGCATTCTCTGTATTTCGTGAATCTGAATGTTGGTGTGCCTTGCTAGATGGGGGAAGTTCTCCTGGATAATATCCTGCAGAGTGTTTTCCAACTTGGTTCCATTCTCCCCATCACTTTCAGGTACACCAATCAGACGCAGATTTGGTCTTTTCACATAGTCCCATATTTCTTGGAGGCTTTGCTCATTTCTTTTTATTCTTTTTTCTCTAAACTTCCCTTCTCACTTCATTTCATTCATTTCATCTTCCATCGCTGATACCCTTTCTTCCAGTTGATTGCATCAGCTCCTGAAGCTTCTGCATTCTTCACATAGTTCTTGAGCCTTGGTTTTCAGCTCCATCAGCTCCTTTAAGCAATTCTCTCTATTGGTTATTCTAGTTATACATTCTTCTAAATTTTTTCAAAGTTTTCAACTTCTTTGCCTTTGGTTTGAATGTCCTCCCGTAGCTCAGGGTAATTTGATCATCTGAAGCCTTCACTCAGCTTGTCAAAGTCATTCTCCATCCAGTTTTTTTCCGGTGCTGTTGAGGAACTGCGTTCCTTTGGAGGAGGAGAGGCACTCTGCTTTTTAGAGATTCCAGTTTTTCTTCTCTGTTTTTTTCCCATCTTTGTGGTTTTATCTACTTTTGGTCTTTGATGATGGTGATGTACAGATGGGTTTTTGGTATGGATGTCCTTTCTGCTTGTTAGTTTTCCTTCTAAACAGACAGCACCCTCAGCGGCAGGTCTGTTGGAGTACCTCACCGTGTGAGGTGTCAGTCTGCGCCTGCGGGGGGTGTCTCCCAGTTAGGCTGCTCGGGGGTCAGGGGTCAGGGACCCACTTGAGGAGGCAGTCTGCTCCTTCTCAGATCTCCAGCTGCATGCTGGGAGAACCACTGCTCTCTTCAAAGCTGTCAGACAGGGACATTTAAGTCTGCAGAGGTTACTGCTGTCTTTTTGTTTGTCTGTGCTCTGCCCCCAGAGGTGGAGCCTACAGAGGCAGGCAGGCCTCCTTGAGCTGTGGTGGGCTCCACCCTGTTTGAGCTTCCTGGCTGCTTTATTTACCTAAGTAAGCCTGGGCAATGGTAGGCGCCCCTCCACCAGCCTCACTGCCGCCTTGCAGTTCAATCTCTGACTGCTGTGCTAGCAATCAGTGAGACTCTGTGGGCATAGGACCCTCCGAGCCAGATGTGGGATATAATCTCCTGGTGCACCATTTTTTAAGCCCATCAGAAAAGCGCAGTATTCAGGTGGGAGTGACCCGATTTTCCACGTGCCATCTGTCACCAATTTCTTTGACTAGGAAAGGGAACTCCCTGAACCCTTGCACTTTCTAAGTGAGGCAATGCCTCACCCTGCTTCAGCTCATGCACGGTGCACGCACCCACTGACCTGTGCCCAATGCCTGGCAATCACTAGTGAGATGAACCCTGTACCTCAGATGGAAATGCAGAAATCACCCGTCTTCTGCATCACTCATGGTGGGAACTGTAGACTGGAGCTGTTCCTATTCGGCCTTCTTGGCTCCTCCCCCTCTTCTGTCTAGTTTTTATATGAAGATATATCCTTTTCTACAAAAGGCCTCAAATTGTTCCAAATATCCAATTGCAGATTCTACAAAAAGTGTGTTTCTAACCTGCTCTATGAAAAGAAAAGTTCAACTCTGTGAGTTGAATGCACACATCACAAAGAAGGTTCTGAGAATGCTTCTGTCTAGTTTTTAGGCATAGATATTCCCGTGACCAATGAATTCCTCAATGCAGTCAAAATATCCACTTTCAGTTTCAACAAAAAGAGTATTTCAAAACTGCTCTGTTAAAAGGAAGCTTAAAATATGTCAGTTGAATGCACACATCAGAAACTAGTGTCTGAGAATGCTTCTTTCCAGTTTTTACATAAAGAAATGTCTTTTTCTACCAGAGGCCTCAAATGCTCCAAATATCATCTTGCAGATTCTACAAAAAGAGCATTTCAAATCTGCTGTACCAAAAGAAGGGTTCAACTCTGTGAGTTGAATGCACACATCACAAAGAAGTTTCTGAGAATGCTTCTGTCTAGTTTTTAGGCATAGATATTCCCATGACCAATGAATTCCTCAATGCAGTCAAAATATCCACTTTCAGTTTCAACAAAAAGAGTGTTTCAAAACTGCTCTATTAAAAGAAAGCTTAAAATATGTCAGTTGAATGCACACATCAGAAACTAGTGTCTGAGAATGCTTCTTTCCAGTTTTTACACAAAGAAATTTCTTTTTCTACCAGAGGTCTCAAATGCTCCAAATATCATCTTGCAGATTCTACAAAAAGAGCATTTCAAATCTGCTCTACCTAAAGGAGGGTTCAACTCTGTGAGTTCAATGCACACATCACAAAGAAGTTTCTGACAATGCATCTCTCTAGTTTTCATGTGATGATAAACCCATTTCTAATGAAGACTTAAAATTACTCCAATGATCCAATTGCAGATTCTACAAAAAAGAGTGTTTCAAAACTGCACTATAAAAGGAAAGTTCAGCTCTGTGAGGTGAATGCACACTTCACAAAGAAGTTTCTGAGAATGCATCTGTCTAGTATTTATGTGAAGGTACGTTCGTTTCCAACGAAGAGTTCAAATGCTCCAATTATCCACTTGCAGATTCTACAGAAAGAGTGTTTCAAAACTGCTCTATCAAAAGGAAGTTTTAAGTCTGTGAGTTGAATGCAAACATCACAAAGAACTTTCTGAGAATGCTTCTGTCTAGTTTTTATGTGAAGATATTTTCTTTTCCACCATAGCCCTCAAAGTGCTCCAAATGTCCACTTGCAGATGCTACAAAAAGAGTATTTCAAAACTGCTCTGTCAAAAGAAATGTTAAACTCTGTGAGTTGAATGCACACATCACAAAGTAGTTTTTGAGAATACTTCTGTCTAGGTTTTATGTGAGGACATTCCCTTTTCCCACGAAAGCTTCAAAGCACTCCAATTATCCCCTGTATATGCTACAAAAGGAGTGTTTCAAAACTGCTCTATCCAAAGATAGGTTAAATTCTGTTAGTTGTAAGAACAGGTCAAAAAATGGTTTCTGAGAATGCTTCTGTCTAGTTTTTATATGAAGATATTTCCTTTTCTGCCATAGGCCCTAATCGCTCCAAACATCCAATTTCACATTCTACAAAAAGAGTGTTTCAAAACTTCTCTAAGAAAAGAAATGTTCAACTCTGTGATTTGAATGCAAATATCACAAAGAGGTTTCTGAGAATGCTTCTGTCTAGTTATTATGTGAAGATATTCCCGTTTCCAATGAATTCCTCAAAGCAGTCAAAATATCCACTTGCAGATTCTACAAAAAGAGTGTTTCAAAACTGCTCTATCAAAAGAATGGTTAAAATCTGTGAGTTGAATGCACACATCAGATACTACTTTCTGAGAATGCTTCTTTCTAGTTTTTATATATAGAAATTTCCTTTTCTACCAGAGGCCTGAAAGGGCTCCAAATATCCACTTGCATATTCTACAAAAAGAGGGTTTCAAATATTCTCTATCAAAAAGAGGGTTCAACTCTGTGAGTTGAATGCACACATTACAAAGTAGTTTCTGAGAATGCTTCTGTCTAGTTTTTATGTGAAGATATTTCCGTTTCCAATGAAGGCTTCAAAGCACTCCAAATATCCACTTGCATATTCTACAAAAAGAGTGTTTCAAAACTGTTCTATCAAAATCAAGGTTCAATTTTGTGAGTTGAATGCACACATCACAATGAAGTTTCTGAGAATGCTTCTGTCTTGTTTTTATGTGGAGCTATTCCCATTTCAAAGGAAGGCTTCAAACCACACTAAATATCCACGCGCAGATTCTACAAAAGGACTCTTTCAAAACTGCTCTATGAAAAAGAAGTTTCAACTCTATGAGTTCATTGCACTCATCACAAGGAAGTTTCTGAGAATGCCTCTGTCTAGTTTTTATCTGAATATATTCCCGTAACGAAAGAAGGCTTCAAAGCACTCCAAATATCCACTTTCAGATACTACAAAAAGAGTGTTTCAAAACTGTTGTATCAAAAGGAAGGTTCAACTCTGTGAGTTGAATGCACATATCACAAGGAAGTTTCTGAGAATGTGCCTGTCTAGTTTTTACGTGAAGATATTACCGTTTCCAACGAAGACATCGAAGCGGTCCAAATATCCACTTGCAGGTTCTACAAAAAAAGTGTTTCAAAACTGCTCTATCTAAAGAAATGTTCAACTCTCTGCATTGAACGCAAATATCTGAAAGATGTTTGGGAGAATGCTTCCATCTTGTTTTTATGTGACGATAGTTCCTTTTCCAGTATAGCCATTAAAGTGCTCCAAATGCCCACTTGCAGGTTCTACAAAAAGAGTATTTCAAAAGTGCTCTGTGAAAAGATAGGATAAACTCTGTGAGTTAAATGCACACATCACAAAATTGTTTTTGAGAATTCTTCTGTCTTGTTTTTATGTGAAGATATTCCCGTTTCCCAAGAAGGCCTCAAATCAGTCCAAATATCCACTTGCAGATTCTACAAAAATAGTGTTTCAAAAATGCTCTATGAAAAGAAAGGTTCAACTCTGTGAGTTGAATGCAAATATCACAAAGAAGTTTCTGAGAATGCTTCTGTCTAGTTTTTCTATGAAGATATTTCCTTTTCTACCATTTGCAGATTTTCCTTTTCTACTTTGCAGATCCCACAAAAAGAGTGTTTCAAAACTGCTCTATCAAACGAAAGGTTCAACTATGTGAGATGAATGCACACATCACAAAGAGGTTTCTGAGAATGCTTCTGTCTAGTTTCTATGTGAAGATATTCCCGTTTCCAAGGAAGGCCTCAAAGCACTCCAAATATCCTCTTGCAGATTCTACAAAAAGAGTGTTTCAAAACTGCTCTGTCAACAAATAGGTTAAACACTTTGAGTTGAATGCACACATCACAAAGTAAATTTCTGAGAATGCTTCTGTTTACTTTTTAAGTGAAGATATTCCCATTTCCAACGAAGGCTTGAAAGCACTCCAATTATCCACTTGCAGATTCTTCAAAAAGAGTGTTTCAAAACTGCTCTCTCAAAATAAAGGTTAAATTCTGTGCGTTGTAAGCCCACATCATGAAGTAGTTTCTGAGAAAGCCTCTGTCTAGTTTTTATATGAAGATTTTTCCTTTTCTACCATAGGCCACAAAGCGCTCCAAATATCCCTTTACAGATACTACAAAAAGAGTGCTTCAAAACTGCTTAATCAAAAGAAAGGTGCAACAATCTGAGTTGAATGCAAACATCACAAAGAAATTTCTGAGAATGCTTCTGTCTACTTTTTATGTGAAGATATGCCAGTTTCCAATGAATTCCACAAAGCAGTCCAAATATCCACTTGCAAATTCTACAAAAAGAGTGTTTCAAAATTGCTCTATCAAAAGAATGGTTAAAAGTTGTGTGTTGAATGCAAACATCACAAACTAGTTTCTGAGGATGCTTCTTTCTAGTTTTTATATGGAGAAATTGCCTTTTCTGCCAGAGACCTCAAAGGGCTCCAAATATCCACTTGCAGATTCTATAAAACGAGTGTTTCAAATATGCTCTACCAAAAGGAGGGTTCACCTCTGTGAGTTGCATGCACACATCAAAAAATAGTTTCCGAGAATCCTTCTGTCTAGTTTTTATGTGAAGATATTCCCGTTTCCAATGAGGGCTTCAAAGCACTCCAAATATCCACTTGCAGATACTATAAAAAGAGTGTTTCAAAACTACTCTATGAAAAGGAAGGTTCAACTCTGTGAGTTGAATGCACATATCACAAAAAGTCTCTCAGAATGCTTCTGTCTAGTTTTTATGTGAAGATATTCCCGTTTCCAACAAACGCCACAAAGCGGTCCAAATATCCACTTTCGGATTCCACAAAGAGTGTTTAAAAGCTGCTCTATCAGGAGAAATGTTGAACTCTCTGTGTTGAATACAAACATCACAACGAAGTTTCCGAGAATGCTTCTGTCTAGTTTTTACGTGCAGATATTTTCTTTTCCGCCATAGCCGTCAAAGTGCTCCAAATGTCAACTTGCAAATACTACAAAAAAGAGTGTTTCACAACTTCATTTCCAAAAGATAGGTTAAACACTGTGAAGTGAATGCACACTTCCCAAATCTATTTTTGAGAATGCTTTTGTCTAATTTTTAAGAGAAGATACTCCCGTTTCCAATGAAGGCTTCAAGTCACTCCATTTATCCACTTGCAGATCCTACAAAAAGAGTGTTTCGAAATGCACTATCAAAAGAAAGGTTAAATTCTGTGACTTGTAAGCACACATCACAAAATACTTTCTGAGAATGCTTCTGTCCAGTTTTTATATGAAGATATTCCCTTTTCTACCATAGGTCTCAAATCGCTCCAAATATTCAATTGCAGATTCTACCAAAAGAGTGTTTCAAAACTGATCTATGAAAACAAAGGTTCAACTCTGTGAGTTGAATGCAAACATCTCAAAGAAATTTCTGAGAATGCTTCTATGTAGTATTTATGTGAAGATATTCCCGTTTCCAATGAATTCCTCAAAGTGGTCAAAATATCCACTTGCAGATGCTACAAAAAGTGTGTTTCAAAACTTCTGTATCAAAAGAAAAGTTTAAATCTGTGAGTTGAATGCACACATCAGAAACTAGTTTCTGAGAATTCTTATTCCTAGTTTTTATATAAAGAAATTGCCTATTCTTTTTTTTTTCCACAAAGCCTGAAGCATTTATTACCTAGTTCTTTTTTTTTTTTTTAAACTTTAACTTTTAGGGTACATGTGCACATTGTTCAGGTTAGTTACATATGTATACATGTGCCATGCTGGTGCACTGAACCCACTAACTCATCATCTAGCATTAGGTATATCTCCCAATGCTATCCCTCCCCCCTCCCCCCACCCCACCACAGTCCCCAGAGTGTGATATTCCCCTTCCTGTGTCCATGTGATCTCATTGTTCAGTTCCCACCTATGAGTGAGAATATGCAGTGTTTGGTTTTTTGTTCTTGCGATAGTTTACTGAGAACGATGATTTCCAATTTCATCCATGTCCCTACAAAGGACATGAACTCATCATTTTTTATGGCTGCATAGTATTCCATGGTGTATATGTGCCACATTTTCTTAATTCAGTCTATCATTGTTGGACATTTGGGTTGGTTCCAAGTCTTTGCTATTGTGAATAATGCCACAATAAATATACGTGTGCATGTGTCTTCATAGCAGCATGATTTTTAGTCCTTTGGGTATATACCCAGGAATGGGATGGCTGGGTAAAATGGTATTACCAGTTGTAGATCCCTGAGGAATCGCCACACTGACTTCCACAATGGTTGAACTAGTTTACAGTCCCATCAACAGTGTAAAAGTGTTTGTATTTCTCCACATCCTCTCCAGCACCTGTTGTTTCCTGACTTTTTAATGATCGCCATTCTAACTGTTGTGAGATGGTATTTCATTGTGGTTCTGATTTGCATTTCTCTGATGGCCAGTGATGATGAGCTTTTTTTCATGTTTTTTGGCTGCATAAATGTCTTCTTTTGAGAAGTGTCTGTTCATGTCCTTCGCCCACTTTTTGATAGGGTTGTTTGCTTTTTTCTTGTAAATTTGTTTGAGTTCATTGTAGATTCTGGATATTAGCCCTTTGTCAGATGAGTAGGTTGTGAAAATTTTCTCCCATGTTGTAGGTTGCCTGTTCACTCTGATGGTAGTTTCTTTTGCTGTGCAGAAGCTCTTTAGTTTAATTAGATCCCATTTGTCAATTTTGTCTTTTTTTGCCATTGCTGTTGGAGTTTTGGACATGAAGTCCTTGCCCATGCCTATGTCCTGAATGGTAATGCCTAGGTTTTCTTCTAGGGTTTTTTGGTTTTAGGTCTAACGTTTAAGTCTTCTATGAGAGGCCTCAAAGGGCTCCACATATACTCTTACAGATTGTATAAAAAGAGTGTTTCAAAACTGCTCTATCCACAGGAGTGTTCAACTCTGTGAGTTGAATGGACACATCACAAAGTAGTTTCTGAGAATCCTTCTGTCTACTTTTTATGTAAAGATATTCCCGTTTCCAACGAAGGCTTCAAAGCACTACAAATGTCCACTTGCATATTCTACAAAAAGAGTGTTTCCAAACAGCTCTATCAAAATGAAGGTTCAAATCTGAGAGTTCAATGCAAACATCACAAAGAAGTTTCTGAGAATGCTTCTGTCTGGTTTTTCTATGAAGATATCTCCTTTTCTACCATAGGCCTCAAAGCGCTCCAAAAATCCAATTGCATATTCTACAAAAACAGTGGTTCAAAACTGCTCTATGAAAAGAAAGGTTAAACTGTGTGTGTTGCATGCACACAGTGGAAAATAGTTTCTGAGAATGCTTCTTTCTAGTTTTTATAGAAAGAAATTGCCTTTTCTACAAGAAGCCTCAAAGGGCTCCAAATATCCACTTGCAGATTCTACAAAAAGAGTGTTTCAAAACTGCTCTATCAAAAGGACTGTTCAACTCTGTGAGTTGAATGCACACATCACAAAGTAGTTTATGAGAATCCTTCTGTCTACTTTTTATGTGAAGATATTCTGTTTCAAATGAAGGCTTCTAATGACTCAAAATATCCACTTGCAGAATGTACAAAAAGAGTGTTTCAAAACTGCTCTATCAAAAGGAAAGTTCAACTCGGTGAGTTGAATGCAAACATCACAAGGAAGTTTCTGAGAATGCTTCTGACTAGTTTTTATGGGGAGATGTTGTCGTTTCCAATGCTTGTAACCACTCCAAATATCCACTTGCAGACTCTACAAAAAGAGTGTTTCAAAACTGCTCTATCAAAAGGAAGGTTCAACTCTGTGAGTTGAATGCACACATCACAAAGATCTTTCTGAGACTGCTTCTGTCTGTTCTTTTATGAAGATATTTCCATTTCTACCATGGACCTCAAAACGCTCCAAATGTCCAATTGCAGATTGTACAAAAAAAGTGTTTCAAAACTTATCTATCAAAAGAAAGTTTCAACTCTGTGATATTGATGCACACATCACAAAGAAGTTTCTGAGAATGCTTCTGTCTAGTTTTTATGTGAAGATATTCCCATTTCTAACGAAGGCCACAAAGCAGTCCAAATATCCACTTGGAGATTCTAAAAAAAGTGTGTTTCAAAACCGCTCTATCAAAGGAAAGGTTTTACTCCCTGTGTTGAATGCAAGCATGCAAGTAAATTTCTGCGAATCCTTCTGTCTAGTTTTCACCTGAAGATATTTCCTTTTCCACCATATTCCTCAAAGTGATCCAAATGTCCACTTGCAGATTCTACAATAAGAGTGTTTCAAAACTACTCTGTCAAAAGATAGGTTAAACTCTCTGAGTTGAATGCACACATCACAAAGTAGTTTTGAGAATGCTTCTGTCTAATTTTTATGTGAAGATATTCCCGTTTCCAACGAAGGTTTCAAAGCACTCCAATTATCCACTGCAGTTCCAACAAAAAGAGTGTTTCAAAATTTCTCTATCAAAAGAAAGGTAAAATTCTGTGAGTTGTAAGCACATATCACAAAGTAGTTTCTGAGAATGCTTACTTCTAGTTTTCTTATAAAGAATTTGCCTTTTCTCCAAGAGGCCTCAAAGGACTCCAAATATGCACTTGCAGATTCTACAAAAAGAGTGTTTCAATTCTGCTGTACAAAAAGGAGGTTTCAACTCTGTGAGTTGAATGCACACATCACATAGTAGTTTCTGAGAATGCTTCTGTCTAGTTTTTATGTGAAGATATTCCCGTTTCCAAAAAAGGCTTCAAAGCACTTTTATATCCACTTGAATATTCTGCAAAAAGATTGTTTCAAAACTGCTCTATCAAAAGAAAGTTTCACCTCTGTGAGTTGAATGCACACATCACAAAGAAGTTTCTGAGAATGTTTCTGTCTAGTTTTTATATGTAGACATTTCCTTTTCTACAATAGACCTCAAAGTGCTCCAAACCTACAACTGCAGATTCTACAAAAAGAGTTTTTCAGACTACTCTATCAAAATAAAGGTTCAATTCTGTGATTTGAATGCACACATCCCAAAGAAGTTTCTGAGACTGCTTCTCTCTAGCTTTTATGTGAAGATTTTCCCATTTCCAACGAAGGCCTCAAAGCAGTCCAAATATCCGCTTGCAGATTCTACAAAAAGAGTGTTTCAAAACTGCTCTGTCAACAGATAGGTTAAACTCTGTGAGTTGAATGCACACATCACAAAGTAATTTTTGAGAATGCTTCTGTGTAGTTTTTATGTGAAGATATACCTGTTTCCAACAAAGGATTATAAGCACTCCAATTATCCACTTGCAGATTCTACAAAAAGAGTGTTTCAAAACTGCTCTATCAAAAGGGAGGTTCAACTCTGTGTGTTGAATGCACACATCACAAGGAAGTTGCTGAGAATGCTTGTGTCTAGTTTTTATGTGAAGATATACCCGTTTCCAATGAAGGCTTCAAATCACTCCAAATATCCATTTGCAGATACTATAAAAAGAGTGTTTCAATACTACCCTATCAAAAGAGAGGTTCAACTCTGTGAGTTGAATGCACATATCACAAAAAAAGTCTCTGAGGTGCTTCTGTCTAATTTTTATGTGAAGATATTCCCACTTCCAACGAAGGCCAAAAAGCGGACCAAACATCCACTTGCAGATTCCACAAAAAGTTTTTCAGAACTGTTGTATCAAAAGAAATGTTTACCTCTCTGTGTTGAATGCAAACATCACAAAGAAGTTTCTGAGAATGCTTCTGTCTAGTTTTTAGCTGAGGATATTTCGTTTTCCACCATAGCCCTCAAAGTGCTCCAAATGTCCACTTGCGGATTCTACAAAAAGAGTCTTTCCAAACTGCTCTTTCAAAAGATAGGTTAAACACCGTGAGTTGAATGCACACATCACAAAGTAGTTTTTGAGAATTTTTTTGTCTAATTTTTATGAGAAGATACGTTTCCAACAAATGCTTCAAAGTACTCCAATTATCCTCTTGCAGATTCTACAAAAAGAGTTTTTCAAAACTGCTTTATCAAAAGGAAGTTTCAATTCTGTGAGGTGAATGCACACATCACAAAGAAGTTTCAGAGAATGCTTCTGTCTAGTTTTTAGGTGAAGATATTCTCCTTTCCAACGAAGGCTTCAAACCACTCCAATTATCCAATTGTAGAATCTACAAAAGAGTGTTTGAAAACTGCTCTATGAAAAGTAAGGTTCAACTCTGTGAGCTGAATGAACACATCACAGAGAAGTTTCTGAGAATGCATCTGTCTAGTTTTTATGTTAAGATATAGCCATTTCCAACAAAGACTTCAAAGTACTCCAATTATCCACTTGGAGATTCTAAAAAAAGTGTGTTTCAAAACTGCTCTATCAAAAGGAAGGTTCCACCCTGTGAGATGAGTGCACACATCATGAGGAAGTTTTAGAGAATGATTCTGTCTAGTTTTATGTGGATATATTCCCGTTTCCAATGAACACTTCTAACCACTCCAAATATCCACTTGTAGATTCTACAAAATAGTGTTTCAAAAGTGCTCTATCGAAAGGAAGGTTCAACTCTGTAAGTTGAATGCACACCTCACAAGGAAGTTTCTGAGAATGTTTCTGTCTAGTTTTTATGTGAATATAATCCAGTTTCCAAAGAAGGCTTCAAAACACTCCAAATATCCACTTGCAGATACTACAAAAAGAGTGTTTCAGAACTGCTCCATCAAAAGGAAGTTGCACCTCTGTGAGTTGAATGCACATATCACAAAGAACTTTCTGTGAATTCTTCTGTGTAATTTTTATTTGAAGATGTATTCCCGTTTACAATGAATGCCACAAAGTGGTTCAAATATCCACTTGCAGATTCTACAAAAAGAATGTTTCAAAACTGCTCTATCAAAAGGAAGGTTCAACTCTGTGAGATGAATGCACACATCACAAAGAAGTTTCAGAGAATGCTTCTGTCTAGTTTTTAGGTGAAGATATTCTCCTTTCCAACAAAGGCTTCAAACCACTCCACTTATCCAATTGTAGAATCTACAAAAGAGTGTTTGAAAACTGCTCTATGAAAAGTAAGGTTCAACTCTGTGAGCTGAATGAACACATCACAAAGAAGTTTCTGAGAATGCATCTGTCTAGTTTTTATGTTAAGATATAGCCGTTTCCAACGAAGACTTCAAAGTACTCCAATTATCCACTTGGAGATTCTAAAAAAAGTGTGGTTCAAAACTGCTCTATCAAAAGGAAGGTTCCACCCTGTGAGATGAATGCACACATAACAAGGAAGTTTTAGAGAATGATTCCGTCTAGTTTTATGTGGATATAGTCCCGTTTCCAAAGAACACTTCTAACCACTCCAAATATCCACTTGTAGATTCTACAAAATAGTTTTTCAAAACTGCTCTATCAAAAGGAAGGTTCAACTCTGTAAGTTGAATGCACACCTCACAAGGAAGTTTCTGAGAATGTTTCTGTCTAGTTTTTATGTGAATATAATCCAGTTTCCAAAGAAGGCTTCAAATCACTCCAAATATCCACTTGCAGATACTACAAAAAGAGTGTTTCAGAACTGCTCCATCAAAAGGAAGTTGCACCTCTGTGAGTTGAATGCACATATCACAAAGAACTTTCTGTGAATTCTTCTGTGTAATTTTTAGATGAAGATGTATTCCCATTTCCAATGAATGACACAAAGCGGTCCATATATCCACTTGCAGATTCTACAAAAAGAGTGTTTCGAAACTGCTCTATCAAAAGAAAGGTTAAATTCTGTGAGTTTTAAGGTCACATCACAAAGTAGTTTCTGATAATTCTTCTGCCTAGTTTTTATGAAGATATTTCCTTTGTTACCATAGGCCTCAAAGTGCTCCAAGTATCCAATTGCAGATTCTACAAAAAGAGTGTTTCAGAACTGCTCTATCAAAAGGAAGGTTCAACTTTGTGAATTGAATGCAAACATCACAAAGGAGTTTCTTAGAATTCTTGTGTCTAGTTTTTATGTGAAGATATTCCCGTTTCCAATGAAGGACACAAAGTGGTCCAAATGTCCACTTGCAGATTCTACCATAAGTGTGTTTCAAAACTGCTCTGTCAAAATATATGTTAAACTCTCTGAGTTAAATGCACACATCACAAAGTAGATTTGAGAATGCTTCTATCTAGTTTTTATGTGAAGATATTCCCGTTTGCAATGAAGGCTTCAAAGCACTCCAATTATCCACTTTCAGTTCCTACAGAAAGAGTGTTTCAGAACTGCTCTATCAAAAGAAAGGTTAAATTCTGTGAGTTGTAAGCACACGTCACAAAGTAGTTTCTGAGAATGCTTCTTTCTAGTTTTTATATAAAGTAATTGCCTTTTCTACCAGAGGCCTCAAAGGGCTCCAAGTATCCACTTGCAGATTCTACAAAAAGAGTGTTTCAATTCTGCTGTACCAAAAGGAGGATTCAATTCTGTGAGTGGAACCCACACATCACATAGTAGTTTCTGAGAATCTTTCTGTCTAGTTTTCATTGTGAAGATATTCCTGTTTCCAATGAAGGCTTCAAAGTACTCCAATATCCACTTGAATATTCTACAAAAAGAGCATTTCAAAACTACTCTCTCAAAAGGAAGGTTCAACGCTGTGAGTTGAATGCACACATCACAAAGAAGTTTCTGAGAATGCTTCTGTCAATTTTTTATATGAAGATATTTCCTTTTCTACCAAACTCCTCAAAGCGCTCCAAATATCCCATTGCAGATTCTACAAAAACAGTGTTTCAAAACTGCTCTATCAAAGGAAGTTTCAACTCTGTGTGTTGAATGCACACATCCCAAAGAAGTTTCTGAGAACGCTTCTGTCTAGTTTTTATGAGAAGATTTTCCTGTTTCCAAGGAAGGCCTCAAAGCAGGCCAAATATCTGCTTGCAGATTCTACAAAAAGAGTGTCAAAACTGCTCTGCCAACAGATAGGTTAAACTCTGTGAGTTGAATGCACGCATCACAAAGTAATTTTTGAGAATGCTTCTGTCTAGTTTTTATGTGAAGATATTCCCATTTCCAACGAAGGCTTGAAAGCACTCCAATTATCCACTTGCAGATTCTATAAAAAGAGTGTTTCAAAACTGTTCTATCAAAGGAAAGCTTAAATTGTGTGAGTTGTAAGCTCACATCACAAAGTAGTTTCTGAGAAAGCTTCTGTCTAGTTTTTATATGAAGATATTTCATTTTCTACCATTGGCCACAAAGCGCTCCAAATATCCAATTGCAGATTCTACAAAAAGAGTGCTTCAAAACTGCTTAATCAAAAGAAAGTTTCAGCACTGTGAGTTGAAAGCAAACATCACAAAGTAATTTCTGAGCATGCTTCTGTCTACTTTTTATGTGAAGATATTCCCGTTTCCAATGAATTCCTCAAATCAGTCAAAATATCCACTTGCAAATTCTACAAAAATTGTGTTTCAAAATTGCTCTATCAAAAGAAATGTTAAAAGTTGTGTATTGAATGCACACATTGCAAACTAGTTTCTGAGAATGCTTCTTTCTAGTTTTTATATAAAGAAATTGCCTTTTCTGCCAGAGGCCACAAAGGGCTCCAAATATCCACTTGCAGATTCTACAAAAAGAGTGTTTCAAATCTGCTCTATGAAAAGGAGGGTTCACCTCTGTGAGTTGCTTGCACACATCACAAAATAGTTTCTTAGAATCCTTCTGTCTAGTTTTTATGTGAAGATATTCCTGTTTCCAATGAAGGCTTCAAAGCACTCCAAATATCCACTTGCAGATACTATAAAAAGAGTGTTTCAAAATTACTTTATTAAAAGGAAGGTTCAACTCTCTGAGTTGAATGCACATATCACAAAGAAGTCTCTGAGATTGCTTCTGCCTACTTTTTATGTGAAGATATTCCAGTTTCCAATGAACGCCACAAAGCGGTCCAAATATCCACTTTCAGATTCCACAAAAAGAGTGTTTCAAAGCTGCCCTATCAAGAGAAATGTTTAACTCTCTGTGTTGAACACAAACATCCAAGGAAGTTTCTGAGAATACTTCCGTCTAGTTTTTACTTGCAGATATTTCCTTTTCCACCATAGCCCTCAAAGTGCTCCAATTCTCCACTTGCAAATTCTACAAAAAGAGTGTTTCACAACTTCCTTTCCAAAAGATAGGTTAAACACTGTTAGTTGAATGCACACATCACAAAGTAATTTTTTAGAATGCTTCTGTCTAATTTTTATAAGAAGATACTCCCGTTTCCAATGAAGGCTTCAATGCACTCCAATTATCCACTTGCAGATCCTACAAAAAGAGTGTTTTGAGACTGCTCTATCAAAAGAAAGTTTAAATTCTGTGACTTGTAAGCACACGTCACAAAGTACTGTCTGAGAATTCTTCTGTCTAATTTTTATATGAAGATATATCCTTTTCTACAATAGGCCTCAAATCACTCCAAATATCCAATTGCACATTTTACCAAAAGAGTGTTTCACAACTACTCTATGAAAAGAAAGGTTCAACTCTGTGAGTTGAATGCAAAAATCACAAAGAAGTTTCTGAGAATGCCTCAGTCTAGTATTTATGTGAAGACATTCCCGTTCCCAACGAATTCCTCAAAGCAGTCAAAATATCCACTTGCAGATCCTACAAAAAGTGTGTTTCAAATCTGCTCTATCAAAAGAAAGGTTAAAATCGGTGAGTTGAATGCACACATCAGAAACTAGTTTCTATGAATTCTTCTTTCATGTTTTTATGTAAAGAAATTGCCTTTTCTATCAGAGGCCCCAAAGGGCTCCAAATATCATTTAACAGATTGTACAAAAAGAGTGTTTCAAAACTTCTCTTTCCAAAGGAGTGTTCAACTCTGTGACTTGAATGGACACATCACAAAGTAGTTTCTGGGAATCCTTCTGTCTACTTTTTATGTGAAGATATCCGTGTTTCCAACCAAGTCTTCAAAGCACTACAAATATCCACTTACATATACTACCAAAAGAGTGTTTCAAAACAGATCTATCAAAATGAAGGTTCAACTCTGTGAGTTGAATGCACACATCACAAAGCAGTTTCTGAGAATGCTTCTGTCTAGTTTTTCTATGAAGATATTTCCTTTTCTACCATAGACCTTACTGTGCTCCAAATATCCAATTGCATATTCTATAAATACAGTGTTTCAAAACTGCTCTATCAAAGGAAAGGTTAAACTGTGTGAGTTGAATGCACACATCAGAAACTAGTTTCTGAGAACTCTTCTTTCTAGTTTTTATACAAATAAATTGCATTTTCAACCAGAGGCCTCAAAGGGCTCCAAATATACACTTGCAGATTCTACAAAAAGAGTGTTTCAAAACTGCACTATCAAAAGAAGTCTTTAACTCGGTGAGTTGAATGCAAACATCACAAAGTAGTTTCTGAGAATACTTCTGTCTACTGTTTATGTGAAGATATTCCTTTTTCCAATGAAGGCTTCAAAGCACTCCAAATATCCACTTCCATATACTAAAAACAGAGTGTTTCAAAACTGCTCTAACCAAAGGAAAGTTCAACTCTGTGAGTTGAATGCACACATCACAAAGAAGTTTCTGAGAATGCTTCTGTCTAGTTTTTATGTAGAGATATTCCCGTTTCCAACGAAGGCTTCTAACCACTCGAAATATCCACTTGCAGATTCTACAAAAAGAATGTTTCAAAACTGCTCTATCAAAAGAAGGTTCAACTCTGTGAGTTGAATGCACACATCACAAAGAAGTTTCTGAGAATGCTTCTGTCTAGTTCTTATATGAAGATATTTCCTTTTCTGCCGTAGGCCTCAAAATGCTCCAAATATAAAATTGCAGATTCTACAAAAAGTGTGTTTCAAAACTGCTCTATCAAAAGAAAGGTTCAACTCTGTGAGATGAATGCACACATCACAAAGAAGTTTCTGAGATGCTTCTGTCTAGTATTTATGTGAAGATATTGCCATTTCCAATGAATTCCTCAGAGCAGTCCAAATATCCTCTTGCAGATTCTACAAAAAGAGTGTTTCAAAACTACTCTTTCAAATGAAAGGTTAAAATCTATGTGTTGAATTCACACATCAGAAACTAGTTTCTGAAAATACTTCTTTCTTGTTTTTATGTAAATAAATTACATTTTCTACGAGAGACCTCAAAGGGCTCCAAATATCAACTTGCAGATTCTACAAAAAAGGGTTTAAAATCTGCTCTAAAAAAAGGAGTGTTGAACTCTGTGAGTTGAATGCACACATCACAAAATCGTTTCTGAGAATCCTTCAGTTTAGCTTTTATGTGAAAATATTCCCGTTTCCAATGAAGGCTTCAAAGCACTCTAAATATCCACTTGCATATTCTACAAAAAGAGTGTTTCAAAACTGCTCTATCAGAAGGAAGGTTGAACTCTGTGAGTTGAGTGCATTACATCACTAAGAAGTTTCTGAGAATGCTTCTGTCTGGTTTTTTAATGAAGATATTTCCTTTTCTACCATAGGCCTCAAAGCCCTCCAAATATCCAATTGCAGATTCTAGAAAAATAGTGTTTCAAAACTGCTCTATCAAAAGAATGGTTCAATGCTGAGTTGAATCCAAACATTACAGAGAAGTTTCTGAGAATGCTTCTGTCTACTTTTTATTTGAAGATATTCCCGTTTCCAACGAATTCCTCAAAGCAGTCAAAATATCCCTTGCAGATTCTACAAAAGAGTGTTTCAAAACTGCTCTATCAAAAGAAAGATTCATCTCTATGAGTTGAATGCAAAAGACCAAAAAGAAGTTTCTGAGAATGCTTCTGTCTAGCTTTATGTGTCTAACCACTCAAAGTATCCACTTGCAGATGCTACAAAAAGAGTGTTTCAAAACTGCTCTATAAAAAGGAAGGTTCAATTTTGTGAGTTGAATGTACACATCACAAAGAAGATTATGAGAGTGCTTCTGTCTAGTTTTTGTAGGAAGATATTTACTTTTATACCATAGACCTCATAGCGCTCCAAAGGTCAATTTACAGATTCTACAAAAAGAGTGTTTAAAAACTTCTCCATCAAAAGGAAGGTTCAACTCTGTGAGTTGAATGCACACATCACAAAGAAGTTTCTGAGAATGCATCTGTGTAGTTTTTATGTGAAGATATACCCGTTTCCAATGAAGACTTCAAAGTACTCCAATTATCCACTTGTAGATTCTACAAAAAGGGTGTTTGAAAACTGCTCTATCAAAAGGAAGGTTCAACACTGTGAGTTGAATGCACACATCACAATGCACTTTCTGAGAATGCTTCTGTCTATTTTTTATGTGAATATATTTTCGTTTCCAACAAAGGCTTCAAATCACTCCAAATATACACTTGCAGATACTACAAAAAGAGTGTTTCAAAACTGCTCTATCAAAAGGAAGGTTCAACTCTTTGAGTTGAATACACATATCACAAATAAGATTCTGAGAATGCTTCTGTCTAGTTTTTATGAAGATATTCCCGTTTCCAACAACGGCCAGAAAACTGTCGAAATATCCACTTGTAGATTTTCCAAAAAGAGTGTCTCAAAACTGCTCTATCAAAAGAAATGTTTAACTCTCTGTGTTGAATGCAAATATCCAAAGAAGTTTCTGAGAATGCTTCTGTCTAGTTTTTACCTGAAGATACTTCCTTTTCCACTATAGCCCTCAAAGTGCTCCAAATGTTAACTTGCAGATTCTACAAAACAAGTGTTTCAAAACTGCTCTGTCAAAAATAGGTTAAATACTGTGAGCTGAATGCACACATCACAAAATACTTTTTGAGAATGGTTCCTTCTAGTTTTTATGAGAAGATATTCCCGTTTCCAACGAAGGTTTCAAAGCACTGCAAGTGGCCACTTGCATATTCTACAAAAAGACTGTTTCAAAACTTCTCCATCAAAAGGAAGGTTCAACTCTGTGAGTTGAATGCACGCATCACAAAGAAGTTTCTGAGAATGCTTCTGTCTAGTTTTTATGTGGAGATATTCCCGTTTCCAACGAAGGCTTCAAACAACTCCAAATATCCACTTGCAGATTCTACAAAAAAACTGTTTCAAAACTTCTCCATCAAAAGGAAGGTTCAACTCTGTGAATTGAATGCACACATCACAAAGGAGTTTCTGAGAATGCATGTGTCTAATTTTTATGTGAAGATATAGCCGTGTCCAATGAAGACTTCAAAGTACTCCAATTATCCACTTGCAGAGTCTACAAAAACAGTGTTGCAAAACTGCTCTATCAAAAGAAAGGTTAAAATCTGTGAGTTGAATGCACAAATCACAAATTAGTTTCTGAGAATGCTTCATTCTAGTTTTTATATAAAGAAATTGCCTTTCTACCTGAGGCCTCAAAGGACTCCAAATCTCCACTTGCTGATTCTACAAAAAGAGTGTTTCAATTCTGCTCTACCAAAAGGAGGGTTCAAAAATGTGAGTTGAATGCACACATCACATAGTAGTTTCTGAGAATCCTTCGGTCTTGTTTTTATGTGAAGATATTCCCGTTTCCAAAGAAGGCTTCAAAGCACTCCAATATCCATTGCATATTCCACAAAAAGAGTGTTTCAAAACTGCTCTATCAAAAGAAAGGTTAAATTCTGAGTTGTAAGCACACATCACAAAGTAGTTTCTTAGAATGCTTCTGTCTAGTTTTTATATGAATATATTTTCTTTTCTACCATAGGCCTCAATGCGATCCAAATATCCAATTGCAGATTCTAGACAATGTGTATTTCAAAACTACTCTATCAAAAGAAATGTTCAAATCTGTGTGTTGAATACAAACATTGCAAAGAACTTTCTGAGAACTCTTCTGTCTAGTTTTTATGTGAAGATATTCCCGTTTCCAATGAAGGCTTCAAACTACTCAAATTATCCACTTTCATATTCTACAAAAAGAGTCCTTCAAAACTGCTCTATCAAAAGAAACTTTAAACTCTGTGAGTTGAATGCACCCATCACAAAATAGTTCTGAGAATGCTTCTTTCTAGTTTTTATGTAAAGAATTTGCCTTTTCTACCAGAGGCCTCAAAGGGCTCCAAGTGTCCACTTGCAGATTCTACAAAAAGAGTGTCTCAAAACGTTCTATTAAAAGGAGGGTTCAACTCTGTGAGTTGAATGCACACATCACGAAGATGTTTCTGAAAATGCTTCTGTCAAATTTTTATGTGGTGATATTCCAGTTAGAAATGAAGGTTTCAAGGAACTCCAAATATCCACTTGCAGATACTACAAAAAGACTGTTTCAAAACTTCTCCATCAAAAGGAATGTTCAACTCTGTGAGGTGAATGCACACATCACAAAGAAGTTTCTCAGAATGCATCTGTCTAGTTTTTATTTGAAGATATACCCATTTCTGTCGAAGATTTCAAAGTACTCCAATAATCCACTTGCAGATTCTACAAAAAGAGTGTTTCAAAACTGCTCTATCAAAAGAAAAGTTAAAACCAGTGAGTTGAATGCACACATCACAAATTAGTTTCTGAGAATGCTTCATTCTAGTTTTTATATAAAGAAATTGCCTTTTCTACCTGAGGCCTCAATGGGCTCCAAATATCCACTTGCAGATTCTACAAAAAGAGTGTTTCAATTCTGTTCTACCAAAAGGAGGGTTCAAACATGTGAGATGAATGCACACATCACATAGTAGTTTCTGAGAATCCTTTAGTCTTGTTTTTATGGGAAAATATTCCCGTTTCCAAAGAAGGCTTCAAACAACTCCAATATCCACTTGCATATTCTACAAAAAGAGTGTTTCAAAACTGCTCTATCAAAAGAAAGTTTAAATTCTGTGAGTTGTAAGCACACATCACAAAGTAGTTTCTTAGAATGCTTCTGTCTAGTTTTTATATGAATATATTTCTTTTTCTACCATAGGCCTCAATGAGATCCAAATATCCAATTGTAGATTCTAGAAAAAGTGTTTCAAAACTCCTCTATCAAAAGAAATGACCAAATCTGTGTGTTGTATGCAAAGATCACAAAGAAGTTTCTGAGAATGCTTCTGTCTATTTTTTATGTGAAGATATTCCCGTTTGCAATGAAGTCTTCAAAACACTCAAATTATCCACTTGCATATTCTACAAAAAGAGAGTTTCAAAACTGCTCTATCAAATGAAATGTTAAACTCTGTGAGTTGAATGCACCCATCACAAAGTAGTTTCTGAGAATGCTTCTTTCTAGTTTTTATATAAAGAAATCACCTTTTCTACCTGAGGCCTCAAAGGGCTCCAAGTATCCACTTGCAGATTCTACAAAAAGAGTGATTCAATTCTGCTCTACGAAAAAGAGGGTTCAAAAATGCGAGTTGAATGCACACATAACATAGTAGTTTCTGAGAATCCTTCGGTCTTGTTTTTATGTGAAGATACTCCAGTTTCCAACGAAGGCTTCAAAGCACTCCAAATATCCACTTGCAGATCATACAAAAAGGCTGTTTCAAAACTGCTCCATCAAAAGGAAGGTTCAACTCTGTGCGTTGAATGCACAAAACACAAAGAAGTTTCTGAGACTGCATCTTTCTAGTTTCTATGTGAAGATATACCATTTTCCAAGGAATACTTCAAAATACACTAATTATCTACATGCAGGTTTTACAAAAAGAGTGTTTCAAAACTGCTCTATAAAACGGAATGTACTGTGAGTTTAATGCACTCATCACAAGGAAGTTTCCAAGAATGCTTCTGTCTAGTTTTTATGTGAATATATTTCACTTTCCAACGAAGGCTTCAAAGCACTTCAAATATCCACTTGCAGATACTACAAAAAGAGTGTTTCAAAACTGCTCTATGAAAAGATAGTTACAATTCTGTGAGTTGAAGGCACATATCACAAAGAAGTTTCTGAGAATCTTTCTGTCTATTTTTTTATGTGAAGATATTCCCGTTTCCAACGAAGGCTTCAAAGTGGTCCAAATATCCACTTGCAGATTCTACAAAAAGAGTGTTTCAAGACTGTTCTATCAAAAAAAAGTTCAACTCTCTGAGTTGAATGCCAGCATCACAAAGAAGTTTCTGAGAATGTTTCTGTCTAGTTTTTATATGAAGATATTTACTTTTCTACAATATGCCTCAAAGTGTTCCAAATATCCAAATGCATATTCTACAAAAAGAGTGTTTCAAAACTGCTCTATAAAAAGAAAGGTTAAACGCTGTGAATTGAATGCAAAAATCAAAGTAATTTCTGAGAATGCTTCTTTCTAGTTTTTATATGAAAATATTTCCTTTACTTCCATAGGCCTCAGAGGGTTCCAAATATCCACTTGGAGATTCTGCAAAAAGAGTGTTTCCTATCTGCTCTACCAAAAAGAGGGTTCAATTATGTAAGTTGAATCCACAGATCACAAAGTGGTTTCTGAGAATGATTTTGTCTAGTTTTTATGTGAAGATATTCCCGTTACCAACGAAGGCTTCAAAGCCTTCGAAATATCCACTTGCATAATGTACAAAAAGAGTGTTTCAAAACTGCTCTATCAAAAGGAAGGTTTAACTCTGTGAGTTGAATGCACACATCACAAAGAAGTTTCTGAGAATGCTTCAGTCTAGTTTTTATGTGGAGATATTCCCGTTTCCAACGAAGGCTTCAAACCACTCAAATATCCACTAGCAGATTCTACAAAAAGAGTGTTTCAAAATTGCTCTATCAAAAAGAATGTTCAACACTGTAATTTGAATGCACACATCACAAGGAAGTTTCTGAGAATGCTTCTTTCTAATTTTAATGTAAAGAAATTTCCTTCTCTACCAGAGGCCTCAAAGCGCTCCAAATATGCACTTGCAGATTCTACAAAAGGAGTGTTTCAAAACTGCTCTGTGAAAAGATAGGTTAAACCTTGGGAGTTGAATGCACACATCACAAAGTAGTTTTTGAGAATGCTTCTGTCTAGTTTTTATGAGAAGATATTCCCGTTTCCAATGAAGTCTTCAAAGCAATCCAACTATTCACTTGCAGATATTACAAAAAGAGTGCTTCAAAAGTGCTCTATCAAAAGAAAGGTTAAACTCTTTGAGTTGTACGTACACATCAGAAAGTAGTTTCTGAGTTTGCTTCTGTCTAGTTTTTATATGAAGATATTTCCTTTCCTACCATAGGCCACAAAGAGCTTCAAATATCCAATTGCAGATTCTACCAAAAGATTATTTCAAAACTGCTCTATGAAAAGAAAATTTTAACTCTGTTTGGTGAATGAAAACATCACAAAGAAGTTTCTAAAGAAGTTTCTGAAAAAGTTTCTGTCTAGTTTTTATGTAAAGATATTCCCGTTTCCAACAAATTCCTCAAAGCAGTCAAAATACCTTGTCAAAATACTTGCAGATTCTACAAAAAAAGTGTTTCTCAAAACTGCTCTATCAAAAGGAGGGTTGAACTCTGTGAGTTGAATGCACACATCACAAAATAGTTTCTGAGAATCCTTCTGTGTAGTTTTTATGGGAAGATATTCCCATTTCCAATGAAGACTTCAACGCACTCCAAATAGCCCCTTGCCTATTGTACATAAATAGTGTTTCAAAACTGCTCTATCAAAACGAAGGTTCAACACTGTGAGGTGAATGCACACATCACAAAGAAGTTTCTGAGAATGCTTCTTCATAGTTTTTATGTGGAGATATTCCTGTTTCCAACGAAGGCTTCAAAGCACTCCAAATATCCACTTGCAGATTCTACCAAAAGGGTGTTTCAAACCTACTCTATCAAAAGGAAGTTTCAGCTCTGTGAGTTGAATGCACACATCACAAGGAAGTTTCTGAGAATGCATCTGTCTAGTTTATATGTGAAGATATTCCCGTTTAAAATGAAGACTGCAAATTACTCCAATTATCCACTTGCAGATTCTACAAAAAGAGTGTTTCAAAACTGCTCTATCAAAAAAAAGGTTCACCTCTGTGAGTTGAATGCACACATCACAAGGAAGTTTCTGAAAATGCTTCTGTCTAGTTTTTATGTGAAGATATTCCCATTTCCAACGAAGGCTTCAACACGGTCCAAATATCCACTTCCATATTCTAAAAAAAGAGTGTTTCAAAACTGATCTATCAAAAGAAATGTCCAACACTCTGAGTTGAATGAAATGATCACAAAGAAGTTTCTAAGAATGCTTCAATCTAGTTTTTATGTGAAGATATTTCCTTTTCCACCGTAGCCCTCAAAGTGCTCTAAATGTCCACTTGCAGATTCGACAAAAAGAGTGTTCCAAAACTGCTCTATCAAAAGATAGGTTAAATTCTGTGAGTTGTAAGCAAACATCAAAAAGCAGTTTCCCAGAAAGCTTCAGTGTAGTTTTTATATTAAGATATTTCCTTTTCCATCATAGCCCTCAAAGTGCTCCAAATGTCAACTTGCAGATTCTACAGAGTGTTTCAAAATGGCTCTGTCAAAGATAGGTTGAAATCTGTGAGTTGAATGCACACATCACCAAGTAGTTTTTGAGAGTGCTTCTGTCCAGTTTTTATGGGAAGGTATTCCCGTTTCCAATGACGGCTTCAAAGCCCTCCAATTATCCACTTGCAGATTCTTCAAGAAGAGTGTTTCAAAACTGCTCTATCAAAAGAAAGTTTAAATACTGTGAGTTGTAAGCGCACATCACAATGTAGTTTCTGAGAATGCTTCTGTCTACTTTTTATATGAAGATGTTTCTTTTTCTACCATAGGCATCCAAGCGCTAAAATATCCAATTGCAGATTCTACAAAAAGAGTGTTTCAAAACTGTTCTATCAAAAGAAAGTGTAAACACTGTGAGATGAATGCACAAATCACAAAGGAGTTTCTGCGAATGCTTCTTTCTAGTTTTTAAATGAAGCTATTTCCTTTTCTACCATAGGCCTCAAAGGGTTTCAAATAACCACTTGCAGATTCTCTAAAAAGAGTGTTTCAAAACTGCTCTATCAAAAAGAAGGTTCAAATCTGTAAGATGAATGCACACATCACAAGGAAGTTTCTGAGAATTCTTCTGTCTAGTTGTTATGTGAAGATATTCCCGTTTCCAATGAAGGCTTCAAAGCACTCGAAATATCCACTTGCATATGCTACAAAAAGAGTGTTAGAAAACTGCTCTATGAAAAGGAAATTTCAACACTGTGAGCTGAATGCACATATCACAAAGTGGTTTTTGAGAATGCTTCTGTGTAGTTTATATGTGGAAATATTCCCATTTTCAAAGAAGGCTTCAAAGCACTCCAATTATCCACTTGCAGATCCTACAAAAAGAGTGTTTCAAAACTGCTCTATCAAAAGATATGTAAAATACCGTGAGTTGTAACCACACATCACAAACTTGTTTCTGAGAATGCTTCTTTCTAATTTTTATATAACAAAAATGACTTTTCTATCAGATGCCTCAAACGGTTCAAAATATCCACTTGCAGATTCTACAAAAAGAGTGTTTCAAATCTGCTCTACCAAAAGGAGGGTTCAAATCTGTGAGTTCAATGCACACATCACAAGGAAGTTTCTGAGCATGATTCTGGCTAGTTTTTATGTGAATATATACCCTTTTCCAATGAAGACTTCAAAGTACTCCAATTATCCACTTGCAGATTCTACAAAAAGAGCGTTTCAAAACAGCTCTACCCAAAGGAAGGTTTAACTCTGTGAGATGAATGCACACATTACAAGGAAGTTTCTGAGAATGCTTCTGTCTAGTTTATATGTGAAGATATTCCCATTTCCAACGAAGGCTTCAAGCACTCCAATTACCCACTTGCAGATTCTACAAAAACAATATTTCAAAATTACTCTATCAAAAGGTAGGTTAAATTCTGTACGTTGTAAGCACACCTCACAAATAGTTACTGAAAACGCTTCTGTGTAGTTATTCTATGAAGATATTTCCTTTTTTACCATAGGCCTCAAAGCAGCCAAAATATCCACTTGCAGATTCTACAAAAAGAGTGCTTCAAAACTGCTCTATCAAAAGAAATATTCAACTCAAGGAGTTGAAAGCAAACATCACAAATATTTTCTGAGAATGATTCTGTCTAGTTTTTATCTGAAGATAATTCCTTTTCCACCATATCCCTCAAAGTGCTCCAAATGTCCACTTGGAGATTCTACAAAAAGAGTGTTTCAAAACTACTCTGTCAAAAGATAGGTTAAATTCTGTGAGTTGAATGCACACAACACAAAGTGGTTTTTGAGAATGCTTCTGTCTACTTTATATGTGAAGATATTCCCATTTCCAGTGAAGGCTTCAAAGCACTCCAATTATCCACTTGCAGATTCTACAAAAAGAGTGTTTCAAAACTGCTCTATCAAAAGTTAGATTAAATACTGTGCGTTGTAAGCACACATCCCAAAGTAGTTTCTGAGAAGGCTTCTGTGTAGTTTTTATATGAAGGTATTTCCTTTTCTACCATAGTCCTCAAAGCCCTCCAATTACCCAATTGCAGATACTACAAAAAGAGTGTTTCAATACTCTTCTATCAAAAGAAGGGTTCAAATCTGTGAGTTGAATGCACAGATCACAAAGAAGTTTCTGAGAATGCTTGTGTCTAGTTTTTATGTGAAGATATTCCCTTTTCCATTGAAGGCTTCAAAGCCTTCCAAACATCCACATGCATATTTTACAAAAATAGTGTTTCAAAACTTCTCTATCAAAAGGAAGGTACAACTCTGTGAGTTGAATGCACACATCACAAAGTAGTTTCTGAGAATGTTTCTGTCTAGTATTTATGTGAAGATATTCCCGTTTCCAAAGAAGGCCACAAAGCAGTCCAAATATCCACTTGCAGATTCTACAAAACTGTGTTTCAAAACTCCTCTATCAAAAGGAAGGTTCAACTCTGTGAGTTGAATGCACACATCACAAAGTAGTTTTTGAGAATGCTTCTGTCTAGTCGTTAAATGAAGATATGCTGGTTTCCAACGAAGGCTTCAAAGAACTCCAGTTATCCAGTTGCAGATTTTACAAAAAGAGTGTATCAAAACTGCTCTATCAAAAGCAAGGTTCAACTCTGTGAATTCAATGCACACATCACAAGGAAGTTCCTGAGAATGCATCTGTCTAGTTTTTATGTGAAGATATTCCTTTTCCAACAAAGGCTTCAAAGCACTCAAATTATCCAATTGCAGATTCTACAAAAAGAGTGTTTCAAAGCTGCTCTATTAAAAGGAATTTTCAACTCAGAGAGTTGAATGCACATATCACAAAGAAGTTTCTGAGAAAGCCTCTGTCTAGTTTTTATGTGAATATATCCCCATTTCCAATGAAGGCTTCAAAGCACTCCAAATATCCATTTGCAGATACTATAAAAAGAGGGTTTTGAAACTGCTCTATGAAAAGGAAGGTTCAAGTCTGTGAGTTGAATGCACACATCACAAAGGAGTTTCTGAGAATGCTTCCCTCTAGTTTTTATGTGAAGATATTCCCGTTTCCAATGAAGGCTTCAAAACACTCCAATTATCCACTTGCAGATTCTACCAAAAGAGTGTTCCAAAACTGCTCTATCAAAAGGAAGGTTCCATTTCGTGAGTTGAATACACACATCACAAAGAAGTTTCAGAGATTGCTTCTGTCTAGTTTTTATGTGAAGATGCTCCCGTTTCCATCGAAGGCCTCAAAGCTGCCCAAATATCCACTTGCAGATTCTACAAAAAGAGTGTTTCAAAACTGCTCTATCAAAAGGAAGTTTCAACTCTGTGAGTTGAATGTAAACATTGCAGAGAAGTTTATTTGAATGCTTCTTTCTGGTTTTTATGTGAAGAAATTTCCTTTTCAACCATAGCCCTCAAAGGGCTCCAAATGTCCAAGTGCAGATTCTACAAAAAGAGTGTTTCAAAACTGCTCTATAAAAAGAAGAATGGTTAAACTCTGTGAGTTGAATGCACACATCACAAAGAAGTTTCTGAGAATGCTTCTGTCTATTTTTTTATTTGAAGATATTCCCGTTTCCAACAAAGGCTTCAAAGCATTACAAATATCCAATTGCATATTCTACAGAAAGAGTGTTTCAAAACTGCTCTATCAAAAGGAAGGTTCAACTCTGTGAGTTGAAAGCACACATCACAAAGTAGTTTCTGAGAATGCTTCTGTCTACTTTTTATGTGAAGATATTCCTGTTTCCATCGAAGGTTTTAAATCACTCCAAACCTACTTGAATATTCCACAAAAGAGTGTTTCAAAACTGTTCTATCAAAAGGAAGGTTCAACTCTGTGAGTTGAATGCACACATCACACAGAGGTTTCTGAGAATGCTTCCCTCTAGTGTTTATGTAGAGGTATTTCCTTTTCCACCATAGTCCTCAAAGCGCTCAAAATGAACACTTGCAGATTCTACAAAGATACTGTTTCAAAACTGCTCTATCAAAAGAAAGGTACAACTCTGTGAGTTTAATGCAAAGATCACAAAGTAGTTTCTGAGAATGCTTCTGTCTAGTATTTATGTGAAGATATTTCCTTTTCCACCATAGACCTCAAATGCCTCCAAATGAACACATGCAGATTCTACGGAAAAGTGTTTCAAAACTGCTCTATCAAAAAATAAAACGTTCAACGCTGGGAATTGAATGCACCAATCACAAGGAGCTTTCTGAGAATAATTCTGTCTCGTTTTTATGTGAAGATATTCGTTTCCAACGAATTCCTCAATGTGTTCCAAATATCCACAAGCAGAATCTACAAAAGGAGTGTTTCAATACAGCTCTATCAAAAGACAAGTTCAACTCTGTGAGTTGAATCCACACATCTCAAGGAAGTTTCTGAGAATGCTTCTGTCTATTTTTATGTGAAGATATTCCCGTTTCCAACGAAGGCTTCAAAGCACTCCAATTACCCACTTGCAGATTCCACATAAAGAGATTTTCAAAACAGCTCTATCAAAAGAAAGGTTAAATTCTGTGAGTTGTAAGCACACATCACAAGGTAGTTTCTGAGATTGCTTCTGTCTAGTTTTTATATAAAGATATTTCCTTTTCTACCATAGGCCTCAAAGCGCTCCAAATATCCAATTGCAGATTCTACCAAAAGAGTGTTTCCAAACTGTTCTATGAACAGAAAGCTTCAACTGTGTGAGTTGAATGCAAACATCACAAAGAAGTTTCTGAGAATGATTCAGTCTGGTATTTATGTGAAGATATTCCCGTTTCCAACGAATTCCTGAAACCAGTCAAAATATCCACTTGCAAATTCTACAAAAAGAGTGTTACAAAACTGCTCTATCAAAAGAAAAATTGAAATCTGTGAGTTAAATGCACACATCAGAAACTAGATTCTGAGAATGCTTCTATCTATTTGCTATACAAAGAAATAGTCTTTTCTACCAGAGGCCTTAAAGGGATCCAAATATCCACGTGCAGATTCTACAAAAAGAGTGTTTCAAAACTGCTCTATCAAAAGAAAGGTTAAATTCTGTGAGTTGTAAACACACATCACAAAGTAGTTTCTTTGAATGCTTCTGTCTAGTTTTTATATGAAGGTATTTCCTTTTTACCATAGGCCACAAAGTGCACCAAATATCCAATTCCAGATTCTACCAAAAGAGTGTTTCAAAACTGCTCTATGAAAAGAACAGTTCAACTCTATGAGTAGAATGCAAACATCACAAAGAAGTTTCTGAGAATGCTTCTGTCTGGTATTTATGTGAAGATATTCCCGTTTCCAATGAATTCCTCAAACCACTCAAAATATCCAAATGCAGACTCTACAAAAAGAGTGTTTCAAAACTGTTCTATCAAAAGAAAGTTTAAAATCATTGAGTTAAATGCACACTTTGTTCACATTTTCAAACACATCTGTTTCCTGTTTCCAACGAAGTCTTCAAAGCACTCAAAATATCCACTTGCATATTCTACAAAAAGAGTGCTTAAAATCTGCTCTATCATAAGGTTCAACTCTGTGAGTTGAATGCACACATCACAAAGAAGTTTCTGAGAATGCAACTGTCTAGTTTTTATGTGAAGATATTCCAGCTTCCAACGAAGGCCAAAAAGCAGTCCAAATATACACATGCAGATTCTACAAAAAGAGTGTTTCAAAACTGCTCTATCAAAAGAAATGTTTAACTCTCTGTGTTGAATGCAAACATCACAAAGCAGTTTCTGAGAATGCTTCAGTCTAGTTTTTATGTGAAGATATTTCCTTTTCCACCACAGCCTTCAAAGTGCTCCAAAAGTCCACTTGCAGATTCTATAAAAAGAGTGTTTCAAATATGCTCTGTCAAAAGACAGGATAAACACTGTGAGTTTAATGCACACATCACAAAGTAGTTTTTGAGAATGCTTCTGTTTAGTTTTTATGAGAAGATACCCCCGTTGCCAATGAAGGCTTCCAAGCACTCCAATTATACACTTGCAGATACTACAAAAAGAGTGTTTCAAAACTGCTCTATGAAAAGGAATTTTCAACTCTGTGAGTTGAATGCAAACATCAAAGTGAATTTTCTGAGAATGCTTCTGTCTAGTTTTTATGTATAGATATTCCCGTTTCCAACGAAGGCTTCAAAGCACTCCAAATATCCACTTGCAGAACTGCTCCAGCAGTTTTGAAACACTCTTTTTGTAGAATCTGCAAGTGGATATTTCTAGTTTTTAGAAGCCTTTGTTGGAAATGGGAATATCTCCACATAAAAACTAGACAGAAGCATTCTCAGAAACTTCCTTTTGATGTGTGCATTCAACTCACAGAGTTGAACCTTCCTTTTGATAGAGCTGTTTTGAAACACTCTTTTTGTAGAATCTGCAAGTGGATATTTTGAGTGCTTTGAAGCCTTTGTTGGAAACGGGAATATCTTCACATAAAAAGGAGACAGAAGGATTCTCAGAAACTACTTTGTGATGTGTGCATTCAACTCAGAGTTGAACACTCTTTTTGATAGAGCAGTTTTGAAACACTCTTTTTGTAGAATCTACATGTGGATATTTGGATCCCTTTAAGGCCTCTGTTAAAAAAGGCAATTTCTTTGTGTAACAACTAGAAAGAAGCATTCTCAGAATCTAGTTTCTAATGTGTGCATTTAACTCATACATTTTAACCTTTATTTTGATAGAGCAGATTTGAAACACTGTTTTGGTAGAATTTGCAAGTGGATATTTTGACTGGTTTGAGGATTTCGTTGGAAACGGGAATATCTTCACATAAATACAGACTGAAGCATTCTCAGAAACGTCTTTGTGATGTTTGCATCCAACTCACAGAGTTGAACCTTTCTGTTCAGAGAGCAGTTTTGAAACAATATTTGGGTATAAACTGCAATTGGATATTTGGAGAGATTTGAGTTTTATGGTAGCAAAGGAAATATCTTCATATAAAAACTAGACAGAAGCATTCTCAAAAACTATGTTGTGATGTGTGCTTACAACTCACATAATTTCTCCTTTCTTTTGATAGAGCAGCGTTGAAACACTCTTTTTGTAGGACCTGCAAGGGGATAATTGGGGTGCTTTGAAGCCTTCATTGGAAACGGGAATATCTTCACCTAAAAATTAGACAGAAGCATTCTCAAAAACTGCTTTGTGATGTGTACATTCAACTCACAGAGATTAACCTATCTTTTGACTGAGTAGTTTTTAAACACTCTTATTGTAGAATCTGCAAGTGGACATTTGGAGCACATCGAGGGCTATGGTGGAAAAGGAAATATCTTCACATAAAAACTAGACGGAAGCATTCTCAGAAACTTCTTGTGATGTTTGCATTCAATTCAGAGAGATAAACATTTCTTTTGCTAGAGCAGTTTTGAAACACTCTTTTTGTAGAATTTGCAAGTGGATATTTTGACCGCTTTGTGTCCTTCATTGGAAAAGAGAATATCTTCACATAAAAACTGGAAAGAATCATTCTCAGAAACTTCCTTGTAAAGTGTGCATTCAACTCAAAGAGTTGAACCTTCCTTTTGATAGAGGAGTTTTGAAACACTCTTTTTGTAGTATATGAAAGTGGATATTTGGAGTGCTTTGAAGCCTTCGTTGGAAACTGGAATATATTCACATAAAAACTAGACAGAAGGATTCTCAGAAACTTCTTTGTGATGTGTGCATTCAACTCACTGATGTGAACCTTCCTTTTGATAGAGCAGTTTTGAAACACACTTTTTGTAGAATTTGCAGGTGTATATTTGGACTGCTTTGGGGCCTTCATTGGAAACGGGTATATCTTCACATAATATCTAGACAGAAACATTATCAGAAACTTCTTTGTGGTGTGTGCATTCAACTCACAGAGTTGAACCTTCCTTTTTGTAGAGCAGTTTTGAAACACTCTTTTTGTGGAATATGCAAGTGGATATTTGGAGCCCTTTGAGGCCTCTTGTAGAAAAGGCAATTTCTTTATATAAAAACTAGAAAGAAGCATTCTCAGAAACCAATTTGTGATGTGTGCATTCAACTCACAGATTTTAACCTTTCTTTTGATGAGGCAGTTTTGAAACACTCTTTTTTAGAATCTGCAAGTGGATATTTGACTGCTTTGAGGCCTTCGTTGGAAACAGGAATACATTCACATAACAACTAGACAGAAGCATTTTCAGAAACTGCTTTGTGTTGTGTGCATTCAATTCACAGGGTTGAACCTTCCTTTTGATAGAGCAGATTTGAGACTTTTTTTGTAGAATCTGCAAGTGGATATTTGGGGTGGTTTGAAGACTTCGTTGGAAAGGGGAATATCTCCACACAAAAACTAGACAGAAGCATTCTCAGAAACTTCTTTGTGATGCGTGCATTCAACTCACAGAGTTGAAACTTCCTTTTGTTAAAGCAGTTTTGAAACACATTTTGTAGAATATGCAAGTGGATATTTGGAGTGCTTTGAAGCCTTCATTGGTAACGGGAATATCTTCACATAAAGAGTAGACAGAAGCATTCTCAGAAACTACTTGGTGATGTGTGCATTCAACTCACAGAGTTTAACCATCCATTAGGTAGAACAGATTTGAAACATTCTTTTTGTATAATTTGCAATTGGATATTTGGAGCCCTTTGATTCCTCTGGTAGGAAAGGAATTAGTTTATATTGAAACTAGAAAGAAGCATTTTCAGGAACTAGTTTGTGATGTGTGCATTCAACACACAGATTTTAACCTTTCTTTTGACAGAACAGTTTTGAAACCCTCTTTTTGTAAAGTCTGCAAGTGGATATTTTGACTGCTTTGAGGAATGCGTTGGAAACGGGAATATCTTCACATAAAAATTAGACAGAAGCATTCTCAGAAACTTCTTTGTGATGCTTGTGTTCAACTCACAGAGTTGAAACTTGCTTTTCACATAGCAGTTTTGAAACACTGATTTGTAGAATATGCAAATGGATATTAGGAGCGCTTTGAGGCCTATGTTAGAAAAGGAAATATCTTCATATAAAAACTAGACAGAAACATTCTCAGAAACTTCTTAGTGACGTGTGCATTCAACTCACAGAGTTGAACCTTCCTTTTGATAGAGCAGTTTAGAAACAGTCTTTTTGTAGAATATGCAATTTGATATTGGAGTGCTTTGCAACCTTCCTTTGAAACGGGATTATCTTCAAATAAAAACTAGACAGAAGGATTCTCAGAAACTGCTATGTGATGTGTGCAGTCAACTCACAGAATTCAACCGATCTTTTGACAGGGCAGTTTTGAAAAACTCTTTTTGTAGAATCTGAAAGTGGACTTTTGGAGCACTTTGAGGGCTTTGGTGGAAAAGGAAATATCTTCACATAAAAACTATACTGAAGCATTCTCAGAAACTTCTTGTGATGTTTGCATTCAACTCAGAGAGTTAAACGTTTCTTTTGATAGAACAGTTTTGAAACACTCTTTCTGTAGAATCTGCAAGTGGATATTTTGAACGCTATGTGTTCTTCATTGGAAACGGTAATATCTTCACATATAAACTAGACAGAAGCATTCTCAGGCACTTATTTGTGATATGTGCATTCAACTCACAGAGTTGAACCTTCTTTTTGATAGAGCAGATTTGAAAAATTCTTTTTGTAGTATCTGCAAATGGATATTTGGGGTGCTTTCAAGCCATCTTTGGAAACGGTAATATCTCCACATGAAAACTAGACAGAAGCATTCTCAGAAACTTCTTTGTGACGTGTGCATTCAACTGACAGAGTTGTAACTTCCTTTTCACAGAGCAGTTTTGAAACACTCTGTTTGTAGTACCTGCAAGTGGATAATAGGAGTGTTTTGAAGCTTTTGTTGGAACTGCCAATATCTACACATAAAAACTAGGTAGAAGCATTCTCAGAAACTTCTTTGTGATGTGTGCATTCAACTCTCAGAGTTGAACTTTCTTTTGATACAGTACTTTTGACACACTCTGTTTCTAGAATCTGCAAGGGGACATTTGGAGCACTTTGAGAGCAATGGTGGAAAACGAAATATCTTCACATAAAAACTAGACAGAAGCATTCTCAGAGACTTCTTTGTGATGTGTGCATTCAACTCACCGAGTTGAACGTTTCTTTTGATAGAGCAGTTTTGACACACACTTTTTGTAGAATCTACAAGTGGACATTTGGAGCACTTTGTGGACTTTGGTGAAAAAGAAATACCCGCACAAAAAAACTAGACAGAAGCATTCTAAGAAACTTCTTTGTGATGTTTGCATTCAACTCACAGAGTTGAGCCTTTGTTTTAATACAACAGTTTTGAAACACTCTTTTTGTAGTATCTGCAAGTGGATATTTTGACTGCTTCGAGGCCTTCATTGGAAACTGCAGTATCTTCACATAAAAACTAGACAGAAGCATTATCAGAAACTTCTTTGTGATGTGTGCATTCAACTCACAGAGTTGAACCTTCCTTTTGAGAGAGCAGTTTGGAAACACACTTTTTGTAGGATATGCAAGTGGATAATTGGAGTTCTTGGAAGTCTTCATCGGAAACGGCTATATCTTCACAGAAAAACTAGACGGATGCATTCTCAGAAAATTCTTTGTGATGTGTGCATTCAACTCACTGAGTTGAACCTTTCTTTTGATAGAGCAGTTTTGAAACACTGTTTTTGTAGAATCAGCAAGTAAATAGTTGGAGTGCTTAGTAGCCTTCGTTGGAAACAGGAATATCTCCACATAAAAACTAGACAGAAGCATTCTCAGAAACTCCGTTGTGATGTGTGCATTCAATTCACAGAGTTGAACCTTGCTTTTGATAGAGCAAATTTGAGACACTCTTTTTGTAGAACCTTCATGTGGTTACTTCGCGTGGTTTGAAGCCTTCTTTAGAAAGGGGAATATCTCCACAACAAAAATTGATAGAAGAATTCTCAGAAACTGCTTTGTGATGTGTGCATTCAACTCACAGAGTTGAACCATACCTTAGGTAGAGCAGATTTAAAACACTCGTTTTGTATAATCTGCAATTGGATATTTGGATGCCTTTGAGGCCTCTGGTAGAAAAGGCAATTTCTTTATATAAATCTAGAAAGAAGAATTCTCATAAACTAGCTTCTGATTTGTGCTTTCAACTCACAGATTTTAACCTTTCTTTTGATAGAGCAGTTTTGAAATAGTCTTTTTGTAGAAACTGTAAGTGGATATTTTGACTGCTTTATGGAATTCATTGGAAACGGGAATATCTTCACATAAAAACTACACAGAAGCATTCTCAGCAACTTCCTTTTGATGTGTGCATTCAACTCACAGAGTTGAACCTTCCTTTTGATAGAGCAGTTCTGAAACCACTTTTTGTAGCATCTGCACGTGGATAATTGAAGTAATTTGTAGTCTTCGTTGGAAAAGGGAATATCTTCACATACAAAGTAGACAGATGCATTGTCAGAAACTTCTTTGTGATGTGTGCATTCAATTCACAGAGTTGAACATTCGTTTTCATACAGCAGGTTTGAAACACTCTTTTTGTAGAATCTGGAAGTGGACATTTGGAGCGCTTTGTGGCCTATGGTGAAAAAGGAAATCTCTTCCCATAAAAACTAGACAGAAGCTTTCTCAGAAACTTGTTTCTGATGTGTGTACTCAACTAACAGAGCTGAACCTTTCTTTTGATAGAGTAGTTGTGAAACACTCTTGTTATAGAATCTGCAAGTGGATATTTGCATTGCTTGGAGGATTTCGTTGGAAACTGGATTATCTCCATATAAAAAGAAGAAGCATTCTCAGAAACTTCTTTGTGATGTTTGCATTCAAGTCACAGAGTTGAGCATTCCCTTTTACAGAGCAGGTTTGAAACAGTCTTTTTGTAGTATCTGGAAGTGGACATTTCGAACGCTTTGAGGCCTATGGTGAAAAAGGAAATCTCTTCCCACAAAAACTAGACAGAAGCATTCTCAGAAACTTGTTTGTGATGTGTGTACTCAACTAACAGAGTTGAACCTTTCTTTTGATAGAGCAGTTTTGAAACACTCTTTTTGTACCATCTGTAAGTGGATATTTGGATAGCTTAGAGGATTTCGTTGGAAACGGGAATATTATCGTATAAAATCTAGACAGATGCATCCTCAGAAACTTCTTTATGATGATTGCATTCAAGTCACAGAGTTGAACATTCGCTTTCATAGAGCAGGTTTGAAACACTCTTTTTGTAGAATCTGGAAGTGGACATTTGGAGCGCTTTGAGGCCTATGGTGAAAAAGGAAATCTCTTCCCATAAAAACTAGACAGAAGCATTCTCAGAAACTTGTTTGTGATGTGTGTACTCAACTAACAGAGTTGAACCTTTCTTTTGATAGAGCAGTTTTGAAACACTCTTTTTGTACGATCAGCAAGTGGATATTTGGATATCTTTGAGGATTTCGTTGGAAACGGGAATACCATCATATAAAATCTAGACAGATGCATCCTCAGAAATTCCATTATGATGATTGCATTCAAGTCACAGAGTTGAACATTCGCTTTGATAGAGCAGGTTTGAAACACTCTTTTTGTAGAATCTGGAAGTGGACATTTGGAGTGCTTTGAGGCCGATGGAGAAAAAGGAAATCTCTTCACATAAAAACTAGACAGAAGCATTCTCAGAAGCTTGTTTCTGATGTGTGTACTCAACTAACAGAGTTGAACTTTCTTTTGATAGAGCAGTTTTGAAACACTCTTTTTATAGGATCTGCAAGTGGATATTTGGATTGCTTTGAGGATTTCGTTGGAAACGGGATTATCTCCATATAAAAAGAAGAAGCCTTCTCAGAAACTTTTTTGGATGTTTGCATTCAAGTCGCAGAGATGAGCATTCCCTTTTACAGAGCAGGTTTGAAACAGTCTTTTTGTAGTATCTGGAAGTGGACATTCCGAAAGCTTTGAGGCTTATGGTGAAAAAGGAAATCTCTTCCCATAAGAACTAGACAGAAGCATTCTCAGAAACTTGTTTGTGATGTGTGAACTCAACTAACAGCGTTGAACCTTTCTTTTGATACAGCAGTTTTGAAACACTCTTTTTGTACGATCTGCAAGTGGATATTTGGATAGCTTGGGGGATTTCAGAGGAAACGGGAATATCTTCATATAAAAAGTAGACAGAAGCATTTTCAGAAATTTCTTGGTGATGTATACATTCAAGTCCCAGAGTTGAACATTCCCTTCCGTAGAGCAGGTTTGAAACATTCTTTTTGTTTTATCTCGAAGTGGACATTTGGAGCGCTTTCAGGCCTATGGTGAAAAAGGAAACATCTTCCCATACAAACTAGACAGAAGCATTCTGAGAATCATGTTTGTCATGTGCGTTCTCAACTAACAGTGTTGAAGCTTTCTTTTAATAGAGCAGTTTTCAAACTCTCTTTTAGAAGAATCTGCAAGTGGATATTTGGATAGCTTTGAGGATTTTATTGGAAACGGGTAAATCTTCATATAAAATCTAGACAGAAGCCTTCTCAGAAAATACTTTGTGAGGTTTGCATTCAAGCCACAGAGTTGAACATTTCCTTTCATAGAGCAGGTTTGAAACACAATTTTTATAGTATCTGAAAGTGGACATTTGGAGCGCTTTGAGGCCTAAGCGGAAAAAGAAAATTTCTTCATAAAAAAACTAGACTGAAGCATTATCAGAAACTTGTTTCGGATGTGTGTACTCAACTAACAGAGTTGAACCTTTCTTCTGATAGAACAATTTTGAAACACCCTTTTTCTGGAATCTGCAAGTGGATATTTGGATTGCTTTGAGGATTTCGTTGGAAAATGGGAATCTCTCTAAATAAAAAGAAGAAGCGTTCTCTGAACTTCTTTCTGATGTTTGCATCCAAGTCACAGAGTTGAACATTCCCTTTCTCAGAGCAGGTTTGTAAGAGTCTTTTTGTAGTAACTGGAAGTGTACATTTGGAGTGCTTTGTGGCTTACGGTGAGAAAGGAAATATCTTCGCATAAAAACTAGACAGAAGGATTCTCAGAAACTTGTTTGGCATGTGTGTACTAAACTAACAGTGTTGAACCTTTCCTTTGATAGAGCAGCTTTCAAACATTCTTTTTGTAAAATCTGCAATTGGGTATTTGGATAGCTTTGAGAATTTCATTGGAAACGGGATTATCTTCATATAAAAAGTAGACGGAAGCCTTCTCAGAAACGTCTTTGAGAAGTTTGCATTCAAGTCCCAGAGTGGACCATTCCTGTTCATAGATCAGGTTTGAAAAACTCTTCTTGTAGTATCTGGAAGTGGATATTTGGAGCACTTTGAGGCCTATGGTGGAATAGGAAATCTCTTCCCATAAAAACCAGACAGAACCATTCTCAGAAACTTGTTTGTCATGTGTCTACTCAACTAACGGAGTTGAACCGTTCTTTTGATAGAGCAGATTGGAAACACTCTGTCAAATCTGCAAGTGGATATTTGGATAGCTTTGAGGATTTCGTTGGAAACAGGAATACCGTCATATAAAATGTAGACCGAAAAATTCTCAGAAACTAATTTGTGATGTTTGCATTCAAGTCACAGAGTTAAACCTTCCCTTTCATAGAACAGGTTTGAAACTCTCTTTTTATAGTATCTGGAAGTGGACATTTGGAGCCCTCTGAGGCCTTTGCCGAAAAAGAAAAATTCTTCCCATAAAAACTAGACTGAAGCATTCTCAGAAACTTGTTTCTGATGTGTGCACTCAACTGAGTTGAACCTTTCTTTTGATAGAGCAGTTTTGAGACACCCTTTTTGTGGAATCTGCAAGTGAATATTTTGATTGCTTTGAGGATTTCATTGGAAACGGGAATATCTCTATATAAAAAGAAGCAGCATTCTCAGAAACTTCTTTGTGATGTTTGCATTCAAGTCACAGAGCTGAACATTCCCTTTCACAGAGCAGGTTTGAAACAGTCTTTTTGTAGTATCTGGAAGTGGACATTTGGAGCGCTTTGAGGCCTATTGTAAAACAGGAAATATCTTCCCATAAAAAGTAGACAGAAGGATTCTGAGAAACTTGTTTGTGATGTGTGTACTCAACTAACAGAGTTGAATCTTTCTTTTCATAGAGCAGATCGGAAACACTCTGTTTGTAGAATCTGCAAGTGGATATTTGGATAGCTTTGAGGATTTTGTTGGAAACGGGAATATCATTGTATAAATTCTAGACAGATGTGTTCTCAGAAACTTCTTTATGATGATTGCATTCAAGTCACAGAGTTGAACATTCGCTTTCATAGAGCAGGCTTGAAACACTCTTTTTGTAGAATCTGGAAGTGGACATTTGGAGCGCTTTGAGTTCTATGGTGAAAAAGGAAATCTCTTCCCATAAAAACTAGACAGAAGCATTCTCACAAACTTGTTTGTGATGTGTGTAGTCAACTAACAGAGTTGAACCTTTCTTTTGATAGAGCACTTTTGAAACACTCTTTTTGTACAATCTGCAAGTGGATATTTGGATATCTTTGAGGATTTCAAAGGAAACGGGAATATCTTCATATAAAAAGTAGACAGAAGCATTTTCAGAAACTTCTCAGTGATGTATGCATTCAAGTCCCAGAGTTGAACATTCCCTTCCATAGAGCAGGTTTGGAATAATCTTTTTGTTGTATGTGGAAGTGGACACTCTGAAAGCTTTGAGGCCTATGGTGAAAAGGAAATCTCTTCCCATAAAAACTAGACAGAAGCATTCTCAGAAACTTGTTTGTGATGTGTGTACTCAACTAACAGAATTGAACCTTTCTTTTGATAGAGCAGTTTTGAAACAATCTTTTTGTACGATCTGCAAGTGGATATTTGGATAGCTTGGAGGATTTCGGAGGAAACGGGAGTATCTTCATATAAAAAGTAGACAGAAGCATTTTCAGAAACTTCTTGGTGATGAATGAATTCAAGTCCCAGAGTTGAACGTTCCCTTCCATAGAGCAGGTTTGAAACACTCTTTTTGTTGTATCTGGATGTGGACATTTGGAGCGCTTTGAGGCCTATGGTGAAAAAGGAAACATCTTCCTATAAAAACTAGACAGAAGCATTCTCAGAAACTTGTTTGTCGTGAGTGTACTCAACAAACAGTGTTGAAGCTTTCTTTTAATAGAGCAGTATTGAAACTCTCTTTTAGAAGAATCTGCAAGTGGATATTTGGATAGCTTTGAGGATTTCGTTGGAAACGGGAAAATCTTCATATAAAATCTAGTCATAAGCCTTCTCAGAAACTACTCTGTGATGTTTGCATTCAAGGCACAGAGTTGAACATTCCCTCTCATAGAGCAGGTTTGAAACACTCCTTTTATAGTATCTGGAAGTGGACATTTGGAGCGCTTTGAGGCCTAAGTGGAAAAAGAAAAATTCTTCCCAAAAAAACTAGACTGAAGCATTCTCAGAAACATGTTTCAGACGTGTGTACTCAACTAACAGAGTTAAACCTTTCTTTTGATAGAACAGTTTTGAAACACCCTTTTTCTGGAATCTGCAAGTGGATATTTGGATTGCTTTGAGGATTTCGTTGGAAACGGGAATATCTCTATAAAAAAAGAAGAAGCATTCTCAGAAACTTCTTTCTGATGTTTGCATTCAAGTGACAGAGTTGAGCATTCCCTTTCACAGAGCTGGTTTGAAAAAGTCTTTTTGTAATAACTGGAAGTGGACATTTGGAGTGCTTTGTGGCCTATGGTGGGAAAGGAAATATCTTCCCATAAAAACTAGACAGGAGGATTCTCAGAAACTTGTTTGGGATGTGTGTACTCAATTAACAGTGTTGAACCTTTCTTTTGATAGAGCAGGTTTCAAACATTCTTTTTGTAAAATCTGCAAGTGGATATTTGAATAGCTTTGAGAATTTCGTTGGAAACGGGATTATCTTCATATAAAAAGTAGATGGAAGCCTTCTCAGAAACGACTTTGAGAAGTTTGCATTCAAGTCCCAGAGTTGACCATTCCCTTTCATAGATCAGGTTTGAAACACTCTTCTTGTAGTATTTGGAAGTGGATATTTGGAGCGCTTTGAGGCCTATGGTGGAATAGGAAATCTCTTCCCATAAAAACTAGACAGAAGCATTCTCAGAAACGTGTTTGTCATGTGTCTACTCAACTAACAGAGTTGAACCTTTGTTTTGACAGAGCAGATCGGAAACTCTCTGTTTGTAGACTCTGCCAGTGGATATTTGGATAGCTTTGAGGATTTCGTTGGAAACGGGAATACCATCGTATAAAATCTAGACAGTTGCATTCTCAGAAACCTCTTTATGATGATTGCATTCAACTCACAGAGTTGAATATTCCCTTTCATAGAGCAGGTTTGAAACAGTCTTTTTGTAGAATCTGGAAGTGGACATTTGGAGCGCTTTGAGGCCTATGGTGAAAAAGGAAATCTCTTCCCATAAAAACTAGACAGAAGCATTCTCAGAAACTTGTTTCTGATGTGTGTACTCAACTAACAGAGTTGAACCCCTCTTTTGATAGAGCAGTTTTGAAACACTCTTTTTGTATGATCTGTAAGTGGATATTTGGATTGCTTTGAGGATTTCGTTGGAAACGGGATTATCTCCATATAAAAAGAAGAAGCATTCTCAGAAACTTCATAGTGATGTTTGCATTCAAGTCACAGAGTTGAGCATTCCCTTTTACAGAGCAGGTTTGAAACAGTCTTTTTGTAGTATCTGGAAGTGGACATTCTGAACGCTTTGAGGCCTATGGTGAAAAAGGAAATCTCTTCCCATAAAAACTAGACAGAAGCATTCTCAGAAACTTGTTTGTGATGTGTGTACTCAACTAACGGAGTTGAACCTTTGTTTTGATAGAGCTGTTTTGAAACAGTCTTTTTGTACGATCCGCAAGTGGATATTTGGATAGCTTGGAGGATTTCGGAGGAAACGGGAATATCTTCATATAAAAAGTTGACAGAAGCATTTTGAGAAACTTCTTGGTGATTTATGCATTCAAGTCCCAGAGTTGAACATTCCCTTCCATAGAGCAGGTTTGAAACACTCTTTTTGTTGTATCTGGAAGTGGACATTTGGAGCGCTTTGAGGCCTATGGTGAAAAAGGAAACAACTTCCCATAAAAACTTAACAGAAGCATTCTCAGAAACTTGTTAGTCATGTGTGTACTCAACTAACAGTGTTGAATCTTTCTTTTAATAGAGCAGTTTTCAAACTGTCTTTTAGAAGAATCTGCAAGAGGATATTTGGATTGCTTTTAGGATTTCTTTGGAAATGGTAGTATCTCTATATAAAAAGAAGAAGCATTCTCAGAAACTTCTTTCTGGTGTTTGCATTCAAGTCACAGAGTTGAACATTCCCTTTCACAGAGCAGGTTTGAAACAGTCTTTTTGTAGTAACTGGAAGTAGACATTTGGAAGGCTTTGCGGCCTATGGTGAGAAAGGAAATATCTTCCCATAAAAAATAGACAGAAGGATTCTCAGAAACTTGTTTGGGATGTGTGTCCTCAGCTAACAGTGTTGAACCTTTCTTTTGATAGAGCAACTTTCAAACATTCTTTTTGTAAAATCTGCAAGTGGATAATTGGAAAGCTTTGAGAATTTCATTGGAAACGGGATTATCTTCATATAAAAAGTAGACGGAAGCCTTCTCAGAAACGTCTTTGAGAAGTTTGCATTCACGTCCCAGAGTTGACCATTCCCTTTCATAGAACAGGTTTGCGACACTCTTCCTGTAGTATCTGGAAGTGGATATTTGGAGCGGTTTGAGGCCTACGGTGGAATAGGAAATCTCTTCCCATAAAAACTAGATAGAAGGATTCTCAGAAACTTGTTTGTCATGTGTCTCTCAACTAACAGAGTTGAACCTTTCTTTTGATAGAGGAGATTGGAAACACTCTGTTTGTAGAATCTGCAAGTGGATATTTGGATAGCTTTGAGGATTTCGTTGGAAACGGGAATATCATCGTTTAAAATCTAGACAGATGCATTCTCAGAAACTTCTTTATGATGATTGCATTGAAGTCATAGAGTTGAACTTTCCCTTTCATAGAGCAGGTTTGAAACACTCTTTTTGTTGTATCTGGAAGTGGACATTTGGAGCGCTTTGACGCCTATGGTGAAAAAGGAAACATCTTCCCATAAAAACTAGACAGAAGCACTCTCAGAAACTTGTTTGTCATGTGTGTACTCAACTAACAGTGTTGAAGCTTTCTTTTAATAGAGCAGTTTTCAAACTCTCTTTTAGAAGAATCTGCAAGTGGATATTTGGATAGCTTTGATTATTTCGTTGGAAACGGGAAAATCTTCATATAAAATCTAGACAGAAGCCTTCTCAGAAACTACTTTGTGATGTTTGCATTCAAGCCACAGATCTGAACATTCCCTTTCATAGAGCAGGTTTGAAACACTCTTTTTTTTCTTATGTTATGGGAATTTTTGAATTTTTTTTTTAATTGTACTTTAAGTTTTAGGGTACATGTGCACATTGTGCAGGTTAGTTACATATGTATACATGTGCCATGCTGGTGCGCTGCACCCACTAACTCATCACCTAACATTAGGTATATCTTCCAATGCTACTCCTCCCCCCTCCCCCCACCCCACCACAGTCCCCAGAGTGTGATATTCCCCTTCCTGTGTCCATGTGATCTCATTGTTCAGTTCCCACCTATGAGTGAGAATATGCGGTGTTTGGTTTTTTGTTCTTGCCATAGTTTACTGAGAATGATGATTTCCATTTTCATCCATGTCCCTACAAAGGACATGAACTCATCATTTTTTATTGCTGCATAGTATTCCATGGTGTATATGTGCCACATTTTCTTAATCCAGTCTATCATTGTTGGACATTTGGGTTGGTTCCAAGTCTTTGATATTGTGAATAATGCAGCAAGAAACTTACGTGTGCATGTGTCTTTATAGCATCATGACATAGTCATTTGGGTATATACCCAGTAATGGGATGGCTGGTCAAATGGTATTTCTACTTCTAGATCCCTGAGGAATCGCCACACTGTCTTCCACAATGGTTGAACTAGTTTACAGTCCCACCAACAGTGTAAAAGTGTTCCTATTTCTCCACATCCTCTCCAGCACCTGTTGTTTCCTGACTTTTTAATGATTGACATTCTAACTGGTGTGAGATGGTATCTCATTGTGGTTTTGATTTGCATTCTCTGATGGCCAGTGATGATGAGCATTTTTTCATGTGTTTTTTGGCTGCATAAATGTCTTCTTTTGAGAAGTGTCTGTTCATGTCCTTCGTCCACTTTTTGATGGGGTTGTTTGTTTTTTTCTTGTAAATTTGTTTGAGTCCATTGTAGATTCTGGATCAGATGAGTAGTTTGCGCAAATTTTCTCTCATTTTGTAGGTTGCCTGTTCACTCTGATGGTAATTTCTTTTGCTGTGCAGAAGCTCTTTAGTTTAATTAGATCACATTTGTCAATTTTGTCTTTTGTTGCCATTGCTTTTGGTGTTTTAGACAGGAAGTCCTTGCCCATGCCTATGTCCTGAATGGTAATGCCTAGGTTTTCTTCTAGGGTTTTTATGGTTTTAGGTCTAACGTTTAAGTCTTTAATCTATCTTTGATTGATTTTTGTATAAGGTGTAAGGAAGGGATCCAGTTTCAGCTTTCTACATATGGCTAGCCAGTTTTCCCAGCACCATTTATTAAATAGGGAATCCTTTCCCCATTGCTTGTTTTTCTCAGGTTTGTCAAAGATCAGATAGTTGTAGATATGTGGCGTTATTTCTGAGGACTCTGTTCTGTTCCATTGATCTATATCTCTGTTTTGGTACCAGTACCATGCTGTTTTGGTTACTGTAGCCTTGTAGTATAGTGTGAAGTCAGGTAGTGTGATGCCTCCAGCTTTGTTCTTTTGGCTTAGGATTGACTTGGCGATGCAGGCTCTTTTTTGGTTCCATATGAACTTTAAAGTAGTTTTTTCCAATTCTGTGAAGAAAGTCATTGGTAGCTTGATGGGGATGGCATTGAATCTGTAAATTACCTTGGGCAGTATGGCCATTTTCACGATATTGATTCTTCCTACCCATGAGCATGGAATGTTCTTCCATTTGTTTGTATCCTCTTTTATTTCCTTGAGCAGTGGTTTGAAGTTCTCTTTGAAGAGGTCCTTCACATCCCTTCTAAGTTGGATTCCTAGGTATTTTATTCTCTTTGAAGCAATTGTGAATGTGAGTTCACTCATGATTTGGCTCTCTGTTTGTCTGTTATTGGTGTATAAGAATGCTTGTGATTTTTGTACATTGATTTTGTATCCTGAGACTTTGCTGAAGTTGCTTATCAGCTTAAGGATATTTTGGGCTGAGACACTGGGGTTTTCTAGGTATACAATCATGTCGTCTGCAAATAGGGATAATTTGACTTCCTCTTTTCCTACTTGAATACCCTTTATTTCCTTCTCTTTCCTGATTGCCCTGGCCAGAACTTCCAACACTATGTTGAATAGGAGTGGTGAGAGAGGACATCCCTGTCTTGTGCCCGTTTTCAAAGGGAATGCTTCCAGTTTTTGTCCATTCAGTATGATATTGGCTGTGGGTTTGTCATAGATAGCTCTTATTATTTTGAGATAAGTCCCATCAATACCTAATTTATTGAGAGTTTTTAGCATGAAAGGTTTTTGAATTTTGTCAAAGGCCTTTTCTGCATCTATTGAGATAATCATGTGGTTTTTGGCTTTGGCTCTGTTTATATGCTGGATTACATTTATTGATTTCCATATATTGAACCAGCCTTCCATCCCAGGGATGAAGCCCACTTGATCATGGTGGATAAGCTTTTTGATGTGCTGCTGGATTCGTTTTGCCAGCATTTTATTGAGGATTTTTGCATCAATATTCATCAAGGATATTGGTCTAAAATTCTCTTTTTTGGTTCTGTCTCTGCTCGGCTTTGGTATCAGAATGATTCTGGCCTCATAAAATGAGTTAGGGAGGATTCCCTCTTTTTCTATTGATTGGAATAGTTTCAGAAGGAATGGTACCAGTTCCTCCTTGTACCTCTGATAGAATTCGGCTGTGAATCCATCTGGTCCTGGACTCTTTTTGGTTGGTAAACTATTGATTATCACCACAATTTCAGCTCCTGTTATAGGTCTACTCAGAGATTCGACTTCTTCCTGGTTTAGTCTTGGGAGATCTTATGTGTCGAGGAATTTATCCATTTCTTCTAGATTTTCTAGTTTATTTGCGTAGAGGTGTTTGTAGTATTCTCCGATGGTAGTTTGTATTTCTGTGGGATCGGTGGTGATATACCCTTTATCATTTCTTATTGTGTCTATTTGATTCTTCTCTCTTTTTTTCTTTATTAGTCTTGCTAGCAGTCTATCTATTTTGTTGATCCTTTCAAAAAACCTGCTCCTGGATTCATTGATTTTTTGAAGGGTTTTTTGTGTCTCTATTTCCTTCAATTCTGCTCTGATTTTAGTTATTTCGTGCCTTCTGCTAGCTTTTGAATGTGTTTGCTCTTGCTTTTCTAGTTCTTTTAATTGTGGTGTTAGGGTGTCAATTTTAGATCTTTCCTGCTTTCTCTTGTGGGCATTTAGTGCTATAAGTTTCCCTCTACACACTGCTTTGAATGCATGCCGGAGATTCTGGTATGTTGTATCTTTGTTCTTGTTGGTTTCAAAGAACATCTTTATTTCTGCCTTCATTTCGTTATGTGCCCAGTAGTCATTCAGGAGCAGGTTGTTCAGTTTCCATGTAGTTGAGTGGTTTTGAGTGAGATTCTTAATCCTGAGGTCTAGTTTGATTGAACTGTGGTCTGAGAGATAGTTTGTTATAATGTCTGTTCTTTTACATTTGCTGAGGAGAGCTTTACTTCCAAGTATGTGGTCAATTTTGGAATAGGTGTGGTGTGGTGCTGAAAAAATGTATATTCTGTTGATTTGGGGTGGAGAGTTCTGTAGATGTCAATTAGGTCCACTTGGTGCAGAGCTGAGTTCAATTCCTGGGTATCCTTGTTGACTTTCTGTCTCATTGATCTGTCTAATGTTGACAGTGGGGTGTTAAAGTCTCCCATTATTAATGTGTTGGAGTCTAAGTCTCTTCGTAGGTCACTCAGGACTTGCTTTATGAATCTGGGTGCTCCTGTATTGGGTGCATATATATTTAGGATAGTTAGCTCGTCTTGTTGAATTGATCCCTTTACCATTATGTAATGGCCTTCTTTGTCTCTTTTGATCTTTGTAAGTTTGAAGTCTGTTTTATCAGAGACTAGGATTGCAACCCCTGCCTTTTTTTGTTTTCCATTTGCTTGGTAGATCTTCCTCCATCCTTTTATTTTGAGCCTATGTGTATCTCTGCACGTGAGATGGTTTTCCTGAATACAGCACACTGATGGATCTTGACTCTTTTTTTTTTTCTTTTTTTTTTTTTTTTGAGACGGAGTCTCGCTCTGTTGCCCAGGCTGGAGTGCAGTGGCACAATCTCGGCTCACTGCAAGCTCCGCCTCCTGGGTTCACACCATTCTCCTGCCTCAGCCTCCCGAGTAGCTGGGACTACAGGTGCCCGCCACCACGCCCGGCTAATTTTTTGTATTTTTAGTAGAGGCGCGGTTTCACTGTGTTAGCCAGGATGGTCTCGATCTCCTGACCTCAAGATCCACCCGCCTCTGCCTCCCAAAGTGCTGGGATTACAGGCGTGAGCCACCGCACCCTGCTGGATCTTGACTCTTTATCCAATTTGCCAATCTGTGTCTTTTAATTGGAGAATTTAGTCCATTTACATTTAAAGTTAATATTGTTATGTGTGAATTTGATCCTGTCATTATGATGTTAGCTGGTTATTTTGCTCGTTAGTTGATGCAGTTTCTTTGATGGTCTTTACATTTTGGTGTGATTTTGCAGCAGCTGGTACCAGTTGTTCCTTTCCATGTTTAGCGCTTCCGTCAGGAGCTCTTTTAGGGCAGGCCTGTTGGTGACAAAATCTCTCAGCATTTGCTTGTCTGTAAAGGATTTTATTTCTCCTTCACTTATGAAGCTTAGTTTGGCTGGATATGAAGTTCTGGGTTGAAAATACTTTTCTTTAAAATTGTTGAATATTGGCCCCCACTCTCTTCTGGCTTGTAGGGTTTCTGCCGAGAGATCCGCTGTTAGTCTGATGGGCTTCCCTTTTAGGGTAACCCGACCTTTCTTTCTGGCTGCCCTTAACATTTTTTACTTCATTTCAACTTTGGTGAATCTGACAATTATGTGTCTTGGAGTTCCTCTTCTCGAGGAGTATCTTTGTAGCATTCTCTGTATTTCCTGAATCTGAACGTTGGCCTGCCTTGCTAGATTGGGGAAGTTCTCCTGGATAATATCCTGCAGAGTGTTTTCCAACTCAGTTCCATTCTCCCCATCACTTTCAGGTACACCAATCAGACGTAGATTTGGTCTTTTCACATAGTCCCATATTTCTTGGAGGCTTTGCTCATTTCTTTTTATTCTTTTTTCTCTAAACTTCCCTTCTGCCTTCATTTCATTCATTTCATCTTCCATTGCTGATATCCTTTCTTCCAGTTGATCGCATTGGCTCCTGGGGCTTCTGCATTCTTCACATAGCTCTCGAGCCTTGGTTTTCAGCTCCATCAGCTCCTTTAAGCACTTCTCTGTATTCGTTATTCTAGTTATAGATTTTTCTAAATTTTTATCAAAGTTTTCAACTTCTTTGCCTTTAGTTTGAATGTCCTCCAGTAGCTCAGATTAATTTGATTGTCTGAAGCCTTCTTTTCCCAGCTCGTCAAAGTCATTCTCCATTCAGCATTGTTCCGTTGCTGGTGAGGAACTGCATTCCTTTGGAGGAGGAGAGATGCTCTGGGTTTTAGAGTTTTCAGTTTTTCTGTTCTGTTTTTTCCCCATCTTTGTGGTTTTATCTACTTTTGGTCTTTGATGATGGTGATGTACAGATGGGTTTTCGGTGTGGATGCCCTTTCTGTTTGTTAGTTTTCCTTCTAACAGACAGGACTGTCAGCTGCAGTTCTGTTGGAATACCCTGCCGTGTGAGGTGTCAGTGTGCCCCTGCTGTGGGGTGCCTCCCAGTTAGGCTGCTCAGGGTTCAGGGGTCAGGGACCCACTTGAGGAGACAGTCTGCCGGTTCTCAGATCTCCAGCTGCGTGCTGGGAGAAACACTGCTCTCTTCAATGCTGTCAGACAGGTATATTTAAGTCTCTCAGAAACTTGTTTATGATGACTGCATTCAAGTCACAGAGTTGAACATTCCCTTTCATAGTGCAAGTTTGAAACACTCTTTTTGTAGAATCCGGAAGTGGACATTTGGAGTGCTTTGAGGCCTATGGTGAAAAAGGAAATCTCTTCCCATAAAAACTAGACAGAAACATTCTCAGAAACTTGTTTCTGATGTGTGTACTCAACTAACAGAGCTGAACCTTTCTTTTGATAGAGCAGTTTTGAAACACTCTTGTTGTAGAATCTGCAAGTAGATATTTGGATTGCTTTGAGGATTTCGTTGGAAACGGGATTATCTCCATATAAAAAGAAGCAGCGTTCTCAGAAACTTCTTTGTGATGTTTGCAATCAAGTCACAGAGTTGAGCATTTCCTTTTACAGAGCAGGTTTGAAACAGTCTTTTTGTAGTATCTGGAAGTGGATATTCCAAACGCTTTGAGGCCTATGGTGAAAAAGGAAATCTCTTCCCATGAAAACCAGACAGAAGCATTCTCAGAAACTTGTTTGTGATGTGTGTACTCAACTAACACAGTTGAACCTTTCTTTTGATTGAGCAGTTTTGAAGCACTCTTTTTGTATGATCTGCAAGTGGATATTTGGATAGCTTTGAGTATTTCAGAGTAAACGGGAATATCTTCATATAAAAAGTAGACAGAAGCATTTTCAGAAACTTCTTTGTGATGTATGCATTCAAGTCCCAGAGTTGAACATTGCCTTCCATAGAGCAGGTTTGAAACAATCTTTTTGTTGTATGTGGAAGTGGACATTTGGAGGGCTTTGAGGCCTATGGTGAAAAAGGAAATATCTTCCCATAAAAACTAGACAGAAGCATTCTCAGAAACTTGTTTGTCATGTGTGTACTCAACTAACAGTGTTGAAGCTTTCTTTTAATAGATCAGTTTTCAAACTCTCTTTTAGAAGAATCTGCAAGTGGATATGTGGATAGCTTTTAGGATTTCGTTGGAAACGGGAATATCTTCATGTGAAAAGTAGACAGAAGCATTCTCAGAAACTTCTTTGAGATGTGTGTACTCAACTAACAGAGTTGAACCTTTCTTTTGATAGAGCAGTTTTGAAACACTCTTTTTGTATGATCTGCAAGTGGATATTTGGATAGCTTTGAGGATTTCGTTGCTAACGGGAATATCTGCATATAAAATATAGACAGAAGTATTCTCAGAAACTTCTTTGGATGTTTGCATTCAAGTCATAGAGATGAACATTCCATTTCATAGAGCAGGTTTGAAACTGTCTTTTTGTAGAATCTGCCATTGGATATTCGGTTAGTTTTTAGGACTTCATTGGAAAACGGAATGTCTTCATGTAAAATCTATACAGAAGCATTCTCAGAAACTTCTTTGTGATGTTTGCATTCAAGTCACAGAGTTGAACATTCCCTTTCGTAGAGCACATTTGAGACACTCTTTTCATAGTATCTGAAAGTGGACATTTGGGGCGCTTTGAGGCCTACAGTGTAAAAGGAAATATCTTCCCATAAAAAGTAGACAGAAGCATTCTCATATACTTGTTTGTGAGGTGTGTGCTCAGCTAACAGAGTTGAACCTTTCTTTGATAGAGCAGTATTGAAACACTCTTTTTGTAGTATCTGCAAGTGGATATTTGGAGAGCTTTGAGGATTTCGGTGGAAATGGGTATATCTTCATATAAAATCTGGACAGAAGCATTCTAAGAAACACGTTTGTGATGTTTGCATTCAAGTCACGGAGTTGAAAATTCACTTCCAGAGAACAGATTTGAAACACTCTTTTTGTAGTATCTGGAAGTGGACATTTGGAGTGCTTTGAGGCTGATGATGAAAAAGGAAATATCTTCCCATAAAAACTTGACAGAAGCATTCTCAGGACGATTTTTTTGATGTCTGTACTCAACTAATAGAATTGAACTTTCTTTTGATAGAGCAACAGTGAAACACTCTTTTTGTAGAATCTGTAATTGGATATTTAGATATCTTTGAGGATTCCATTGGAAACGGGAATATCTTTATATCAAAAGTGTACAGAAGCATTCTCAGAATCTTCTTTGTGATGTTTGCATTCAAGCTATAGAGTTGACCATTACCTTTCATTGAGCAGGATTGAAACACTCTTTTTGTAGTATATGGAAGTGAACATTTGGAGCACTTTGAAGCCTATGGTGAAAAAGGAACTATCTTCCCATAAAAAATAGACAGAATCATTCTCAGAAGCTTGTTTATGATGTGTGCACTCAACTAACAGAGTTGAACCTTTCTTTTGATAGAGCAGTTTTGAAACACTCTTTTTCTAGAATCTGCAAGTGGATATTTGGATATCTTAGAGGAGTTCATTGGAAACGGAAATATCTTCATATAAAATCGGGACAGAAGAATTCTAAGAAACATCTTTGTGATGTTTGCATTCAAGTCACAGAGTTGAACATTCCCTTTATTAGAGCAGGTTTGAAACGCTCTTTTTGTAGAATCAGCAAGTGGATATTCGGATAGTTTAGAGGATTTCATTGGAAAAGGGAATGTCTTCATATAAAATCTAGACAGAAGCATTCTCAGAAACTTCTTTGTGCTATTTGCATTCGAGTCACCGAGTTGAACATTCCCTTTCATTGAGCAGGTTTGACACTCTCTTTTTGTAGTATCTGGAAGTGGACATTTGGAGTGCTTTGAGGCCTATGGTGAAAAAGGAAATCTCTTCCCATAAAAACTAGACAGAAGCATTCTCAGAAACTCGTTTGTGATGTTTGTGCTCAACTAACAGAGTTGAGCATTTCTTTTGTTACAGCATTTTTGAAACACACTTTTTGTAGTGTCAGCAAGTGGATATTGGGATAGCTATGAGGATTTCTTTGTAAATGGGTATGTCTTCATATAAAATCTAGACAGAAGCATTCTAAGAAAAAAGTTTCTGATATTTGCATTCAAGTCATGGAGTTTAACATTCCCTTTCATAGAAGAGGTATGAGACACTCTTTTTGTAGTATCGGGAAGTGGCCATTTGGAGTGCTTTGAGGCCTATGGTGAAAAAGGAAATATCTTCCAATAAAAACTAGACAGAAGCATTCACAGAATTTTGTTTGTAATGGGTGTACTCAACTAACAGAGTTGAATCTTTCTTTTGATAGAGCAGTTTTGAAACACTGTTTTTGTAGAATCTGCAAGTGGATATTTGGATAGCTTTGAGGATTTCGTTGGAAACGGGAATATCATCGTATAAAAAGTTGAGAGAAGCATTCTCAGAAACTTCTTTGTGATGTTTGCATTCAAGTCACAGAGTTGAACATTCCATTTTATAGAGCAGGTTTGAAACACTCTTTTTATAGTATCTGGAAGTGGACATTTGGGGCACTTTGAGGCCTATGGTATTAAAGGAAATATCTTCCCATAAAAACTAGACAGAAGCATTCTCAGAAACTTTTTTGTGATGTGTGCTCAACTAACAGAGTTGAATCTTTCCGTTGATAGAGCAGTATTGAAACACTCTTTTTGTTGTATCTGCAAGTGAATATTTGGGCAGCTTTGAGGATTTCATTGGATACAGGTATATCTTCATATGAAATCTAGACAGAAGCATTCTAAGAAACACGTTTGTGATGTTTGCCTTCAAGTCATGGAGGTTAACATTCCCTTTCATAGAACAAGTTGGAAACACTCTTTTTGTAGTGTCTGTAAGTGGACATTTGGAGTGCTTTGAGGCCTATGTTGAAAAAGGAAATACTTTCCCGTAAAAAGTAGACTGTGGCATTCTCAGAAACTTGTTTGTGATGTGTGTACTCAACTAACAGAGTTGAACCTTGCTTTTGATAGAGCAGTTTTGAAACACTCTTTTTGTAGAATCTGCAAGTGCATATTTGGATAGCTTTGAGGATTTCGTTGGAAACGGGAATATCTTCATAGAAAAACAAGACCGAAGCATTCTCAGAAACATGATTGTGATGTGTGTACTCAACTTACAGAGTTGAACCTTTCTTTTATAGAGCAGTTTTGAAACACTCTTTTTGTAGAATGTGCAAGTGGATAATTAGATAGCCTTGTGGATTTCGTTGGAAAGGTGAATAACTTCATATAAAATATAGAAAGAAGCATTCTGAGAATGTACCTTCAGAAGTTTGCATTCAAGTCACAGATTTTAACATTCCCTTTCATAGAGCAGGTTTGAAACACTCTTTTTGTAGTATCTGGAAGTGGACATTTGAAGAGTTTTGAGGCCTATGGTGAAAAAGGAAACCTCTTTCTATAAAAAACTTGACAGAAGCATTCTCAGAAACTTGTTTTTGATGTGTGTACTCAACTAACAGTGTTGAACCTTTCTTTTGATGGAGCAGTTTTGAAACACTCTTTATGTAGAATCTGCAAGTGTTAATTTGGATAGATTTGAGGATTTCTTTGGAAACGGGAACATCTTTACATAAAAAGTAGACAGAAGCATTCTGAGAAACTTCTTTGTGATGTTTGCATTCAAGTCACAGAGTTGAACATTCCCTTTCATAGAGCACGTTTCTAACACTCTTTCTGTGGTGTCTGGAAATGGACATTTTGTGCGCTGTGAGTCCTATGGTGTAAACGGGAACCTCTTCCCATAAAAACTAGACAGAGGCATTCTCAGAATCTTGTTTGTGATGTGTGTATTCAACTAACTGAGTTGAACCTTTCTTTTGATAGAGCAGTTTTGAAACACTGTTTTTGTAGAGTCTGCAATTGGATATTTGGATAGCTTTGAGGATTTCTTTGGAAACGCGAATACCTTCATATACAATCTGGACAGAAGCATTCTGAGAAACATCTTTGTGATGCTTGCATTCACGTCACTGTGTTGCACATTCCTTTTCATAGAGCATGTTTGAAACACTCTTTTTGTAGTATCTGAAAGTGGACCTTTGGAGCACTTTGAGGCCGATTGTGAATAAGGAAATATCTTCCCATAAAAACTAGACAGAAACATTCTCAGAAACCTGTTTGTGATGTGTCTACTCAACTTACAGATTTGAACCTTTCTTTTGATAGAGCAGTTTTGAAACACTCTTTTTGTAGAATCTGCAATTGGATATATGGATAGCTTTGAGGATTTCATTGGAAACGGGATTATCTTCATAGAAAAGTGGACAGCTTCATTCTCAGAAACTTCTTTGTGATGTTTGCATTCAAGTCACAGAGTTGAACATTCCCTTTCACAGAGCAGATATGAAACACAATTTTTGTAGTAGCTGGAAGTGGACATTTGGAGTGATTTGGGGCCTGTGGTGAAAAAGGAAATCTCTTCCCATAAAAAGTAGACAGAAGCATTCTCAGAAAGTTGTTTGTGATGTTTGTGCTCAACTAACAGAGTTTAACATTTCTTTTGGTACAGCAATTTTGAAGCACACATTTTGTAGAAGCTGCAATTGGATATTTGGAATCCTTTGAGGATTTCATTGGAAACGGGTATATCTTCATATAAAATCTAGACAGAAGCATTCTCAGAAACACCTTTGTGATGTGTGCATTCAAGTCACAGAGGTGAACATTCCTTTTTCCTAGATCAAGTTTGAAACTCTGTTTTTTGTAGTATCTGGAAGTGGACATTTGGAGCGCCTTGAGGCCGATGTTGAAAAAGGAAACATCTTCCCATAAATACTAGATAGAAGCATTCTCATAAACTTGTTTGTGATGTGTGTACTCAACTAACAGGTTTTAACCATTCTTTGATAGAGCAGTATTGAAACTGTATTTTTGTAGGATCTGCAAGTGGATATTTGGATAGCTTTGAGGATGGCGTTGTCAATGGGAATATCTTCACATAAAAAGTAGACAGAAGCATTCTCAGATACTTCTTTGTGATGTTTGCATTCAATTCTCAGAGTTGAACATTCCCTTTCATAGAGCAGGTTTGAAAACCTCTTTTTGTTGTATTTGGAATTGGACATTTGGAGTGCTTTGAGGCCTATTGTGAAAAAGGAAATATCTTCCAATAAAAACTAGACAGAAGCATTCTGAGAAACTTGTTTTTGATGTGTGTACTTAACTAACAAAATTGAACCTTTCTTTTGATATAGCAGTTTTGAAACACTCTTTTTGTGGAATCTGCAAGTGGATATTTGGATAGTTTTAGGATTACATTGGTAACGGGAATATGTTCATATAAAATCTGGACAGAAGCATTATGAAATACATCTTTGTGATGTTTGCATTCAAGTCATAGAGTTGAACATTCTTTTTCATAGAGCAGGTTTGAAATACTCTTTTTGTAGTATCTGGAAGTGGACATTTGGAGTGCTTTGAGGCCTGTGTTGAAAAAGGAATTATCTTCCCATAAAAACTAGACAGAAGCATTCTCAGTAACTTGTTTGTGAAGTGTGTACTCAACTAACAGAGTTGAACCTTCCTTTTGGTAGAGTAGTTTTGCATCTCTCATTTTGTAGAATCTGCAATTGGATAGTTGGATAGCTTTTAGGAATTCGTTGGAAACAGGAATATCGTCATATAAAATGTAGACAGAAGCATTCTCAGGAACTTCTTTGTGATGTTTGCATTCAAGTCACAGAGTTGAATGGACTCGAATAGAATCACGAAATGAATCGAATTGAATCATTATCGAAGGGAATCCAATGGAATCAACATCGAATGAACTCTAATGGAATCATCATTGAATGGAATCCTAAAGAGTCATCTTCAAATGGATTCCAAAGGAATCATCAATGAATGGAATAGAATGGAATTATTGAATGGAATCTAACGGAATCATCATTGAATGGAACTGAATGGAATCATCCTCAAATGGAAACTAATGGTGTCATCATTGAATGGACTTGAATGGAATAATCATCGAATGGCACCAAACGGAATCATCATCGAATGGAATCAAATGAAATCATCATCAAATGGAATCAAATGGAATCATCAAATGGAACCAAACCGAATCATCTAATGTACTTGAACTGAATATTCATCGAATTGAATCACATAGAATCATCTTTGAATGGACTCAAATGGAATCATCGAATGGAATCGAATGCAAACGTTGTCAATGGAAACGAATGGAGTCATCATCCAATGGAGACAAAAGGAATCATCATCGAAAGGAAACGAATGGAATCATCATCAAATGGAATCGAAAAGAAGCATCATCAAATGGAATCAAATGGAATCATCATTCAATAAAATTGAAAGGAATCATCAAATGGAATCAAATGGAATCATCATCAAAAGGAATCGAAGAGAGTCATCGAATGGAATTGAACTGAATCATCAAATGGTATCGAATGGAATCATCATCAAATGGACTGGAATAGAATCAACGTCGAATGGAATAGAATGGAATCATTGAGTGAAGTCGAATGGAATCATCATCCAATGGACTCAAATGGAATTATCATCTAATGGAATCAAATGGAATTATTGAATGGACTTGAATGGAATCATTGAATGTACATGAATGGAATCATCATTGAATGGACTCAAATGGAATGATCGAATGGACTCGAATGGAATCATTGAATGGGCCCAAATGGAATTATTGAATGAGCTCGAATGGAAATATCGAATGGACTCGAATGGAATCATTACCAAACGGAATCAAGTGGAATCATCAAAAGGAATTGAATAGAATCATCGAATGGACTTGATCAGAATCATGATCGAATGGAATCATATGGAATCATCGAATGGAAACTATTGCAGTCATCATCAAATGGAACTGAATGAAATGATCATCAAATAAAATCGAATGGAATTATTGAACGGATTCGAATGGAATCATCATCGAATGTAATCAAAAGGAATCATCATCGAATAGAATATAATGGAATCATCAAATGGAATCAAATGGAATCATCGTCAAATGGAATTGAATGGAATCATCGAATGGAATCCAATGGAATCATCATCGAATGGAATCGAATGGAATCATTATCGAATAGAATCGAATGGAAACATTGAATTACCGTCATCAAATGGAGTCCAATGGAATCATCGAATTGACTCCAATGGAATCATCATCGAATGGAATCAAATAGAATCATCGGATGGAATCGAATGGAATCATCATCAAATGGAATCAAATGATATCATGGAATGCTCTTGAATGGAATCATCAACGAATGGAATTGAATGGCATCATCCAATGGAATTGAATGGAATCATCTTCGAGTGGAATCTAAAGGATTCACTAAGTGGACTCCAAGGGAATAATCATCAAATGGAATCAAGTGGAATCATGGAATGTACTCGAATGGTATCATTGAATGGAATCAAATGGAGTCATCGAATGGATTTGAATGGTATAGTCATCGAATGGAATCACATGGAATGATCAAAAGGACTCGAATGGAATCATCATTGAGTGGATTTGAATGGAATCATCAAATACACTTGAATGGAATCATCATCAAATGGAAATGAATGGAATCATCAAATGGAAATGAATGGAATCATTGTCAAATGGAATCATATGGAATTATCAAATGGACTCGAAAGCAATCACTGAATGGACTCGAATGGATTCATCATCGAATGGAATTGAATAGAATCATCGAATGGACTCGAATGGAGTGATCAAAAGGACTTGAAAGGAATTATCAAGTGGACTTGAATGGAATCTTCGAATGGACCCTAATGGAATCATCATCGAATGGAAAAGAATGGAATAGTCAGATGGACTCGACTGGAGTCATCAAATGGACTCGAATGGAATCATTGAATGGAGTCTAAAGGAATCACCATTGAAATGAATCGAATGGAATCATCGAATAAAATCGAATGTAATCATCTAATGGAATCTAACGGAATAATCTTTGAAGGGAATCAAACGGAATCACCGAATGGGATCGATAGCAATAATCATCGAATGGAATCAAATGGAATCATCATTGAATGGATTTGAATGGAATCTTCTAATACACACGAATGGAATCATCATTGAATGGAAAGGAATGGAATCATCAAATGCACTCGAATATAATCATCATCGAAGGGAATCGAATGGAATCATCAATTGGAATCAAATGGAATCATCATCAAATGAAATTGAATGGAGTTATCAAATGTCATCGAATTGAATCATCACCAAATTGAGTCGGATGGAATCATCGAATGGAATCGAATGGAGTCATCATTGAATGGAATTGAATGGATTCATCGAATGGACTCGAATGGAATTGTAATCAAATCGAATTGAATGGAATCATTGAATCGACTCGAATGGAGTCATCATCAAATGTAATTGAAAGGAATCATCAAATGGACACTAGTGGAATCATGGTCAAATGAAATCGAATGGAATCATTGAATGGACATGAATGGAATCATCATCAAATGGAATCAAATGGAATGATCGATTGGATGCCAATGGAATCATCGAATGGACTCGAATGGAATCACCATCCAAAGGAATCAAATGAAATCATCATCAGATGGAATCGAATGGAAACATCACTGAATGGAATCGAATGGAATCATCAAAGGGAAAGAGATGGAATCATCATCGAATGGATTCAAATAGAAGTATTGAATGAAATCGAATTGAATCATAGTCGAACAGAATCGAAGGGAAACATCATCAAATGGACTCAAATGGAAACATTGTGGAATCATCATTGAATGGAATCGAATGGCAACATCATTGAATTGAATCAAATGGAATCATGATGGAATTGAATCGAATGGCTCATCATCAAATGGAATCATCGAATGGAATCATCGAATGGAATCAAATTGATTAATCATCTAATGGAATCGAATGGAACCATCGACTGAAATCAAATGGAATCATCTTTGAATGGAGTCGAATGGAATTATCATCAAATGGAATCTAATGGAATCATCAAAAAAGGGAATTGAAAGGAATCATCATCGAATACAATAGAATGGAATCATCATAGAAAGGAATCAAAAGGAATCATTGAAAGGAATTGAATGGGATCATCAAATGGAATCAAATGGAATCATCTTTGAATGGAATAAAATGGAGTCATCAAATGGACACGAATGTAATAATTAAATGGACTCGAGTGGAATCATTGAATGGAACCGAATGGAATCATTGATTCGACTCAAATGGAATCATCATCAAATGGAATCAGATGGAATCAACGAAGGGAGTTGAATGGAATAATCGAATGGATTTGAATTGAATCAGCATCGAATGGAATTGAATAGAATCATTCAATGGACTCGAGTGGAATCATCATCGAGTGGAATCAAATGAAACCATCATCAGATGGAATCGAATGGAATCATCACTGAACAGAATCGAATGGAATCATCGAATGGACTCAAAGGGAATAATTGAATGGACTGGAGTGGAATCATATAATGAAATCAAACGGAATCATCGAATGGACTTGAATGGAATCAACGAGTGGACTCGAATGGAATCATCATCAAATGGAATCAAATGGAATTATCGAATGGAATTGAATGGAATCATCATCGAATGAAATCGAATAGAAGCATCGAATGGAATCGAATGGAATCATAGAATGGAATCAGACGGAATCATCATTGAATGGAATCAAATAGAAGCATCGAATGAAATCAAATGGAATCATCATTGAACGGACTCATATGGAATCATCATCGAATGGACTCAAATGGAATCATCATTGAATTGATTCCAATGGAATCATCATCAAAAGGAATCGAATGGAAACATCATCTAATTGAATCAAATAGTATCATCATGGAACTGAATCGAATTGCTCATCGTCAAGTGGAATTGAATGGAATCATCAAATGGAATCAAATGGAAGCATCATCGAATGGAATCGAATGGAATCATCATCGAATGGAATCAAAAGGAGTCATCATCGAATGGAATAAAATGGAATCATCCAATGGAAGTGAATTGAATCATCATCGAATGGAATCAAATAGAATCATCGAATGAAATCGAATGAAAGCATCATCAAATAGAATTGAATGGAATCAACATCGAATGAAATTGAATGGTATTATCATCGAATGGAATCGAATGGAATCATCCAATATAATAGAATTGAATCATCATCGAATGGAATCAAATAGAATCATCCAATGAAATCAAATGGAATCATCATCGAATGGAATCGAATAATCAATGAACGGAATCAAATGGAATCATAGAATGGAATCCAATATAATCATCATCGAATTGAACCTAATGGAATCATTAAATGGACTCGAATGGAATCATTGAAAGGACTCGAATGGAATCATCATCGAATGGAATAGAATGGAATCATCAAATGGAATTGAATGGGATCATCATCAAATGGAATTGAATGGAATCATTGAATGGACTCGAATGGAATCATCATCAAATGGAATTGAAAGGAATCATCAAATGGACTTGAATGGAACCATTGAATGGACTCAAATGGAACCATCATTGAATGGAATTGAATGGAATCATTGAATGGACTCGAATGGAATCATCCTTGAATGGAATCGAATGGAATCACCAAACGGACATGAATGGAATCATCATCTAATAGCATCGAATGGAATCATCGAATGGACACGAATGGAATATCAGCGAATGGAATTAAAAGCAATCATTGAATGGACTCCAATGGAATTATCGAATGGACTCGAATGGAATCACTATTGAATGGACTCAAATGGAATGATTGAATGGTGTCGAATGGAATCATCGATTAGACTCAAATGGAATTATCGAATATCCTCGAATGGAATCATCGAATGGACTCAAATGGAATCATTATCTAATGGAATCAAAAGGAATCATCAAATGGAATCGAATGGAATCATTGAATGCAATTGATAAGAATCATCATCAAATGGAATCAAATGGAATCATGAAATGGAATCAAATGCAGTCATCATCGAATGGAATCGAGTGGAATCATCATCGAATAGAATCGAATGGAAACATCGAATGGAAGCGAATGGAATCATCATCGAATGTAATCAAATGGAATCATCGAATGGAATTGAATGGAATCAGCATCGAATGAAATCGAATGGAATCATCATAGAATAGAATGGAATGGAATTATAGAATGGAATCATAATCAAATGGAGTCCAATGGAATCATCAAATGGACTCGAATGGAATCATTCTAGAATGGAATTGAATGGAATCATCGAATGGAATCAAATGGAATCATCATCAAATGGAACCAAATGGTATCATCAAATGCACTCTAAAGGAATCATCAATGAGTGGTATCGAATGGTACCATCAAATGGAATCTAATGGAATAATGTTCAATTGGCATCGAAAGCAATCACCGAATAGACACGAATGGAATAATTATCGAAAGGAATCAAATGGAATCATCCAATGGAATCGAATGGAATCATCACTGAATGGACTAGAATGGAATCATTGAATGGACTAGAATGGAATCATCATCGTATGGAATCGAATGGAATCATCGAATGGAATCAAATGGAATCATCATCAAATGGAATCGAAATGAATTAACGTCAAATGGAGTGGAATGGAATCATTATCGAATGGAATCCAAAGGAATCATCATTGAATGGAACTGAATGGAATCATCATCGAATGAAACCGAAACGGGTCATTATCGAATGGAATTGCATGGAATCATCATCAAATGAAATTGAATGGAATCATCATCAAATGGAATCTAATGCAATCATTGAATGGAATTGAATGGAATCATCATTGATTGAATTGAATGGAATCATCGAATGGTCTCGAACGGAATTATTATCAAATGGAAATGAAAGTATTCACCAAATAGAATCGAATGGAATAATCATCGGATGGACTTGAATGGAATCATCATCAATTGGAATCGAAAGGAATTATTGAATGGAATCGAATAGAATCACTGAATGGACTTGAATGGAATCATCGAATGGAATGGAATGGAATAATCAATGAACACGAAAGGAATCATGATTGAATGGAATGGAATGGAATCATCACATGGATTCAAATGGAATCATCATCGAATGGAATGGAATGAAAACATTGAATGGAATCTAACAGAATCATCATCAAATGGAATCGAAAGGAATAATCGAATGGAATTGAATGGAATCATTGAATGGACTCGAATGCAATCATCACAGAATGGAATTGAATGGGGTCAAAGAGTGGACTCAAAGGGAATCTTTGAATGGACTCGAATGGAATCATCGAATGGAATCCAGTGGGATCATCATCAAATGGAATCGAATGGAATCAACAATGAATGGAATCAAATGGAATCAATTAATGAAATCCAGTGGAATCATCATCAAATAGAAACGAATGGAATCATCGAATGGACTTGAATGGAATCATAATCGAATGGAATCTTATGGAATCATCGAATGGACTCACATGGATTCATCATCGAATGAAATCAAATGTAATCATAGAATGGAATCGAATGGAATCATCATTGAATGGAATAGAATAGAATCATCAAATGGAATCAAAAGGAATCATCAATGAATGGAATCGAATGGAATCATTTAATGGACTCGAATGGAATCATCATCAAATGGAATGAGATGGAATCAACGAAGGGACTAGAATGGAATCATCAAATGGATACGAATGGAATCATAATCAAATGGAATCAAAAGGAATCATGGAATGGAATCAAATGGAAACATCATTGCATGGAATCAAACGGAATCATCAAATGGAATAATCGAATGGAACCGAATGCAGTCATCCTCGAATGGAATATTCTAATGGAACTGAATGCAGTTATCTTCTAATGGAATCGAATGGAATCATCGAACGGACTCAAAAGGAAACATCATCGAATGGAATCATCAACTGGAATCGAAGGCAATCTTCGAATGGACACGAAAGGAATCAGCATCGAATGGAATAGAATGGAATCATCGAATGGACTCGAATGGAATTACCATTGAATGGAATTGAATGGAATCATCGAACGAACTCAAATGGAATCATCATCGAATGCAATCGTAAAGAATCATCGAATGGACTCGAATGCAATCATTGAATGGACTCGAATGGAATCATAATTGAATGGAATAGAATGCAATCATCAAATGGACTCGAATGGAATTATCATGGAATGGAATCGAATGGAATCGTCAAATGAACTCAAATGGAATCATCATCAAATGGAATCGAATGGAGTCATTGAATGTATTCGAATGGAATCATCATCAAATGGAATCATGTGGAATCATTCAATGAACTCAAAATGAATCATAATCGAATGGCATCGAAAGGAATCATCATCGAATGGAATCACATGGAATCATCATTGAATGAAATCATACAGAATCATCATAGACTGGAATCGAATGGAATTATCAGATGGACTCGAATGGAATCATCAAATGGACTCAAAGGGAAGCATTGGATTGACTCAAACTGAATCATCATCAAATGGAATCGAATGGAATAATCAAAAGGACTCGAATTGAACCATCAAATGGACTCTAATGGAATCATTATAGAATGGAATCGAATAGAATCATCAGATGGACTTGAATGGAATCATCATTGAATGGAACCGATTGGAATCATCGAATGCACTCGAATGGAATCATCATCGAATAGAATTGAATGGCATTAGTGAATGGTCTCGAATGGAATCACCATCAAATAAAATCCTTTGGAATCACTGGATGGAATAGAATGGAATTATCGAATGGAATTATCAAATGGAATTGAATGGAATCATCTTTGAATGGAATGGAATGAGCGAATGGAATCAAGTGCAATCATCATTGAATGGAATCGAATGGAATCATTGAATGGCATCGAATTTAATCACCATTGAATGGACTCAAATGGAATCATAATTGAATAGAATCAGAAGGAATCATTGAATGGACTCGAATGGAATCATCATTGAATAGAATCGAATGGAATCATAGAATGGAATCGAATGGAATCATCCTCAAATGTAATTAAATGGAATCATTGAATGGAATTGAATGGAATCATCATCAAGTGGAATCGAATAGAATCAGAGAATGAAATCGAATGGAATCACCATCGAATGGAATTGAATGGAATCACAGAATGATATCGAATGTAATCATCATCGAATGGAATCGAAAGGAATCATAGCGAATGGACTTGAAAAAAATCATTGAATGTACTCAAATACAAACATCGAATGGACTTGAATGGAATCTTCATGGTATGGGGTAGAATGGAATCATCGCATGGACCCAGTTGGAATCATCATCAAATGGAATAGAATGGAATCATCTAATTTACACGAATGGAATCATCATTGAATGGAATAGAGTGGTAAGCATCATTGAATGGAATCAAATGGAATCATCTAATGGACCAGAATGGAATCATCATTTAATGGAATAGAATGGAATCATCGTCGAATGGAATATAATGGAACAATCTCGAATGGAATCAAATGGAATCATCTAATGGATCTGAATGGAATCATCATTGAATGGAATAGAATGGAATCATCATCGAATGGAATAGAATGGAATCATCATCAAATGGAATCCAAAGGAATCATCAAATGGATCCGAATGGAATCATCATAGAATTCAATAGAAGGGAATCATCATTGAATGGAATGGAATGGAATCATGTAATGGACAGGAATATAATCATCATCGAATTGAAACATCTATTGTACCCGAATGGAATCATCATTGAATGCAATCGAAATCAGCATCAAATGGAATCACATGGAATCACCAAATGGACTCGAATGGAATCACCATCGAATGGAATCGAATGTAATAATCAAATGGAATCATAATCGAATGGAATCGAATGGAATCACTGAATGGACTTGAATGGAATCATCATCAAGTGGAATCAAAGGGAATCATTGAATGCACCCAAATGGAATCATCATTGAATGGAATCAAATGGAATCATCATCCAATGGAATCCAATGGAATCATTGAATGTACTCAAATGGAATGATCATCAAATGGAATCATATGGAATCATCTAACTGACTCAAATGGAGTCACCATCAAATGGAATCGAATGGATTCATCAAATGGACACGAATTGAGTCATCATCAATTGGAATTGAATGGAATCATCAAACGGACTCGAGTGGAATCAGCATCAAATGGAATTGAATGGAATCATCGGATGGACACTAATGGAATCATCATCAAATGGAATCAAATGGAATCATCAATTGGACACGAATGGAATCATCAAATCGACTCTAATGGAATCATCATCGAATGGAAACAAATGAAATTATCATCTGATGGAATCGAATGGAATCATCAATGAATGGAATCGAATGGAATCATCGAATGGAATGAGATGGAATCATCATCGAATGGAATCAGATAGAAGCATCGTATGAAATCCAAAGTAATAATCAATGAACAGACACAAATGGAATCACCAACGAATGGACTCATCATCGAATGCAATCTAATGGAATCATCATCGAATGGAATCAAATGGAAACATGATCGAATTGAATCAAATGGAATCATGATGGAATTGAATTGAATGGCTCATCATTGAATGGAGTCGAATGGAATCATTGCACGGAATCAAATGGAATCATCATCGAATGGCATCAAATGGAATCATCGAATGGAATCGAATGGAATCATCATAGAAAGGAATCGAATGGAACCATTGAATGAAATCGAATGGATTCACCATCGAATGGAGTCGAATGGAATCATCATCGAATGGAATCTAATGGAATCATAAATTAAGAGAATCGAATGGAATCATCATCGAATGGTATCAAATGGAATCATCAATGAGTGGAATCGAATGGTTTCATTGAATGGAATCCCATGGAATCATCATCAAATGGAACCGAATGGAATCATCAAAAGGATTTGAATGGAATCATCATCAAATGGAATCGAAAATAATAATCAAAAGTATTCGAATGGAATCAAATGGAATCATCGAATGGACACGAATGCAATCACCATCGAGTGGAATCAAATGGTATCATTGAATTGACTCTAATGGAATAATCATCAAAGGGAATCGAATATAATAATCAAATGTACTCGAATGGAATCATCGAATGGACTGGAATGGAATTATCATCAAATCGAATCGAATGGAATTATCGAATAGAATCAAATGTAATAATCATCAAATGAAATTGTATTAAATCATGGAATGGACACGAATGGAGTCATCATTGAATGGAATCGAATGGAATCATCGAATAGACTTGTATGGTATAATCATCAAAAGGAATGGAGAGGAATCATCAAACGAAATCAGTGGAATCATCATTGAATGATATCAAATGGAATAATTGAATGGCACACAATGGAATCATCATCAAATGGAATCAAATGGAATCTTCTAAAGGACACGAATGGAATAATCATCGAATGGAATCGAATGGAAACATTGAATGGACACAAATGGAATCATCACCGAATGGAATTGAATGGAATCATTATGAAATCAAATCGAATAGAGTTGTCATTGAATGGAATCAAATGGAATCATCACACGGAAGAGAATGGAATCATCATCGAATGGAATCAAACAGAATCAATGAATGGAATCGCATGGAATCATCATCGAATGGAATCAAATGGAATCATCATCGAATGGAATTGAATGGAATCGTAATTGAATGGAATCGAATGAAATCATCAAATGGACATGAATGCAATCAACTGTGCTTCAATGGAATCATCATCGAATGGAGTCGAATGGAATCATCGAATGGGCTTGAATGGAATAATCATTTAATGGAAACAGATGGAATCATAGAATGGACTTGAATGGAATCATCGAATGGACTCGAATGGAAACATCATCGAATGGAATTGAAAGAAATCATCCAACGGACTTGAATGGAATCATTGAGTGTACTCGAATGGAGTCGTCATCAGATGAAATCGAATGGAATCATCCAATGGACACAAATGGTATCACCATTGAATGGAATCGAATGGAATCATCATCCAATGCAATCGAATGGAATCATCAAATGGAACCGAATGGAACCATCATCGAATAGAATCGAATGGAATCATTGAATGGAATCATCATCTAATGGAGTCCAATGAAATCATCAAATGGACTTGAATGGAATCATCATAGAATGGAATTGAATGGAATCATCGAATGGAATCGAATGGAATCATTATCGAATGGAAGCGAATAGTATCATCGAATGCACTCGAATGGAATCATCAATGAATGGTATCATCGAATGCAATCAAGTGGAATAATCTTCAACTGGCATCAAAATAAATCACTGAATGGTCTTGAATGGAATAATCATTGAAAGCAATCGAACGGAATCATCAAATGGAATCGAATGGAATCATCATCAAATGGAATCGAATGGAATCATCAATCATACTCGAATGGAATCATCATTGAATGGAATCGAAAAGAATCAACACCAAATGGAGTCGAATGGAATCATCATCAAATGGAATCCAAAGGAATCATCATTGAATGGATTCAAATGGAATCATCAAATGGACTCAAATGGAATCATCGAATGGAATCAAACAGAATCATCAATGAATGGAATCAAATGGAATCATAGAACTGAATCCAGCGTAGTCATCATTGAATTGAACCCAACGGGATCATTAAATGGACTCGAATGGAATCATTGAATGGACTCAAATGGAATCATCATCGAATGGAATAGAATGGAATCATCGAATGCAATTGAATGGAATCTTCGAATGGACTTGAACGGAATCATCATCGAATCGAATCGAATGGAATCATCGAATGGACTCAAATGGAATAATCATCGAATGGACTCAAAAAGAATTATCAAATGGACATGAATGGAATCATCATTGAATGGACTCAAATGGAATTATCAAATGGACTCGAATGGAATCATGGATTGGACTCAAATGGAATTAACAAATGGGCTCAAATGGAAGCATCGAACGGACTCGAATGGAATCATTATTGAATGGAATCAAATAGAATCATTGAATGGAATAGAATGGAATCATCATACATAGTCAATCGCAGTCATCATCGAATGGAATCAAATGTAATCATCTAATGGAATCGAATGCAGTCATCATCAAATGGGATCGAATGGCATCATTGAATGAAATTGAATGGAATCATCATCAAATGGAATAGAATGGAATCATCATTGAATGGAATCTAATGGATTCATCATCCAATGTGATTGAATGGAATCATCATCGAATGGAATCGAATGGAATCATCATCGAATGGAATCAAATGGAATCATCCAATGTAATAGAATTGAATCTTCATCGAATGGAACCAAATATAATCATTGAAAGAAATCAAATGGAATCATCATTGAATGGAATCGAATGGAATCATCAATGAAAGGAATCGAATGGAATCATAGAATGGAAGCCAATGTAATCATCATCGTATTGAACTCATTGGAGTCATTAAATGAACCTGAATGAAATCATTGAATGGACTCGAATGGAATCATCATCAAATGGAATAGAATGGAATCATTCAATGTAATCAAATGGAATCATCATCAAATGAAATCAAATGGAATCATTGAATGGACTCGAATTTAATCATTATCAAATGGAATCGAATGGAATAATCAAGTGGACCCAAATGGAATCATCATCGAATGAAATCAAATGGAATCATTGAATGGACTCGAATTTAATCATTATCAAATGGAATCGAATGGAATAATCAAGTGGACTCAAATGGAATCATCATCGAATGGACTTAAAAAGAATTATCAAATGGACACGAATGGAATCATCACTGAATGGACTCAAATGGAATTATTGAATGGACTCGAATGGATTCATGGATTGGACTCAAATGGAATTAATAAATGGGCTTGAATGGAATCATCGAATGGACTCAAATGGAATCATTATCGAAGGGAATCAAATGGAATCATCGAATGGAATAGAATGGAATCATCATACATAATCGATCGCAATCATCATTGAATGGAATCAAAAATAATCATGAAATGGAATCAAATGCAGTCATCTTCAAATGGAATTGAATGGAATCATCAAATGGAATCAAATGAAATCATCCTCAAATGTAATCCAATGGAATCATCGAATGGATTCAAATGGAATAATTGAATGGAATTGAATGGAATCAGCATCGAATGATATCAAAAGGAAACATCATCGAATAGAATCGAATGGAATCATTGAATGGAATCATCAAATGGAATCATCATCAAATGGAGTCAAATGGAATCATCAAATGGACTCGAAAAGAATCACCATAGAATGGAATTGAATGGAATCATCAAGTGAAATCCAATGGATTCATCACTGAGTGAGATCGAATGGTATCATGGAATGCAATCAAATGGAATCATCAACAAATGGTATCGAATGGTATCATCGAATGGAGTTGAATGGAAGCATCTTCAGTTGGAATCAAAAGGAATCTCCAAATGGACTCGAATGGAATAATCATCGAAAGGAATCAAACGGAATCATTGAATGGAATCAAATGGAATAATCATCAAATGGAATTGAATGGAATCATCAAATGGACTTGAATGGAGTCATCATCGTATGAAATTGAATGGAATCATCGAATGGACTCAAATGTAATCATTATTGAATGGAATTGAATGGAATCATCGAATGGTCTCAAATGGAATCATCACCGAATGGAATCGAATTTAATCATCGAATGGAATGGAATCATCATCGAATGGAATCGAATAGAATCGGCATCGAATAGAATTAAATGGAATCATCATCAGTGGAATTGAAAGGAATTTTCTTCAAATGGAATCGATTGGAAACATCATCAAATAGAAGCGAATGGGATCACCGAATGAAACTGAATGGAATCATCATCAAAACGAATCAAAATAAAACAAAGAGTGGATTCCAACGGAATCATCGAATGGAATCATCATTGAATGGACTTGAATGGAATCATCATTAAATGGAATCAAATGGAATCATTTAATGGACTCGAATGGAATCATCGAATGGAGTCTAATGTAATAATCATCGAATGAAATAAAATGGAATCATCGAATGGAATTGAATGGAAATATCATCGAATGGAATCGAATGAAATCATGGAATGCACTCGAATGGTTTCATTGAATGGACTCAAATGGAATCAACATTGAGTGGAATCGAAAGAAAACATCAAATGGTGTTGAATGGAATAATCGAATGGAATCATCATCGAATGGAATAGAATGGAATCATTGAATGGACGTAAAAGGAAACATCATTGAATGTAATCAAATGGAATCATCGAATGGAATCGAATGGAATCATCATCAAATGGAACAGAATGGAATCATCAATGAATGGAATCGAATGGAGCCATCGAATGGAATCATCATCAAATGGAACAGAATGGAATGATCAATGAATGGAATCAAATGTAGTCATCGAATGGAGTCTGTTAGAATCATCATCGAATGGAACCGAATGCAGTCATCATCTAATGGAATCAAATGGAATCATCGAATGGACTCAATGGAATCATCATCGCATGGAATCGAATGGAATCTTCGAATGGACTCAAATGGAATCATCATCAAATGCAATCGAATGGAATCAACGACTGGATATGAATGGAATCACCATCAAATGGAATTGAATGGAATCTTTGAATGGAATCAAATGAAATTATTGAATGGAATTGAATAGAATCATCACTGAATAGAATTGAATTGGATCATCATCAAATGAAATCTAATGAAATCATCATCAAATGGAATCTAGTGCAGTCATCATCTAATGGAATTGAATGGAATAAGCAAGGAATGGAATCGAATGGAGAAATCAAATGGAATCCATTGGAATCATCATCGAATGGAACTGAATGCAGTCATCATAGAATGGAATTGAATGGAATCAATGAAGGGTCTCGAATTGTGTTATCATTGAATGGAATTGGATGGAATCATCGAATGGACTCGAATGGAATCATCGACTGGACTCGAATGGAAACATTATTGTACGGAATTGAATGGAATCCTCAAATGGACTCTAATGGAATCATCGTTGAATGGAATCGAATGGAATCATCGAATGGACTCTAATGGAACCATCATTGAATGGAATCGAATGGAATCATCAAAAGGACTCGAATGAAATCATTGAATGGACTCGAATGGAATAATCATCGAATGGAATCGAGTGGAATCCTCGAATGGAATCAAATGGAATCATCAAATGGAATTGAACAGATTTATAAAAAACTTACTTGAACCAAATAATAGAAAAACAAACAAACCAAAACCCCCTAAAACTGTGATGAGCAAAGTAGACATCAGAACAGGAAATTTCACTGGGGATGAAGAATAATATTTCAAAATGACAAAGGGGAAAATACACCAAGAAATCATGTAAATAAGAAATATGTATGCACACAATAGCATTACTTGAAAATACATACTATAAAACCTATTAAAACTGAAAGATAAAATAGTAAAACCACAGTCATCCATTGGGATTTCAACAGTCTCCTGACAGAAATTTTTAAATTTTGTTAAATGAAAAGTTGGTAAGGCTAGAGAGGATCTTATAAATATAATTAGCCAACTTAATCTAATTGAATCTTTTAGAATAATCTAAGGATGAGGAATGAGGTAGCAGAGAAAGAAAAGGCAGACATCAATGTGACATTAGTGTTCCAAGGCTATGAGAATACACCAATAATGGTGTGTGTGTGTGTGTGTGTGCAGATGGTAAGCTCAACCTTAAAAATATTGAGTTTTAACTGACAATTCATTATTAGGAAAGATAAGAGGTAATGATATCTAGTGAGAGGCTATATGACTGAACTCTAAGAGAAAGGTCACAGCAGAAATTGTGTACTTGACAGCTCTAGAAGGAGGTCAGTCAAAAATAAGTCAGTGGTGAATTCTCTGTTATAAAAGCAGAGGAATGAGGATTAGATTGAAAACACATGGAAGCAGAGTGACTTATGATAAAAACATGAGCTTGAAAATCCTGCAGAGAGGGCTTTAAATCCTGGGTATGATATTCTGCTTGTGTAGGCAATAGTGATAAAAACACAACAACAAAGAGAGGTAAAGAGCACTTTCCTTTGATATAAGTAAAGGGCACGTCTTATTGCACACATATATATATAGGTATTCAACTGAGATTCAACATGTTTCTCCCATTGAAACAGCAAGCTCTCCAGGCCTTCATGTTCCCAGTGAAGTAGGTAACCTTCTGATGATTATACTCACCCTCCCTCATTGCAAAGCTCCCATTGTTATTGTCTTGGCTCTGGATTCCCTCAAAAATAGACTATGAAACAAATATCTGGGGTCAGATACTTTAATCAGAAATTGAGTGAGAAAGCACAGAAGTGGAGAAAATGAAACAGAACACGAAGCCAGTGTGAATGAGTAGTCACTGCTGTGTGCTCAGTAATGATGGAGGTATGGAGATTGTGTCAAAATAACTTTACAAAGATGGGGATTCCAGCATCCTCATCTCTTATTGCTTAAGGATTGCCTTAGAATCATTAACTCTCCACCCCTAACTCCTTCTTTGTTCCTATGTGTGGTTGAGAAGCACTGGTTAGCCTCAAGAAGCTTGCAGGCAGGCCCAAAAATCAGAAAGACAGGCATGATGTGGGGAGCTGTCAGTTAGCTGGAAACAGGTGAACTTCAGGTGAACACATTGAGTCCAGGACATAGAAGTCAAGTCATCAGCAATATCTGCTATAGCCAGTTTTGTTTTTCTTTTTAAGAACATATATACTTTCTATTCGGGGTCCCCAAGTCCCCCTTTGGTTTAATGATACACATAACTCAAAAAGCTGATTTTTTCTGTGGTTGTAGTTTCTAACAGTGAAAGAAACCAGATTAAAATAATCAGAAGCATAAAAGCACATAAAGTTGAGTCCAGGACAAACCAGATGTGAGCTTACAGGTGTCCTTTCATAGTGGGGACTTCACACTGACTAATTTTCTTTACAATGGTGTGAGACAACATGTGTGAACTTGTTGCCAACTAGGGAAGCTCAGTCAGTCTTGAGTCCAGGGTTTTTATTAGAATTCCACCACATATGCATTGAGCGTCCTGTGACTGAACTTAGCTACTCAGTTCCCAACCTCCCTATGCCCTAAGAGAGGTCATATTAATATGGCATTACAAAAAGTCATAGGCATACAGAAAGAGGTGCTCACAAGAAATCACGTTGTTAGCATCAGCTATTTGATATGACCTACGTTTTCAGGTATACAAAGACTCTCATCAGGCAGCATATACCAAGGGCTCATAGGTTATCATCTCCCAGGAGCTTGTCAAGGGCCAGTCCTGAAGAACTTTGGAATGTGCAAGGTTTTGGAAAGCCATGTCTGCAGAATTAACCCTTCATTACACAACCTCCAAGAATTTTTTTATCATTAAAAATATTTTTTGATCTTTGACAATGTACCAACAAATACTGAGTAATTAGTAATAGCAGTGTACTCCTGAGTACTTGCACCTGCAGGGAGAAAAAGCACAGATGCAGTTACATTGGACAGATGCGAATAGACACCACTATGACAAGTAAAGCTGGAATAATCAATAAATTCCTAAAGACAAAGTGGGGCTGGTGAGATTGGGAGACCGCTGACAGCTGCAGAAGTTGGGAAAGATCCATCATCTTGAAAACTTTTTCCCCACAAGCCCACTGCGATCTCTCAAGCAATTGGTAAGGAATCCAAGAGAGTCTGTATATGACACAGATCAGGGAGAGCAGAACACTTGGGAGGTGACCAGGTCTTGGGGGCCGAGCCCTTATGAATGGGATTAGTGCCTTTATAAAAGAAGCTCAATGGATTTCTTGTGTGCCTTCCACTATGTGAGGACATAGAAAGAAGGCACCATCTATGAACCATGAAATTGGCTCTCATCAAACACTGAATTTGTGAGCATTTTGACCTGAGATCTTACAGCCTCAAGAAGTGTGAAAAAAGAAATATCTGTTGTTTTTTAGTCACCCAGTTTATGTTATTTTGTTATAAGAGTCCAAATAGATCAAGACGTTCCGCTTAATATGTAGGGGAAGACAACAAAAGCTGCCACACTTAGAATACTCCTGATGCTGGGAGTATGAAAACAGGAAAAACAAAACAAAACTGCTCTTGAAGGTGAAGGAGGAATATCACTGAGCTCACCAACACAGCCAGGAAAAGAACAGAAGTGTGAGAAGGCTACATTCCTGAGACCTTGAGAAAAAATACCTGCATAGGACTGAGATGAAATTAACTACTCTAGTTATTATTGAAATCCCAAAAAGAAAATAGGGAAAAATAATGGAGCAAAAGAAATATTTTTCAAAATAACTGTCAAAATTATTCTAAAATAAGTGACAGAAAATCAAACTTCAGATATAGGAAACTCAGAGAATGTCAAATAGAACAAAAAGAAATAAGAATTACATCTTGAAAAATCTTTAAAAAATCACGTCTAAATTTTGTATCTTGCTCCAAATATGCAGAGATATAAATAGGTTATCATCAAGATATGGAGAAAGACATATCATGGAAATGCTAAAATAAGGCTGTGGAAGGACTACATTGATATTAGACACAACAGAGTTCGGAACAAGAAATACTATCAGAGATGAGAGACAATAGATAATAGAATAATCAATTCTCAAGAAGAAGTAAACATCCTACTAATTAGGGTATGCAGCTAACAACAGAGCCTCCAAATAGATGAGGTAAAACAGGAAAGAAATCAAAGGTGAACTAGAAAAATACAAAATTATATTTGCAGACTTCAACACTTTTGTCTTAGTAATGGAAAGACAAGGCACAAACTCAGTAATCATGTGGAAGATAAGAACAACAATATCACCCACAAGACATCCAATCTTCAGTGGCAGATACTCTTTCCTTTCAAGTGAAAAATAAAACAGTATGGCATATTCTCTAACAAACCCAGAATTTCTAATATTTGCGTTCTTGCTTCCTTCTTTCCATTTTCCTTTCTCTTCTCTTCCCTTCCCTTGCCTTCTTCCTTCCTTTCTTCTTTCCCTCTTCCTTTTCTTTTCTTTTTTCTTTTCCTTTCTTTCTTTTCTTTCCTTTTTCTCCTTCCTTTCTTCTTTCCTTCTTTCTTTCCTCTTATTCTTCCTTCCCTCCTCCCTCTCTTCCTTTTTCCCTCCCTTTTCTTCCTTCTTTTCTCATATTCTTTCTTTCTTTCTAACGTTCTTGCTTTCTTTCCTTTTTTCTCCCTTCCTCCTGCCCTCCATTTCTTCCTTCCTCCCTCCCTTCCTTTCCTCTTTTTCCTTCCTTCCTTCACCTCTTTATTTTCTTTGTTTCTTTGCCTTCCTCCCTTTTACCATTCTCTCTTCCTCCTTTCCTTCCTCCCTTCCTCCTTTATTTCTTTCTCTCTTTCTCTCTTTCTTTCTTGTGTTCATGCATTCTTTTTTTCTCCCTTCCTGCCTTTCTCCCTTCCTCCCTCCCTACCTTCCTTCCCTCATTTCCTCCTTCTTTTCTTTCTTCTTTCTTTCTTTGTTTCCTTCCTTCCTTCTTTCCTTCCTTCTTTTTCTTTCTTTGTTTCCTTTTCTTTCTTTCTCTTTACTACAATTCATATTATTTTTAAAAAATTAAGAGAGGGAGACAGAAAAATAAAGAATGCTTTAATCTGCAGGTAAATATATTATCTCTGCTGTAGGCAAAAGAATGGCCTCCCAAAAATTTTCATGTCCTAATTCCCAGAGTCTAACATACAAATATGTTAGGTTGCTCGGCAGTGTGAAATTAGACTTCAAGTGAAATTGAGGTTGTGGAAAAATGATAGAGAGATTGTCTTAAATGGGTGTGATCAATGAAATGACAAACTTCCTTATAAGTAAAAGAAGAAGGCAGAAGAAAGGCAACCTTGGAGGTGGTGGCATGAGAAATTACTCAACATCACTGACTTTTAAGATACAAGAATGAGGACCCAGCGCTGTGGCTCATGCCTAATCCCAGCACTTTGGGAGGCTGGGGTGGGTTTATCATGAGGTCAGGAGATCGAGACCATCCTGGCTAACGTGGTGAAACCCCAACCCTACTAAAAATACAAAAAATTAACTGGGTGTGGTGGCAAGTGCCTGTAGTCCAAGCTACTCAGGAAGCTGAGGCAGAAGAATCACTTGAACCCGGGAGGCAGAGGTTGCAGTGAGCTGAGATCATGCCACTGCACTCCAGCCTGGGTGACGGAAGGAGACTCCATCACACACAAAAAAAGAAAAATAGGATATAAGAATGAGGTCATGTTCCAAGGAATAAAGGTGGCCTCTGGATGCTGAAAAAAATCAAGTAATAGATTCTGCCACATAGCCCTCAGAAAGACTGCAGCCCTGCTCAAAACTTGATGTTAGCCCTGTGAGTTTCATTTAAGGCTTCTGAACTACAGAACTGTAGGATTAACGGTCACTTTATTGTAAGATAGGAAGTTTGTGGCAATTGGTTACAGCAGCAAGAGGAAGTTTATATTGTAATTGTATCATGAAAATGAGAACCATAATTTAAAACTGCTTTTAATACTGCACTTGGATGTTTGAAATCACGTACATGGAAATGATCTCTATGTGCATGAGGGAGGATAGCAAATTGATGCCAAAATAATGCAAATGCAAATGTTACACTCATTTCTATGTAGGTTTCATTTAATCTTTGAAATTAAAATGAAATTAAAAGATTGTGATCTTTTGATGAAATTAGACTAAAATTAACAATAACAAAATAAGAACTTACTTATATTCTTTATATGGTCAATAAATAAGTGATAGTGGAAAAAAACAAGATCAAATGAAGGTGATGCTGTAGGAAGTTGGAAAGATAGCTGAAACTACAAAATGGTATATAACCAGTGAACACTTAGACACACTGATTGATGAACTTCAGCTTTTGGCTTGGTGAGAGCATAAAATGAGAGCAGCTGAGGTTTGCCAATTTGTAATCTCCTTGTGGAAAAACAGGGGAAAACACATCTCAGCCTAATAAGATTTATCTACTAAAGAGTCTAGACTTGATCCATTTGTCCTTGTAATTCAAAAGCTAATTCAAATACTGATCTGATGTATTGTGTGAACAACCATTGCTGATTATCATCGCATACCTGGCATTCTCTTTTATCTGATATCAAAAATGTTTGGTAATTCCTGGACTTTCTCTTTTCAAACCCAGTACGGTTTAATTTGAGTCTTAGAACAGTTGTCTTTGAGAAATTCTTCCCTCTACTGCATCTGTGAATGGGCATAGCATGGTTACATACATACTGTCACTCCATAGAACATTAGTTAAATTAAAGCCAAAGTTTAAAGCAAGAGCTTTAACTTACTGGTTTTACTAATGTTTTCCTCACCAATAGCCACAACAATATTGATACCCTTACACTTTTTAACATAAAGCTTGGTGTTGTCTATTTTTCAGATGCTGTCATCTATATGATCTCAGTATTTTAAAAATCAGCTTCCAGCCCATATGGTGGTTCATGCTTGCAATACCAGCAGTTGAAGAGGCTGAAATGAGAGGATTCCTTGAGCCCAGGATTTCAAAAGTAACCTGGGCAACATAGCAAGACCCAGTCTCTATCAAAGGTTAAAAAAAAAAGGTGGGCATGGTGATATGCACCTGTTTTCCTAGCTATTTGGGAGGCCAAGGTGGAAGGATTGCTTGAGCTTGGGAGGCTGAGGCTGCAGTGAGCAGTGATTGCACCACTGCACTCCAGCCTGGGCAAAAAAGCAAGACCCTATCACAAAAAATACATATAATAAAAATAAAAAACAGCTGTCATTGATTTCTATGTAAATATGCACAGGTGATATCCATATAGACATAAATAATAATATTTCTGACAATGGGTCCTTATGATCTTCAAAATGTAAAATGCCTATGTGGATAATTGACTGGTCAGTCTCATTAATGAATATAGATTCAATTCTACTTTCTTGTTCTACATAAATTATATAATCTAGCTTTTCATTTCACTTATTTACTGATAACAACAGGAAGAATGACAAGATATCTGTTTTGGAAAATTACTCTGGTAGGAGTAAGGATGAAACAATGATAGAATTGCATGGAAAACTAGAAAAAAGTATGGTCTTCTGATATTCTATCACATCACATACTAAAGGCCTCATAAAACTCAGATATTTTATCTAAAAATGTTATTTTCATCATAGGAATGATCAAAGCGTGAGACTACAATTGTTTTAAAATGTGCTTGTATCACAAGCACGGGTGCTAAAACAGAGGGGAAAACATCATTACTGATATTTTCAACGTATGTTTTACTTTTCACCTACATGAACCTCAACTTGATATGATGCAGATTGAAGGAAATCACCCATAATTCCATATGAAGAAGGCCTGTGATATTTTATGGGAAAATAAATAGAGAAAATGCTAACAGAAACCCTATTAAGCATGAAGCTTTATGGAGCAAACACAAATCCAGTGGTGAAAGATACACACTCGAGTTCTGTTTGTTGTCTTGGAACAATACGGTTTAGAGGTGACTGGTGGGTGAGGAGAACATATGCGAGTTCACCAAAGAGAAAAGCTAAATGAGGCAATGCCTCTTCCTGACCATATCTCTTACTCAGATAACTATATAATTTATTGTCCAGTAAAGGGTATATTAAAAAATCATATTAAAAGTCATGCAGTGAAGTTGTCCAGGGAAATCAAGACTTAACAGTCTCACTCTGACAACAATGAACAGGGGGATTCCCTCAAGATAGACTAGGGCATTATCCCACACTGGCAGGTAGTAGTACCAGAAGGACCCGTGGAAAATCTTTACCTTATGCTTGAGGTAGGGACCAAGCTAAAGTGAAAGCCAGACCTAAAATTCTATCTAAAATAAATCCGCAATCGAAGAAAATATGTGGTGTACAGGCATAGAATGTCTTTACTGGATCTTTGAAATAGTAAGATAAATTCAACTTTTTACATTGGTTTCTTTTCCTCCAGTTAGGGCATGAGGTTTGTCTCTGGAGAGTGACTGTCAATTGGAGCCCTGCCTTTCTGGGGTTCTGGTCAGGGGGTTGTGCATGCTTAACATGTGCCTTTCACAGGACACTTCCTTACCCCAGCAGTGGCCAGGTGTGCATCCCACGACCAGGCCTCCCTCTCACAGAATATCTGTTGAGACTAGGAGATGCCTGGTGACTGTTGCCTGACCTGTGTCCTGTGTATTTCTGACAAGAGCCACTCTCAGAGACCCTGGCCAGGAGGAGAGTTAGGTTCCAGTATAGGTCAGCTCAGACACATGGAGGCCACAGAACCAAACATGGGAAATCACAGAAGTAGGTTTCTTACTCACAGATCCAGAGAGAAGAGGGTAGCTGAGAAGAGGGTTTAGCTGTGTCCCCAGCCAAATCTCATCTTGAATTCCCACATGTTGTGGGAGGGAACAGGTGGGAGGTAATTGAATCATGGGGGCAGATCTTTCCCATGCTGTTCTTCTGATAGTGAATAAGTCTCACAAGATCTGATGGTTTTATAAAGGGGAGTTTCCCTGCACAAGCTCTCTTGTCTTGTCTGCTGCCATGTGAGACGTGCCTTTCACCTTGCGCCATAATTGTGAGGCCTACCCAGCCATGTGGAACTGTGCATCTATTAAACCTCTTTCTTCTGGAAATTACCCAGTCTTGGCCATGTCTTTACCGGCAGTGTGAAAATGGACTAATACAGTAGCACACCTCATAGGGCTGAACAAAATGGGGAAGATGAGTGGGGAGCAGGAGAGAGAAAAGGAGTTTGTGGGACTCCAGCCTTTATTGGGCCCAGAACATTACCCAATTAAGTTTTCCACAGGGCACTTGTCTGTGGGGTGAGTGCCAGCAGGCACATTTCTTGACTCCCGCTGCAACCGAGCAGGTCACTGTGGCATGTGGGGGCTGTCCATGTGCGCTGTGAAGTCTGTGGGGTGAGTCAGGTAGGTTGTATCCAACGGTTCCATAGCTGGTAGTCACCAGGAGGAGGCAACTGTGTAGGGTCAATATCTGGGCCAACCACACTGAGGAACTGTGAGGGTTAGAACTGGAAATTTTCAAGGGAATCTGAACCCAGCTATCATATGAGAGAGTTCAACTTATGTTCAATGTGAATGCCATGGAAATATTAAAAGGTAAGAATTCTCTCCATATGTGCTTCAGGTAAATAGGAGAAACCTAGAATTTATGTAAACAGTGAGAAGATAGGATGCGCTTTCCGTCACATATTTTAATACTAGCAGCATATTATATATGTCAATCCATCAGATATTCAGAAATACATGCTTATGAAAATTTTTTGCACCATCAGACAAAAGACAAGGGTAGAAGACATTTGTAACCCTATGCACACTAGTAAATTAAAAACAGAAGGACCTTTATGTCCTTACATATCTCTGTTGTGAAAGGCTGCCCTGTGAAATAGGGGATTTCTTAAACATATTTTAAAAATCATAGGTGTCAATATTTTTTAGAAATCCACTTAAATTTTCTCTTGTAATTTTACAATGCCTATTTATGTATTTAGCTGCTCTGCTGATTTTGATGTATATCCTAAACTCTACATTTTCTTTAAAGGATATTTTATACAACTTTATGTAAAATGTTTCACTAACTTCACATTCTCTCCCTGTCCTTTGTTTTGCTCTTATATGGTGGTCTTGAGTCTTTTCTCTGGCTTTTCAAACCTAGTAAGACTAAGACACTAAAGTAACTTTGCCCGTGGTTTGGTAATGCCTTCTAAAGCCCATCCTATGCTCTCGTGCATACAGTGGTCTCCTTTCAGCTCTGTGCTTTTGATATACCATATACCTAAATGCCAGTACTCCAAATCAGTACTGCTCAGTTTTAGTTACTAAGTTTAAAAATGTATTTTAATAGCAAGTTAGTGTAGTGCACTCTTGCTTCTTTCTTGGCTGCTTCTATACATGTATATTCCTTTAAATGAATCTTGGAATTTATTTAAAAATTTTCAGTTATACTAATGAAACTGTATATTGTTGTGAATTCATAAGTGAATTTGGAAAGAATTTGTCTTTATGATACTAAATCCTTTTTATCCAAGAATCATATGTGTCTTTATATTTACTCCAGTCTATATTTATATCACTGAGTAAATATATAGAAAAGTAGATACATACAGCTGTAGTTATAGATACAAATATATTTATAACAAGTTAAATCTATATCTAACCCATATAACATATATACATGTTATATATGTTTGTGTATTTATATATGTTTATGTTATTAAAGAGCTCCCTTAAAATTTTTCTTTTATTTCCTATATAATTTTAGGTCGAGCTTGAATTTTCTTTGAATAAACAAGCAAATATTTATCCTAGTTTTAATACTGATGTTTAGACATTCTATCTTATTTTAGCATTGAATATTTTCACAATTATTATATATATTTTCTAATATTAATTATGTACCTGTTAAAAGTATTTAAAAGTTTACCTTTGAATTATTTTATTGTTGAATTAAAATTCCTTTAATATGATAGTAAATTTCTATTTTATACTTTCTCTATGCATATGAAAATTAATCTATCCACTTCTCTATCTCCATGTAGTAACATCAGAAAATAAGGCCTCTCTTCTTCTAATGGACTTACACATGTTTGCATATAGAATATCAGACACTTTATAGCATTTAAAATCTTTAAAGACGTGAATATTGCCTTTTAACAAATATATTTTAGCATGTACTGAGAATCCCCTATTTATTTTTAATTGGGGCTAATCAATATGATTATTAATATTATTGGATTACCAAATTTGGAAACACACTTTCATCCCCAAGGTGGATATTTGTTTTATTTTTTTTGCCAAATTCTTTTCTTACTGTTTCAAATATTGTTGGATATTATTTTTATTTTATTTGGAATGTTAGTATCAACATTTGTAATTGAGATACTCTACATATTTTTTCTTCAATATCAGGTTGGTTTTATAATTACTGCTCTATTGGATTTGTAGTAGACCTTGACAAAAGTATTCCTGTATGTTTTATAGCTATATGAAGGAAACTAATATATTTTACCCCTAAATACATTTCCTTGATATATTTCAAAATGGATATTGAGAAGGGTTGGAAATGCAAACTGAGCTGCAAAGCTGTCTTGGGGAGATTTGCATTGGTAGAGAATACGCCTTGATGCAGACAGGCTTTCTCTGAGGTCTGCCCCCTAGTCTGGATCTAGGAAAGCTTAACTGAGAGTCTGAGGTCTCCAAAGGTCTGAAAGAAACATTTTCTGTCTATTCTCTCTGAGGACTGCTCCCAGTGAGGTTCCACCCATGTAATAAGTCCACTGTTGCTAGCCAGGGTCGTTTTCTCACATAACCTTTCTTTTTTTCCCCTGTGATCCAAGACCCCATTCTTTCTGTAAACTTCATGTGGTAGATAAGCTTCTGCACGCATCGTGTGTCTGGTCTTCGTTCTAAGGGCTCCGGAGAACACACATTGCAGAAACCTGTATGCCTTTTCTATTTACCTGCCTCCTATTAGTGATTATCAGGGAAACTTCAGGAGGCAAAAGGGACATTCTCCTTTAGCCCATTCTCAGACAAAATCCCCCAAAATTTAACTGATACCTAATAGCTTAAAATCACTTTGAAAAATCCAGATATTTATAACCTTTTCTTCCCTCTATGATTTCTGGTCAGCTTGGGTTTTGTTTTTCATTCCATTTACTTCCTCCTCGAAAAGATCTATTTTACCTGTATTTTTTCTCATTTATGGACATTGAGAAAAGAAAATAACTTTCATGTGAGAAATGCAAGTCCTTTTAAATAATCAGGCCCACAGAGATATTCAAATGAGACAGCAGTTCTGTCCTGCTCCTCTTTGAGCTGTGTGTTCATCTAGGCTGCGTGCTGTTGCCACAGTAGCTATAAATTAACCAATAACGCCACACCAGACACTATAATCCACACCCAATAATAGTGTAACAGTGTATAGCCAGTCACTAATAAATGTTATTTCCATAAGCCAATGAGAATTTGTGACAAACCTCTTTGCATCATCCCACTTCTGGACCCTTTTTTGCCTTTAAGAAACTGCTTGTTGCAAAGCTCCAAAGGGAGTTCATATCCAAGGATACTTGGGTTTGTTTCTTCCAGGCAGCTGTCCTCATTTAGGCTCAAGTAAACTCTTTGAATTACGTTTTGTGCTTCAGCCCCTTCCACTTAGATTAACAACATGGATTTGTGTCACCATGTATAGCAATTAAAATGTTTACACTTTTCCCCTCGAGGGCACTGATGTGTTTTTCTGAGCACTTGGAATAGCTACGTAGTGTTTCCTGTCTAGATTATGGTTTCTGAACCTTGGTGCTACTTACCTTTAGGACCAGAGGATTCTTTGTTGTGGGAGGCTGCCCTAGCAATGCTAGGTGTTTCGTTTGACCTCTAAATTTCACACGTCCACCAGTCTTGACATCCCCACAATAACCCTAGACATTGACAAATGTCTCCTGGGGAAAACTCTCCACCAGTTGATAGGCAAAGTTCTGGAAATATTGGAATTGTCAATTGAGATTTTATGTTATCCAAAACAAATACTTTTCTTTGTTTTTAATCATCTACTTCCATCTACTTATCTACTTATTTTTACTTTTATTTGTAACTTAATTCCATCAAGGAGAGAGAGTGCATTTTCTGTTATGCTAAATTTTTGAAGAATGTATTGATTTTTTATGACCTGATATATGGATGGTATGTAGATATTACATGTTTGCATTATCAAATTTCAGGGCGATAATAAAATAAATACTTATAATATTTATATTGTCACTGTATATTAGTTATTTTCTTTCTTCACTACAGGAGTTTTTCAACCTATAGGCTATTTTTCAATTCTAGGTTATCCAGTAGATTTTGAAATGTTATGATTAAATATCTACTTCTCAAGCATTCATCTTTGCAAATGAAACAATCCCAAGCTCTTATAATGCACATCATATAAAGGGCAGATTAGTCAATATATGGTTCAGAAATAATTATGTAATATTTATAAGAAAATTAAAAATTTAGATCCTTAACTCAGATAACAATCATCCAAATTAAAATTTGATTTCATTACACAATTTAAAATGACACCAGAATACTAGTAAAAATGTAGATAAGTTTATATAATCTCTTTTAGCTGTAGGACTTTATTAGCATAAATTCAAATAGAGGCACCAAAGTAAGATTGAGACCTATAGTCAAAGGTTAAAATGTACACATTATAGGGGCATGATTAAACTAATTTAAAGCATGATAACATGGAGAAATATTGCAAAACATACATTTTACTGAATTAATTGTTAATACCTAATCATTATGTGAGAACAAAATTAAAGAGTAGCCGCACACGCACACACCCACACACAAGTGCAATATTGTCAAATAAACGATGTTAAGCTACACTAGAAATCACAGCAGTGTTTTCTCCACAGAAAAGATTAAAAATCACAATAATATTTATTGTATATATGGAGGTAAAGATACTCAAAATATTACCCTAAAATACATTTTTTTTGGAGATGGAGTTTAGCTCTTATTGCCCAGGCTAGAGTGCAATGGCACAATCTTGGCTCACTGCAACTTCAGCCTCCCAGGGTCAAGTAATTCTCCTTGCTCAGCCTCCCAAGTAGCTGAGATTACAGGCATGCACCACCACACTCGGCTAATTTTTCGTATTTAGTAGAGACAGGGTTTCACCATGTTGGTCAGGCTGGTCTGCAACTCCTGACTTCAGGTGATCTACGCACTTCAACCTCCCAAAGTGCTGGGATTACAGGCATGTACCTGAGCAGCTTTTTGACATATTTCAAGATGGCTACTCGGAAGACTGGAGATAGTTTCTTCTACAAGAATAGCTGGAAAGCTGTGTTTGTTGAGGAGATTTGTATTTGTAGAGAAAGTCTGCATTGATATAGACAGGCTTTCCCTGAGATACTCCCTTGTCTGGGTTTAGGAAAGATTAACTGAGCCTGGCACGTTTACATTTCTAAAAACCATTTCCTATCTATACTTCCCAAGAGGAGGGCTGCTCCCTGTGAGGTTTCATCCATGTAACAAGACCACCTCTGCTGCCAGGCTCCTCTTTCTACCTTGTCGTCACCTGTCTTCTGCAAAGCCTGATTTACCAACCTACAGCTCTGTGTTTTCTGTAACCTCAAGACAGCATAGGCGTGTTGACTACCTTGCCTTTCCTGGAGTTTTTATATATATAGTATATATTTGTATATCTATTTATAATATACAAATATTTGTATAGATATATTTATATATATTATGTAAACTCCAAGTGCATACTTGTGCACATATCTGTAAACCTTTTTTCCTGTTAATTTGTACATTATCAGTTTGTTTTATAGACTCAAATAATTAAAGCTTCAAGGGAAAAATTTAAACTTTCCTATAGAGAAAAGACAAATGTATAGGTGACAAATAATATTTAGAGTGTAAGATGCTTTTTAAAGTTATACTTGCAATTTGTGTCAAAACACTTAAATATACATTTGTTATTTTAACAATAAAATTAAAAATAATTTAAGCCAAATACAGAGTATATGCAGAAAATTTAGCAATATATCTATGTAGCACCTTACTGTGCATTACTGTAACCAGCCGTCTAATGTAAAGAATTAATTAAGGTAGCAGCTACTTTTCAAAGAGCGCATTTTTCTTCACAGACCTATTAAATAAGACAAATAACATTTGAACTTTATTTTTAAATTTGCAGAAATGTAGTTCTCAGCAGATGGCTTATTTAGCAAATTCCATCTGCACATTGTGCTATGCTTTTATGAATTCCAGCTGTTAACGGATAATATTTTACTGCTGAAACTATGATGTGTGATATAATTGCTCATTATGTGCCTTAAAACACAAGCAATATAATTATTTTCAACTTGGAGCAAATTAAAATCTTATCAGCAATTTAAAAACTCTAGAGTCGTCTTCTTCTGGTTATTTTAAACTTGTATTTTTCTCTTTATGTTTTTAGTGAGTTGTCTTATCAAGGAGAAGAACTCAAAGTGATTATTCTTTCTTTTCTCTTCCATCCACTTCGCAGGTGTGTTAATAATTTCATTTCTCAGAAAATGTTCTTTCATATCCATCTTACAAGATGAGAGACCTTTTAACATCTTCCATTCGGATGTGACACTAGTAATGGAAACTATTCCAGCTTCATGAATATGGTGATACAAGTAGTTATCCGTCAAACCGCCTTCAGTGCCAAATGTTTACTTTCCTCAGTGACTTACTCAGTTGACTGCTAATTTCTTCTGAAATCACTAATGAGAGGATCAGAGGTCTGGCTGTTGTCAATACCTCATATGACTCCCAGTGCAGACAATTGTTTCTATGGAGCACAGACAGTTGAAAGGATTGACGTCCTGCCTAGAATAATTTCTGCTGTGCTTCTTGTCCTTCTTGTGGAGATTTCATATTATCTGAATTGCTTTTCCATCTTGAGAAAAAACGCAACAATTCTCCCACCTGAGAGGAATGTAAACTGTAGTAAGTTAGCAGAACCAATCCGTAAAATTTTTACATTGTTTGTTGCAAAATGCAGCTCTGGTGTCTCCATCACTAAATTTTCTATCCCTCATTGCTCTTTCTTTGACTGCATTAGGATACCTCTAGGCAAATCGGTATTCCCGAGACAGAGTGCCATTTTGGTGAGCTATAAGCAAACTCAATGGTATGCTGAAATACTAGTTTTTATCTATGGCGAAATGGAATCATATCAGTGATTTTTAAAAAAGGAAATTTAACTCTTGCTATGGTTTGAATGCTTGCCCCTTCCAATCTCATGTTAAAATTTGACCCCCAATGTTGCAGGTGGGGCTTACTGGGAGGTGTTTGTTCATGTGGTTGGACCTTCATGAATGGATAATACCCTCCCTTAGAAATCTAAAGCTATCCTCTCTCCTCGGTGCCCTCAGGAATGAGTGTACCATTCTTTATTCACATATAATTCCCCCACCCGTCATTTTGAGATATTAATTACATGTATGTTACACTGCTGCATATTGTCTGACGTATCAGTGAGTTTCTGGCTTTCTTATTTTAGTTTACCCTTTGTCCTTTAGTTTGTATAGCTTCTATTTTGTTCTATAAATTTTCCGATGTTAGGGTAAAATACATTACTTATTCTATCTCATGGAATTTTTATTTCAAATATTTATTTTTCATGTATACATGTCACATTTTTCATTTTATAACTTCTATTTTTCTCCTATGTTCAATTTTCATTTAAGTATCTTGACATATATATGTATTTATCTATATGTATTTATAAAATGTATTTACTTTAAGGACCTTGAAATTTCCTTCTTTTCTGTCATTTATAAATGACTTATTTTTATCCTGTTAATATATATCTTAATTATATATATCTTATGGCTTCTTTGCATGTCAGAGTTTTTTTTGGGGGGGGTATTTTGATGTTATGCTATTGAATATCTAGATTTTATTGGCTACCTTTGAACAATGTTGTAGCAGGCTGTTAAGTAACTTCAGGATGAATATTTATATGTTGTTGTTTTAAATCTTCTCTTTAAACTTTGTGGAGTTAGTCTAGAGCCATCTGTAATTTGGAGCTAAGTAAGCACTGTCACTAGGGTATGAACCTCCAATGGTCTTTACTGAATATCCTGGAGGTACAGAGGGGATTCCCTTCTCTTATTAGAATTTGGAATATAAAGAGAAAAGAGAAAAATAGAAAGCTATGCATAAACACGTGCATTAAAATGAATTTTATGTGGGCTTTTTCATGAAAATGTTCCTAAGGTATTTTATTTTTTTATTGTGGTAAAATACACATAACATAAAATGTACTCTGTTAACCATTTTAAGTGTACAGTCCAGTGGTAATAAATATAGTCATAACATTGTGCAGCCGTCCCTACCATCCATCTCCATAATTCGTTTCATCTTGTAAAACTGAAACTCTAAACCCATTAAACAATAATTCCCCATTTCTTCCTCCCCCCAGCTTCTGGCAACCATCATTGTACCATCTCTATAATGCTAATCAAGCATAGTGACTGTGTTTCTTGCTTCCTCTAGTCCGCAGGTAGCATACAAATGTAATAAACTACTCATTCGTGTCACATCTATTTATTTTCTGCATTATACCAAGCTTGTGTGATTCTATTAAATGCAACCTTTTTATACTCACACCTATGCAATACCCATTAACATCACCTTCCTAAATCAGGGGAAATTGAGCCTGTGTAAGGTGGAGAAACTTCCTCAGATATAAAACTCAACATTGAAGTCTGTATACTTCAATATCCTGCTTTCTTCTCATTTGTCTTTACTGCCTTTTATGTATGTTAGATGTTCAACAAATTCTCTTTTTTAAACTGAATTTAAGCCGTGGAGCAGTGTTTTGTTGAACAATAAATATGATATAGGACACTCTTCCTCCCTTTCATTTATGATCCTGTTCATGAAAAAGAGAAATTCTTTCATTGTGCTAGAAGCTTAAATTAATGAAAATGCCACTTTCTACTTTAAACAGAAACTGCAGGGAATCAAGGTGATTTGCATGAGACATAGAAAACAAGTGGGAAAGAAATCTAGTATAATTTGCCCTTTGTGTACCTTTATTATTTAGCGTTTGAGTAAATGATTCCCCCAAATATCTTCCCATCTTAATTCATGTCTCTAAAGTAGACATTTATGTCTCACCTTGTCAAGAAGGGCAAACTCTAACATAAATATTTCCCAAAAATGCTTCCTGCTTTTACGTAAGCTCAGTCTGGCTAGAAATGCAGCTCACTTCATAAAGATTAATTGGTAGCTAAATTTGCATGCTGTTCTCTGAACTTGAGTGAAACCTGTCCATCAGGTATAGAGGGAATGACGGAAAAGGTGACATCAGAAGATGAATGCTATGTCACTAACCTTCAAAGATGACCTGCCTTTTCTTTCAAATTCTTGATATCTTAAGACTTCATTAATTCATCTCTCTTTGCCCTTGGTTCAACATTGTGCTATGTCAAAACTCATGTAAAACAATGATCTAATGTAATAAAAATGGCATTTTTCTTTCATGTAGATGCAAGCTATCTGGCATTTTTACAATCCACATATTTCCTTTGTCAGTTTTTCATTCTGTATTGGAAGAAATTGATAGGTATTTCTGGAGGGATGAAGGTGATTCTGTGTTCATTGTGATCCAAACTATTTTTAGACCTAGGGGCGTTTGTAAAACAATTTGTGCCAGGTGACCAAGGATCACTGTGGCAGAAAGCAGCAAACTTGCATAAGACGTCACTGCCTCATCAGTTGGCTTTGAAAATTAGGGACTTACTCTATAGTCTTATGAATCAAAGACATTGATAGATGTAGTATAAGATTACAATCATGTTTTCCTTTTGACAGTCACATTATACAGCATGTTGTATTGCAATTAATCTCAATTAGCTGATCACAATTAAAACATAATGTTTATTATTGCTGATAAACAATCATGACTTTCCTGTTCTCAAATGTGCAAGTAATTCTTGTAATTTTAACACAAATTTGCATATTATTATTAATTGATTTAATCTCATTGGATTTGGTTCACGGATCCAATTTATTAAAATATTGATAACGGGATAATGACTTGAATCCCCATTGCATGTACACTAAAACAACAATTCTTACAATGGTCTGCAAGCCCATCACGATCTGCCACATGTTAATCGCCAAAATTCTTTTATATCTTCACCCTTGATCTTACCAGTGGTCCTGGCCACCTCACTCTTCTCTGGACATGCCAACAGGCTGCTGCCTTATGACCAAGACTCTAGTTTTTCTTGGCTTGGAAAGATAGCTCTCCATTTATCCATTCATCAGCTCATTCAACTTCCTCAAGTCTTTACTGAAACTTCACATTCTTGATGAGGCCTATTGAGTATTTCAAACTGCCTCCCAGCTGCAAAGTTCCAAAATCCCTTACTCTTCTGCGTATTTCTGAAAGGATTTATTGAGACATAATTTACATAGTGTAGAGTGCACACATTAATGTCTACAAGTCAATGGCTTTTAGTATATGCACAGATAAGTGGAGCCATCATCACAATGAATTTTAGAGCATTTTCATCACTTCAAAAAGAAACCCCACCTTCTCTAGCTGTTAATCTCCTATGCACCCATCCCTACTCAATCCTAAGCAACCACAAATCTGTTTTCTGTCTCTGTAGATTTTCCTATTCTGTTTTCATCTAAATAGAATCATACAATAGGTGACCTTTTCTGCCTGGCTTCTTTCAGTTGGCATAAGGCTATCAAGGTTCATGTACGTATTGGTACTTTATTTCTTTTTATAACTGTATAACATTCAATTTCATGGATAAAACATTTTGTTTATACAATAGTATTTTTATTGACATTTGAATTGTGTTCAGCCTTTGGCTATTTTCAACACTGCTGCTAAAAATACTTGTGTACAATTTGTGTTTGAACACCTCTTTCCAATAATCTGGGTGTATACCTAGGAATAAATTTCTGGGTCATATGACAATTCTACGTTTAAGTCATCAAATTACTTTCCAAAGTGGCCAGTTCTCGCCACAGAGTATCTAACTGTGGTTTTGATTTGTAGTTGCCTGATGAGTGATGCTATTGAGTATCTTTTTATGGGATTATTGACCGTTCGTGTATCCTCTTGGGAAACACAACTATTCCTATCATTTATCAGTTTTGAGTTGGGATTTTTGTTACGGAGTTAAAACAATTTTTCTATATTCAAGATACGTATATATACAGACATATAGATACGTGTTTTTCAAATATCTTCTCACAATTTTGAGCTGCCTTTTGACTTGCTTGGTTGTCCTTTGAAACACCAATGTCTTTAATTTTTAAGAAATTTTAAATATCTAATTTTTATTTTGTTGCTCATGTTTTTGGTGTTACAGCTATTTCTTTGCTAGATCCAAAATCCTGAAGATTTTCCCATATGGTTTATTCTAGCTCTCGCATGTGTGTCTTTAATTCATTTGAGTTAATATTTTTGTATGCTTTGGGGTAATGGTTCGAATTTATTATTTTGCAAGTGGTGATCCACGTGTATGTTGTTGACCCAGTTTGTTCAAAGACTGTCTCTTCCTCATGGAATTGCACATGGCACCACTGTAAGAATCCATTGACTATAGACACATAGTTTTATATATGGACTCTCAATTCTCTTCCATCAGTCTATATATTTTTCCTTCATCAGTATTTTGTTCTCTTGATTACTGATACTCTGCAGTAAGGTTTGGAGCATGGGGGTGTGAATTATCCTTATATGTTTTCTTTTTTCAAGATTATTTTGGCTGTTTTGTGTCCCTTACAATTCCATGTGTATTTTAGAATCGGCTTTTTAGTTTCTAGACAGAAGTCTGTTGGGATACTTGCAGGGATTTCATCAAATCTGTAGTTCAAATTGTAAAGTACTACAGTATTAAATCTTCCAATTCATGGCTGTAAAATATTTGCTAATTATTTAGATATTCTTTAAACAATAATTTTTAATTTTCAGAGTAAACTCTTGTATCACATTTTCCAAATTAATTATTATTTCTTTTTTTGATGCTATTTTAAATTGAAGTGTTTTCTTAATTTCTTTTTGGGGTTTTCATTGTAGATGTGTGCAATTGATTTTTGTACCTTTATCTTGTATGCTGTATTATTGCTGAAATAATTTACTAGTTCTATCGTTCAGTGGATTCCTTAAAATTTTCTATATACAAGAATGTTATTTTCAAATAAAGTTTTATTTCTTCCTGTTCAATATGGGTGACTCTTATTTTTTTAGTTGCCGATTTGCCCTGCATGAAATCTTTAGTATAGTGTTGACTAGAAGAGGTCAAAGTATATATCTTATTCTTATTTCTGACCATAGCCAGAAAGCATCCTTTACCATTAAGTTGCATGCTTGCTGCTGGCTTTTCACAGGTGCCATGTATCTGGTGTAGAAAGTTTTTCCTGGTTCATTGAGTTTTTATTTTTATTTTTAATCATTAAACAATTTGGATTTTGTTAAATGTCTTTTCCAAATCTATCAAGATGATCATGCAATTCTTGTTTCTTATTCTATGGATAAGATGTATTACCTTAATGGATTTTGGGCTGTTAAACCAACCTGGGATTACTTGTATAAATTTCACTTTCTCATAGTGTATAATTCTTTTATATGTTGCTAGATCTGATTTGTTAGTATTTTTTAAGGAATTTTGCATTTATACTTATAGTAGTTTCATTTTTCTATGCTATTTGGACTAATTTTTGTATCAAGGTAACACTGGCCACACAGAATAAATTGGGAAGTGAATATTTCTCTCTTTTAAAAAAGCTAGTCAAGAATTAATATCAATAATTCAACACTAATAAATATTTTTATTATAAATTATTAATTTCTCTAATTTTTATTTTCTTCCTTCTGCTTGCTTTAGGTTTAGTTTGCTATTCTTTCCAGTGCCTTAATGTGGAAGGTCATCTTATCTCATCCTTTCATTTGTCTTTTCATTTTCTGAATAGTGTCTTTTAGCATCAGGTGAGCTCCCCAGGTTGGTAGTACTCCATGTTTATTGCTGTACAACAGTGACAGGTAATACATCCTGAAGACAATGGAAACTTAACATTCAAAATCTCCTAGATTCCACCTTATATGATATGTCTCTTCAATTGGTCCTAATTTCTACCCTTTCTCTATTATAAACCATGAGTACAATGTCATTCAATGAGTTCTGTGAGTCTTTCTAGTAAATTCTTGAAACTGAGGGTGTTCAGGGGAAACCTCTGAACTGGCAGTTTGTGTCAGAACTGAGAATCGTCTTATATGGCCTCTTCCTTTGAACTTTGCAGCTGGACGCCAACTCTGCACAATTTGGGCCAGAAGTCTCGTGTTGACTTTGCAGCCTAAAGCATCTTGTAGTTTGCCTAACCATCAATAAATTTGCTTTCATCAAATATTGTACTTGTTCCCCCAAAATTACCATCACTTTTTTTCTCCAAATAACTAACATTGCAAGAAATAGCCAGCTGAGTCTGTAACTCAACAGAAACAAGTGATCCATATACCATATACCATATAAGTGGCAATTTCATTTTGCCTTCTTCCACCAAATCTTAGCAACCTCAACCATTGCCATGAGCCACTGTAGGCCTTCAAGCTACAAACAAACAAGTATCTTTTAAAAACGCTTCATACTCCCATTTGATACATTTCCCAGCAAAGAGATGCCTACTTTAACTCTATGCAAGTGGCTCATATTCACGAAGTCTGTAGATAGTATTCATGTAGTGTGAGAAAATCATCCCAGCGATGCCAGCACATTCTCCTTCCCATGATCTGCTTAGTTTGCAAACATATTCAGGCTACGGGTGAGAGATTTGTATTTCACAGTACAACAGTTTTATGGAGGGCATTGAAACTTACCTTGAGCATTTTAGTACAGTCACACATGACTGAATGATAGGGATACGTTCTAACAGATATATCCATAGGCAATTTCATCATTTTGCAAACATCACAGAGAATATTACAAACACCTAGATTGTACAGCCTACCACGTCTAGGTTATATGGTATCGCCTCTCTCTCCCAGGCCACAAACCTGTGTACTACATTACTGTACTGAATACTGCAGGCAATAAGAACACAGTGGTAAGACGTTATGTATCTAAACATACTTAAACGTTGAAAAGTATGTAAAAATATGTATTATAATCTCATGGGACCACTTTTGTATATGTAATCCATCTTTGACTGAAATGTTATTATGCATGACATGACTCTATGACAAAAATAAAATCATACATTGTAAAAAATGTACACAGGTATCAAACATATTAATATTGTAAAATAAAAATATTTGTTTAGTGTAAGAATTTGTAATGATCACAAAATATTCACAGCTTATATTTTAGTACAGTTTCAAATGCCTAGTGCAATTACTATTTATTTCTGTGTGTATTTTAAACATGTATATAATAAATATTTTTCAGGTTCAACGATATATATCAATCCAACTGGCTCTTATAAATATTAGTAAAAATCAATTAGTAAATTCATATATATATACACACATTTATCAGTCTGTATGCATGTATGTGTGTGTAAATGTAACTGTATGTGTGTATAAATGTAACTGGATGCATCCTAATATTTACCCTTACCTACAAGATTTCCAAGATTCATTTATTATCTTTAGATGATGTGCATTTAAAAATTTACCAAATAAAACTCTAATCGTGAAAAATATCATGATGTTATTAAATTCATCTTGTGCACATAATTGTTTCTTTAAATTTATGTTTCTTGCAAAACTTGCGGTAATGCTCAAGCACAAAATAATTCTCCAAATAAAAAATAATAACATTTTCTCAGTCATTAATTCTTAAAATTATTTCTCCCCAATAATTAATGTGAATTAATTCTTAATTCTTAATTAAAGAATAATGTTGCCCTTCAGAGTTCTGAATCTTTTGCATGTTGTATACATTTCACTAACTAGGACAACTTCTGGAATATTGGCATTAATTAATGTCACTCAGCAATTAATGGTTTCAAAGAAATTAAATAGCATTCATATTCTGAATCACAAGGGTACTTTCGCATCTCATTTAATCAAGATCTTTGTATCATCATCTACACTTTAATTACTGAACAAACATTTCTCTGTGTGAGAAAGATTGAGCAGGTTATTGTGCTTTCTTAAGATTCAACTTTTGCTTAATCTAGAGATAGGCAATGCTCTCTATAAAGGACAAAGAAAAAAATGAAAGAGCAATAGAGATGTGACAGGCATGGAAAAAGGCAATACATTTATAAAACAGGGCCACAGATGTTGATAACGGGGATCAAATCTTGAGATACTGACTCAGTTTATAACCGCACTGTACAATACAGCAAATCATTTGTTAATTTTTTTACAAATGGAGTTTAATTTAATTAAGATTAATACAGTGTTTTAAAGAAGACAGGTCATCTTAAAATAAAGTAGTGGAATAAAGTGATAAAACCAATGTTAAAGTCATAAACATTTTATAAAGAATTTTTGTCATGTAATTTAATATTTTTCTTTATTTAAAATCACCCAAATCAAAATAATTTTATCTTAATTAACAAATATTCAACAGAAGTTAACTAATTATTACTTTATAATACTAGGTTTAAAAGTTCTTAACTATATTTTTAATCATATATGCTTATACATAAAATTGACATAGGGTATATGTTTACATGTTCACAATATTATATTGTAATTGTTCCTATGGAATGGAATGGAATCATTGAATGGAATTGAATGTAATCACCAATGAAAATAATCAAATGGAACCATAGTCAAATGGAATCAAGTGCAATCATCGAATGGAATCTAACGGAATCATCGTCAAATGGAATGGAATGGAATCATTGAATGGAATTGAATGGAATCACCAATGGATGGAATTGAAGGGAAACCTTATCCAATGGTTTCAAATGGAATCATCAAATGGACTCCAATGGAATCATCAGATGGCATTGACTGGTATCATCATCGAGTGGAATCATCGAATGGAATCGAATGTAATCATCATCAAATGAAATCGAATGGATTCATGGAATGTCATCGAATGGAATCATCTTCCAATGGAATCAAATGGAGTGATCTAACGGACTCATGTGGAGTCATCATCGAATGGAATCGAGTGGAATCATCGAACGGACATGAATGGAAACATCAACGAATGGAATCAAAAGGAATCATCATCAAATGGAATCGAATAGAATCATCATATAATGAAATTGAATGGAATCATCAAATGGAATATAATGGAATCATCATCGAATGGAATTAAATAGAATCATCAGATAAAATGGAATGGAATAATCATCTAATGGAATCAAATGGAATCATTATCGAATGGAAACGAATGAAATCATCATCAAATGGAATTAAATAGAATCACCGAAAGAGATTGAACGGAATCATCATCGAATGGAAATGAATGGAATCATCATCTAATGGAATCGAATGGAATCATTATCGAATGGAAATGAATGAAATCATCATCGAATGGAATTAAATAGAATCACTGAATGAGATTGCATGGAATCACCATCGAATGGAAACGAATGGAATCATCATTGAATGGAGTCGAATGGAATCATCAAATGGAGTTGATCAGACTCATCATCGCATGGAATTAAATTGAATCATCGAATGGAATCGAATGCAGTCATCATCGAATGAAATTGAATGGAATCATCATCGAGTACAATCGAATGGAATCATCGAATGGACTCAAATGGAATTATCGAATGGAATCCAATGGAATCATCATCAAATGGAATCCAATGGAATCATTATCGAATAGAATCAAATGGAAACATTGAATGGAATCATCATAAAATGGAGGCCAACGGAATCATCGAATTGACTCACATGAAATCCTCATTGAGTGGAATCAAACGGAATCATCAAATGGAATCGAATGGAATCATCATCGAATGGAATCTAATGGTATCATTGAATGCACTCTAATGGAATCATCAACGAATGGAATCGAATGGTATCATCGAATGGAATCGAATGGTATCATCGAATGGAATCGAATGGAATCATCTTCATGTGGAATCCACAGCAATCACCAAATGTACTCTAACGGCATAATCATCGAATGGAATCGAGGGGAATCATTGAACGTACTAGAATTGAATCTTCGAATGGAATAGAATGGAATCATAGAATGGAATCGAATGTAATCATCAACAAATGGGATCAAATGTAATCATCGAATGGACTCAAATGGAATCATCATCAAATGGATTCGAATGGAATCATTGAATATACTCGAATAGAATCATCATCAAATGGAAAAGAATGGAATCATCAAATGTACATGAATGGAAACATAGTCGAATTAAATCATGGAGAATCATCAAAAGAAATCTAATGGAATCATCATCAAATGGAATCGAATAAAATCATCAAATGGAATTGAATGGAATCACCAACGAATTGAATCAAATGGTATCATGGAATGGAATTGAAAGGAATTGTCTGCAAGTTAAATCTAAAGGAATCACCAAATGGACTCCAATGGAATAATCATCGAATGGAATCCAGTGGAATCATCGAATGCATTTGAATGGAATCATCAAATGGACCCGAATGGAATCATCATCAAATGGAATTGAATGTAATCATTGAATGGAATTGAATGGAATCACCTTCGAATGGAATCAAAAGGAATCATTGAATGGACACGAATGGAATCATCATCGAAAGGAATAGAATGGAATCATCATCGAATTGAATCTAATGGAATCACCATGGAATGTAATGTAATGGAATGGAATCACTGAATGGACTCGAATGGAATCACCCTCGAATGGAATCATCAAATGGACTCGAATGGAATCATCATCAAATGAAACCGAATGGAATCATCGAATGCAACAGAATGGAATCACTTAATCGATTTGAATGGAATCATCATTGAATGGAATTGAATGGAATCATTGAAGGCACTCGAAAGGAATCATCGAATGGACTCGAAAGGAATCATCATCAAGTGGAATCGAATGGAATCATCGAACGGACTCAAAAGGAATCTTTGAATGGACTCGAATAGAATCATTATCTAATGGAACCTAATGGAATCATCGAATGGACTCGAATAAAGTCCTTATCGATTGTAATCACAGGGAATCACTGAATGGACTCAAATGGAAACGTCAAAAGGCCTCAAATTGAATCATCATTAAATTGAATCAAATGGAATTATCAAATGGACTCGAATAGAATCATCAACTGGAATCGAAAGCAATCATCATTGAGTGGAATTGAATGAAAACATCGAATGGACTTGAATGCAATCTTTAAATGGCCTCGAATGAAATCATCATCGAATGGAATGGAATGGAATCATCACATGAACTCGAATGGAATCATCATCGAATGGAATGGAATGGAATCATCGAATGGAATCGAATGGAATCATCATCAAATGGAATTGAAAGGAATAATTGAATGGACTCGAATGGAATCATCGAATGGACCCAAATAGAATCATCATCGAGCGGAATCGAATAGAATCATCAAATGGTCTCGAATGGAATCATCATCGAATGGAATCAAACGAAATCATCATCAGATGGAATAGAATGGAATCATCACTGAATGGAATCGAATGGCATCATTGAAGCGAATGAGATGGAATCATCTTCGAATGGAATCAAATAGAAGCATCGAATGAAATCGAATGGAATCATCATCGAACGGACTCAAATGGAATCATCATCAAATGGAGTCGAATGGAATCATCGTCTAATGGAATCAAAAGGAATCATCATTGAATGGAATTGAATGGAAACATCATCGAATTGAATCAAATGGAAGCATCATGGAATTGAATCGAATGGCTCATCATCAAATGGAATCGAAAGGAATCATTGAATGGAATCGAATGGAATCATCATAGAATGAAACCGAATGGAATCATCGAATGCACCAGAATGGAATCACTGAATGAATTCAAACGGAATCATCATCAAATGGAATTGAATGGAGTCATTGAAGGCACTCGAAAGGAATCATCAAATGGACTCGAAAAGAATCATCACCAAATGGAATCAAATGAAATCATCGAACAGATTTGAAAGGAATCTTTGAATGGACTCGAATGGAATAATCATCGAATGGAACCTAATGGAATTATCGAATGGACTCGAATGGAGTCCTCATCGATTGTAATCATAGGGAATCACTGAATGGACTCGAATGGAAATGTCGAATGGCCTCAAATTTAATCATCATTAAATGGTATTGAATGTAATTATTGAATGGACTCGAATGGAATCATCTAATGGACTCGAAAGCAATCATTATCGAGTGGAATCGAATGAAATCATTGAATGAACTCAAATGTAATCATCGAATGGCCTGGAATGAAATCATCATCAAATAGAATCGAATGGAATCCTCACATGGACAATAATGGAATATCATCGAATGGAATGGAATGGAATCATCGAATGGAATCAAATGGAATCATCATCAAATGGAATTGAAAGGAATAATTGAATGGAATCGAATGGGATCATCGAATGGACACAAATAGAATCATCATCAAGCGGAATCAAATGGAATCATCAAACGGACTCGAATAGAATCATCATCGAATGGAATCAAATGAAATCATCATCAGATGGAATAGAATGGAATCATCACTGAATGGAATCGAATGGAATCATTGAAGGAAATGAGATGGAATCATCATCGAATGGAATCAAATAGAAGCATCGAATAAATTGAATGGAATCATCATCGAATGGACTCAAATGGAATCATCATCAAATGGAGTCGAATGGAATCATCGTCTAATGGAATCAAAAGGAATCATCATCGAATGGAATTGAATGGAAACATGATCGAATTGAATCAAATGGAATCATCACAGAATTGAATCGAATGGCTCATGATCAAACGGAATCGAATGGAATCATCAAATGGAATCATCATCGAATGGAATCTTCGATTGGAATCGAATGGAATCATCATCAAATGGAACCATCAAATGAAATTGAATGGAATCATCATTGAAGGGAGTCAAATGGAAACATCATCAAATGTAGTCTAATGTAATCATCAACGAAGGGAATCGAAACGAATCATCATCGAATGGAATTAAATGGAATCATCAAAAGGAATTGAATCAAATCATAAAATGGACTCGAACAGAATCATTACAGAATGGAATCTAATAAATTCTTCGGATGGACTCGAATGGAATCATCATCAAATGGAATCGATTGGAAACATCAAATGCGCTCAAATGGAATCATCATCGAATGGAATTGAATGGAATCATTGAATGGACTCGAATGGAAACATCATCAAATGGAATCCACTGGAATCATCGAATGGAATGGAATGGAATTATCGGATGGAATCAAATGGAATCATCTTTGAATGAAATCGAATGAAGTCACTGTATGGAATTGAATGCAATCATCATCGAATGGAATCAAATAGAATCATTGAATGGAATCACCATTGAATGGACTCGCATGGAATCATCAGATGGAATCGAATGGAATCATCGAATGGAATGGAATGGAATTATCGGATGGAATCGAATGGAATCATCTTCGAATGGAATCGAATGTAATCATCGAATGGAATCGAATGCAATCAGCATCAAATGGAATCGAATAGAATCATCAAATAGAATCTAATGGAATCACCATTGAATGGACTGGAATGGAATCATAATTGAATAAAATTGGAAGGAATCATTGAATGGACTGGAATGGAATCATCATCAAATGGAATCGAATGGAATCATCACATGGAATCGAATGGAATCATCGTGAAATGTAATCAAATGGAATCATCAAATGGAATTGAATGGAAATATCATCAAATGGAATCTAATAGAACCATCGAATGGAATCAAATAGAGTCAACATCAAATGGAATCGAATGGAATCATAGAATGTTATCAAATGGAATCATCATTGAATGGGATCGAATGGAATCATCATCGAATGGAATCGAATAGAACCATCGAATGAAATCCAATGGAATCAACATCAAATGGAATCAAATGGAATCATAGAATGTTATCAAATGGAATCATCATCGAATGGAATCGAAAGCAATCATTGAATGGACTCCAATAGAATCATCGAATGGACTTGAATGGAATCATCATCAAATGGAGTAGATCAGAATCATCGAATGGACAAGAATGGAATCATCATCGAATGGAATAGAATGCAATCATCATCAAATGGAATTGAAAGGAATCATCTAATGGACGCGAATGGAATCATTATCGGATTGAGTAGAATGCAATCATCATCGAATAGAATCGAATGGAGTCTTCCAATTGACATGAATAGAATCATCATCGAATGGAATTGAATGGAATTATCTAATGTACTCGAATGGAATCATCATCCAATGGAATAGAATGGAATCCTCGAATTGATTCGAATGGAGTCATCTTCGTATGGAATGAAGTGGAATCATCGAATGGACTTGAAAGTAATCATCATAGAAAAGAATTGAATGGAATCATGGAATGAACCCGAATGGAATCCTCATGGCATGGATTCGAATGGAATCATCCAATGGACACGAATGGAATCATCATCAAATGGAATCAAATGGAATCATTGAATGCACTCGAATGGAATCATCATCGAATATAACCGAAAGCAATCATCAAATGGATTTGAATAGAATCATCGAATGGCTCGAATGGAATCATCATTGAATGGAATCAAATGGAATCATCGAATTGACTCGAATGGAATTGTCATTGAATGGAATAGAATGTAATCGTCGAATGGACTGGAATGGAATCATCATCAAATGATATCAAATGGAATCACTGAATGGACTCGCATGGAATCATCATCGAATGGAATCAAAGGGAATCATTGAATGCACGCGAATGGAATCATCATTGAATGAAATTGAATGGAATCATCGAATGGACTCTGAAGGAATCATCATCGAATGAAATTGAGTGGAATCACCAAATGGACATGAATGGAATCATCATCGAATGGACTCTAATGGAATGATCAAATGGACTCTAATGGAATACTTGAATGGAAACAAATGGAACCATTGATTGGACTCCAATGGAATTATCGAATGGGCTCAAATGGATCATCGAATGGACTCGAATGGAATTATTATTGAGTGGAATCAAATGCAACCATCTAATGGAATTGATCGGAATCATCATCGATTGGAATCAAATTGAATCATCGAATGGAATTGAATGCAAATATCATCAAATGGAATCAAATGGAATCATCATCGAATAGAATCAAATGGAATCATCGAATGAAATCAAATGGAATCATTGTCAAATGAAATGCAATGGAATCATTTAATGGAATTGAATGGAATAGCCAGTGAATGAGATCAAATGAAATCATCATCGAGTGGAATTGAATGGAAAAATCATAGTTTGGAACCGAATGGAATTTTCATCGAATAGAATAAAAAGGAATCATCCAAAGGAATGTAAATGAATCATCATCGAATGGAATCAAATAGAATCATCGAATGAAACTGAATGGAATAACAATCAAATGTAATCAAATGGAATCATCATCGAATGGAACCTAATGGTATCACTGACTTAAATCGAATGGAATGATCATGCAATGGAATCGAAGGGAATCATCGAATGGCATGAAATGGAATCATTGAAGGGAATCAAATGGAATCATGGAATGGATTCGGATGGAATAATCATCGAATGGAATTGAATGGAATCATGGAAAGGACCCGAATGAAATCATCATTAAGTGGAATCCAATGGAATCATCGAATGAACACGAATTGAATCATGATTTAATGGAATCGAATGCAATCATCGAATGGCATCAAATGGAATCATCATCAAATGGAATCTAATGGAATCAACGAATGGACAATGATGGAATAATCGGATGGGCTTGAGTGGAATCATCATCGAATGGAATTGAATGGAATCATTGAATGGACTTGAATGGAATCATCATTAAATCGAATCAAATGAAATCATCATCTAGTGGAATTGAATGGAATCATCATTGAATGGAATCGAATGGAATCATGATCAAATGGAATCCCATGGAATCACCAAATGGAATCGAATGGAATGATCATCAAAGGGAATTGAAGGGAATCATCAAACGGGAATGAAGGGAGTCATCAAATGGAATCGAGTGGAATCATCAAATGGATTTGAATGGAATCATCATCGAATGGAATCGAATGGAATCATCGAATGGACTCCAATGGAATCATCATCAAATGGGAAAGAATGGAATCATCAAATGGACACGAATGGAATCATCGTGGAATGGAATCAAATGGAATCATCAAATGGCATAGAATGGAATCATCATCATATGGAATCAAATGGAAAAATCGAATGTACTCAAATGGAATCATCGAACGGACACGAGCGGAATCATCATCAAATGGAATCAAATAGAATTATCAAATGGACTCGAATGGAATCCTCATCGAATGGTATCGAATGTAATCATTGAATGGAGTTGGATGGAATCAACATGGAATGGAAACGAGTGGAGTCATCGAATGGAGTCGAGTGGAATAATCATCGAATGTAATCATTGAATGGAGTTGAATGGAATCAACATGGAATGGAATCGAATGGAGTCATCGAAAGGAGTGGAATGGAATCATCATCGAATGTAATTGAATGGAATCATCGAATAGCATAGAGTGGAATCATCATCGAATGAAGTCGAAAGGAATCATCAATTGGACACGAATGGAATCATCCTCACACGGAATCAAATGGAATCTTTGAGTGGACTCGAATGGAATCATCATCAAATGCAATCAAGTGGAATCATCATCTAATGGAATCTAATAGAATCATCAAAGAATGGAATCACATGGAATCATCAAATGGAATATAATTGAATAATCATCAAAAGGAATCAAATAGAATCATCAAATGAAATCGAATGGAATCATAATCGAATGGAATCAAACTGAATCATCATCGAATGCAATTGAATGGAATCATCATTGAATGGAATCGAATGGAATCATCAACGAATGTAATTCAAAGGAATCATCATAGAATGGAACCAAATAGAACCATCAAATGGAATCCAATGGAATCATCGAATGGACTCGAATGGAATCATCATCGAATGGAATCGAATGGAATCATCAAACGGAATTGAATGGAATCATCATTGAATAAAATCAAATGGAATCATCGAATGGACTTGAAAGAAATCATCAAGTGGAATTGAATGAAATCATGGAATGGAAACAAATGGAATCATCATCGAATGGAATCAAATGGAATCATCTAATGGAATGGAATGGAATCATCATCGATAGGGATCAAATAGAATCATTGAATGAAATTGAATGGAATATCATCTAATGGAATTGAATGGAATCATCACCGAATGAAATCGAATGGAATCATCATCAAACGGAATCGAATGGAATATTCAACAAATGGAATCACTTGGAAATATCGAATGGCATCTAATGGAATCATCATTCCATGGAAACGAATGGAATCATCACGGAGTGGAATCAAAATGAATCATCATCGAATGGAATCCAATGGGATCACTGAATTGAATGGAATGATCATCCAGTGGAATCAAAGGGAGTCATCGAATGGAATCGAATGGAATCCTCGAAGGAATTGAATGGAATCATTGAATAGATTCGAATGGAATCATCATGGAATGGAATCGAATGGAATCATCGAATGGATTCAAATGGAATCATCATCGAATGGAATCAAATGGAATCATTGAATGGACACGAATCAAATGATTATTGAATAGAATCGAATGGTATCATCGAATGGACTTGAATGGAATCATCATCGAATGAAATCTAAAGGAATCATTGAATGGAATCACATGAAATCATCATTGAATGCATTGGGATGGAATCATCAAATTGACCCAAATGGAATCATCATCGAATGGAATCAAATGGAATCTTCGAATGGACTCAAATGAAGTCATCATCGAATGCAATCGAATGGAATCTTCATCAAATGGAATCGAATGGAATCATCATCGAATGAAATCGAATAGAATCATCCAATGGAATAGATTTGAATCATCATCAAATGGAATCAAATAGAATCATCGAATGAAATCTAATGGAATCATCATTGAAAGGAATTGAATGCAATCATCATCGAATGGAATTGAATGGAATCATCATCGAATGGAATTGAATGGAATCATCATCGAATGGAACCAAATAAAAACATCATCAAATGGAATCAAGTGAAATCATCATCGAATGGAATCTAACGGTATCATCCAATGTAATATAATTGAAAAATCATCTAATGGAATGAAATAGAATCTTCAAATGAAATCAAATGGAACCAACATTGAAGGGAATCTAATGGAATCATCATCGAATGGAATGGAATCACAGAATGGAATGCAAAGTAATCGTCACCGAACTGAACCCAATGGAATCATTCAATGGACTCGAATAGAATCATCGAACGGACTCAAATGGAATAATCATCAAATGGAATAGAATGGAATCATCGAATGCAATCAAATGGAATCATCATCGAGTGTACTCGGTTGGAATCATCATTGAATGGAATCGAATGGAATCATTGAATGCAATCGAATGGGATCATCATCGAATGTACTCGAATGGAAACATCATCAAACAGAATAGAATGGAATCATCGAATGGACTCGAATGGAATCAGCATCGAATGGAATTGAAATGAATCATCAAGTGGACTTCAATGGAATCATTCAATGGACTCGATTGGAATCATCATCGAATGGAATCATCATCGAATGGAATCATCAAATGGTCACAAATGGAAGAATCATCGAATGGAATCGAATGGAATCATGGAATGGAATCGAATGGAATCATCATTGAATTGAATCTAATGGAATCATCATCTTATGGAATCATCAACGAATGGAATCGAATGGAATCATCATCTAATCGAATCGAATGGAATCATCAATGAATGGAATTGAATGGAGAAATCGAATGGAACCCGTTGGAAACATCATTGAATGCAACCGAAATCAGTAGTCAGCAAATGGAATTGAATGGTATCATCATTGAATTGAATCTAATGGAATCATCATCATATGGAATCGAATGGAATCATCAACGAATGGAATCGAATGGAGTCATCATCTAATCGAATCGAATGGAATCATCAACAAATGGAAATGAATGGAGAAATCGAATAGAACCCATTGGAAACATCATCAAATGCAACCGAAATCAGTTGTCAGCAAATGGAATCGAATGGTATCATCATTGAATAGAATCAAATCCAATCATCATTGAATGGAATTGAAACAAATCATCATGGAATAGAATCGAATGGAATCATCAAATGGAATGGAATGGAATCATCAATTGGAATTGAATGGAATCATCATCGAATTGACTTGAATGGCATTATCGTCAAATGGAATGCAATGGAATCATCCAATGGACTCGAATGGAATAATCGAATGCATTCCAATGGAATCATCAAATGGAATTGAATGGAATCATCGAATGGATTCGAATGGAATCATCATCAAATGGAAATGGATGGAATCAACGAAGGACCTCAAATGGAATGATCAAATGGACTCGAATGGAATCATCATCCAATGGAATCGAATGGAATCATCGAATGGACTTAAATGAATCATCATTGAATGGAATCAGATGGGATCATCATCAAATGGAACTGAATGGGGTCATAATCAAAAGGAATCCAATTGAATCACTGAATGGTCTCGAATGTAATGATCAAATGGACTCGAATGGAATCATATAATGGAATCGAATGGAATTATCGAATGGACTCGAATGGAGTCATTGATGGAGTCTAATGGAATCATCATCAAATGGAATCGAATGGAATCATCAAATGGACTCAAATGGAATCAAAGAATGGACTCGAATGAAATCAATCAATGGACACGAATGGAATCATCATCAAATGGAATTGAATGGAATCCTTGAATAGAATCAAATGGAATCAAACGGAATCATCAGCAAATGAAATCGAATGCAATCATTGAACGGAATTGAAGGCAATCATCATCAAATGGAATCAAATGGAATCATTGAATGGAATTGAATGGAATCACCAATGAGTGGAATCGAATGGAATCCTCATGGAATGGAATTGAATGGAATAATCGAATGGACTCAAATGGAATCATCATTGAATGGAATCGTGTGGAATCATCTAATGGGCACAAATAGAATCATCATCGAATGTAATCAAATGGAATTATCTAATGTACTCGAATGGAGTTATCATTGAATGGAATTGAATGGAAACATCGAATGGACTCGAATGGAATCATCATCGTATAGAATAGAGTGGAATCATCGAATGGACTTGAATATAATCATCAGAGAATGAAGTCAAATGGAATCATCAAATGGACTCGAATGGAATAATCATCGAATGGACTCAAATGGAATCATCATTGAATTGAATTTAATGGAATCGTCATCATATGGAATCGAATGGAATCATCAACGAATGGAATCGAATGGAATCATCATTTAATCGAATTGAATGGAATCATCAATGAATGGAATCAAATGGAGAAATTGAATGGAACCCGCTGGAAACATCAATGAATGCAACCGAATGCAGTCATCAGCAAATGGAATCAAATGATATCATCATTCAATGGAATAGAATCCAATCATCATCGAATGGAATTGAAACGAATCATCATGGAATAGAATCGAATGGAATCATCGAATGGAATCAAATGGAATCATCATCGAATGGACTCGAATGGAATTATCATCAAATGGAATGGAATGGAATCATCCAATGGACTCCAATGGAACAATCAAATGCATTCCACTGGAATCTTAAAATGGAATCAAATGGAATTATTGAATGGAATCGAATGGAATCATCATCAAATGGAATCAGATGGAATCAACTTAGAGCCTCGAATGGAATCATCAAATGGACACGAATGGAATCATCATCGAATGGAATCAAATGGAATCATCGAATAGACTTAAATGAATCATCATTGAATGCATTCAAATGGACTCTTCATCAAATGGAATTAAATGGGGTCATGATCAAAAGGAATACAATGGAATCACCGAATGGTCTCGAATGTAATGATCAAATGGACTCAAATGAAATCATAAGAAGGAATCGAATGGAATGATCGAATGGACTCAAATGGAATTATCGAATGGACTCGAATGGAGTCATCGAATGGACTCTGATGGAATCATCATCAAATGGAATCAAATGGAATCATCAAATGCACTCGAATGGAATCATAGAATGTACTCGAATGAAATCAATGAATGGACATGAATGGAAGCATCATTGAATGGAATCGAATGGAATCCTTGAATAGAATCAAATGGAATCATCAAATGGAATCGAACAGAATCATCATCGAAAGGAATCAAATGGAATCATCGAATGGAATCGAAGGCAAACATCATTGAATGGAATCGAATGGAATCATCGAATGGAATCGAATGGAATCACCAATGAGCGGAATTGAAGGGAATCATCACGGAATGGAATCTAATGGAAAAATCCAATGAACTCGAATGGAATCATAATCGAATGGAATCGTGTGGAATCATCTAATAGGCACGAATAGAATCATCATTGAATGGAATCGAATGCAATCATCGAATGTACTCGAATGGAATTGTCATTGAATGGTATTGAATGGAATTGAATGGAATCATCGAATGGACTTGAATGGAATCATCATCGTATGGAATACAGTGGAATCATCGAATGGACTCAAATATAATCATCAGAGAATGAAATCAAATGGAATCATCAAAAGGACTCAAATGGCATCATCATTGAATATAATCAAAAGCAATCATCAAATCGATTCAGACAGAATCATCAAATGGACTCAAATGGAATCATCATTGAATGGAATCAAATGGAATCATCGAATGGACTCAAATGAAATCATCATCAAATGGAATCATCATGAAATGGAATCAAACGGAATCGTCGAATGCATTCGAATGAAATCATCATCGAATGGAATCATCGAATGGAATCGAATGGAATCATCATGGAATGGAATCGAATGGAATCATGATCGAATGGAATCAGATGGAATCACTGAATGGACTCAAATGGAATCATCATCAAATGGAATCGAATGGAATCATCTAATGGATTCAAAAGGAGCCATGATTGAATGAAATCAAATGGAATCATTGAATGGACATGAATGGAATCATCATCAAATGAAATCGAATGGAATCATCAATTGGACTCGAATTGAATATCATCGAATGGAATCAAAAGCAATCATCGAATGGACTCAAATGGAATTATCAAATGGACTTGAATGGAATCATCAAACGGACTCGAATGGAATCATAATCAAATGGACTCAAATGCAATGATCGAATGAACTCGAATGGAATCATCGATTGGACTCAAATGAAATTATCAAATGGGCTCGAAAGGAATCATTGAATGAACTCGAATGGAATAATTATCGAATGGAATCAAATGGAATCATCGAATGGAATTGAATGGAATCAATGAATGGAATCGATCAGAATCATCATTGAATGGAATCAAATGGAATCATCGAATGGAATTGAACACAGTCATCATCGAAGGGAATTGAATGGAATAATCACTGAATAGGATAGAATGGAATCATCAAATGGAATCGAATGGAATCATCATTGAATGTAATAGAATGGAATGATCGAATGGAATCAACTGGAATCATCGAATGGAATTGAAAGGAATCAGCATTGAACGAAATTTAATGGGATCATCAACAAACAGAATCGAATGGAGTCATTGAATGGAATCATCATCAAATGGAGTCCAATGGAATCATCAAATGGACTCGAATGGATTCATCAAATGGACTCGGATGGAATCATCAACTGGACACGAATCCAACCATCAACGAATGGAAACAAATGAAATCATCATCAGATGGAATGGATTGGAATCATCATTGAATGGAATCAAATGGAATAATCTAGTGGAATCAGATGGAGTCATCATTGAATGGAATGTAATAGAAGCTTTGAATGAAATCGAATGGAATCATCTGCAAATGGACTCGAATGGAATCATCTTCAAATGGAATTGAATGGAATCATCATCGAATGGAATCAAATGGAAACATCAACAAATTGAATCAAAGAGAATCATCATGGAATTGAATCGAATGGCTCATTGTCGAATCAAATCGAATGGAATCATCATCATATGGAATTGAATGGAATAAATGAATGGAATCGAATGGAATCATCATCGAATGGAATCGAATGAAATCATCAACGAATGGCATCCAATGTAATCATCATAGAATTGAAATCAATGGATTCATTAAATGGACTCGAATGGAATCATCGAATGGACTGGAATGGAATCATCATCGAATGAAATAGAATGCAATCATTGAAAGGAATTGAATGGAATCATCATCGAATGAAGTAGAATGCAATCATCAAATGGAATTGAATGAAGTCTTCATCGAATGAAATCAAAGGCAATGATCGAATGGACCCGAATGGAATCATCATCGAATGGAATTGAATGGAATCATCATATGGACTCGAATGGAATCATCATCCAATGGAATCGAAAGGAAACATCAAATGGACTTGAATGCAATCATTGAATGGACTCGAATGGAATCATCATGGAATGGAATTGAATGGAATAATCAAATGGACACGAATGGAATCATCATCGAATGGAATCGAATGGAATCATCGAATGAAATCGAATGGAATCATCATCGATTGAAATCGAATGGAATCATCATCGAATGGAGTTGAATGGAATCATCATTGAATGGAATCGATAGGAATCATCATCGAATGGAATTGAATGGAAATATCATCTAATGGAATCGAATGGAATCATTAACAAATTCAATTAAATGGAGAAATTGAATGGGATTTGTTGAAATCATCAACGAATTGAAGCAAATGCAGTCATCATCAACTGGAATCGAATGGAATCATCATCAAATGGAATCAAAAGGAATAATCATTGAATCGAATAGAATGGTATCATTGAATGGAATAGAGTGGAATCATCATCGAAAGAAATCGAAGGGAATCATCAAATGGAATCGAACAGAATCATCTAATGGAATTGAATGGAATAATCATCGAATGGAATTGAATGGAATCATCGAATAGACTCGAATGGAATAATCAAATGGACTCGAGTGGAATCATCAAATGGAATCGAATGGAATAATCGATTGGACTCGAACGGAATCATCATCAAATGGCATCGGATGGAATCAACGAAGGGACTTGAATGGAATCATTTAACGAACACGAATGGAATCATCATCAAATGGACACGAATGGAATCATCGAATGGAATCGAAAGGAATCATCATGGAATGGAATCGAATGGAATCTTGATCGAATGGAATTGAATGGAATCATCCTCGAATGGAATTGAATAGAATCATCATCGAATGGAATCGAATGGAATCATCAATGAATGGAGTCAAATGGAGTCATCGAATGGAGTCTTTGGAATCATCATCGAATGGAACTGAATGCAGTCAGCATCAAATGGAATCAAATGGTATCATCAAATGGACTCGATTGGATCATCATTGCATGGAATCAAATGGAATCATCTAATCGACTTGAATGGAGTTATCTTTCAGAGGAATCGAATGGAATCATGGAATGCACTCGAATGGAATCATCATTGAATGGAATCGAAAGGAATCATCAAATGGCTTGAATGGAATCATTGAATGTACTCGAATGGAATCATCATCGAATGGAATCGAATGGAATCATCGAATGGACACTAATGGAATCACCATTGAATGGAATCAAATGGAATCATCAAATGGAATTGAATGGAATCATCATTGAATGGAATTGAATGGAATCATCATTGAATGGAATCGAATGGAATCATCATCGAATGGATTCTAATGGAATATCATTTAATGGAAATGAATGGAATCATCAAAGAATGAAATCAAATGGAGAAATCAAATGGAATCCATTGGAATCGTCATCAGATGGAACCGAATGCAGTCATCATCGAATAGAATCAAATGGAGTCATCAAATGGATTATAATGTAACCATCATCAAATGGAATTGAATGGAATCATCAAATGGACTCGAGTGGAATGACCATCAAATGGAATCGAATGGAATCATCGAATGGACACAAGTGGAAACATCGTTGAATGAAATCAAATGGAATCATCGAATGGCATCCAGTGGAATCATGATTAAATGAAATCTAATGGCATCATTGAATGGACTTGAATGGAATCATCGAGTGGGCTTGAGTGGAATCATCATGTATGGAATTGAATGTATACATCGAGTGGGCTCGAACGGAATCATAATTGAATGGAATTGAATTAAATCACAATCACATGGAATCAAATGGAGTCATCATCGAATGGATTCGAATGGAATCATAATTTAATAGAATCGAATGGAATCACCAAATTGAATCAAATGGAATGATCATCGAATGGAATTGAAGGGATTCATCGAATGCGATTGAACAGAGTCATCGAATGGAGCCGTGTGGAATCATTTAATGGATACGAATGGAATCATCATCGAATGGAATCGAATGGAATCATCAAATGGAATCAAATGTAATCATCATCAGATGGAAGCGAATGGAATCGTCACTGAATGGACTCAAATGAAATCATCGAATGGAGTCAGATGGAATCATCATCAATTGGAATCTAATAGAAGCATCGAATGAAATGGAATGGAATCATCAATGAACGGACACATATGGACTCATCATCACATGGACTCGAATGGAATCATCATCGAATGGAATCAAATGGAATCATCATTGAATGGAATTGAATGGAAACATCATGGAATTGAATCAAATGGAATCATCATGGAAGTGATTCGAATGCCTGATCATCGAATGGAATTGAATGAAAAAGTCATCGAATGGAATCAAATGGAATCATCAAATATAATCAAATGGAATCGTCATCGAATGGAATCGAATGGATCCAATGAAAGAAATCGAATGGAATAGTCATCGAATGGAGTCGAATGGAATTATCGAATGGACTCGAATTGAATCATCAAATGGAATTTGGGGAATCATCATCGAATGGAATCAAATGGAATCATCAAATGGACTCGAATGGAATCATTGAATTGACTGGAATGAAATCATCGAATGGACTCTAATGGAATCCTCATCGAATGGAATTGAATGGAATCCTCAAATAGAATCAAATGGAAACATCAAATGGAATCGAACAGAATCATCATCGAATGGAATCTAATGGAATCTTCAAATGGAATCAAAAGCAATCATCATCGAAAGGAATCAGATGGAATCATCGAATGGAAAGAAATGGAATCATCATCAAGTGGAATCAAGTCGAATCATAGAATGGAATCAAATGGAATCATTGTTGAATCAAATGGAATGGAATCAATGAATCGAAATGAATGGAATCACCAATGAATGGAATGGAATGCAATCATCATCTAATGGAATCAAATATAATTGTCGAATGAACTCGAATGGACTCATCATTGACTTGAATCATGTGAAATCATCTAATGGGCACGAAATGAATCAACATCAAATGGAATCGAATGGAATCATCTAATGTACTCACATGAAATCAACATTGAATGGAATAGAAAGCAATCATGGAATGGAATCAAAAGAATCATCATCGTATGGAATTGCATGGAATCATTGAATGGACTCGAATGTATTCATTGGAGAATGGAATCAAATGGAATCATCCAATGGACTCGAATGGAATCATCATCGAATGGAATCGAATGGGATCATCATCGAATGGAATCGAATGGAATCATCGAATGGAGTCGAATGGAATCATCATCAAATATAAACAAAAGCCATCATCAAGTGGATTTGAATAGAATCTTCGAATGGACTCGAATGGAATCATCATCGAATGGAATCTAATGGTATCATCGAATGAACTCGAAGGGAATCCTCAACAAGTGGTAACGAATAGTATCATTGAATGGAATTGAATAGAATCATCTTCAATTGGCATCGAAAGGAATCACCTAATGGACTCGAATGGAATAATCATTGAAAGGAATCAGATGGAATTATTGAATCAAATCGAATGGAATCATTATCGAATGGAATCGAATGGAATCATTGAATGGACTCGAAAAGAATCATCATCGTATTGAATTGAATGGAATCATTGATTTGAATCAAATGGAATCATCATTGAATGGAATCAAATGGAATCAACATCGAATGGAATAAAAAAAATCATCACAAAATGGAGTACAATGGAATCATCATCGAATGGAATCAAATGGAATCACCAATGAATGGAATCGAATGGAAACATCATTGGATGGAATCGAATGGAGTCATTGACTGGAGTCCATCAGAATTATCATCGAATGGAAACGAATGCAGCCATCATGGAATGAAATCAAATGGAATCATCGAAAGGACTTGATGGAATCATCATCGCATGGAATCGAATGGAATCATCGAATGGACTCAAATGCAATCAACGAATAGACTCGAATGTAATCATCATCGAATGGAATTGAAAGGAATCATAGAATGGACTCGAATTGAAGTATCATTGAGTGGAATCGAGTGGAATCGAATGGAATCATCGAATGCACTCGAATGGAATCATCATCGAATGAAATCTAATGGAATCATCAAATGGAATCGAGTGGAATCATCATTGAATGGAATTAAATGGAATCGTCATTGAATGGAATTGAATGCAATCATCATCGAATGGAACCTAATGGAATCATCATCTAATGGAAACGAATGGAATCATCAACGAATGGAATCAAATGAAGAAATGGAATGGAATCCGTTGGAATCATAAAATGGAACCGAATGCAGTCATCGTCGAATGGAATCGAATGGAATCATCAAATGGATGAGAATTGAATCATCATCGAGTGGAATTGAATGGAATCATCGAATGAATTTGAATGGAATGACCATGAAATGGAATCGAATGGAATCATCGAATATACACGAATGGAACCATCGTTGAATGGATTTGAATGGAATCATTGAATGATATTGAATGGAATAATCTTCTAATGGAATCTAATGAAATCATCAAATGGACTCAAATGGAATCATCAAATGGAATTGAGTGGAATCATCATCGAATGGAATTGAATGAAATCATCGAATGGACTCAAATGGAATCATCATCAAATGGAATCGAATATAATCATAATCATATGAAATCGAATGGAATCATCATCTATTGGATTCGATTGGAACAATCATTGAATAGAATCAAATGGAATCAGCAAATTGAATCAAATGGGAGGATCATGAAATGGAATCAAAGGGAATCATCGAATGGGATCGAATGGAGGCATTGAATGGAATCGAGTTGAATCATCGAATGGATTCGAATGGAATCGAATGGAATCATTGAATGGACTCAAATGGAATCGTCATCAAATGGAATTGAATGGAATCATTGAATGGACATGAATGCAATCATCATTGAATGGACTCGAATGGAATCATCAAATGGAGTCGAATGTAATCATCGAATGGATTCATCGAATAGCATTGAATGGAATCATCATCAAATGGAGTCGAATGGAATCATCGAAAGGACACGAATGAAATCATCATGGAATGTAATCGAATGGAATCTTTGAATGGATTCAAATGGAATAACCATTGAATTCAATCGAATGGAATCGTCATCAAATGGAATTTAATGGAATCATCGAATGGAATAGAATTGAATCACCATTGAATGGAATCAAATAGAACCACTGAATGAAATCGAATGGAAACACCTTCAAATGGAATCGAATGCAATCATCAACGAATGGAATCGAATGGAAACGTAGAATGGAATCCAAAGTAATCGTCATCGAATTGAACCCAAAGTAATTATTAAATGGACTCGAATGGAATCATCAAATTGATTCGAATGGAATCATCATCAAATGAAATAGAAAGGAATCATTTAATGGACTCAAATGGAATCATCATCAAATGGAATTGAATGGAATCATTGAATGCACACGAATGCAATCATCGTTGAATGGACTTGAATGGAATCATCAAATGGAGTCGAATGTAATCATCATTGAATGGAATCATCGAATAGCATTGAATGGAATCATCATCAAATGGAGTCGAATGGAATCATCGAAAGGACACGAATGGAATCATCATGGAATGTAATTGAATGGAATCTTCGAATGGACTTGAATGGAATAACCACTGAATTTAATCGAATGGAATCATCATCGAATGGAATTGAATGGAATCATCGAATGGAATAGAATTGAATCACCATCGAATGGAATCAAATAGAACCACTGAATGAAATCGAATGGAAATACCTTCGAATGGAATCGAATGCAATCATCAACGAATGGAATCAAATGGAAACATAGAATGGAATCCAAAGTAATCGTCATCGAATTGAACCCAATGTAATTATTAAATGGACTCAAATGGAATCATCATCGAATGGAATAGAAAGGAATCATTGAATGCAATCTAAGGGAATCATCACCAAATGAAATCAAAGGGAATTATTGAATGGACTTGAATGGAATCATCATTGAATGGACTTGAATCGAATCATCATTGAATGGAATTGAATGGAATCATTGAATGGACTCGAATGGAATCATCATGGAATGGATTTGAAAGGAAACATCAAATGGATTTGAATGGAATCACTGCATGTTCTCGATTGGAATCATCATCGAATGGAAACAAATGGAATAATCGAATGGACAAAAATGGAATCGCCATCGAATGGAAACGAATGGAAGCATTGAATGGAATCGAATGGAATCATCACTGAATGGAATGGAAAGGAATAGTCATTGAATGAAATCGAATGGAATCATCATCGAATGGAATCAAATGGAATCATCATGTAATAGAATTGAATGGAATCATCAATGAATGGAATTGAGCGGAGAAATTGAATGGAATCCGTTGGAATCATCATGAATGGAATCAAACGCAGTCATCATCAAATGGAATCAGATGGAATCATCATCGAATGGAATCAAATGGAATCATCAGCAAATGGAATCAAAAGGAATCATTATGGAATAGAATCGAATGGAATCATCGAATGGAATGGAATGGAATCATCAAGGAATGGAATCGAAGGGGATCATCAAATGGAATTGAACGGAATCGTCTAACAGAATCAAATGGAATCATCATTGAATGGAATTGAATGGAATTACCATCGAATGGAATCGAATGGAATCATCGAATGGACTCGAATGGACTCAAATGGAATAAACAAACTTACTCCAATGGAATCATCAAATGGAATCAAATGGAATCATCGAATGGACTCGAATGGAATCATCATCAAATGGAATCGGATGGAATCAATGAAGGGACTCGAAAGGAATCATCGAATTGACATGAATGGAATCATCATTGAATGGAATCTAATGGGATCATCATCAAATGGAATAGAATGGGATCATCATCAAAAGAAATCCAATGGAATCACTGAATGGACTCGAATGAAATGATGAAATGGATGCGAATGTAATGATGAAATGGATGCGAATGGAATAATCAAATGGAATCGAATGGAATCACTGAATGGACTCGAATGGAGTCATCGAACAGACTCTAATGGAATCATCATCAAATGGAATCGTAAGGAATCCTCGAATAGAATCAAATGGAATCATCAAATGGAATCCAATGGTATCATCATCTAATGGAATTGAATGAAATCATCGAACAGAATTGAAGGCAATCATCATCTAATGGAATCAAGTGGAATCATCGAATGGAATAGAAGGGAATCATCATCAAGTGGAATCGAGTGGAATCTTTGAATGGAATCGAATGGAATCTTTGTCGAATGGAATCAAATGAAATCAGTGGATTGAATTGAATGGAATCACCAATGAATGGAATTGAATGGAATCATCATTGAATGGAATCGAATGGAATCATCAAATGGGCTCGATTGGAATCATCATCAAATGGAATCCTGTGGAATCATTTAATGGGCATGAATAGAATCATCATCGAATGGAATCCAATGGAATTATCTAATGTACTCGAATGGAATCATCATTGAATGGAATAGAATGGAATCATCGAATGGAATCGAGCAGAATCATCATCATGTGGAATCGAGTAGAATCATCAAATGGTCTCAAATGTAACCATCGGAGAATGGAATCAAATGTAATCATCGAGTGGACTCAAATGAAATCATCATTGAATGGAATCGAATGGAATCATCGACTGTAATTGAATGGAATCACCATTGAATGGAATCGAATGGTATAATCATCGAATGTAATTGAGTGGAATCATCGAATGGACTCGAATGGAAACATCATCAAACGGAATCAAATGAAATAATCAAATGGACGCTAATGTAATCATCATCAAATGGAATCAAATGGAATTATGGAGTGGACATGAATGGAATCATCATCAAATGCAACCAAATGAAATCATGAACAAATGTAATCAAATAGAATCATCATCAAATGGATTCCAATGGTAACAACGAATGGACATGAATGGAATCATGATCGAATGTAATTGAATGAAATCATCAAATGGACTCGAATGGAATCATCGAATGGACTTTAATGGAATCATCTCGAATGGAATAGAATATTATCGTCATCGAAAGGTATTGAATGGAATCATCGTCGAGTGGACCCAAATTTAATCAGCATCAAATGTAATGGAATGAAATCATTTAAAGGACTTGAATGGAATCATCATCGAAAGGAATCAAATGGATTCATCTAATGGACGCGAATGGAATCATCATCGAATGGACTCTAATGGAATCATCCTCGAATGGAATCAAATGGAAACGAATAGCATCATCATCGAATGGAACCGAATGGAATCATCATCGAATGGGTTCGAATGGAATCATCAACGAATGGGATGGAATGGAACCATAAACGACTGAAATAGAATAAAATCATTCAATGGAATTGAATGGAATCAATGAACGGTATCGAACGGACTCATCTTCAAATGGAATCAAATAGAATCATCGTATGGAATTAATGAAATCACCATCGAATGGAATAGAATGGAATCATCAAATGGAATTGTATGGAATCACCATTGAATGGAATCGAATGGAATCATCATCGAATGGAATTGAATTGAATCATCGAATGGGCTCGAATTGAATCATCATTGAATAGAATCCCATGGAATCATTGAAAAGTGTCGAATGGAATCGTCAATGAATGGAATAGAATGGAATCATTGAATGGACTCGAATGGAATCATCATCGAATGGAATCGAAAGGAATCATTGAATGGACCCAATTGGAATCGTCATCGAATGGAATTGAATGGAATCATCATGGAATGGAATGGAAAGGAATCATCATCGTATTGAATCAAAAGAAATCCTCATTGAATGGAATTGATGGGAATCATCATTGAATGGAATCCTCTTCACATGGAATCAAATTGAATAATCATCAAATTGAATCCAATGGAATCATCATCTAATGGAATTGAAAGGAATCATCATCAAATGGAATTGAATGCAGTAATCATTGGATGGCATTGAATGGCATCATCATCGAGTGGAATAGAATAGAATCATCCAATGGAATTGAAAGGCATCATCAAAGAGTGGAATCCAATAGAATCATCAAATGAAATTGAATGGAATCATCATTGAATGGATTCAAATGTAATCATCATTGAATGGAATTGAATGGAACCATCAACAACTGGAATAGAATGGAATCATTGAATGGAATCGAATGGAATCATCAAGTGGAATCAAATGGAATAATCACCAAATGGAATCGAAAGGATTCAACATATAGAAAGAAATGAAATCATCATAGAATGGAGTCAAAGGGAATCACGCATGGAAATGAATGGAATCACCATTGAATGGAATCGAATGGAATCGTCATTGAATGGAATCAAATGGAATCATCGAATGGATTTGAGTGGTATCATCATCAAATGGAATTGAGTGGAATCATCATCGAGTGGACTCGAGCGGAATCATCATCAAATCGAACTGAATGGAATCATTGAATGGACTCGACCAGAGTCATCATAGAATGGAATCGAAGGGAATCATTGAATGGGCTCGAATGGAATCATCATCGAATGGACTGTAAGGGAATCATCATCGAATGGATTCTAATGGAATCATCATTGAATTGACTCAAATGGAACCATCATCAAATGGACTGTAAGGGAATCATCATCGAATGGATTCTAATGGAATCATCATTGAATGAATTCTAATGGAATCATCATCTAATATAATCAATTGGAATCTTCATCAAATGCAATTGAATGGAATCATCATCGAATGGAATCGAATGGAATCATCGTATGGAATCGAATGAAAACATCATTGAATGGAATCGAATGGAATCGTCATTGAATGCAATTGAATGGAATCATCGAAACGACTCAAATGGAATCTTGTTCGAATGGAATTGAGTGGAATCATCAAACAGACTCGAATGGAAACATCATCGAATGGAATCAAATGGAATCAAGGAATGGACTCTAATGGAATCATCATCAAATGGAATCGAAAAGAATCATTGAATGGACTCGAATGGAATCATCATCGAATGGAAACATATGGAATCAAGAAGAAATGTAATCAAATGGAATCATCATTGAATGGAATCAAATGGTAACATCGAATGGACACGAATGGAAACATCATTGAAAGTAATCGAATGAAATCATCGAATGGACTTGAATAGAATCATCGAATGCACTTTAATGGAATAATCCTCGAATGGAATCGAATAGAATCATCATCGAATGGAATCGAATGGAATCATCATCGAGTAGACTCGATTGGAATCATCATCAAATGGAAGGCAATGGAATCATTGAATGGACTTGAATAGAATCATCATGGAATGGAATCGAATGGAATCTTCGAATGGAATCAACAGGATTCATTGAATGGACTTGAATAGAATCATCGAATGCACTTTAATGGAATAATCCTCGAATGGAATCGAATAGAATAATCATCGAATGGAATCGAATGGAATCATCATCGAGTAGACTCGATTGGAATCAGCATCAAATGGAAGGCAATGGAATCATTGAATGGACTTGAATGGAATCATCATGGAATGGAATCGAATGGAATCTTCGAATGGAATCAACAGGATTCATTGAATGGACACTAATGGAATCATCCTCATATGGAATCGACTAGAACCATCATCAAATGGAATCAAACGGAATCATCATTTAATGGATTTGAATGGAAACATCAACGACTGAAATCGAATGGAATCATTGAATGGAATTGAATAGAATCAGCGAATGGAAGTGAATGGACTCATCTTCGAATGGAATTGAATGGAATCATCATATGGAATTGAATGAAATCACCATCGAATGGAATAGAATGGAATCACTGAATGGAATTGAATGGAATCACCATTGAATGGAATCGAATTGAATCATCGTTGAATGGAATTGAATGGAATCATCAAATGGGCTCGAATTGAATCATCATTGAATAGAATGCAATAGAAACATTGAAAAGTTTTGAGTGGAATCATCATCAAATGCAATCAAATGGAAACATCAAATGGACTTGAATGGAATTAACATCGATCAGAAACGAATGGAATCATTGGATGGATACGAATGGAATCATCATCGACTGGAATCGAATGGAATCATCACCAAATGGACTCTAGTGGAATCATCATCAAACGGATTCGAATGGAAACATCATTGAATGGAAATGAATAGAATCATCAACAAATGCAATCGAATGGAATCATTGAATGGAATCACAATGAATCATCATCAAATGGAATCCAATGGAATCATCAATTGGAAACAGATGGAATCATCATCAAATGGAATCCAATGGAATCATCATCGAATGGAATCAAATGGAATCAGTGAATGGATTCGAATGGAATCATCATCAAACGAAATTGAATGGAGTCATCGAAAGGAAATGAATGGAATCATCAAAAGGAATTGAAAGGAATCATCATCGAATGGTATCAAATGGAATCACCATGGAATGGAACCGAATGGAATCACCATCGAATGGTTTCGAATGGAATAATCATCTTATGGAATCGAATGGAATCATCATCAAAAGAAATCGAACTTAATCATCGAATGGAATCAAGTGGAATCATCATCGAATGTAATCAAAAGGAATCATCATTGAATGCAATCAAATGGAATCATCATCTAATGTAATCGAAAGGAATCATCATCGAATGGAATAAAATTGAATCATCATCGAATGGAATCAAAAGGAATCATCATTGAATGGAATTGAATGGAAACATCATCGAATGGAATCGACTGGAATCATGGAATGTACCCGACCGGAATCATCATTGAATGGAATAGAATTTTATCATTGAATGGACTCGAGTGGATTCATCATTGAGTGGAATGCAATGGAATCATCATCGAATGGACATGAGTGGAATTATTATCAGATGGAATTGAATGGAATCATCATCAAAAGTATTTGAATTTAATCATCAAATGGAATCAAAAGGAATCACCATTGAATGGAAATGAATGGAATCACCATCGAATGGAATCGAATGGAATCATCATCGAATGGAATCAAAAGGGATTGTCATCGAATGGAATTTAATGGAATCACCATCGAATGGAATCGATTGGAAACATGGAATGTACCCGAATGGAATCATCATCGAATGGAATCGAATGGAATCATCTAATGGACTCAAATGGAATCATCATAGAGTGGAATCGAAATGAATCATCGAATGGAATCAAAGGGAATGATCGTTGAATGAAATCAAATGGAATCCCCATCTAATGGCCTCGAATGGAATCATCATCGAATGGAATCAAATGCAATCATCGAATGAACTCAAATGGAATCATCATCGAATGGACTCAGAAGGATTCATCATCGAATGGAATTGAATGGAATCATAATCACATGGAATTGAATGGAATCATCAAAAAGTGGAATCGAATGGAATCATTGAATGGAATCAAATGGAATCATCGAATGGCCTTGAATGGAATCATCATTGAATGGAATCAAATAGAATCATCATCAAAAGGAATCAAATGGTATCGTCATCTAATGGAATGGAAGGGAAACATCATCAAATGGTATTGAATAGAATCGTCACCGAATCGATTCATCATCAAATGGAATCAAATGGAATCATCACCAAATGGAATCGAATGGAATAATCATCAAATGTAGTTGCAAGGAATCCTCACCGAATGGAATTGAATGGCATCATCATCTAATGGAATCGAATGGAATCATGGAAAGGACTACAATGGAATCATCATTCAATGCAATCAAAGGGAATCACTGAAAAGAGTCAAATGGAATCATCATCGAATGGACTCGAATGGAATCATCATTGAATGGAATCAAACGGAATCATCATCAAATGCAATAGAATGGAATCATCATCGAATGGAATCAAAATGACTCATCATCAAATGGAATCAAATGGAATAATCATCGAATGGAATGGAATGGAATCATCCAGTGGAATCGAATGGAATCAACTTCGAAAGGAATAAAAAATATCATCAAACTAATTGAATAGAAACATCATCGAATGGAATCTTCATCGAATGGAAGCTAATGGAATCATCATCAAATGGAATCGAATGGAATCATCATGGAATGGGATCTAAAGGAATCATCATTGAATGGAATTGAATGGTGTAATCATCTAATGTAATTGAATGGAATCATGGAATGGACTCGAATGTAATCATCATCTAATGGAATAGAACGGAATAAGCAAATGGACTCGAATGGAATCATCAACGAATGGAATTATCAAATGGAATCAAATGAAATCATCGAGTGGAATTGAATGGAATTGACAAACGGAATTGAATGGTATTATGAAATGGAATTGAATAAAACCATCGAATGTAATTGAATGAAATCATCGAATGGAATTGAATGGAATAACCATTGAATGGAAACGAATTGAAACACCATCAAAAGGAACTGAATAGAATCATCACTGAATGGAATCAGATGGAATCATGGAATGAACTCAAATGGAATAATCCTCGAATGGACTCGAATGGAAACAACACCGAATGGAATTGAATGAATTCAGTGAATGGACTCAAATGGAAATATCTGGAATGGAATAGAAGGGAATCATCAAATGGAATTGAATTGAATAATCAAATGGAATTGAATGGAATCATCAAAGGGACTCCAATGGAATCCACATCGAATGGAATCAAATGGAATCATAGAATGGTATGGAATGCCATCATCATCAAATGAAATCAAATGGAATCATCATTGAATGCAGTCCAATGGAATCTTCAATCAATGGAATCGAATGGAATCATCGAATGGGATCAAATGGAACTATCATCGAATGGAATTGAAGGGAATCATCAAAAGGAATCGAATTGAATCATCAAATGGAATCGAATGGAATCATCAAATGGACTCGAATGGAATCATCATCGAATGAAATTGAATGCACACTTCCAGTGGGCTTGAATGGAATTATCATAGAATGGAATTGAATGGAATCTTTGAATGGACTCGAATAGAAACATCATTGAATGAAATCGAATTTAAACATTGAAAGGAATCAAATGGAATCATCGTCTAATGGAATCATCAAAAGGACTGGAATGGAATCATCTTCGAATGGAATCGAATGGAATCATTGAACGGACTTGAATAGAAGCATCATTGAATGGAATCGAATGGAATTATCGAATAAAATAGAATGGAATCTTCATTGAATGGACTAGAATGGAATAATCATAAAATGGAATCAAATGAATCATCCTTGAATGGACTTGAATGGTATAATCATGGAATGGAATCAAAAGGAATCATCCTCGAATGGACTCGAATGAAATCATCGAATGGACTTGAAAGGAATCATCAAATGGAATTGAATGGAAACATTGAATGGCCCCGAATGGAATCATCATCGAATGGAATCAAATGGAATCATTGAACAGACTCGAATGGAATCATGATCGAATGGAATCAAATGGAATCATCTAATGGAATCGAATGGAATCATAATCGAATGAAAACGAATGGAATCACTGAATGACATCGAATGGAATCATCATCGAATGGAATCGAATGGAATCATCGAATAGACTCGAATGCAATCATCAGCAAATGGAATTGAATGGAATCAATGAATGGGCTCTAATGGAATCATCATCAAAAGGAATTGAATGGAATCATCATCGAATGGAATCGAATAGAATCAACAAATTGAATCAAATAGGATCATCGAATGAAATCAAATGGAATCATCTTCAAATGGAATTGAATGGAATCGTCATCAAATGGAATCATCATCAAATGGAATCGAATGGAATCATTATCGAATGGTATTCAATGGAATCATCAACAAATTGAATCGAATGGAATCATTGAATGAACTCGAATGGAATCATGACTGAATTGAATCAAATGGAATCATCTAATGGAATCGAATGGAATCATAATCAAATGAAAACGAATGGAATCATTGAATGACATCGAATGGAATCATCATCGAATGGAATTGAATGGAATCATCGTATAGACTCAAATGCAATCATCAGCGAATGGAATTGAATGGAATCATTGAATGGGCTGGAATGGAATCATCATCGAATGGAATCGAATGGAATCATCATCGAATGGAATTGAATAGAATCATCGAATGGAATCGAATAGGATCATCGAATGAAATCGAATGGAATCATCTTCAAATGGAATCAAATAGAATCATCATCGAAAGGAATCATCATCGAATGGAATCGAACAGAATCATCATCGAATGGTATCGAATGGAATCATCAACGAATGGAATCGAATGGAGTCATTGAACAGACTCGTATGGAATCATGATTGAATGGAATCAAATGGAATCATCTAATGGTGTTGAATGGAATCATATTCAAATGAAAACGAATGGAATCATTGAATGAAATCGAATGGAGTCATCATCGAATGGAATCGAATGGAATCATCGAATAGACTCGAATGCATTCATCAGTGAATGGAATTGAATGGAATCATTGAATGGGCTCGAATGGAAACATCATCGAATGGAATCGAATGGAAACATCATCGAATGGAATCGAATGGAATCATCATCAAATGAAATCAAATAGAATCATCGAATGGAATCAAATAGGATCATCAAATGAAATTGAATGGAATTATCTTTGAATGGAATTGAATGGAATCATCATCAAATGGAATCATCATCAAATGGAATCTTCATCGAATTGTATCGAATGGAATCATCAACGAATGAAATCGAATGGAATCACTGAATGGAATGAAATGGAATCATCATCAAATGGAACCGAAAGGAATCATCATCAAATAGAGCTTAATGGAGTCATCATCAAATGGAATTGAAAGGAATCATCATCAAACGGAATCATCATCAAATGGTAGCGAATGGAATCATCAAAGAATGGAATAGAATGATATCATTGAATGGAATCAAATGGAATCATCATCAAATGGAACCGAATGGAATCACCATCAAATGGAACCTAATGGAGTCATCATCGAATGGAATTGAAAGGAATCATCATCGAATGGAATCATCATCGAATGTACACTAATGGAATTAACATCGAATGGAATCGAATGGAATCTTCGAATGCTCTTGAATGGAATCAACATTGAATGGAATCGACTGGAATCATCATCGAATGGAATCATCATTGAATGGAATCGAATGGAATCATCGAAAGGAATAGAATGGAATCCTCAACGAATAGAATCATTGAATGGAATGGAATGGAATCATCATCGAAGGTAATCGAATGGAATTATTGAATGAAATCGAATGGAATCATCATGAAATGGAATCGAATTGAATCACTGAATGAAATTGAAAGGAATCATCATCGAATGGAATTGAATAGAATAATCAAATGGAATTGAATGGAATCATCATCGAATGGTATCAAATAGAATCATAGAATGGTTTTGAATGGAATCATCATTAAATGGGATCGAATGGAATCACCATCAAATGGAATCAAAAGCAATCATCAATTGGATTTGAATAGAATGATTGAATGGACATGAATCGAATCATCAATGAATGGATTCTGATCAAATCAACATATGGAATCGAATGGAATCATAATCAAAATGAATCAAATGGAATCATCTAATGTACTGGAATGAAATCCTCATCGAATGGAATCAAATGGAATCATCAAATGGACTCGAAAGGAATCATCATCAAATACAATCGAATGTAATCATCCTCGAATGGACTCCAATGGAAGCATTAAATGGACACGAATGGAATCATTGAATGGAATCTTATGCAATCATTATCAATGGAATTGAATGGAATAATCATCAAATGGAGTGGAATAAAATCATCGAATGAAATCAAATGGAATTATCATCAAATGGAATTGAATGGAATCATCATCGAATGGAATCATCATCAAATGGAATCAAATGAAATCATCATCGAATGGAATCGAATGGAATCATCAATGAATGGAATCGAATGGAATCATCAAATGGAATGGAATGGAATCATCATCCAATGGAACCGAATGGAATCATCATCAAATGAAACCTAATGGAATCATCACTGAATGGAATCAATTGGAATCATCATCGAATAGAATCGAATGGAATCATTCTCTAATGGACTCGACTTGAATCATCAAATGGAAACGAATGGAATCAGTGAATGGACTCTCATTCAATCATCCTAAATGCAATCGAATGGAAAAATCATCAAATGGAAAGGAAAGGAATCATCATCAAAGGGAATCAAATGGAATCATCAACAAATGGAATCGAATAGAATGATCCAATGAAATCAAATGGAATTATCATCGAAGGGAATCGAATGGAATCATCATCAAATGGAATCATCATTGAATGGAATCAAATGTAATAATCATCGAATGGAATCGAATGGAATCATCAAATGGAAACTAATGGAATCATCATCTAATGGAACCAAAAGGAATCATCATCAAATGAAACCTAATGGAATCATCATCAAATGGACTCAAATGGAATCATCATGGAATGGAATCCAATGGAATCATCAACAATTGGAATTGAATGAAATTATCAAATGGAATCGAATGGAAAGACCATCTTATGGAATCAAAGGGAAACATCGAATAGAATCGAATGCAATCATCGAATGGAATCGAATTGAATCATAGAATATATTCGAATGGAATAATTATCGAATGGAATCGAATGGAAACTTCAAATGGACTCGAATGGAATAATCATCGAATGGAATCAGAAGGAGTCATCGAATGGACTTGAATAGAAACATCATTGAATGAAATCAAATGGAATCATCGAAATGAATTGAATGGAATCCTCATCGAATGGTATCATTGAATGGAATGGAATGGAATCATCATTGAGTGGAAACGAATGGAATCATAGAATGGTATTGAATGGAATCATAATCAAATGGAATAGAATGGAATCATCATCGAATGGAATCAAAAGCAAACATCAAATGGATTCGAACAGAAAAATTGAATGTACACGAATGGAATCATCATCCAATGGAATCAAATGGAATCAACGAATGGAATAGAAGGGAATCATCATCCAATGGATTCAAATCGAATCACCTAATGGACAGGGAAGGAATCCTCATCAAATGGAATTGAACGGAATCATCATTGAATGGATTTGAATGGAATCATCGAATGGACTTGAATGGAATCATCGAATGGACTAGAATGCAAACATCATAAATGGAATCGAATTAAATTAAACTCAAATGGATTCCAAAGGAATCATCTTCGAGTGGAATCAAATGGAATCATGGAATGGAATGGAATTCAATCATCATTGAAAGTAATCGAAGTGAAACATTCAATGGAATCGAATTGAATCATCAAATTGAATCAAATGGAATCATCATCACTGAATGGACTCGAATGGAATCATCATGGGATGGGATTGAATGGAATGAACAAAAGGACCCGAATGGAATCATCAAATGGACTAGAATGCAATCATTGATTGGACTCGAATGGAATCATCATCGAATGAATTGAATGGAAACATCAAATGGAATAGAAAGGAATGATCTTTGAATGGAATCGAATGGAATCATCAAATGGAATCAAATGGAAACATCATCAAATGAAATCGAATGAAATCATCGAATGGCATTGGATGGAATCATCATTGAATGGAATCCAATGGAATCATCGAATGGACTAGAATGGAGTCATCATCATATGTAATCAAATGGAATCATCGAATGGATTTGAATTGAATGATTATTGAATGCAATCAATTGGAGTCATCATCGAATGGAATCAAATGGGATAATCATTGAATGGAGTAGAATGGAATCATCTAATGGAATAGAATGGAACCATCATCAAATGGAATCGAATAGAGTTATAGAATGAAATCGAATTGAATCATCATTGAATGTAATCGTCATCAAATGGAATCGAATGGAATCATCAACGAATGGAATCGAATGGAATCATTGAATGGAATCTAATGGAATCATCATCGAAAGGAACCGCATGGAATCATCATCAAATGGAATTGAATAGAGATAAAGAAAGAAATCAAATGGAACCATCATTGAATGGAATCGAATGGAATCATCATTGAATGGAATTGAATGGAATCATGGAATGGAATCCAATAGAATCTTCATCGTATGGAACTGAGTGGAATCATCATCAAATGGAACCAAATGGAGTCATCATCGAATGGAATCAAATGGAATCATCATCGAATGGAATGAAATGGAATCATCAACGAATGGAATGGAATGGAAACATCAAATGGAATCTAATGGTATCATCATTGTATGGAACCGAATGGAATCATCATCAAATGGAACCTAAAATAGTCATCATCAAATGGAATCGAATGTAATCAGCATCGAATGGAATCAAATGGAATCATCATCAAATGGTTGTGAATGGAATCAGCATCAAATGCAATCGAATGGAATCATCGAATGGAATTGTGTGGAATGATCATCAAATGGAATCGATGGGAATCATTGAATGGAATCGAGCGGTAAGTTCGAATGGATTTGTATGGAATCATCGAATAGACACGAATGGAATCATTATTGGATGGAATCAAAAGGAATCATGGAATGGAATCGAAAGGAATATACATCGAATGAAGGCGAATTGAATCATCGAATGGAATAAAATGGAATAATCATTGAATGGAATCACATGGAATCATAGAAAGGTGTTGAATGGAATCATCATGGGATGGAATCATCATAGAATGGAAACGAAAGCAAACATCAAATGGCTTCAAACAGAATCATCAAATGGACACGAATGGAATCATTATCCAATGGAATGGAATGGAATCAACGAATGGAATCTAATGGAATCATCATCGAATTGAATTGATTGGAATCATCTAATGGAATTGAATGGAATTCTCATTGAATGGAATTGAATGTAATAATCAATTAGAAACAAATGGAATACTCATCGAATGGAAGGGAATCGAATCATCAAACGGAGTCGAATATAATCATCATCGAATGTAATCAAATGGAATCATCATGGAATCATTGAATGGATTGAAATGCAATCATCATAAATGGAATAGAATGCAATGAAAATCATATGGAATCAAAGGGAATCATCATCAAAAGGAATCAAATGGAATCATCAAATGGAATCGAATGGAATCAATGTCGAATGGAAGCGAATTGAATCATTGAATGGAATCAAATGGAATAGTCATTGAACAGAATCAAATAGGATCATCGAGTGGAATCGAATGGAATCCTCATCTAATGGAATCAAATGGAATCATTGAATGGAATCGAGTGGAGTCATCATCAAAAGGATTCAAAGTGAATCACTAAATGGAATCGATTTCAATCATCAAATAGAATCGAATGGAATCATCATCAAATGGACTTGAATTGAATTATAATGGGATGGAAAAGAATGGAATCATTGAATAGATTCAAATGGAATCCTCGATTGGTCTCAAATGGAATCAAAATCGAATGGATTCGAATGTAATCATCATCAAATGGAATCAAGTGGAATCATCAATGAATGGAAGTGAATGCAATCATCATTGAATGAAATCATATGGAATCATCGAATGGCATCGAATGGACTCATCACCGATTGGAATCGAATGGAATCATCGAATGGACACGAATGTTATCATCATCAAATGGAATCGAATGGAATCACTGAATGGACTCGAGTGGAATCATCATCGAATGGTATCGAACAGAATGATCATCAAATGGAATGAATGGAAACATCATCGAATGGAATCGAATGGAATCATTGAATGGAATCTAATGGAATCATCATAGTATGGAACTGAATGGAATAATCATCAAATGGAACCAAATGGAGTCATCATCAAATGGAAATGAATGGAATCATCATTGAAAGGATTCGAATGGAATCATCATCGAATGTTTGTGAATGGAATCAGCATCGAATGCAATCGAATGGAATCATCAAATGGAATTGAATGGAATGATCATTGAATGGAATCGAAGGGAATCATCGAATGGAATGTAACGGTATGATCGAATGGAATCGTATGGAATCATTGAAAGGACACGAATGGAATCATCACTTAATGGAATCAAATGGAATCATTGAATGGAATCGAATGGAATCAACATCGAATAGAAGCGAATGCAAACATTGAATGGACTTGAATGGAATCATTATCAAATGGATTCGAACAGAATCATCATCGAATGGAATGACGAGAATCATCATCGAATGGAATCAAATGGAATCATTGAATGGAGTAGAATGGAATCATCATCAAATGGAAATGAATGGAATCATCGATTGGACTCGAATGGAATCATCATCGAATAGAATCGAATGGAATCATCGAATGAACTCCAATGGAATCATCATCAAATGAAATTGTACGGAATTTTCGAATGGACTCAAATGGAATCATCATCGAATGGAGTAAAATGGAATCATCAAGTGAACTCGAATGGAATCATCATTAAATGGAATCAAACGGAATCATCAAATGGAATCAAATGGAATCATTGAATGGACTCGAGCGGAATCATCATCAAATAGAATCGAATGGAATCTTCAAATGGACATGAAAGGAATTGTCATTGAATGGAATCGAATGGAATTGAATAGAATCATTATCGAATGGAATTGAAGGGAATCATCACAGAATGGAATCCAAAAGAAACATCAATGAATGGAATGGAATGGAATCATCAATGAATGAAATTGAATGGAATCATGGAATGACATCGAATGGAATCCTCATCCAATGGAATCAAATGGAATCATCGAATGGACCCTAATGGAATCATCATCAAATGGAATCAAATGGAATCATTTAATGGACTCGAATGGAAACATCATTGAATGGAATCATTATCGAGTTGGATCGAATAGATTTGTCGAATGGGATAGAACGGAACCCTCATCTAATGGAATCGAATAGAATCATCAAATGAAATGTAATGGACTCATTGAATGGACTCGAATGGAATCATCTTCGAATGGAATCTAATGGAATAATCGAATTTACTCGAAAGGAATCTTCATTGAATTGAATCGAATGGAATCATCATCAAATGGAAGTGAATGGAATCATCATCGAATGAAATCAAATGGAATCATCAAATAACAACGGATGGAATCATCATGAAATGTAATCGAATGGAATCGCCATTGAATCTAATCGAATGGAATCACCAAATGGAATAGAATGGGATCATCATCGAATGGAATTGAATAGCATTATCGAATGAAATCAAACTGAATCATCATCAAATGGAATCGAATGGAATCATCATTGATTGGAATCGAATGCAATCATCAACGAATGGAATCGAATGGAATCATCATATGGAATCTATTGGAATCATCATCGAATGGAACTGAATGGAATCATCATCAAATGGAAACTAAGGGAGTCATCATCGAATGGAATCGAATGGAATCATCAATGTAATGGAATCCAATGGAATCATCATTGAATAGAATCGAATGGAATCATTGAATGCAATCAAAAGGAATCATTGAATGTAATCGAATGGAATGATCATAGAATGGAGCCAAAATGAATCATCAAATGGATTCGAAATGTATCATCGAATGGAATCGAATGAAATCATCAAATGGACAGAAATGGAATCATAATCGAATGGAAAGGAATGGAATCATCAAATGGACTCTCATAGAAACATCATCAAATGAAATCAAATGGAATCATTGAATGGAATTGAATGGAATCATAATTAAATGGAATAGAATGGAATCATCGAATGAAATCAAAGAAATCATCATCGAGTGGAATCTAATGGAATCATCATCAAACGGAATCAAATAGAATCATCAAATGGAATCAAATGGAATCATCATCTAATGGAATCGAATGAAATCATCAAATGGACTCAAATGGAATCATCGAATGGACTTAAATGGAATCATCATCGGATGGAATCAAATGGAAACATTGAATGAAGTCGAATGGAATCATCATGTAGATTCAAATGGAATGATCGTATGGGATCATGTGGAATCATCGAATGGTCTCGAATAGTATCATCATCAAATGGAATCAAATGGAATCATCAAATGGAATTGAATGGAATCGTCATCGAATAGATTCGAATGGAATCTTCGAATGGACTCGAATGGAATCATTTTCGAATGGAATCTAATGGAAACATTGAATGACTCGAAAGGAATCATAATCAAATGGAATCGTATGGAATCATTGAATGCAATCGAACGGAATCATCATTGAATAAAATCGAATGGAATCATCGAATGGCATAGGATGGAATCATCATCGAATGGAATTGAATAAAATCATCGAATGGACACTAATGGAATCATCATCGAATTGAATCAAATGGAATCATGAAATGGACTCAAATGGAATCATCACTGAGTGGAAGGGAATGGAAACATCACTGAATGGAATCAAATGGAATCATCATCAAATGGTATCGAATGGAATCATCAAATGGAATAGAAAGGCGTCATCATTGAATGGAATCGAATGGAATTACAGAATGAAATCCAATTGAATCATCATCGAATGGAATCAAATGGAATCATCACCAAATGGAATCCAGTGGAATCATCATCGAATGGAACAGAATGGAATCATCTTCATATGGAACTTAATGGAGTCATTGTCGTATGGAATCAAATGAAATCATCATCGACTGCAATTGAATGGAATCATAATCGAATGGAATCCAATGCAATCATCATTGAATGGAATCAACTGGAATCATTGAATGGAATCGAATGGAATAAGCATTGAATGGAATCGAAGGGAATCCTCAACTGTAATCTAATGGCATCATTGAATGGAACTGAATGGAATCATCAAATGGACTCTAATAGAATCATCATTGAATGGAATTGGATGGAATCATCTAACGGACTCGAATGGAATAATCATATAATCAAATTGAATGGAATTATCAAATGGACTCGAAAGGAATTATCATGTAATGGAATCGAATGGAAACATCATCAAATGGAAACGAATAGGATCATCAAATGAATTGAATGGAATCATCATCGAATGGAATCCAATGGAATCAACATCGAATGGACTCGAATGGAAGCATCATCGAATGGAATCAAAAAGAATCATCATCAAATGGATTCGAATGGAATCATCAATGAATGGAATGGAATGGAATTATTGAATGGAATCTAATGGAATCATCATTGAATGGAACTGAATGGAATCATCCTGAAATGGAAGCTAACAGTGTCATCATTGAATGGATTGAATGGAATCATCATCGAATGGCACCAAATGGAATCATATTCGAATGGAATCGAATGGAATCATCATCAAATGGAATCAAATGGAATCATCAAATGGAAACGAATGTAATCATCGAATGGAATCGAATGGAATCATCAAACGGACTAGAGAGGAATCATCATCGAAAGGAATTGAATGGAATCATCAAATGGACTAGAATGGAATCATCATCGAATTCAATCAAATAGAATCATCATTGAATGGACTTGAATGGAATCATCGAATGGACTCTAATGCAATCGTCCTCAAAGGAATCGAATGGAATCATCATCAAATGGAATCAAAAAGAATCATCACTGAAAGGAAACGAATGGAATCATCATCAAATGGAATCAAAAGGAAGCATCATCAAACGGAATCAAATGGAATCATCATCAAATAAAATTGAAAGGAATCATCAAATGGAATCGAATGGAATCATCAAAAGGAATCGAAGAGAGTCATCAAATGGAATCGAATGGAATCATCAATAGGAATCGAAGAGAGTCATCAAATGGAATCGAACTGAATCATCAAATGGTATCAAATGGAATCATCATTGAATGGACTGGAATGGAATCAATATCGAATGGAATAGAATGGAATCATCGAATGAACTGGAATGGAATCATCACCGAATTGACTCGAATGGAATTATGATCTAATGGAATCAAATGGAATTCTCGAATGGACTCAAATGGAATAATCGAATGGACTAGAATGGAATTATCATCAAATGGACTCAAATGGAATGATCGAATGCACTCGAATGGAATCATCGTTTGGACCCAAATGGAATTATAGAATGGGCTCGAATGGAAATATCGAAAGGAATCAAATGGAATTATTATAAAGTGGAATCCAATGGAATCACTGAAAGGAATCAAATAGAATCATCGAATGGAATTGATCTCAATCATCAGCAAGTGGAATCAAATGGAATCATCACATGGAAACGAATGCAGTCATCATCAAATGGAATCGAATGGAATCATCATCAAATAAAATCGAATGGAATCATCAAATGGATTCGAATGGAATCAACGTTGAATGTAATCGAATGGAATCAATGTTGACTGTAATCGAATGGAATCATCGAACGGAATCATCAAAGGGAATTGAAAGAATCAGCATCGAATGAAATCGAATGGAATCATCATAGAATAGAAGAGAATGGAATCATTGAATGGAATCATCATCAAATGGAGTCCAATGGAATCATCAAATATATTCGAATGGAATCATCAAATGGACTCGAATGGAATCATCGAACGGAGTCAAAGGGAATCATCATCAAATGGAATCAAATCAAGTCATCATCAAATGGAATCGAATGGCATCAAAACTGAATGGAATTGAAAGAGATCATTGAATGGAATCAGATGGAATCATAATCAAATGAAATCGAATAGAAGCATCGAATGAAATCAACTGGAATCATCATCGAATGCAGTCGAATGGAATCATCATCAAATGGAATCTAACGGAATAATCAAAGGATTGAATCAAATGGAATCATCGAATGGAATCCAAAGGAATCATCATCAAACGGAAATGAATGGAATCATTAAATGGACTCGATTGGAATCATCAAATAATGGAATCAAATGGAATCAGTGAATGGACTCAAATGAAATCATCATCGAATGGAATCAAACGGAATCATCGAATTGACTCGAATAGAATCATCATCGAATGGAATAGAATGGAACCATCACTGAATGGAATAGAAGGAATTTCATCAAATGGAATCTCATGGAATCCTCATTGAATGGAATCAAATGGAAGCATTGAATGAAATCGAATTGAATCATCATCGAATGGACTCAAATGGAATAATCATCAAATGGATTGGAATGGAATCATCGTTGAATGGAATCGAATGGAATCATCATTGAACGGACTCGAATGGAATCATCATCGGATGGAATCGAATGGAATCATCATCGAATGGAACCGAATGGAAACATCATCGAATTGGATCAAATGTAATCATCATGAAATTGAATTGAATGGCTAATCATCGAATGGAATTGAATGGAATCATCGAATGGAATCGAATGGAATCATCATCGAGTGGAATTGAATGGAAACATCGAATGAAATCGAATGGAATCATCATCGAATGGAGTCGAATGGAATCATCCTTTAATGGAATCTAATGGAAACATGAACGAAGGGAATCGAATGGAATCATCATCGAATGGACATGATTGGAATCATCATCAAATGGATTCGAATGGAATCATCATCGAATGGAATCAAATGGAATCATCATCGAATGGAATTGAATGGTGTCATCGAATGGACTCAAGTGGAATCATCGAATGGACTCCAATGGAATCATCGAATGGAAAGGAATGGAATCATCATCGAATGCAATGTTATGGAATCATCGAATTGCTTCTAGTGGAATCCTCATCAAATGGAATCCACAAATGGAATCAGACGGAATCATCATCAAAAGAAATCAAATGGAACCATCGAATGGCATCGAATGGAATCATCATCCAATGGAATCAAATGGAATTACTGAATGGAATCTAATGGAATCATGGAATGGAATCGATCGGAATCATGATCGAATGGAATCAAATGGAATCATCAAATGGAATCGAAAGCAGTCATCATTGAATGGAATCGAATGGAATCATCATCGAATAGAATCGAATGGAAACATCGAATGGAATCATCATCGAATGTAATCGAATGGAATCAAATGGAATCATTGAATGGAATTGAATGGACTCAACAATGAATGGAATCAAATGCAATCATCAAATGGCATCAAATGGAGTCATCATCGAAAGAAATCAAATGGAATCATCTAATGGACGTCAATGGAATCATCATCGAATGCAATCAAATGTAATTATTGAATTGACAGGAATGGAAACATCACTGAATGAAATCGAATGGAGTCATCATCGAATGGAATCGAATGGAATCACGGAATTGACTTGAATGGAATCATTTTCACATGAAATTGAATGGATTCATCTAATAGACTCGAAAGGAATCATCATCGAATGAAATCGAATGGAATCACCGAATGGACACGAATGGAATTATGATCGAATAGAATCGAATGGAATCATTGAATGGACTCGAATGGAATATCATCAAATGGAATGAAAAGCAATGACTGAATGGACTCAAACGCAACTGTCGAATGGACTCGAAAGCAATCATCAAATGGACTCGAATGGAATCATCATCAAATGGACTCAAATAGAATGATCGAATGGACTCGAATGGAATCATCGATTGGACTCAAATGGAGTTATTGAATGGGCTCGAATGAAATCATGGAATGGACTCAAATGGAATCATTATCAAATGGAATCAAATGGAATTATCGAACAGAATCTAATGGAATCATGGAATGGAATCGATCGGAATCATGATTGAATGGAATCAAATGGAATCATCAAATGGAATCGAATGCAGTCATCACTGAATGGAATCAATTGGAATCATCATCGAATAGAACCGAATGGAAACATCAAATGGAATCGAATGGAATCATCATCGAATGTAATCAAATGGAATCATCTAATGGAATCAAATGGAATCATTGAAAGGAATTGAATGGAATGAGCATCGAATGAAATCGAGTGGAATCATCATTGAACAGAATCGAATGGAATCATTGAATGGATCATCATCAAATGGAGTCGAATGGAATCATCGAATGGACTCGAATGGAATCATCGAATGAAGTCGAATGCAATCATCATTGAATGGAATCAAATGGAATCATCAACGAATGGAAGCAAATGGAATCACTGAATGGAATACAACAGAATCATCATCAAATGGAACCGAATATAATTTTTGAAAGGTCTCGAATTGAATCATGATCGAATGGACTCGAATGGAATCATGATCGAATGGATTAGAATGGTGTCATCGAATGGACTCAAATGGAACCATTGACTGGACTCAAATGGAATCATCGAATGGAATCAAATGAAATCATCATCGAATGGAATCGAATGGAATCATTGAATAGACTCGAATGGAATCGTTATTGAACAAAATTGAATGCAACCATTGAATGGAATAGAATGGAATCACCATCAAATGGAATCAAATGGAATCTTTGAATGGAATTGAATGGACTCATCAATGAATGGAATCAAATGCAATCATCGAATGGCATCAAATGGAGTCATCATCGAATGGAATTGAATGGACTCATCAATGAATGGAATCAAATGCAATCATCGAATGGCATCAAATGGAGTCATCATCGAATGGAATTGAATGGAATCATCTAATGGACGTGAATGGAATCATCATGGAATGCAATCAAATGTAATTATTGAATGGACACGAATGGAATCATCAATGAATGAAATCGAATGGAATCATCATCGAATGGAATCGAATGGAATCATCAAATGGAATAGAATGGAGTCATCATCGAATGGCATCGAATGGAAACGTTGTTTGGAACAGAGTGGAATCATCATAGAATGGAAACGAAGAGAATCATCGAAAAAAATCGATTGGCATCATCATCGTACAGAGTCAAATGGAGTCATCATTGAATGGAATCTAATGGAATCATCAAGGAATGGAATCAAATGGAATCCAATGGAATCATCATCAAATAGAAATGAATGGAAATATCGAATGGACTCGAATGGAATCATCATCAAATGGAATCAAAAGGAATCATTGAATGGACTTGAATGGAATCATCATCGAATGGAGTCTAATGGAATCATCAAATGAACTCGAATGGAATCATAATCAAATGGAATGAAATGAAATCATCATCGAAGGGAATCAAATGGTATCATCACTGAATGAAATCGAAAGGAATCATCAAATGGAATCAGATGGAATCATCATCAAATGGAATCAAATAGAAGCATCGAATGAAATTGAATTGAATCATCATCGAATGGACTCAAATGGAATCATCATCGAAAGGACCGGAATGGAATCATCATCGATTGGAATCGAATGGAATCATCATAGAATGGAATCGAATGGAAACATCATTGAATTGAATCAAATGAAATCCTGATGGAATTTAATCAATTGGCTCATCATCGAATGGAATCAAAATGAATCATGGAATGAAATCAAATGGAATCATCTTCGAGTGGAATCGAATGAAATCATCGTATGGGATCAAATGGAATCATCATCAAATGGAATCAAATGGAACCATCGAATCACATCGAATGGAATCATCATTGAATGGAGTCGAATGGAATCATCATCGATTGGAATCGAATGCAATCATCATAGAATGGAATCGAATGAAAACATCATCGAATTGAATCAAATGAAATCCTGATGGAATTTAATCAAATGGCTCATCATCGAATGGAATCAAAAGGAATCATGGAATGGAATCATCATCGAGTGGAATCGAATGGAATCATCGTATGGGACCAAATGGAATCATCATCAAATGGAATCAAATGGAACCATCGAATGACATTGAATGGAATCATCATCGAACAGAGACGAATGAAGTCATCATTGAATGGAATCTAATGGAATCATGAAAAAAGGGAATCGAATGGAAACATAATCAAATGGAATCGAATAGTATCATCAACGAATGGAATAGCATAGAATCATCGAATGGAATCCAATGGATTCACCATCAAATTGAACCGAATGGAATCATCATTGAATGAACTCGAATGGAATCATCATTGAATGGAATCGAATGGTGTCATCGAATGGAATCAAGCGGAAACGTAGAATGACTTGAATGGAATCACCGAATGGAATCGAATGCAATCATTATCAAATGAAATCAAATGGAATGATTGAATGGAGTCGAATGGAATCATCATCAAATGGAATCAAATGGAATCATCGAATGGACTCAAATGGAATCATCATCAAATGGAATAAAAAGGAATCATGGAATGGACTTGAATGGAATCATTGAACAGACTCGAATGAAATCATCATGGAATGGAATCAAATGGAATAATCGAATTGACATGAATGCAATCATCATCGAATGGAATCACATGGAATCATTGAATGGAATCGAATGGAATCATCATTGAATGGAATCGAAAGGAATCATCAAATGGAATCTAATGGAATCTTCATCAAGTGGAATCTAATGGAATTACTGTCTAATGGAATTGAATGGAATCATCAATGAATGGAATCAAATGGAGTAATTGAATGTAATCCTTTGGAATCATCATTGAATGTAACTGAATGCAGTCATCATCAAATGGAATCAAATGCAATCATCATCGAATGGAATAAAAAGAAATCGTCATCGAATGGAAATGAAAGGAAGCATCATTGAATGGAGTCGAAAGGAATCATCATCGAATAGAATTGAACGGAATCATCAAATGGAATGGAATGGAATCATCATCGAAAGAAATTGAAGGGATTCATCAAATGGAATTGAATGGAATCATCAAATGGAATTGAATGGAATCATCATTGAATGGGATCAAATGGAATCATCAAATGGACATGAATGGAATAATCGAGTGGCTCGAATTGAATCATCGAATGTTATCAAATGGAATCATCGATTGGACTCTAATGGAATGATCATCAAATGGAATTGGATGGAATCAACAAAGGAGCTCGAATGGAATCATCGAATGGACTCGAATTGAATCATCATCAAATGGAATCAAATGGAATCATCGAATGGACCTGAATGGAATCATCATCGAATGGAATAGAATGAAATCATCATCGGATAGAATCGAATGGAATCATCACAGAATGGAATCGAATGAAATCATCAAATGGACTCGAATGGAATAATCGAATGGACTCGAATGGAATCATCAAATGGAATTGAATGGATTCATCAAATGGACTCGAATTGAATCATCATCGAATTGAATCTTAAGGAATCACCAAATGTCCTCGAATGGAATCATGATTGAAATGAAACTAATGAAATCATCATTGGATGGAATCAAATGGAATCATCACTAAATGGAATAGAATGGAATCATCGAATGGAATTGAATGAAATCATCGAATGGAATCGAATGGAATCATCATTGAATGGAATTGAATGGAATCACCGAATGGAAAAAAACGGAATCATCATCGAATGGAATCCAATGGAATCATCAAAAGAAATAGAATGGAAGGATCATCGAATAGAGTCAAATGAAATCATCATCGAATGGAATCCAATGGAATAATCAATGAAGGGAAACGAATGGAATCATCATCAAATGGAATCAAATGGAATCAACAATGAATGGAATGCAATGGAATCATTGAATGAAATCCAAAGGAATCATCACCAAATAGGAACGCATGGAATCATTGAATGTACTTGAATGGAATCATCATTGAATGGAATCTTATGGAATCATCTAATGGACGCGTATGGACTCATCATCAAATGAAATCGAATGTAATCATAAAATGGAATTGAATGGAATCATCATTGAATGGAATAGAATAGAATCATCGAATGGAATCAAATGGAATCATCAATGAATGGAATCGAATGGAATCACTTAATAGAGTCAAATGGAATCTTCATCAAATGTAATCGAATGGAATCATCAATAGGCCTCGAATGGAATCATCATCAAATGGAATTTGATGGAATCAACGAAGTTACTAGAATGGAATCATCGGATGGACTTTAATGGAATCATCATTCAATGGAATCAAATGGAATCATGGAATTGAATGGAATGGAATCATCATCACATGGAATCAAATGGAACCATCGAATGGAATTGAAGGGAATCATCCAGTGGAACCGAATGCAGTCATTCTCGGATGGAATCAAATGCAATCATTGAACGGACTCGAGTCAAATCATCATCGAATGGAATCAAATGGAATCATCGAATGGACTCAAACGCAATCATTGAATGGACTTGAATGGAATCATCAAATGGAATAGAATGGAATCATCATTGAATGGAATCATTTGGAATCACCGAATGATCTCAAAATGAATCATAATCAAATGTTACTGAAAGAATCATCATCGAATGGAATCACATGGAATCATCTTCGAATAGAATCATATGGAATCATCTTGGAATGGAATTGAATGGAATCATCAGTTGGACTCGAATGAAATCATCAAATGGACCCAAAGGGTAGCGTCGAATGGACTTGAACTGAATCAGCTTCGATTGGAATCGAATGGAATCATTGAAATGACTCGAATTGAATCATCAAATGGACTTGAACGGAATCATTATAGAATGGAATTGAAAAGAGTCATCGGATGGACTTGAATGGAATCATCATTGAATGGAATCAATTGGAGTCATCGAATGCACACGAATGGAATCATCATCAAATGGAATTGAATGGCATCATTGTATGGACTCGAAAGGAATCATCATCAAATGGAATCCATTGGAATCATTGGATGGAATCGAATGGAATTATGGAATGGAATCAAATGGAATCATCTTTGAATTGAATCGAATGGAATCAACGAATGGAATAGAAGGCAATCATCATTGAACGGAATCGAATGGAATCATCGAATTCAATCGAATTTAATCACCATTGATTGGACTCAAATGGAATCTTCATCGAATAGAATCAGAAGGAATAATCAAATGGACTAGAATGGAATCATGATCGAATAGAATCAAACGGAATCTTTGAAAGAAATCGAATGTAATTATCATCTAGTGGAATCTAATGGAATCATCGTATTGAATAGAATGGCATCATCTAAGAATAGAATTGAATAGACTCATTCAATGAAATCGAATGGAATCATAATCGAGTGGAGTCAAATGGAATGATCAACAAATGGAATTGAATGGAATCATAGAATGGAATTCAATGTAATCATCATCGAATTGAACCCAATGGAATCATTAAATGGACGTGAATGTAATCATCGAATGGACTCAAATGGAATCATCATCGATTGGAATAGAATGGAATCATCAAATGCAATCAAATGGAATCATCATCAAATGAAATCAAATGGAAGCATCGAAAGGACTCGAATGGAATCATCATCGAATGGAATCGAATGGAATCATCGAATGGACTCAAATGGAATCATCATCGAAAGGAATTGAAAGGAATCATCAAATGGACTTGAATGGAATCATGGAATGGACTCGAATGGAATCATCATTGAATGCAATCAAATAGAATCATTGAATGGCATTGCATGGAATCATCATCAAATGGAATTGAATGGAATCATCGAATGGACTTGAATGGAACCACCATTGAATGGAATCGAATGGAATCATCATTGAATGAAATCAAATGGAATCATCGAATGGACTCGAATGCAATCATCATTGATTGGAATCGAATGAAAGCATTGAATGGAGTCGAATGGAATCATAATTGAATGAAATTGAATGGAATCAGTGAACGGAATCGAATGGAATCATCGAATGGCATTGAATGGCATCATGATTGCATGGAATCATGGAATGGAATCAAATGTACTCATCATCAAATGAAATCGAAGGGAATCATCGAATGGCATCCAAAGGAATCATCATCCAATGGAATCAAATGGAATCATCTAATGGACTCGTTTGGAAACATCATCGAATAGAAATGAGTGGAATCATCGAACGGACACGAATGGAATTGTCATTGAATGGAATCGAATAGAATCATCATCAAATGGAGGCGAATAGAATCATCATAGAATGGAATCAAATGGAGTCATCTAATGGAAGAGAATGGAATCATCATCGAATGGAATCAAATAGAATCATCAAATGAAATCAAATTGGATAATCATCTAATGGAATCGAATGGAATCATGATTGAATGGAATCAAATGGAATCATCTTCAAATGGAATCTAATGGAATCATCAACACATAGAACCGAATGGAACCATCATAGAGTGGAATCTAATGGAATCATCATCGAATGGAATCCAATGGGATCACTAAATTGAATGGAGTGATCATCGAATGGAATCAAAGGGAATCATCTAATGGGATTGAAAGGAATCATCGAAAGGAATCGAATGCAATCATCGAATGGATTCGAATGGAATCAACATTGAATGGAATCGAATGGAATCATCTAATGGACTCGAGTGGAATCATCATGGAATGGAATCATTGAATGGACACGAATGGAATCATCACTGAATGGAATCCAAAGGAAATATCGAATGGACTCAAATGGAAATATCATCGAATGGAACCAAATGGAATCATTGAATGGCATTGAATAGAATCATCAATGAATGGTATCTAAGGGAATAATCAAATGGACTAGAAGGGAATCACCTAATGGACTCGAATGGAATCATCATCCAATGGAATCAAATGGAATCATCGAATGGACTCGAATGGAATCATCTTCAAATGGAATCAAATGGAATCAGAGAATGGGCTCAAATGGAATCATAAATGAATTGAATCGAATGGAATCATCGAATGGCATTGAAAGGCATCATCATGGAATGGAATGGAATGGAATCATTGAAAGGACTCGAATGGAGTCAAGATCGATTGGAATCTAATGGAATCTTCAAATGGACTCAATTGAAATCATCATCGAATGCAAGTGAATGGAATCATCATCAAATGGAATCAAATGGAATCATCATCGAATGGGATGGAATGGAATCATCATCAAATGGAATCGAATGGGATCATCATTGAATGGAATAGAATGGAATCATCCAATGGAATAGAATGGAATCATCATCGAATGGGATCGAATGGAATCAATGAATGAAATTGATTGGAATCATGATTGAATGGACTCGAATGGAATCATCATCGAATGGAATTGAATGGATTCCTAATCGAATGTAATCGAATGGAATCATCATCAAATGGAATTGAATGGAATAATCATCAAATGGAATCGAATGGAATCATCCAATGTAATAGAATTGAATCTTCATCGAATGAAATCCAATATAATCATCAAATGAAATCGAATGGAACCATCATCGAATGGAATCATCAATGAAAGGAATCGAATGGAATCATAGAATGGAATCCAATGTAATCATCATCATATTGAACTCAATAGAATCACTAAATGGACCCAAATGGAATCATCGAATGGACTCGAATGGAATCATCATCAAATGGAATCAAATGGAATCATTCAATGGAATCAAATGGAATCATCATTGAATGAAATGAAATGGAATCATCTAATGGACTCAAATGGAATCATCATTGAATGGAATCGAATGGAATTATCAAATGGACTCGAATGGAATCATTGTAGAATGGACTCAAAAATAATTATCAAATGGACTCGAATGGAATCATCATTGGATGGACTCAAATGGAATGATGGAATGTATTTGAATGGAATCATGGATTGGACTCAAATGGAATTATCGAATGGGCTCAAATGGAATCATCGATTGGACTCGAATGCAATCATTATGGAATGGAATCAAATGGAATCATTGAACAGAATCGAATGGAATCATTGACCATAATCAATTGCCATCATCATCGAATGGAATCAAATGTAATCATCGAATGGAATCAAACGCAGTCATCATCGAATGGAGTCAAATGGAATCATCATCAAATAGAATTGAATGGAATCATCGAATGGAATTGAATGGAATCATCCTCAAATGTAATCAAATGGAATCATTGAATGGAATCAAATGGAATAATTGAATGGTATTGAATGGAATCAGCATCGAATGGAATCATCATTAAATGGTGTCAAATGGAATCCTCAAATGGACTCGAATTGAATCATCATAGAATGGAATTGAATGGAATCATCACGTGAATTCAGATGGATTCATCATTGAATGGGATCGAATAGTATCATGGAATGCACTCAAATGGAATAATCAATGAATGGTATCGAAAGGTATCATCTAATGGATTCGAACGGAATCATCTTCAATTTGAATCAAAAGGAATCACCGAATCGACTCGAATGGAATAATCATCCAAAGGAATCAAATGGAATCACTGAATGTAATCGAATGGAATCATCATCGAATGGAATTGAATGGAATGATTGAATGGACTCGAATGGAATCATCATCATATGGAATCGAAAAGAATCATTGAATGGAATCGAATTGAATCATCATCGAATGGAATAGAAAAGAATCAACATCAAATGGAGTTGAAAGGAATCATCGAATGGAATTGAATGGAATCATCATCGAATGAATTGAATGGAATCATCAAATGATCACGAATGGAATCATTATCAAATGGAATCGAATGGAATCACTGAATAGAATCTAATGGAATAATCATTGAATGGAATCGAATTTAATCATCGAATGGAATCCAATGGAATCATCATCAAATGGAATCAAATAGAATCGGCATCGAATAGAACCAAAGGAATCATCATCAATGGAATCGAATGGAATTTTCTTCAAATGGAATCGAATGGAAACATCATTGAATAGAATTGAATGGGATAATCAAATGAAACTGAATGGAATCAATCAATGGACTCAAAATGAATCATTCAATGGACTCGAATGGAATCATCAAGTGGAATCTAATGTAATCATCATCAAATGAAATCAAATGGAATCATTGACTGGAATCAAATGGAATCATCATCAAATGGAATCAAATGAAATCATGGAATGCACTCGAATGGAATCATTGAATGGACTCAAAAGGAATCAACATTGAGTGGAATTGAAGGAAAACATCATACAGAGTTGAAAGGAATAATTGAATGGAATCATCACCGACTGGAATAGAATGGAATCATCGAATGGATACAAAAGGAATCATCATCGAATGTAATCAAATGGAATCATCGAATGGAATCCAATAGAAACATCATTGAAAGGAATCGAATGGAATCATCATTGAATGGAATCGAATGGAATCATCATTGAATGGAATCGAATGGAATCATCATCAAATGGAATCAAATGGAATCATCATCGAATGGAATCAAATGGAATCATCATCAAATGGAATCAAATGGAATCATCAATGAATGGAATCGAATGGAATCATCATCAAATGGAATCGAATGGAATCATCAATGAATGGAATCGAACGGAGTCATCGAATGCAGTCTGTTAGAATCATCATCAAATAGAACCGAATGCAGTCGTCATCTAATGGAATCAAATGGAACCATCGAAAGGAATCGATGGAATCATCATCGCATGGAATCGAAAGGAATCATCGAATGGACTCAAATGGAATCATCATCAGATGGAATCGAATGGAATCATTCATTGGACACGAATGCAATCACCATCAAATGGAATAGAATGGAATCTTCGAATGGAATCAAATGAAATTATTGAATGGAATCGAATAGAATCATCATTGAATAGAATCAAATTGGATCATCATCGAATGGAATCAAATGAAATCATCATCAAATGGAATCTAGTGGAGTCATCATCTAATAGAATTGAATGGAATCAGCAAGAAATGGAATTGAATGGAGAAATTGAATGGAATCCATTGGAATCATCATCGAATGGAATCAAATGCAGTCATCATAGAATGGAATTGAATGGAATCAATGAAGGGACTCGAATTGTGTCATCATTTAATGGAATCAGATGGAATCATCGAATGGACTCAAATGGAATCATCGAGTGGACTCGAACGGAAACATCAATGAAGGGAATCGAATGGAATCAAATGGAATCGAATGGAATCCTCAAATGGAATCAAATGGAATCAAATGTAACCATTGAATGGACTCTAATGGAATCATCATCGAAAGGAAATGAATGGAATCATCAAATGGACTCGAATGGAATCATTGAATGGACTCGAATGGAATCATCATTGAATGGAATCAAGTGGAATCCTCGAATGGAATCAAATGGAACCATCTAATGGAATTGAACAGATTTATAAGAAACTTACTTGAACCAAAAGATAGAAAAACAAACAAACCAAAACCTCCTAAAACTGTGATGAGGAAGTAGACGTCAGAATAGGAAATATCACTGGGGATGAAGAATAACATTTCAAAATGACAAAGGGGAAAATACACCAAGAAGTCATGTAAATAAGAAATACGTATGCACACAATAGCATTACTTCAAAATACATAATATAAAACCTATTAAAACTGAAAGGTAAAATAGTAAAACCACAGTTATTCATGGGGATTTCAACAGTCTCCTGCCAGAAATGTTTAATTATTGTTAAATGAAAAGTTGGTAAGGCTAGAGAGGATCTTATAAATATAATTAGCCAACTTGATCTGATTGAATCTTTTAGAATAATCTAACGATGAGGAATGAGGTAGCAGAGAAAGAAAAGGCAGACATCAATGTGACATTAGTGTTTCAAGGCTATGAGAATACACCAATAATGGTGTATGTGTGTGTGCAGATGGTAAGCTCAATCTTAAAATTATTGAGTTTTAACTGACAATTCATTATTAGGAAACATAAGAGGAAATGATATCTAGTGAGAGGCTATATGACTGAACTCTAAGAGAAAGGTCACAGCAGAAATTGTGTACCTGACAGCTCTGTAAGGAGTTCAGTCAAAAATAAGTCAGTGAGAATTCTCTGGTGTAAAAGCAGAGGAATAAGGACTAGATTTAAAAAACATGGAAGCAGAGTGACTTATGATAAAAACATGAGCTTGAAAATCCTGCAGAGAGGGCTTTAAATCCTGGGTATGATATTCTGCTTGTGTAGGCAATAGTGATAAAAACACAACAACAAAGAGAGGTAAAGAGCACTTTCCTTTGATATAAGTAAAGGGCACGTCTTATTGCACATATATATATATATATATATATACATATATACACATACATACATACATACATATGTATTCAACTGAGATTCAACATGTTTCTCCCATTGAAACAGAAAGCTCTCCAGGCCTTCATGTTCCCAGTGAGGTAGGTAAACTTCTGATGATTATACTCACCCTCCCTCATTGCAAAGCTCCCATTGTTATTGTCTTGGCTCTGGATTCCTTGAAAAATAGACTATGAAACAAATATCGGGGGTCAGATACTTTAATCAGAAATTGAGTGAGAAAGCACAGAAGTGGAGAAAATGAAACAGAACACGAAGCCAGTGTGAATGAGTAGTTACTGCTATGTGCTCAGTAATGACGGAGGTATGGAGATTGTGTCAAAATAACTTTACAAAGATGGGGATTCCAGCATCCCCATCTCTTATTGCTTCAGGATTGCCTTAGAATCATTAACACTCCACCACAACTCCTTCTTTGTTCCTATGTGTGATTGATAAACACTGGTTAGCCTCAAGAAGCTTGCAGGGAGGCCCAAAAATCAGAAAGACAGGCATGATGTGGGGAGCTCTCAGTTAGCTGGAAACAGGTGAATTTCAGGTGAACACATTGAGTCCAGGACATAGAAGACAAGTCATCAGCAATATCTGCTATAGCCAGTATTCTTTTTCTTTTAAGAACATATATACATTCTATTGGGGGTCCCCAAGTCCCCCTTTGGTTTAATGATTCACATAACTCAAGAAAGCTGATTTTTTCTGTGGTTATAGTTTCTAACAGTGAAAGAAACCAGATTAAAATAATCAGAAGCATAAAAGCACATAAAGTTGAGTCCAGGACAAACCAGATGTGAGCTTACAGGTGTCCTTTCATAGTGGGGACTTCACATTGACTAATTTTCTTTACAGTGGTGTGAGACAACATGTGTGAACTTGTTGCCAACTAGGGAGGCTCAGTCAGTCTTGAGTCCAGGGTTTTTATTAGGAATCCACCACATATGCATCGAGCATCCTGTGACTGAACTTAGCTACTTAGTTCTCAACCTCCCTATGCCCTAAGAGAGGTCATATTAATATGGCATTACACAAAGTCATAGGCATACAGAAACAGGTGCTCACAAGAAATCACGTTGTTAGCATCAGCTATTTGATATGACCTACGTTTTCAGGTATACAAAGACTCTCATCAGGCAGCATATACCAAGGGCTCATAGGTTATCATCTCCCAGGAGCTTGTCAAGGGCCAGTCCTGAAGACCTTTGGAATCCACAAGGCTTTGGAAAGCCATGTCTGCAGAATTAACCCTTCATTACACAACCTTCAAGAATTTTTTAACTTCAAAAATATTTTTTGATCTTTGACAATGTACCAACCAATATTGAGTAATTAGTAACAACAGTGTACTCGTGAGAACTTGCACCTGCAAGGAGAAAAAAGACAGATGCATTTACATAGGACAGATGCAAATAGACACCACTATGACAAGTAAAGCTGGAATAATCAATAAATTCCTAAAGACAAAGTGGGGCTGGTGAGATTGGGGACTGCCGACAGCTGCAGAAGTTGGGAAAGATCCATCATCCAGAAAACTTTTCCCCCACAAACCCACTGCGATCTCTCAAGCAATTGGTAAGGAATCCAAGAGAGTCTGTATATGACACAGATCAGGGAGAGCAGAACACTTGGGAGGTGACCAGCTCTTGGGGACCGAGCCCTTATGAATGGGATTAGTGCCTTTATAAAAGAAGCTCAATGGAGTTCCTGTGTGCCTTCCACTATGTGTGGACATAGAAAGAAGGCACCATCTATGAACCATGAAATTAGCTCTAATCAACACTGAATTTATGAGCATCTTGGCCTGAGATCTTACAGCCTCAAGAAGTGTGAAAAAAGAAATATCTGTTGTTTTTTAGTCACTCAGTTTATGGTATTTTGTTATAAGAGTCCAAATAGACCAAGATATTCCACTTAATATGTAGGGGAAGGCAACAAAAACTGCCACACTTAGAATACTCCTGATGCTGGGAGTATAAAAACAGGAAAAACAAAACAAAACTGCTCTTGAAGGTGAAGGAGGAATATTACTGAGCTCACCAACACAGCCAGGAAAAGAACAGAAGTGTGAGAAGGCTACATTCCTGAGACCCTGAGAGAAAGTACCTGTATAAGGCTGAGATGAAATTACCTACTCTGGTTATGACTGAAATCCCAAAAAGAAAAGAGGGAAAAATATTGGAGCAAAAGAAATATTTTTCAAAATAACTGCCAAAAATATTCTAAAATAAGTGACAGAAAAGCAAACTTCAAATATAGGAAACTCAGAGAATGTCAAATAGAACAAAAAGAAATAAGAATTACATCTTGAAAATCTTTAAAATTCAACTCTAAATTTTATATCTTGCTCCAAATATATAGAGATATAAATAGGTTATCATCAAGATATGGAGAAAGACATATCATGGAAATACTAAAATAAGGCTGTGGAAGGACTACGTTGATATTACATACAAAAGAGTTCAGAACAAGAAATAGTATCAGAGATGAGAGATAATAGATAATAGAATAATCAATTCTCAAGAAGATGTAAACATCCTACTAACTAGGGTATGCAGCTAACAACAGAACTTCCAAATACATGAGGTGAAACAGGAAAAAAATCAAAGGTGAACTAGAAAAATCCAAAATTATATTTGCAGACTTCAACACTTTTGTCTTAGTAATGGAAAGACAAGGCACAAACTCAGTAATCATGTGGAAGATAAGAACAACAATATCACAAGACATCCAATCTTCAGTGGCAGATACTCTTTCCTTTCAAGTGAAAAGAAAACAGTATGGCATACTCTCTACCAAACCCAGAATTTCTAATATTTGCATTCTTCCTTCCTTCTTTCCATCTTCCTTTCTCTTCTCTTCCCTTCCCTTGCCTTCTTCCTTCCTGTCTTCTTTTCCTCTTCCTTTTCTTTTCTTTTATCTTTTCCTTTCTTTTCTTTCTTTTTTCTCCTTCCTTCCTTCTTTCCTTCTTTCTCTTTCTTCTCATTCTTCCTTCCCTCCTCCTTCCCTTCCTTTCTCCCTCCATTTTCTTCCTTCTTTTCTCATATTCTTTCTTTCTTTCTCACGTTCTTGCTTTCTTTCCTTTTTTCTCCTTCCTCCCACCCTCCTTTTCTTCCTTCCTCCCTCCCTTCCTTTCCTCTTTTTCCATCCTTCCTTCGCCTGTTTATTTTCTTGGTTTCTTTGCCTTCCTGCCTTTTACCATTCTTTTCCTCCTTTCCTTCCTCCCTTCCTCCTTTCTTTCTTTCTCTCTTTCTCTCTTTCTCTCTTTCTTTCTCTTTCTTTCTTTCCTTCTTTCTTTATTGTGTTCATGCTTTCTTTTTTCTCCCTTCCTGCCTTTCTCCCTTCCTCCTTCCCTCCCTTCTTCCCTCATTTCCTCCTTCTTTTCTTTCTTCTTTATTTCCTTCCTTCCTTCTTTCCTTCCTTTCTCTTTGTTTTCTTTTCTTTCTTTCTCTTTACTACAATTCATATTATTTTTAAAAAATTAAGACAGGGAGACAGGAAAATAAAGAACGCTTTAGTCTGCAGGTAAATAGATTATTTCTGCTGTAGGCAAAAGAATGGCCGCCCAAAAATTTTCATGTCCTAATTCCTAGAGTGTAACATACAAATAGGTTGCTCGGCAGTGTGAAATTAGACTTCAAGTGAAATTAAGGTTGTGGAAAAATGATAGAGAGATTGTCTTAAATGGGTGGGATCAAGGAAATCACAAAATTCCTTATAAGTGAAAGAAGAAGGCAGAAGAAAGGCAACCTTGGAGGTGGTGGCATGAGAAATTACTCAACATCACTGACTTTTAAGATATAAGAATGAGGACCCAGCGCGGTGGCTCACGCCTAATCCCAGCACTTTGGGAGGCTGGAGTGCATTTATCACGAGGTCAGGAGATCGAGACCATCCTGGTTAACATGGTGAAACCCCATCCCTACTAAAATACAAAAAATTAACTGGGCGTGGTGACAAGTGTCTGTAGTCCAAGCTACTCAGGAAGCTGAGGCAGAAGAATCACTTGAACCCGGGAGGCAGAGGTTGCAGTGAGCTGAGATTGTGCCACTGCACTCCAGCCTGGGTGACAGAAGGAGACCCCATCTCAAAAAAAATAAAAAAGAAAAATAGGATATAAGAATGAGGTCATGTTCCAAGGAATAAAGGTGGCCTCTGGATGCTGAAAAAAATCAAGTAATAGATTCTGCCACATAGCCCTCAGAAAGACTGCAGCCCTGCCTAAAACTTGATGTTAGCTCTGTGAGTTTCATTTCAGGCTTCTGAACTACAGAACTGTAGGATTAACGGTCACTTTATTGTAAGATATGAAGTTTGTGGCAATTGGTTACAGCAGCAAGAGGAAGTTTATATTGTAATTGTATCATGAAAATGAGAACCATAATTTACAACTGCTTTTAGTACTGCACTTGGATGTTTGAAATCACGTACATGGAAATGATCTCTATGTGCATGAGGGAGGATAGCAAATTGATGCCAAATTAATGCAAATGCAAATCTTACACTCATTTCTATGTAGGTTTCATTTAAACTTTGAAGTTAAAATGAAATTAAAATATTGTGATGTTTTGATGAAATTAGACTAAAATGAACAATAACAAAGTAAGAACTTACTTATATTGTTTATATGGTCAATAAAGAAGTGATAGTGGAAAAAAAAGATCAAATGAAGGTGATGATTTAGGAAGTTGGAAAGATAGCTGAAACTACAAAATGGTATAAAACCAGTGAACACTTAGACACACTGATTGATGAACTTCAGCTTTTGGCTTGGTGAGAGAATAAAATGAGAGCAGCTGAGGTTTGCAAATTTGTAATCTCCATGTGGGAAACCAGGGGAAAACATACCTTAGCCTAAGAAGATTTATCTACTAAAGAGTCTAGACTTGATCCATTTGTCCTTGTAATTCAAAAGCTAATTCAAATACTGATTTGATGTATTGTGTGAACAACCATTGTTGATTATCATCGCATACCTGGCATTCTCTTGTATCTGATATCTAAAATATTTGGTAATTCCTGGACTTTCTCTTTGCAAACCCAATACGGTTTAATTTGAGTCTTAGAATAGCTGTCATTGAGAAATTTTTCCCTCTACTGTATCTGTGAATGGGCATAGCATGGTTACATACATACTGTCACTCCATAGAACATTTGTTAAATTAAAGCCAAAGTTTAAACAAGAGCTTTAACTTACTGGTTTTACTAATGTTTTCCTCCCCAATAGCCACAACAATATTGATACCCTCACACCTTTTAACATAAACCCTGGTGTTGTCTATTTTTCAGGTGCTGTCATCTATATGATCTCAGTATTTTAAAAATCAGCTTCCAGCCTATAGGATGGTTCATGCTTGTAATACCACCAGTTGAAGAGGCTGAAATGAAAGGATTCCTTGAGCCCAGGGTTTCAAAAGCAAACTGGGCAACATAGCAAGGCCCAGTCTCTATCAAAAGTTAAAAAAAAAAGTGGGCATTGTGATCTCCACCTGTTGTCCTAGTTATTTGGGAGGCCAAGGTGGAAGGATTGCTTGAACTTGGGAGGCTGAGGCTGCAGTGAGCAGTGATTGAACCACTGCACTCCAGCCTGGGCAACAAAGCAAGACCCTATCTCAAAAAATGTATATAATAAAAACAAAAATCAGCTGTCATTGATTTCTATGTAAATATGCAGAGGTGATGTCCACATAGACATAAGTAATAATATTTCTGACAATGGGTCCATATGATCTTCAAAATGTAAACTGCCTATCTGTGTAATTGACTGGTCAGTCTCATTAATGAATACAGATTCAATTCTACTTTCTTGTTCTACATAAATTATATAATCTAGCTTTTCATTCCACTTATTTACTGATAACAACAGGAAGAATGACAAGATATCTGTTTTGGAAAATTACTCTGGTAGGAGTAAAGATGAAACAATGATAGAACTGCACAGAAAACTAGAAAAAAGTATGGTCTTCTGATATTCTATCACAGCACATACTAAAGGCCTCATAAAACTCAGATATTTTATCTAAAAATGTTATTTTCATCATAGGAATGATCAAAGCATGAGACCACAATTGTATTAAAATGGCTTGTATCACAAGCACAGGTGCTAAAAAGGAGGGGAAAACATCCTTACTGATATTTTCAAAGTATGTTTTATTTTTCATCAACATGAACCACAGCTTGATATGATGCATATTGAAGGACATCACCCATAATTTCATATGTAGAAGGCCTGTGATATTTTATGGGAAAATAAATAGAGAAAATGCTAACAGAAACGCTATTAAGCATGAAGATCTATGGAGCAAACACAAATCCAGTGGTGAAAGATACACACTCGAGTTTTGTTTGTTGTCTTGGAACAATACGGTTTAGAGGTGACTGGTGGGTGAGGAGAACATATGCGAGTTCACCAAAGAGAAAAGCTGAATGAGGCAATGCCTTTTCCTGAGCGTATCTCTTACTCAGATAACTATATAATTTATTGTCCAGGAAAGGGTATATTAAAAAATCATATTAAAAGTCATGCAGTGAAGTTGTCCAGGGAAATCAAGAATTAACAGTCTCACTCTGACAATAATGAACAGGGGGATTCCCTCAAGATAGACTAGGACATGACCTCACACTGGCAGGTAGTAGTACCAGAAAAGAACCCATGGAAAATCTTTACCTTATGCTTGAGGTAGTGACCAGGCTAAAGTGAAAGCCAGACCTACAATTCTATCTAAAATTAATCCACAATCAAAGAAAATATGTGGTGTACAGGCATAGAATGTCTTTACTGGATCTTTGAAATAGTAAGATAAATTCAACTTTTTACATTGCTTTCTTTTCCTCCAGTTAGGACTTGAGGTTTGTCTCTGGAGAGTGACTGTCAATTGGAGCCCTGCCTTTCTACGGTTCTGTTCAGGGGGTTGTGAATGCTTAACATGTGCCTTTCACAGGACACTTTCTTACCCCAGCAGTGGCCAGGTGTGCATCCCACGACCAGGCCTCCCTCTCACAGAACATCTGTTGAGACTAGGAGATGCCTGGTGACTGTTGCCTGACCTGTGTCCTGTGTATTTCTGACAAGAGCCACTCTCAGAGACCCTGGCCAGGAGGAGAGTTAGGTTCCAGTCTAGGTCAGCTCAGACACATGGAGGCCACAGAACCAAACATGGGAAATCACAGAAGTAGGTTTCTTACTCACAGATCCAGAGAGAAGAGGGTAGCTGAGAAGAGGGTTTAGCTGTGTCCCCAGCCAAATCTCATCTTGAATTCCCACATGTTGTGGGAGGGAAAAGGTGGGAGGTAATTGAATCATGGGGGCAGGTTTTTCCCATGCTGTTCTTCTGATAGTGAATAAGTCTCACAGATCTGATGGTTTTATAAAGGGGAGTTTCCTTGCACAAGCTCTCTTGTCTTGTCTGCTGCCATGTGAGACGTGCCTTTCACCTTGTGCCATGATTGTGAGGCCTACCCAGCCATGTGGAACTGTGCATATATTAAACCTCTTTCTTCTCGAAATTACCCAGTCTTGGGTATGTCTTTACCGGTGTTGGAAAATGGACAAATATGGTAGCACACCTCATAAGGCTGAACAAAATGGGGAAGATGAGTGGGGAGCAGGAGAGAGAAAAGTGGTCAGTGGGACTCCAGCCATTATTGGGCCCAGAACATTACGCAAATGAGTTTTCCACGGGGCACTAGTCAGTAGGGTGAGTGCCAGCAGGCACATTTCTTGATTCCCGCTGCAACCGAGCAGGTCACTGTGGCGTGTGGGGGCTGTCCATGTGGGCTGTGAGGTCTGTGGGATGAGTCAGGTAGGTTGTATCCAACGGTTCCATAGCTGGTAGTCACCAGGAGGAGGCAACTGTGTAGGGTCAATATCTGGGCCAGCCACACTGAGGAAATGTGAGGGTTAGAACTGGAAATTGTCAAGGGAATCTGAACCCAGCTACCGTATGAGAGAGTTCAACTTATGTTCAATGTGAATGCCATGGCAATATTAAAAGGTAAGAATTCTCTCCATGCGTGCTTGAGGTAAATAGGAGAAACCTAGAATTTATGTAAACAGTGAGAAGATTGGATGTGTTTTCCGTCACATATTTTAATTCTAGCAGCATATTTTATATGTCAATCAATCAGGCATTCAGAAATACATGCTTATGAAATTTTTTTGCACCATCAGACAAAAGACAAGGGTAGAAGACATTTGTAACCCTCTGCACACTAGTATATTAAAAACAGAAAGATCTTTATGTCCTAATATATCTGTGTTGTGAAAGGCTGCCCTGTGAAATACGGGATTTCTTAAACATATTTAAAAAATCATAGGTGTCAATAATTTTTAGAAATCCACTTACATTTTCTCTTGCTATTTTACAATGCCAATTTATTTATTTAGTGGCTCTGCTGATTTTGATGTATATCCTAAACTTTACATTTTATTTAAAGGATGTTTTATACAACTTTATGTAAAGTGTTTCAGTATCTTCATATTCTCTCCCTATCCTTTTGTTTTGCTCTTATATGGTGGTCTTGAGTCTTTTCTCTGGCTTTTCAAACCTAGTAAGACTAAGACACTAAAGTAACTTTGTCCGTGGTTTGCTAATGCCTTCTAAAGCACATCCTAAGCTCTGGTGCATATAGGGGTCTCCTTTGAGCTCTGTGCTTTTGAGATCCCATATACCTAAATTCCAGTACTCCAAATCAGTACTGCTCAGTTTTAGTTACTAAGTTTAAAAATGTATTTTAATAGCAAGTTAGTTTAGTGCACTCTTGCTTCTTTCTTGACTGCTTGTATACATGTATATTCCTTTAAATGAATGTTGGAATTTATTTAAAATTTTAAATTATACTAATGAAACTGTTTATTGTTATGAATTCATAAGTGAATTTGGAAAGGATTTGTCTTCATGATACTAAATCCTTTTTATCCAAGAATCATATGTGTCTTTATATTTATTCCAGTCTATATTTATATCACTGAGTAAATATATAGAAATGTAGATACATACAGCTGTAGTTATAGATACAAATATAGATATAACATGTAAAATCTATATCTATCTCATATAACATATATACATGTTATATGTGTGTGTGTATATATACATGTTTGTGATATTAAAGAGCTCCCTTTAAATTTTTCTTTTATTTCCTATATAATTTTAGGTGGAGCTTGAATTTTCCTTGTATAAACAAGCAAATATTTATACTAGTTTTAACACTGATGTTTAGACATTCTATCTTAATTTAGTATTGAATATTTTCACAATTATTTTTAAATATTTTCTAATATTAATAATGTACCTGTAAAGAATATTTAAAATTTTACCTTTGAATTATTTTATTGTTGAATTAAAATTCCTTTAATATGATAGTAAATTTCTATTTTATGCTTTCCCTATGCATATGCAAATTAATCTATCCACTTCTCTAACTCTATGTAGTAACATATGAAAATCAGGCCTCTATTCTTCTAATGGACATACACAAGTTTTCATATAGAATATCAGACACTTTATAGCATTTAAAATCTTTAAGGACATGAATATTGCCTTTTAACAAATATATTATAGCAAGTACTGAGAATCCCCTATTTATTTTTAATTTGGGCTAATCAATATGATTATTAATATTATTGGATTACCAAATTTGGAAACACACTTTCATCCCCAAGGTGGATATTTGTTTTTTTTTTTTTTTGCCAATTTCTTGTCTTACTGTTTCAAATATTGTTGGATATTATTTTTATTTTATTTGGCATTTTAGTATCAACATTTGTAATCGAGGTACTCTACATATTTTTTCTTCAGTATCTGGTGGGTTTTATAGTTACTGCTATATTGGATTTGTAGTAGACCTTGACAAAAGTATTCCTGTATGTTTTATAGCTGTATGAAGGAAACTAATATATTTTACCCCTAAATATATTTCCTTGATATATTTCAAAATGGATATTGAGAAGGGCTGGAAATGCAAACTAAGCTGCAAAGCTGTCTTGGGGAGATTTGCATGGGTAGAGAATCTGCCTTGATGCAGCCAGGCTTTCTCTGAGGTCTGCCCCCTTGTCTGGATCTAGGAAAGCTTAACTGAGATTCTGAGGTCTCCAAAGGTCTGAAAGAAACATTTTCTGTGTGTTCTCTCTGAGGACTGCTCCCAGTGAGTTTCCACCTATATAATAATTCCGCTGTGGGTAGCCAGGGTCGTTTTCTCACATAACCTTTTTTTTTCCCTGTGATCCAAGACCCCATTCTTTCTGTAAACTTCATGTGTTAGTTAAGCTTCTGCACGCATCGTGTGTCTGGGTCTTCGTTCTAAAGGCTCCAGTGTACACACATTGCAGAAACCTGTATGCCTTTTCTATTATTTATCTGCCTCCTATTAGTGATTTTCGGGGAAACTTCAGAAGGCAAAAGGGACATTCTCCTTTAGCCCATTCTCAGACAAATTCCCCCAACAATTAACTGATTCCTAATAGCTTAAAATCACTTTGAAAAATCCATGTATTTATAACCTTTTCTTCCCTCTATGATTTCTGGTCAGCTTGGGTTTTGTTTTTCGTTCCATTTACTTCATCCTCGAAAAGATCTATTTTACCTGTATTTATTCTCATTTATGGACATTGAGAAAAGAAAATAACTTTCATGTGAGAAATGCAAGTCCTTTTAAATAATCAGGCCCACAGAGATATTCAAATGAGACAGCAGTTCTTTCCTGCTCCTCTTTGAGCTGTGTGTTCATCTATGCTGCTTGCTGTTGTCACAGTAGCTATAAATTAACCAATAATGCCACACCAGACACTATAATCCACACCCAATAATAGTGTAACAGTGTATAGCCAGTCACTAATAAATGTTATTTCCATAAGCCAATGAGAATTTGTGACAAACCTCTTTGCATCATCCCACTTCTGGACCCTTTTTTGCCTTTAAGAAACTGCTTGTTGCAAAGCTCCAAAGGGAGTTCATATCCAACGATACTTGGGTCTGTTTCTTCCAGGCAGCTGTCCTCATTTTGGCTCAAGTAAACTCTTTGAATTACGTTTTGTGCTTCAACCCCTTCCACTTAGATTAACAACATGGATTTGTGTCACCATGTACAGCAATTAAAATGTTTACACTTTTCCCCTCGAGGGCACTGACGTGTTTTCCTGAGCACTTGGAATAGCTACGTAGTGTTTCCTGTCTAGATTATGGTTTCTGAACCTTGGTGCTACTTACCTTTAGGACCAGAGGATTCTTTGTTGTGGGAGGCTGCCCAAGCAATGCTTGGTGTTTCGTTTGACCTCTATATTTCACACCTCCACCAGTCTAGACATCCACACAATAACCCTCGACATTGACAAATGTCTCCTGGGGAAAACTCTCCACCAGTTGACAGGCAAAGTTCTGGAAATATTGGAAATCTGAATTGAGAGTTTATGTTATCCAAAACAAATATTTTTCTTTGTTTTTAAACATCTACTTCAATCTACTTATCTACTTATATTTACTTTTATTTGTAACTTAATTACATCTAGGAGAGAGAGTGCATTTTCTGTTATGCTAAATTTTTGAAGAATGTATTGATTTTTTATGACCTGACATATGGATGGTATGTAGATATTACATGTTTGTATTATCAAATTTCAGGGCGATAATAAAATAAATACTTATAATATTTATATTGTCACTGTATATTTGTTATTTTCTTTCTTCACTACAGGAGTTTTTCAACCTATAGGCTATTTTTCAATTCTAGGTTATCCAGTAGATTTTGAAATGTTATGATTAAATATCTACATCTCAAGCATTCATCTTTGCAAATGAAACAATCCCAAGCTCTTATAATTCACATCATATAAAGGGCACATTTGTCAGTATATCGTTCAGAAATAATTATGTAATATTTATAAGAAAATTAGAAATTTAAATTCTTAACTCAGATAACAATAATCCAAATTAAAATTTGATTTCATTACCTAATTTAAAATGACACCAGAATACTAGTAAAAATGTAGATAAGTTTATATAATCTTTTTTCAGGTGTACAACTTTATTAGCATAAATTCAAATACAGGAACCAAAGTAAGATTGAGGCCTCTAGTCAAAGGTTAAAATGTACACATTATAGGGGCATGATTAAACTAATTTAAAGCATGATAACATGGAGAAATATTGCAAAACATATATTTTATTGAATTAATTGTTAATATCTAATCATTACATGAGAACAAAATTAAAGAGTAGCTGCACACACACACACCCACACACAAGTGCAATATTGTCAAATAAATGATATTCAGCTACACTAGAAATCAAACCAGTGTTTTCTCCACAGAAAAGATTAAAAATCACAATAATATTTATTGTACTTATGGAGGTAAAGATACTCAAAATATTACCCTAAAATACATTTTTTCTTGAGATGGAGTTTTGCTTTTATACCCCAGTCTAGAGTGCAATGGCACAATCTTGGCTCCCTGCAACCTCAGTCTCCCAGGGTCAAGTAATTCTCCTAGCTCAGCCTCCCAAGTAGCTGAGATTACAGGCATGCACCACCACACTCGGCTAATTTTTTGTATTTAGTAGAGACGGGGTTTCACCATGTTGGTCAGGCTGGTCTCCAACTCCTGACTTCAGGTGATCTACCCACTTCATCCTCCCTAAATGCTGGGATTACAGGCGTGCGCCTGGCCAGCTTTTTTACATATTTCAAGATGGCTACTCGGAAGACTGGAGATAGCTTCTTCTACAAGAATAGCTGGAAAGCTGTGTTTGTTGGGGAGATTTGCCTTTGTAGAGAAAATCTGCATTGATATAGACAGGCTTTCCCTGAGATACTCCCTTGTCTGGGCTTAGGAAAGATTAACTGAGCCTGGCACGCTTACATTTCTAAAAACCATTTCCTATCTACACTTCCCAAGAGGAGGGCTGCTCCCTCTGAGTGTTCATCCATGTAAAAAGACCACCTCTGCTGCCAGGCTCCACTTTCTTCCTTGTCGTCACCTGTCTTCCACAAAGCCTGATTTACCAACCTACAGCTCTGTGTTTTCTGCAACCTCAAGACAGCATAGGCGTGTTGACTACCTTGCCTTTCCTGGAGTTTTTATATATATAGAATATATTTGTATATCTATTTATAATATACAAATGTTTGAATAGATATATTTATATATATTATGTAATCTCCAAGTGCACACTTGTGCACATATCTGTAAACCTTTTTTTCCTGATAATTTGTACATTATCAGTTTGTTTTATAGACTCAAATAATTAAAGCTTCAAGGGAAAAATTTAAACTTTCCTATAGAGAAAAGACAAATATATAGGTGACAAATAATATTTAGAGTGTAAGACTTTTTAAAGGTTTATTTGCAATTTGTGTCAAAACATTTAAATATACATTTGTTATTTTAACTATAAAATTTCAAATAATTTAAGCAAAATACATAGTATATGCAGAAAATTTAGCAATATATCTACGTAGCACCTTACTGTGCATTACTGTAACCAGCCATCTAATATAAAGAATTAATTAAGGTAGCAGCTACTTTTCAAAGAGCGCGTTTTTTTCACAGACCTATTAAATAAGACAAATAACATTTAAACTTTATTTTTAAATTTGCAGAATGGTAGATTTCAGCAGATGGTTTATTTTAGCAAATTTCATCTTCACATTGTGCTATGCTTTTATGAGTTCCAGCTGTTAACGGATTATATTTTACTGCTGAAACTATCATGTGTGATATAATTGCTCATTATGTGCCTTAAAACACAAGCAATATAATTATTTTCAACTTGGAGCAAATTAAAATCTTATCAGCAATTTAAAAATTCTAGAGTCGTCTTCTTCTGGTTATTTTAAACTTGTATTTTTCTCTTTATGTTTTTAGTGAGTTGTCTTATCAAGGGGAAGAACTCACGCTGATTATTCTTTTTTTTCTCTTCCATCCACCTCGCAGGTGTGTTAATAATTTCATTTCTCAGAAAATGTTCTTTCATATCCATCTAACAAGATGAGAGACCTTTTAACATCTTCCATTCGGATGTGATACCAGTAATGGAAAATATTCCAGCTTCATGAATATGGTGATACAAATAGTTATCCGTCTAACCTCTTTCATTGCCAAATGTTTACTTTACTCAGTGAATTACTCAGTTGACTGGTAATTTCTTCTGAAATCACTAATGAGAGGATCAGAGGTCTGGCTGTGGTCTGTACCTCCTATGACTCCCAGTGCAGACAATTGTTTCTATGGAGCACAGACAGTTGAAAGGATTGACTTCCTGCCTATAATAGTTTCTGCTGTGCTTCTTATCCTTCTTGTGGAGATTTCAGATTATCTGAATTACTTTTATATCATGAGAAAAAACGCAACAATTCTCCCACCTGAGAGGAATGTAAACTGTAGTAAGTTAGCAGTACCAGTCCGTAAAATTTTTACATTGTTGGTTGCAAAATGCAGCGCTGGTGCCTCCATCACTAAACTTTTCTATCCCTCATTGCTCTTTCTTTGACTGCAATAGGATACCTCTAGGCAAATCTGTATTCCCGATACAGAGTGCCGTTTTGGGGAGCTATAGGCACACTCAACGGTATGCTGAAATACTACCTTTTATCTATGGCGAAATAGAATCATATCAGTGATTTTTTTAAAAAGGAAATTTAACTCTTGCTATGGTTTGAATGCTTGCCCCTTCCAATCTCATGTTAAAATTTGATCCCCAATGTTGCAATTGGGGCTTACTGGGAGGTGTTTGGTCATGGGGTTGGATCTTCATGAATGGATAATACCCTCTCTTAGAAATCTAAAGCTATCCTCCCTCCTCGGTGCCCTCAGGAATGAGTGTACCATTCTTTATTCACCTATAATTCCCCCACCCACACTTTCTGAGATATTAATTACATGTATGTTACACTGCTGCATATTGTCTGATGTATCAGTGAGTTTCTGGCTTTCTTATTTTAGTTTACCCTTTGTCCTTTAGTTTGTAGAACTTCTATTTTTTTCTATAAATTTTCGGATGTTAGGGTAAAATCCATTACTTATTCTATCTCTGGAATTTTTATTTCAAATATTTATTTTTCATCTATACATGTCTCATTTTTCATTTTATAACTTCTATTTTTCTCCTATGTTCAATTTTCATTTAAGTACCTTGGCATATATATGTATTTATCTATATGTATTTATAAAATATATTTACTTTAAGGAACTTTAAATTTCCTTGTTTTCTGCCATTTATAAATGACTTATTTTTATTCTGTAAATATATATATTAATAATATATATCTTTTGGCTTCTTTGCATGTCAGGGTTTTTTTTTTTTTTTTGGTATTTTGATGTTATGCTCTTGAATATCTAGATTTTATTGGCTACCTTTGAACAATGTTGTGGCAGGCAGTTCAGTAACTTCAGGATGAGTATTTGTCTGTTGTTGTTTTAAATCTTCTCTTTAAACTTTGTGGAGTTAGTCTAGAGCCATCTGTAATTTGGAGGTAAATTAGCACTGTCACTAGGGCATGAAACTCCAGTGGTCTTTACTGAATATACTGGAGGTACAGAGGGGATTCTCTTCACTGATTAGAATTTGGAATATAAAGAGAAAAGAGAAAAATAGAAAGCTATGCATAAACACGTGCATTAAAATGAATTTTATGTGGGCTTTTTCATGAAAATGTTCCTAAGGTAATTTTTTTTATTGTGGTAAAATACACATAACATAAAATGTACTCTGTTAACCATTTTAAGGGTACAGTCCAGTGGTAATAAATATAGTCATAACATTGTGCAGCCGTCCCTACCATCCATCTCCATAATTCGTTTCATCTTGTAAAACTGAAACTCTATACCCATTAAACAATACTTCCCCATTTCTTCCTCCCCCCAGCTTCTGACAACCATCATTGTACCATCTCTATAATGCTAATCAAGGATAGTGGCTGTGTTTCTTGCTTCCTCTAGTCCACAGGTAGCATACAAATGTAATAAACTACTTATTCATGTCACATCTATTTATTTTCTGCCTTATACCAAGCTTGTGAGATTCTCTTAAATACAACATTTTTATACTTACACCTATGCAATACCCATTAGCATCGCCTTCCTAAATCAGTGGAAATTGAGCCTCTGTAAGGTGCAGTAACTTCCTACGATCTAAAATTCAGCACTGAATTCTGTATACTTCAATATCCTGCCCTCTTCACTTTTGTCTTTACTACCTTTTATGTATGTGTTAGATGTTCAATAAATTCTCTTTTTAAAACTGAATTTAAGCCGTGGAGCCATGTTTTGTTGAACAATAAATGTGATATGGTACACTCTTTCTCCCTTTCATTTATGATCCTTTTCATGAAAAAGAGAAATTCTTTCTTTGTGCTAGAAGCTTAAAATAATGAATATGCCAATTTCTACATTAAACAGAAACTGAAGGGAATCAAGGTGAATTTCTTGAGACATAGGAAACAAGTGGGAAGGAAATCTAGTATAATTTGCCCTTTGTGTACCTTTATTATTTAGCGTTTGAGTAAATGATTCCCCCAAATATCTTTCCATCTTAATTCATGTCTCTAATGTAGACATTTATGTCTCACCTTGTCAAAAAGGGCAAACTCTAACATAAACATTTCCCAAAAATGCTTCCTGCTAAAACGGAAGCTCAGTCTGTCTAGAAATGCAGTTCACTTCATAAAGATTAATTGGTAGCTAATTTTGCATGCTGTTCTCTGAACTTGAGTGAAACCTGTCCATCAGGCATACAGGGAATGACGGGAAAGGTGACAACAGAAGATGAATGCTATGTCACTAACCTTCAAAGATGACCTGCCTTTTCTTTCAAATTCTTGATATCTTAAGACTTCATTAATTCATCTCTCTTTGCCCTTCGTTCAACATTGTGCTATGCCAAAACTCATGTAAAACAATGATCTAATGTAATAAAAATGGCATTTTTCTTTCATGTAGATGCAAGATAACTGGCATTTTTACCATCCACATATTTCCTTTGTCAATTTTTCATTCTGTATTGGAAGACATTGACAGGTATTTCTGAAGGGATGAAGGTGATTCTGTGTTCATTGTGATCCAAACTATTTTTAGACCTAGGGGCGTTTGTAAAACAATTTGTGCCAGCTGACCAAGGATCACTGTGGCAGAAAGCAGCAAACTTGCATAAGATGTCACTGCCTCATAAGTTGGCTTTGAAAACTAGGGGCTTACTCTATAGTCTTATGAATCAAAGACATTGATAGATGTAGTATAAGATTACAATCATATTTTCCTTTTGACAGTCACATTATAAAGCATGATGTATTGCAATCAATCTCAATTAGCTGATCACAATTAAAATTAACAATGTTTATTATTGCTGATAAACAATCATGACTCTCCTGTTCTCAAATGTGCAAGTAATTCTTGTAATTTTAATACAAGTTTGCATATTTTTATTAATTGATTTAATCTCATTGGATTTGGTTCATGGATCCAATTTGTTAAAATATTGATAATGGGATAATGCCTTGTCTCCCCATTTCATGTACACTAAAAACAACAATTCTTACAATGGTCTGCAAGCCCATCATGATCTGCTGCATGTTAACCGCCAAAATTCTTTTATATCTTCACCCTTGATCTTACCAGTGGTCCTGGCCACCTCACTGTCCTCTGGACATGCTAACAGGCTGCTGCCTTATGACCAAGACTTTAGTTAATTTCTTGACTTGGAAAGATAGCCCCCCATATATTCATTGATCAGCTCATTCAACTTCCTCAAGTCTTTACTGAAACTTCACATTCTCGATGAGGCCTATTCGGTATTTCAAACTGCCTCCCAGCTGCAACAGTCCAAAACCTCTTACTCTTCTCTGTATTTCTGAAAGGATTTATTGTGATATAAATTACATAGTGTAGAGTGCACACATTAATGTCTACAAGTCAGTGGCTTTTAGTATATGCACAGATAAGTGGAGCCATCATCACAATGAATTTTAGAGCATTTTCATCACTTCAAAAAGAAACCCCACCTTCTCTAGCTGTTAACCTCCTATGCACCCATCCCCTACTCAATCCTAAGCAACTACAAATCTGTTTTCTGTCTCTATAGATTTTCCTATTATGTTTTCATCTAAATGGAATCATACAATAGGTGGCCTTTTCTGCCTAGCTTCTTTCAGTTGGCATAATGCTATCAAGTTTCATGTACATATTGGTACTTTATTTCTTTTTATAACTGCATAACATTCAATTTCATGGATAAAACATTTTGTTTATCCAATAATATTTTTATTGACATTTGAGTTGTGTTCAGCCTTTGGCTATTTTCAATACTGCTGCTAAAAATATTTGTGTACAATTTGTGTTTGAACACCTCATTCCAATAATCTAGGTGTACACCTAGGAATAAATTTCTGGGACATATGACAATTCTATGTTTAATATATTTAGAAGCCATCAAATTATTTTCCAAATTGGCCAGTTCTAGCCATAGAGTATCTAACTGTGGTTTTGATTTGTAGTTGCCTGATGAGTGATTCTATTGAGTATCTTTTTATGGGATTATTGACCATTCTTGTATCTTCTTGGGAAACACATCTATTCCTATCATTTATCAGTTTTGAGTTGGGATATTTGTTACTGAGTTAAAACAATTTTTCTATATTCAAGATACATATATATATGGACATATAGATACGTGTTTTTCAAATATCTTCTCACAATTTTTGAGCCGCCTTTTGACTTGCTTGGTTTTCCTTTGAAACACCAAAATCTTTAATTTTTAAGAAATTTTAAATATCTAATTTTTATTTTGTTGCTCATGTTTTTGATGTTGCAGCTATTCCTTTGCTAGATCCAAAATCCTGAAGATTTTCCCATACGCTTTATTCTAGCTCTCGCATGTGTGTCCTTAATTCATTTGAGTTAATACTTTTGTATGCTTTGGGATAAGGGTTCGAGTTTGTTATATGGCAAGTGGTGTTCCACGTGTACGTTGATGACCCGGTTTGTTCAAAGCCTGTCTCTTCCTAATTGAATTGCACAAGACACCGCTGTAAGAATCCATTGACTACAGACACATAGTTTTATATATGGACTCTCAATTCTCTTCCATCAATGTGTACATTTTTCCTTCATCAGTATTGTGTTGTCTTGATTACTGATACTTTGCAGAAAGGTTTGGAGCATGGGGGTGTGAATTATCCTAATAATGTTTTCTTTTTTCAAGATTATTTTGGCTACTTTGAGTCCCTTACAATTCCATGTGTATTTTAGAAACAGCTTGTCGTTTCTAGACAGAAGTCTGTTGGGATACTTGCAGGGATTTCATCAAATCTGTTGTTCAAATTGTATAGTACTGGAATATTAAATCTTCCAATTCATGGCTGTAAGATGTTTGCTAATTATTTAGATATTCTTTAAACAATATTTTTAATTTTCAGAGTAAACTCTTGTATCACATTTTCCAAATTAATTATTATTTCTTTTTTGATGCTATTTTAAATTGAAGTGTTTTTCAATTTCATCTTGGGGTTTTCATTGTAGATGTGTGCAATTGATTTTTGTACATTTATCTTGTATGCTGTAATATTGCTGAAATAATTTACTAGTTCTATCATTCAGTGGATTCCTTAAAATTTTCTATATACAAGAATGTTATTTTCAAATAAAGCTTTATTTCTTCCTGTTCAATATGGGTGACTCTTATTTTTTTATTTGCCGATTTGCACTGCATAAAATCTTTAGTACAGTGTTGACTAGAAGAGGTCAAAATATATATCCTATTCTTATCCCTGACCATAGTGGGAAAGCATCCTTTACCATTAAGTTGCATGCTTGCTGTTGGCTTTTCACAGGTGCCATGTATCTGGTGCAGAAAGTTCTCTATTCCTGGTTCATTGAGTTTTCATTTTTATTTTTAATCATTAAAGCATTTGGATTTTGTTCAATGTCTTTTCTGAATCTATTGAGATGATCATGCAATTCTCGTTTCTTATTCTATGGATAAGGTGTATTACCTTAATGGATTTTGGGCTGTTAAACCAACCTGGGATTACTTGTATAAATTTCACTTTCTCATAGTGTATAATTCTTTTATATGTTGCTAGATCTGATTTGTTAGTATTTTTAAAGGAATTTTGCATTTATACTTATAGTAGTTTAATTTTTCTATGCTATTTGGATTAATTTTTGTATCAAGAAGATAACACTGGTCCCACAGAATAAATTGGGAAGTGAGTATTTCTCTCTTTTAAAAAAGCTAGTCAAGAATTAATATCAATTATTCAACACTAACAAATATTATTATTATAAATTATTAATTTCTCTAATTTTTATTTTCTTCCTTCTGCTTGCTTTAGGTTTAGTTTGCTATTCTTTCCAGTGCCTTAATGTGGAAGGTCATCTTATCTCATCCTTTCATTTGTCTTTTCCTTTTCTAGTGTCTTTTTAGCATCAGGTGAGCTCCCCACGTTGGTAGTACTCCATGTTTATTGCTGTACAACAATGACAGGTAATATGTCCTGAAGACAATGGAAACTTAACATTCAAAATCTCCTAGTTTCCACCTTATATGATATGTCTCTTCAACTGTTCCTAATTTCTACCCTTTCTCTATTATAAACCATGAGTACAATGGCATTGTATGATTTCTGTGAGTCTTTCTGGTAAATTCTTGAAACTGAGGGTGTTCAGGGGAAACCCTGAAATGGCAGTTGGTGTCAGAAGTGAAAATCGTCTTATATGGACTCTTCCTTTGAACTTTGCAGCTGGACGCAAACTCTGCACAATTTGGACCAGAAGTCTCGTGTTGACTTTGCAACCTAAAGTATCTTGTACTCTGTCTAACCCTCAATAAATTTGCTTTCATCAAATATTGTATTTGTTACCCCAAAGTTACCATCACGTTTTTTTCTCCAAATAACTAACATTGGGAGAAATAGCCAGCTGAGTCTGTAACTCAACAGAAACAAGTCATCCATATATCATATACCATATAAGTGGCAATTTCATTTTGCCTTCTTCCACCAAATCTTAGCAACCTCAACCATTGCCATAAGCCACTGTAGGGCTACCAGCTACAAACAAACAAGTATCTTTTAAAAACACTTCATACTCCCATTTGATAAATTTCCCAGCAAAGGGATGCCTACTTTAACACTATGCAAGTGGCTCATATTCATGAAGTCTGTAGATATTATTCATGTAGTGTGAGAACATCATCCCAGCAATGCCAGCATATTCTCCTTCCCATGATCTGCTTAGTTTGCAAACATATTCTGGCCATGGGTGAGAGATTTGTATTTCACAGTACAACAATTTTGTGGAGGGCATTGGAACTTACCTTGAGCATTTTAGTACAGTCACACATCACTGAATGCCAGGGATATGTTCTAACAGATGTATCCATAGGCAATTTCATTATTTTGCAAACATCACAGAGAATATTACAAACACCTAGATTGTACAGCCTACCACGTCTAGGTTATATGGTATAGCCTCTCTCTCCCAGGCTACAAACCTGTGTACTACATTGCTGTACTGAATACTGTACCAATAAGAACACAGTGGTAAGAGGTTATGTATCTAAACATACTTAAACGTAGAAAAGTATGTAAAAATATCTATTATAATCTCATGGGACCACTTTTGTATATGTAATCCATCTTTGACTGAAATGTTATTATGCATGACATGACTCTATGACAAAAATAGAAGAACACGTTGTAAAAAATGTACACAGGTATCCAACATATTAATATCGTAAAAATAAAAATATTTATTCAGTGTAAGAATTTGTAATTATCACAAAATATTCACAGGTTATATTTTAGTATAGTTTCAAATGCCTTGTTCAATTACTATTTATTTCTGTGTATATTTTAAGCATGTATATAATAAATACTTTTCAGGTTCAAAAATATATATCAATCCAACTGGCTCTTATAAATATTAGTTAAAAACAATTAGTAAATTCATATATATATATACACACATGTATCAGTCTGTATGCATTTATGTGTTTGTAAATGTAACTGTATGTGTGTAAATGTAACTGGATTCATCCTAATATTTACCCTTACCTACAAGATTTCCAAGATTCATTTTTTATCTTTAGATGATGTGCATTTAAATATTTACCAGATAAAACTGTAATTGTGGAAAATATCAAGATGATACTAAATTCATCTTGTGCACATAATTGTTTCTTTAAATTTATGTTTCTTGCAAAACTTGCGGTAATGCTCATGCACAAAATAATTTTCTAAATAAGAAATAAAAACATTTTCTCAGTCATTAATTCTTAATAATTATTTCTCCCCAATAATTAATGTGAATTAATTCTTAATTCTTAATTATAGAATAATGTTGCCCTTCAGAGTTCTGAATCTTTTGCATGTTGTATACATTTCACTAACTAGAACAACTTCTGGAATATTGGCATTAATTAATGTCACTCAGCAATTAATGATTTCAAAGAAATTAAATACCATTCGTATTCTGAATCACAAGGGTACTTTGGCATCTAATTTAATCAAGCTCTTTGAATCATCATCTACACATTAATTACTTAATAAACGTTTCTCTGTGTGAGAAAGATTGAGCAGGTTATTGTGCTTTTTTAAGATGCAACTTTTGCTTAATCTAGAGATAGGCAATGCACCCTATAGGGACAAAGATAAAAATGAAAGAGCAATAGAGGTGTGACAGGCATGGAAAAAGACAATATATTTATAAAACCAGTAGGGCCACAGATGATGATAATAGGGATCAAATCTTGAGATACTTACTCAGGTTATAACCACACTGTACAATAGAGCAAACCACTTGTTAATTTTTTTACAAATGGAATTTAAGTTCATGAAGATGAATACAGTGTTTTAAACAAGGCAGGTCACCTTAAAATAAAATAGTGGAATAAAGTGATAAAACCAATGTTAAAGTCATAAACATTTTATAAAGAGTTTTTGTCATGTAATTTAATATTTTTCTTTAATTAAAATCACCCAAATCAAAATAATTTTATCTTAATTAACAAATAATCATTAGAAGTTAACTAATTTTTACTTTATAATACTTGGTTTAAAAATTCTTAACTACATTTTTAATCATATATTCTTATACATAAAATAGCCATAGGATATATGTTTACATGTTCACAATATTTTATTGTAATTGTTCCTATGGAATGGAATGGAATAATTGAATGGAATTGAGTGGAATCAGCAATGAAGGGAATCGAATGGAATCATCATCAAATGGAATCAAGTGGAATCATCAGATGGAATCTAATGGAATCATTGACGAATGGAATGGAATGGAATCATCAAATGGAATTGAATTTAATCACCAATGAGTGGAATCAAATGGAATCCTCATCGAATGGTTTCAAATGGAATCATCAAATGGATTCGAATGGAATCATTGGATGACATTGTCTGGAATCATCGTCGAATGGAATCATTGAAAGGAATCAAATGGAATCATCATCAAATGAAATTGAATGGAATCATGGAATGGCATCGAATGGAATCATCATCCAATGGAATCAAATGGAGTGATCTAACGGACTCGTGTGGAATCATCACCAAATGGAATCGAGTGGAATCATCAAACGGACACGAATGGAATCATCATCGAATGGAATCAAAAGAAATCATCATCTAATTGAATTGAATAGAATCATCATATACTGGAATTGAATGGAATCATCAAATGGAGTAGAATGGAACCATCATCAAATGGAATCAAAGAGAATCATCGGATAAAATTGAATGGAATAATCATCTAATGGAATCAAATGGAATCATCATCGAATGGAATAGAATGGAATCATCATCGAATGGAATTAAATAGAATCATCAAATAAAATTGAATGGGATCATCACCAAATGGAATCGAATGGAATCATCATTGAATGGAAACAAATGGAATCTTCAACAAGTGGAATCACATGGAATCCTCAAATGGAATCTAATGGAATCATCAGCATACGGAACCAAATGGAATCAACATGGTGTGGAATAGAATGGAATCATCATCGAATGGAATCCAAATGGATCACTGAAATGAATGGAATGATCATCAAATGGAATCGAAGGCCATCATCGAATGGGATGGAATGGAATCATTGAATGGAATTGGATGGAATCATCGAAAGGATTTGAATGGAGTCATCATCAAATGGAATCGAATTGAATCATTGGATGGACTCGAATGGAATCATCAGTGAATGGAACCGAATGGCAACATCAAATGCACATGAAGGAAATCATCATTGAATGGAACCGAATGGTATCATTGAAAGGACTCGAATGGAAACATCATGGTATGGAATCAGATGGAATCATCGATTGGCATCGAATTGAATCATCATTGAATGGAATCTTAGGGAATTATGAAATGGAATCAAATGGAATCATCGAATGGAAAAGAATGAAATCATCTTCGAATGGAATTGAATGGAATCATTGAATGGAAAAGAATGGAATCCTGTTCAAATGGAATCAAATGGAATCATCGAATGGACTCGAATGGAATCATCTTCAAATGCAATCTAATGGAATCATCGAATGGACTTGAATGGAATCATCATCAAATGGAATCAAAAGAAATCATTGAATGGAATCTTCATCAAACGGAATGGAATGGAATCACTGAATGGACTCGAATGGAATCATCACCGAATGGTATTGAAAGGAATCTTCCAATGGACTCGATTGAAAGCATCATTGAATTCAGTTGAATGGAATCATCATCGAATGGAATTGAATGGAATCATCATCAAATTGAATGGAATGGAATCATCCAATGGAGTAGAATTGAATCATAATTGAATGGAATTGAATAGAATCATAGAATGAAATCGAATGGAATCATCATTGAATGGAATCATATGGAATCATCATTGAATGATATCGAATGGAATCATCATCGAATGGAATCTTATGGAATCATCATCGAATGGAATCGAATGGAATCATCATTGAATGCAATCGAAAGGATTCATCATCAAATGGAATTGAATGGAATGATTTTGTGGACTCAAATGGAATCATCATCAAATGAAACTGAAAGGAATCATCAAATGGCATCAAATAGAATCATCAATGAATGGAATCTAAGGGAACAATTGAACGGAATCAAAACGAATCATCAAATAGACTCGAGTGGAAATATCATTGAATGGAATCGAATGGAATCATCCAACGGACTCGTATGGAATCATCATCGAATGGTATCGAATGGAATCATCGAATGGACTGGAATGGAATCATCATCGAATGGCATCAGATGGAATCTTTGAATGCACTCGAATGTAATCATCATTGAAGGCAATCAAATGGACTCGAATGGAATCATCATCGAGTGGAATCGTATGGAATCATCTAATGGACTCGAATGGAACCATCATTGAATGGCATCAAATGGAATCATCATCAAATGGAATCGAATGGAATCATCATCGAATGGAATTGAATGGAATCATCATCGAATGGAATCGAACAGTATCATCCAATGTAATAGAATTGAATAATCATCGAATGGAATCAAATAAAATCATCAACAAATGGAATCAAATGGAGAAATTGAATGAAACCTAATTAAATAATCGTCGAATTGAACCCATTGGAATCATTAAATGGACTCGAATGGAATCATCAAATGGACTCAAATGGAATCATCATCGAATGGAATAGAATGGAATCATCCAATGCAATCGAATGGAATCATCAAATGGACTCAAATGGAATCATCATCGAATGGAATAGAATGGAATCATCCAATGCAATCGAATGGAATCATCATCTAATGGAATAGAATGGAATCATCAAATGCAATCGAATGGAATTATCATCAAATGAAATCAAACGGAATCATCGAATGGACTCGAATGGAATCATCATCAAATGGAATCAAATGGAATCATCAAATTGACTCGAATGGAATCATCATCGAATGGAATTGAAAGGAATCATCAAATGGACTTCAATGGAATCATTGAATGGAGTCGAATGGAATCACCATTGGATGGAATCAAATGGAATCATCGAATGGAATCAAATGGAATCATCATCGAATTGAATCAAATTGAATCATCATTGAATGGAATCGAATGAAGTCATCACCAAATGGAATCGAAAGGAATCATCATCGAATGGAATCTAATGGCATCATCATCTAATGGAATCGAAAGGAATCGAATGGAGAAATCAAATGGAATCTGTTGGAATCATCATCGAATGGAATCGAATGGAATCATCATCGAATGGAATCATAAGCAATCATCATGGAATAGAATGGAATGGAATCATCGAATGGAATGGAACGGAATCATCAAAAAAAGGAATTGAAAGGAATCTTCGAATGGAATCCAATGAAATCATCATCGAATGGACTCAAATTTAAATATCATCGAATGGAATCGAATGGAATCATCAAATGGACTCAAATGGAATAATTGAATGGATTCCAGGGGAATCATCAAATGGAATTGAATGGAATCAACGAATGGACTCGAATGGAATCATCATCAAATGGAATTGGATGGAATCAATGAAGGGACTCGAATGGAATCTTCGAATGTACTCAAGTGGAATCATCATCAAATGGAATCGAATGTAATCATAGAATGGACTCGAATGGAATCATCATCGAATGGAATCAAATGGAATCACTGAATGGAGTCGAATGGAATCTTCATCGACAGGAATCAAAGGGAATCATTGAATGCACTCCAACAGAATCATCACTGAATGGAATCAAATGGAATCATCAAATGGAGTAGAAAGGAATCATCATCAAATGAAATTTAAGGGAATCACCGAATGGACACGAATGGAATCATCATCGAATGGAATCAAATGGAATCATCAAATGGAATCAAATGGAATCATCATGGAATGGAATTGAAAGCAATAATCAAATGGATTCTAATGGAATTATAGAGCGGACATAAATGGAATCATAGAATGGATTCGAATGGAATCATCATTGAACGGACTCTAACAGAATCATCAAATGGACTCTAATGGAATCATTGAATGGAAATGAACAGAATCTTCAATTGGACTCAAGTAGGATTATCGAATGGGCTCAAATGGAAACATCGAATGGACTCGAATGGAATCATTATCAAATGGAATCGAATGGAATCATCAAATGGAATTGTTCGCAATCATCATCGCATGGAATCAAATTGAATCATCGAATGGAATCTAATGCAGTCATCGTATGGAATTGAATGGAATCATCATCGAATACAATCGAATGCAATCATTGAATGCTTTCAAATGGAATCATCGAATGTAATCAAATGGAATCATCATTGAATGGAATCGAATGGAATCATTATCGAATAGAATCCAATGGAAACATTGAATGGAATCATCATCAAATGGAGGCCAATGGAATCATCAAATTGACTCGAATGAAATCATCATTGCATGGAATCAAATGGAATCATCGAATGGAATCGAATGGAATCATCATCAAATGGAATCTAAAGGAATCATTGAATGCACTCTAATGGATTCATCAATGAATGGAAACGAATGGTATCATCGAATGGAATCGAATTGCGTCATCTTCATGTGGAATCCATAGGAATCACGAAATGGACTCTAATGGAATAAACATCGAATGGAATCGAGTGGAATCATCGAACATACTCAAATGGAATCATCGAATGGAATCGAATGGAATCATAGATTGGAATCGAATGTAATTATCAACGAATGGGATCAAATGGAATCATCGAATAGACTCGAATGGAATCATCATCAAATGGATTTGAATGGAATCATCGAATAGACTCGAATGGAATCATCATTGAATGGATTCGAATGGAATCATCGAATAGACTTGAATGGAATCATCATCGAATGGATTCGAATTGAATCATTGAATATACTTGAATAGAATCATCATTGAATGGAAAAGAGTGGAATCATCAAATGGACACGAATGGAAACATTGTCGAATTGAATCATATGGAATCATCAAAAGGAATCGAATGAAATCATCATCAAACGGAATCAAATGGAATCATCAAATGGAATCGAATTGAATCACCAATGAATTGAATCAAGTGGTATCATGGAAAGGAATTGAAAGAATCATCAGCAAGTTAAATCTTAAGGAATCACCGAATAGACTCCAATGGAATAATCATCGAATGGAATCCAGTGGAATCATTGAATGTACTTGAATGGAATCATCAAATGGACCCGAATGGAATCATCATCAAATGGAATCGAATGGAATCATCAAATGGAATCGAATGGAATCACCATCGAATGGAATCAAAAGGAATCATTGAATGGACACGAATGGAATCATCATCGAAAGGAATAGAATGTAATCATCATCGAATTGCATCTAATGGAATCACCATGGAATGGAATTGAATGGAATCATCGAATGGACTCGAATAGAATCATCCTAGAATGGAATCAAATGGAATCATCAAATGCACTCTAATGGAATCATCATCGAATGAAACTGAATGGAATCATCGAATGCAACAGAATGGAAACACTGAATGGATGTGAATGCAATCATCATTGAATGGAATTGAATGGAATCATTAAAGGCAGTCGAAAAGAATCATCGAATGGACTTGAAAGGAATCATCATCAAGTGGAATCAAATGGAATCATCGAACGGACTCAAAAGGAATCTTTGAATGGACTCGAATAGAATCATCATCGAATGGAACCTAAAGGAATCATCTAATGGACTGGAACAGAGTCCTCATCGATTGTAATCACAGGGAATCACTGAATGGACACGAATGGAAATGTCGAATGGCCTCAAATTGAATCATCATTAAATGGAATCCAATGGCATTATCGAATGCACTCAAATGGAATCATTGAATGGACTCGAAAGCAATCATCACTGAGTGGAATCGAATGAAATCATCGCATGGACTCGAATGAAATCATGATCAAACAGAATCGAATGGAATCATCACATGAACTCGAATGGAATCATCGAGTGGAATGTAGTGGAATCATCGAATACAATCAAATGGAATCATCATCAAATGCAATTGAAAGGAATAATTGAATAGACTCAAATGGAATCACCGAATGGACTCAAATAGAATCATCATCGAGCGGAATCGAATAGAATCATCGAATGGACTCGAATGGAATCATCATCGAATGGAATCAAACGAAATCATCATCAGATGGAATAGAATGGAATCATCACTGAATGGAATCGAATGGAATCATTGAAGGGAATGAGATGGAATCATCATCAAATGGAATCAAATGGAAGCATCGAATATAATCGAATGGAATAATCATCTAAAAGATTCGAATGAAATCATCATCAAATGGAGTAGAATGGAATTATCATCTTATAGAATCAAAAGGAATTATCATCGAATGGAATCAAATGGAAACATCATTGAATTGAATCAAATGGAATCATCATGGAATTGAATTGAATGGCTCATCATCAAATGGAATTGAAGGGAATCATCGAATGGAATCATCATCGAATGGAATCTTTGAATGGAATCGAATGGAATCATCATCGAATGGAATCAAATGGAACCATTGAATGAAATCGAATGGAATCATCATCGAAAGGAGTCAAATGGAAACATCATCAAATGTAATCTAAGGTAATCATCAACGAAGGGAATTGAAAGGAATCATCATCAAATGGAATCGGATGGAATCATCAAAAGGAATCAATTCAAATCATAAAATGGACTCGAATGGAATAATTATAGAATGGAATCGAATAAATTCTTCACATGGACTCGAATGGAATTATCATCGAATGGAATTGAATGGAATCATCGAATGGAATTGAATGGAATCATCATTGAATGAAATCAAATGGAATCATTGAATTGACTAGAAAGAAATCATGAAGTGGAATCAAATGAAATCATGGAATGGACACGAATGGAATCATCATCGAACGGAATTGAATGGAATCATTGAATGGACACGAATGGAATAATCTTCAAATGGAACCGAATGGTATCATCGAAGCACTCAAAGGGAATCCTCAAAAAGGGGTATCGAATGGTATCATCGAATGGAATCGAATGGAATCATCTTCAGTTGGCATCAAAAGGAATCACCAAATGCACTCGAATGGAATAATCATTGAAAGGAATCAGATGGAATCATTGAATCAAAGTGAATGGAATCATCATTGAATGGTATCAAATGGAATCATCGAATGGACTCGAAAAAAATCATCATCGTATTGAATCAAATGGAATCATTGAATTGAATCGAATGGAATCATCATCGAATGGAATAGAAAAGAATCATCACCAAATGGAGTAGAATGGAATCATCATGGAATGGAATCCAAAGGAATCAGCATCGAATGGAATCGAATGGAATCATCATCAAATGGAAATGAAAGGAGTCATCATCGAATGGAATCACATGGATTCATCATCAAATGGAAATGAAAGGAGTCATCATTGAATGGCATCACATGGAATCATCATTGAATGGAATCATCAAATGGAATAGAATGCAGTCATTATCGAATGGAATCGTATGGATTCATCTTTGAATAGAATCAAATGGAATCATCAAATGGAATCGAACGGAATCATTGAATGGAGTCAAATTGAATGATCGAATGGAATTGAATAGAATCAGCATCAAACAAAATCGAATGTAATCATCATCGAATCGAATTGAATGGAATCATTGAATGGAGGCCAATCATCCAATGGAGTCCAACAGAATCATCAAATGGACTCAAATGACTCAAATGGAATGATCATAGAATGGAATTGAATGGAATCATCAAATGGAATCATCATCAAATGGAATCAAATAGTATCATCAAATGCACTCGAATGGAATCATCAATGAATGGTATCAAATGGTATGATCGAACGGACTCAAATGGAAAAATCTTCAATTGGCATCGAAATGAATCTCCGAATGGAATCAAATGGAATAATCTTCAAAAGGAATCGAATGGAATCTTTGAATGGAATCAAATGGAATCATCATCTAATGGAATCGAATGGAATCATTGAAGGGTCTGGAATGGAATCATCATCGTATGGAATCTAATGGAATCATCGAATGGAATCGAATGGAAGCATCATCGAATGGAATCAAATGGAATAATCATCGAATGGTATAAAAAAGAATAAACATCAAATGGAGTCAAATGGAATCATCATAGAAAGGAATCAAAAGGAATAATCATTCAATGGAACCAAATGGAATCATCTTCGAATGGAAGTGAAAGGAGTCATCATCAAATGGAATCGCATGGAATCATCATCGAATGGAATCAAAAGGAATCATTAACAAATGGAATCTAATGGAATCATTGAATGGAATTAAATGGAATCATCATCAAATAAAATGATTGGAATCATCGAATGGTCTCGAATGGAATCATTATCAAATGGAATCATAAGGAATCACCGAATTGAATCAAATGGAATAATCATCAAATGGACTCAAATGGCATAATCATCATATGGAATTGAACTGAATTATCAGATGGAATTGAATAGAATCATTGAATGGAGTCGAATGGAATCATTGAATGGACTCGAATGGAATCATCATTGAATGGTATCGAATGGAATCACTGAAAAAACTCAAATGGAATAATCTTCGAATGGAATCAAATAGAATCATCATTGGATGGAAATGAATGGAATCATCATCGAATGGAATCGAATGGAATCATCGAAAGGAGTCAGATGGAATCATCATTGAATGGAATCAAATAGAATCATCGAATGAAATCGAATGGAATCATCATCGAATGGACTCCAATGGAATCATCATCGAATGGGCTCGAATGGAATAATCATCCAATGGAATCAACATCCAATGGAGTCGAACAGAAACACCATTGAACTGAGTCAAATGGAATCATCATGGAATTGAAACAAATGGACTCATCATCAAATGGATTCGAATGGAATCATCAAATGGAATTGATAGGAATCAACATTGAATGGAATCGAAAGGAATCATTGAATGGAAATGAATGGAATCATCATCGAATGGAAACGAATGGAATCAGCATAGAATGGAATTGAATGGATTATCGAATGGAATCAGATGGAATCATCATCAAATGGAATCGAACAGAATCATCAAATGGAATCGAACTGAATCATCATCGAATGGACACGAATGAAATCATCATCGAATGGACTCGAATGAAATCATCATCCAATGGAATCAAATGGAATATTCGAATGGACACGAAAGCAATCATCATTGAAAGGAATTGAATGCAGTCACTGAATGGCATCGAATGGAATCGTCATCGAATGGAAACTAATGGAATAATCAAATGGACTCTAATTGAATCATTGTATGGAGTTGAATGGAATCATCATCGAATGGAATCAAGTGGAATCATTGAATGGACTCAAATGAAATCATCATCAAATGGAATGGAATGGAGTCATTGATTGGACTCGAAGGGAATCATCATAGAACAGAATCAAATGGAATCACTGAATGGACTCGAATGGAATCTTCATCAAATGGAATCGAATGGAATCATCTAATAGACCCCTAAGGAAACATCATCGAATGAAATCGAATGGAATCACCAAATGGACACGAATGGAATCATCATTGAATAGAATCAAATGGAATCACCAAATGGAGTCAAATGGAATATCATCGAATGGAATCAAAAGTAATCATCGAATGGACTCAAATGGAACTATCAAATGGAATCATCGAATGGACTCGAATGGAGTCATCATCAAATGGACTCAAATGGAATGATTGAATGGTCTCGAATGGAATCATGTATTGGACTCAAAAGGAATTATCGAATGGGCTTGAATGTAATCATTGAATGGACTCGAAAGGCATCATTATTGAATTGAAACAATTGGAATCATCAAATGGAATCAAATGGAATCATTGATTGGAAGCGATTGGAATCATCATCGATTGGAATCAAATGGAATCATCGAATGGAATCCAATGCAGTCATCTTCGAATGGACTCGAATGGAAACATCATCAAATGGAATCGAATGGAATCATCGAATGGCATCGAATGGAATAATCATCGAATAGAATCTAACGGAATGATGGTATGGACTGGAATGGAATCATCGAATGGAGTTGAATGGAATCATCATTAAATATAATCTAGTGAAATCATCGAATAACATCGAATGGAATCATCGTCAAATGCAGTTGAATGGAATGATCGAATGAACTGGAACGGAATTGTCATGCAATGTAATCGAATGGAAATTTCGAATGGACACGAATGGAATCATCATCAAATGCAATCGAATGGAATCATCATCAAACGGAATCAAATGAAATCATCATCCAATGGAATCGAATAGAATCATCTAATGGAATAGAATTGATTCATCATTGAAAGGAATAGAACAGAATCATTGAATGAAACCAAATGGAATCATATTCGAGTGGAATCGAATGGAATCATGAACGAATAGAATCGAATGGAATCATAGAATGGAATCCAATGGAATCATCATTGAATTGAACCCAATGGAATCATTAAATGGACTCGAATGGAATCATGAAATGGACTAGAATGCAATCATCATGGAATGGAATAGAATGGAATCATCTAATGCAATCGAATGGAATCATCATCAAATTTTATCAGATAGAATCATCGAATGGACACGAATGGAGTCATCATTGAATGGAAATGACTGGAATCATCGAATGGACTCGAATGGAAATATTATTGAATGGAATCAAATGAAATCATCAAATGAACCCTAATGGAATCATCATCAAATGGAATCAAATGGAATCACTGAATGGACCCGAATGGAATCATCATCAAATGGAACCAAATGAAATCATGAACAAATGTAATCAAATGGAATCATCATCAAATGGAAGCCAATGGTAACAACGAATGGACACGATTGGAATCATCATCGAATGTAATCGAATGGAATCATCAAATGGACTTGAATGGAATCATTGAATGCACTTTAATGGAATCATCCTCAAATGGAATCGAATATTATCATCATCAAAAGGAATCGAATGGAATCATCACCCAGTGGACCCAAATTTAATCAGCATCAAATGGAATGGAATGCAATCATTTAAAGGACTTGAATGGAATCATCATCCAATGGAATCGAATGGAATCATCTAATGGACACGAATGGAATCAACATCGAATGGACTCTAAAGGAATCAACCTCGAATGGAATCGAATGGAGTCGAATAGAATAATCATCGAATGGAATTGAATGGAATCATCATCGAATGCATTCGAATGGAATCATCATCAAATGGAATCAAATGGAACCATCAATGACTGAAATCGAATAAAACCATTCCATGTAATTGAATGGAATCAATGAATGGAAGTGAACGGACTCATCTTCAAATGGAATCGAATGGAAACATCATATGGAATTGAATGAAATCATCATCAAATGGAATAGAATGGAATCGTCAAATGGTATTTTATGGAATCACCATTGAATGGAATCGAATGGAATCATCATCAAATGGAATTGAATGGAACCATCGAATGGGCTCGAATTGAATCATCATTGAATAGAATCCCATGGAATCATTGAAAACTGTCGAATGGAATCATCATCAAGTGGAATCGAAAGGAATCATCGAATGGACATGAATGGAATCACCATCGAATGGAATCGAAAGGAATCATTGAATGGACCCGATTGGAATCATCATCGAATGGAAATGAATGGAATCGTCTTGGAATGGAATTGAACGGAATCATCATCGAATTGAATTGAAAGGAATCCTCATTGAATGGAATTGATTGAAATCATCATTGAATGGAATCCTCTTCACATGGAATCAAACTGAATCATCATCAAATTGAATTGAATGGAATCATCATTGAATGGAATCAAAAGGAATCATCATTGAATGGAATTGAATGCAGTAATGATTGAATGGCATCGAATAGCATTATCATCGAGTGGAATCTAATGGAATCATCCAATGGAATTGACTGACATCATAAATGAGTGGAATCCAATAGAATCATCAAATCAAATTGAATGGAAACATCATTGAATGGATTCGAATGTAATCATCATTGAATGGAATGGAATGGAACCATCAACGACTGGAATCGAATGGAATCATTGAATGGAATAGAATGGAATCATCAAATGGAATCGAACAGAATAATCATCAAACGGAATCGAAAGGAATCATTGTATGGAAACAAATGAAATCATCATCGAATGGAATTGAAGGGAATCATGAATGGAAATGACTGGAATCACCATTGAATTGAATCATCATCGAATGGAAACAAATGGAAACATCGAATGGATTTGAGTGGTATCATCATCGAATGGAATTGAGTGGAATCATCATCGAGTGGACTCGAGTGGAATCATCATCAAATCGAACTGAATGGAATCATCGAATGGACTCGATCGGAGTCATCATAGAAAGGAATCGAAGGGAATCATTGAATGGACTCGAATGGAATCACCATCGAATGGACTGTAAGGGAATCATCATCAAATAGATTCTAATGGAATCATCATCGAATGGATTCTAATGGAATCATCATCGAATATAATCAAATGGAATCATCATCAAATGCAATCAAATGGAATCATCATCGAATGGAATCGAATGGAATCATCGTATGGAATCAAATGAAATCATCATTGAATGGAATCGAATGGAATCATCGAATGGAATTGAATAGAATCACCATTGAATGGAATCAAGTGGAATCATCATTGAATTGAATTGAATGGAATCATTGAAAGGACTCAAATGGAATCATGCTCGAATGGAATTGAGTGGAATGATCGAATGGACTCGAATGGAAACATCATCGAATGGAATCAAATGGAATCATGGAATGGACTCGAATGGAATCATCATCGAATTGAATCAAATGGAATCATCGAATTTACTCGAATGGAATGAACATCAAATGGAATCGAATGCCGTCATCATATGGACTTGAATGGAATCATCATCGAATGGACTCTAACGGAATCATCATCGAATGGACTCGAATGGAATCATCATTGAATGGAATCAAACGGAATCATGATTCAATGCAATCGAATCGAATCATCATCAAATGAAAACAAAATGACTCATCATCGAACAGAATCAAATAGAATAATCATCGAATGGAATGGAATGGAATCATCCAGTGGAATCGAATGGAATCAACATCGAAAGGAGTAAAAAAAAATCATCGAAAGTTATTGAATAGAATCATCATCGAATGGAATCCTCATTGAAGGGAAACTAATAGAATCATCAAGTGGAATCGAATGGAATCATCATGGAATGGGATCTAAAGGAATCATCATGGAATGGAATTGAATGGAGTAATCATCTAATGGAATTGAATGTTATCATGGAATAGACTAGAATGTAATCATCATCTAATGGAATAGAATGGAATAAGCAAATGGACTCAAATGGAATCATCATCGAATGGAATCGAATGGAATTATCAAATGGAATCGAATGCAATCATCTAATGGATTTGAATGGAATCATCAAATGGAATCGAATGGAATTATCAAATGGAAGCGAATGAAATCATCGAATGGAATTGAATGAAATCATTGAATGGAATCGAATGGAATAACCATCGAATGGAATCGAATTGAATCACCATCGAATGGAATTGAATAGAATCATCACCAAATGGCATCGAATGGAATCATGGAATGAACTCGAATGGAATCATCCTCGAATGGACTCAAATGGAATAAACACCTAAAGAAATCGAATGAATTCATTGAATGGACTCAAATGGAATTATCATGGAATGAAATAGAAGGGAATCATTGAATGGAATTGAATTCAATCATCAAATGGAATCGAATGGAATCATCAAATGGACTCCAATGATATCCTCATCGAATGGAATCAAATGGAATCAAACGGAATCATAGAAAGGTATGGAATGCCATCATCATCAAATGAAATCAAATGGAATCATCATCGAATGAAGTCCAATGGAATCGTCAAAGAATGGAATTGAATGGAATCATCGAATGGGATCGAATGGAATTATCATTGAATGGAATTGAAGGGAATCATATAAAGGAATCGAATTGAATCATCAAATGGAATCAAATGGAATCAGCAAATGGACTCGAATGGAATCATCATCGAATGAAATGGAATGGACACTTCCAGTGGGCTCGAATGGAATTATCATAGAATGGAATCGAATGGAATCATTGAATGGACTCGAATAGAAACATCATTGAATGAAATCAAATTTAATCATTGAGAGGAATCAAATGGAATTATCATCTAATGGAATCATCTAAAAGACTGGAATGGAATCATCTTTGAATGAAATCGAATGGAAGTATTGAATGGACTTGAGTAGAAGCATCATCGAATGGAATTGAATGGAATCATCAAATAAAATTGAATGGTATCTTCATTGAATGGACACAAATGGAATAATCATGGAATGGAATCAAAAGGAATCATCCTCGAATGGACTCGAATGAAATCACCGAATGGAATCTAATGGAATCATCGAATGGAATTGAATGGAATCTTCGAATGGCCCTGAATGGAATCATCATCGAATAGAATCGAATGGAATCATCCAATAGACTTGAATGCAATCATCAGCGAATGGAATTGAATGGAATCATTGAATGGGCTCGAATGGAATCATCATCGAATGGAATCGAATGAAATCATCATTGAATGGAATAGAATAGAATCATCAAATGGAATCAAATAGGATCATCGAATGAAATCAAATGGAATCATCTTCGAATGGAATCAAATGGAATCATCATCGAATGGAATCATCATCGAATTGAATCGAATGGAATCATCATCGAACAGTATCAAATAGAATCACCAACGAATGGAATTGAATGGAATCATCGAATGGAATCAAATGGAATCATCATCAAATGGAACCGAATGGAATCATCATCAAATTGAACCTAATGGAGTCAACATCGAATGGAATCAAAAGGAATCATCATTGAATGCAGTGATCATCGAATGTACACTAATGGAATCATCATCGAATGGAATTGATTGGAATCTTCGAATGGTCACAAATGGAATCAATATTGAATGCAATCGAATGGAAAAATGGAATAGAAACATCATCAAATGAAATCGAATGGAATCATTGAAAAGAATCAAACAGAATCCTCATCGAATAGAATCATTGAATGTAATGGAATGGAATCATCATTGAAGGTAATCGAATGGAATCAGGGAATGAAATCGAGTGGAATTATCATCAAATGGAATAGAATTGAATCATCGAATGAAATCAAAAGGAATCATCATCAAATGGAATCGAATAGAATCATCAAATGGAAACGAGTGGAGTCATCATCGAGTGGTATCGAATAGAATCATAGAATGGTTTTGAATGGAATCATCATCAAATGGAATCAAATGGAATCACCAGCTAATGGAATCAAAAGCAATCATCAAATGGATTTGAATAGAATCATTGAATGGACACGAATGGAATCATCACTGAATGGAATCTGATCAAATCAACACATGGAATCGAATGCAATCATAATCGAAATGAATCAAATGGAATAATCTAATGGACTGGAATGAAATCCTCATTGAATGGAATCGAATGGAATCATTGAATTGTCTCGAATGGAATCATCAACGAATAGAATTTAATGAAATCGTCCTCGAATGGCCTCGAATGGAAGCATTAAATGGACACGAATGGTATCATTGAATGGAATCTTATGCAATCATTATCAGTAGAATTGAATGGAATAATCACCAAATGGAATGGAATAGAATCATCGAATGATATCAAATGGAATTATCATCAAGTGGAATCGAACGGAATCACCATCGAATGGAATCATCATCGAATGGAATCAAATGAAATGATCATCGAATGGAATCGAATGGAATCATCACCGAATGGAATTGAATGGAATCATCGAAAGGAATGGAAAGGAGTCTTCATCAAATGGAACCGAATGGAATAATCATCAAATGAAACCTAATGGAATTATCATCGAATGGAATCAAATGAAATCATCATCGAATGGAATCGAATGGAATCATCAATGAATGGAATCGAATGGAATCATCAAATGGAATGGAATGGAGTCTTCATCCAATGGAACCGAAAGGAATCATCATCAAATGAAACCTAATGGAATAATCATCGAATGGAATCACATGGAATCATCATCGAATGGAATCGATTGAAATCATCATTGAATAGAATCGAATGGAATCATCGTCTAATGGACTCGACTTGAATCATAAAATGGACACGAATGGAATCATTGAATGGACTCTCATTCAATCATCATCAACGGAATTGAATGGAAAAATCATCATATGGAAAGGAAAGGAATCATCATCGAAAGGTATCAAATGGAATCATCAACAAACGGAATCGAATAGAATCATCAAATGAAATCGAATGGAATTATCAAAGGGAATCGAACGGAATCATCATCAAATGGAATCATCATCCAATGGAATCAAACGAAATCATCATCGAATGGAATCGAATGGAATCATCAACGAATTGAATCGAATTGAATCATCAAATGGAAACTAATGGAATAATCATCCAATGGAACTGGAAAGAATCATCATCAGATGAAACCTAATGGAATCAACATCAAATGGAATTGCATGGAATCATCATCAAATGGACTCAAATGGAATCATCATCGAATGGAATCCAATGGAATCATCAACAATTGGAATCAAATGGAAACATCAAATGGAATCGAATGGAATGACCATCTTATGGAATCGAAGGGAAACATCGAATGGAATCGAATGGAATCATAGAATGGACTCGAATGGAATCATCATCGAATGGAATCGAATGGAGTCATCGAATGGACTCGAATAGAAACAACATCGAATGAAATAGAATGTAATCATCAAAAGGAACTGAACGGAATCCTCATTGAATGTTATCATTGAATGGAATGGAATGGAATCATCATTGAATGAAAACAAATGGAATCATAGAAAGGTATTGAATAGAATCATAATCAAATGGATTAGAAAGGAATCATCATCGAATGGAATCGAAAGCAAACATCGAATGCATTCAAACAGAATAATCGAATGGACACGAATGGAATCATGATCCAATGGAATTGAATGAAATCAACGAATGGAAACGAATGGAATCATAATCCAATGGAATCGAATCAAATCATCTAATGGACATGAAGGGATTCCTCATCAAATGGAATTGAATGGAATCATCATTGAACGGACTTGAATGGAAACATCAAATGGACTAGAATGCAGACATCATCAATGGAATCGAATTAAATCAAACTCAAATGGATTCCAAAGAAATCACAGTCGAATGGAATGGAATGGAATCATCAAATGGAATGGAATGGAATCATCATTGAAAGTAATCAAAGAGAATCATCGAATGGAATCGAATTGAATCACCGAATTGAATCGAATGTAATCATCACCAAATGGACTCGAATGGAATCATTACGGGATTGGATCGAATGGAATCATCGAATGGACTCTAATGGAATCATCGAATGGACTCGAATGGAATCATCATCAAATGAATTGAATGGAAACATCGAATGGAATCAAAAGGAATGATCATTGAATGGAATCGAATGGAATCATCGAATGGAATCGAATGGAATCATCATCAAACAAAATCGAATGAAATCATCAAATGGCGTCGGATGGAATCATCATTGAATGGAATCCAATGGAATCATCGAATGGACTAGAATGGAATTATCATCGAATGGAATCGAATGGAATCTTCGAATGGACTCAAAGTGAATCATCATTGAATGGAATCGATTGAACTCATCATCGAATGGAATAGAATGGGATGAACATTGAATGGAATAGAATGGAATCATCTAATGGAATAGAATGGAATCATCATCGAATGCCATCGAATGGAATCGAATGGAATCATCATCAAATGAAATCGAATGAAATCATCAAATGGCATCAGATGAAATCATCATTGAATGGAATCCAATGGAATCATCGAATGGACTATAATGGAATCATCATCGAATGGAATCGAATGGAATCATCGAATGGACTCGAAGTGAATCATCATTGAATGGAATCAATTGGAGTCATCATCAAATGGAATCAAATGGGATAACCATTGAATGGAATAGAATGGATTCACCTAATGGAATAGAATGGAATCATCATCGAATGGAATCGAATAGATTTATAGAATGAAATTGAAATGAATCATCATTGAATGTAATAGAATGGAATTGTCATCAAATGGAATCCAATGGAATCATCAACAAATGGAATCTAATGGAATCATCATCGAATGGAACCAAATGGAATCATCATCAAATGGAATTGAATAGAGTTAGAGAAAAAAATCAAATGGAATCATCATCGAATGGAATCAAATGGAATAATCATCGAATGGAATTCAATGTAATCATCATCGAATGGAATTGAATGGAATCATCGAATGGAATCTAATGGAATCTTCATTGTATGGAACTGAGTGGAATCTTCATCAAATGGAACCAAATAGAGTCATCATCAAATGGAATCGAATGGAATAACCATCAAATGGAATTGAATGGAATCAAATGGAATGATCATCGAATGGAATCGAAGGGAATCATCGAATGGATTCAAACGGTATCATCGAATGTAATCAAATAAAATCATCGAATGGACACAAATGGCATCATAATCAAATGGAAAGGAATGGAATCATCAAATGGACTCTCATAGAAACATCATCAAATGAAATCGAATGGAATCATCCAATGGAATTGAATGGAATCATCATTAAATGGAATACAATGGAATCATCGAATGAAATCAAAGGGAATCATCATGGAGTGGAATCTAATGGAATCATTCTCGAACGGAATCAAATACAATCATCCAATGGAATTGAATGGAATCATCATCAAATGGAATCGAATGGAATCATCGAATGGACTTGAATGGAATCATCACTGGACAGAATCAAATGGAATCACTGAATGAACTCGAATGGAATCATTGTGTGGATTCAAATGGAATGATCAGATGGGATCATGTGAAATCATCGAATGGTCTCAAATGGTATCATCATCGAATGGAATCAAATGGAATCATCGAATGGAATTGAATGGAATCATCATAGAATGGGTTCGAAAGGAATCATCGAGTGGACTCAAATGGAATCATTTTCGAATGGAATCTAATGGAAACATCGAATGACTCAAAAGGAATCATAAGTGAATGGAATCGAATTGAATCATCAAATGCTATCAAACAGAATCATCATCGAATAAAATCGAATGGAATCATTGAATGGCATAGGATGGAATCATTATCAAATGGAATTGAATGAAATCATTGAGTGGACCCTAATGGAATCATCATCGAATTGAATCGAATGGAATCATGAAATGGACTAGAATGGAATCATCATTGAGTGGAATGGAATCGAAACATCATCGAATGGAATGAAATGGAATCATCATTGAATGGTATTGAAGGGAATCATTGAATGGAATAGAAAGGCATCATCGTTGAATGGAATCGAATAAAATTACAGAATGAAATCCAAATGAATCACCATCAAATGGAATCCAATGGAATCATCACCAAATGGAATCCAATGGAAATATCATCAAAAGGAACACAATGGAATCATCATCGAATGGAACCTAATGGAGTCATCATCCTATGGAATCAAATGAAATGATCATCAAATGGAATTGAATGGAATCATAATCAAATGGAATCCAATGGAATAATCATTAAATTGAATCAACTGGAATCATCGAATGGAATCAAGTGGAATAATCATTGAATGGAAACGAAGGGAATCGTCAACTGTAATCTAATGGCATTATCGAATGGAACTGAATGGAATCATCAATTGGACTCTAATGGAATCATCATCGAATGGAATCAGAAGGAATCATCTAATGGACTCGAGTGGAATCATCATCGAATCGAATCAAATGGAATTATCAAAGGGACTCAAGGAATTATCATGGAATGGAATCAAATGGAGACATCATCAAATGGAAACGAATAGAATCATCAAATGAATCAAATGGAATCATCATCGAATGGAATCCAATGGAATCAACATTGAATGGACTCGAATGGAATCATCATCAAATGGAATCAAATAGAATCATTATCAAATTGATTCGAAAGGAATCATCAATGAATGGAATGGAATGGAATGGAATTGTTGCATGGAATCTAATGGAATCATCATTGAATGGAACTGAATGGAATCATCCTGAAATGGAAACCAACGGTGTCATCATTGAATGGATTCGAATGGAATCATCAATGAATGACATCAAATGGAATCATCATCAAATGGAATCAAATGGAATCATCATCAAATGGAATCAAATGGAATCATCAAAAGGAAACGAATGGAATCATCAAATGGAAATGAATGGAATCATCGAATAGACTCGAATGGAATATTCATTGAATTGAATCAAATAGAATCATCTTTGAATGGAGTTGAATGGAATAATCAAATGGACTCGAATGCAATCGTCCTTGATGGAATTGAATGGAATCATCATCAAATGGAATCAAAAGGAATCATCATCGAAAGGAAACAAATGGAATCATCATCAAATGGAATCGAAACGAAGCATCATCAAACGGAATCAAATGGAATCATCATCGAATAAAATTGAAAGGAATCATCAAATGGAATCGAATGGAATCATCATCAAAAGGAATCGAAGAGAGTCATCGAATGGAATTGAACTAAATCATCAAATGGTATGGAATGGAATCATCATCAAGTGGACTGGAATGGAATCAACATCGAATGGAATAGAATGGAATCATCGAATGAATTCCAATGGAATCATCGAATGAATTCCAATGGAATCATCGTCGAATGGACTCAAATGGAATTATCATGTAATGGAATCAAATGGAATTATCGAATGGACTTGAATGGAATAATCGAATGGACTCAAATGGAATCATCATCTAATTGACTCAAATGGAATGATCGAATGGACACGAATGGAATCATCGATTGGACCCAAATGGAATTATTGAATGGGCTCGAATGGAAATATCTAATGGACTCGAATGGAATCATTATCAAATGAAAGCTAATGGAATCATCGAAAGGAATCAAATAGAATCATCGAATGGAATCGATCAGAGTCATCATTGAATGGAATCAAATGGAATCAACGAATGGAAACTAATGCAGTCATCATCAAATGGAATTGAATGGAATCATCATCAAATAAAATCAAAAGGAATTATTGAATGGATTCGAATGGAATCATCATCGAATGAAATCGAATGGAATCATTATCGAATAGAATAGAATGGAATCATCAAATGGAATCGAATGGAATCATTGTCGAATGGAATCGAATGGAATCATCGAATGGAATCCAATGGAATCATCATTGAATGGAGTCGAATGGAATCATTACCGAATAGTATCGAATGGAATCATTGAATGGTATCATCAAAGGGAGTCCAATGGAATCATCAAATTGAATCGAATGGAATAATCATTGAATGGAATCGAATAGAATAATTGAATGGAATCGAATGGAATCATCATCAAATGCAATCGAATGATATCATTGAATGCATTTGAATGGAATCACCAACGAATGGAATTGAATGGTATCATCGAATGGAATCGAATGGAATCACCTTTGAGTGGAATCTAAAGGATTCACTAAGTGGACTCCAATGGAATAATCATCACATGGAATCGAGTGGAATCATCGAATATACTCGAATGATATCATCGAATGGAATCAAATGGAATCACCGAATGGATTCAAATGGAATAGTCATTGAATGGAATCAACTGGAATGATCAAATGGACTTGAATGGAATCATCTTTGAATGGATTTGAATGGAATCATCGAATACACTCGAATGGAATCATCATCAAATAGAAATGAATGGAACCATCAAATGGACAAGAGTGGATTCATTGTCAAATGGAATCATATGGAATCATCAAATGGACTTGAATGCAGTCATCGAATGGACTCGAATGGAATTATCATCGAATGGAATCGAATAGAATCATCGAATGGACTCGAATGGAGTGATCAAAAGGACTCGAAATGAATTATCAAATGGACTTGAAAGGAATCATCGAATGGACACTAATGGAATCATCATCAAATGGAAAAGAATGGAATCATCAAATGGACTCGAATGGAATCATCAAATGGACTCGAATGGAATCATTATCAAATGGAATCAGATGGAATCATCGAAAGGAATCGGATAGAATCATCAAATGGAATCGATCAGAATCATCATCTCGAATAGAATCATCGAATGGAATCGATCAGAATCATCAGCAAATGGAATCAAATGGAATCATCATCAAAACGAACCAAAAGGAATTATCATAAAATGGAATCAAATGGAATCATCGAATGGAAAAGAAGGAAATCATCATCAAATGGAATCAAATAGAATCATCGAATGAAATTGAATGGAATCATCATCGAATGGAATCTAATGGAATCATCATCGAATGGAATCAAATGGAATCATCAAAAAATGGAATCACATGGAATCATTGAATGGAAACTAGTGGAATCATCATCACATGGAACCGAATGGAATCATCATGGAATGGAATCCAATGGAATCATCATTGAATGGAATCGAATGGTATCACTGATTTGAATGGAATGATCATCGAATGGAATCCAAGGGATTCATCAAATGGGATTGAGCAGAATCATCGAATGGAATTGAATGGAATCATCGTATGGATTCGAATGGAATCATCATTGACTGCAATCTAATGGAATTGTCATCGACTGGAATCGAATGGAATCATCATCCAATGTTATCGCATGGAATCATCCAAATGGAATTGAATGGAATCATCAAATGGAAACAAATGGAATGAACATCGAATAGAATCGAATGGAATCATCGAATGGAATCAAAAGGGATCATCCAAAGGAATCGAAAGAAATCATTGAAAGGACTTGAGTGGAATCATCATCGAATTCAATCTAATGGAATCATTGAATGGACTCGAATGGAATCATCATCAAATGGAATCGAATGGAATCTTCGAATGGCATAGAATGGCATCATCATCAAGTGGAATGGAATGTAATCATCGAATGGACACGAATGGAATCATCAATGAATGGAATCGAATGGAGTACTGGAATGGACTCGATTGGAATCATCATCAAATGCAATCAAATGGAATTATCATGGAACGAAATCAGATGAAATCATCATCAGATTGAAGCGAATGGAATCATCACTGACTGGAATGGAATTCAATCATCGACCAGAATCAGATGGACTCATCATCGAATGGAATCAAAGAGAAGCATCGAATGAAATAGAATGGAATCATCAACGAATGGATTTGTATAGAATCATCATCGAATCGACTCCAATGGAATCATTGTCAAATGCATTCGAATGGAATCATCATTGAATGGAATCGTATGGAAACATCATCGAATTGAATAAAATGGAATCATCATGAAATTGAATCGAATGGCTCATCATAAAATGGAATTGAATGGAATCATCATTGAATGGAATCGAATGGAATCATCAATTGGACTCGAATGCAATCACTGAATGAACTCAAATGGAATAATCATCGAATGGAATAGAATGTCATCATCGAATGGAATCAAATGGAATTATCATTGAATGGAACAGAATGGAATCATCGAATGAACTCGAACAGAATCATCATCGAATGAAATCGAACGGAATCATCAAATGGATTCGAATGGAATCATCATCGAATGGAATCCAATGGAATCATCGAATGGAATCATCGAATGGAATCGAATGGGATCATCACTGACTGGAATTGAATGGAATCATCAAATGGACTTGAATGGAGTCATCATGGAATGGAATCAAATGGAATTATCGAATTGACTCGAATGGAATCAAATTTAAATGGAATCAAAGGCAATCACCGAAAGGAATCAAATGCAATCATCATTGAATGGAATTGAATGGAATCATCGAATGGAATTGAATGGAATCATCATTGAATGGACTCGAATGGAATCATCATCCTATGGAATTGAATGGAATCATCGAATGGACGTGAATGGAATCATCATCAAATGGAATCAAGTTGATCATCGAATGGAATCTAATGGAATCATTGTCGAAAGGAGTGGAATAGAATCATTGAATGGAATTGAATGGAATCACCAATGAATGGAATCGAATGGAATCATGGAATGTACTCGAATGGAATCATCATCAAATGGAAACCTGTGGAATCATCGAATTATCACAAAATGAATCATAATCGAATGGAATCAAAAGGAATCATCATTGAATGCAATCCCATGGAATCATCACCGAATGCAATCATATGGAATTATCATGGAATGGAATTGAATGGAATCATCAATTGGACTCGAATGGAATCATCAAAAGGAATCGATTGGAAACATCGAATGAACTCAAATGCAATCATCGTCGAATGGAATCAAATGGAATCATTGAAAGGACTCGAATCAAACCATAAAATGGACTCAAATGGAATCATCGAATGCACTCCAATGGAATCATCATCGAACGGACCCTAACAGAATGATCGAATGGACTCGAATGGAATCATTGAATGGAAATGAATGGAATCATTGATAGGACTCAAATGGAATTATCGAATGGGCTCAGATGGAATCAGCGAATGGATTTGAATGTAATCACTATCAAATGGAATCGAATGAATCATCGAATGGAATTGATTGGAATCTTCATTGAATGGAACCAAATGAAATCATGAAATGGAATCCAATCCAATCATCATCAAATGGAATTGAATGGAATCATCATCGAATAGAATAGAATGGAATCATCAAATGGAATCCAATGGAATCATCATCAAATGGAAACAAATGGAACCATCATCGAATGGAATGTTATGGAAACTTCGAATTGCTTCTAATGGAATCCTCATCAAATGGAATCATCGAATGGAGTCAGATGGAATCATCATCAAATGAAATCGAATGGAATCATTGAATGGCATCGAATGGAATCATCAAATGGAATATAAAGGAATCATCATCGAACCGAATCAAATAGGATCATCGAATGAAATCAAATGGAATCATCATCAAAAGGTATCTAATGGAATCATCATCGAAAGGAATCGAATGGAATCATCAACAAATGGAATCGCATGGAATCATTGAATGGAAACTAATGGAATCATCCTCACATGGAATGGAGTGGAATCATCATCCAATGGAATCGAATGGAATCATCATCCAATGGAATCGAATGGTATCACTGATTTGAATGGAATGATCATCGAATGGAATTGAAGGGAATCATCGAATGTGATTGAACGGAATCATCAAATGGAATCGAATGGAATCATCCTATGGATTCGAAAGGAATCATCATCGACTGCAATTGAATGGAATTGTCATTGACTGGAATTGAATGATATCATCATCAAATGTTATCGGATGGAATCATCAACGAATGGAATCGAATGTAATCATCAAATGGAATCGAATGGAAAGATCATCGAATAAAACCGAATGGAAACATCGAATGGAATCGAAAGGGATCATCCAAAGGAATCGAATGGAATCATTGAAGGGACTCGAGTGGAATCATCATCAAATTCAATCTAATGGAATCGTTGAATGGACTCGAATGGAATCAACATCGAATGGAATCGAATGGAATCATCGAATGGAATAGAAGGGAATCGTCATCGAATGGATTCAAATAGGATCATCGAATGAAATCGAATGGAATCATCATCAAAAGGAATCTAATGGAATCATTATCGAATGAAATCAAATGGAATCATCAACAAATGGAATCTCATGGAATCATTGAATGGAAACTAATGGAATCATCATCACATGGAACCAAATGGAATCATCATGGAATGGAATCGAATGGAATCATCATCCGATGGAATCCAATGCTATCACTGATTTGAATGGAATGATCATAGAATGGAATCAAAGGGAATCATTGAATGGGATCGAACGGAATCATCGAATGGAATTGAATGGAATCATCATTTGGATTCGAAAGGAATCATCATCGACTGCAATCGAATGGAATCGTCATTGACTGGAATTGAATGGAATCATCATCAAATGTTATCGCATGGAATCATCAATGAATGGAATCGAATGGAATCATCAAATGGAATCGAATGGAAAGATCATCGAATAAAATCAAATGGAATCATCGAATGGAGTCGAAAGGGACCATCCAAAGAAATCAAATGGAATCATTGAAGGGACTCGAGAGGAATCATCATCGAATTCAATCTAATGGAATCATTGAATGGACTTGAATGGAATCGTCATCGAATGGAATAGAATGGAATCATCGAATGGCATAGAATGGAATGATCATCAAATGGAATGGAATGTAATCATCGAATGGACACGAATGGAATCATCATCTAACGGGATCAAAAGGAATCTTCGAATGGACTCGATTGGAATCATCATCGAATGCAATCAAATGGAATTATCATCGAATGAAATCAGATGAAATCATCATCAGATGGAAGCGAATGGAATCATCACTGAATGGATTGGAAATCCATCATGAAACAGAATCAGAAGGAATCATCATCGAATGGAATTGAAGAGAAGCATCGAATGAAATCAAATGGAATCATCAACAAATGGCCTTGAATGGAATCATCATCGAATGGACTCGAATGGAATCATCGTTGAATGCATTTGAATGGAATCAGCATCGAATGGACTCGAATGGAAACATCATCAAATTGAATCAAATGGAGTCATCATGAAATTGAATCAAATGGCTCATCATCGAATGGAATTGAATGGAATCATCATCGAATGGAATCGAGTGGAATCATCAAATGGACTCGAATGCAATCACCGAATGGACAAGAATCGAAAAATCATTGAATGGAATAGAAAGGAATCATCGAATGGACTCGAATGGAATTATAATTGAATGGAACAGAATGGAATCATTGAATGAAATCGAATGGAATCATCATCAAATGGAACCGAATGGATTCATTGAAGGGATTCGAATGGAATCACCATCGAATGCATTCCAATGGAAACATCAAATGGAATTGAATGGAATCATCATAGACTGGAATTGAATGGAATCATCAAATGGACTCGAATGGAATCTTCATTGACTGGAGTTGAAAGGAATCATTGAATGGACTCAAATGGAATCAACATGGAATGGAATCGAATGGAATTATTGAATGGACTCGAATGGAATCAACTTTGAATGGAATCAAAGGGAATCATCGAAAGGAATCAAATGCAATCATCATCGAATGGAATCGAATGGAATCATCGAGTGGAATTGAATGGAATCACCATTGAATGGACTCGAATGGAATCATGATCATATGGAATAGAATGGAATCATCGAATGGACATGAATGGAATCATCGTCAAATGGAATGAAGTGGATCATCGAATGGAATCTAATGGAATCATTGTCGAAAGAAAAGGAATGGAATCATTGAATGGAATTGAATGAAATCGCTAATGAATGCAATCAAATGGAATCATCATCGAATGGAATAAAGTGGAATCATGGAATGGACTCGAATGGAATCATCATTGAATGGAAACCTGTGGAACCATCGGATGAACACGAAATGAATCATAATAAAATGGAATCATAAGGAATCATCATTGAATGCAATCACATAGAATCATCACCGAATGGAGTTGTACAGAATCATCATGGAATGGAATTGAATGGAATCATCAATTGGACTCGAATGAAATCATCAAATGGAATCGATTGGAAGCGTCGAATGGACTCGAATGGAATCATCGTCAAATGGAATCAAATGGAATCAATGAAAGGACTTGAATCGAATCATAAAATGGACTCGAATGGAATCATTGAATGCACTCCAATGGAATCATCATCAAACGGACCCTAACGCAATTATCAAATAGACTCGAATGGAATCATTGAATGGAAATGAATGGAATCATTGATAGGACTCAAATGGAATTATCGAATGGGCTCAAATGGAATCATCGAATGGACTCGAATGTAATCATTATCAAATGAAATCGAATGCAATCATCGAATGCAATTGATTGGAATCATCATCGAATGGAATTAAATGAAATCATCGAATGGAATCGAATCCAATCATCATCGAATGAAATCAAATGAACTCATCATCAAATAGAATATTATGAAATCAACGAATGGAATCATCGTCAAATGGAGTCAAATGTATTTGAATGGAATCATCGAATGTAATCCAATGGAATCATCATCGAATGATATCAAATGGAATCATTATCAAATAGGATCAAATGGGATCATTGAATGGAATCATCATCAAATGGAGTCCAATGGAATCATCGAATTGACTCAAATGGAATCATCATTGAATGGAATCAAATAGAATCATCGATTGCAATTGAATGGAATCATCATTAAATGGAATTGAATGATATCATTGAATGAACTTGAATGGAATAATCAACGAATGGAATTGAATGGTATCATCGAATGGAATCGAATGGAATCATCTTCGAGTGGAATCTAAAGGATTCACTACATGGACTCCAATGGAATAATCATCAAATGGAATCGAGTGGAATCATTGAATATACTCGAATAGTATCATCGAATGGAATCAAATGGAATCATTGAATGGATTTGAATGGAATAGTCATCGAATGGAATCAAGTGGAATGATCAAATGGACTCGAATGGAATCATCATCGAATGGATTTGAATGGAATCATCGAATACACTCGATTGGAATCATCAACGAATGAAAATGAATGGAATCATCAAATGGAAATGAATGGAATCATTGTCAAATGGAATCATATGGAATCATCGAATGGACTTGAATGCAATCATTGAATGGACTCGAATGGAATCATCATCGAATGTAATCGAATAGAATCATCGAATGGACTTGAATGGAGTGATCAAAAGGACTCAAAAGGAATTATCGAATGGACTCGAATGGAATCATCGAATGGACCCTAATGGAATCATCATTGAATGGAAAAGAATGGAATCGTCAAATGGACTCAAATGGAATCATCGAATGGAGTCTAAAGGAATCATCATTGAATGGAATTGAATGGAATCATCGAATAAAATCGAATGTAATCATCCAATGGAATCCAACGGAATAATCATCGAATGGAATCGAATGGAAACACTGAATGGAATCGATAGCAATAATCATCGAATGGAATCAATTGGAATCATCACTGAATGGAATTGAATGGAATCTTGGAATAGACTCGAATGGAATCATCATCGAAGGGAATTGAATCGAATCATCAAATGGAATCGAATGGAATCATCATCAAATGAAATTGAACAGAGTCATCAAATGACATCGAATTGAATCATCAACGAATTGAGTCAGATGGAATCATCGAATGGACTCGAATGGAATCATCATCGAAGGGAATGGAATAGAATCATCCAATGGACTTCAAAGAATCATCATCGAATGGAATTGAAAGGAATCATCAAATGTAAGAGAAGAGAATCATCATCGAATTGAATCAAATGGAATTGTTATCGAAAAGAATCTAATGGAATAGTCATCGAATGGATACATATGGAATCATAATCGAATGGAATCGAATGGAATCACCATCGAAGGGAATTGAATGAAACAATCAAATGGACTCGAATGAAATTATCATCAAATGGAATCGAACGGCATCATCGAATGGAATAGAAGAAAATATCGTTGCATGGAATCGAATGGAATCATCAACGAATGGAATCGAATGGAATAATCATCGAATGGATTTGTATGGAATCATCATCGAATGGAATTGAATGGAATCATTTTTGAATGTAATTGAATGTAGTCATCATCAAATGGAATCAAATGGAATCATCAAATGTACTGGAATGGAGTCATCATCAAATGGAATCAAATTTATTCATCACATGGACTCGAATGGAATCATCATCGAATGGAATTGAATGGAATCATCGAATCGACTTGAATGGAGTCATCATCAAATGTAATTGAATGGAATCATCAAATGGACTCGAGTGGAATCGTCGTCAAATGAAATCGAATGGAATAATCGAATGGACATGAATGGAATCATCATGGAATGGAATCAAATAGAATGATCGATTGGACTTCAATGGAATCATCGAATGGACTCGAATGGAATCATTATCAAAAGGAATCAAATGAAATCATCATCAGATGGAATCGAATGGAAATATCACTGAATGGAATCGAATGGAATCATAAAAGGGAAAGAGATGGAATCATCATCAAATGGAATCAAATAGAAGCACTGAATGAAATCGAACAGAATCATAGTCGAATGGAATAGACTGGAATCATCATTGAATGGACTCGAATGGAAACATCGTGGAATGGAATCTAGTGGAATCATCATTGAATGTAATCAAATGGAAATATCATCGAATTGAATCAAATGGAATCATCATGGAATTGAATCGAATGGCTCATCATCAAATGGGATCAAATGGAATCATTGAATGGAATCATCAAGTAGAATCGAATGGATTATTCATCTAATGGAATCGAATGGAACCATCGAATGGAATCGAATGGAACCATCGAATGAAATCGAATGGAATCATCTTTGAATGGAGTCGAAAGGAATTATCATCAAATGGAATCTAATGGAATCATCAACAAAGGGAATCGAAAGGAATCAACATCGAATGGAATCGAATGGAATCATCAATGAATGGAATCGAATGGAATCATCATAGAAAGCAATCATAGGGAATCATTGAAGAGTCGAATGGAATCATCAAATGGAATCATCATGGAATGGAATCGAATGGAATCATCAAATGGACACGAATTTAATAATTAAATGGACTTGAATGGAATCATTGAATGGAACTGAAAGGAATCATCGATTGGACTCAAATGGAGTCAAACTCAAATGGAATCGAATGGAATCAATGAAGGGATTTGAATGGAATTATCGAATGGATTCGAATGGAATCAGCATTGAATGGAATAAAATTGAATCATTCAATGGACTCGAATGTAATCATCATCAAATGGAATCAAATGAAATCATCATCAGATGGAATCGAATGGAATCATCACTGAACGGAATCGAATGGAATCATCCAATGGACTCTAATGGAATAATCAAATGGACTCGAATGGAATCATCTTCAAATGGAATCAGATGGAATCAACAAAGGGACTCGAATGGAATCATCAAATGGACTCGAATGAAACCACCATCGAATGGAATCAAATGGAATTATCGAATGGAATCGAATGGAATTATCATTGAATGAAATCGAATAGAAGCATCGAATGGAATCGAATGGAATCATAGAATGGAATCAGACAGAATCATCATCGAATGGAATTGAATAGAAGCATCCAATGAAATCGAGTGGAATCATCATCAAACGGACCCGTATGGAATCATCATCGAATGGACTCAAATGGAATCATCGTCGAATGGACTCCAATGGAATCATCATTGAATGGAATCGAATGGAAACATCATCTAATTGAATCAAATAGAATCATGTAATTGAATCGAATTGCTCACCATCGAATGGAATCGAATGGAATCATGAAATGGAATCTAATGGAATCATCATCGAATGGAATCGAATGGAGTCATCATCGAATGGAATAAAATGGAATCATCCAATGGAAGAGAATTGAATCATTAACAAATGGAATCAAATAGAATCATCGAATGAAATCGAATGGAATCATCAACGAATAGAATAAAATGGAATCAACATCGAATGGAATAGAATGGAATCATCATTGAATGGAATCAAATGGAATCATCATCGAATGGAATTGAATGGAATCATGCAATATAATAGAATTGAATCACCATCAAATGGAATCAAATAGAATAATCGAATGAAATCAAATGGAATCTTCATCAAATGGAATTGAATCATCAATGAATGGAATTGAATGGAATCATAGAATGGAATCCAATGTAATCATCATCGAATTGAATCCAATGGAATCATTAAATTGACTCGAATGGAATAATCGAATGGACTCGAATGGAATCACCATCGAATGTAATAGAAGGGAATCATCGAATGAACTCGAATGGAATCATCATCGAATGGAATTGAATGGAATCATCGAATGGACTTGAATGGAATCATCATCGAATGGCATCGAAAGGAATCATCAAATGGACTTTAATGGAATCATTGAATGGACTCAAATGTAATCATCATTGAATGAAATCAAATGGATTCACAAAATGGACACGAATGGAATCATCATCTAATAGCATCGAATGGAATCATCGGATGGACTCGAATGGAATATCGTCAAATGGAATTAAAAGCAATCATTGAATGGACTCCAATGGAATTATCGAATGGACTCGAATGAAATCACTATTGAATGGACCCAAATGGAAGCATCGAATGGTCTCGAATGGAATCATCGATTGGACTCAAATGGAATTATCAAGTATCCTCGAATAGAATCATCGAATGGACTCGAATGGAATCATTATCGAATGGAATCAAATGGAATCATCAAATGAAATCAAAAGGAATTATCGAATGCAATTGATCAGAATCATGATCGAATGGAATCAAATGGAATCATCAACTGGAATCGAATGCAGTCATCATCGAATGGAATCGAGTGGAATCATCATCGAATAGAAAGGAATGGAATCATCGAATGGAAGTGAATGGAATCATCGTCGAATGTAATCGAACGGAATCATCGAATGGAATCAAATGGAATCATCGAATGGAATTGAATGGAATCAGCATCGAACGAAATCGAATGGAATCATCATAGAATAGAATCTAATGGAATCATAGAATGGAATCATCATCAAATGGACTCGAATGGAATCATCATAGAATGGAATTGAATGGAATCAACGAATGGAATCGAATGGAATCATCGAATGGAATCGAATGGAATAATCATCAAATGGAACCGAATGGTATCATCGAATGCACTCTAATGGAATCATCATTGAATGGTATCGAATGGTACCATCAAATGGAATTGAATGGAATAATCTTCAATTGGCATCAAAAGGAATCACCGAATGGACTCAAATGGAACTATCATCAAAAGGAATAAAATGGAATCATCAAATGGAATTGAATGGAATCATCACTGAATGGACTACAATGGAATCATGATTGTATGGAATCGAATGCAATCATCAAATGGAATCGAATGGAATCATCATCAAATGTAATCAAATGGAATCATCATTGAATGTAATCAAATGGAATCATCATCGAATGGAATCAAATGGAATCATCATCAAATGGAATCGAAATGAATTAACATCAAATGGAGTGGAATGGAATCATTATCGAATGGAATCCAAAGGAAACATCATCGAATGGAACCAAATGGAATCGTCATCCAATGGAACCAAAAGGGGTCATTATTGAATGGAATTGCATTGAATCATCATTGAATGAATTCGAATGGAATCATCATCAAATGGAATCTAATGGAATCATCGAATGGAATTGAATGGAATCATCATCGAATGCATTGAATGGAATCATCCAATAGTCTCGAATGGAATTATTATCAAATGGAAACTAAAGTATTCATTGAATAGAATCGAATGAAATAATCATCAAATGGAATCGAATGGAAACATCATCAAATGGAATCGAAAGGAATTATTGAATGGAATTTAATAGAATCATTGAGTGGACTCGAATGGAATCATCAAATGGAATGGAATCAAATAATCAATGAACACGAATGGAATAATCATTGAATGGAATAGAACGGAATCATCAAATGGAATCAAATGGAATCATCACCGAATGGAATCGAATGGAATCATAATGGAATGGAATCAAAAAGAATCATCATCAAATGGAATCAAATGGAAGCATCATCGAATGGAATCCAAAGGAAACATCATCATCGAATGGAACCAAATGGAATCATCATCGAATGGAACCGAAAGGAGTCATCATCAAATGGATTCTGATGGAATCATCATCGAATGGAATAGAATGAAATCATCATCTAATGGAATCTATTGGAATCATCGAATGCAATTGAATGGAATCCTCATCGAATGCAATTGAATTGAATCCTCATCAAATGGAATCGAATGGAATCATCGAATAAAATCGAATGGAATAATAATCGAATTGACTCGAAGGGAATCAACATGAAATGGAATCGAATGGAATTATCAAATGGAATCAAATAGAAACATCAAATGGACTCGAATGGAATATTTGAATGGAATTGAATTGAATAATCTATGGACTCGAATGGAATCATAGAATGGAATCAAATGGAATCACTGAATCAACTCGAATGGAACCATCATCAAATGGAATTAAATGGAATCATTGAGTGTACTCGAATGAAATCTTCATCAAATGGAATCGAATGGAATATCGAATTGACTCAAATGGAATCATTGAACGGATTCATCAAATGGAATCAAATGGAATCATCATTGAATGGTATCAAATGGAATCATTGAATGGAATCGAATGGAATCATCATGGAATGGAATCGAATGGATTCATCGAATGGAGTCGAATGGAGTCATCCTCGAAAGGAATCGAATGGAATCATCCAATGGACTCGAATGGAATCATCACTGAATGGAATCGAATGGAACCATAAAATTCAACAGAATGGAATCATTAAATGGACTCAAATTGAATCATCATTGAATGGAATTGAACAGAACCATTGAAAGCACTTGAAAGGAATCATCGAATGGACTCAAAAGGAATCATCATCAAGTGGAATCCAATAGAATCATCGAATGGACTCGAAAGGAATCTTTGAATGGACTCAAATGGAATCATCATCGAATGCCACCTAATGGAATCATCGAATGGACTCGAATGGAGCCACCATCGAATGGAAACAAAGGGAATCACCGAATGGACTCGAACGGAATCATTGAATGACCTCGATTTGAATCATCATTGAATGGAATCGAATGGAATCATCTCATGGATGTTATCCATGGATAATATCTCATGGATGTTATCATCGAATAGGCTCAAAAGGAATCATCATCAAGTGGAATCGAGTGAAATCATCAAATGGACTCGAATGCCGTCATCGAATGGACTCGAATGGAATCATCATCGAATAGAATCTAATGGACTCGAAAGTAATCATTATAGAATGGAATCATCATCGAATGGAATGGAATGGAATCATCGAATGGAATCGGATGGAATCATCATCAAATGGAATCAAAAGGAATAATAGAATGGAATCGATTGGAATCATCGAATGAACTCTAATGGAATCATCATCGAATGAAATCCAATGGAATCATCGAATGGACTCGAATGGAATCATCATCGAATGGAATTGAATGGAATCATCGAATGGAATTGAATGGAATCATCATCGAATGGAATCGAATGGAATCATTGAATGGAATCGAATGTAATCATCATCGACTGTAATTGCATGAAATCATTGAATGGCCTCAAATGAAATCATCATCGACTGGAATCGCATGGAATCATCGAATGGCCTCAAATGGAACATCATCTAAAAGAATCTAATGGAATCATCAAATGGACACGAATGGAATCATTATCAAATGAAATTGAATGGAGTCCTCGAATGCAATCAAATGGAATCATCATTGAATGGAAGAGAGTGTAATCATCATTGAATGGAATCCAACAGAATCGTTGAATGCACTCAAAAGGAATCAATGAATGGACTCGAAAGGAATCATCATCAAGTGGAATCGAATGGAATCATCGAATGTACTGAAGTAGAGTCTTTGAACGGACTCGAATGGAATCATCATTGAATGGAATTGAATGGAATCATATAATAGACTCGAATAGAGTCCTTATCAAATAGAATCAAAGAGAATCACCAAATGGACTTGAATGGAATCATCAAATGGCGCAGAATGCAATCATTATCAAATGGAATTGAATGGAATCATAGAACAGACTCGAATGGAATCATCGAATGGACTCAAAAGGAATCATCGAATGGCCTTGAAAGGAACGATCATTGCATAGAATAGAATGGAACCATCAAATGGACCCGAATGGAATCATCATGGAAAGTAATAGAATGGAATCGTCATCAAATGGAACCAAATGGAATCATCATGAAATGGAATCGAATGGAATCATTGAATGGAGTCGAATGGAATCATCCTCGAATGGAATCAAATGGAGCCATCGAATGGATTAGAATGGAATCATCATTGAATGAAATCGAATGGAATCATTGAATACAACTGAATGGAATCATTGAATGGACTCGAATGGAATCATCATCAAATGGAATCTAATGGAATCATTGAAGGTACTCGAAGGGAATCATTGAATTGGCTCGAAAGGAATCATCATCAAGTGGAATTGAATGGAATCATCAAATGGACTAGAAAGAAATCTTTGATTGTACTCGAATGAAATCATCATTGAATTGAACCTAAAGGAATCATCGAATGGACTTGTATGGAGCCCTCATCGAATGTAATCAAAGGGAATCAATGAATGGAATCAAAGGGAATCAACGAATGGACTCGAATGGAATCATCGTTAAATGGAATCGAATAGAATCATCTCATGGACTCGAATGTAATCATCAAATGGACACGAAAGGAATCATCATTGAGTGGATTCAAATGAAATCATTGAATGGACTTGAATTCAATCACCAAATGGTCTCGAATGGAATATCATCGAATAGATTAGAATGGAATCATCACATGGATTCGAATGGAATCATCATTGAATGGAATGGAATGGAATCATTGAATGGAATCCAATAGAATCATCATCAAATGGAATCGAAAGGAATAATCAAATGGAATCGAAAGGAATCATCGAATGGACTCGAATGCAATCATCATAGAATGGAATTGAATGGGGTCAAAGAATGGACTCAAATGGAATCTTTGAATGGACTCGAATGGAATCATTGAATGGAATCCAATGGGATAATCATCGAATGGAATCAACAAAGTATGGAATCAAATGCAATCATTGAATGAAATCCAATGGAATCATCATCAAATAGAAATGAATAGAATCATCGAATGGACTTGAACGGAATCATCATCGAATGAAATCTTATGGAATCATCGAATGAACTCGTGTGGATTCATCATCAAATGAAATTGAATGTAATCATAGAATGGAATCGAATGGAATCATCATTGAATGGAATAGAATAGAATCATCGAATGGAATCAAATGGAATCATCAATGAATGGAATTGAATGGAATCATTTAATTGACTCAAATGGAATCATCACCAAATGGAATCAGATGGAATCAACGAAGGGACTAGAATGGAATCATCAAACGGATTCGAATGGAGTCATAATCAAATGGAAATGAAAGGAATCATGGAATGGAATCAAATGGAAACATCATTGCATGGAATCAAATGGAATCATCGAATGGAATAATCAAATGGACCCGAATGCAGTCATCCTCGAATGGAATATTCGAATGGAACCGAATGCAGTCATCCTTGAATGGAATCGAATGGAATCATCAGACGGACTCGAATGAAAACATCATCGAATGGAATCGAATGGAATCATTGACTGGAATCAAATGCAATCATCGAATGGACCCGAAAGGAATCACTATCGAATGGAATAGAATGGAATTATCAAATGGACTCGAATGGAATTATCATTGAATGGAATGGAATGGAATCATCGAACAAACTCGAATGGATTCATCATCGAATGCAATCAAAAAGAATCATCGAATGGACTCGAATGCAATCATTGAATGGACTCGAATGGAATCATCATCGAATGGAATAGAATGCAATCATCAAATGGACTCAAATGGAATTATCATGGAATGGAATCGAATGGAATCGATTGAACTCGAATGGAATCATCATGGAATGGAATCATGTGGAATCATTGAATGAACTTGAAATGAATCATAATCAACTGGCATCGAAAGAATCATCATCGAGTGGAATCACATGGAATCATCATTGAATGAAATCATACAGAATCATCATAGAATGGAATTGAATGGAATCATCAGATGGACTCGAACAGAATCATCCAATGGACTCAAAGGGAAGCATCGAATTGACTCAAACCAAATCATCATCAAATGGAATCAAATGGAATAATCAAAAGGACTCGAATCAAACCATCAAATGGACTCAAACAGAATCATTATAGAATGGAATCGAATAGAATCATCAGCTGGACTAGAATGGAATCATCATTGAATGGAACCGATTGGAATCATCGAATGCACTTGAATGGAATCATCATCGAATGGAATTGATTGGCATTAGTGAATGGTCTTGAATGGAATCATCATCAAATAAAATACATTGGAATCACTGGATGGAATCAAATGGAATTATCGAATGGAATTGAATGGAATCATCTTTGAATGGAATTGAATGGAATCATCGAATGTAATCAAATGCAATCATCATTGAATGGAATAGAATGGAATCATCAAAGGGCATCGAATTTAATCACCATTGAATGGACTCAAATGGAATCATAATCGAATAGAATCAGAAGGAATCATCAAATGGACTTGAATGGAATCATCATTGAATAGAATCGAATGGAATCAATGAATGGAATTGAATGGAATCATCCTCAAATGTAATTAAATTGAATCATCAAATGGAATCAAATGGAATCATCATCGAATGAAATCGAATAGAATCAGAGAATGAAATCGAATGGAATCACCATTGAATGGAATTGAATGGAATCACAGAATGATATTGAATGTAATCATCATCAAATGTAATCAAACGGAATCATAGCAAATGGACTTGAAAAAAGTCATTGAAAGTACTCGAATAGAAACATCAAGTGGACTTGAATGGAATCTTCAACGTATGGAGTAGAATGGAATCATCGAATGGAATCAATTGGAATCATCTAATGGACATGAATGGAATCATCATTGAATGGAATAGAATGGAATCATCATCAAATGGAATCCAAAGGAATCATCAAATGGATCCGAATGGAATCATTATAGAATTCAATAGAATGGAATCATCATCAAATGGAATGGAATGGAATCATCTAATGGACAGGAATATAATCATCATCAAATTGAATCATCTATTCTACCTGAATGGAATCATCATCAAATGCAATAGAAGGGAATCATCAAATGGAAGCAAATGGAATCATAATCATATGGAATGGAGTGGAATCATCAAATGGACTCGAATGTAATCATTGGAGAATGGAATCAAATGGAATCATCGATGAATGGAATTGAACGGAATCATCATGGAATGGAATCGAATGAAATAATCATCGATTGGAAACAAATGGAATCATCATCGAATGGAATCAAATGGAGTCAACAAATGGAGTCCGTTGGAATCATCATCGAATGGAACCGAATGCAGTCATCATCGAATGTAATTGGATGGAATTATCAAATGGAAGCCAATGGAATCATCATCGAATGGAATCGAATGGAATCATCAAATGGACTCAAATGGAATTATCATTGAATGGAATTGAATGGAATCATCAAATGGACTAGAATGGAATCATCATCTAATGGACTCGAATGGAATCATCGAAAGGAATGGAATGGAATCATCATCTAACGGAATCCAAAGGAATCATGGAATGGAATCGAATGGAATCGTCATCAACTGGAATTGAACAGAATCATCGTATGGACTCGAATGGAATTATCAGAGAATGGAAGCAAATGGAATGATCGAATGGACTCGAATTGAACCTAATTTGAATGTAATCAAAGGGAATCATCGAATGGAATCAAATGCAATCATCATCCAGTGGAATGAATTGGAATCATCGAATGGAATCGAATGAAATCACCATTGAATGGACTCGAATGGAATCATCATCAAATGGAAATGAATGGAATCATTGAATGGATTTGAATGGAATCACCATCGAATGGAATCAAATGGAATCATCAAATGGAATCGAATGGAATCATCATCAAGTATACTCAACCAGAATCATTGAATGTAATTGAATATAATCATCATCGAATGGAAAAGAATAGAATAATCGAATGGAATCGAATTGAATCAATATTGAATGGAATTGAATGGAATCATACAATGGTATCGAATTTAATCATCATCAAATGGAATCAAATGTAATTGTCATCGAATGGAATCCAAAGCAATTACTGAATGGACTTGAATAGAATCATCAAAAGGAGTTGAAAGGAATCATCATCAAATGGAATAGAATGGAATCATCAAATGGAATCGAATGGAATCATCATCAAATTGAATGGAATGAAACCATCTAATGGACTCAAATGGAATCATCATCGTATGGAATCGAATGTGATCATCTTCAAATGGAATCATTGAATGGACTCGAATGGAATGACCAAATGGACTCGACTGGAATCTTCAAAAGGAATCAAATGAAATCATCAAATGGACTCAAATGAAACTATCAAATGCACTCGAATGGAATCATCGAATGGACTCTAATGGAATCATCATCGAATGGACTCGAATGGAATCATCGAATGCACTGGAATGGAATAATCATCAAATGTAATTGAATGGAATCATCCAATGGAATCAAATGTAATCATCAAATGGAATCGAACAGAATCATCATTGAACGAAACCGAATGGAATCATTGAATGGAATCAAAGGCAATCATTGTTGAATGGAATCAAATGGGAACATCATCGAACAGAATTGAATGGAATCATCAAATGGAATTGAATGGAATCATCGTAAATGGAATCAAGTGGAATCATTGAATGGAATCTAATGGAATCATTGTCGAATGGAATGGAATGGAATCATTGAATGGAATTGAATGGAATCACCAATGAAGGGAATCAAATGGAATCATCATTAAATGGAATAAAGTGGAATCATTGAAAGGAATCTAAAATAATCATTTTCGAATGGAATGGAATGGAATCATTGAATGGAATTGAATGGAATCACCAATTAATGGAATCCAATGGAATCCTCATCGAATGGTTTCAAATGGAATCATCAAATGGACTCGAATGGAATCATCATCGAATGGAAACGTGTGGAATCATTGAATGAACTCGAAATGAATCAAAATAGAAAGGAATCGAAATGAATCATCATCGAATGGAATCATCATGGAATAGAATCGTACAGAGTCATCATCAAATGGAATCGAATGGAATCATCAATTGGACTTGAATGGAATCATCAAAAAGAATCAAATGGAAGCATCAAATGGACTCGAATTGAGTCATCATTGAATAGAATAGAATGTAATCATTGAAAGGACTCAAATCGAATCATAAAATGGACTCGAACGGAATCATTATAGAATGGAATTGAATAGAGTGATTGGATGGACTTGAATGGAATCATCATTGAGTGGAATCGATAGGAATAATTGAATGCACTCGAATGGAATCATCATCACCTGGAATTGAATGGGATCATCGAATGGACTCGAATGGAATCATCATCAAATGGAATCCTTTGGAACCATCGAATGGAATGGAATTATCAGATGGAATTGAATGGTATCATCTTTGAATGGATTCGAATGGAATCATCGAAAGCAATCAAATGCAATCATCATCTAATGGAACCATATAGACTCATTGAAAGGAATCGACCGGAATCACCATTGAATGGACTCGAATGGAATCATCATCGAATGGAATCGAATGGAATCATCAAATGGGATCGAATGTAATCATCATAAAATGTAATCAAATGGAAAAATCGAATGGAATCATCATTGAATGGAATCGAATATAACCATCGAATGGAATTGAACGGAATCAACATCAAATGGAATTGAATGGAATCATAGAATGGTATCGAATGTAATCATCATTGAATGGAATCGAAAGGAATCATCATCAAATGGAATCAAAAGCAATTATTGAATGGACTCAAATGGAATCATTGAATGGACTTGAATGGAATCATCATTGAATGGAGTAGAATTGAATCTTCTAATGGACCCGAATGGAATTATCATCAAATTGAATCGAATGGAATCATAGAATAGACTGAAATGGAATCATCATCGAATGGAATATAATGGAATCTTCATTGAATGGAATCAAATGGAATCATCTAATGCACCCGAATGGAATCATCACCAAATGGAATAAAATGGAATCATAATCAAATGGAATCAAATGGAATCATCTAATGGACACGAATGGAATCACCATTGGATTGAATAGAATGGACTCATCATTGAATGGAATCGAATGGAATCATCTAATGGACACGAATAGCATCATCATTGAATGGAATCGAATGGAATAATCTAATGTACTCGAATGGAATCATCATCTAATGGAATAGAATGGAATCATTGAACGGAATCGAATGGAGTCATCATCGTATGGAATCAAGTGAAATTATCAAATGGACCCAAAAGTAGTCATTGGAGAATGGAATCAAATGGAATCGTCTAATGGACTCGAATGGAATCAACATCAAATGGAATATAGTGGAATCATCATCAAGTAGAATCAAATTGAATCATCTAACGGACACAAATGGAATCATTACTGAACGGAAAAAAATGGAATCAACATCGAATGGAATCAAATGAAATCATCTAATGGACACGAATGGAATCATCATTGGATTGTATAGAATGGAATCATCATCAAATGGAATCGAATGGAATCATCTAAAGCACACGAATAGCATCATCATTGAATGGAATTGAATGGAATCATCTAATGTACTTGAATGGAATCATCATATCATGGAATAGAGTGGCATTATTGAATGGAATCAAATAGAGTCATCATCATATGGAATCGAGTTGAATCATCGATTGGACTCGAAAGTAATCATTGGGGAATGGAATCGAATGGAATCATCGAATGGACTCGAATGGAATCATCATTGAGTGTAATCAAATGCAATCATCTAATGCACCTGAATGGAATCATCATCGAATGGAATCGAATGGAATCATTGAATGGACTATAATGAAATCATCATCAAATATAATTGAAAGTAATCATCAAATGGATTCAAATATAATCATCAAATGGCTCCAATGGAATCAGCATCAAATGGAATCACATGGAAACACCGAATGGACTCGAATGTAATCATCATCGAATGGAATAGAATGTAATCACCGAATGGACTCGAATGGAATCATCATTGAATGGAATCAAATGGAATCACTGAATGGACTCGAATGGAATCATCATCGAATGGAATCAAAGGGAATCATTGAATGCACCCAAATGGAATCATCATTGAATGGAATCAAATGGAATCATCATCGAATGGAATAAAATGGAATCATTGAATGTACTCAAATGGAATGATCATCGAATGGAATCAAATGGAAGCATCTAACTGACTCGAATGGAGTCATCATAGAATGGAATCAAATGGATTCATTGAATGGACTCGAATGGAGTCATCATCAATTGGAATTGAATGGAATCATCAAATGGACTCAAGTGGAATCAGCGTCAAATGAAATCGAATGGAATCATTGAATGTACTCTAATGGAATCATCATGGAATGGAATCAAATGAAATGTTCGATTTTACACGAATGGAATCATCAAATGGACTCTAATGGAATCATCATCGAATGGAATCAAATGAAATCATCATCCGATGGAATCGAATGGAATCTTCAATGAATTGAATCGAATGGAATCGTCGAATGGAATGAGATGGAATCATCATCGAATGGAATCAAATAGAAGCATCGTATGAAATCCAAAGTAATCATCAATGAACGGACTCAAATGGAATCATCAACGAATGGACTCGAATGGAATCATCATCTAATGCAATCTAATGGAATCATCATCAAATGGAATTGAATGGAAACATCATCGAATTGAATCAAATGGAATCATGATGGAATTGAATTGAATGGCTCATCATCGAATGGAATCGAAAGAAATCATCGAATGGAATCAAATGGAATCATCATCAAATACCATCGAATGGAATCATCGAATGGAATTGAATGGAATCATCATTGAAAAGAATCGAATGGAACCATGGAATGAAATCGAATGGAATCACCATTGAATGGAGTCGAATGGAATCATCATTAAATGGAATCTATTGGAATAATTAGTTAAGAGAATCGAATGGAATCATCATCGAATGGTATCAAATGGAATCATCAACGAGTGGAATCGAATGGATTCATCAAATGGAATCCAATGGAACCATCATCAAATGGAACCTAATGGAGCCATCAAAAGGATTTGAATGGAATCATCATCAAATGGACTCTAATGTAATCATCATCGAATTGAATCGAATGGTGTCATTGAGTGAACTCAAATGGAATCATCGAATGGACTCGAACAGAAACAGAATCTAATGGAGTCAAATGGAATCATCAAATGGCATCGAATAGCATCATCAATGAATGGAATCTAAGGGAATAATCGAATGGACTCGAATGGAATCATCGAATGGACTCGAGTGGAATCATCATAATATGGAATGTTCGAATGGACTCAAATTGAATCTTCAACGAATGGAATCAAATGGAATCATCAAACTGACTCGAATGGAATCATTGTCAAATGGAATCTAATGGAATCTTCGAATGGACTTGAATAGAATCATCAACGAATGGGATTGAATGGAAACAACAAATGGCATCGAATGGAATCATCATCGACTGGAATAAAATGGAATCATCTAATGGACTCGAATGGAATCATCATCGAATGGTATCAAATGGAATCTATGAAAGGACTCACTTGAAATCTTCATTTCCTGCAATCGAATGGAATCATCCACGAATGGAATTGAATGGAACCATCATCGAATGGAATCAAAAGGAAACATCAAATGGAATAGAAGTGTATCATCATCAAATGGAATCAAATAGAATCATCGAATGAAATCAAATGAAACAATCATCGAGTGGAATTGAATGGAAATATCATAGTTTGGAATTGAATGGAATCATCATCGAATAGAATAAAAAGGAATCATCCAAAGGAATATAAATGAATCATCATCGAATGGAATCAAATGGAATCATCGAATGAAATCAAATGGAAAAATAATCGAATGGAATCAAATGTAATCATCATTGAATGGAATCAAATGGAATCATCCAACATAATAGAAGTGAATCATCATCGAATGGAATCATCAAATGAAATCGAATGGAATCATCATCGAATGGACTCAAATGGATTCATCGAATGGACTTGAATGGAATCATCATCAAATGGACTAAAATGGAATCATCAAATGGAATCGAATGGAACCATCATTGAATGAAATCAAATGAAATCATCGAATGGACTCAAATGGAATCATCATCAATTGAAATCGAAATGAATCATCGAATGGATTCGAATGGAATCATCATTGAATGGAATTGAAAGGAATCATCAAATGGACTTGAATGGAATCATTGAATGGATTCCAATGGAATCATCATCGAATGAAATCGAATGGAATCATCGAATGGAATCATCATCGAATGGAATTGAATGGAATCATAGAATGGAATCGAATGGAATCATCATTGAATGGAATCAAATGGAATCGTTATCAAATGGAATCGAATGGAATCATAATCAAATGGAATCTAATGGAGTCATCATCTAATGGAATCAAATGGAATCATCAATGAATGGAATAGAATGGAGAAATCGAATGGAATCTGCTGGAATCATCATCGAATGGATACGAATGCAGTCATCATTGAGTGGAATCGAATGGAATCATCATCAAAAGGAATCAAAAAGAATCATAGAATGGAATTGAACGGAATCATCGAATGGAATCGAATGGAATCATCATCGAATGGACTCAAATGCAATTATCTTCAAATGGAAATGAATGGAATCATCGAATGGACTCGATTGGAATAATTGAATGGACTCGAATGGAATAATCAAATGGACTCAAATGGAATAATTGAATGGAATCGAATGTAATGATCGAATGAACTCGAATTGAATCATCAACAAATGGAATCGGATGGAATCATCGAATGGACTCGAATGGAATCATCAAATGGACTCGAATGGAATTATCAAATGGTCTCGAATGGAATCATCAAATGGACCCTAATGGAATCATCATTGAATGGAATCTAATGGAATCATCAAATGGATTCGAACGGAATCATTGAATTGACTAGAATAAAAACATCAAATGCAATCGAATGGAATTGTCTTTGAATGGAATCAAATTGAATCCTCAAATAGAATCAAATGGAATTATGAAATGGAATCGAAAGGAATCATCATTGAATGGAATCAAATGGAATCATCAATTGGAATCGAAGGCAATCATTGAATGGAATCAAATGGAATCATCGAATTGAATCGAATGGAATCATCGTCAAGTGGAATTGAGTGGAATCATCGAATGGAATTGAATGGAATCATTGTCGAATGGAATGGAATGGAATCAATGAATGAAATTGAATGGAATCACCAATGAATGGAATTGAATGGAATCATCATTGAATGGAATCAAATGGAATCATCATCGAATGGAATCGTGTGAAATCATCTAATGGGCATGAATAGAATCATCGAATGGAATCGAATGGAATCATCATCAAATAGAATCGAATGGAATCACTGATTGGACTAGAATGGAATCATCAAATGGAATCGAATGGAATCATCTAATGGACTAGAAAAGAATCATCATCAAATGAAATGAATGGAATCACCGAATGGACATGAACGGAATCATCATCAAATAGAATTGAATGGCATCAACATATTGACTCGAATGGACTATAATCGAATTGAATCAAAAGCAATCATTGAACGGACTCCAATGGAATTATCGAATGGACTCGAATGGAATCATCAAATGGACCCGAATGGATTCATAATCGAATGGACTCAAATGGAATGATCGAATTGACTCGAATGGAATCATTGATTGGACTCAAATGGAATTATCAAATGGGCTCGAATGGAAACATCAAATGGACTCGAATGGAATCATTATTGAATGGAATCAAATGTAATCATTGAATGGAATCGAATGGAATCATCGAATGGAATTGATTGGAATCATCATTGAATAGAATCATTATCGAATGAAATTAAATGGAATCATTTAATGGAATAGAAAGGAATCATCGAATGGAATTGATTGGAATCATCATTGAATGGAATCAAATGGAATCATCAAATGACTCAAATGGAAACATTATTGAATGGAATCAAATGGAATCATTTAATAGAATCAAATGGAATCAACGAATATAATCAAATGGAATCATCGAATGGCATTGATCAGAATCATCATCGGATGGAATCAAATGGAATCATCAAATGGAACTGAATGGAATCAGCATAAAATGAAATCGAATGGAATCATCATTGAATAGAATCGAATGGAATATTGGAATGGAATCATCATCAAATGGAGTCCAATGCAATCATCAAATGAACTCGAATGGAATCATCATAGAATGGAATTGAATGGAATCATTGAATGGAATCATCAAATGGAATCGAATGGAATCGAATGGTACAATCGAATGCACTCGATTGGAATCATCAATGAATGGTATCTAATGGTATCATCGAATGTAATCGAATGGAATCATCTTCAATTGGGATCAAAATGAGTCACTGAATGGACTCGAATGGAATAATAATCGAAAGGAATTGAATGGAATTATCAAACGGAATCAATGAATGGACACGAATGGAATAATCAAATGGACTCGAATGGAATCATAATCATATAGAATCGAATTGTAACATCATCGAATGTAATCACATGGAATCATCATCGAATGGAATCGACAAGAATCAAAATCAAATGGAGTCGAATGGAATCATCATCAAATGGAATCCTAAGGAATCATCATCGAATGGAACCGAAAGGAGTCATCATCGAACGGAATTGCATGGAATCATCATAGAATGGACTCGAATGGAATCATCATTGAATGGAATTGAAAGGAATCATCAAATGGACTTGAATGGAATCATTCAAAGAATTCAAATGGAATCATCATCAAATGAAATCAAATGGAGTCATCGATTGGACACGAATGGAATCATCATCGAATGGAATCGGGTGGAATCATCAAAAGGAATTGAATGGAATCATCATTGAATGGAATTGAAAGGAATCATCATCGAATGGAATCCAATGGAGTCATCATTGAATGGAACCTAACGGAATCATCATCTAATGGAACTGAATGGAATCATCAATGAATGGAATCGAACAGAGAAATCGAATGGAATACATTGGAATCATCATCGAAAGGAACCGAATGCAGTCGTCATTGAATGGAATCAAATGGTATCATCATAGAATGGAATCTAATGGAATCATCATCAAAAGGAATCTAAAGGAATCATCGAATAGAATCGAATGGAATAATTCTATGGAATCGAATGGTATCATCATCAAATGGACACGAAAGGAATTATCATCAAATGGTATCAAATGGGATCATCAAATAGACTCGAATGGAATAATTGAATGGACTCAAATGGAATCATCGAATGGAATCGAATGTAATCATCAAATGGAATCGAATGGAACCGTCATCAAATGGAATCGAATGGAATCATCAAATGGACTGGAATGGAATCATTGAATGGAATCGAATGGAATGGTCATTGAATGGAATCGAGTGGACTTCTCGAGTGTAATTAAATGGAATCATCAAATGGAATCAAATGGAATCATCATCAACTGGAATTGAATGTAATCTTCGAATGTAATTGAACACAATCATCATTGAATGGAATCGAATGGAATTATCATTGAATAGAAGCAAATGGTATCATTGAATGAAATCGAATGGAGTCATCATCAAGTGGAATCAAGTGTAATCATCGAATCGAATCGAATCGAATCATAGTCGAATAGAATGGAATGGAATCATGAATGGAATTGAATGGAATCACTAATGAATAGAATGGAATTGAATCATTATCGAATGGAATCAAATGGAATCATTGAATGGACTTGAATAGAATCATCATCGAATGGAATAGTGTGGAATCATCTAATGGGCAAGAATAGAATCATCATCAAATGGAATTGAATGGAATCATCTAATGTGCTCGAATGGAATCATCATTGAATGGAATAGAATGGAATCATTGAATGGAATTGAATGAAATCATCATCGTATAGAATCGAGTGGAATCATCGATTGGACTTCAATGTAATCATCGCAGAATGGAATCAAATGGAATCATCAAATGGACTCGAATGGAATCATCATCGAATGGAATCCTCGAATGGACTCGAGTGGAATCATCATCAAATATAATCAAGAGGAATCATCAAATGGATTCGAATAGAATCATCGAATGGACTCGAATGGAATCATCATCAAATGGAATCAGATGGAATCATCAAATGGACTCGAATGAAATCATCATCAAATGGAATCATTGAATGGACTCGAATAGAATCATCATTGAATGGAACTGTGTGGAATCCTCTAATGGGCAAGGATAGAATCATCATCAAATGGAATCAAATGGAATCATCTAATGTGCTCGAATGGAATCATCATTGAATGGAATAGAATGGAAACATCGAATGGAATTGAATGGAATCATCATCGTATGGAATCGAGTGGAATCATCAAATGGACTCCAATGTAATCATCGGAGAATGGAATCATCGAATGGACTCGAATGTAATCATCGGAGAATGGAATCAAATGGAATCATCAAATGGACACGAATGGAATCATCATTGAATGGAATCAAATGGAATCATCAAATAGACTCGAGTGGAATCATCATCGAATATAATCAAAAGCAATCATCAAATGGATACGAATAGAATCAGTGAATGGACTCGAATGGAATCATCATCGAATGGAATCAAATGGAATAATTGAATGGTCTCGAATGAAATCATCATTGAATGGAACTGAATGGAATCATTGAATGGAATCGAATGGAATCATCATCAAATGGAATCGAATGGAATCAAGGAATGGACTCAAATGGAATCATAATCAAATGGAATCGAATGGAATCATCTAATGGACATGAAAGAATCATCATCGAATGAAATCAAATGGAATCAATGAATGCACATGAATTGAATCATCATCGAATCGAATCTGATGGAATCATTGAATGGACTCAAATGGAATATCATCAAATTGAATCAAAAACAATCATCGAATGGACACAAATGGAATTATTGAATGGACTCAAATGGAATCATCGAATGGACCCGAATGGAATCATCATCGAATGGACTCAAATGGAATGATCGAATGGACTCGAATGGAACCACGGATTGGACTAAAATGGAATTATCGAATGGGCTCGAATGGAATCATCAAATAGAATTGAATGGAATCATCGAATGGACTCGAAAGGAATCATCATCCAATGGAATCGAGTGGAATCATAGAATGGCATCGAATGGAATCATCATCAAATAGAATATAATGGAATAATCAAATGGACTCAAATGGAATCTTCGAATGGAGTCGAATGGGATCATCAACAAATAAAATTGAATGGAATCATTGAATATCACCGAATGGAATCATCGTCGAATGGAGTCGAATGGAATCATTGAATGGACTGGAACGCAGTTGTCATGGAATGTAATCGAATGGAATCTTTGAATGTACTCAAATGGAATCATCAGCAAAAGCAATTAAATGAAATCATCTTCGAACGGAATCAAATGGAATCATCATCAAATGGAATCAAATGGAATCATCAAATGGAATAGAATTAAATCATCATCGAATGCAATTGAATAGAATCATTGAATGAAATCGAATGGAATCATCGACTGGAATTGAATGGAACCATCAATGAATGGAATCAAAAGGAATGATAGAATGGAATCCAATGTAATCATCATTGAATTGAACCCAATGGAATTATTAAATGGAGTCAAATGGAATTATCGAATTGAATAGAATGGCATCATCGAATACAATCGAACGGAATCATCATCAAATGAAACTAAATGGAAACATCGAATGGACTCGAATGGAATCATCATCGAATGGAATCTAATGGAATAATTGAATGTACTCGAATGGAATCATCATCGAATGGAATTGAAAGGAATCATCAAATGGACTTCAAAGGAATCATTGAATGGACTCGAATGAAACCATCATCGCATTGAATCAAATGGAATAATCGAATGGACACAAATGGAATCATCATCGAATGGAATCAAATGGAATCATTGAATGGAATCGAATGGAATTGTCATCGAATGGAATCTAATGGAATCATCTTCGAATGGAATCTAACGGAATCCATGTAATGGAATCGAATGGAATCATCAACGAACGCAATCAAATGGAGAAATCGAATGGAATCTGTTGGAATCATCATTGAATGGAACTGAATGCAGTCGTCATTGAATGGAATCGAATGGCATCATCAGCGAATGGAATCAAAAGGAATCATCATGGAATAGAATCGAAGGGTATCATCGAATTGAATGGAATGGAATCATGGAAAGGAATCGAAGTGAGTCATCAAATGGAATTGAACGGAATCATCAAATGGAATCGAATGGAATCATCATCGAACGGATTCGAGTGGAATTATCATCGAAAGGAATCGAATGGAATCATTGAATGGACTCGAATGCAATAATCGAATGGACTCCACTGGAATCATAAAATGGAATTGAATTGAATCATCAAATGGACTTGAATGGAATTATCATCAAATCAAATCAGATGGAATCAATGAAGGGACTCAAATGGAATCATCAGAAGGACTCAAAAGGAATCATTGAATGGGTTCGAATGGAATCATCATCAAATGAAATCGAATGGAATCATTGAATGGACTCGAATGGAGTCTTCATCAATTGGAATAGAATGAGATTATCAACAAATGGAATCGAATGGGATCATCATCAAAAGTAATCCAATGGAATCATCAAATGTACTCAAATGTAATGATCAAGTGAACTCGAATCGAATCATCAAATGGAATCAAATGGAATCATCAAATGGACATGGATGGAATTATCGAATGGACTCGAATGGAGTCATCGAATGGACTCTAATGGAATCATCATCAAATGGAATAGAATGGAATCATCAAATGGACTCGAATCAAAACATTGAATGGACTCGAATGAAATCATCCAATGGACTCGAACGGAGTCATCATCAAACGGAATTGAATGAAATCATTGAATGGAATCAAAGGCAATCACCATGGGATGGAATCGAATGGAATCATGCAATGGTATTGAATGGAATCATCATCAAGTGGAATCGAGTGGAATCATTGAATGGAAACGAATGGAATCATTGTCGAATGGAATGAATGAATGGAATAGAATGGAATCACCAAAGAATGGAATCGAATGGAATCATCATCAAATGGATTCAAGTGGAATCATTGAATGGACGCGAATAGAATCATCATTGAATGGAATCGAATGGAATCATCTAATGTACTTGAACATAATCATCATTGTTTGGAATAGAATGGAATCATCAAATGGAATCAAACGGAATCATCATCATATGGAATCAAGTGGAATCATCAAATGGACTCGAATGTAATCATCAGAGAATGGAATCCAAAGGAATCATCAAATGGACTCGAATGGAATCATCATCAAATGGAATCAAATGGAATCATTGAATGTACTCGAATGGAATCATCATCAAATATAATCAAAAGCAATCATCAAATGGATTCGAATAGAATCATTGAATGAACTCGAATGGAATCATCATCGAATGGAATCAAGTGAAATCATCAAATGAACTCAAATGAAATCATCATCGAATGGAATCGAATGGAATCATCAAATGGAATCCAATGGAATCATCATCAAATGGAATCAAATGGAATCACGGAATTGACTTGAATGGAATCATCTTCAAATGGAATTGAATGGATTCATCTAATGAACTCAAAAGGAATCATCATCAAATGAAATCAAATGAAATCACCGAATGGACATGAATGGAATTATGATCGAATAGAATTGAATGGAATCATCGAATGGAATCATCAAATGGACTCGAATGGAATATCATTGAATGGAATGAAAAGCAATCACTGAATGGACTCACATGGAATTGTCGAATGGACTCGAATTGAATCATCATAAAATGGACGCAAATGGAATGATCAAATGGACTCAAATGGAATCATCGATTGGACTCAAATGGAATTATCGGACAGGATCGAATAAAATCATTGAATGGACTCGAATGGAACCATTATCGAATGGAATCAAATGGAATTATCAAATGGAATCGAATGGAATCATCGAATGGAATGAATTGGAATCATGATTGAATGGAATCAAATGGAATCATCGAATGAAATCGAATGCAGTCATCATTGAATGGAATCGAATGGAATCATCATCGAATAGAATTGAATGGAAACATTGAATGGTATCGAATGGAATCATCATCGAATAGAATTGATCAAATGGAATCATCGAATGGAATCAAATGGTATCATTGAATGGAATTGAAAGGAATCAGCATCGAATGAAATCGAATGGAATCATCATCGAACAGAATCGAATGGAATCATTGAATGGAATCATCATCAAATGGAGTCCAATGGAATCATCAAATAGACTCGAATGGAATCATTGAATGGAGTTGAAGGCAATCATCATTGAATGGAATCATCAATGAATGGAATCAAATGGAATCATTGAATGGAATACAATGGAACCATCATCAATTGGAACCAAATATAATCATCAAATGGACTCGAATTGAATCATGATCGAATGGAATCAAATGCAATCATGATCGAATGGAATTGAATGGTGTCATCGAATGGACTCAAATGGATTCATATAATGGACTCGAATGGAATCAAATGCAATCATGATCGAATGGAATCGAATGGTGTCATCGAATGGACTCAAATGGATTCATCTAATGGACTCGAATGGAATCCTCAAATGGAATCAAATGAAATCATCACCAAACTGAATCGAATGGAATCATTGAATGGACTCAAATGGAATCATCATCAAACGAAATCAAATGCAACCATTGAATGGAATCAAATGGAATCCTCATCGAGTTCAATCAAGTGGAATCATTGAAAGGAATTGAATGGAATCATCAATGAATGGAATGAAAGGCAATCATCGAATGGCATCAGATGGAGTCATCATCAAATGGAATCAAATGGAATCATCTAATGGACGTGAATGGAATAATCATCGAATGCAATAAAATGTAATTATCGAATGGACAGGAATGGAATCATCATAGAATGAAATCAAATGGAATCATAATCGAATGGAATCGAATGGAATCATCAAATGGAATAGAATGGAGTCATCATCGAGTGGCATTGAATGGAAACATCGACTGGAATAGAATGAAATCATCATCGAATGGAAATGAATAGAATCATTGAAAAAAATCGAATGGCATCATCATCGTATAGAGTCGAAATGAATCATCATTGAATGGAATCTAATGGAATCATCAATGAATGGAATCAAATGGAATCATTGAATGTAATCCAGTGGAATCATCATCAAATAGAAACAAATGGAAATGTCGAATGTACTCGAATGGAATCATCATCGAATGAAATTGAAATGAATCATCAAATGGACACGAATGGAATCATCATCGAATGGAATCTAATGGAATCATCAAATGGACTCGAATGGAATCATCATCAAATGGAATCAAATTAAATCATCATCGGAGGGAATCAAATGGTATCATCACTGAATGGAATTGAATGGAATCATCGAATGGAATCTGATGGAATCATCATTGAATGGAATCAAATAGAAGCATCAAATGAAATGGAATTGAATCATCATCGAACGGACTCAAATAGAATCATCATCGATTGGACTCAAATGGAATCATCGCTGAATGGAATCGAATGGAATCATCATTGAATGGAATCCAATGGAAACATCACCGAACTGAATCAAATGAAATACTGATGGAATTATTCAAATGGCTCACCATCAAATGGAATCAAATAGAATCATGGAATGAAAGCAAATGGAATCATCATCGAGTAGAATTGAATGGAATCATCGTATGGGATTGAATGGAATCATCATCGAATGGAATCAAATGGAACCATCGAATGACATCGAATGGAATCATCATTGAATGGTGTCGAATGGAATCATCATTCAATGGAATCTAATGGAATCATGAAAGAAGGAAATTGAATGGAAACATCATCGAATGGAATCAAATGGTACCATCAATGAATACAATAGAATAGAATCATCGAATGGAATCTGATGGATTCACCATCAAATTGAACCAAATGGAATCATCATCGAATGGACTCGAATGGAATCATCATTGAATGGAATTGAATGGTGTCATCGAATGGAATCTGATGGAATCATCATTGAATGGAATCAAATAGAAGCATCGAATGAAATCGAATTGAATCATCATCGAACGGACTCAAATAGAATCATCATCGATTGGACTCAAATGGAATCATCGCTGAATGGAATCGAATGAATCATCATTGAATGGAATCCAATGGAAACATCACCGAACTGAATCAAATGAAATACTGATGGAATTGTTCAAATGGCTCACCATCAAATGGAATCAAATAGAATCATGGAATGAAAGCAAATGGAATCATCATCGAGTAGAATTGAATGGAATCATCGTATGGGATTGAATGGAATCATCATTGAATGGAATCAAATGGAACCATCGAATGACATCGAATGGAATCATCATTGAATGGTGTCGAATGGAATCATCATTCAATGGAATCTAATGGAATCATGAAAGAAGGAAATTGAATGGAAACATCATCGAATGGAATCAAATGGTACCATCAATGAATACAATAGAATAGAATCATCGAATGGAATCCGATGGATTCACCATCAAATTGAACCAAATGGAATCATCATCGAATGGACTCGAATGGAATCATCATTGAATGGAATTGAATGGTGTCATCGAATGGAATCAGGTGGAAACATCTAATGGACTCAAATGGATTCACCGAATGGAATAGAATGAAATCATCATCAAATGAAATCAAATGCAATGATTGAATGGAGTCGAATGGAATCATCATCCAATGGAATCAAATGGAATAATCAAATGGACTCAAATGGAATCATCATCGAATGGAATCAAAAGGAATCATGGAATGGACTTGAATGGAATCATTGAACGGACTCGAATGTAACCATCATTGAATGGAAACACATGGAATCATCACATGGAATCTAGTGGAATTATCATTGAAAGGAATCTAATGGAATTATCATCTAATGGAATCGAATGGAATCATCAATGAATGGAATCGAATGGAGAAATTGAATGGAATGCGTTGCAATCATCATAGAATGGAAATGAATGCAGTCAACATCAAATGGAATCAAATGCAAACATCACTGAGTGGAATCGAAAGGAATCATCATCAAATGGAATCGAAAGAAATCATCATCAAATGGAATCAAAAGGAATCATCATCGAATAGAATCAAATGCAATCATCGAATGGAATCAAATGGAATCATCATTGAAAGAAATCGAAGAGAATCATCGAATGGAATTGAATGGAATCATCAAATACAATTGAATGGAATCATCTTCGAATGGGATCAAATGGAATCATCGAATGCACACGAATGGAATAATCGAATGGCTAGAATTGAATCATAGAATAGTATCAAATGGAATCATCAATTGGACTGTAATGGAATCATCATCAAATGGAATTGGTTGGAATCAACGAAGGCGCTTGAATGGAATCATCGAATGGACTCGAATGGAATCATTATTGAATGGAATCAAATGGAATCATCGAATGGACTCGAATGGAATCATCGAATGGACTCGAATGGAATCATCATCGAATGGAATCCAATGAAATCATCATTGGATAGAATCGAATGGAATCATCACAGAATGGAATCAAATGGAATCATGGAATGGACTTGAATGGAATAATCGAATGGACTCGAAGGGAATCATCAAATGGAATTGAATGGCTTCATCAAATGGAGTCGAATGGAATCATCATCAAATGGAATCGGATGGAATCAATGAAGGGACTCGAATGGAATCATCAAATGGACACGAATTGAATCATCATCGAATGGATTCTTAAGGAATCATTGAATGGCCTCGAATTGAATCATCATCCAAATGAATCTAATGAAATCATCATTGGATGGAATCGAATGGAACTATCACTAAATGGAATAGAATGCAATCATCGAATGGAATCAAATGGAATCATCAAATGGAATCAAATGGAATCATCATTGAATGGAATCAAATGGAATCATCGAATGGAAATGAATGGAATCATCATCGAATAGAATCCAATGGAATCATCAAAAGAAATCAATGGAATCATCATTGAATGGAGTTGAATGAATTCATCTTCAAATGGAATCCAATGGAACCATCAATGAAGGGAATCAAATGGAATCATCATCGAATTGAATCGAAGGGAATCAACAATGAATGGAATCGAATGGAATCATTGAATGAAGTCCAATGGAATCATCATCAAATAGAAACGAATGGAATCATCGAATGGACAAGAACGGAATCATCATCGAATGGAATCTTATGGAATCTTCGAATGGACTCGTTTGGATTCATCATCGAAAGAAATCGAATATAATCATAGAATGGAATCGAATGGAATCATGATTGAATGGAATAGAATAGAATCACTGAAAGGAATCAAGTGGAATCGTCAATGTATGGAATCGAATGGAATCATTTAATGGACTAGAATGGAATCTTCATCGAATGTAATTGAATGGAATCATCAAAAGGGCTCGAATGGAATCATCATCAAATGGAAATGGATGCAATCAATGAAGGTACTAGAATGGAATCATCGAATGGTCTTGAATGGAATCATCATCGATTGGAATCGAATGGAATCATGGATTGGCATCGAATGGAATCATCATTGCACGGAATTAAATGGAATCAGCATATGGAATTGAATGGAATCATCGAATGGCACCGAATGCAGTCATCCTCGAATGGAATCGAATGCAATCATTGAACGGACTCGAATGGAATCATCATCAAATGAAATAGAATGGAATCATCGAATGGACTCGAACGCAATCATCGAATGGACTTGAATGGAATCATCATCTATTGGAATAGAATGGAATCATCGTTTGGACAAGAATGGAATTATCATTGCTTGGAATCGAATGGAGTCATCGAACAAACTCGAATGGAATCACCTTCGAATGGAATCGAATGGAATCATCAAATGGACTCAAATGGAATCATGATTGAATGGAATCATTTGGAATTGTCGAATAATCTCGAAATGAATCATAATCAAATGTTACTGAAAGAATCATCATCGAATGGAATCACATGGAGTCATCATCAAATGGAATCATACGGAATCATCATAGAATGGAATTGAATGGAATCATCAGTTGGAGTTGAATGAATTCATCAAATGGACCAAAAAGGAAGCATTGAATTGACTCGAACCGAATCAGCTTCAAATGGAATCAAATGGAATCATTGAAAGGAGTCGAATCAAATCATCAAATGGACTCGAACGGAATCATTATAGAATGGAATTGAAAGAGTCATCGGATGGACTTGAATGCAATCATCATTGAATGGAATCGATTGTAATCATCGAATGCACACGAATGGAATCATCATCGAATGGAATTGAATGACATCAATGTATGGACTCCAAAGGAATCATCATCAAATGGAATCCATTGGAATCATCAGAAGGAATCAAATGGAATTACGGAATGGAATCGAATGGAATCGTCTTTGAATGGAATTGAATGGAATCAACGAATGGAAGAGAAGGCAATCATCATTGAATGGAATCGAATGGAATCATCTTTGAATGGAATCAAATGGAATCAATGAATGGAATAGAAGGCAATCATCATTGAATGGAATCGAATGGAATCATCGAATTGAATCGAATTTAATCACGATTTAATGGACTCAAATGGATTCACCATCGAATAGAATCAGAAGGAATAACCGAATGGACTCGAATGGAATCATCATCGAATAGAATCAAATGGAATCATAGAATAGAATCAAATGGAATCATCATCAAATGTAATTAAATGGAATCATCAAATGGAATTGAATGGAATCATCATCAAATGGAATGGAATAGAATCAGCGAACTAAATCGAATGGAATCAACATGAAATGGAATTGAATCTAAACACAAAATGGTATCGAATGGAATCATCATTGAATGGAGTAGAACAAAGTCATCTAATTTACACGAATGGAATCATCATCGAATGGAATCAAATGGAATCATCTATCAGACACGAATGGAATCATCATTGAATGGAATAGAATAGAATCATCATCGAATGGTATCCAAAGTAATCATCAAATGGATCTGAATGGAATCACCATAGAATTGAATAGAATGGAATCATCATCAAATGGAATTGAATGGAATAATCTAATGGACTGCAATAGAAACATCATCGAATGAAATCATCTATTGAACCCAAATGGAATCAAATGGGATCATCGAATGGACTCGAATAGAATCATCATCAAATGGAATCGAATGGAATCATCTAATGGACCCGAATGGAATCATCATCGAATGGAATCGAATGGAAATAACGAATGGACTCGAATAGAACCATCATCGAATATAATTGAAACAATCATCAAATGGATTCGAATGGAAACATCGAATGGACTCAAATGGAATAATCATCGAATGAAATCAAATGGAATCACTGAATGGACTCGAATGGAATTGTCATCGAATGGAATCGAATGGAATCATGGAATGGAATCCAATGGAATCATCTTCAAATAGAATTTAATGGAATCATAGAATGGACTCGAATGGAGTCATCATCAAATGGAATCAAATGGAATCATCAAATAGAATAGAAAGTAATCATCATTGAATGAAATCACATTGAATTATCAAATGGACTCGAACGGAATCATCATCGAATGGAATTGAATGGAACCATCGAATGGACTGGAATGAAATCATCATTGAATAGAATGGAATCATCAAATGGATTTGAATGGATTCATCATCAAATGAAACAGAAAGGAATCATTGAATGGAATCATCATAGAATGGAATTGAATGGAATGATCTAACAGACACGAATGGAATCATTGTCGAATGGAATCAAAAGGAAACATCGAATAGACACGAACTGAAGCATTATAGAATGGAATCAAATGGAGTCATTATCAAATGGAAACATATAAAATCCTCATCGAATGGAACTGAATGAAATCATCGAATGGAATAGAATTGAATTATCTCTGAATGGAAACAAGTGGAATCATCGAATGAAATCAAATATAATCATTATCAAATGGAATTGAATGGAATCATCATCGAATGGAATCATCATCAAATTGAATTGAACAGAATCATAATCAAATGGAATGGAATCATCGAATGGGCTCGAATTGAATAATCATCAAATGGAATCGAATCAAATCTTCGAATGGGCTCCAAAGGAATCATGATTGAATGGAATCAAATGTAATCTTCGAATGCACTCGAATGGAATCATCATCGAATGCAATCGAAGGGAATCATCATCTAATGGAATCATCATCGAATGGAATCGAATGGAATCCTCGAATGGAATAGAATTGAATCAACATCGAATGGAATTGAATAGAATCATCAAATGAAATCGAATTGAATAATCATCGAATGGAAATGAATGGAATCGTCATCGAATGGAATCAAATCGAATCATCATCGAATGGAATCAAATTGAATCATCAAAGAATGGAATCAAATGGAATCATCATTGACAGGAATCAAGTGGAATAATCAACGAATGGAATCGAATGGAATCATTGAATAGAATCCAATGTAATCATCATCGAATTGGACCCAGTGGAATCATTACGTGGAGTCAAATGGAATCATCGAACGGAATCAAATGGAATCATCATTGAATGGAATAGAATGCAATCATCGAACTGAATTGAATGGAATCATCATCAAATGAAATCAAATGGAATCATCGAATGGTGTCGATTGGAATCATCATTGAATGGAATCAAAAGGAAACATCGAATGGACTTGAATGGAATCACTGAATGGACTCGAACGAAATCATCATCAAATGGAATCAAATGGAATCATCGAGTGGACACGAGTGGAATCACCATTGAATGGAATCAAATGAAATCATCGAATCAAATCTAATGGAATCATCATCAAATGGAATCGAAAGGAATAATCAAATGTACTCAAATGGAATCATCGAATGGACTCGAATGGAATCATCATCAAATGGAATCGAATGGAATCATCGGATAGAATTGAATGTGTTATCATCAAATGAAATTGCATTAAATCATGGAATGGACACGAATGGAGTCATCATCGAATGGAATTTAATGGAATCATTGAATAGACTCATAGGGAATAATCATCGAAAGGAATGGAAAGGAATCATCAAACGAAATCCATGGAATCATCATTGAATGAAATCAAATAGAATAAGTGAATGGCACAAAATGGAATCATCATCGAATGGAATCAAATGGAATCATCATCGAATGTAATTGAACGGAATCATCATTTAAAGGAATTGAATGGATTCATCATCCAATGGAACCGAACAGAGTCATCATCGAATGGAATTGAATGGAATTGTAATCGAATGGAATCAAATGGAATCATCAAACGAACACGAACGCAATCATCGACTGTGCTTCAATGGAATCATCATGGAATGGAATCAAATGGAATCATCGAATGGGCTTGAATGGAATCATCATCGAATGGAAACAGATGGAATAATAGAATGGACTTGAGTGGATTTATCGAATGGACTCAAATGGAATCATCATTGAATGGAATCAAAAGGAATCACCAAATGGAATAAAATGGAATCATCATCAAAATAATTGAATAGAATCGGCATAGAATAGAATAGAATAGAATCATCATCGAATGGAATCGAATGGAATTTTCATCAAATGGAATTGAATGGAATCATCATTGAATAGAATCAAATGGGATTATCAAATAAATCCAATGGAATCTTCATCAAAAACAATCAAATTAAAACCAAGAATGGAATACAACATACTCATTGAATGGAATCGAATGGAATCATCATTGAAAGGACGCGAATGGAATCACCATTGAATGGAATCATATAATGGACTTGAATGGAATATCGAATGTACTCGAATGGCATCATCATCGATTGGAATCATATGAAATCATGGAACACTCTCGAATGGAATCATAGAATGGACTCAAATGGAATCAACGTCAGATGGAATTAAAGGAAATAACGAATGGACACGAATGGAAACATCATTGAATGGAATTGAATGGAATCATCGAATGGACTCAATTGGAATAATCATCGAACGGAATCAAATGGAATCTTTGAATGGAATCGAATTTAATCATCATTGAATGGAAGTGAAGGGAATCATCAACCAAAGGAATCAAATGGAATCATCATCGAATGGAATTGATTGGAATCATCAATGAATGGAATCAAATGGAGTCATGGAATGGAGTCCATAGGAATCATCATAGAAAGGAAGCGAATGCAGACAACATCGACTGGAATCAAATGGAATAATCGAATGGACTCGATGGAATCATCACCAAATGGAATCAGAACAAATCATCGAATGGACTAGAATGGAATTATCATTGACTGGAATTGAATGGAATCATCGAATGTACTCGAATGGAATCATCATCGAATGGAATCGAAAGAAATCATCCAATAGACTTGAATGGAATCATTGAATGTAGCCTAATGGAATCATCATCGAATGCAATCGAATGGAATCATCCAATGGACCTGAATGCTATCACCATTGAATGGAATCGAATGGAATCATCATTGAATGCAATCAAATGGAATCATCAAATGGACGTGAATGGAATCATCATCGAATGGAATCGAATGGAATCATTGAATGGACTCGAATGGAATCATCATCGAATATAATCAAAAGCAATTATCAAATGGATTTGAATAGAATCATCAAATGGACTCGAATGGAATCATCATCAAATGGCATCAATTGGAATCGTCAAATGGACTCGAATGTAATCATCATCGAATGGAATCAAATGGAATCATCAAATAGAATCGAATGGAATCGTCATCGAATGGAATCGAATGGAATCACTGTATGGACTCGAATGGAATCCTCATCCAATGGAATTGATAGGAATCATCGAAATGGACTCAAAAGGAATGGATAGGACTCGAAAGGAATCATCTAATGGACTCAAAAGAGTCAACATCGAATGAAATTGAATGGAATCACCGAATGGAGACGAAAGGAATCATCATTGAATAGAATCGAATGGAATCATTGAATGGACTCAAAAGGAATATTGCTGAATAGAATCAAAAACCATCATTGAAGGGACTGAAATGGAATTATCGAATAGACTTGAATGGAATCACTGAATGGACTCGAAAGGAATCATCATCGAACGGACTCAAATGGAATGATCGAATGGACTCGAATGGAATCATGGATTGGACTCAAATGGAATTATCGAATGGGCTCGAATGTAATCATCGAATGGACTTGAATGGAATCAGTATGGAATGGAATGAAAAGGAATAATCAAATGGAATTGAATGGAATCTTCGAATGGAATCGATCAGAATCTTCATCGAATGGAATAAGATGGAATCATTGAATGGAATAGAATGCAGCCATCATCGAATGGACTCAAATAGTATCATCATCGAATAGAATCGAATGGAATCATCAAATGGATTTGAATGGAATCATCATCAAAAGGAATCTAATGGAATAGTCAAATGAACTGGAATGGAATCATCGAATGGAGATGAATGGAATCATCATTGAATGAAATTGAATGGAATCACAGAATAACATCGAATGGAATCATCATAGAATGGAGTCAAATAGAATCAACGAATGGACTCGAACGGAATCATCATCGAATGAAATCGAATGGAATCATAGAATAGCATCGAATGGAATCATAGAATAGCATCGAATGGAATTATAGAATAGCATCGAATGGAATCATCATTGAATGGAGTCGAATGGAATCATCGAATGGACTCAAACGGAATCGTCATGGAATGTAATCGAATGGAATCTTTGAATGGACCCAAATGGAATCATCATTGAATGCAATCAAATGGAATCATCATCAAATGGAATCGAATGGAGTCATAATCAAATGGAAACAAATGGAATCATCATAGAATGGAATCGACTGGAATCATCAAATGGAATCAGATGGAATCATCATCGAATGGAATCAAATAGAATTATGGAATGAAATTGAATGTGATTATCATCAAATGGAATCATCATTCAATGGAAACTAATGGAAGCAACATCGAATAGAATCAAATGAAATCACCATCGAATTGAAACGAATAGAATTATCATGCAATTGAAATGGATGTACTCATCATCAAATGGATTCGAATGGAATCATCGAATGGAATTGATTGGAATCATCATCAAGTGGAATCAAATGGAATCATTGAATGGAATCGAAGGAAATCGTCATCGGATGGAAACGAATGGAAACATCATAGAATGGATTCAAATGGATTCATTGAATGGAATCAGATGGAATCATCGAATGGACCTGAATGGAATCATCGAATGGACTCGAATGGAATCATTATTGAATGGAACTGAATGGAATCATCAAATGGTCTGGAATGGAATCATCATAGAATGGAATCAAATTTAATCATTGAATGGAATTGAATGGAATCATCATAGAATGGAATCAAATAGAATTGGCATTGAATAGAATTGAATGGAATCATCATCAATGGAATCGAATAGAATTTTCTTCAAATTGAATCGAATGGAAACATCATCAAATAAAATTGAATGGAATAATCAAATGAAACTAAATGGAATCATCATTAAAAATAATCAAAATAAAACAAAGAATGGAATCCAATGGAATCATGGAATGGAATCAAATGGAATCATCATTGAATGGATTCGAATGGAGTCATAATCGAATGGAATCAAATGGAATCATTTAATGGACTCAAATGGAATCATTGAACGGACTCGAATGGAATCATCGAAAGGAATCTAACGTAATCATCATTGAATGAAATCAAAAGGAATAATCGAATGGATTCGAATGGAATCATCATCGAATGGAATCAAATGAAATCATGGAATGCACTCGAATGGAATCATCGAATAGGCTCAAATGGAATCAACATTGAGTGGAATCAAAAGAAAACATCAAATGGAGTTGAATGGAATAATCGAATGGAATCATCTTCAAATGGAATCATTGATTGGACCTGAAAGGAATCATCACCAAATGTAATCAAATGGAATCATCGAATGAAATCCAATAGAATCATCATAGAATGGAATCGATTGGAATCATCATCGATTGGAAACGAATGGAATCGAATGGAATCATCATCGATTGGAAATGAATGGAATCATCATCGAATGGAATCGAATGGAATCATCATCCAATGGAACTAAATAGAATCATCAATGGATGGAATCGAATGGAGTCATCGAATGGAGACCGTTAGAATCATTATTGAATGGAACCGAATGCAGTCATCATCAAATGGAATCAAACGGAATCATCGAATGAACTCGATGTAATCATCATCGCATGGAATCGAATGGAATCATTGATTGGACCCAAATGGAATCATCATCGAATGGAATCGAATGGAATCATCGATTGGACACAAATGGAATCACCATCGAATGGAGTCAAATGGAATCTTCAAATGGAATCGAATGTAATTTTTGAATGGAATCGAATAGAATCATCATTGAATAGAATCGAATTGGAACATCATCGAATGGAATCTAATGACATCATCATCGAATGGAATCTAGTGGAGTCATCATCTAATGGAATTGAATGGAATAAGCAAGGAATGGAATCAAATGGAGAAATCGCATGGAATCCGTTGGAATCATCATTGAACGGAACCGAATGCAGTCATCATAGAATGGAATTGAATGGAATCAATGAAGGGACCCGAATTGTGTCATCATTGAATGGAATCTGATGGAATCATCAAATGGACTCGAATGGAATCATCGGGTGGACTCGAATGGAAATATCAACGTATGGAATCGAATGGAATCCTCGAATGGACTCTAATGGAATCATCATCAAATGAAATCAAATGGAATCATTGAATGGACTCTAATGGAATCATCGTCGAATGGAATTGAATGGAATCATCAAATGGACTCGAATGGAATCATTGAATGGACTCGAATGGAATAATCATTGAATGGAATTGAGTGTAATCCTCGAATGGAATCAAATGGAGTCATCAAATGGAATTGAACAGATTTGGAAAAACTTACTTGAACCAAAAAATATAAAAACAAACAAACCAAAACCTCTTAAAACTGTGATGAGCAAAGTAGACATCAGAACCAGAAATTTTACTAGGGATGAAGAATAACATTTCAAAATGACAAAGGGGAAAATACACCAAGAAGTCATGTAAATAAGAAATATGTATGAACACAATAGTATTAGTTCAAAGTACATAATATAAAACTTATTAAAACCGAAAGGTTAAATAGTAAAACTACAGTCATCCATGGGGATTTCAACAGTCTCCTGCAAGAAATTTTTAAATTTTGTTAAATGAAAACTTGGTAAGGGTAGAGAGGAACTTATAAATATAATTAGCCAAATTGATCTAATTGAATCTTTTAGAATAATCTAAGGATGAGGAATAAGGTAGCAGAGAAAGAAAAGTCAGACATCAACGTGACATTAGTGTTTCAAGGCTATGAGAATACACCAATAATGGTGTGTGTGTGTGTGCAGATGGTAAGCTCAATCTTAAAATTATTGAGTTTTAACTGACAATTCATTATTAGGAAACATAAGAGGAAATGATATCTAGTGAGAGGCTATATGACTGAACTCTAAGAAAAGGTCACAGCAGAAATTGTGTACTTGACAGCTCTAGAGGGAGGTCAGTCAAAAATAAGCCAGTGATGAATTATCTGGTGTAAAAGCAGAGGAATGAGGATTAGATTGAAAACACATGGAAGCAGAGTGACTTATGATAAAAACATGAGCTTGAAAATCCTGCAGAGAGGGCTTTAAATCCTGGGTATGATATTCTGCTTGTGTAGGCAATAGTGATAAAAACACAACAACAAAGAGAGGTAAAGAGAACTTTCCTTTGATATAAGTAAAGGGCACGTCTTATTGCACACATATATATATATAGGTATTCAACTGAGATTCAACATGTTTCTCTCATTGAAACAGCAAGCTCTCCAGGCCTTCATGTTCCCAGTGAGGTAGGTAACCTTCTGATGATTATAATCACCCTCCCTCATTGCAAAGCTCCCATTGTTATTGTCTTGGCTCTGGATTCCCTCAAAAATAGACTATGAAACAAATATCTGGGGTCAGATACTTTAATCAGAAATTGAGTGAGAAAGCACAGAAGTGGAGAAAATGAAACAGAACACGAAGCCAGTGTGAATGAGTAGTTACTGCTATGTGCTCAGTAATGATGGAGGTATGGAGATTGTCTCAAAATAACTTTACAAAGAGATGGGGATGCTGGAATCCCCATCTCTTATTGCTTAAGGATTGCCTTAGAGTCATTAACTCTCCACCACTAACACTTTCTTTGTTCCTATGTGTGGTTGAGAAGCACTGGTTAGCCTCAAGAAGCTTGCAGGCAGGCCCAAAAATCAGAAAGACAGGCATGATGTGGGGAGCTCTCAGTTAGCTGGAAACAGGTGAATTTCAGGTGAACACATTGAGTCCAGGACATAGAAGACAAGTCATCAGCAATATCTGCTATAGCCAGTATTCTTTTTCTTTTTAAGAACATATATACTTTCTATTGGGGGTCCCCAAGTCCCCCTTTGGTTTAATGATTCACGTAACTCAAGAAAGCTGATTTTTTCTGTGGTTATAGTTTCTAACAGTGAAAGAAACCAGATTTAAATAATCAGAAGCATAAAAGCACATAAAGTTGAGTCCAGGACAAACCAGATGTGAGCTTACAGGTGTCCTTTCATAGTGGGGAATTCACACTGACTAATTTTCTTTACAATGGTGTGAGACAACATGTGTGAACTTGTTGCCAACTAGGGAAGCTCAGTCAATCTTGAGTCTAGGGTTTTTATTAGGATTCCACCACATATGCATCGAGCATCCTGTGACGGAACTTAGCTACTTAGTTCCCAACCTCCCTATGCCTTAAGAGAGGTCATATTAATATGGCATTACACAAAGTGATAGGCATACAGAAACAGGTGCTCCCAAGAAATCACGTTGTAAACATCAGCTATTTGATATGACCTACGTTTTCAGGTATACAAAGACTCTCATCAGGCAGCATACACCAAGGCCTCATAGGTTATCATCTCCCAGGAGCTTGTCAAGAGCCAGTCCTGAAGACCTTTGGAATGCGCAAGGTTTTGGAAAGCCATGTCTGCAGAATTAACCCTTCATTACACAATCTCCAAGAATTTTTTTATCACTAAAAATGTTTTTTGATCTTTGACAATATACCAACCAATACTGAGTAATTAGTAACAACAATGTACTCGTGAGTACTTGCACCTGCAAGGAGAAAGAGGACAGATGCACGTACATAGGACAGCTGCAAATAGACACCACTATGACAAGTAAAGCTGGAATAATCAATGAATTACTAAAGACAAAGTGGGGCTGGTCAGATTGGGAGACCGCTGACAGCTGAAGAAGTTGGGAAAGATCCATCATCTTGAAAACTTTATCCCCACAAAGCCACTGCGATCTCTCAAGCAATTGGTAAGGAATCCAAGAGAGTCTGTATATGACACAGATCAGGAGAGCAAAACACTTGGGAGGTCACCAGGTCTTGGGGGCTGAGCCCTTATGAATGGGAATAGTGCCTTTATAAAAGAAGCTCGAGGGGAGGAGCCAAGATGGCCGAATAGGAACAGCTCCGGTCTACAGCTCCCAGTGTGAGCGATGCAGAAGACGTGTGATTTCTGCATTTCCATCTGAGGTACAGGGTTCATCTCACTAGGGAATGCCAGACAGTGGGGGCAGGCCACTGGGTTCGCGCACCATGCGCGAGCTGAAGCAGGGCGAGGCATTGCCTCACCTGGGAAGTGCAAGGGGTCAGCTTAAAAAACGGCACACCAAGAGACTATATCCCACACCTGGCTCGGAGTGTCCTACACCTACAGAGTCTTGCTGATTGCTAGCACAGCAGTCTGAGATCAAACTGCAAGGCGGCAGCGAGGCTGGGGGAGGGGCGCCTGCCATTGCCCAGGCTTGCTTAGGTAAACAATGCAGCTGGGAAGCTCGAACTGGGTGGAGTCCACCACAGCTCAAGGAGGCCCGCCTGCCTCTGTAGGCTCCACCTCTGGGGGCAGGGCACAGACAAACAAAAAGACAGCAGTAACCTCTGAAGACTTAAATGTCCCTGTCTGAGAGCTTTGAAGAGAGCAGTGGTTCTCCCAGCACACAGCTGGAGATCTGAGAACGGGCAGACTGCCTCCTCAAGTGGGTCCTTGACCCTTGACCCCAGAGCAGCCTAACTGGGAGGCACCCCCCAGCAGGGGCACACTGACACCTCACACGGCAGGGTATTCCAACAGACCTGCAGCTGAGGGTCCTGTCTGTTAGAAGGAAAACTAACAAAGAGAAAGGACCTCCACACCAAAAACCCGTCTGTACATCGCCATCATCAAAGACCAAAAGTAGATAAAACCACAAAGATGGGGAAAAAACAGAACAGAAAAACTGGAAACTCTAAAACGCAGAGCGCCTCTCCTCCTCCAAAGGAACGCAGTTCCTCACCAGCAACGGAACAAAGCTGGATGGAGAATGACTTTGACGAGCTGAGAGAAGAAGACTTCAGAAAATCAAATTACTCCGAGCTACAGGAGGACATTCAAACCAAAGGCAAAGAAGTTGAAAACTTTGAAAAAAATTTAGAAGAATGTATAGCTAGAATAACCAATACAGAGAAGTGCTTAAAGGAGCTGATGGAGCTGAAAACCAAGGCTCCAGAATTACGTGAAGAATGCAGAAGCCTCAGGAGCCGATGCAATCAACTGGAAGAAAGGGTATCAGCGATGAAAGATGAAATGAATGAAATGAAGCGAGAAGGGAAGTTTAGAGAAAAAAGAATAAAAAGAAATGAGCAAAGCCTCCAAGAAATATGGTACTATGTGAAAAGACCAAATCTACGTCTGATTGGTGTACCTGAAAGTGATGCGGAGAATGGAACCAAGTTGGAAAACACTCTGCAGGATATTATCCAGGAGAACTTCCCCAATCTAGCAAGGCAGACCAACGTTCAGATTCAGGAAATACAGAGAACGCCACAAAGATACTCCTCAAGAAGAGCAACACCAAGACACATAATTGTCAGATTCACCAAAGTTGAAATGAAGGAAAAAATGTTAAGGGCAGCCAGAGAGAAAGGTCGGGTTACCCTCAAAGGGAAGCCCATCAGACTAACAGCGGATCTCTCGGCAGAAACCCTACAAGCCAGAAGAGAGTGGGGGCCAATATTCAACATTCTTAAAGAAAAGAATTTTCAACCCAGCATTTCATATCCAGCCAAACTAAGGTTCATAAATGAAGGAGAAATAAAATCCTTTACAGACAAGCAAATGCTGAGAGATTTTGTCACCACCAGGCCTGCCCTAAAAGAGCTCCTGAAGGAAGTGCTAAACATGGAAAGGAACAACCGGTACCAGCCGCTGAAAAATCATGCCAAAATGTAAAGACCATTGAGACTAGGAAGAAGCTGCATCAACTAACGAGCAAAATCACCAGCTAACATCATAATGACAGGATCAAATTCACACATAACAATATTCATTTTAAATGTAAATGGTCTAAATTCTCCAATTAAAAGACACAGACTGGCAAGTTGGATAAACAGTCAAGACCCATCAGTGTGCTGCATTCAGGAAACCCATCTCACGTGCAGAGACACACATAGGCTCAAAATAAAAGGATGGAGGAAGATCTACCAAGCCAATGGAAAACAAAAAAAGGCAGGGGTTGCAATCCTAGTCTCTGATAAAACAGACTTTAAACCAACAAAGATCAAAAGAGACAAAGAAGGCCATTACATAATGGTAAAGGGATCAATTCAACAAGAAGAGCTAACTATCCTAAATATATATGCAGCCAATACAGGAGCACCCAGATTCATAAAGCAAGTCCTGAGTGATCTACAAAGAGACTTAGACTCCCACACATTAATAATGGGAGACTTTAACACCCCACTGTCAACATTAGACAGATCAAGGTGACAGAAAGTCAACAAGGATACCCAGGAATTGAACTCAGCTCTGCACCAAGCGGACCTAATAGACATCTACAGAACTCTCCACCCCAAATCAACAGAATATATATTCTTTTCAGCACCACACCACACCTATTCCAAAATTGACCACATAGTTGGAAGTAAAGCTCTCCTCAGCAAATGTAAAAGAACAGAAATTATAACAAATTATCTCTCAGACCACAGTGCAATCAAACTAGAACTCAGGATTAAGAATCTCACTCAAAACCGCTCAACTACATGGAAACTGAACAACCTGCTCCTGAATGACTACTGGGTAAATAATGAAACGAAGGCAGAAATAAAGATGTTCTTTGAAACCAACGAGAACAAAGACACAACATACAAGAATCTCTGGGACACATTCAAAGCAGTGTGAAGAGGGAAACTTATAGCACTACATGAACACAAGAGAAAGCAGGAAAGATCCAAAATTGACACCCTAACATCACAATTAAAAGAACTAGAAAAGCAAGAGCAAACACATTCAAAAGCTAGCAGAAGGCAAGAAATAACTAAAATCAGAGCAGAACTGAGGGAAATAGAGACACAAAAAAACCTTCAAAAAATCAATGAATCCAGGAGCTGGTTTTTTGAAAGGATCAACAAAATTGATAGACTGCTAGCAAGACTAATAAAGAAAAAAAGAGAGAAGAATCAAATAGACACAATAAAAAATGATAAAGGGGATATCACCACCGATCCCACAGAAATACAAACTACCATCGGAGAATATTACAAACACCTCTACGCAAATAAACTAGAAAATCTAGAAGAAATGGATACATTCCTCAACACATACACTCTCCCAAGACTAAACCAGGAAGAAGTTGAATCTCTGAATAGACCAATAACAGGAGCTGAAATTGTGGCAATAATCAATAGTTTACCAACCTAAAAGAGTCCAGGACCAGATGGATTCACAGCCGAATTCTACCAGAGCTACAAGGAGGAACTGGTACCATTCCTTCTGAAACTATTCCAATCAATAGAAAAAGAGGGAATCCTCCCTAACTCATTTTATGAGGCCAGCATCATTCTGGTACCAAAGCCGGGCAGAGACACAACCAAAAAAGAGAATTTTAGACCAATATCCTTGATGAACATTGATGCAAAAGTCCTCAATAAAATACTGGCAAACCGAATCCAGCAACACATCTAAAAGCTTATCCAACATGATCAAGTGGGCTTCATCCCTGGGATGCAAGGCCGGTTCAATATATACAAATCAAAAAATGTAATCCAGCATATAAACAGAGCCAAAGACAAAAACCACATGATTATCTCAATAGATGCAGAAAAAGCCTTTGACAAAATTCAACAACCCTTCATGCTAAAAACTCTCAATAAATTAGGTATTGATGGGACATATTTCAAAATAATAAGAGTTACCTATGACAAACCCACAGACAATATCCTACTGAGTGGGCAAAAACTGGAAGCATTCGCTTTGAAAACTGGCACAAGAGAGGGATGCCTTCTCTCACCACTCCTATTCAACATAGTGTTGGAAGTTCTGGCCAGGGCAATCAGGCAGGAGAAGGAAATAAAGGGTATTCAATTAGGAAAAGAAGAAGTCAAATTGACCCTGTTTGCAGACGACATGATTGTTTGTCTAGAAAACCCCATCGTCTCAGCCCAAAATCTCCTTAAGCTGATAAGCAACTTCAGCAAAGTCTCAGGATACAAAATCAATGTACAAAAATCACAAGCATTTTTATACACCAACAACAGACAAACAGAGAGCCAAATCATGAGTGAACTCCCATTCACAATTGCTTCAAAGAGAATCAAATACCTAGGAATCCAACTTACAAGGGAAGTGAAGGACCTCTTCAAGGAGAACTACAAACCACTGCTCGAGGAAATAAAAGAGGATACAAACAAATGGAAGAACATTCCATGCTCATGGGTAGGAAGAATCAATATCATGAAAATGGCCATACTGCCCAAGGTAATTTATTGATTCAATGCCATCCCCATCAAGCTACCAATGACTTTCTTCAGAGAATTGGAAAAAACTACTTTAAAGTTCATATGGAACCAAAAAAGAGCCTGCATCGCCAAGTCAATCCTAAGCCAAAAGAACGAAACTGGAGGCATCACACTACCTGACTTCAAACTATACTACAAGGCTACAGTAACCGAAACAGCATGGTACTGGTACCAAAACAGAGATATAGATCAATGGAACAGAACAGAGCCCTCAGAAATAATGCCACATACCTACAACTATCTGATCTTCGACAAACCTGAGAAAAACAAGCAATGGGGAAAGGATTCCCTATTTAATAAATGGTGCTGGGAAAACTGGCTAGCCATATGTAGAAAGCTGAAACTGGATCCCTTCCTTACACCTTATACAAAAATCAATTCAAGATGGATTAAAGATTTAAACGTTAGACCTAAACCATAAAAACCCTAGAAGAAAACCTGGGCATTACCATTCAGGACATAGGCGTGGGCAAGGACTTCATGTCCAAAACATCAAAAGCAATGACAACAAAAGCCAAAATTGACAAATGGGATCTAATTAAACTAAAGAGCTTCTGCACAGCAAAAGAAACTACCATCAGAGTGAACAGGCAGCCTACAAAGTGGGAGAAAATTTTCGCAACCTACTCATCTGACAAAGGGCTAATATCCAGAATCTGCAATGAACTCAAACAAATTTACAAGAAAAAAAACAAACAACCCCATCAAAAAGTGGGCGAAGGACATGAACAGACACTTCTCAAAAGAAGACATTTATGCAGCCAAAAAACACATGAGAAAATGCTCATCATCACTGGCCATCAGAGAAGTGCCAGTCAAAACCACTATGAGATATCATCTCACACCAGTTAGAATGACAATCATTAAAAAGTCAGGAAACAACAGGTGCTGGAGAGGATGTGGAGAAATAGGAACACTTTTACACTGTTGGTGGGACTGTAGACTAGTTCAACCATTGTGGAAGTCAGTGTGGCGATTTCTCAGGGATCTAGAACTAGAAATACCATTTGAGCCAGCCATCCCATTACTAGGTATATACCCAAATGACTATAAATCATGCTGCTATAAAGACACATGCACATGTATGTTTATTGTGGCATTATTAACAATAGCAAAGACTTGGAACCAAACCAAATGTCCAACAATGATAGACTGGATTAAGAAAATGTGGCACATATACACCATGGAATACTATGCAGCCATAAAAAATGATGAGTTCATGTCCTTTGTAGGGACATGGATGAAACTGGAAACCATCATTCTCAGTAAACTATCGCAAGAACAAAAAACCAAACACCGCATATTCTCACTCATAGGTGGGAATTGAACAATGAGATCACATGGACACAGGAAGGGGAATATCACACTCTGGGGACTGTGGTGGGGAGGGGGGAGGGGGGAGGGATAGCATTGGGAGATATACCTAATGCTAGATGACGAGTTAGTGGGTGCAGCGTGCCAGCATGGCACATGTATACATATGTAACTAACCTGCACAATGTGCACATGTACCCTAAAACTTAAAGTATAATAAAAAAACAAAACAAAACAAACAAACAAACAAAAAAACGATGTTTCCATTCGTGTCCATTTGATGATTCCATTCTTTTCCATTCGATGATGTTTCTATTCAAGTATATTCAATGATTCCATTTGAATCCATTCGATGATGATTCCATTTGAGTCAATTCGATGATTCCATTTGATCCCATTCGTTGATGATTACATTCGATTCCATTCTATGATTCCATTCGATTCCATTCGATGATTCCATTTGAGTACATTCGACGATTCCACTCAATTGCATTCGATGACTATTCCATTAGTGTCCATTTGGTGATTCCTGTGGATTCCACACGAAGTTGACTCCATTCAATTCCATTCGAGGATACCATTCGATTCCATTCGTTGATGATTCCATTAGAGTGCATCCAATGATACCATTATATTCCTTTCGATGATGATTCCATTCGATTCCATTCGATGATTCCATTTGATTCCACTCGATGATATCATTCGAGTCAATTCAATGATTCCACTGGCCTCCATTTGATGAAGATTCCATTCAGTGTTTCCATTCGATTCTATTCGATAATGATTCCATTCAATTCCATTCGATGATGATTCCATTGGATTCCATTCGATGATTCCATCTGAATCCATTCGATGACTCCATTCGATTGTATTTGATGATGATTCCATTAGATTACATTCCATGATGACTGCATTCAATTCCATTCGATGATTCAATTTGATTCCATGCGATGATGATTGTGATCAATTCCATTTGATGATTCGATTCGATTCCATTCGGTAATGATTCCTTTCGAGTCCATTCGATGTTTCCATTAGAGCCCATTTGATAATTCCACTTGATTCCAATTAAAGATTCCATTCGTTTCCATTCAATGTTTCCATTAGAGTCCATTCGATCATTCCGTTAGAGTCCGTTCGATGATGATTCTATACGAGTCCATTCGATGATTCCATTTGAGTCTGTTCGATAATTCCATTAAAATCCATTCAATTATTGCTTTCAATTCCATTCCACGATGATTCCATTTGAGTGAATTTGATGATTCCATTTGATTCCATTTGATGATGATTCCGTTCATGTCCTTTTGGTGATTGCACTCAATTTCATTTGATGATGATTCCTTTCTAGTCCATTCAATGATTCCATTCGATTCCATTCGATGATGATTCCGTTGGAGTGCATTCAATGATTCCCTTTGATTCCATTGGATGATGATTTCATTCGACTCCATTCAGTGATTCCATTTGATGATGATTCCATTTGAGGCCATTCTACGATTACATTCAATTCCATTCAATGATGATTCCACATGAGTCCATTCGAATATTCCATTTGTGTCCCTTCATTGAATCCATCCGATTCCATTTGATGATGATTCCATTCGAGTCCATTCATTGATTCCATTCCATTCCATTTGATGATTCCACTGGAATCCATTCAATTATTCCATTCGAATCCATTTGATGATTCCATTTGATTCCATTCGATGATAGTTCAATTCGAGTCCATTCGATGATGATTCCATTTGATTCTGTTAGATGATTACACTAGATTCCATTCGATGATAGTTCAATTCGAGTCCATTCGATGATGATTCCATTTGATTATGTTAGATGATTACACTCGATTCCATTTGATAATTCCCTTCGATTCCTTTTGATGATGATTCCATTCCATTCCATTTGATGATTCCATTTGATTCTATTCCTTGATGATCCCTTTTGATTCCATTCTATGATGATTCCATTCGATTCCATTCGGTGATGATTTCAGTGGATTCCATTTGATTTATCCATTCGATTCCTTTCCTTGAAGATTCCATTGGATTCCATAAGATGATGATGCCATTAGATTCCATTCGATGATGATTCTATTTGATTCCATTTGATGATGATTCCATTCAATTCCATTCAATGATGATTCCATTTGATCCAATTCGATGATGATTCCATTTGATTCCATTTGATGATTCCATTTGATTCCATTCGATGATGATTCCATTCATGTCCATTCGATGATTCCATTCAATTCCATCTCATGATGATTCCATTCGTGGCCATTCAATGATTCCATTGAAGTCTATTTGATGATTCCTTTCAATTCCATTCGATGATGATTCCATTCGAGTCCATTCGATAATTCCATTTGATTCCATTTGATGATGGTTCTATTAGAGTCCATTCGATGATTACATTTGATTTCATTCGATGATGATTCCATTCGATTGCATTCAATGATTCCATTCTATTCCATTCAATGATGATTCCATTCGAGTCCATTTTATGATTCCATTCGAGTCCATTTAATGATTCCATTGGGTTGAATTCGATGTTGATTAAATTGGATTCCATTCAATTCCTCCATTCGATTCGATTCGTTGATGATTCTATTCAATTCCATTCGACGATGATTCAATTCTATTACATTGGATGATTCTATTTGATTCCATTCGATGATGATTCCTTTCAATTCCATTTGATGATGATTCCATTCGATTGCATTCAATGATGATTCCATTTGAGTGCATTCAAAGATTCCATTCGATGCCATTTGATGATGATTCCATTCGTGTCCATTCGATGATTCTTCTCGATTCCATTTGATGATTCTTCTCGATTCCATTTGATGATGATTGCATTCGAGGCCCTTCGATTGCCTTGAATAATGATTCCATTCGAGTGCATTCAAAGATTCCATTCGATGCCATTCAATGATGTTTCCATTCGAGTCCATTCGATGATTCCATTTGATTCCATTCGATAATGATTCCATTCTAGTCCATTCGATGATTCCATTTGATTCCATTCGATGATGTTTCCACTCGAGTCTATTTGATGATTCCTTTTGATTCCATTTAATTGTTCTCTTAGATTCCATTCATTGATGATTCTATTTGATGCCATTCGATGATTACATTCGATTTCATTTGATGATGATTCCATTCGAGTCCAATCAATGATTCCATTTGATTCCGTTCGATGATGATTCGTTTTGATACCATTCAATGATGATTCCATTCGATTCCATTCGATGATTCTCTTGGATTCCATTCAATGATGATTCTATTTTACTTCATTGGATGAATCCAATCCATTCCATTTGATGATGATTCCATTCAATTCCATTCGATGATGATTCCATTCGACTGCATTCAATGATGATTTCAATCGAGTCCTTTCAAAGATCCCATTCGATTCCATTCGTTGATGATTCCATTCGAGTCCATTCGATGATTCCATTCCATTCTGTTCAATGATGATTCCATTCGATTCCATTAAATGATTCCTTTTGATTCCATTTGATTGTGATTCCATTCGAGTCCATTCGATGATTCCATTAGATTGCATTTGATGATGATTCCATTCGATTCCATTCGATGATTCCATGTGATTCCATTCGAAGATGATTCCATTCGTGTCCATTCGATGATTCCATTCGATTCCATTCGATGATGATTCCACTCGAGTCCATTCGATGATTCCATTCGGTTCCATTCGATTATTCCCTTATATTCCATTCACTGATGATTCAATTCGCTGCAAATCCATGGTTCCATCTGATTCCATAGCATGATGTTTCCATTCGAGTCCATTCAGTGATACCATTCGATTCCATTGAATGATGATTTCATTCGTGTCCATTCGATGTTTCCGTTTGGTTCCATTCGGTGATGATTCCATTCAAGTCCATTCTATGATTCCATTCGATTCCATTCGATGATGATTCCATTCGAATCCTTTCGAAGATTCTATTCGATTCCATTCAATGATTCCATTCCATCCCATTCAATGATGCCCTTTGATTCCATTCGATGATCATTCCATTCAACTCAGTGATCCCTTTGGATTCCATCCGTTGATGATTCCATTTGATTCCACTCCATGATGATTCCATTCGGTTCCATGTGCTGATGATTCCATTAGATTCCATTCGAGGATTCCATGCATTTCCACTTGTTGAAGATTGCATTCGATTCCGTTCAATGATGATTCTATTCGATTCCATTCGACGATGATTCCATTCATTTCCATTCGATGATGATTCCATTCAATTTCATTTGATGATTCTATTTAATTCTGTTCGATGATGATTCCATTCTATTCCATTAGATGATTATTCCGTTCGATTCCTTTCGATGATGTTTCCATTCGATTCCATTAGATGATTATTCTGTTCAATTTTATCTGATGATTCTATTTGATTCCATTCGATGATGATTCCATTATATTCCATTTGAGGATTCCATTCAGTTCCATTATATGATGATTCTATTCAATTCCATTTGATGATGATTCCTTTTGATTCCATTTGATGATGATTCCATTCGTGTCCGTTAGATCACTCCATTTGAATCCATTGGATGATGATTCAATTTGATGCCATTCCATGATTCCATTCGATTTCATTTGATGATGATTCCTTTCGATTCCATTTGATGATTCCTTTCGATGATGATTCCAGTCAATGCCATCCGATCATTCCATTCGAGTCCATTTTATGATTCCATTTGAAACCATTCAATGAGGATTCCATTAGATTCCATTCATTGGTGATTATATTCAATTCCATTCAATGATTCCATTCCATTCATCAATGATTCTGTTAGATTCCATTCGATGATTCCACTTGATTCCATTTGATGATGATTCCATTCGATTCCCTTCATTGATGATTCCATTCAATTCAATTCAATGATTCCATTCCATTCCATAGGAACAATTACAATATAATATTGTGAACATGTAAACAGATACCCTATGTCTATTTTATGTATAAGCATATATGATTAAAAATATAGTTAAGAATTTTTAAACCTAGTATCATAAAGTAAAAATTAGTTATCTTCTTATGATTGTTTGTTAATTAAGATAAAATTAATTTGATTTGCATGATTTTAAATAAAGAAAAATATTAAATTACATAACAAAAATTCTTTTTAAAATATGACTTTAACACTGGTTTTATCACTGTATTCCACTATTTTATTTTAAGATGACCTGCCTTGTTTAAAACACTGTATTCATCTTAATTAAATTAAATTCCATTTGTAAAAAAATTAACAAGTGATTTGCTCTATTGTACAGTGTGGTTATAACCTGAGTCAATATCTCAAGATTTGATCCCCATTATCATCATCTGTGGCCCTATTTGTTTTATAAATGTATTCTCCTTTTTCTTGCCTGTCACATCTCTATTGCTCTTTCGTTTTTATCTTTGTCCCTTATAGGGAGCATTTCCTATCTCTAGATTAAGCAAAAGTTGCATCTTAAAAAAGCACAATAACCTGCTCCATCTTTCTCACACAGAGAAATGTTTGTTAAGTAATTAAAATGTAGATGATGATACAAAGAGCTTGATTAAATTAGATGCCAAAGTACCCTTGTGATTCAGAATATGAATGGTATTTAATTTCTTTGAAATCATTAATTGCTGAGTGACATTAATTAATGCCAATATTCCAGAAGTTGTTCTAGTTAGTGAAATGTATACAACATGCAAAAGATTCAGAACTCTGAAGGACAACATTATTCTATAATTAAGAAGTAAGAATTAATTCAAATTAATTATTGGGGAGAAATAATTATTAAGAATTAAAGACTGAGAAAATGTTTTTATTTTTTATTTAGTCAATTATTTTGTGCATGAGCATTACCACAAGTTTTGAAAGAAACATAAATTTAAAGAAACAATTATGTCCACAAGATGAATTTAGTAACATCTTGATATTTTCCGTGATTACAGCTTTATTTGGTAAATCTTTAAATTCACATCATCTAAAGACAATAAATGAATCTTGGAAATCTTGTAGGTAAGGGTAAATATTAGGATGCATCCAGTTACATTTACACACACATACAGTTACATTTACACACACATACATGCATACAGACTGATACACCTGTGTTTATATACATATGAATTTACTAATTGATTTTAACTAATATTTATAAGAGCCAGTTGGATGGATATATATTGTTGAACCTGAAAAATATTTAATATATTCATGCTTAAAAAACACACAGAAATAAATAGTAATTGCACTAGGCATTTGAAATTGTACTAAAATATAAGCTGTGAATATTTTGTGATAATTACAGATTCTTACACTGAATAAATATTTTTATTTTTACAATATTAATATGTTTGATACCGTGTACATTTTTTACAATGTGTTATTTTATTTTTGTCATAGAGTCATGTCATGCATAATAACATTTCAGTCAAAGATGGATTACATATACAAAAGTGGCCCCATGAGATTATAATACATATTTTTACATACTTTTCTACATTTAAGTATGTTTAGATACATAACCTCTTACCACTGTGTTCTTACTGCCTGCAGTATTCAGTACAGTAATGTAGTACACAGATTTGTAGCCTGGGAGAGAGAGGCTATACAATATAACCTAGACGTTGTAGGCTGTACAATCTAGGTGTTTGTAATATTCTCTGTGATGTTTACAAAATGATGAAATTGCCTATGGATACATCTGTTAGAACGTATCCCTATCATTCAGTGATGTGTGACTGTACTAAAATGCTCAAGGTAGGTTTCAATGCCCTCCATAAAATTGTTGTACAGTGAAATACAAATCTCTCACCCATGGCCTGAATATGTTTGCAAACTAAGCAGATCATGGGAAGGAGAAAGTGCTGGCATTGCTGGGATGATTTTCTCACACTACATGAATAATATCTACAGACTTCGTGAATATGAGCCACTTGCATAGAGTTAAATTAGGCATCTCATTGCTGGGAAATTTATCAAATGGGAGTATGAAGTGTTTTTAAAAGATACTTGTTTGTTTGTAGCTGGTTTGCCTACAGTGGCTCACGGCAATGGTTGAGGTTGCTAAGATTTGGTGGAGGAAGGCAAAATGAAATGGCCACTTATATGGTATATGGTATATGGAACACTTGTTTCTGTTGAGTTACAGACTCAGCTGGCTATTTCTTGCAATGTTAGTTATTTGGAGAAAAAAACGTGATGGTAATTTTGGGGTAACAAATACAATATTTGATGAAAGCAAATTTATTGAGGGTTAGACAAACTACAAGATACTTTAGGCTGCAGAGTCAACACGAGACTTCTGGCCCAAATTGTGCAGAGTTGGCGGCAAGCTGCAAAGTTCAAAGGAAGAGGCCATATAAGACGATTCTCACTTCTGATACCAACTGCCAGTTCAGGGGTTTCCCCTGAACACCCTCAGTTTCAAGAATTTACTAGAAAGGCTCACCGAACTCAATGAATGCCATTGTACTCATGGTTTATAATAGAGAAAGGGTAGAAATTAGGACCAATTGAAGAGACGTATCATATAATGTGGAATCTAGGAGATTTTGAATGTTAAGTTTCCATTGTCTTCAGGACATATTACCTGTCACTGTTGTACAGCAATAAACATGGAGTACTACCAACCTGGGGAACTCACCTGATGCTAAAAAGACACTATTTAGAAAATGAAAAGACAAAGGAAAAGATGAGATAAGATGACCTTCCACATTAAGGCACTGGAAAGAATAGCAAACTAAACCTAAAGCAAGAAGAAGAAAGAAAATAAAAATTAGAGAAATTAATAATTTATAATAATAATATTTGTTAGTGTTGAATAATTGATATTAATTCTTGACTAGCTTTTTTAAAAGAGAGAAATATTCACTTCCCAATTTATTCTGTGTGGCCAGTGTTACCTTGACACAAAAAATAGTACAAATAGCATAGAAAAATAAAACTACAATAAGTATAAATGCAAAATTCCTTAAAAAATACTAACAAATCAGATCTAGCAACATATAAAAGAATTATACACTATGAGAAAGTGAAATTTATACAAGTAATCCCAGGTTGGTTTAACAGCCCAAAATCCATTAAGGTAATACATCTTATTCATAGAATAAGAAACGAGAATTGCATGATCATCTCGATAGATTTGGAAAAGAGTTTTAACAAAATCCAAATGCTTTAATGATTAAAAATAAAAATAAAAACACAATGAACCAGGAGTAGAGAACTTTCTACACCAGATACATGGCACCTGTGAGAAGCCAACAGCAAGCATGCAACTTAATGGTAAAGGATGCTTTCCCGCTATGGTCAGAGATAAGAATAGGATATATACTTTGACCTCTTCTAGTCAACACTGTACTAAAGATTTTATGCAGGGCAAATCCACAACTAAAAAAATAAGAGTCACCCATATTGAAGAGGAAGAAATAAAACTTTATTTGAAAATAACATTCTTGTATATAGAAAATTGTAAGGAATCCATTGAACGATAGAACTAGTAAATTATTTCAGCAATATTACAGCACACAAGATAAATGTACAAAAATCAGTTGCACACATCTACAATGAAAACCCAAAATGAAATTAAGAAAACACTTCAATGTAAAATAGCATCAAAAAAAGAAATAATAATTAATTTGGAAAATGTGATACAATATTTTACTCTGAAAATTAAAAATTATTGTTTAAAGAATATCTAAATAATTAGCAAACATCTTACAGCCATGAATTAGAAGATTTAATATTGTAGGACTTTACAATTTGAACTAAAGATTTGATGAAATCCCTGCAAGTATCCCAACAGACTTCTGTCTAGAAACTGACAACCTGATTCTAAAATACACGTGGAATTGTCACGGACTCAAAATAGCCAAAATAATCTTGAAAAAAGAAAACATATTAGGATAATCCACACCCCCATGCTCCAAACCTTACTGCAAAGTATAAGTAATCAAGAGAACACAATAGTGATGAAGGAAAAATATATAGATTGATGGAAGAGAATTGAGAGTCCATATATAAAGCTATGTGTCTATAGTCAATGGATTCTTACAGTGGTGTCATGTGCAATTCAATGAGGAAGAGACAGTCTTTGAACAAACTGGGTCAACAACGTACACGTGGATCATCACTTGCAAAATAATAAACTCAAACCCTTACCCCAAAGCATACAAAAATATTAACTCAAATGAATTAAATACACACATGCAAGAAGTAGAATAAAGCATATGGGAAAATCTTCAGGATTTTGGATCTAGCAAAGGAATAGCTGTGACACCAAAAACATGAGCAACAAAATAAAAATTAGATATTTAAAATTTTCTAAAAATTAAAGACATTGGTGTTTCAAAGGACAACCAAGCAAGTCAAAAGGCAGCTCAAAAATTGTGAGAAGATATTTGAAAAACACGTATCTATAAGCCTCTATATATATATGTATCTTGAATATAGAAAAATTGTTTTAACTCAGTAACAAATATCCCAACTTAAAACTGATAAATGATAGGAATACATGTGTTTCCCAAGAAGATACACGAACGTCCAATAATCCCATAAAATGATACTCAATAGCATCACTCATCAGGCAACTACAAATCAAAACCACAGTTAGATACTCTATGGCTAAAACTAGCCACTTTGGAAAGTAATTTGATGACTTCTAAATATATTAAACATAGAATTGTCATATGACCCAGGAATTTATTCCTAGGTATACACCCAGATTATTGGAAAGAGGTGTTCAAACATAAATTGTACACAAGTATTTTTAGCAGCAGTATTGAAAATAGCCAAAGGCTGAACACAACTCAAATGTCAATAAAAATATTATTGGATAAACAAAATGTTTTATCCATGAAATTGAATGTTATGCAGTTATAAAAAGAAATAAAGTACCAATACGTACATGAAACTTGATAGCATTATGCCAACTGAAAGAAGCCAGGCAGAAAAGGCCACCTATTGTATGATTCTATTTAGATTAAAACATAATAGGAAAATCTATAGAGACAGAAAACAGATTTGTGGTTGCTTAGGATTGAGTAGGGGATGGGTGCATAAGAGGCTAACAGCTAGAGAAGGTGGGGTTTCTTTTTGAAGTGATGAAAATGCTCTAAAATTCATTGTGATGATGGCTCCACTTATCTGTGCATATACTAAAAGCCACTGACTTGTAGACATTAATGTGTGCACTCTACACTATGTAATTTATATCACAATAAATCCTTTCAGAAATACAGAGAAGAGTAAGAGGTTTTGGACTGTTGCAGCTGGAAGGCAGTTTGAAATACTGAATAGGTCTCATCGAGAATGTGAAGTTTCAGTAAAGACTTGAGGAAGTTGAATGAGCTGATCAATGAATATATGGAGGGCTATCTTTCCAAGTCAAGAAATTAACTAGAGTCTTGGTCATAAGGCAGCAGCCTGTTAGCATGTCCAGAGGACAGTGAGGTGGCCAGGACCACTAGTAAGATCAAAGGTGAAGATATAAAAGAATTTTGGCGGTTAACATGCGGCAGATCATGATGGGCTTGCAGACCATTGTAAGAATTGTTGTTTTTAGTGTACATGAAATGGGGAGACAAGGCATTATCCCATTATCAATATTTTAATAAATAGGATCCATGAACCAAATCCAATGAGATTAAATCAATTAATAAAAATATGCAAATTTGTATTAAAATTACAAGAATTACTTGCACATTTGAGAAGAGGAGAGTCATGATTTTTTATCAGCAATAATAAACATTATTAATTTTAGTTGTGATCAGCTAATTGAGATTAAGTGCAATACATCATGCTTTATAATGTGACTGTCAAAAGGAAAATATGATTGTAATCTTATACTACATCTATCAACGTCTTGATTCATAAGACTATAGAGTAAGCCCCTAGTTTTCAAATCCAACTTACGAGGCAGTGACGTCTTATGCAAGTTTGCTGCTTTCTGCCACAGTGATCCTTGGTCAGCTGGCACAAATTGTTTTACAAACGCCCCTAGGTCTAAAAATAGTTTGGATCACAATGAACATAGAAACACCTTCATCCCTTCAGAAATACCTATCAATTACTTCCAATACAGAATGAAAAATTGACAAAGGAAATATGTGGATTGTAAAATTGCCAGTTATCTTCCATCTACATGAAAGAAAAATGCCATTTTTATTACATTAGATCATTGTTTTACATGAGTTTTGGCATAGCACAATGTTGAACGAAGGGCAAAGAGAGATGAATTAATGAAGTCTTAAGACATCAAGAATTTGAAAGTAAAGGCAGGTCATCTTTGAAGGTTAGTGACATAACATTCATCTTCTGTTGTCACCTTTTCCGTCATTCCCTGTATGCCTGATGGACAGGTTTCACTCAAGTTCAGAGAACAGCATGCAAAATTAGCTACCAATTAGTCTTTACGAAGTGAGCTGCATTTCTAGACAGACTGAGCTTCCGTTTTAGCAGGAAGCATTTTTGGGAAAAGTGTATGTTAGAGTTTGCCCTTCTTGACAAGGTGAGACATAAATGTCTACTTTAGAGACATGAATGAAGATGGGAGGATATTTGGGGGAATCATTTACTCAAACGCTAAATAATAAAGGTACACAAAGGGCAAATTATACTAGATTTCTGTCCCACTTGTTTTCTGTGTCTCATGCAATTCACCTTGATTCCCTGTACTTTCTGTTTAATGTAGAAATTGGCATTTTCATTATTTTAAGCTTCTAGCACAAAGAAAGAATTTCTCTTTTTCGTGAACAGGATCATAAATGACAGGGAGGAAGAGTGTCCGATATCATATTTATTGTTCAACAAAACACTGCTCCACGGCTTAAATTCAGTTTAAAAAAGATAGTTTATTAAACATCTAACTCATACATAAAAGGCAGTAAAGACAAATGAGAAGAGGGCAGGATATTGAAGTATACAGACTTCAGTGCTGAGTTTTATATCTTAGGGAGTTACTCCACCTTACAGAGGATCAATTTCCACTGATTTAGGAAGGCGATGCTAATGGGTATTGCATAGGTGTAAGTATAAAAATGTTGTATTTAAGAGAATCCCACAAGCTTGGTATAAGGCAGAAAATAAATAGATGTGACATGAATAAGTAGTTTATTACATTTGTATGCTACCTGCGGACTAGAGGAAGCAAGCAACACAGACATTATGCTTGATTAGCATTATAGAGATGGTACAATGATGGTTGCCAGAAGTTGAGGGGAGGAAGAAATTGGGAAGTATTGTTTAATGAGTATAGAGTTTCAGTTTTACAAGATGAAACGAATTATGGAGATGGATGGTAAGGACGGCTGCACATTATTATGACTATATTTAGTACCACTGAACTGTACACTTAAAATGGTTAACAGAGTACATTTTATGTTATGTGTATTTTACCACAATAAAAAAATAAAATACCTTAGGAACATTTTCATGAAAAAGCCCACATAAAATTCATTTTAATGCACCTGTTTATGCATAGCTTTCTATTTTTCTCTTTTCTCTTTATATTTCAAATTCTAATCAGAGAAGGGAATCCCCTCTGTACCTCCAGGATATTCAGTAAAGACCACTGGAGTTTCATGCCCTATTGACAGTGCTAATTTACCTCCAAATTACAGATGGCTCTAGACTAACTCCACAAAGTTTAAAGAGAAGATTTAAAACAACAACAGACAAATACTCATCCTGAAGTTACTGAACTACCTGCCACAACATTGTTCAAAGGTAGCCAATAAAATCTATATATTCAATGGCATAATATCAAAATACCCCCAAAAAAAACTCTGACATGCAAAGAAGCCGCAAGATATACATAATTAAGATATATATTAACAGGATAAAAATAAGTCATTTATAAATGACAGAGAAGAAGGAAATTTAAAGGTCCTTAAAGTAAATATATTTTATAAATACATATAGATAAATACATATATATGTCAAGGTACTTAAATGAAAATTGAACATAGGAGAAAAATAGAAGTTATAAAATGAAAAATGTGACATGTATAGATGAAAAATAAATATTTGAAATAAAAATTCCATGAGATAGAATAAGTAATGGATTTTACCCTAACATCAGAAAATTTATAGAAAAAATAGAAGTTTTACAAACTAAAGGACAAAGGGTAAACTAAAATAAGAAAGCCAGAAACTCACTGATATGTCAGACAATATACAGCAGTGTAACATACAAGTAATTAATATCTCAAAAAGGGTGGGTGGGGGAAATATAGGTGAATAAAGAATGGTACACTCATTCCTGAGGGCATCGAGGAAGGAGGATAGCTTTAGATTTCCAAAGGAGGGTATTATCCATTCATGAAGGTCCAAAGACATGAACAAACACCTCCCAGTAAGCCCCACCTGCAACATTGGGAATCAAATTTTAACATGAGATTGGAAGGGGCAAGCATTCAAACCATAGCAAGAGTTAACTTTCCTTTTTAAAAAAATCATTGATATGATTCCATTTCGCCATAGATAAAAGGTAGTATTTCACCCTACCATTGAGTGTGCTTATAGCTCACCAAAAGGGCACTCTGTCTCGGGAATACAGATTTGCCTAGAGATATCCTATTGCAGTCAAAGAAAGAGCAATGAGGAATAGAAAATGTTAGTGATGGAGACACCAGCGCTGCATTTTGCAACAAACAATGTAAAAACTTTACAGATTGGTTCTGCTAACTCACTACAGTTTACAATCCTCTCAGGTGACAGAATTGTTCCGTTTTTTCTTAAGATAGAAAAGCAACTCAGATAATCTGAAATCTCCACAAGAAGGATAAGACGCACAGCAGAAACTATTCTAGGCAGGAAGTCAATCCTTTCAACTGTCTGTGCTCCATAGAAACAATTGCCTGCAATGGGAGTCATATGTGGTACGGACAACAGCCAGACTTCTGATCCTCTCATTAGTGATTTCAGAAGAAATTACCAGTCAACTGAGTAATTCACTGAGTAAAGTAAACATTTGGCACTGAAAGAGGTTAGACGGGTAACTATTTGTATCACCATATTCATGAAGCTGGAATATTTTCCATTACTGGTATCACATCCGAATGGAAGATGTTAAAAGGTCTCTCATCTTGTAAGAAGGATATGAAAGAACATTTTCTGAGAAATGAAATTATTAACACACCTGCGAGGGGGATGGAAGAGAAAAAAAAGAATAATCAGCTTGAGTTCTTCTCCTTGATAAGACAACTCACTAAAAACATAAAGAGAAAAATAAAAGTTTAAAATAATTAACCAGAAGAAGATGACTCTAGAGATTTTAAATTGCTGATAAGATATTAATTTGCTCCAAGTTGAAAATAATTATATTGCTTGTGTTTTAAGGCACACAATGAGCAATTATATCATGCATAATAGTTTCAGCAGTAAAATATCCGTTAACAGCTGGAACTCATAAAAGCATAGCACAATGTGAAGATGGAATTTGCTAAAATAAACCATCTGCTGAAAACTACTATTCTGCAAATTTAAAAATAAAGTTTAAATGTTATTTGTCTTATTTAATAGGTCTGTGAAAAAAATGTGCTCTTTGAAAAGTAGCTGCTACCTTAATTAATTCCTTTTTTATTACAATTTAAGTTTTAGGGTACATGTGCACATTGTGCAGGTTAGTTACATATGTATGCATGTGCCATGCTGGTGCGCTGCACCCACTAACTCGTCATCTAGCATTAGGTATATCTTCCAATGCTATCCATCCCCCCTCCCCCAAACCCACCACAGTCCTCAGAGTGTGATATTCCCCTTCCTGTGTCCATGTGATCTCATTGTTCAATTCCTACCTGTGAGTGAGAATATGCAGTATTTGGTTTTTTGTTCTTGCGATAGTTTACTGAGAATGATGATTTCCAATATCATCCATGTCCCTACAAAGGACATGAACTCATCATTTTTATGGCTGCAAAGTATTCCATGGTGTGTATGTGCCACATTTTCTTTTGACTATAGGTCTCAATCTTACTTCGGTTAATGTATTTGAATTTATGCTAATAAAGTCCTACAGCTAAAAAAGATTATATAAAATTATCTATATTTTTACTAGTATTCTGGGGTCATTTTAAATTATGTAATGAAATCAAATTTTAATTTGCATTATTGTTACCTGAGTTAAGGATCTAAATTTTTAATATTCTTATAAATATTACATAACTATTTCTGAACCATATATTGACTTATCTGGCCTTTATATGATGTACATTATAAGAGCTTGGGATTGTTTCATTTGCAAAGATGAATGCCTGAGAATTAGATAATTAATCATAACATTTCAAAATCTACTGCATAAACTAGAATTGAAAAATAGCTTATAGGTTGAAAAACTACTGTAGTGAAGAAAGAAAATAACTAATATACAGTGACAACATAAATATTATAAATATTTATTTTATTATCACCATAAAATTTGATAATGCAAACATGTAATATCTACATATCATCCATATATCAGGTTATAAAAAATCAATACATTCTTCAAAAATTTAGCATAACAGAAAATGCACTCTCTCTCCTTGATGGAATTAAGTTACAAATAAAAGTAAAAATAAGTAGATAAGTAGATGGAAGTCGATACTTAAAAACAAAGAAAAGTATTTGTTTTGGATAACATAAAATCTCAATTGGCAATTCCAATATTTCCAGAACTTTGGCTGTCAACTGGTGAAGAGTTTTCCCAGGAGACATTTGTCAAAGTCTAGGGTTATTGTGGGGATGTCAAGACTGGTGGAGGTGTGAAATTTAGAGGTCAAACGAAACACTTAGCATTGCTAGGGGAGTCTCCCACAACAAAGAATCCTCTGGTCCTAAAGGTAAGTAGCACCAAGGTTCAGAAACCATAATATAGACAGGAACACTACGTAGCTATTCCAAGTGCTCAGGAAAACACGTCAGTGCCCTCGAGGGGAAAAGTGTAAACATTTTAATTGCTGTACATGGTGACACAAATCCATGTTGTTAATCTAAGTGGAAGGGGTTGAAGCACAAAACGTAATTCAAAGAGTTTACTTGAGCCAAAATGAGGACAGCTGCCTGGAAGAAACAGACCCAAGTATCCTTGGATATGAACTCCCTTTGGAGCTTTGCAACAAGCAGTTTCTTAAAGGCAAAAAAGGGTCCAGAAGTGGGATGATGCAAAGAGGTTTGTCACAAATTCTCATTGGCTTATGGAAATAACATTTATTAGTGACTGGCTATACACTGTTACACTATTATTGGGTGTGGATTATAGTGTCTGGTGTGGCATTATTGGTTAATTTATAGCTACTGTGGCAACAGCAAGCAGCCTAGATGAACACACAGCTCAAAGAGGAGCGGGAAAGAACTGCTGTCTCATTTGAATATCTCTCTGGGCATGATTATTTAAAAGGACTTGCATTTCTCACATGAAAGTTATTTTCTTTTCTCAATGTCCATAAATGAGAATAAATAGATGTAAAATAGATCTTTTCGAGGATGAAGTAAATGGAATGAAAAACAAAACCCAAGCTGACCAGAAATCATAGAGGAAAGAAAAGTTTATAAATATATGGATTTTTCAAAGTGATTTTAAGCTACTAGGAATCAGTTAAATGTTGGGGGATTTTGTCTGAGAATGGGCTAAAGGAGAATGTCCCTTTTGCCTTCTGAAGTTTCCCTGAAAATCACTAATAGGAGGCAGGTAAATAATAGAAAAGGCATACAGGTTTCTGCAATGTGTGTACACTGGAGCCCTTAGAACAGAGACCCAGACACACGATGTGTGCAGAAGCTTATCTACCACATGAAGTTTACAGAAAGAATGGGGTCTTGGATCACAGGAAAAAAAAAAAAAGGTTATGTGAGAAAACGACACTGGCTAGCAACAGTGGACTTATTACATAGGTGGAACCTCACTGGGAGCAGTCCTCAGAGAAAATAGACAGAAAATGTTTCTTTCAGACATTTGGAGACCTCAGAATCTCAGTTAAGCTTTCCTAGATCCAGACAAGGGGGCAGACCTCAGAGAAAGCCTGGCTGCATCAAGGCAGATTCTCTACCGATGCAAATCTCCCCAAGACAGCTTTGCAGCTAAGTTTGCATTTCCAGCCCTTCTCAATATCCATTTTGAAATATATCAAGGAAATATATTTAGGGGTAAAATATATTAGTTTCCTTCATACAACTATAAAACATACAGGAATAAATCTGTCAATGTCTACTACAAATCCAACATAGCAGTAATTATAAAACCCACCAGATATTGAAGAAAAAACATGTAGACTACATCAATTACAAATGTTGATACTAACATTCCAAATAAAATAAAAATAATATCCAACAATATGTGAAACAGTAAGACAAGAAATTGGGGAAAAAAATTAAAACAAATATCCATCTTGGGAGAGAAAGTGTGTTTCCAAATTTGGTAATCCAACAATATTAATAATTATATTGATTAGCCCAAATTAAAAATAAATAGGGAATTCTCAGTACATGCTAAAATATATTTGTTAAAAAGCAATATTCATGTCTTTAAAGATTTTAAATGCTATAAAGAGTCTGATATTCTATATGCAAACATGTGTATGTCCATTAGAAGAAGAGAGGCCTGATTTTAATATGTTACTACATAGAGATAGAGAAGTGGATAGATTAATTTGCATATGCATAGAGAAAGCATCATATAGAAATTTACTATCATATTAAAGGAATTTTAATTCAACAATAAAATAATTCAAAGGTAAAATTTTAAATATTTTTAACAGGTACCTTATAAATATTAGATAATATTTATAATAATTGTGAAAATATTTCAACCTAAAATTATATAGGAAATAAAAGAAAAATTTTAAGGGAGCTCTTTAATAACATAAACTTATATATATACACACACACATATAACATGCATATATGTTATATGGGATAGATATAGATTTAACATGTATTATCTATAACTACAGCTGTATGTATCTACTTTTCTATATATTTACTCAATGATATAAATATAGACTGGAATATATATAAAGACACATATGATTCTTGGATAAAAAGGATTTAGTATCATAAAGACAAATTCTTTCCAAATTCACTTATGAATTCACAACAATATACAGTTTCATTAGTATAATTTAAAATTATTAAATAAATTCCAGCATTCATTTAAAGGAATATACATGTATACAAGCAGTCAAGAAAGAAGCAAGAGTGCACTAAACTAACTTGCTATTAAAATACATTTTTAAACTTAGTAACTAAAACTGAGCAGTACTGATTTGGAGTACTGGAATTTAGATATATGGGATCTCAAAAGCACAGAGCTCAAAGGAGACCACTGTATGCACGAGAGCTTAGGATGTGCTTTAGAAGGCATTAGCAAACCACGGGCAAAGTTACTTTAGTGTCTTAGTCTTACTAGGTTTGAAAAGCCAGAGAAAAGACTCAAGACCACCATATAAGAGCAAAACAAAAGGTCAGGGAGAGTATGTGAAGATACTAAAACATTTTACATAAAGTTGTATAAAACATCCTTTAAAGAAAATGTAAAGTTTAGGATATACATCAAAATCAGCAGAACCACTAAGTAAATAGATAGACACTGTAACATAGCAAGAGAAAATTTAAGTGGATTTATAAAAAATATTGTCACCTATGATTTTTAAAATATGTTTAAGAAATCCCCTATTTCACAGGACAGCCTTTCACAACACAGATATGTTAGCACATAAAGGTCCTTCTGTTTTTAATTTACTAGTGTTTATAGGGTTACAAATGTCTTCTACCATTGTTTTTTGTCTGATAGTGCAAAAAATTTTCATAAGCATGTATTTCTGAATGGCTGATGGATTGATATATAATATGCTGCTAGTATTAAAATATGTGACGGAAAACACATCCAATCTTCTCACTGTTTACATAAATTCTAGGTTTCTCCTATTTACCTCAAGCACGTATGGAGCGAATTCTTACCTTTTAATATTGCCATGGCATTCACATTGAACATAAGTTGAACTCTCTCATATGGTAGCTGGGTTCAGATTCCCTTGACAATTTCCAGTTCTAACCCTCACAGTTCCTCAGTGTGGCTGGCCCAGATATTGACCCTACACAGTTGCCTCCTCCTGGTGACTACCAGCTATGGAACCGTTGGATACAACCTACCTGACTCACCCCACAGACCTCCCAGTGCACATGGACAGCCCCCACACGCCAGAGTGACCTGATCAGTTGCAGCGGGAGTCAAGAAATGTGCCTGCTGGCACTCACCCCACCGACTAGTGCCCCGTGGAAAACTAATTTGGGTAATGTTCTGGGCCCAATAAAGGCTGGAGTCCCACAGACTCCGTTTCTCTCTCCTGCTCCCCACTCATCTTCCCCGTTTTGTTCAGCGCTATGAGGTGTGCTACTGTATTAGTTCATGCCCAAGACTGGGTAATTTCCAGAAGAAAGAGGTTTAATAGATGCACAGTTCCACATGGCTGGGTAGGCCTCACAATCATGGCACAGAGTGAAAGGCACATCTCACATGGCAGCAGACAAGACAAGAGAGATTGTGCAGGGAAACTCCCCTTTATAAAACCATCAGATCTTGTGAGACTTATTCACTATCAGAAGAATAGCATGGGAAATACCTGCCCCCATGATTCAATTACCTCCCACCTGTTCCCTCCCACAACATGTGGGAATTCAAGATGAGATTTGGCTGGGGACACAGCTAAACCCTCTTCTCAGCTACCCTCTTCTCTCTGGATCTGTGAGTAAGAAACCTACTTCTGTGATTTCCCATGTTTGGTTCTGTGGCCTCCATGGGTCTGAGCTGACCTACACTGGAACCTAACTCTCCTCCTGGCCAGGGTCTCTGAGAGTGGCCCTTGTCAGAAATACACAGGACACAGGTCAGGCAACAGTCACCAGGCATCTCCTAGTCTCAACAGATGTTCTGTGAGAGGGAGGCCTGGTCGTGGGATGCACACCTGGCCACTGCTGGGGTAAGGAAGTGTCCTGTGAAAGGCACATGTTAAGCATCCACAACCCCCTGACCAGAACCCCAGAAAGGCAGGGCTCCAATTGACAGTCACTCTCCAGAGACAAACCTCAAGCCCTAACTGGAGGAAAAGAAAACCATGTAAAAAGTTGAATTTATCTTACTATTTCAATGATCCAGTAAAGACATTCTATGCCTGTACACCACATATTTTCTTCAATTGTGGATTTATTTTAGATAGAATTTTAGGTCTGGCTTTCACTTTAGCCCAGTCGCTACCTTAAGCGTAAGGTAAAGGTTTTCCATGTGTTCTTTTCTGGTACTACTACCTGCCAGTGTGGGGTCATGTCCTAGTCTATCTTGAGGGAATCCCCCTGTTCATTATTGTCAGAGTGAGACTGTTAAGTCTTGATTTCCCTGGACAACTTCACTGCATGACTTTTAATATGATTTTCTAATATACCCTTTACTGTACAATAAATTATATAGTTATCTGAGTAAGAGATATGGTCAGGAAGAGGCATTGCCTCATTCAGCTTTTCTCTTTGGTGAAATCGCATATGTTCTCCTCACCCGCCAGTCACCTCTAAACCGTATTGTTCCAAGACAACAAACAGAACTCTAGTGTATATCTTTCACCACTGGGTTTGTGTTTCCTCCATAAAGCTTCAGGCTTAATAGGGTTTCTGTTAGCATTTTCTCTATTTATTTTCCAATAAAATATCACAGGCCTTCTTCTTATGGAATTATGGGTGATTTCCTTCAATCTGCATCATATCAAGTTGAGGTTCATGTTGATGAAAAGTAAAACATACGTTGAAAATATCAGTAAGGATGTTTTCCCCTCCTTTTTAGCACCTGTGCTTGTGTTACAAGCACATTTTAATACAATTGTGGTCTCATGCTTTGATCATTCCTATGATGATAATAACATTTTTAGATAAAATATCTGAGTTTTATGAGGCCTTTAGTATGTGATGTGATAGAATATCAGAAGACCATACTTTTTTCTAGTTTTCCGTGCAATTCTATCATTGTTTCATCTTTACTCCTACCAGAGTAATTTTCCAAGATAGATATCTTGTCATTCTTCCTGTTGTTATCAGTAAATAAGTGAAATGAAAAGCTAGATTATATAATTTATGTAGAACAAGAAAGTAGAATTGAATCTGTATTCATTAATGAGACTGACCAGTCAATTACACAGATAGGCATTTTACATTTTGAAGATCATATGGACCCATGTCAGAAATATTATCATTTATGTCTATATGGACATCACCTGTGCATATTTACATAGAAATCAATGACAGCTGATTTTATTTTTATTATATATATTTTTTGAGATAGGGTCTTGCTTTGTTGCCCAGGCTGGAGTGCAGTGGTGCAATCACTGCTCACTGCAGCCTCAGCCTCCCAAGCTCAAGCAATCCTTCCACCTTGGCCTCTCAAATAGCTAGGACAACAGGGGCACATCACCATGCCCACTTTTTTTTTTAACTTTTGATAGAGACTGGGTCTTGCTATGTTGCCCAGGTTGCTTTTGAACTCCTGGGCTCAAGGAATCCTCTCATTCCAGCCTCTTCAACAGCTGGTATTACAAGCATGAACCACCATATTGGCTGGAAGCTGATTTTTAAAATACTGAGATCATATAGATGACAGCACCTGAAAAATAGACAACACCAGGGTTTATGTTAAAAGGTGTGAGGGTATCAATATTGTTGTGGCTATTGGGGAGGGAAACATTAGTAAAACCAGTAAGTTAAAGCTCTTGCTTTAAACTTTGGCTTTAATTAACAAATGTTCTATGGAGTGACAGTATGTATGTAACCATGATATGCCCATTCACAGATGCAGTAGAGGGAAGAATTTCTCAAAGACAACTGTTCTAAGACTCAAATTAAACCGTACTGGGTTTGAAAAGAGAAAGTCCAGGAATTACCAAATATTTTAGATATCAGATAAAAGAGAATGCCAGGTATGTGATGATAATCAACAATGGTTGTGCACACAATATATCAGATCAGTATATGCATTAGCTTTTGAATTACAAGGACAAATTGATCAAGTCTAGACTCTTTAGTAGATACATCTTATTAGGCTGAGATGGGTTTTCCCATGATTTTCCACAAGGAGATTACAAATTTGCAAACCTCAGCTGCTCTCATTTTATGCTCTCACCAAGCCAAAAGCTGAAGTTCATCAATCAGTGTGTCTAAGTGTTCACTGGTTATATACCATTTTGTAGTTTCAGCCATCTTTCCAACTTCCTAAATCATCACCTTCATTTGATCTTGTTTTTTTCCACTATCACTTCTTTATTGGCCATATAAAGAATATAAGTAAGTTCTTATTTTGTTATTGTTCATTTTAGTCTAATTTCATCAAAATATCACAATCTTTTAATTTCATTTTAATTTCAAAGATTAAATGAAACCTACATAGTAATGGGTGTAAGATTTGCATTTGCATTATTTTGGCATCAATTTGCTATCCTCCCTCATGCACATAGAGATCATTTCTATGTACGTGATTTCAAACATCCAAGTGCAGTATTAAAAGCAGTTGTAAATTATCATTCTCATTTTCATGATACAATTACAATATAAACTTCCTCTTGCTGCTGTAACCAATTACCACAAACTTCATATCTTTCAATAAAGTGAGCGTTAATCCTACAGTTCTGTAGTTCAGAAGCCTTAAATGAAACTCACAGGGCTAACGACAAGTTTTGGGCAGGGCTGCAGTCTTTCTGAGGGCCATGTGGCAGAATCTATTACTTGATTTTTTTCAGCATTCATAGGCCACCTTTATTCCTTGGAACATGACCTCATTCTTTTATCCTATTTTTCTTTTTTTGTTTTTGAGATGGAGTCTCCTTCTGTCACCAAGGCTGGAGTGCAGTGACATGATCTCAGCTCACTGCAAACTCTGCCTCCCGGGATCAAGTGATTCTTCTGCCTCAGCTTCCTGAGTAGCTTTGACAACAGGCACTTGCCACTATGCCCAGTTAATTTTTTGTATTTTTAGTAGGGATGGGGTTTCACCATGTTAGCCAGGATGGTCTCAATCTCCTGACCTCGTGATAAACCCAACCTAGCATCCCAAAGTGCTGGGATTAGGCGTGAGCCACTGCGCTGGGTCCTCATTCTTGTATTTTAAATGTCAGTGATGTTGAGTAATTTCTCATGCCTCCACCTCCATAGTGGCCTTTCTTCCGTCTTCTTCTTCCACTTACAAGGATGTTTGTCATTTCATTGATCCCATCCATTTAAGACAATCTCTCTATCATTTTTCTGCAAACCTTACTTTCACTTGTAATCTAATTTCACACTACCGTGCAACCTAACATATTTCTATGTTAGAATCTGGGAATAAGGACCTGAAAATTTTTGGGAGACCATTCTTTGGCCTACAGCAGACATAATCTATTTACCTGCAGATTAAAGCGTTCTTTATTTTTCTGTCTCCCTCTCTTAATTTTTTAAAAAGAATATTAATTGTAGTAAAGAGAAAGAAAGAAAAGGAAACAAAGAAAGAAAAAGAAGGAAGGAAGGAAATAAAGAAAGATGAAACAAAAGAATGAGGAAATGAGGGAAGAAGGGAGGAAGGGAGAAAGGCAGGAAGGGAGAAAAAAGAAAGCATGAACACAAGAAAGAAAGAATGAAAGAAAGAAAGAATTAATGAATGAAAGAAAGAGAAAGAAAGAGAGAAACAGAGAAAGAGAGAAAGAAAGACAGGAGGAAAGGAGGAAGGAAAGGAGGAAGAGAGAATGGTAAAAGGGAGGAAGTCAACGAAACAAAGAAAATAAAGAGGCAAAGAAAGGAAGGAAAAAGAGGAAAGGAAGGGAGGGAGGAAGGAAGAAAGGGAGGGCGAGAGGAAGGGAGAAAAAAGGAAAGAAAGCAAGATTGTCAGAAAGAACAAAAGAATATGAGAAAAGAAGGAAGAAAAGGGAGGAGGAAAGGAAGAGAGGGAGGAGGGAAGGAAGAATAAGAGGAAAGAAAGAAGGAAAGAAGGAAGGAATGAGAGAAAAAGAAGGAAAAGAAAGAAAGGAAAAGAAAAAAGAAAAGAAAAGGAAGAGGAAAAGAAGAAAGGAAGGAAGAAGGCAAAGGAAGGGAAGAGAAGAGAAAGGAAGATGGAAAGAAGGAAGAATGCAAATATTAGAAATTCTGGGTTTGCTAGAGAATATGCCATGCTGTTATTTTTTCACTTGAAAGGAAACTGTATCTTCCACTGAAGATTGGATGTCTTGTGGGTGATATTGTTGTTCTTATCTTCCACATGATTACTGAGTTTGTGCCTAGTCTTTCCATTACTAAGACAAAAGTGTTGAAGTCTGCAAATATAATTTTGGTTTTTTCTAGTTCACCTTTGATTTCTTTCCTGTTTTACCTCATGTATTTGGAGGCTCTGTTGTTAGCTGCATACCCTAATTTGAAGGATGTTTACATCTTCTTGAGAATTGATTATTCTATTATCTATTATCTCTCATCTCTGATAGTATTACTTGTTCCGAACTCTGTTGTGTCTAATATCAATGTTGTCCTTCCACAGCCTTATTTTAGTGTTTCCATGATATGGCTTTTTGAATATCTTGATGATAACCTATTTATAGCTCTGTATATTTGAAGCAAGGTATAAAATTTAGACTTGATTTTTAAAGATTTTTCAAGATGTAATTCTTATTTCTTTTTGTTCTATTTCACATTCTCTCAGTTTCCTATATCTGAAGTTTGATTTTCCGTCACTTATTTTAGAATATTTTTGGCAGTTATTTCGAAAAATATTTCTTTTGCTCAATTATTTTTCCCTCTTTTCTTTTTGGGATTTCAATCATAAGTAGAATAGGTAATTTCATCTCAGTCTTATGCAGGTACTTTTTCTCAGGGTCTCAGAAATGTAGCCTTCTCACACTTCTGTTCTTTTCCTGGCCGTGCTGGTGAGCTCAGTGATATTCCTCCTTCACCTTCAAGAGCAATTTTGTTTTGTTTTTCCTATTTTCATACACCCAGCATCAGGAGTATTCTAAGTGTGGCAGTTTTTGTTGCCTTCCCCTACATATTAAGTGGAATATCTTGGTCTATTTGGACTCTTATAACAAAATAACATAAACTGGGTGACTAAAAAACAACAGATATTTCTTTTTTCACACTTCTTGAGGCTGTAAGATCTCAGGTCAAGATGCTCACAAATTCAGTGTTGATGAGAGTCCATTTAATGGTTCATAGATGGTGCCTTCTTTCTATATCCTCACATAGGGGAAGGCACACAAGAACTCCATTGAGCTTCTTTTTTTTTATTATACTTTAAGTTTTAGGGTACATGTGCACATTGTGCAGGTTAGTTACATATGTATACATGTGCCATGCTGGCACGCTGCACCCACTAACTCGTCATCTAGCATTAGGTATATCTCCCAATGCTATCCCTCCCCCCTCCCCCCTCCCCACCACAGTCCCCAGAGTGTGATATTCCCCTTCCTGTGTCCATGTGATCTCATTGTTCATTGTTTATTTCTTCCTCTTCAATATGGGTGACTCTTATTTTTTTAGTTGTGGATTTGCCCTGCATAAAATCTTTAGTACAGTGTTGACTAGAAGAGGTCAAAGTATATATCCTATTCTTATCTCTGACCATAGCGGGAAAGCATCCTTTACCATTAAGTTGCATGCTTGCTGTTGGCTTCTCACAGGTGCCATGTATCTGGTGTAGAAAGTTCTCTACTCCTGGTTCATTGTGTTTTTATTTTTATTTTTAATCATTAAAGCATTTGGATTTTGTTAAAACTCTTTTCCAAATCTATCGAGATGATCATGCAATTCTCGTTTCTTATTCTATGAATAAGATGTATTACCTTAATGGATTTTGGGCTGTTAAACCAACCTGGGATTACTTGTATAAATTTCACTTTCTCATAGTGTATAATTCTTTTATATGTTGCTAGATCTGATTTGTTAGTATTTTTTAAGGAATTTTGCATTTATACTTATTGTAGTTTTATTTTTCTATGCTATTTGTACTATTTTTTGTGTCAAGGTAACACTGGCCACACAGAATAAATTGGGAAGTGAATATTTCTCTCTTTTAAAAAAGCTAGTCAAGAATTAATATCAATTATTCAACACTAACAAATATTATTATTATAAATTATTAATTTCTCTAATTTTTATTTTCTTTCTTCTTCTTGCTTTAGGTTTAGTTTGCTATTCTTTCCAGTGCCTTAATGTGGAAGGTCATCTTATCTCATCTTTTCCTTTGTCTTTTCATTTTCTAAATAGTGTCTTTTTAGCATCAGGTGAGTTCCCCAGGTTGGTAGTACTCCATGTTTATTGCTGTACAACAGTGACAGGTAATATGTCCTGAAGACAATGGAAACTTAACATTCAAAATCTCCTAGATTCCACATTATATGATACGTCTCTTCAATTGGTCCTAATTTCTACCCTTTCTCTATTATAAACCATGAGTACAATGGCATTCATTGAGTTCGGTGAGCCTTTCTAGTAAATTCTTGAAACTGAGGGTGTTCAGGGGAAACCCCTGAACTGGCAGTTGGTATCAGAAGTGAGAATCGTCTTATATGGCCTCTTCCTTTGAACTTTGCAGCTTGCCGCCAACTCTGCACAATTTGGGCCAGAAGTCTCGTGTTGACTCTGCAGCCTAAAGTATCTTGTAGTTTGTCTAACCCTCAATAAATTTGCTTTCATCAAATATTGTATTTGTTACCCCAAAATTACCATCACGTTTTTTTCTCCAAATAACTAACATTGCAAGAAATAGCCAGCTGAGTCTGTAACTCAACAGAAACAAGTGTTCCATATACCATATACCATATAAGTGGCCATTTCATTTTGCCTTCCTCCACCAAATCTTAGCAACCTCAACCATTGCCGTGAGCCACTGTAGGCAAACCAGCTACAAACAAACAAGTATCTTTTAAAAACACTTCATACTCCCATTTGATAAATTTCCCAGCAATGAGATGCCTAATTTAACTCTATGCAAGTGGCTCATATTCACGAAGTCTGTAGATATTATTCATGTAGTGTGAGAAAATCATCCCAGCAATGCCAGCACTTTCTCCTTCCCATGATCTGCTTAGTTTGCAAACATATTCAGGCCATGGGTGAGAGATTTGTATTTCACTGTACAACAATTTTATGGAGGGCATTGAAACCTACCTTGAGCATTTTAGTACAGTCACACATCACTGAATGATAGGGATACGTTCTAACAGATGTATCCATAGGCAATTTCATCATTTTGTAAACATCACAGAGAATATTACAAACACCTAGATTGTACAGCCTACAACGTCTAGGTTATATTGTATAGCCTCTCTCTCCCAGGCTACAAATCTGTGTACTACATTACTGTACTGAATACTGCAGGCAGTAAGAACACAGTGGTAAGAGGTTATGTATCTAAACATACTTAAATGTAGAAAAGTATGTAAAAATATGTATTATAATCTCATGGGGCCACTTTTGTATATGTAATCCATCTTTGACTGAAATGTTATTATGCATGACATGACTCTATGACAAAAATAAAATAACACATTGTAAAAAATGTACACGGTATCAAACATATTAATATTGTAAAAATAAAAATATTTATTCAGTGTAAGAATCTGTAATTATCACAAAATATTCACAGCTTATATTTTAGTACAATTTCAAATGCCTAGTGCAATTACTATTTATTTCTGTGTGTTTTTTAAGCATGAATATATTAAATATTTTTCAGGTTCAACAATATATATCCATCCAACTGGCTCTTATAAATATTAGTTAAAATCAATTAGTAAATTCATATGTATATAAACACAGGTGTATCAGTCTGTATGCATGTATGTGTGTGTAAATGTAACTGTATGTGTGTGTAAATGTAACTGGATGCATCCTAATATTTACCCTTACCTACAAGATTTCCAAGATTCATTTATTGTCTTTAGATGATGTGAATTTAAAGATTTACCAAATAAAGCTGTAATCACGGAAAATATCAAGATGTTACTAAATTCATCTTGTGGACATAATTGTTTCTTTAAATTTATGTTTCTTTCAAAACTTGTGGTAATGCTCATGCACAAAATAATTGACTAAATAAAAAATAAAAACATTTTCTCAGTCTTTAATTCTTAATAATTATTTCTCCCCAATAATTAATTTGAATTAATTCTTACTTCTTAATTATAGAATAATGTTGTCCTTCAGAGTTCTGAATCTTTTGCATGTTGTATACATTTCACTAACTAGAACAACTTCTGGAATATTGGCATTAATTAATGTCACTCAGCAATTAATGATTTCAAAGAAATTAAATACCATTCATATTCTGAATCACAAGGGTACTTTGGCATCTAATTTAATCAAGCTCTTTGTATCATCATCTACATTTTAATTACTTAACAAACATTTCTCTGTGTGAGAAAGATGGAGCAGGTTATTGTGCTTTTTTAAGATGCAACTTTTGCTTAATCTAGAGATAGGAAATGCTCCCTATAAGGGACAAAGATAAAAACGAAAGAGCAATAGAGATGTGACAGGCAAGAAAAAGGAGAATACATTTATAAAACAAATAGGGCCACAGATGATGATAATGGGGATCAAATCTTGAGATATTGACTCAGGTTATAACCACACTGTACAATAGAGCAAATCACTTGTTAATTTTTTTACAAATGGAATTTAATTTAATTAAGATGAATACAGTGTTTTAAACAAGGCAGGTCATCTTAAAATAAAATAGTGGAATACAGTGATAAAACCAGTGTTAAAGTCATATTTTAAAAAGAATTTTTGTTATGTAATTTAATATTTTTCTTTATTTAAAATCATGCAAATCAAATTAATTTTATCTTAATTAACAAACAATCATAAGAAGATAACTAATTTTTACTTTATGATACTAGGTTTAAAAATTCTTAACTATATTTTTAATCATATATGCTTATACATAAAATAGACATAGGGTATCTGTTTACATGTTCACAATATTATATTGTAATTGTTCCTATGGAATGGAATGGAATCATTGAATTGAATTGAATGGAATCATCAATGAAGGGAATCGAATGGAATCATCATCAAATGGAATCAAGTGGAATCATCGAATGGAATCTAACAGAATCATTGATGAATGGAATGGAATCATTGAATGGAATTGAATATAATCACCAATGAATGGAATCTAATGGAATCCTCATTGAATGGTTTCAAATGGAATCATAAAATGGACTCGAATGGAATGATCGGATGGCATTGACTGGAATCATCATCGAAAGGAATCATCAAATGGAATCGAAAGGAATCATCATCAAATGAAATCGAATGGAATCATGGAATGGCATCAAATTGAATCATCATCCAATGGATTCAAATGGAGTGATCTAACGGACACGAATGGAATCATCATCAAATGGAATCAAAAGGAATCATCATCAAATGGAATTGAATAGAATCATCATATAATGGAACTGAATGGAATCCTCAAATGGAATATAATGGAATCATCATCGAATGGAATCAAATAGAATCATCAGATAAAATTGAACAGAATAATCATCTAATGGAATCGAATGGAAACATCATCGAAAGGAATCGAACGGAATAATCATCTAATGGAATAGAATGGAATCATCATCGAACAGAATTAAATAGAATCATCAAATGAAATTGAATGGAATCATCATCGAATGGAAATGAATGGAATCATCGTCGAATGGAATCGAATAGAATCATCATTGAACGGAATCGAATGCAATCTTCAACAAGTGGAAATGCATGGAATCCTCGAATGGAATCTAATGGAATCATCAGCACATGGAACCGAATGGAATCATCATGGAGTGGAATCAAATGGAATCATCAACGGATGGAATCCAAAGGGATCACTGAGTTGAATGGAATGATCATCGAATGGAATCAAAGGGCATCATTGAATGGGATGGAATGGAATCATTGAATGGAATCGAATAGAATCTTCGAAAGGATTCGAATGGAATCATCATCGAATGGAATCGAATGGAATCATAGAATGGACTTGAATGGAATCATCACCGAATGGAACCAAACGGAAACATCGAATGGACACGAATGAAATCATCATTCAATGGAATCGAATGGTATCACTGAATGGACTCGAATGGAAACATCATGCTATGGAATCAGATGGAACCATGGATTTGCAGCGAATTGAATCATCAGTGAATGGAATATAAGGGAATAATCGAATGGAACCGAATGGAATCATCGAATGGACTCGAGTGGAATCATCATCGAATGGAATCGAATGGAATCATCGAATGGACACGAATGGAATCATCTTCGAATGGAATCACATGGAATCATCGAATGGAATCGAATGGAATCATCATCAAATGCAATCTAATGGAATCATCGAATGGACTCGAATGGAATCACAATCAAATGGAATCAAAAGGAATCATTTAATGGAATCGAATGGAATCATCATTGAACAGAATGGAATGGAATCATCGAATGGACTCGAATGGAATCATCAACGAATGGAATCGAATGGGATCTTTGAAAGGACTCGATTGAAATCATCATTGAATGCAGTCGAATGGAATCATCATCGAATGGAATTGAATGGAATCATCATCAAATGGAATGGATTGGATTCATCCAATGAAGTAAAATAGAATCATCATTGAATGGAATCCAAGAGAATCATCGAATGGAATCGAATGGAATCATCATTGAATGGTATCAAAACGAATCATCATCGAACGGAATCAAATGGAATCATTGATTGGACTCGAATGGAATCATCATCAAATGAAATCGAATGTAATCATCGAATGGCATCAAATAGAATCATCAATGAATGGAATCTAAGAGAACAATTAAATGGAATCAAAAGGAATCATCAAATAGACTCGAGTGGAAACATCATCGAATGGAATCAAATGGAATCATCGAATGGACTAGAATGGAATCATTATCGAATGGAATCAAATGGAATCATCGAATGGACTCGAATGGAAACATCATTGAATGGCATCGAATGGAATCTTTGAATGCACTCGAATGGAATCATTATTCAAGGCAATCGAAGGGCCTCGAATGCAATCATCATCAAATGGAATCGAGAAGAATCATCAAATGGAATCGAGAAGAATCATCGAATGGACACGAATGGAATCATCATCAAATGGCATCGAATGGAATCTTTGAATGCACTCAAATGGAATCATCATTGAATGCAATCGAATGGAATCATCATCAAATGGAATTGAAAGGAATCATCATCGAATGGAATCAAATAGAATCATCCAATGTAATAGAATTGAATCATCGTCGAATGGAATTGAATAGAATCATCAACGAATCGAATCGAATGGAGGAATTGAATGGAATCCAATTTAATCAACATCGAATTCAACCCAATGGAATCATTAAATGGACTCGAATGGAATCATAAAATGGACTCGAATGGAATCATCATTGAATGGAATAGAATGGAATCATTGAATGCAATCGAATGGAATCATCATCGAATGAAATCAAATGTAATCATCGAATGGACTCTAATAGAACCATCATCAAATGGAATCAAATGGAATTATCGAATGGACTCGAATGGAATCATCATCGAATGGAATTGAAAGGAATCATCAAATAGACTTCAATGGAATCATTGAATGGCCACGAATGGAATCATCATGAGATGGAATTGAATGGAATCATCGAATGGACATGAATGGAATCATCATCGAATGGAATCAAATGGAATCATCAAATGGAATCAAATGGAATCATCATCGAATTGGATCAAATGGAATCATCATTGAATGGAATTGAATGGAATCATCATCAAATGGAATCAAATAGAATCATCATCGAATGGAATCTAATGGCATCATCATCTTATGGAATCCAATGGAATCTTCAAGGAAAGGAATCGAATGGATAAATCAAATGGAATCCACTGAAATCATCACCGAATGGAATCGAATGGAATCATCATAGAATGGAATCAAAAGGGATCATCAAGGAATAGAATCAAATGGAATCATCAAATGGAATGGAATGGAATCATCATCAAAAGGAATCGAAGGGAATTATCAAATGGAATCGAGTGTAATCATCTAACATAATCAAATGGAATCATCATCGAATGGACTCGAATTGAACTATCATCGAATGGAATCTAGTGTAATCATCTAACAGAATCAAATGGAATCATCATCGAATGGACTCGAATTGAACTATCATCGAATGGAATCAAATGGAATCATCAAATGGATTCGAATGGAATAATTGAATGGATTCCAGTGGAATCATCAAATGGAATGGAATGGAATCAATGAATGGACTCGAATGGAATCATCATCAAATGGAATCGGATGGATTCAATGAAGGGACACAAATGGAATATTCGAATGGACTCATGTGGAATCATCATTGAATGGAATTGAATGTAATCGTAGAATGGCCTCAAATGGAATCATCATCAAATGGAATCACTGAATGGAGTCGAATGAAATCATCATCCAATGGAATCAAAGGGAATCATTGAATGCACTCCAACGGAATCATCATCGAATGGAATCGAATGGAATCATTGAATGGACTAGAAAGGAATCATCATCAAATGAAATTGAGTGCAATCACCAAAAGGACATGAACGGAATCATCATCAAATGGAATCAAATGGAATCATCAAATTCACTCAAATGGAATCATCGTGGAATGGAATTGAAAGCAATAATTGAATGGATTTTAATGGAATTATCGAACAGACTCAAATGGAATCATCGAATGGACTCGTATAGAATCATCATCGAACGGACTCTAACGGAATGATCGAATGGACTCTAATGGAAACATTGAATGGAAACGAATGGAATCTTTAATTGGAATCAAGTGGAATTATCAAATGGGCTCTAATGGAAACATCGAATGGACTCGAAAGGAATCATTACCGAATGGAATCGAATCGAATCATCAAATGGAATTGATCACAATCATCATCGCATGGAATCAAATTGAATCATCGAATGGAATTGAATGCAGTCATCATGGAATGTAATCTAATGGAATCATCATCAAATACAATCGAATGGAGTCATCGAATGGATTCAGATGGAATCATCGAATGGAATCCAATGGAATCATCATCGAATGGAATTGAATGGAATCATTATCGAATAGAATCGAATGGAAACACTGAATGGAATCTTCATCAAATGGAGGCCAGTGGAATCATTGAATTGACTCGAATGATATCATCGAGTGGAATCAAATGGAATCATCGAATGGAATCGAATGGAATCATCATCGAAAGGAATATAATGGTATCATTGGATGCACTCTAATGGAATCATCAACGAATGGAATCGAATGGTATCCTCGAATGGAATTGAATGGAGTCAACTTCGTGTGGAATCCACAGGAATCACCAAATGGACACTAATGGAATAGTCATCGAATGCAATTGAGTGGAATCGTCGAATGTACTCAAATGGAATCATCGAATGGAATCGAATGGAATCATAGAATGGAATCGAATGTAATCATCAACGAATGGGATCAAATGGAATCATCGAATTGACTCAAATGGAATCATCATCGAATGGATTCAAATGGAATCATTGAATATACTTGAATAGAAACATCATCGAATGGAAAAGAATGGAATCATCAAATGGACACGAATGGAAACATCGTTTTTTTGTTTGTTTGTTTGTTTTGTTTTGTTTTTTTATTATACTTTAAGTTTTAGGGTACATGTGCACATTGTGCAGGTTAGTTACATATGTATACATGTGCCATGCTGGCATGCTGCACCCACTAACTCGTCATCTAGCATTAGGTATATCTCCCAATGCTATCCCTCCCCCCTCCCCCCTCCCCACCACAGTCCCCAGAGTGTGATATTCCCCTTCCTGTGTCCATGTGATCTCATTGTTCAATTCCCACCTATGAGTGAGAATATGCGGTGTTTGGTTTTTTGTTCTTGCGATAGTTTACTGAGAATGATGGTTTCCAGTTTCATCCATGTCCCTACAAAGGACATGAACTCATCATTTTTTATGGCTGCATAGTATTCCATGGTGTATATGTGCCACATTTTCTTAATCCAGTCTATCATTGTTGGACATTTGGTTTGGTTCCAAGTCTTTGCTATTGTTAATAATGCCACAATAAACATTCATGTGCATGTGTCTTTATAGCAGCATGATTTATAGTCATTTGGGTATATACCTAGTAATGGGATGGCTGGCTCAAATGGTATTTCTAGTTCTAGATCCCTGAGGAATCGCCACACTGACTTCCACAATGGTTGAACTAGTTTACAGTCCCACCAACAGTGTAAAAGTGTTCCTATTTCTCCACATCCTCTCCAGCACCTGTTGTTTCCTGACTTTTTAATGATTGCCATTCTAACTGGTGTGAGATGATATCTCATAGTGGTTTTGATTTGCATTTCTCTGATGGCCAGTGATGATGAGCATTTTTTCATGTGTTTTTTGGCTGCATAAATGTCTTCTTTTGAGAAGTGTCTGTTCATGTCCTTTGCCCACTTTTTGATGGGGTTGTTTGTTTTTTTCTTGTAAATTTGTTTGAGTTCATTGTAGATTCTGGATATTAGCCCTTTGTCAGATGAGTAGGTTGCGAAAATTTTCTCCCACTTTGTAGGCTGCCTGTTCACTCTGATGGCAGTTTCTTTTGCTATGCAGAAGCTCTTTAGTTTAATTAGATCCCATTTGTCAATTTTGTCTTTTGTTGCCATTGCTTTTGGTGTTTTGGACATGAAGTCCTTGCCCACGCCTATGTCCTGAATGGCAATGCCTAGGTTTTCTTCTAGGGTTTTTATGGTTTTAGGTCTAACGTTTAAATTTTAATCCATGTTGAATTGATTTTTGTATAAGATGTAAGGAAGGGATCCAGTTTCAGCTTTCTACATATGGCTAGCCAGTTTTCCCAGCACCATTTATTAAATAGGGAATCCTTTCCCCATTGCTTGTTTTTCTCAGGTTTGTCAAAGATCAGATAGTTGTAGGTAAGTGGCATTATTTCTGAGGGCTCTGTTCTGTTCCATTGATCTATATCTCTGTTTTGGTACCAGTACCATGCTGTTTTGGTTACTGTAGCCTTGTAGTATAGTTTGAAGTCAGGTAGTGTGATGCCTCCAGCTTTGTTCTTTTGGCTTAGGATTGACTTGGCGATGCGGGCTCTTTTTTGGTTCCATATGAACTTTAAAGTAGTTTTTTCCAATTCTGTGAAGAAAGTCATTGGTAGCTTGATGGGGATGGCATTGAATCTGTAAATTACCTTGGACAGTATGGCCATTTTCATGATATTGATTCTTCCTACCCATGAGCATGGAATGTTCTTCCATTTGTTTGTATCCTCTTTTATTTCCTTGAGCTGTGGTTTGTAGTTCTCCTTGAAGAGGTCCTTCACATCCCTTGTAAGTTGGATTCCTAGGTATTTGATTCTCGTTGAAGCAATTGTGAATGGGAGTTCACTCATGATTTGGCTCTCTGTTTGTCTGTTGTTGGTGTATAGGAATGCTTGTGATTTTTGTACATTGATTTTGTATCCTGAGACTTTGCTGAAGTTGCTTATCAGCTTAAGGAGATTTTGGGCTGGGACGATGGGGTTTTCTAGATATACAATCATGTCGTCTGCAAACAGGGACAATTTGACTTCCTCTTTTCCTAATTGAATATTTCCTTCTCCTGCCTGATTGCCCTGGCCAGAACTTCCAACACTACGTTGAATAGGAGTGGTGAGAGAGGGCATCCCTGTCTTGTGCCAGTTTTCAAAGGGAATGCTACCAGTTTTTGCCCATTCAGTATGATATTGGCTGTGGGTTTGTCATAGATAGCTCTTATTGTTTTGAAATATGCCCCATCAATACCTAATTTATTGAGAGTTTTTAGCGCGAAGGGTTGTTGAATTTTGTCAAAGGCTTTTTCTGCATCTATTGAGATAATCATGTGGTTTTTGTCTTTGGCTCTGTTTATATGCTGGATTACATTTATTGATTTTTGTATATTGAACCAGCCTAGCATCCCAGGGATGAAGCCCACTTGATCACGGTGGATAAGCTTTTTGATGTGCTGCTGGATTCGGTTTGCCAGTATTTTATTGAGGATTTTTGCATCAATGTTCATCAAGGATATTGGTCTAAAATTCTCTTTTTTGGTTGTGTCTCTGCCCGGCTTTGGTATCAGAATGATGCTGGCCTCATAAAACGAGTTAGGGAGGATTCCCTCTTTTTCTATTGATTGGAATCCATTGAATTGAATCATATGGAATCATCAAAAGGAATTGAATGGAATCATCATCAAATGGAATTGAATGGAATCATCAATGGAATCGAATGGAATCACCAATGAATTGAATTGAATGTTATCATGGAATGGAATTGAAAGGAATCATCTGCAAGTTAAATCTAAAGGAATCACCGAGTGGACTCCAATGGAATAATCATCGAATGGAATCCAGTGGAATCATCGAATGTACTTGAATGGAATCATCGAATGGACCGGAATGGAATCATCATCGAATGGAATCAAATGAAATCATTGAATGGAATCGAATGGAATCGAATGGAATCACCATCAAATGGAATCAAAAGGAGTCAATGAATGGGCTTGAATGGAATCATCATCGAGAGGAATAGAATGGAATCATCATGAAATTGAATCTAATGGAATCACCATGGAATGGAATCAAATGGAATCATCGAGTGGACTCAAATGGAATCATCATCAAATGAAACCAAATGGAATCATCATCCAATTGAATCTAATGGAATCACCATGGAATGGAATCAAATGGAATCATCGAATGGACTCAAATGGAATCATCATCGAATGAAACTGAATGGAATCATCGAACGAAACAGAATGGAATCACTGAATGGATTCGAATGGAATCATCATTGAATGGAATTGAATGGAATCATTGAAGGCACTCGAAAGGAATCATCGAATGGACTTGAAAGCAATCATCATCAAATGCAATCAAATGGAATCATCGAACGGACTCAAAAGGAATCTTTGAATGGACTTGAATGGAATCATCATCGAATGGAACCTAATGGAATCATTGAATGGACTCAAATGGAATCATCATCGAATGGAATCAAGTGAAATCATCATCAGATGGAATAGAATGGAATCTTCACTGATTGGATTCCTCATCAATTGTAATCACAGGGAATCACTGAATGGACTCTAATGGAAACATTGAATGGCCTCAAATTGAATGATGATTAAATGGAATCGAATGTAATTACTGAATGTACTCTAATGGAATCATCGAATCAACTCGAAAACAATCATCATTGAGTGGAATCGAATGAAATCATCGAATGGACTCGAATGTAATCATTGAATGGCCTCGAATGAAAACATCATCGAACAGAATCAAATGGAATCATCACATGACCTCCAATGGAATAATCATCAAATGGGATGGAATGGAATCATCGAATGAAATCGAATGGAATCATCATCAAATGGAATTGAAAGGAAAAATTGAATGGACTCGATTGCAATCATCGAATGGACTCACATAGAATCATCATAGAGCAGAATCGAATAGAATCATCAAATGGACTCGAATGGAATCATCATCGAATGGAATCAAATGAAAACATCATCAGATGGAATAGAATGGAATCATCACTGAATGGAATCAAATGGAATCGTAGAAGGGAATGAGATGGAATCATCATTGAATGGAATCAAATAGAAGCATCGAATGAAATCCAATGGAATCATCAGTGAATTGATTCAAATGAAATCATCATCAAATGGAGTCGAATGGAATCATCGTCTAATGGAATCAAAATGAATAATCTATTAATTGAATCGAATGGAAACATCATCGAATTGAATCAAATGGAATCATCATGGAATTGAATCGAATGGCTCATCATCAAATTGAATCAAATGGAATCATCAAATGGAATCATCATCAAATGGAATCTTCGAATGGAATCGAATGGAATCATCATCGAATGGAATCCACTGGAACCATCAAATGAAATGGAATGGAATCATCATAAAAAGAAGTCAAATGGAAATATCAAATGTAATCTAATGTAATCATCAATGAAGGGAATCGAAAGGAATCATCATCGAATGGAATCGAATGGAATCATCAACAGGTATCAAATCAAATCATAAAATGGACTCGAACACAATCATTATAGAATGAAAACGAATAGATTCTTCGCATGGACTCGAATGGAATAATCTTCAAATAGAAATGAATGGAATCATCGAAAGGAATTGAATGGAATCATCATTGAATGAAATCAAATGGAATCATCGAATGCACTCAAAAGAAATCATGAAGTGGAATCGAATGAAATCATGGAATGGACACGAATGGAATCATCATCGAATGGAATCGAATGGAATCATCAAATGGTCTCGAATGGAATCATCATCAAATGGAATCGAAAGGAAACATTGAATGGACTTGAATGGAATCATTGAATGGACTCGAATGGAATCATCATGGAATGGAATCGAATGGAATAATTGAATGAACATGAATGGAATCATCATCGAATGGAATCAAATGGAATCATCGAATGAAATTGAATGGAATCATCATTGAACGCAGTCGAATGGAATAATCATGGAATGGAATCAAAAGGAATCATCATCGAATGGAGTCGAATGGAATTATCATCTAATGCAATCGAATGGAATCATCAATGAATTCAGTCGAATGGAGAAATCCAATGGAATCCATTGAAATCTTCATCAAATTGAACTGAATGCAGACATTATCAAATGGAATTGAACGGAATCATCATCGAATGGAATCGAAAGGAATCATCATTGAAAGAAATCAAAGGGAATCATCAAATGGAATAGAATGGAATAATCATCGAATGGAATTGAACGGAATCATCGAATAGACTCGAATGGAATAAACGAATGGACTCGAATGGAATCATCAAATGGAATCAAATGGAATAATCAATTGGACTGGAATGGAATCATCATCAAATGGTATCGGATGGAATCAATGAAGGGACTCAAATGGCATCATCGAATGGACACGAATGGAATCATCATCGAATGGACACGAATGGAATCATCGAATGGAATTGAAAGGAATGATCATGGAATGGAATCGAATGGAATCATCATTGAATGGAATCGAATGGAATCATCATCGAATGGAATTGAATAGAATCATCATCAAATGGAATCGATTGGAATCATCAATGAATGGAGTCGAATGGAGTCATCGAATGGAGTCTTTGGAATCATCATCGAATGGAACTGAATGCAGTCAGCATCGAATGGAATCAAATGGTATCATCAAAAGGACTTGATGGAATCATCATCGCATGGAATCACATGGAATCATCTAATCAACATGAAAGGAGTTATCTTTCAGTGGAATCAAATGGAATCATCGAATGCACTCAAATGGAATCATCATTGAATGTAATCGAAAGGAATCATTGAATGGACTTGAATGGAATCATTGAATGTACTCGAATGAAATCATCATCAAATGGAATCAAATGGAATCATCGAATGGACCTTAATGGAATCATCATCAAATGGAATCAAATGGAATCATCGAATGGAATCAAATGGAATCATCATTAAATGGAATTGAATGGAATCGTCATCGAAAGGAATCTAATGGAATCATCATTTAATGGAAATGAATGGAATCATCAATGAATGGAATGAAATGGAGAGATTGAATGGGATCCATTGGAATCATCATCAGATGGAACTGAATGCAGTCATCAACGAATGCAATTGAGTGGAATCATCAAATGGATTAGAATGAAATCATCATCAAATGGAATTGAATGGAATCATCGAATGGACTTGAATGGAATGACCATCAAATGGAATCGAATGGAATCTTTGAATGGACACAAATGGAATCATCGTTGAATGGAATCGAATGGAATCATCGAATGGCATCCAACGGAATCATGATCGAATGGAATCTAATGGCATCATTGAATGGACTCAAATGGAATCATCGAGTGGACTTGAGTGGAATCATCATAGAATGGAATCGAATGTATACAACAAATGGACTCGAATGGAATCATAATCGAATGGAATTTAATTAAATCATAATCGCATGGAATCCAATGGAATCATCATCAAATGGAGTTGAATGGAATCATAATCTAATAGAATCGAATGGAATCACTGAATTGAATCAAATGGAATGATCATCGAATGGAATCAAATGAGATCGAATGGAGTCATCGAATGGAATCGTGTGTTATCATCGAATGGATTTGAATGGAATCATCATTGAATGGAATCGAATGGAATCATCGAATGGAATCAAATGAAATCATCATCAGGTGGAAACGAATGGAATCATCACCGAATGGACTCCAATGAAATCATTGAACGGAATCAGATGCAATCATCCTCGATTGGAATCAAATAGAAGCATCAAAAGAAATCGAATGGAATCATCAATGAATGGACACATATGGACTAATCATCACGTGGACTCGAATGGAATCATTCTATTCGTTGAATGGAATCGAATGGAATCATCATCGAATAGAATCAAATGGAAACATCATGGAATTGAATCAAATAGAATCATCATGGAATTGAATCGAATGCCTGATCATCGAATGGAATCGAATGGAAACATCATCGAATGGAATCAAATGGAATCTTCACATAGACTCGAATGGAATCGTCATCGAATGGAATTGAATGGAACCATTGAATGAGATCGAATGGAATAATCATCGAATGGAGTCAAATGGAATTAACTAATGGACACGAATTGAATCAGCAAATGGAATCTAGGGGAATCATCATCGAATGGAATCAAATGGAATCATCAAAAGAACTCAAATGGAATCATTGAATTGATTCGAATGAAATCATCGAATTGACTCTATTGGAATCATCATCAAATTGAATCGAATGGAAACCTCGAATAGAATCAAATGGAGAAATCAAATGGAGACATCAAATGGAATCGAACAGAATCATCATTGAATGGAATCTAATGGAATCTTCGAATGGAATCAAAGGCAATCATCATCAAATGGAATCAGATAGAATCATCGAATGGAATCAAATGGAATCATCATCAAGTGGAATTGAGTGGAATCATAGAATGGAATCAAATGGAATCATAGCCGAATCGAATGGAATGGAATCAATGAATGGAATTGAATGGAATCACAAATGAATGGAATGGAATGCAATCATCATGTAATGGAATCAAATGGAATTGTTGAATGGACTCGAATGGATTCATCATCAACTGGAATCGTGTGAAATCATCCAATGGGCACGAACTGAATCAACATCTAATGGAATCGAAAAGAATCATCTAATGTACTCGCATGGAATAATCATTGAATGGAATAGAATGGCATCATTGAATGGAATCAAAAGAATCATCATCATATGGAATTACATGGAATCATCGAATGGACTCGAATGTATTCATCAGAGAATGGAATCAATGGAATCATCAAATGGAGTCGAATGGAATCATCATCAAATATAAACAAAAGCCATCATCAAGTGGCTTCGAATAGAATCATTGAATGGACTCGAATGGAATCATCATCGAATGGAATCAAATGGTATCATCGAATGCACTTGAAGGGAATCCTCAACAAGTGGTATCGAATGGTATCATTGAATGGAATCGAATGGAATCATCTTCAATTGGCATTGAAAGGAATCACCGAATGGACTCGAATGGAATAATCATTGAAAGGAATCAGAAGGAATCATTGAATCAAATCGAATGGAATCATCATCGAATGGAATCAAATGGAATCATCGAACGGACTCAAAAAGAATCATCATTATATTGAATCGAATGGAATCATTGAAATGAATCGAATGGAATCATTGAATGGAATCAAATGGAATCATCATCGAAAGGAATCGAAAAGAATCATCACCAAATGGAGTAGAATGGAATCATCATGGATTGAAATCCAAAGGAATCAGCAACGAATGGAACCGAATGGAATCATTATCGAATGGAAACAAAAGGAGTCATCATCGAATGGAATCACATGGAATCATCATCCAATGGAATTGAATGGAATCATCAAATGGAATAGAATGCAGTCCTTAACGAATGGAATTGAATGGAATCATCATTGAATAGAATGAAATGGAATAATCAAATGGAATCGAATGGAATCATTGAATGGGGTCAAATTGAATGATCAAATGGAATTGAATAGAATCAGCATCAAACGAAATCGAATGGAATCATTATTGAATCAAATCAAACGAATCATTGAATGGAATCATTACATGGAGTCAAATGGAATCATCAAATGGACTCGAATGGAATGATCATAGAATGGAGTTGAATGGAATCATCGAATGGAATCATCCTCAAATGGAATCGAATGGTATCATCAAATGCAATCGAATGGAATCATCAATGAACGGTATCGAATGGTATCTTCGAATGGACTCGAATGGAAAAATCTTCAATTGTCATCGAAATGAATCACTGAATGGACTCGAATTGAATAATCTTCGAAAGGAATCAAATGGAATCTTTGAATGGAATTGAATGAAATCATCATCGAATGGAATCGAATTGAATCATCGAAGGGTCTGGAATGGAATCATCATCGTATGGAATCGAATGGAATCATCAAATGGAATGGAATGGAAGCATCATCGAATGGAATCAAATGGAATCATCATCAAATGGAATCCAAAGGAATAATCATCGAATGGAACCGAATGGAATCATCTTCGAATGGAAGTGAAAGGAGTCGTCATCAAATGGAATCGCATGGAATCATCATCGAATGGAATCATTATCAAATAGAATCTAATGGAATCATTGAATGGAATTAAATGGAATCATCATCAAATGAAATGAATGGAATCATTGAATGGTCTCGAATGGAATCATTATCAAATGAAATCGAAAGGAATCACAGAATAGAATCGAACGGAATAATCATCAAATGGACTTAATTGGCATAATCATCATATGGAATTGAACGGAATTATCGGATGGAATCAAATAGAATCATTGAATGGAGTCAAATGGAATCATTGAACGGACTCTAATGGAATCATCATTGAATGGTATCGAATGGAATCATTGAATGGACTCGAATGGAATAATCATCAATGGAATTGAATAGAATCATCATTGGATGGAAGTGAATGGACTCTTCATCAAATGTAATCGAATGGAATCATCAAATGGAGTCAGATGGAATCATCATCGAATGGAATCAAATAGAATCATCGAATGAAATCGAATGGAATCATCATCGAATGGACTCCAATGGAATCATCATTGAATGGACTCGAATGGAATAATCATCCAATGGAATCCAATGGAATCAACATCGAATGGAATCGATTGGAAACACCATCAAATTGAGTCAAATGGAATCATTGTGGAATTGAAATGAATGGACTCACCATCAAATGGATTCAAATGGAATCATCAAATGGAATTGATTGGAATCATCTTTGAATGGAATTGAAAGGAATCATTGAATGGAATCGAATGGAATCATCATCAAATGGAAACGAATGGAATCATCATAGAATGAATTTGAATGGATTGATTGAATGGAATCAGATGGAAACATCATTGAATGGAATAGAATAGAATCATCAAATGTAATAGAATTGAATCATCACCGAAGGGACACAAATGAAATCATCATCGAATGGACTCGAATGAAATCATCACTCAATGGAATCAAATGGAATATTCGAATAGACAAGAAAGCAATCATCATTGGAAGGAATCGAATGTAGTCACTGAATGGCATCGAATGGGATCATCATCGAATGGAATCTAATGGAATAATCGAATGGACTCGAATTGAATCATCGTATGGAGTCGAATGGAATCGTTGTCAATTGGCATTGAAAGGAATCACTGAAGGGACTCGAGTGGAATAATCATTGAAAGGAATCAGATGGAATCATTGAATCAAATCGAATGGAATCATCATCGAATAGATTCGAATGGAATCATCGAACAGACTTGAAAAGAATCATCATCGTATTGAATCGAATGGAATCATTGAATTGAATCGAATGGAATCATCATTGAATGGAATCAAATGGAATCATCATCGAAAGGAATCGAAAAGAATCATCACCAAATGGAGTAGAATGGAATCATCATGGATTGGAATCCAAAGGAATCAGCAATGAATGGAACCAAAAGGAATCATCATCAAATGGAAACAAAAGGAGTCATCATCAAATGGAATCGCATGGAATCATCATCCTATGGAATTGAGTGGAATCATCGAATGGAATAGAATGCAGTCCTTATCAAATGGAATTGAATGGAATCATCATTGAATAGAATGAAATGGAATAATCAAATGGAATCGAATGGAATCATTGAATGGGGTCAAATTGAATGATCAAATGGAATTGAATAGAATCAGCATCAAACAAAATCGAATGGAATCATTATCGAATCGAATCAAATGGAATCATTGAATGGAATCATCATCAAATGGAGTCCAATGGAATCATCAAATGGACTCAAATGGAATGATCATAGAATGGAATTGAATGGAATCATCGAATGGAATTATCATCAAATGGAATCGAATGGTATCATCAAATGCACTCGAATGGAATCATCAATGAATGGTATTGAATGGTATCATTGAATGGACTCGAATGGAAAAATCTTCAATTGGCATCGAATGTACACTAATGGTATCATCATCGAATGTACACTAATGGAATCATCATCGAATGGAATTGATAGGAATCTTCAAATGGTCTCAAATGGAATCAACATTGAATGGAATTGAATGGAATAATCGAATAGAAACATCAACGAATGAAATCGAATGGAATCATTGAAAGGAAGCGAATGGAATCCTCATCGAATAGAATCATCGAATGGAATGGAACAGAATCATCATTGAAGGTAATCGAATATAATCATCGAATGAAATCAAATGGAATCATCAACAAATGGAACCGAATGGAATCATCATCAAATGGAACCTAATGGAGTCATCATTGAATGGAATCAAAAGGAATCATCATCGAATGGAATCATCATCGAATGTACACTAATGGAATCATCATCGAATGGAATCGATGGGAATCTTCGAATGGTCTCGAATGGAATCAACATTGAATGGAATCGAATGGAATAATTGAATAGAAACATTATCGAATGAAATCAAATGGAATCATCAAAAGGAATCGAATGGAATATTCACCAAATAGAATCATCGAAAGGAATGGAATGGAATCATCATTGAAGGTAATCGAATGGAATCATGGAATGAAATCGAGTGGAATCATCATTGAATGGAATCGAAATGAATCATCAAATGAAATCAAAAGGAATCATCATCGAATGGAATCGAATAGAATCATCAAATTGAATCGAATGGAATCATCATCGAATGGTATCGAATGGAATCATAGAATAGTTTTGAATGCAATCATCATCAAATGGAGTCAAATGGAATCACTATCGAATGGAATGAAAAGCAATCATCACATGGATTTGAATAGAATCATTGAACGGACACGAATTTAATCATCATTGAATGGAATCTGATCAAATCAACACATGGAATCGAATGGAATCATAATCGAAATGAATCAAATGGAATCATCTAATGGACTGGAATGAAACCCTCATCGAATGGAATCAAATGGAATCATCTAATGGATTTGAATGGAATCATCATCGAATAGAATCGAATGGAATCATCCTCGAATGGACTCGAATGGAAGCATTAAATGGACACGAATGGAATCATTGAATGGAATCTTATGCAATCATTATCAGTGGAATCGAATGGAATAATCACCAAATGGAATGGAATAGAATCATCTAATGAAATAAAATGGAATTATCATCAAGTGGAATCGAATGGAATCATCTTCAAATGGAATCATCATCAAATGGAATCAAATGAAATCATCATCAAATGGAATCGAATGGAATCATCAACGAATGGAATCAAATGGAATCATCGAATGGAATGGAATGGAGCCTTCTTCCAATGGAACTGAACGGAATCATCATCAAATGAAACCTAATGGAATCATCATCGAATGGAATCAAATGGAATCATCATTGAATGGAATCGATTGGAATCATCATCGAATAGAATCGAATGGAATCATCGTCTAATGGACTCGACTTGATTCATCAAATGGACACGAATGGAATCATTGAGTGGACTCTCATTCAATCATCATCAATGGAATCCAATGGAAAAATCATCAAATGGAAAGGAAAGGAATCAACATCGAAGGGTATCAAATGGAATCATCAAATGGAATTGAATGGAATCATCATCGAAGGGTATCGACTGGAATCATAGTATGGTTTTGAATGGAATCATCATCAAATGGAATCAAATGCAATGATCATTGAATGGAATTGAATGGAATCATCAACGAATGGAAACGAATGGAATCATCAAATGGAATGGAATGGAGCCTTCATCCAATGGAACCAAATGAAATCATCATTAAATGAAACCTAATAGAATCATCATCGATTGGAATCACATGGAATCATCATCGAATGGAATCGATTGGAATCATCATCGAATAAAATTGAATGGAATCGATTGGAATCATCATCGAATATAATTGAATGGAATCATCGTCTAATGGACTTGACTTGATTCGTCAAATGGACACAAATGGAATCATTGAGTGGTCTCTTATTCAATCATCATCAATGAAATCAAATTGAATCATCGAATGAAATCAAAAGGAATCATCATCAAATGGAATCAAATAGAATGGGATAATTCCATTCGATTGGAATGGACGATCGGATGGAAATGAATGGAATCATCATAGAATGGACTTGAATGGAATCATTGTATGGAGTTGAATGGAATCATCATCGAATGGAATCGAATGGAAACATTGAATGGACTCGAATGAAATCATCATCAAATGGAATCAAATGGAATCATCTAATAGACTCGAAAGGAATCATCATCGAATGAATTCGAATGGAATCACTGAATGGACACGAATGGAATCATCATCATATAGAATCGAATGGAATTACCGAATGGAGTCGAATGGAATATCATCAAATGGAATCAAAAGCAATCATTGAATGGACTCAAATGGAACTATCGAATGGAATCATCGAATGGACTCAAAAGGAATCATCATCAAATGGACTCATATGGAATGATAGAATGGACCCGAATGGAATCATGGATTCCACGGATTCCGTGGAAACATCAACAAATGAACTCCGATGGAATCATCATTGAATGGACTCGAATGGAATAATCGAATGGAATAGAAAGGCATCATCATTGAATGGAATCGAATAGAATTACAGAATGAAATCCAATTGAATCATCATCGAATGGAATCGAATGGAATCATCACCAAATGCAATCCAATGGAAACATCATCAAATCGAACGCAATGGAATCATCATCATATGAAACCTAATGGAGTCATCATCATATGAAATTGAATGAAATCATCATCGAATGGAATTGAATGGAATCATAATCAAATGGAATCCAATGGAATGATCATTGAATGGAATCAAAGGGAATCATCGAATGGGATCAAATGGAATCATCGAATGGAATCGAATGGAATCATCGTATGGATTCGAATGGAATCATCATCGACTACAATTGAATGCAATTGTCATAGAGTGGAATCGAATGGAATCATCATCAAATGTGATCGCATGGAATCATCAACGAATGGAATCGAATGGAATCATCAAATGGAATCGAATGGAAAGATCATCGAATAGAATCGAATGGAATCATCGAATGGAATTGAAAGGGATCATCCAATGGAATCGAATGGAATCTTTGACGGGACTCGAGTGGAATTATCATTGAATTCAATCGAATGGAATCATTGAATGGACTCGAATGGAATCATAATCGAATGGAATCAAATGGCATCATCAAATGGCATAGAATGGAATCATCATCAAATGGAATGGAATGTAATCATCGAATTGACACGAATGGAATCATCATCGAATGGAATCGAATGGAATCTTCGAATGGACTCAATTGGAATCATCATTGAATGCAATCAAATGGAAATATCATTGAATGAAATCAGATGAAATCATCATCAGATGGAAGCGAATGGAATCATCACTGAATGGAAAGGAATGGAATCATCGAACAGAAACAGATGGAATCATCATCGAATGGAATTGAAGAGAGCATCCAATGAAATCGAATGGAATCATCAACGAATGGACTTGAGTGGAATCATCATCGAATGGACTCAAATGGAATCATCGTCAAATGCATTCGAATGGAATCATCATCGAATGGACTTGATTGGAATCATCATCGAATCCAATCCAATGGAATCATCATGAAATTGAATTTAATGGCTCATGATCGAATGGAGTCAAATGGAATCATCATCGAATGGAATCAAATGGAATCATTGAATGGACTCGAATGGAATCATCATTGAATGGAATTGAATGCAACCATTGAATGGAATCAAATGGAATCCTCATTGAATGGATTCAAATGGAATCACCGAATGAAATCGAATGCAGTCATCATTGAATGGAATCGAATGGAATCATCCTCGAATAGAATCGAATGGAAACATCAAATGGAATCGAATGGAATCATCATCGAATGTAATCAAATGGAATCGTCGAATGGAATCAAATGGAATCATTGAATGGAATTGAAAGGAATCAGCATCAAACGAAATCGAATGGAATCATCATTGAACAGAATCAAATGGAATCATTGAATGGAATCATCATCAAATGGAGTCCAATGGAATCATCGAATGGACTCGAATGGAAACATCGAATGGAACCAAATGCAATCATCATCGAATGGAATCAAATGGAATCATCAACGAATGGAATCGAATGGAATTATTGAATGGAATACAATGGAATCATCATCAAATGGAACCGAATATAATCATCGAATGGACTCGAATTGAATCATGATCGAATGGAATCGAATGGTGTCATCAAATGGATTCAAATGGAATCATCTAATGGACTCGAAAGGAATCATCGAATGGAATCAAGTGAAATCATCACTGAATGGAATCAAATGGAATCATTGAATGGACTCGAATGGAATCATCATTGAATGGAATCTAATGGAATCATGAAAGAAGGGAATCGAATGGAAACATCATCGAATGGAATCGAATGGTATCATCAACGAATGGAACAGAATAGAATCATCGAATGGAATCCAATGGATTCACCATCAAATTGAACTGAATGGAATCATCATTGAATGGACTCGAATGGAATCATCATTGAATGGAATCGAATGGTGTCATTGAATGGAATCAAGCGGAAACTTTGAATGGACTCGAATGGAATCATCAAATGGAATTGAATGCAATCATCATCAAATGATATCAAATGGAATGATTGACTGGAGTCGAATGGAATCATCGAATGGACTCAAATGGAATCATCATTGAATGGAATCAAAAGGAATCATGGAATGGACTTGAATGGAATCATTGAATGGACTCGAATGAAATCATCATCGAATGGAATCAAATGGAATAATCGAATGGACACAAATGTAATCATCATCAAATGGAATCGCATGGAATCATCGAATGGAATCTAATGGAATCATCATTGAATGGAATCTAATGGAATTATCATCTAATGGAATCGAATGGAAACCTCAGTGAATGGAATCGAATGGAGAAATCGAATGGAATCCGTTGGAATCATCATAGAATGGAACTGAATTCAGTCATCATCAAATGGAATCGAATGCAAACATCATTGAGTGGAATTGAAAGAAATCATCATCAAATGGAATCAAAAGGAATCATCATCAAATGGAATCGAAAGGAATCATCATCAATCAAATGTGGAATTAAATGGACTCCATTCGATGACTCTCTTCGATTTCTTTTGGTGATGATTCCATTTGATTCCATTTGATGATTCGTTTCAATTTTATTCGATGATGATTCCATCTGATGATGCATCAATTCTATTCCATTGGATGATTCTATTCGATTCCATTCGATGATGATTTCATTCGATTCCATTAGATGATGATTCCATTTGATTGCATTTGATAATGATTCCATTCGGGTCCATTCTAAGTTTCCACTTGATTACATTGCATGATGATTCCATTCCAGTCCATTCGATGATTCCATTCGACTGCATTCGACGATGATTCCATTCGATGCTATTCGATGATTCCATTAGATTATATTCGATGATGATTCCATTCAACTCCATTTGATGATTCCATTCGAGTCCATACCATTTTCCCAGTAGATTCCATTCGATGATGTTTCCATTCGATGCCATTCGATGATGTTTCCATTCGAGTCCATTCGATGATGACTGCATTGGATTCCATTCTATAATTCCATTTGATTCCATTCGATGGTGATTCCGATTGATTCCATTTGATGATTCCATTCGATTCCATTTAAAGATTCCATTTGATTCAATTCAATAATGATTCCATTCGAGTCCATTTGATGATTGTATTCGAGCCTATTGGATAATTCCATTTAAGTCCAATCCTTGATTCTATACCATTATCCCATTAGATTCCTTTCGATGATGTTTCCATTCGATGACATTCGATGATGATTCTATTCAATTCCATTTGATGATTATTCCATTGAAGTCCATGCAATGATTCCATTCGATACAATTTGATTGTGATTCCATTCGAGTCCATTCAATGATTCCATTTGACTCCATTCAATGATTCTATTTGATCCCATTGGATAATTCCATTCAATTCTGTAGAATGATTATTCCATTTGAGTCCATTCAATGAATATTATATTCGATTCTATTTGGTGATTCCTTTTGATTCCATTTGATAATGATTTCATTCAAGACCATTGGATGATTCCATTGAATTCATTTGATTATGATTCCATTCAATTCCATTTGATGATTCCATTAGATTCCATTTGATAATGATTCCATTTGATTCCATTAGATGATCACTCCATGTGATTCCATTTGATGACGACTCCTTTCGATTCCATTCAATGATGATTCCATTCAGTTCAATTCCATGATTATTCCTTTGGATTCCATTCGATGATGTTTCCATTCGACTCCATTTGATGTTGATTCTTTTTGCTTCCATTCAATGATTATTCCATTTGATTCCATTTGATGATGATTCCATTCGATTCCATTCATTGATTCCATTTGATTCCGTACGATGATGATTCCATTCCAGTCCATTCGATCATTCCATTCAATTCCATATGATGATGATTCCATTTGATTCCATTCGAAGATTCCATTTGATTCCTTTCAAACACTATTCCATTTGAGTCCATTCGGTGATCCCTTTCAATGCCAATGGAAAATGATTCCATTCGAGTCCATTTGATGATACCATTCAATACCAATCGTTGATGATTCCATTCGAGTGCATTCAATGATACCATTCAATTCCATTTGATGATGATTGCCTTCGAGTCCATTTGAAGATTCCATTGGACTCCATTTGATGATGATTCCATTCAATGATTCCATTCGATTCTATTTGATGTTGATTCCATTTGATTTCATTCAATGCTGATTCTATTCAATTCCATTCGATGATTCAATTTGATTCCTTTTGAAGATTCCATTTGATTACTTTCAATGATGATTCCATTCACTTCCATTCGATGATTCCATTTTTTTCTATTTGATGATGATTCCATTCGATTCCATTCAATGATGACAGCATTCTATTCCATTTGATGATTCCATTTGTTTCTACTCAATGATCATTCTGATCGATTCCATTCAATGATTCCTTTAGATTCCATTCGATGATTCCATTTGATTCCATTCAATAATGTTTCCATTTGACTCCATTCGATGATTCCATTTGAGCAAATTTGATAATTCCATTTGAGTTCAATTGATTATTCCAATCGAGTCCATTCGATGATTCCAATCGAGTCCATTTGAAAATTTCATTTGAGTCCATTTGATGAATGCTTTTGATCACATTTGATGATATTCAATTCGAGTCCATTTGATGATTCCATTCGATTCTGTTCGATGATGATTCCATTCGTGTCCATTCCGTGATTCCATTTGATTTCATTCGATGATGATTCCTTTTGAGTGCATTAGATGATTCCATTCAATTCCATTTGATGATGATTCCATTTCAGTCCATTCAGTGATTCCATTTGATTCCATTCGATGATGATTCCATTCGATTCCATTCGAAGATTCCATTCAATCTCATTCGATGATGATTTCATTTGAGTCCATTCCATGATTCCATTTGATTCCATTCGATGATGATTTAATTCGAGTCCTTTCAATGATTCCATTTGATTCCATTCTATGATGATTCCATTAGAATCCATTTGATGATTCTATTTGAATCCATTTGATTATTGCTTTTGATATTTGATGATTATTCCAATCGAGTCAATTTGATGATTCCATTCGATTCCATTCGTTGATGATTGCATTTGAGTCCATTTGATGGTTCCGTTTTCTTCCATTCTCCAATGATTACATTCAATTCCATTTGATGATTCCACTTGATTCCATATGACGTTGATTCCATTCGATTCCATTTGATGATTCCATTCTATTCCATTCAGTGAGGATTCCCTTGGAGTACATTAGACGATTCCATTCGATTCCATTTAATGATGATTCTATTCGTGCCCATTAGATGATTTCACATGATTCCATTCGATAATGATTCCATTCGAGTGCATTCGAGGATTCCATTTGATTCCATTCGATGATGATTCCATTCCATTCAATTCCTTGGTGATTCCATTCAATTCCATTAATTGATTCCATTCCATGACCTTCAACAATGATTCCATTTGATTCCATTTGATGATTCGACTCGATTCCAACTGACAATGATTCCCTTTGATTCCATTCGATGATTCCCTTTGGTTCCATTCGATGATGATTGCCTTCGATTCCATTTGATGATTCCATTCGATTCCATTCGACGATGATTCTGTTCAATTCCATTTGATGATTCCATTTGATTACATTCGAGGATTCCATTCAATATCATTCGATGATCATTCCTTTCAATTCCATTCAATGATTTCATTCGATTCCAAAGATGATGATTCCATTCAAGGCCATTCAGTGATTCCATTTGATTCCATTCGATGATGCTTCTATGCGATGCCATTAGATATTTCCATTCAATTCCATTCGATAATGATTCCATTCGAGTACATTCGATGATTCTATTCAATTCCACTCACTTATAATTCCTTTTGATTCCATTCGATGTTTCCTTTTTATTCCATTCAATGATGGTTCCATTCGAGTCCATTTGTTGATTGCTTTCGAGTCTATTCGATGATTCTATTTGAGTCCATTCAATAATTCCATCTGATTCCATTTGATGATGCCTGCATTCGGTTCCATTTGATGATGATTCAAACAGACTCCATTCGATGACTCCATTCAATTCCATTCATTGATGATTCCATTCGATTCCATTCAATGATGATTCCATTCAATTCCATTCGATGATTCCACTTGATTCCATTTGATGGTGATTTCATTCGTGTCCATTCGATGATTCCATTCAATTCCATTCCATGATGATTCCATTCGATTCCATTTGATGATTCTATTCAAGTCCATTTGATATTTCCTTTCGATTCCACTCTACGTTGATTCCATTTGAGTCCATTCGATGATTAAATTTGAGTGTGTTCCATGATTTCATTCAATTCCATTCGATGATCATTCTATTTGAGTCCATTCAATTATTCCATTTTATTTCATTCGTTGATGATTCCATTAGATTCCAACCAATGATTCCATTCGAGTCCATTCGATGATTCCATAACATTCCATTCGATGGTGATTCCATTCGATTCCATTCGATGATGATTCCATTCGATTACCTTCATTGTTGATTTGATTAGATTCCATTTGATGATGATTCCATTAGACTCCATTCAATGATGATTCCATTCAATTCCGTTCAATGATGATTCCATTGGACTCCATTCGATGATGATTCCATTCGATTCCATTCAATGGTTCAATTCAATTCCATTCGATGGTTCCATTTGATTCCATTCTGTGATGATTGCATTCGATTCCACTCGACGTCTCCATTCGATTCCTTTTGATAATGATTCCATTCATGTCCATTGGATGATTCCGTTTGATTCTTTTTGGTGATGATTCTGTTTGATGCCATTCGATGATTGCATGCCATTCCATTCGATGATGATTCCTTTCAATTTCATTCCATGATTCCTTTCGATTCCATTTGATGATGATTCCATTCAAGTCCATACAATGATTCCATTCAATTCCATTCAATGATGATTCCTTTCGGGTCCATTTAATGATTCCATTCATTTCGGTTCAATGATGATTCCATTTGAGTCCATTCGTTGATTCCGTTAAAGTCCATTCAATTATTCCTTTTGATTCCATTTGATGATGATTCCACTCAATTTCATTTGATGATTCCATTTAATTCCATTCGATGATGATTCCATTCATGTCCATTTGCTGATTTCATTCAATTCTATTTGATGATGATTCCATTCGAGGCCATTTGATGATTGCATTCGAGTCCGTTTGATGATTTCATTCGATTCCACTCGATGATGATTCCTTTTGGTTCCATTCGATGATTTGATTTGTGTTCATTCAATGATTCCATTTGATTCCATTTGATGAGGACTCCATTGGAGTCCATTCAATGATTCCATTAGATTCCATTCGATGATGATTCCATTTGAGTTCATTCAAAGATTCAATTCAAGTCCATTCAATGATTCCATTCGATTCCACATGATGATGATTCCTTTCGAATCCATTCGATGTTTCCTTTCGAGTGCATTCAATGATTCCTTTTGATTCCATTCGATGATGATTACATTCTCTTCCATTCGATGATGATTCCTTTCGATTGTATTCAGTGACTCCATTCGATTTCATTTGATAGTGATTCCATTCTTGTCCATTATGTGAATCCATTTGGTTCTTATCAATGATGATTCCGTTTGATGCCATTTGACGATTTCTTGTGATTCCATTCGCTGATGATTCCATTCGATTCCATTCAATTATTCCATTCGATTCCATCTGCTGATGATTCCATTCGAGTCCATTCGATGATTACATTGAATTCCATTAGATCATGATTCCGTTTGGGTCCATTCAATGATTCCATTCGATTCAGTTCGATGATGATTCCTTTTGAGTCTATTCGATGATTCCGTTCAAGTCCATTCGATTATTCCTTTCAATTCCATATGATGATGATTCCATTCGAGTCCATACAGTGATTCCATTCAATTCCATTCAATGATGATTCCTTTCGGGTCCATTTAATGGTTCCATTCAATTCAGTTCGATGATGATTCCATTTGAGGCCATTCAATGATTCCGTTCAAGTCCATTAGATTATTCCTTTTGATTCCATTTGATGATGATTACATTCGATTCCATTCGATGATTCCATTCAATTCCATTCTATGATGATTCCATTCGTGGCCATTTGATGATTTCCTTCGATTCTATTCGATGATGATTCCATTTGAGGGCATTCGATGATTGCATTTGAGTCCGTTTGATTTCATTTGATTCCACTCAATGATGATTCCTTTTGAGTCCATTCGATGATTTGATTTGTGTCCATTCAGTGATTCCATTCGATTCCATTCGATGAGGACTCCATTCGAGTCCATTCAATGATTCCATTAGATTCCATTCCATGATGATTCCATTCAAGTTCATTCAAAGATTCAATTCGAGTCCATTCAATGATTCCATTCGATTCCACATGATGATGATTCCTTTCGAATCCATTCGATGTTTCCTTTCGAGTGCATTCAATGATTCCTTTCGATTCCATTTGATGATGATTACATTCTCATCCATTCGATGATGATTCCATTCGGTTGTATTCGATGACTCCATTCGATTGCATTCGATAGTGATTCCATTCTTGTCCATTAGGTGATTCCATTTGATTCTTATCAATGATGATTCCATTTGATGCCCTTCGATGATTTCATGCGGTTCTATTCGATGATGATTCCATTCGATTCTATTCAATGATTCCATTTGATGATGATTCCATTCGAGTCCATTCGATGATTACATTCAATTCCATTAGATGATGATTCCATTCGGGTCAATTCAATGATTCCATTCGTTTCAGTTCGATGATGATTCCATTTGAGTCCATTCGATGATTCCATTCGAGTCCATTCGATTATTCCTTTTGATTCCATATGATGATGATTCCATTCGATTCCATTGGATGATTCCATTCAATTCCATTCGATGATGATTGCATTCAAGTCCATTTGATGATTCCATTTGATTCTATTCGATGATGATTCCATTCGAGGCCATTTGATGATTGCATTCAAGTCCATTTGATGATTTCACTTGATTCCACTCGATGACAATTCATTTTGAGTCCATTCGATGATTCCATTCTAATCCATTCGATGATTACATTCAATTGCATTCAATGATGTTTCAATTAGAGGCCAATCGATGATTCCATTGGAGTCCATTTTTTGACTCCTTTCTATTCCATTCGATGAGGACTCCATTCGAGGCCATTCGATGATTGCATTAGGTTCGATTCAATGATGATTCCATTCGAGTCCATTCAAAGATTCAATTCGAGTCCATTCAATGATTCCATTCGATTCCACTTGATGATGATTCCTTTCAAGTCCATTCAATGATTCCTTTCGAGTGCCTTCAATGATTCCATTCAATTCCATTTGATGATAATTCCATTCTAGTCCATTCAATGATTCCATTCAGTTGCATTCAATGATTCCATACGATGTCATTGAATGACGATTCCATTTGAGTCCATTTGATGATTTCATTTGATTCCTTTCGAGCATGATTCCATTCGAATCCATTCGATGATTCCATTCGATTCCATTCGAGCATGATTCCATTCGAATCCATTCGATGATTCCATTCGATTCCATTCCATGATGATTCCATTCCATTCCATTCGATGATTATTCCATTCGAGTCAATTCGATGATTCCTTTCGATGCCATTCGATGATTCCATTTGATTCCATTCGATGATGATTGCATTGGAGTCCATTCGAGGATGATTCCATTTGACTAAATTCGATGATTCCAATCGATTTCATCTGATGATTGGAGTCCATTTGGTGATTCCTTTAGATTCCACTCAAAGATGATTCCATTTGATGATTCCGTTTTATTCCATTCGATGATGATTCCATTTGATTCCATGTGATGATTCCATTCCATTCCATTCAACGATTATTCCATTCGTGTCCATTTGATGATGCCATTCTTTTCGATTTGATGATGATTCCATTCGATTATATTCGATGATTCCATTCAAATCCATTCTATGATGATTATATTTGATTCCATTCGATGATTCCTTTCGATTCCATTTGATGATTCCATTTGAGTACATTCGATGATTCCACTCAATTCCATTCGATGATTATTCCATTGGAGTCCATTTGGCGATTCCTTTAGATTCCACTCGAAGATGATTCCATTCGATTCCATTCGATGATACCATTTGATTCCATTCTTTGATGATTCCATTCAAGTGCATTTGATGGTACCATTGGATTCCATTCAATGATGATTCCATTTGTTTCCATTCAATGATTCCATTCGATGCCATTCAATGATGATTCCATTCAAGTCAATTCGATGATTCCATTGGAATCCTTTTGTTGATGATTCCATTCAGTGATTCCATTCAATTCTATTAGATAATGATTCCAATCGATTCCATTCAATGATGATTCCATTGGATTCCATTCTATGATTGCATTTGATTCCATTAGACAACGATTCCATTCGATTCCACTCGATGACTCCATTCAATTCTATTTGATGAGGATTCCATTCGATTCCATTCGATGATGATTGCATTTGATTCTATTTGATGATTCCGATCGATTCCATTCGATGATTATATTCGATTCCATTAGATGATTCCATTTGATTCCATTCAATAATGATTCCATTCGAGTCCATTTGATGATTCCATTCGAGCCCATTCGATAATTCCATTTGAGGCCAATCGATGATTCCATTTGATTTCTCCATTTGATTTCAATCGTTGATGATTGCATTTGTTTCCATTAGATGATGATTCCTTTCTATTCCATTCGATGAAGTTTCCATTTGATAACATTCAATGAGGATTCCATTCGATTGCTTTCGTTGATTCCATTCGATTCCATTTGATTATGATACCATCTGTGTCAATTCTATTATTTCGTTTGATTCCATTCGATGATGATTCCATTCGAATCCATTCAATGATTTCATTCAAGTCCATTTGATGATTCCTTTCAATTCCATTCGATGATGATTCCATTCGATGCTATTCGATGATTCCATTCAATTTCATTCGACGATGATTCCATTTGACTCCTTTCAATGATTCCATTCGAGTCCATTCGATTATTTCATTAGATTCTATTTGATGATGATTCCATTCGATGCCATTCGATGATTCCATTTGATTCCATTCAATGATGATTCTATTTGAGTTTATTTGATAATGACTGCATTCGATTCCATTCGATGATTCCATTTGATTCCATTTGATGATGACTCTGATCGATTCCATTCGATGATTCCATTTGGTTCCATTTGATGATTCCCTTCAGAAATGATTCCATTCGAGTCCCTTCGATGATTCCATTTGAGCCCATTTGATAATTCGATTTGAATCCAATCCCTGATTCCATTCAAGTCCATTCGATCATTCCATTTGAGTCCATTCCATAATTCCATTTGAGTCCATTCAATGATGCTTTTGATTCCGTTCAATGACATTCCATTCAAGTCCGTTTGATGATTCCATTCAATTCTATTCAAAGACGATTTCATTTGTGTCCAGTCAGTGATTCCATATGATTTCATTTGATGATGATTCCTTTTGAGTCCATTCGATGATTCCATTCGAGTCCATGCAATGATTAAATTCAAGTCCATTTGATGATTCCTTTCCATTCCACTTGATGTTTCCATTCGAATAAATTCGATGATTCCATTTGATTCCATTTGATGATGATTCCATTCGAGTCCATTCGATGATTCCATTTGATTTCATTCAATGGTGATTTCATTCAAGTCCATTCGATGATTCCATTTGATTCCATTTGATGATGATTCCATTCGAGTCCATTCGGTGATTTTATTCGAATCCATTTGATGATTGCTTTTGATTATACTTGATGAAGATTCCATTCGATTCCATTCAATGATGATTCCATTCGAATCCCTTTGATTATTCCATTTGATTCCATTCTCTGATGATTACATTCGAATCCAATCGATGATTCCTCTCAATTCCATATGATGATGATTCCATTCGATTCCATTTGATCATTCCATTCTATTGCATTCAATAATGATTCCCTTCAAGTAAATTAGAAGATTCCATTCGATTCCATTTGATGATTATTCTATTCATGCCCATTTGATGATTCCACACGATTCCATTCCATGATGATTCTATTCGAGTCCATTCGATGATTCCATTCGATTCCATTCGAGGATGATTCCATTCAATTCCATTCATTGGTGATTGCATTCAATTCCATTCATTGATTCCATTCCATTCCATTCGATGATTCCATTTGATTCCATTCGATGACGATTGCTTCGATTCCATTTGATGATTCCATTCGATTCCATTGGATGATGATTCCATTCAATTTCATTTGATGACTCCATTCGATTCCATTGGATGATGATTCCGTTCGATTTCATTTGATGATTCCATTTGATACTATTCAATGCTTCCATTCGATTCCATTCGATTATGATTCCATTTGAGTCCATTCGATGATTTCATTCGAGTCCATTCAATGATTCAATTCGAGTCCATTTGATGATTCCATTCGATTCCATTTGATGATGATTCCATTAAAGTCAGTTCGATGACTCCATTTGAGTCCATTCAATAATTCCTTTCGAGTGCATTCAATGATTCCATTCGATTCCATTTGATGATTCCATTCGTGTCAGTTTGATCATTACTTTCATTTCCATTCGGTGATTCCATTGGATTACTTTTGATGATGTTCCCATTCGATTCCATTTGACGATGTTCCCATTTGATTCCATTCGATGATGATTCCATTCGAGTCCATTCAGTGATTCCATTTGATTCCATTCAATGATGATTCCATTCGTGTCCTTTTGATGATTCCAATCGAGTCCCTTCGTTGACTCCATCCGATTCCATTTGATGATGATTCCATTCGAGTCCATTCGATGATTGCATTCAATTTCATTTGTTGATTCAATTGGAGTCTATTCGATTATTCCATTTGAGTCCATTCGATGATTCCATTAGATTCCATTAAATGATAATTCCATTCGAGTCCATTCGATGATGATTCCATTCATTTCCATTCGATGATTCGGTTTGATTGCATAGATGATTCCCTGTGATTCCTTTCCATGATGATGCCATTCCATTCCATTCGATGATTCAATTGGATTCTGTTACATGATGATTCTTTTTGATTCCATGTGCTGATGATTCCATTCGATTCCATTCAGTGGAGGATTCCATTCAATTCCATTCGATGACTGCATTCGGTTCCATTTGATGATGATTCGAATGGTTTCCATTTGATTTCTCCATTCGATTACATTCATTGATGATTCCATTCGCTCCCAATACGTTATTATTCCATTAGATTCCATTCGATGATGATTCCATTTGATACAATTCAATGACGATTCCATTCGATCCCATTCAATGATGATTCCATTCGATTCCATTTGATGATTCCATTCGACTCCATTCGATGATTATTCCGTTCGAGTTAATTCAGTGACTCCATTCGATACCATTCATTGATGATTTCATTTGAGTCCATTCATTGATCCCATTCCAGTCCATTTCGTGATTCCTTTCGATTCCTTTCGATGATGATTACATTCTAGTCCATTCAGTGATTCCATTTGATTCCATTCATTGATGATTCCATTCGAGTGCATTCGATGATTCCATTTGATTTCATTTGATGATGATGCCATTCGATTGCATTTGATGATTCCATTCTATTCCATTTGATGATGATTCCATTCGAGTCCATTCGATGATTCCATTCGATTCCATTCAATGATGATTCCATTTGGGTCCATTAGATGAATCCATTCGATTCAATTTGATGAAGATTCCACTTAAGTCCATTCAATGATTCCATTCGTGTCCATTCTATGATTCCATTAGATTCCATTCAATGATTATTCCATTTGATGCCATTCAATGATTCCATTCAATTCCACTCAAGGATGATTCCACTCGTGTCCATTCATTGATTGCATTCGATTCCATTTGATGATGATTCAATTCGTGTCCATTCCATGATTCCATTCAATTCCATTCGATGATGATTCCCTTCGAATCCATTCGATGATTCCATTCAATTACCATCGATGATTCCGTTCGATACTATTCTATTATTCCCTTTGATTCCATTCGATGATCATTCCATTCGATTTAATTCAGTGATTCCATTGGATTCCTTTCGATGTTGATTCCATTAGATTCAATTAGATGATGATTCCATTTGATTCCATTTGATTATGATGCCTTTAGATTCAATTCGATGATGACTCCATTCAGTCCTATTTCATGATGATTCTATTTGGTTCCATTCGATGATGATTCCATTAGATTCCATTCGATGATTCCATTCGATTACATTTGTTGATGATTCCATTCGATTCCATTCGATGATGATTCCATTCGATTCCATTCGATGATGATTCCATTCTATTTCATTCGATAATGATTCTATTTGATTCCATTAGATGATGATTCCATTCGATTCCATTCGATGATGATTCCATTCGAGTCCATTCGATGGTTCCATTCAATTCCATTCGATGTTGATTCCTTTCGAGTCCATTCGATGGTTCCATTCCATTCCATTCAATGATAATTCCAATCAAGTCCATTCGATGGTTCCATTCAATTCCATTCGATGATAATTCCATTCGTGTCCATTCAATGATTCCATTCAATTCCATTCGATGATGATTGCTTTCAACTCCATTCGATGATAGCATTCGAGTCCATTCGATTATTCCATTTGATTCCATTGAAAGTTGATTCAATTCTAGTCCATTTGATAATTCCATTCGATTCCATTCTCCGATGATTCCTTTTGAGTGCATTCAGTGATTCCATTCAATTCCCATCGATGATGATTCCATTCGATTCCATTCCCTGATGATTGCATTTGATTCCATTTGATGATTCCCTTTGATTCCATTCAAAGTTGATTCCATTCGATTCCATTCGATTTTTCCATTCAATTCCGTTCTCCGATGATTTCATTCAAGTTCATTCAATGATTCCATTCAATTCCAGTTGATTATGATTCCATTCGATTCCATTCAATATTTCCATTCGAGTCCATTTGATGATGATTCCATTCGATTCTATTTGATGATTCCATTAGATTCCATTCGATGATTATTGCTTTTGTGTGCATTCGATGATTCCATTTGAGTCCATTTGATGATTCCATTCGATTCCATTAGATGATGACTGTATTCAGTTCCATTAGATGTAGATTCCAACAGATTCCATTTGGTGACTCCATTCAATTCCATTTATTGATGATTCTATTCGATTCCATTCAATGATGATTCTGTTAGATTCAATTTGATGATGACTCCATTTGATTCCGTTCGATGATGATTCCATTCAATTCCACTTGATGATGATTCCATTCGATTCCATTCGATGATGATTCCATTTGATTTCATTTGATGATTCTATTTTATTCCATTCTATGATGATTGTCTTCTATTCCATTCGATGGCTCCATTCGATTCCATTTGATGATGATTCTATTCAATTCCATTTGATGATGATTCTATTCGATTCCATTCAATGATGATTCCATTCGAGTCCATTCTGATTCCATTCAATTCAATTCGATGATGATTCCATTCAAGTCCATTTCATGATTCCATTTTATTTCATTTGACGATGATTCTATTCAATTACATTTGATGATTCCATTCTATTCCATTCGATGATTATTCCATTTGAGTCAAATCGATGACTCCATTCGAGTCCATTCTATGATTCCATTCAATTCAATTCGATGATGATTCCATTCAAGTCCATTTGATGATTCCATTTTATTTCATTTGATGATGATTCTATTCAATTACATTTGATGATTCCATTCTATTCCATTCGATGATTATTCCATTTGAGTCAAATCGATGACTCCATTCGAGTCCATTCAATGATTCCATTGGGTTCAATTCGATGATGATTACATTTTATTCCATTCAATAGTTCCATTTGTTTCCATTTATTGATGATTCCATTCAACTCCTTCTATTGATGATTCATTTCAATTTCATTCGTTGATGGTTCCATTCGTTTCCATTTGATGATGATTCCATTCGATTCCATTTTATGATGATTTCATTTGATTCCATTCAATGATGATTCAATTCCATTTCATTCGATGATTCTATTCAATTCCTTTCGGCAATAATTCAATTCTATTGCATTCGAGGATTCCATTCGATTCCATTCAATGTTGATTCCATTCGATTCCATTCGATGATGATTCCATCTGATTGCAATTGATGATGTTTCCATTTGTGTGCATTTGAATAGTCCTTTCGATTCCTTTCGATGATGATTCCATTTGATTGCAATCGATGATGATTCCATTTGTGTGCATTCGAATATTCTGTTCAATTCCATTCGATGATGGTTCCATTGGTCTCCATTCAATGATTCCATTCCATTCCATTCAATGATGATTCTATTCAATTCCATTCGATGATGATTCATTTCGTTTCCATTTAATGATGATTGAATTTTATTGCATTCCATCATTCTATTTGATTCCATTAGAAGGTGAGCCCTTTCTATTCCATTCGATGATTCCATTCAATTCCATTAGAAGGTGAGCCCTTTCTATTCCATTTGATGATTCCATTCGATTCCATTTAATGATGATTCTATTCGATTACATTTGATGATGTTTCCACTCGATTCCATTCGATGATGATTCCATTCGTGTCCATTCGATGTTTCCACTTGATTCCATTCAACGACAGTTCCATTCGAGTCCATTAGATCATTCTATTCGATTCCATTCGAACATGATTCCATTTGATGCCATTCGATGATTCCATTCGATTCCATTCAATGATGATTCCATTCTAATCCATTTGATGATTCCATTCCATTTCATGTTGTGAGGATTCCATTCGAATCCATTCAATGATTCCATTTGATTCCATTCGATGATGATTCCATATGAGTCCATTAGATGATTCCATTCGATTCCATTTGATGATGATTCGATTTGGGTCCATTAGATGATTCCATTTGATTCCATTCAATGATATGTCCATTCGAGTTCATTCAATGATTGCACTCGTTTCCATACGATGAAGATTCCATTCGATTCCATTTGATGATTCCATTCTATTCCATTCGATGATTATTCCATTCAGTTACATTAGATGATTCCATTTTATTCCATTCGATGATTATTCCATTCATTTCCATTCGTTGATTCCATTCAATTCCATTCGATGATGGTTCCATTTGATTCCATTCGATGTTTCCTTTAGATTCTATTCAATGATTACTCCATTCGACTCCATTCAATGGTGATTCCATTCCATTGCATTGTGTGGTTCCATTCGATTCCATTTGATGATGATTGCATTAGATTCCATTCGATGATTCCATTTGATTTTATTCAAAGATGATTCCATTCGATTCCATTCGATAATTCCATTCAATTCCATTTGATGATTACAATGGATTTCATTTGATGATGATCCCATTTGAGTCCGTTCGATGATTCCATTCAATTCCATTCGATGATGATTCCATTCGTGTCCATTCCATGATTCCATTCATTCCATTTGATGATGATTCTATTCAATTCCATTCCATAATGATTCCATTCGAATCCATTCAATGATGTTTCCATTTCATTTCATTTGATGATTTTATTTGTTCCCATTCAAAGATGATTCCCTTCTATTCCATTCGTTGATTCCATTCGATTTCATTCGATGATGATTCCATTCTAATCCATTTGATGATTCCATTCCATTACATTCGATGATGATTCCATTCGAGTCCAGACGATGACTCCATTCGATTCCATTAGATGATGATTCCATTCGAGTCCATTCAATGATTCATTGTGATTTCATTAGATAATAATTACATTCGATTCTATTCGATGATTCCTTTCGATTCCATTTGATGATGATTCCTTTCAAGTCCATTTGATTATTCCATTCAATTCTATTCAATGATGATTCCATTCGTGTCCATTCGATGATTCCATTCGATTACATATGATGATGATTCAATTCGATTCCTTTCGATGATTCCATTCAATTCCATTCATTGTTGATTGCATTCAAGTCCACTCGATGATTCCATTTGATTTCATTTGATGATGAGTACATTTGAGTCCATTTGATCATTCTATTCTAGTCCACCTGATGATTGCTTTTGATCATGTTTGATGATGATTCCATTCGAATCCATTCGATGATTCCATTTAATTCCATTTGGTGGTGATTCCATTCATGTCCATTAAATGATTCCATTCAATTCCATTCGATAATGACTTCATTCGTGTCCATTCGATTATTCCTTTCAGTTCTATTTGATGATGATTTCATCCAATTCCATTCAATGGTGATTCCATTCGATTCCATTTGATGGTTCCATTCAATTCCATTCGATGATAATTGCATTATATTCCATTCAATGATTCCATTCGATTTTATTCAAAGATGATTCCATTCAATATTTCCATTCGATTTCATTAGATGATTCCAATGAATTCCATTTGATGATGATTCCATTGGCGTCCATTTGGTGATTCCATTCAACTCCATTTGATGATTATTCCATTTGATGATGATTCCATTCGCGCTCATTTGATGATTCCATTCAATTCCATTTGATGATGATTCCATTCGAGTCCATTCAATGATTCCATTCGATTCCATTCGATAATGATTCCGCTCGAGTCCTTTCGATGATTTCATTCGAGTCGATTCGATTGTTCCATTAGATTCCATTCGATGATGATTCCATTCGATGCCATTCAATGATTGAACGATGATTCCATTCGTGTCTATTCTATGATTCCATTCAATTCCATTTGATGATGATTCCATTCGAATCCCTTCGATGATTCCACTCGATTTCATTTGATGATGATTCCATTCGAATCCATTCGATGATGCCCCTCGATTCCATTCAATGACTCCGTTCATTCCCATTTGATGATTCCCTTCGATTCCATTTGATGATCATTCCATTTGATTCAATTCAGTGATTCCATTCGATTCCATTTGATGATGATTCCATTCGAGTCCATTTGATGATTCCATTCAATTCCATTCAATGATTATTCCATTCAAATCCATTTGATGATTCCTTTCGAGTCTCTTCGATGATTCCGTTTGATCCCATTCGATGATTCTGTTTGACTCCATTTGATGGTCATTCCATTCTATTCAATTCGGTGATTCCATTCGATTCCATTCAATGATGATTCCATTCGATTCAATTCGATTATGATTCTATTCAATTCCATTCGATGATGTCTCCGTTGGGTTCCATTTGATGATGATTCATTCGGTTCCATTCGATGATGATTCCATTTGGTTCCATTCGATGATGACTCCGTTGGGTTCCATTTGATGATGATTCATTCGGTTCCATTCGATGATGATTCCATTTGGTTCCATTCGATGATTCCATTCGATTACATTTGTTGACAATTCCATTCGATTCCACTCAATGATGATTCCATTCAATTCCATTCGATGATGATTCCATTTGATTCCATTTGTTGATGATTCTATTTGATTTCATTCGATTATTCTATTTCATTCCATTCGATAATGATTCCCTTCTATTCCATTCGATGACTCCATTTGATTCTATTTGAAGATGATTCTGTTCGATTCCATTTGATGATGATTCTATTCGATTCTATTCGATGATGATTCCATTCGAGTCCATTTGATGATTCCATCCAATTCCATTCGATGATGATTCCATTCGAGTCCATTTGATGATTCCGTTTGATTTCATTCGATGAAGATTCTATTCAATTCCATTCGATGATTCCATTCTATTCCATTCGAAGGTGATTCCATTTCAGTTGAATCGATGATTCCGTTTGAGTCCATTTAATGATTCTATTGTGTTCAATTCGATGATGATTACATTTTATTCCATTCAATGATTACATTTGTTTCCATTCGTTGATGATTCCATTCGATTCCTTTCAGTGATGATTCCTTTCGATTTCATTCGTTGATGATTCTATTCGGTTCCATTTGATTATGATTCTGTTTGATTCCATTTGATGATGATTTCATTTGATTCCATTCAATGATTATTCCATTTCATTTCATTCGATGATTCTATTCAATTCCGTTCAATGGTGATTCCTTTTGATTCCATTTGATGATGATTCCATTCGATGATGATTCCATTCGATTGCAATCAATGACGATTCCATTTGAGTCCATTCGAAGATTCCATTCTATTCCATTCGATGACGGTTCCATTGGTGTCCATTCGATGATTCCATTCCATTCCATTCGATGATGATTCTATTCAATTCTATGCGATGATGATTCCAATCGTTTCCATTCAATGATGATTCCGTTTGGTGGCATTCAATGACTCTATTTGATTCCATTCAAAGATGAATCCATTCTATTCCATTCGATGATGATTCTATTCGATTACATTTGATAATGAATCCATTCGAATCCATTCGATGATGATTCCATTCATGTCCATTCGATGTTTCCCTTTGACTCTATTCAATGACAATTCCATTCAAGTCCATTAGACCATTCCGTTCGATTCCATTCAATGATGATTCCATTTGATGCCATTCGATGATTCCATTCGATTTCATTCAATGATGATTCCATTCTAATCCATTTGATGATTCTATTCCATTCCATTCGATGATGATGCCATTCAAGTCCATTTGATGATTCCATTTGATGATGATTCCATTTGAGTTCATTCGATGATTCCATTTGATTCCATTCGATGATGATTCCATTTTGGTCCATTAGATGATTCCATTTGATTCCATTCGATGATGATTCCATTCGAGTGCATTTGATGATTCCATTCGATTCCATTCTCCAATTATTACATTCTAGTCCATTCGATGATTGCACTTGATTCCATATGATGAAGATTCCATTCGATTCCATTTGATGATTCCATTCTATTCCATTCAATGATGATTCCATTCGGGTACATTAGATGATTCCATTCGATGATGATTCTATTCGTGTCCATTACATGATTACATTCAAATCCATTTGATGATGATTCCATTCTATTCAATTCGATGATGATTCCATTCGGGTCCATTAGATGATTCCTTCGATTCCATTCGATGATGATTCCATTCTATTCCATTCAAAGAAGGTTCCATTTGTGTCCATTAGATGATTCCATTCGATTCCGTTCGATGACGATTCCATTCTATTCCATTCAATGATGATTCCATTCGGGTCCATTAGATGATTCCATTCGATTCCATTCGATCTTGATTCCATTCGTGTCCATTTGATGATTCCATTCTACTCCACTCGATGATGATTCCATTCAAGTCCATTCGATGATTCTATTAGAGTCCATTGAATGATTGCTTTTGATTCCATTCGATGATGATTCCATTCCATTCCATTCTATGATGATTCCATTTGATACCATTCTGTGATTGCTTTTGATTTTATTTGATGTTGATTCCATTCTATTTCATTCAATGATTCTATTCGAATCCATTCGATTATGATTCCATTCGATTCCATTCGATGATTCCGTTTGATTCCATTTGATGATGATTCCATTTGATTCCATTTGATGATTCCATTCTATTCCATTCGAAGATGATTCCATTCACTTGCATTCAATGATGATTCCTTTTGATTCCATTCGATGATGATTCCTTTCAAGTCCATTCGATGATGATTCCATTCAAGTCCATTGCATGATGATGCCTTTCAATTTCATTCGATGATGACTCCATTCAATTCCATTCGATGATGATTCCATTTGATTCCATTTGATGACAATTCCATTCTTTTCCATTCGATGATGATTCCATTCCACTCCATTCCACTCCTCTCCTCTCCTCTCCACTCCGCTCCACTCCACTCCATTGCATTCCATTCCATGCTATTCCACTGGTTTCCATTCCATTCCCTTCTTTCAAGAGTGTCTCACTCTGTCACCCATCCTGTAGCACAATGGCACAATATCATCTCCCATTCCATTCCATTCCTCTCCATTCAATTCCATTAGATTCCATTCCATTCCATTCCATTCCATTCCATTCGAAAAAGAAAAAGAGTTGCAAAGTCATACTCACTTTTCTGCCCTTGTCAGATAATTAACGGTTCTTTGAATACTTCAGCCCTAATAATTTTCTTTTTATCATACATATTGCAGTGCTTATCTAATTTTAAATATATTTTTGTTTCAAAACCCAGTTTCCTATTTGTTCTATCTCTATGTTTGCAATATATTTTACTCTCTGTTCATTCTTTGATTTCAGAACTTCAACCTTTCTGAAACATATTTTCAGAGTTTCTCTGTAGTTTCTTTAGTGGAATTCTGCTGGTGCCGTTTTGTTTTTTAACTCTAAATATGTTATTTAGACATAGTTTGATGAATATTTTTCTTTGTTTAGAAATTCAGAATGGCATTATTATTCTTAACAAATAATATTGTTTATTTTACCTTTCATTTTTTTCAGATTTCAATATGATTAAAAGTAATTTCATTTTTCTAGTGCTAATTGAAACATTTTTCCCTTCCTCGTTGTTTACTATTTCTCTGGGAGATACATAGGTGTAGGATTATCCCCATTGTAGCTTGCTTAGCAAGCATGGAATTTTTGAATATTCAGATTAGTGTCTTACAAAAGTCTAGGGAAATTTCACCCAAAGTACCATCACATATTGTCCCTTCCCAGTTCCCTTCTTCTATGAGAACACTCTCTAAACACATGCTACACTTTCTCACTGTATCTTCCATGTCTCTTCATCATTCTGTCCACATTTTACATTTTTTTAAATTTTCTGTAATGCATTCTGAACTATTTATGAACTCTCACCTTGGCCATGTCTAATCTGATGAGTACATTTTTGAGTTTTTAATTTAAAATAACTATATTTTTATATAAACTACTTTTCAAATTTGCTACATGAATTTTTTAGTCTCCTAACAATATATTCATTTTTAAAAAAAATTTTGAAAGCAAATGTGCTTTATAATCTAACAGTGATATTTCTACTAATGAACCTTTGTGGAGCTGTTTGTACTCTTTTTCTGCTTTCCTTTCAAATGGTGGAATATCATTTCCTTGCATACTTAGATGCCTTTGAATGACAAATATTTATTTTTCTCTGAAAATTATTTTTGTGTGCTTTTGCAGATTAGTAAATAGAAAATTTGCCAAAGAGAATTTGAATTTTTTTGTGATTCTACTAAAGGCACCACCATTCTGGGACCACATTATGTTAATTCTTGGCCTAAAGGTGTTTGGACGTATGTTTGGACTGCACATTTAAACAATTTTTAAATTAGTTGCTGTAAATCATTAATGATTGAGTTTCTTTAAATCTGTCCAATCTCAAGTCATTTTTATTTGCCATTTCCAGGGAATGTGAAATGGGACTAATTTACCTCTGATTCTTCTTTATACTGAGGATAGAAATTTTGGTCCTAGCTTTAGGGAGGAGCTCCTGTGTGATGCCCTATCTTGGGAAACACTATGTATTTCTTTACTGTCCTATGTGATGTATGACAGTAGGAATCTGCACTCATTCATTTTGCTACATGTCCGTAAGGCAAAATCATTTTCGGTGTTTAGTTATATTTTGTCTGCTCCCTGCGTTCCCATGGTTTTGACCTTATATTTTACTTTTATGTTGAACATACCAGTACTTCAAATTTTTTCCAGTAATATATTCAACTATATTATGAGAAAGAGAAAAAATTTGATAAAACACAAATTTCATGTTTTCCTTCTCTAATTGGCTTTTACTTAAAAATACAGGTAAAATTTATTTGTGCTTTTTTGCTATTTCTGTTTTGCTATTCTCTGTTTGTCTATGTCTTCTCCACATAGACACAATTAGGGAATTTTGTACGCTCTTGTGCCAACTGCTTTGATAGTAACCAAATGTATTTCTCGGACGCCTAGGTATAAAACTCAAGTATCCACAATTTAAATTCATTTTTGCTCACTTCTATTATGTTTCCAGTCTCAATAGAAATCGATGCCAATCCAGAAATACAAGCATTATTCTAATACTTCTCACACATTACAGGTATAGAATAAATTTTCTAGATCTCCTTAAATACTATCATTTTTCACTACTTGTATCTTAACTGTTAAGTTCAGCATTTTCTATAATATTAATAAGTTGTGAAAATTTTCTTACTTTCTTGTTTGTCCCAAGTTCAAGGTTTTGCAGTCTCTACCTCACCCTGTGAAGCATAAACGTTGTACTATGCTGTACAAATATTACATAGTTCATATGCTTAGAGATTGCACAATTTTTATTTGGTTGACAATAGTTAATGTTTTTTCTTCATTTTCTATTTCCTGATTCCTCTTTATTTAGCATATGCTACATTATCATAAAAATAAGAACGTTTTACAAACTAAAACAAAAGAAACCGCGGAAAAAAATGCACAAGTAAAATATATAAACATACATTTAGATGTACCATGTACACTTCTAATTTATTTAGACTTTTAATTGTAGTACAATTTTAATTAAAATCTGTGTATTATCTCTCATCGTCTTAATATTTTTTATATAACAAATTGTGTAAATCAAAAAGCCTCAATGTCATTATAAACTATCTTGGCAGAGGTTGATGTCCAAGTAATAATTTCTCTCCCAAATTATGTCAATCAGAATTTCACTCTACCATAATTCTTTTAATCAGTTTCAGAGGAATCATAAATTTCAAAATTGTTCAAGGTAGTTGTTGTAGTTCAAGTACATTTAGACAAGTGTAAAACTGTAGACAGACTGATACAAACATATTCTAATTGACACAAAAGTATATGGGACCTATTTTAAAATCTAGACTTCAAAATGTCGTGTCAATGTATGCATGTTCTCCTTGTGAAATAATTGCTTTTTATTCTCTGGATAGAATAATTTAATCTTTAAACCTTCAATTCACTGTTAAAAACAAAATATTACATAAGGATATGCTTATAAAAATAATTCACAACTAGATTTTCAATTCAGAAATATATGTGAAAAATCATCAAGCATCTAATGGATTTCAAGGAGAAATGGTTAGTAATTTATTCCATATGTCTCAATTTTTCCTAGATTCAAGGCTTCTTTTAAAACAATTGTAGGCATTTAAGAAACCAGGTAAACTAAAAAGAGGAAATTGTGACACTGCCGCTTGGGTTTTTAAAATCTTTGGACATGAATCAATATACTTTTTAATTTTATCTTAATTAGACATTGTGAGTTCACTATCTTCCTGTCAGTATATCATCCAAGCTGATTATCATAGATTACAAGTTCAACTATCAACTGTGTTCTGAGACTCTAAAAAAATAAATGAATGTATTTGTTTGGGTATTCTTAAAGCAGGAGTGAGGACACAGTGAAAGTGAGACAAGGAAAAGAGAACAAAATAAAACAGGAAAGATAGAAAAGCCAGTACCACACGTGTTAAGAAGCAAGTTCCTGTGTTAGATATCTGGGCTTAATTCTATGGGAAGCTATGTGGAACATGCCTCAGAATTACATCACTGAATCCAGGGAGATTCTTCTTAGTTACCCTCACCTTTTCTTCCCACTTCATGCCCAGTATCAAACTCCCGTGCTGCTAGAGAAAGTCCTCAGATAGAAACTGGTGCAAATTCTGGAGAAGGGACCCTGTAGAGTGTTAAGAATGGCTTTCTTCCCAGCAGCTACAGGTAAGGAATAGGGGCTGGGCTATTAATACATCTGCTACAAATCAATATACCCCTTATGCTCCTTTTGGTGATTGACAATGTATTTAAAATATTAGATGATCAAGAAGGGCTGCAGAAAGGAGGGAAAAGAAACAAACAGCACACTTCTTGGTTTATTTTTATTCATTCCATCAGTTTCAAGGAAAATGTGTTGGAAGTTCCTGGCATAGAGAATGTCACAAAGATATGTTTTCAATAGTGGTGCTATCCCTGGGGCAGAGAAGATGCAGGGAAAGCCCAAGTGGCTGCTGGAACAAAGTCAGACACCGTGCCACCTGTCCACACTCCTTGGCTCTGCCATCATGCTGAAGATTGGTTTAAAGGGCTGGCTTCCCTCCGTGCAAAATTAAAAGAGCACAAACTGAGAAACTGAATGTGGGAGACAGCAGTGGATTATGCTGTTCTCAGGGGTCACCTCAGGTTTGGAAGCATTCTTTCAAATTAACCCATCTCCGGCCATCTGCAGAGAAGAAAGGTGGTACCTAACTTTTTTTCTTGTCAGCACTTGGTAGGGGTGTTTTATTGACCAAATATGTTCCCACAACCTAGTTTTTTGTAACTAACTAAATATAGTAGATTTTTAAATTTAATCATCAAAATCTATAGACAATTTTTTATTAAAATACGCTCCACATCTATGTCCTGCATTTCTTCTTATTAATTACATTGCTGTATAAAAGAACAAGACTTCAGAATCAAGAATATCTTGTCTCTTGGCATTGAATTTATACAAGGTGCTCTTTCTTTAATGCTGTCTCAAAGGACATAATTTTACTCATTGAAAAGGAAGATCGGAATCTAGTTGTATGCACTGCTCCAACATATTAGTAATTAAAATTAGGAGGTAAATGTGGTCGAAGCTATAGAAAGACTTGAGATGTCATTTATATTGATTATTGTATAGCACTCTACAAACAGAAATTGTGAAATAATAGTTTACATAAATATTTTGTAGCATTTCAAATATTGGAGTGCCTGAAGTTTCTCCTCTTATATAGTTCAGATTATCAATTTGAAGACTTACTCCGCTGGTTAAAAAGTTTTTAGTCTCGTTTGAGTATTACATAAAAACAATTTTCAGTTAAATGTGTTCCGCTTACATAAAACATTAGAAATCAGTGAGTATTTAATTACATTTTCGTGCTCCTGTAATGCCTTTAGAAGATTTTCATATTATTAACTATCAATATATGTATGCTTTCTCTAAGAAAAATCTATCATATACATCATTGAAATTGAAACTTTTTAAAAGTACTTATTAATTCTATTGAAAAACCACATCCATAGGAGCAATTACAATATAATATTGTGAACATGTAAATATATATCCTATGTCTATTTTATATATAAGCATATGTGATTAAAAATATAGTTAAGAATTTTTAAACCTAGTATTATAAAGTAAAAATTAATTAAACTTCTGATGATTATTTGTTAATTAAGATAAAATTATTTTGATTTGGGTGATTTTAAATGAACAAAAATATTAAATTACATGACAAAAATTCTTTATAAAATGTTTACGATTTTTACACTGGTTTTATCACTTTATTCCACTATTTTATTTTAAGATGACCTGCATTGTTTAAAACACTGTGTTCATCTGAATTAAATTAAATTCCATTTGTTAAAAAGTTAACCAATGATTTGCTCTATTATACAGTGCGGTTATAAACTGAGTCAGTATCTCAAGATTTGAACCCCATTATCATCATCCGTGACCCTATTTGTTTGATAAATGTAGTGTCTTTTTCCATGCCTGTCACATCTCTATTGTTCATTTATTTTTCTCCTTGTCCCTTATAGGGAGCATTGCCTATCTCTAGATTAAGCAAAAGTTGCATCTTAATAAAGCACAATAACCTGCTCAATCTTTCTCACACAGAGAAACGTTTGTTAAGTAATTAAAGTGTAGATTATGATACAAAGAGCTTGATTAAATGAGATGCCAAAGTACCCTTGTGATTCAGAATATGAATGGTATTTAATGCCTTTGAAATCAATACTTGCCGAGTGACATTAATTAATGCCAATATTTCAGAAGTTGTTCTGGTTAGTGAAATGTGTACAACATGTAAAAATTTCCGAACTCTGAATGGCAACATTATTCTATAATTAAGATTAAGAATTAATTCACATTAATTATTGGGGAGAAATAATTTTAAGAATTAATGACTGAGAAAACGTTTTTATTTTAAATTATTTTGTGCATGAGCATTACTGCAAGTTTTGCAAGAAACATAAATTTATAGGAACAATTATGTGCACAAGATGAATTTAATAACATCTTGATATTTTCCACTATTACAGTTGTATTTGGTAAATCTTTAAATGCCCATCATCTAAAGATCATAAATGAATCTTGGAAATCTTGTAGGTAAGGGTAAATATAAGGATGCATCCAATTACATTTACACACACATACAATTACATTTACACAAACATACATGCACACACGCTCACTGATACAGGTATGCAAATATATACATGAATTTACCAATTGATTTTTACCAATATTTATAAGAGCCTGTAGGATTGATATATATTGTTGAACCTGAAAAATATTTATTGTATACATGTTTAAAATACACAAAGGAATAAATAGTAATTGCACTAGGCATTTGAAACTGTATTTAAATATAAGCTGTGATCATTACAAATTCTTACACTGGATAAATACTTTTATTTTTATAATAATATGTTTGATACATGTGTACATTTTTAAAAATGTATTATTTTTGTCATAGAGTCATGTCATGCATAATAATATTTCAGTCAAAGATGGATAACATATACAAAAGTGGTCCCATGAGATTATAATACATATTTTTACATACTTTTCTATGTTTAAGTATGTTTACATACATAAAGTCTTACCACTGTGTTCTTACTGCCTGCGGTATTCAGTATAGTAGTGTAGTACACAGTTTTGTAGCCTAGGAGAGAGAGGTTATACCATATAACCTAAACGTGGTAGGCTGTACAAACTAGGTGTTTGTAATATTCTCTCTGACGTTTGCAAAATGATGAAATTGCCTATGGATGCATCTGTTAGAACGTATCCCTGTCATTCAGTGATGCGTGACTGTGCTAAAATGCTAAATCTAAGTTTCAATGACCTCCATAAAATTGTTGTACTGTGAAATACAAATCTCTCAACTACGGCCTGAATATGTTTGCAAACTAAGCAGATCATGGGAAGGAGAATGTGCTGGCATCGCTGGGATGATTTTCTCACTCTACATTAATAATATCTCCAGACTTTGCGAATATGAGCCACTTGCATAGAGTTAAAGTAAGCATCTCTTTGCTGGGAAATTTATCAAATGGGAGTATGAAGTATTTTTAAAAGATGCTTGTTTGTTTGTAGACGGTAGGCCTACAGTGGTTCATGGCAATGGTTGAGGTTGCTAAGATTTGGTGGAAGAAGGCAAAATGAAATGGCCACTGATATGGTATATGGATCACTTGTTTCTGTTGAGTTACAGATTCAGCTGGCTATTTCTCCCAATGTTAGTTATTTGGAGAAAAGAAACATGATAGTAATTTTGGGGTAACAAATACAATATTTGATGAAAGCAAATTTATTGAGGGTTAGACAAACTACAAGATAATTTAGGCTGCAAAGTCAACACGAGACTTCTGGCCCAAATTGTGCAGAGTTTGGGTCCATCTGCAAAGTTCAAAGGAAGAGGCCATATAAGATGATTCACACTTTTGTCACCAACTGCCAGTTCAGGGGTTTCCCGAGAACAACCTCAGTTTCAAGAATTTACTAAAAAGACTCACAGAACTCATTGAATGCCATTGTACTCATGGTTTATAATAGAGAAAGGGTAGAAATTAGGACCAATCAAAGGAAGAGACATATCACATAAGGTGGAATCTAGGAGATTTTGAATGATAAGTTTCCATTGTCTTCAGGACATATTACCTGTCATTGTTTTACAGTAATAAACATGGAGTACTACCAACATGGGGTGCTCACCTGATGGTAAAAAGACACTATTTCGAAAATGAAAAGACAAAGGAAAGGAGGAGATAAGATGACCTTCCACATTAAGGCACTGGAAAGAATACCTAACTAAACCTAAAGCAAGCAGAAGGAAGAAAATAAAAATTAGAGAAATTAATAATTTATAATATTAATCATATTTGTTTGTATTGACTAATTGATATTAATTATTGGCTGACTTTTTTTAAAAAGAGAAATATTCACTTCCCAATTTATTCTGTGGGGCCAGTGTCACCTTGATACAAAAATTAGTCCAAATAGCATAGAGAAATAAAACTACTATAAGTATAAATACAAAATTCCTTAAAAAATACTAACAAATCAGATCTAGCAACATATAAAAGAATTATACACTACGACAAAGTGAAATTTATACTAGTAATCTCAGGTTGGTTTAACAGCCCAAAATCCATTAAGGTAATACATCTTATCCATAGAATAAGAAACGAGAATTGCATGATCATGTCGATAGATTCAGAAAAGACATTTAACAAAATCCAAATGCTTTAATGATTAAAAATAAAAATAGAAACTCAATGAACCAGGAATAGAGAACTTTCTACACCAGATACATGGCAACTGCGAAAAGCCAACAGCAAGCATGCAACTTAATAGTAAAGGATGCTTTCCCGCTATGGTCAGAGATAAGAATAGGACATATACTTTGACCTCTTCTAGTCAACACTGTACTAAAGATTTTATGCAGGGCAAATCGGCAACTAAAAAAAAAGAGTCACCCATATTGAACAGGAAGAAATAAAACTTTATTTGAAAATAACATTCTTGTATATAGAAAATTTTAAGGAATCCATTGAACGATAGAACTGGTAAATTATTTCAGCAATATTACAGCATACAAGATAAATGTATAAAAATCAATTGCGCACATCTTCAATGAAAACCCCAAAATGAAATTAAGAAAACATTTCAATTTAAAATAGCATCAAAAGAAGAAATAATAATTAATTTGGAAAATGTGATACAAGATTTTACTCTGAAAATTAAAAATTATTGTTTAAAGAATATCTGAATTATTAGCAAATATCTTCCACTCGCAAATTGGAAGACTTAATATTGTATTACTTTACACGGTGAACTACAGATTTGACGTAATCCCTGCAAGTATCCCAACAGACTTCTGTCTAGAAACTGACAAGCTGATTCTAAAATACACATGGGATTGTAAGGGACTCAAAATAGCCAAAATAGTCTTGATAAAAGAAAACATATTAAGATAATTCACACCCCCGTGCTACAAACCTTACGGCAAAGCATCAGTAATCAAGACAACACAATACTGATGAAGGTAAAATATATAGATTGATGGAAGGGAATTGAGAGTCCATATATAAAACTATGTATCTATAGTCAATGGATTCTTAAAGTGGTGCCATGTGCAATTCAATGAGGAAGAGACAGTCTTTGAACACACTGGGTCAACAACTTACACGTGGATCGCCACTTGCAAAATAATAAATTGGAACCCTTACCCCAAAGCACAGAAAAACATTAACTCAAATGAATTAAAGATATACATGCAAGAGCTAGGATAAAGCATATGCGAAAATCTTCAGGATTTTGGATCTAGCAAAGAAATAACTGTAACACCAAAAACATGAGCAACAAAATAAAAATTAGATATTTAAAATGTCTTAAACATTAAAGACATTGGTGTTTCAAAGGACAGCCAAGCAAGTCAAAAGGCAGCTCAAAAATTATGATAAAATATTTGAGAAACACATATCTATATGTCTGCATATATGTGTATCTTGAATATAGAAAAATTGTTTTAAATCAGTAACAAAAATCCCAACTCAAAACTGATAAATGATAGGAATAGATGTGTATCCCAAGAAGATACACGAATGGTCAATAATCCCATAAAAAGATACTCAACAGCATCACTCATCAGGCAACTACAAATCAAAACCACAGTTAGATACACTATGGCTAGAACTGGCCACTTTGGAAAATAGGTTGATGGCTTCTAAATATATTAAACATAGAATTGTCATATGACCCAGAAATGTATTCCCAGGTATACCCCCAGAGTATTGGAAAGAGGTGTTCACACACAAATTGTACACAAGTATTTTAACAGCGGTATTTAAAATAGCCAAAGGCTGAACACAACTCAAATGTCAATAAAAATATTATTGGATAAACAAAATGTTATATCCATGAAATTGAATGTTATACAGTTATAAAAAGAAATGAAGTACCAATACACATATGAACCTTGATAGCATTATGCCAACTGAAAGAAGCCAGGCACAAAAGGCCACCTATTGTATGATTCTATTTAGATGAAAATAGAATAGGAAGATCTACAGAGACAGAAAACAGATTTATGGTTGCTTAGGATTGAGTAGGGGATGAGCGCATAGGAGGTTAACAGCTAGAGAAGGTGAGGCTTCTTTATGAAGTGATGAAAATGCTCTAAAATTCATTGTGATGATGGCTCCACTTATCTGTGTTTATACTAAAAGCCATTGACTTGTAGACATTAATATGTGCACTCTACAGCATGTAAATTATATCTCAATAAATCCTTTCAAAAATACACAGAAGACTAAGGGGTTTTGGACTGTTGCAGCTGGGAGGCAGTTTGAAATACTGAATAGGTCTCATCGAGAATGTGAGGTTTCAGTAAAGACTTGAGGAAGTTGAATGAGCTGATCAATGGATATATGGAAGATTATCTTTCAAAGCCAAGAAATTAACTAGAGTCTTTGTCATAAGACAGCAGCATGTTGGCATGTCCAGAGAACAGTGAGGTGGCCAGGACCACTGGTAAGATCAAGGGTGAAGACATAAAAGAATTTTGGCGGTTAACATGCGGCAGATCACGATGGGCTTGCAGACTATTGTAAGAATTGTGTCTTTTAGTGTAAATGAAATGGGGAGACAAATCATTATCCCATTATCAAAATTTTAATAAATTGGATCCATGAACCAAATCCAATGAGATTAAATCAATTAGTAATAATATGCAAATTTGTTTTAAAATTACAAGAATTCCTTGCACATTTGAGAACAGGAGAGTCATGATTGTTTATCAGCAATAATAAACCATTAATTTTAATTGTCATCAGCTAATTGAGATTAATTGCAATACATCATGCTTTATAATGTGACTGTCAAAAGGAAAATATGATTGTAATCTTATACTACATCTATCAATGTCTTTGATTCATAGGACTATAGAATAAGCCCCCAGTTTTCAAAGCCAACTGATGAGGCCGCGACATCTTATGCAAGTTTGCTGCTTTCTGCCACAGTGGTCCTTGGTCAGCTGGCACAAATTGTTTTACAAACACCACTAGGTCTAAAAAACGTTTGGATCACAATGAACGCAGAAACACCTTCATCCCTTCAGAAATACCTATCAATTAGTTCCAATACAGAATGAAAAATTGACAACGGAAATATGTGGATTGTAAAAATGCCAGATAGCTTGCATCTACATGAAAGAAAAATGCCATTTTTATTACAATAGATCATTGTTTTACATGAGTTTTGGTATAGCACAATGTTGAACCAAGGGCAAAGAGAGATGAATTAATGAAGTCTTAAGATATTAAGAATTTGAAAGAAAAGGCAGGTCATCTTTGAAGGTTAGTGACATAGCATTCATCTTCTGTTGTCACCTTTTCCGTCATTCCCTGTATGCCTGATGGACAGCTTTCACTCAAGTTCAGAGAACAGCATGCAAAGATTAGCTACCAACTAATTTTTATGAAGTGAGCTTAATTTCTAGCCAGACCGAGCTTATGTTTAAGCAGGAAGCATTTTTGGGAAATGTTTATGTTAGAGTTTGCCCTTCTTGACAAGGTGAGACATAAATGTCTACTTTATAGACATGAATTAAGATGGGAGGATATTTGGGGGAAACTTTTTTTAAAATGCTAAATAACAAAGGTACACAAAGGGAAAATTATACTAGATTTATTTCCCACTTGTTTTCTATGTCTCATCCAATTCATCTTGATTCCCTTCAGTTTCTGTTTAATGTAGAAGGTGGCATTTTCATTATTTTAAGCTTCTAGCACAATGAAAGAATTCTCTTTTTCATGAACTGCATCATAAATGAAAGGGAGGAAGAGTGTCCAATATCATATTTATTGTTCAACAAAACACTGCTCCACTGCTTAAATTCAGTTTAAAAAAGAGAATTTATTGAACATCTAACACATACATAAAAGGCAGTAAAGACAAATGAGAAGAAGGCAGGATATTGAAGTATACAGACTTTAATGCTGAGTTTTGTATCTTAGTAAGTTACTGCACCTTACAGAGACTCAATTTCCCCTGATTTAGGAAGGCGATGCTAATGGGTATTGCATAGGTGTAAGTATAAAAATGTTGTATTTAAGAGAATCCCTCAAGCTTGGTATAAGGCAGAAAATAAATAGATGTGACATTAATGAGTAGTTTATTACATTTGTATGCTACCTGCAGACTAGAGGAAGCAAGAAACACAGCCACTATGCTTAATTAGCATTATATTCTAATTTGGAATATAAATAGAAAAGAGAAAAATAGAAAGCTATGCATAAACACATGCATTAAAATGAATTTTATGTGGACTCTTTCATGAAAATGTTCCTAAGGTATTTTATTATTTATTGTGGTAAAATACACATAACATAAAATGTACTCTGTTAACCATTTTAAGTGTACAGTTCAGTGGTACTAGAGTCATAACATTGTGCAGCCATCCCTACCATCCATCTCCATAACTCGTTTCATCTTGTGAAACTGAAACTCTATACCCATTAAACAGTACTTCCCCATGTCTTCCTCCCCCCAGCTTCTGGCAATCATCATTGTACTATCTCTATGATTCTGTCCACTTTAAGTCTCTTATACAAATGGAATTATACTGTATTTGTCCTTCACTGACTAACTTATTTCACTTGGCATAATATCCTCAAGTTTCATCCAAGTTGCAACATATGTCAGAATATTTCCCTCATGTTTAAGGCTGAATAATTTTCCATTGTATGTATATATCATGTTTTGCTTATCCATTCATCGGTTGTAGGACACTTCAATTGCTTCTACGTTTTAGCTATTGCCAATAATGCTGCTGCAAACATGGATGTGCAAATATTTTTTCAAGACTCTGCTTTCAATTCTTTTGCTATCTTGAGATGTGGGGCTGCCGAATCATAAGGCAATACCATTTTGATGTTTTGAGGAACTACCGTACTCTTTTCCACAGCAAACATAGGGTTTGGCATTCCCTCCAATATTGCAAAAGGAATCGCCACATCCTTGCCTGTGGATTTAATTCACAAGTCCTGTGGCTCTCTCTACATCCCGGCCACCATGTGCTATTTCCTGTTTATATATATGACATCAAAGGTGCAGAAAGTAATGAACTAATTTGGAAGGATAAACATGTAGAAAAATAGAGGTAAATACTGACTACATAAAACCATAAGAATAAGAATTTTGGATGATCTATCTATTATATATCTATTTATCTAACATCTATCTGTTCCTCCATCTGTAATTAAAATATATTACAGTTAGAGAACAGAGAAAAAAGTAGGAATACATGAATTTAAATTTTAATTCTTCTTAGATTGTCTCACAGCATCATTATATGACAGAAAATTTATAGGTCAGTATCTGTTAACTATAAATGTAACATTTTTAAAGTATTCAAATACATTGAATTATAGCATGAATAACATATTACAATCCATTCAAGTTTATTTTATTCCAGGAAAACAAAAGTACAAATTTCATTTGCAATGCAAGAAAAACAGAAATCGATACATATGTTTGATGTATATACACATTTAATTTTTAAATATACATTTTTAAAAAATAAAATTTTTCTAGGACAACTACTTAAATATCACTGAAAATAGTGTTATTAGATAATACCTTCCTAATGACTCTGGTATTACATAAGAAAACAAAATTAAAATTTCAGATATGCTTAGAAACTAAAAATTTTAAAAATATTATTCTGTTCTCCATATGTTCATATTTAATATTATTTCTTGTTTTCATTATTCTTCAGTGTTGCTCTACTAAAATGTAACATACAATAGTTACTTTTGATTTCTGTTCTTATTACTCAAAATTGTATATATTTTCTCATGCTCTTAATTTAGCTATGCTACTTTTCTTTACTCCTGGAATTTTCACATTTGTGTTCACTCTCTTTTGAGTTCCCATAGTATCAAATAAGCTTTTTGCCCTCTTTCTGATTTGAAGGTTCATCTTCTCATAATTATTTTGTTCACTCAGTTTCTTTTCATTCTCAGTTAAGTGCCTCTCATCTGGCTTCTTTTCATTTGGAAGGTTTCCTTTCATCTTAAGCCAATCTTTTATTTATATTTTGATTCTGTTTTTTGGAGGACATGCTTCCCTGAATTTTAAGGAAGAGGTCAAAAGGTTTGTTCAAGTTTTTACCTGATACATTGGATTAAATTATCTAATGTACACACCCTTAATTTAAGTCTAGGGGCGACTGTCTACTCTCGATTTTGTATAGTATTATTTTTCTTAACATCCAAGTCCATCTTCATCTATTTGTATATGATCAATAAAAATATATTTGTCCAGAACCCTGCTTTGGTGGAGTTACTTCTTTCTAAGTAGGAGAGGCAGCAGTTGAGACATGAGCTGGGTTCTGGGTCAGTTTAGAGGGCTGGGCGACATTCCTCCTTTTGGTCTGTATGACTGAATGAATGTGGTTCTTGCTGTCTCACTCCTCTCCTTAACACACTGAGCCATTGCAGCAGATGAGAAGGAATAATCCTGATCTGCCATTCAGGTGGAACTCTTGTTCTCTCCAACCACATCCATAGGTTGTACTCACACTCAGCCAGAATGTATCCTGTCAATGATATGGAGATGTATCTAGCTATCTAGATAGATATCTACTTTGGTTTATGCTCTCTGGTTGCCCATAAATTATCTCCTTAAAGTGAATATCAAAAGAGAGCTTGGTGATGGCAGTGTTATAAAATCCTCAAAATGCAGCACCCACACCCAGAGGAATTTGTAGATTCTGGGATTCTAATTCAGATACCAAACTATATAAAAGGGGCATTGGTCATTGAGGGTTGCTAGGCTCTTTGTGGAGCATATTTGCTCTTTTCATGACTTTGAAATTATTTTAAAAATCTAACCTTTTTCTCGGTGTGCTGAAAGATGATTTGATTTTAATGCACAAGCACTAATTCTCCCCTAAGATTCTACTATATATTTGCTTTGACAAGCCATAGCCAGTAACTCACTTCACAGCAATTTATAGCATTTCCATGATAAGTTGAATTATTTTTAACTAGACTCTCTTTGCCTTAATAAAAATATGAAGAAGCAATATACTTGTTGTAGTTAGGTTCAAAAGTTGGCAGTCTCTCTCCTGGAAAGAATAATAAAACTTTTCAGCGGCCTAATATGCATCTATAGACACACACACATGCAAGCACTATTCATAATATTTAAAGCACATTCTGTTCTATGACTTCATTTGTCTAGCACAAAATAAAGCGGTCTCAGTATATGTCAAGTACCAATTGTTTCGTATGGCCAATTATAGGTATTTTATTTTTTAAAGATTAGAGTATTCTTGAAGCTCTTTCTATTTCTTTGTCAATGAACTAAACATTGGCAAATATGTAGGGTTTCCCACATAAGAACATTATTAACATCAAAATAGAAAGCCGGTGGTAGAAATAATGATTGGGAACAGAGTCTCTACTCAGCGTTCTACTTCTGCCATACCACAACTTTGTGATCTCACGAAATATCTCTCCATGTTCTCATCCCTATGTATAGTTCTGTCATTTTTCTATAAGAGCTTTTTGCTTAATTATGAAGTACTAGTTACTATAACCATTATTTTGAGCTTCATGTAAATCAAGAACACATGGACTCCACTTGCAAAACATTGAAAATGTAGTTAGGGATTGGGGGCACAAAGCAACATTTAAAAATGTGTAAAGACAATGAGTAAGCAACAAAGTGTCCAATTTTTTAGGCGAAAGTTGCATACATCAGGAAAAGGCAGGATTAAGTAACAGAGAATTTGAATGATAACTGGCCACTTGGTGTCGTTTACAATTGCAAGTCATACAAATGAAGTTTGCTTTTTTAAAGAGAAAAGGAGTTAGTTAGAATGGGTCAACCTATTGGGGAAGCAATGTAGTTAGAGACAATGCCCAAAACCATGTGACCAAATGCTCTGTAGAGCGCACCCCTGCAATGCTGCCATTGTGAGGCCAAGTCTCTCCTTGTCTTGGTACTGAGCCCTCCATTATTCCTCCATCATTGCCACTGTAGCTGCCACAAAATGATCCCTCAACCACCGCTGCCCAGGAACAAAGAAAGAATTCTGTCCTTCCGCGCTCTCAGATCAATTTCCAACATCAGGTGAGACTTTGATGGGCACTATTCAGTTCCCATATCCCTGAAATAGATGCAGTAAAAACATAGAAATTGCCTATGTGTTTCCCAATAAGACACATATGGAAGCCTGTTTTCCCACAACAAGAAGGGGTTTCCACGATGGGTGTTCAAAGGAACAATATTCCCTGTAAACCATACTTTGCCCATATGAAGAAGAGCAATAAGGATTATTTAGTAAGTAGACATGGAAACTCATCCAGGGTTGGCTGATGAGAAGCTGGTTAGCAAGGGGGTCTGCCTTCAGTTAGGACAAGGTCTGTGCTTCCCACGGGTTCTCTCCACAGCAGGAGGGATGCAAACTTCCCTTTCCTCCCCTGCACCTACCCTCAAATGGCCCAGAGGTCTTCAGGTGCTAGAATTTCTCAATGAATGCTGCACAAAATAACAGACAGCCTTGACTGTCACTGTCTGTTCTCATGAAGCTAGTCTCTGCTTACTACATAAAACAGAAGAGTAAGAATAAGGGTGTTAAACACTACCCTAGCTCAAAAAAGTTTCTCTCTGTAGGTTGCCAAGAACCTGGGAACCAGTGCATCTGCTGCTTTCCCTTCTCTGATTCTAGCCCAGACAAAAGAGGCAACGGGCATTTCTTCAGAGGCCTTGAGCTTCACTACACAATGACCCAGGCTCTACATGCACCCTCTTTATATATTTCTACCTTGAAAAAAAATTTTATATAATAATATATATTTTTATATAAGGAACACATATGTTTATTTTATAGATAGATATAGATATACATAGATAAAGATCTCTAGTCTGCCTTTTTTAAGGCTGGGCTGATCACGTTGCCCCAAAACTATAATCCCAGCCTTTGGGAGGCCAAGGTCGCCAGATCTCTTGAGTCCAGGAGATGGAGATCAGCCAGGGCAACATGGTGAAACCCCATCTTTACAAAAATTAGCTAGTATGGTGGCGTGCACTTGCAGTCCCTGCTACTCAGGAGACTGAGGTGGGAGAATCGCTTGAGCACAGTATGTGAAGGCTTCAGTGAGCTCTGATCACATGACTGCACTCCATTTTGGGTGACAAAGTGAGACCCTCTCTCAAAATAAAATAAAATAAAAAGGCTACCACCATACTCACAGATAAGTGTGTCAGGTATATTTGCAGCTATCTTTCCTATACTCTATTTGGTAAAAAAAAAAAATTGCAAAGAACTCTTCTCATTCTAGATTTTTGTATTAATTAGACATTTGAAGTTTATAGCAGAAGAGCTATAATCATGTTTGGTATGTGTACTCTATAGACCAGATAGTGCAAACATATATCAATGCTTTTTAAAAGTATATAAGGTTATTAGAAATATTTTAAACTACCTATAGGTATATATGTATCTAATTGAACTATCAAATGCAAGTAAGATCATTTCCTTAGTGTGTGAAATGCACTCAATTTATTAAAATATTTTCTAATGTCTATTACAATAATATTTCTTAATTAGCTAACATAAGAGGAGTTTTAAGACATTTATTTATATGTACTTACTAGATTCAAACTCGATTCCACTATTTTCAGAAATCATGCTCTGAGACAAGTCCTTTTTTTATCTAACTATGTTTCTACCTATATTAAAAGACAGATATGTCAATGTTGCTAATCATGCTGTTCCAAACCTCTCCATCCTATTTTTCGTTTGTTCTACCAGTCATTCAGAGACTTACTTATATTCAAATTTCTCTCTAGGTTTAACATTTGTGTATGTCTTCTTGTGTTTTTGTCTATTTTTGCTGTATATAATTTAAGACATTTATTGACATATATCATACATGCAGAAAAGTACAATGATTAAATATGGATAGCTTCATTAATGAAACACATGTATTTGCTTATAACCATGTATGAAAATAGAACATTACTAAAAATAGAGATACTTCTCCTGCCCCTTTCCAAACACTAACCCTCATCCTCAATAGTAACAGATTTTTTTTTTATCATAGAGTAATTTGGTCTATTTTCAAATTTTTATTAAATAAATCAGAGTATCTACTCTAAGTCTATGTTTCTTTCATTGTTATTTTGCTTATAGTATTTATCTGCTAATGGACATGGTAGATTAAAGACGGCTACATACACATTTTTTAATTAATAGATTTTTTGAGCACTTTGTGGCTCATGTCTCTAATCCCACCACTTTGGGAGGCTGAGGTGCCTGGATCATGAGGTCAGGAGATCGAGACCATCCTGGCCAACGTGGTAAAACCTCTTCTCTACTAAAATACAAAAAATTAGCTGATAGATAACATCAAGATAACATCTGGGTTCTTAGCTGCACTGAGTCAAGCCTACTTACATCTTTGTTTGTCTTCCTCTTCACTTTTCCTTCCACATCACACTCCAGGAATGCCAAGCTGTGCTGGCCTTCTACCCCATTTCGACTATTTTGCCCCCGTCGATGCGGCTTTTTGCCGCCGTGGATTTTTGACCCCGCCGCTGCGGGTTTTTACGGCTTTATGCCCCCGCCGCCGTTGCTTTCTGCCCCTGACCTCGCGGAATTTAGCCCCTGCCGCCGCGGCTTTTTGGGGCTCTTTGCCCTCGCCGCCGCGGCTTTTCGCGGCTTTTTACCCCCTGCTGCCGCAGCTTTTTGCCCCCGCCACCGTGAATTTTTCCGCCGCGGCTTTTTGTCACCGCCAACGCGGCTTTTTATGGCTTTTGGCCCCCGGCGCCGCGGCTTTTTACTGCTTTTCGCCCCCGCCTCCGCAGATTTTTCCCGCCGCGGCTTCTTGCCCCGCCACCCCGGCTTTTTGGGGCTTTTTGCCGCCGCGGCTTTTTACGCCTTTTCGCTTCAGCCGCCGCGGCTTTTTTGCCCCGCCGCCGCAGGTTTTTCCTGCCGCGGCTTCTTGCCCCCACTGCCCGGGCTTTTGCGGCTTTTTGCCCCCGCCACCGCAGCTTTTTGCACCCGCCGCCGCGGCTCCGTGCCCCCTATGTGGCTTCCTGCCCCCGCCGCCGCGGCTCCTTGCCCCCTACGTGGCTTCCTGACCCCACCGCCGCGGCTTTTTATCACCCCAGCCGCTTTTTGCCCCCGCCGCCATGGGTTTTTGCCCCTGCTGCCGAGGGTTTTTGCGGCTTCATGTCCCCGCCGTCGTGGCTTTTTGCCGCCCCTGCTTTTTGCCCACTCTGCCGCGGCTTTTTGCGGCTTTTTTCCCCCTCCGCCGCGGCTTTTTGTGGCTTTTGGCCCCCGCCGCCGCGGCTTTTTCCGCCACCTCACCGTTTTGCCCCTGCCGCGCCTTTTTGCCCCCGCCACCGCATCTTTTTGCAGCCGCGGCTTTTTGCCCCTGCCGTCGCGGCTTTCTGCCCCCGACGCTGCGGCTTTTTACGGCTTTTTACCCCAGTCACCGCAGCTTTTTGCCCCCGCCGCCGCAGCTTTTTGCCCCCGCCACCGCAGCTTATTGTCGCCGCGGCTGTTTGCCTCGGCCGCCGTGGCTTGTTGCCCCTGCCGCCGTGGCTTGTTGCCCCCATCGCCCCGGCTTTTGCCCCCACCGCCCCGGCTTTTTGACCCCACCGTTGCGGCTTTTTGCGGCTTTTTGCCCCCGCCGCCGCGGCTTTTTGCCGCCATCACCGCGGCTTTTTCCCCGCCGCCGCGGGTCTGAGGGCGGGATCGGCAGACTTGGCTGCCAGATCTACCGGCGTCCTGGCTAAGGCAGCGCCGAGGGTCACTCCTGGTCCAGCTCTCCCGGTTCGGGGGTTCCTTGCCTAGACACCCGCGCCCCTGGCTCTGTTCCTGGGTCGCTGCAGCCTGCATAGAGCGGCACTGCGCTCGGCCCTGACGGGAGAGAAGAAGGAGAGCGGTGGAGGGGGTGACGCGGCTATCGCGGAGGGAAGCACAGGGGCTGCAGCCAGCTGGGTGCTGCAGCAGTGCGGGCAGCTCCAGAAGCTCATCGGCATCTCTGTTGGCAGCCTGCGCGGGCTGCGCACCAAGTGCGCTGTGTCCAAGGACCTCACCCAGCAGGAGATACGGACCGTGCAGGTAAGGGGATCGGGGCCAGGGCTGGGCTCCAGCACCGGACTGGACATCTCCCAGGGGCCCCAGTTCACTCCTGGCCGAGTTGCATCCTTGAGCCCGCGTCACCCCCTTGGAGGCTTCTCCTCCCTCCTGCACTCGCTGATGCGGCAGCCGGAGGACCCGGGACCAGCCCTCACCTTGGGCAGGATTTGTGGGGCTGGTGCGTGTTGGGAACTGTGATGGAGGCTCGAGGGGCCCGTGGGCAGGGGCGGCTGCCGGTGGACATCCCCTTACGTCCCGAATTTCCATCTGGTGCAGCCTTCTCATCTTGTAGGTGAGGAAACCGAAGGCCTGAGGGAGAAATGACTTGCCAGGAACCCCTGTTAAGGAAAATTAACAAAGTGTGGTTATCAAAGGAGAACTGAGTTCGGATTCAGACCTGGAGTCCCACACCCTTGGTTAAGACATTATACCACCTTGAGTCTGGCCTGTTGACTGATGGTGAGCCACTCCATCCTCGTCTGATTGTGGGGTCTTGACCTCAAGGGGTTTCCTGCAGGAAGAAGCAAATGGGTTTGCTTTCCCAGCTCTGTCCAGTACCTTAGGGACCCTGAGACCTGGAGAGGTTCTTGGAGAGCCATCTGGTGTATGTCATGGGTGTGCCTTGTTTGAAGGTCAGTCTGCCCAGTGGGCTGGCTCAGCCCGAATGAACTGTCTTGAATCTTTGGAGATGTCTGTGTACTTTTAAGGGTTTCTCATCCTTGCACCAAAAGATCCCCTGGAAATTAGGTGAGAAAACCTTAACTTTTGTGGAGCCTTGTATTTGTCTTAAAAGTTCATGCACATAGCCAGGTGTGGTGGCTCACGCCTGTTATCCTGTCCTGGATCCCTTGAGTCAAGGAGTTTGAGACCAACCTGGACAATATAATGAGACCCCATCTCTACAAAAAATAAAATATTAGCCAGGAGTGGTTGTGCACATCTGTAGTCCTAGCTACTACTGTGGCTGAGGCGGGAGGAGCACTTGAGCCTGCACTGAGCTGTGATCTCACCAGTGTATTCCAGCCTTGACTCAAAAAAAAAAAAAAAAGCCAACAAGAAAAATTCTTGAAGATTTTGCATTCTGTCCCACTATCCATTGATTTTCATGTCAAGATAATGTCAGAAATTCTTTACAATTGCTTCCAGAAGGAGTAGCCTTTTGATCTAGTGCACAGGTGTCCAGTCTTTTGGCTTCTCAGGGCCACATTGGAAGAAGAATGCTCCTGGGCCACAGATAAAATACACTACTGCTAATTATAGCTGATGAGATTTTAAAAAAAAAGGTTTGTGCATAATTTTCATGATACCCACCACCACAGATAGGCGGAAAAGTCCTTGTAGTCAAAGGGTGGGACACGGCTGATCTAGTGTCTTGTCATCCGTTTTGGCTTTCTCCCTGACTCCAGAATGCAGGTAGAGATGTAGAGACATGCTCTCAGGACAGCTGTTGAGATGAAAAAAATTCGTTGTCATTTATTCCCAAGGACAGCTGTTTGCCATTTGCATTGAAAAAGTCTCCATTCAAACTGCTGTCACATATAAAATCTATTTATATGTCTGTATTTTTCTGTTGTATTTGCCTTTGTGGGCAGAAGTGTGTTTTAACCGAGCAAACTGTCCTTCCAAATAATGAAGTCGAAGTCAGCCTACCTGTTTACCATTTTTCTTCCCCTTCCATTTTTCTAACATCAGGATAATTGTAAGAATGAATTAAGATTTGTGTTTAAGGCTGGGCACAGTGTCTCAGGCCTGTAATCTCAGCACTTTGGGAGGCGGAGATGGATGTATCGTTTGATCTCAGGAGTTGAAGACCAGCCTGGGCAACATACTGAGACTCCGTCTTGTATAATTAAATTAAAAATTAAAAAAAGGAGAGAAAAGGACCTGTGTTTAAAGTTTTTAAAAAGGAGGGAAGGTGTTATGCAAAATGTGGACTATGCTAGCTATGATTGAGAAAAATAATTTTTCATACAGCATTATCTGTTGACTTGTATTAGCAGCATACTGGTCATAAGCATTTTGCTTTCCTCAAATATGATGAGGTAAGCTACTTTAAAGTGTGGTGGGGCTTTCTTCCACATGGCTCCTGGAGGTGTTGAGTCCTAATTTAGCCAATTAATTTGGGTTTAGTTTTGATATGGATGAGGGAGACCAGCTTCATTCATGATGCACACACAGTTTTGCCAGTAAGGAAAAAAAAAGCAACCTGAATGTTCCTACTCATTAGATGCTATCTGAACAGCTCCTGCCCCACCGCCACAAAGGCCCTGGCCCTTAAAAAGACTCAATGCAGCCTTTCTGCATCTCATACTGTATTCTGCAAGATGCTCCTGTGAAAGACAGTTGTGCTGCATCAGCCATCTCCCTCCTGAAGATCACCATGGATGAGGATTTGTGTTTTAAAGGTTCTGAGAAGTCCTGCAACAACAGTTCTCAAACTTATTTGTCCAGGGGATCTTTTCTTCCACTGAACATAGTTGGGGAGACACGGCCTTAAGCCTTGAGCAGAGAAAGAGACAAGAAACTGTTGGCTCACTTACAACCAAGTGTTGTGTTTATGTTTTAGGTTTTTATGAAACTGGGGTGCTCTTTGAGGTTCTGAATCAAATTGGGTGGTTGAAGAGAGGCTGGTATCCCTGTAGACTTAGCCAACGATGAGAGGTTGAGTTTTGTTGAAGGAGGTGTTTTACAAACGGAAATAGGGTGTTTCCTGGGCATCACATTAGCACTTAAATACATGTATCACTGAAATGAAATGAAATGATGAAATGATGACATGAAATGAAATGAAATGATGGAACAAAATGATGAAATGATGAAATGAAATTAAATGATAAAATGATGAAATGAAATGATGAGATGAAATGAAATGGTGAAATGATGAAATGAAATGCTGAAATGAAATGAAATGATGAAATGAAATGATGAGATGAAATGAAATGATGAAATGATTAAACGGAATGATGAAATGAAATGATGAAATGATGAAATGAAATGGTGCAATGAAATGAGGAAATGAAATGCTGAAATGAAATGATGAAGTGAAATGGTGAAATGAAATGAAATGATGAAATGATGAAATGAAGAAATGGTATGAAATGATGAAATGATGAAATGAAGTGAAATGATGAAATAATGAAATGAGGGGTGGAGCCAAGATGGCCGAATAGGAACAGCTCCGGTCTACAGCTCCCAGCATGAGCGATGCAGAAGACGGGTGATTTCTGCATTTCCATCTGAGGTACCGGGTTCATCTCACTAAGGGAGTGCCAAACAGTGGGTGCAGGACAGTGGGTGCAACCCACCATGTGGGAGCCGAAGCACAGTGAGGCATTGCCTCACTCGGGAAGCACAAGGGGTCAGGAAGCTACCTTTCCTAGTCAAAGAATGAGGTGACAGATGGCACCTGGAAAATCGGGTCACTCTCACCCTAATACTGCAGTTTTCCAACAGGCTTGGAAAACAGCACACCAGGAGATTGTGTCCCACACCTGGCTTGGAGGGTCTTATGCCAATGAAGTCTTGCTGATTGCTAGCACGGCACTCTGAGATCAAACTGCAAGGTGGCAGCGAGGCTGGGGGAGTGGGTCCCACCATTGCCCTGGCTTTCTTAGGTAAACAAAGCAGCCAGGCAGCTGGAACTGGGTGGAACCCACAACAGCTCCAGGAGGCCTGCCTGCCTCTGTAGGCTCCACCTCTGGGGGCAGGGCATAGACACACAAAAAGTCAGCAGTAACCTCTGCAGAATTAAATGTCCCTGTCTGACAGCTTTGAAGAGAGTAGTGGTTCTCCCAGCATGCAACTGGAGATCTGAGACTGGGCAGACTGCCTCCTAAAGTGGGTCACGGAACCCCGAGCAGCCTAACTGGGAGGCACACCCCTGTAGGGACAGACTGACACCTCACTCGGCGAGGTAGTCCTCTGAGACCAAACTTCCAGAGGAATGATCAGACAACTGAATTTTTGGTTCATGAAAATCCGCTGTTCTGCAGCCACCGCTGCTGATACCCAGGCAAACAGGGTCTGGCATGGGCCTCTAGTAAACTCCAACAGACCTGCAGCTGAGGGTCCTGTCTGTTAGAAGGAAAACTAACAAACAGAAAGGACACCCACACCAAAAACCCATCTGTACATCACCATCATCAAAGACCAAAAGTTGATAAAACCACAAAGATGGGGAGAAAATAGAGCAGAAAAACTGGAAACTCTAAAAAGCAGAATTCTTCTCCTTCTCCAAAGGAATTCAATTCCTTACCAGCAATGGAACAAAACTGGACAGAGAATAACTTTGACGATTTGAGAGAAGGAGGCTTCAGATGATCAAATTACTGTGAGCTACAGGAGGAAATTCAAACCAATAGCAAAGAAGTTAAAAACTTTGAAAAACAATTAGACGAATGTATAACTGGAATAACCAATGCAGAGAAATGCTTAAAGGATCTGATGGAGCTGAAAGCCAAGTATCGAGAACTACGTGAAGAAGGCAGAAGCCTCAGGAGCTGATGCAATCAACTGGAAGAAAGGGTATCAGTGATGGAAGATGAAATGAATGAAACGAAGGGAGAAGGGAAGTTTAGAGAAAAAAGAATAAAAATAAATGAACAAAGCCTCCAGGAATTATGGGACTCTGTGAAAAGAGCAAACCTACGTCTGATTGGTGTACCTGAAAGTGACGGGGAGAATGGAACTAAGTTGGAAAACACTCTGCAAGATATTATCCAGGAGGACTTCTCCAATCAAGCAAGGCAGGCCAACATTCAGATTCAAGAAACACAGAGAACGCCACAAAGATACTCCTCAAGAAGAGAAACTCCAAGACACATAATTGTCAAATTCACCAAAGTTGAAATGAAGGAAAAAATGTTAAGGGCAGCCAGAGAGAAAGGTCGGGTTACCCACAAAGGGAAGCCCATCAGACTAACAGCTGATCTCTTGGCAGAAACTCTTCAAGGCAGAAGAGAGTGGGGGCCAATATTCAACATTATTAAAGAAAAGAATTTTCAACCCAGAATTTCATATCCAGCCAAACTAAGCTTCATAAGTGAAGGAGAAATAAAATCCTTTACAGACAAGCAAATGCTGAGAGATTTACTTGCCCTAAAAGAGCTCCTGAAGGAAGCACTAAACCTGCAAAGGAACAACTGGTACCAGCCACTGCAAAAACATGCCAAATTGTAAAGACCATTGAGACTAGGAAGAAACTGCATCAACTAACGAGCAAAATAACCAGCTAACATCATAATGACAGGATCAAATTCACACATAACAATATTAACTTTAAATGTAAATGGGCTAAATGCTCCAATTAAAAGACACAGACTGGCAAATTGGATAAGGAGACAAGACCCATCAGTGTGCTGTATTCAGGAAACCCATCTCACGTGCAGAGACACACATAGACTCAAAATAAAGGGATGGAGGAAGGTCTACCAAGCAAATGGAAAACAAAAAAAGGCAGGGGTTGCAATCCTAGTCTGTGATAAAATAGACTTTAAACTAACAAAGATCAAAAGAGACAAAGAAGAACTTCACATAATGATAAAGGGATCAATTCAACAAGAAGAGCTAACTATCCTAAATATATATGCACCCAATACAGAAGAACCCAGACTCATAAAGCAAGTCCTGAGTGACCTACAAAGAGACTTAGACTCCCCCACAAACATAATGGGAGATTATAACACGCCACTGTCAACATTAGACAGATCAAAGAGACAGAAAGTTAGCAAGGACACCCAGGAATTGAACACAGCTCTGCACCAAGCGCACCTAATAGACATCTACTGAACTCTCCACCCCAAATCAACAGAGTACACATTTTTTTCATCACCACACCACACCCATTCCAAACTTGATCACATAGTTGGAAGTAAAGCTCTCCTCAGCAAATGTAAAATAACAGAAATTATAACAAACTGTCTCTGAGACCACAGTGCAATGAAACTAGAACTCAGGATTAAGAAACTCACTGAAAACCGCTCAACTACATGGAAAATGAACAACCTGCTCTGGAATGACCACTGGGTACATAACAAAATGAAGGCAGAAATAAAGATGTTCTTTGAAACCAACGAGAACAAAGACAAAACATACCAGAATCTCTAGGACACACTCAAAGCAGTGTGTAGAGGGAAATTTATAGCACTAAATGCCTGCAAGAGAGAGCAGGAAAGATCCAAAATTGACACCCTAACATCACAATTAAAAGAATTTGAAAAGCAAGAGCAAACACATTCAAAAGCTAGCAGAAGGCAAGAAATAACTAAAATCAGAGCAGAACTGAAGGAAATAGAGACACAAAAAAACCCTTCAAAAAATTAATGAATCCAGCAGCTGGTTTTTTGAAAAGATCAACAAAATTGATAGACCACTAGCAAGACTAATAAAGAAGAAAAGAGAGAAGAATCAAATAGACGCAACAAAAAATGATAAAAGTGATATCACCACCGATCCCACAGAAATACAATTTACCATCACAGAAAACTACAAACACCTCTATAAAAATAAACTAGAAAATCTAGAAGAAATGGATAAATTCCTCGACACATACACTCTCCCAAGACCAAAGGAGGAAGAAGTTGAATCTCTGAATAGACCAATAACAGGCTCTGAAATTGTGGCAGTAATCAATAGCTTACCAACCAAAAAGAGTCCAGGACCAGGTGGATTTACAGCAGAATTCTACCAGAGGTACAAGGAGGAACTGGTACCATTCCTTCTGAAACTATTCCAATCAATAGAAAAAGAGGGATTCCTCTCTAACTAATTTTATGAGGCCAGCATCATCCTGATACCAAAGCCGGGCAGAGACACAACAAAAAAAGAGAATTTTAGACCACTATCCTTCATGAACATTGATGCAAAAATCCTCAATAAAATACTGGCAAACTGAATCCAGCAACACATCAAAAAGCTTATCCACCATGATCAAGTGGGCTTCATCCCTGGGATGCAAGGCTGGTTCCACATATGCAAATCAATAAACGTAATCCACCATATAAACCTAACCAAGGACAAAAACCACATGATTATCTCAATAGATGAAGAAAAGGCCTTTGACAAAATTCAACAGCCCTTCATGCTAAAAATTCTCAATAAATTAGTTAATGATGGGACTTATCTCAAAATAATATGAGCTATCTATGACAAACCCACAGCCAATATCATACTGAATGGGCAAAAACTGGAAGCATTCCTTTTGAAAACTGGCACACGACAGGGATGTCCTCCCTCACCACTCCTATTCAACATAGTGTTGGAATTTCTGGCCAGGGCAATTAGGCAGGAGTAGGAAACAAAGGGTATTCAATTAGGAAAAGAGGAAGTCAAATTGTCCCCGTTTGCAGATGACATGGTTGTATATCTAGAAATCCCCATTGTCTCAGCCCAAAATCTCCTTAAGCTGATAAGCAACTTCAGCAAAGTCTCAGGATACAAAATCAATGTACAAAAATAACAAGCATTCTTGTACACCAATAACAGACAAACAGAGTGCCCAATCATGAGTGAACTCCCATTCACAATTGCTTCAAAGAGAATAAAATACCTAGGAACCCAACTTACAAGGGACATGAAGGACATCTTCAAGGAGAACTGCAAACCCCTGCTCAATGAAATAAAAGAGGATACAAACAAATGGAAGAACATTCCATGCTCTTGGGTTGGAAGAATCAATATTGTGAAAATGGCCATAATGCCCAAGGTAATTTATAGATTCAATGCCATCCCCATCAAGCTACCAATGACTTTCTTCACAGAATTGGAAAAAACGACTTTAAAGTACATATGGAACCAAAAAAGAGCCTGCATCACCAAGTCAATCCTAAGCCAAAAGAACAAAGCTGGAGGCATCACGCTACATGACTTCAAACTATACTACAAGGCTACAGTAACCAAAACAGCATGTTACTGGTACCAAAACACAGACATAGATCAATGGAACAGGACAGAGCCCTCAGAAATAATGCTGCATAGCTACAACTGTCTGATCTTTAACAAACCTGAGAAAAAGAAGCAATGGGGAAAGGATTCCCTATTTAATAAATGGTGCTGGGAAAACTGGCTAGCCATATGTAGAAAGATGAAACTGGATCTCTTCCTTACACCTTATACAAAAATTAATTCAAGTTGGATCAAAGACTTACATGTTAGACCTAAAATCATAAAAACCCTAGAAGAAAACCTAGGCAATAACATTCAGGACATAGGCCTGGGCAAGGACTTCATGTCTCAAACACCAAAAGCAATGGGAACAAAAGCCAAAATTGACAAAGGGGATCTAATTAAACTAAAGAACTTCTGCACAGCAAAAGAAGCTACCATCAGAGTGAACAGGCAACCTACAAAATGGGAGAAAATTTTTGCAACCTTCTCATCTGACAAATGGCTGATAACCAGAATCAACAATGAACCCAAACAAATTTACAAGTAAAACACAAACAATCCTATCAAAAAGTGGGTGAAGGACACGGACAGACACTTCTCAAAAGAAGACATTTATGCAGCCAAAAAACACATGAAAAATGCTCATCATCACTGGTCATCAGAGAAATGCAAATCAAACCACAATGAGATACCATCTCACACTAGTTAGAATGGTGATCATTAAAAAGTCAGGAAACGGCAGGTACTGGAGAGGATGTGGAGGAATAGGAACACTTTTACACTGTTTGTGGGATGGTAAACTAGTTCAACCATTGTGGAAGTCAGTGTGGCGATTCCTCAAGTATCTAGAACTAGAAATACCATGTGACCCTGCCATTCCATTAGTGGGTATACACACAAAGGACTATAAATCATGCTGCAATAAAGACACATGCACACGTATGTTTATTGCGGCAGTTTTCACAATAGCAAAGACTTGGAACCATCCCAAATGTCCAACAACGATAGACTGGATTAAGAAAATGAGGCACTTATACACCATGGTGTACTATGCAGCCACAAAAAATGATGAGTTCGTGTCCTATGTAGGGACATGGATGAAACTGGAAATCATCATTCTCAGTAAGCTCTCACAAGGACAAAAAACCAGACACCACATGTTATCATTCATAGATGGGTATTGAACAATGAGAACACATGGACACAGGAAGGGGAACATCACACTTCGGGGACTGTTGTGGGCTGGGGTGAGTGGGGAGGGATAGCATTAGGAGATATACCTAAAGCTAAATGACGAGTTAATGGGTGCAGCACACCAAAATGGCACATGAACACTTATGTTACAAACCTGCACATGGCGCACATGTATCCTAAAACTTAAGGTATAGTAATAAAATAAAATAGAATAAAATAAAATATACACTAATACAGATTAACCAACTAAAAAAATTGTAGAGAAAGGTCATTTAAAAAATATGAAGGATAGAGTAATAATCTAACACGTTGAAATCTAAGAAGGAGAAAACAGCTTGTCTGAACAGCATTTTAAGTGGCAATGTTAGAGGTTTTATCAAAATTGACCAATGATATTAAATGACAGGTTCAGGAGGCTTTTCAAAGCAAAGGAAAACACACACAGAGGACACATCTAGAAACATAATGGGACAATTTCTGAAAAGTAAAAGATAAATGTAAAGAGCACTTGATAAAAAAGTTGGGCTAACTACAAAGAGAAAGAGTTGAATGATAACAACTTTCTCAAATGAAACAACGAAAGCCAACAAGTGAGGTATTGATATCTTTCAAGTCCTGAAATAAAATAAGTGCTGAACTAGAACTGTCTACTTGGTGGACATATCCATCAAAAGCCAAGATACAATAAATAATTTCTCCCAAGCAGACCCACAGGAAAAGAAATAGTAAAGATTATTCTTCAGGTAGAAGAGCCATGATCCCTGATGAAAGTTTGCAGTTAGAAGAACAATTTTTTAATGAAAGAAATAAACATAGAGAGAAATTTAATTGGATATTGACTGTATAACAGAATGCTATCTCATAAAGTTAAAATGTATCTTCCATGCAATGGCAGAAGCATATAAGTTGTGAGTTGGATAAATTAATTTTAAAATATTGTCAAGTTTTTTTTTTTGCAAATAGACAGATGTACCAATTATATTAGACCCTGAATTCAAGAATGCACGTTGTATTAAACCAGGTAAGCCATAACCAGACCAGATTTTTTTAATGGACTCTTAAAGTTTTTATAATTTATATTCATATTTCACATATGTTGAAAGTAAATAATGGAAAAGCATGCAATGCAAATATTAACCAAAATATAGCTTTCGTTGTACTTATATTCACATTTTAAAAGTTGGACACAGTTAAGTCTCAGTGATTTTTTTACACAACGGAGGCAACCTGTGCAGTTATAACTAGTATTATATTATGCTCTTGGCCTGATAACAGAAGGGAAAGGGGAGATCATACCAGACAATGGCAGAATGAAGCAACAAGGAGTAGAGCTACAGAACATGATGCTGTAACTGGGACTGGGGTTACACTTTTAGAGTTAAAGAATAGTAAACTGGACAAAATATATGAAACATTTTTTTTGAAGTACTGAACATCAGGCAGCACATAACTGTGCTCTGCAAGAGAAGAGAAGGAGCCAGAATGAGGCCTGCTTTATTCCCAGATTCTCCGTGACAGCAGTAGAGAGGAATCCCAGAGAGAGCAGACATTGTCATTGCACTGAGGAACCAGATAAAAATCAAAAAAGGTTAAGCAGCTGTAATGTGTAGTAGAAGAGAACGTTTACAGAAAAAGGAACCAAGAATCAGCCTAAGGATTCTCCCAAGTCCCTAAGCCAAATGTACATAGGATGAAATTCTAAGGAGCTCAGCACAGGACTGCACCAGGGAGTTGGAAGAAGAACATTTCCCTGGCATCACATGACAGGAAGACACGTTAGCTCTGACGAGCCAGAGAAGGGAATCCCCTCTGTACCTCCAGGATATTCAGTAAAGACCACTGGAGGTTCATGCCCTAGTGACAGTGCTCATTTAGTTCCAAATTACAGATGGCTCTAGACTAACTCAACAAAGTTTAAGGAGAAGATTTAAAACAACAATGGAAAAATACTCATCCTGCAAAGGACATGAACTCATCATTTTTTATGGCTGCATAGTATTCCATGGTGTATATGTGCCACATTTTCTTAATCCAGTCTATCATTGTTGGACATTTGGTTTGGTTCCAAGTCTTTGCTATTGTGAATAATGCCGCAGTAAACATGCGTGTGCATGTGTCTTTATAGCAGCAAGATTTATAGTCATTTGGGTATATACCCAGTAATGGGATGGCTGGGTCAAATGGTATTTCTAGTTCTAGATCCCTGAGGAATCGCCACACTGACTTCCACAATGGTTGAACTAGTTTATTGGAAATCATCATTCTCAGTAAACTATCGCAAGAACAAAAAACCAAACACCGCATATTCTCACTCATAGGTGGGAATTGAACAATGAGATTACATGGACACAGGAAGGGGAATATCACACTCTGGGGACTGTGGTGGGCTGGGGGGAGGGGGGAGGGATAGCATTGGGAGATATACCTAATGCTAGATGATGAATTAGTGGGTGCAGCGCACCAGCATGGCACATGTATACATATGTAACTAACCTGCACAATGTGCACATGTACCCTAAAACTTAAAGTATAATTAAAAAAAAGAAAAATACTCATCCTGAAGTTACTGAACTGCCTTCCACATCATTGTTCAAAGGTAGCCAATCAAATCTAGATATTCAATAGCATAACACCAAAATACCCCCCAAAAAAACTCTGACATGCAAAGAATCCTTAAGATATATATAATGAAGACATATATTAACAGGATAAAAATAAGTCATTTATAAATGACAGAGAAGAAGGAAATTTCAAGGTTCTTAAATATATTTTATAAATACATATAGATAAATACATATATATGTCAAGGTACTTAAATGAAAATTGAACATAGAAAAATAGAAGTTATAAAATGAAAAATGTGGCATGTATAGATGAAAAATAAATATTTGAAATAAAAATTCCATGAGATAGAATAAGTAATGGATTTTACCCTAACATCAGAAAATTTGTAGAACAAAATAGAAGCTTTACTAACTAAAGGACAAAGGGTAAACTAAAATAAGAAAGCCAGAAACTCACTGATACGTCAGACAATATGCAGCAGTGTAACATACATGTAATCAATATCTCAAAAAGGATGGGTGGGGGAATTATAGGTTTATAAAGAATGGTACACTCATTCCTGAGGGCACCGAGGAGGGAGGATAGCTTTAGATTCCTAAGGGAGGGTATTATCCATCCATGAAGGTCCAACCCCCGTGAACAAACACCTCCCAGTAAGCCCCACCTGCAACATTGGGGATCAAATTTTAACATGAGATTGGAAGGGGCAAGCATTCAAACCATAGCAAGAGTTAAATTTCCTTTTTTAAAAAAATCACTGATATGATTCCATTTCACCGTAGATAAAAGCTAGTATTTCAGCCTACCATTGAGTGTACTTATAGCTCACCAAAAGGGCACTCTGTCTCGGGAATACAGATTTGCCTAGAGGTATCCTATTGCAGTCAAAGAAAGAGCAATGAGGGATAGACAAGGTTAGTGATGGAGACACCAGTGCTGCATTTTGCAACAAACAATGTAAAAACTTTACGGATTGGTTCTGCTAACTTACTACAGTTTACATTCCTCTCAGGTGGGAGAATTGTTGCGTTTTTTCTTAAGATAGAAAAGCAATTCAGATAATCTGAAATCTCCACAAGAAGGATAAGACGCACAGCAGAAACTATTCTAGGCAGGAAGTCATTCCTTTCAACTGTCTGTGCTCCATAGAAACAATTGTCTGCACTGGGAGTCATATGAGGCACAGACCACAGCCAGACCTCTGATCCTCTCATTAGTGATTTCAGAAGAAATTAGCAGTCAACTGAGTAATTCACTGAGTAAAGTAAACATTTGGCACTGAAAGAGGTTAGACGGATAACTATTTGTATCACCATATTCATGAAGCTGGAATATTTTCCATTACTGGTATCACATCCGAATGGAAGATGTTAAAAGGTCTCTCATCTTGTAAGAAGGATATGAAAGAACATTTTCTGAGAAATGAAATTATTAACACACCTGCGAGGGGGATGGAAGAGAAAAAAAAAGAATAATCAGCTTGAGTTCTTCTCCTTGATAAGACAACTGACTAAAAACATAAAGAGAAAAATAAAAGTTTAAAACAATTAACAAGAAGAAGACGACTCTAGAGATTTTAAATTGCTGATAAGATATTAATTTGCTCCAAGTTGAAAATAATTATATTGCTTGTGTTTTAAGACACATAATGAGCAATTATATCACGCATAATAGTTTCAGCAGTAAAATATCCGTTAACAGCTGGAACTCATAAAAGCATAGCACAATGTGAAGATGGACTTTGCTAAAATAAACCATCTGCTGAAAACTACTATTCTGCAAATTTAGAAATAAAGTTTAAGTGTTATTTGTCTTATTTAATAGGTCTGTGAAAAAAATGCGATATTTGAAAAGTAGGTGCTACCTTAATTAGTTCTTTATGTTAGACGACTGGTTACAGTAATGCACAGTAAGGTGCTACATAGATATATTGCTAATTTTCTACATATACTATGTATTTGGCTTAAATTATTTGAAATTTTATAGTTAAAGTAACAAATGTATACTTAAATGTTTTGACACAAATTGCAAATATACCTTTAAAAAGCGTCTTACACTCTAAATATTATTTGTCACGTATATATTTGTCTTTTCTCTATAGGAAAGTTTAAATTTTTCCCTTGAAGCTTTAATTATTTGAGTCTATAAAATAAACTGATAATGTACAAATTAACAGGAAAAAAAGGTTTACAGATATGTGTACAAGTATGCACTTGGAGTTTACATAATATATATAATATATCTATACAAATATTTGTATATTATAAATATATATACAAATATATACTCTTTATATAAAAACTCCAGGAAAGGCAAGGTAGTCAACACACCTATGCTGTCTTGAGGTTACAGAAAACACAGAGCTGTAGGTTGGTAAATCAGGCTTTGCAGAAGACAGGTGACGACAAGGAAGAAAGAGGAGCCTGGCAGCAGAGGTGGTCTTGTTACATGGGTGATATCTCACAGGGAGCATCCCCCCTCTTGGGAAGTATAGATAGGAAATGGTTTTTAGAAATGTAAACGTGCCAGACTCAGTTAATCTTTTCTAAACCCAGACAAGGGAGTATTTCAGGGAAAGCCTGTCTGTATCAATGCAGATTTTCTCTACAAAAAGAAGTCTCCCCAACAAACACAGCTTTTCAGCTATTTTTGTAGAAGAAGCTATCTCCAGTCTTCTGAGTAGCCATCTTGAAATATGTCAAAAAGCTGGCCAGGCGCACGCCTGTAATCCCAACACTTTGGGAGGCTGAAGTGGGTAGATCATCTGAAGTCAGGAGTTGGAGACCAGCCTGACCTACATGGTGAAATCCCGTCTCTACTAAATACAAAAATTAGCTGAGTGTGTTGGTGCATGACTGTAATCTCAGCTACTTGCGAGGCTGAGCTCGGAGAATTACTTGACCCTGGGAGGGTGAGGTTGCAGTGAGCCAAGATTGTGCCATTGCACTCTAGCCTGGGCAATAAAAGCAAAACTCAATCTCAAAAAAATGCATTTTTGGGTAATATTTTGAGTATCTTTACCTCCATATGTACAATAAATAATATTGTGATTTTTAATCTTTATTCTTCTGTGGAGAAAACACAGGTGTGATTTCTAGTGTAGCTGAACATCGTTTATTTGACAATATTGCAGTTGTGTGTGGGTGTGTGCCTGTGTAGCTACTCTTTAATTTTGTTCTCACATAATGATTAGATATTAACAATTAATTCAGAAAAATGTATGTTTTGCAATATTTCTCCATGTTATTATGCTTTAAATTAGTTTAATCATGCCCCTATAATGTGTACATTTTAACCTTTGACTATAGGTCTCAATCTTATTTCTGATCCTGTATTTCAATTTATGCTAATAAAGTCCTACACCTAAAAAAGATTATATAAACTTATCACATTTTTACTAGTATTCTGGTGTCATTTTAAATTATGTAATGAAATCAAATTTTAATTTGGATTATTGTTATCTGAGTTAAGGATCTAAATTTTTAATTTTCGCATAAATATTACATAATTATTTCTGAACCATATATTGACTAATCTGCCCTTTATATGATGTGCATTATAAGAGCTTGGGATTGTTCATTTGCAAAGATGAATGCTTGAGTAGTAGATATTTAATCATAACATTCCAAAATCTACTCGTTACCTAGAATTGAAAAATAGCCTATAGGTTGAAAAACTCCTGTAGTGAAGAAAGAAAATAACTAATATACAGTGACAATATAAATATTATAAGTATTTATTTTATTATCGCCCTGAAATTTGATAATACAAACATGTAATATCTACATATCATCCATATATCAGGTCTTAAAAAATCAATACATTCTTCAAAAATTTAGCATAACAGAAAATGCACTCTCTCTCCTTGATGGAATTAAGTTACAAATAAAAGTAAAAATAAGTAGATAAGTAGATGGAAGTAGATGTTTAAAAACAAAGAAAAATATTTGTCTTGGATAACATAAAATCTCAATTGACAATTCCAATATTTCCAGAACTTTGCCTGTCAACTGGTGAAGAGTTTTCCCCAGGAGACATTTGTCAATGTCTAGGGTTATTGTGGGGATGTCAAGACTGGTGGAGGTGTGAAATTTAGAGGTCAAACGAAACACCTAGCATTGCTAAGGCAGACTCCCACAACAAAGAATCCTCTGGTCCTAAAGGTAAGTAGCACCAAGGTTCAGAAGCCATAATCTAGACAGGAAACACTACGTAGCTATTCCCAGTGCTCAGGAAAACACATCAGTGCCCTCGAGGGGAAAAGTGTAAACATGTTAATTGCTCTACATGGTGACAAAAATCCATGTTGTTAATCTAAGTGGAAGGGACTGAAGCACAAAATGTAATTCGAAGAGTTTACTTGAGCCACAATGAGGAAAGCTGCCTGGAAGAAACAGACCCAAGTATCCTTGGATATGAACTCCCTTTGGAGCTTTGCAACAAGCAGTTTCTTAAAGGCAAAAAAGGGTCCAGAAGTGGGATGATGCAAAGAGGTTTGTCACAAATTCTCATTGGCTTATGGAAATAACATTTATTAGTAACTGGCTATACACTGTTATGCTATTATTGGGTGTGGATTATAGTGTCTGGTGTGGCGTTATTGGTTAATTTATAGCTACTGTGGCAACAGCAAGCAGCCTAGATGAACACACAGCTCAAAGAGAGCAGGACAGAACTGCTGTCTCATTTGAATATCTCTCTGGGCCTGATTATTTAAAAGGATTTGCATTTCTCACATGAAAGTTATTTTCTTTTCCCAATGTCCATAAATGAGAATAAATAGACGTAAAATAGATCTTTTCGAGGATGAAGTAAATGGAATGAAAAACAAAACCCAAGCTGACCAGAAATCATAGAGGGAAGAAAAGGTTATAAATATATGGATTTTTCAAAGTGATTTTAAGCTATTAGGAATCAGTTAAATGTTGGGGGATTTTGTCTGAGAATGGGCTAAAGGAGAATGTCCCTTTTGCCTTCTGAAGTTTCCCTGAAAATCACTAATAGGAGGCAGATAAATAATAGAAAAGTTATACAGGTTTCTGCAATGTATGTACACTGGAGCCCTTAGAACAAAGACCCAGACACACGATGCGTGCAGAAGCTTATCTACCACATGAAGTTTACAGAAAGAATGGGGTCTTGGATCACAGGGAAAAGAAAGAAAAAGGTTATGTGAGGAAACGTACCTGGCTAGCAACAGTGGATTTATTACATAGGTGGAACCTCACTTGGAGCAGTCCTCAGAGAAAATAGACAGAAAATGTTTCTTTCAGACCTTTGGAGACGTCAGACTCTCAGTTAAGCTTTCCTAGATCCAGACAAGGTGGCAGACCTCAGAGAAAGCCTGGCTGCATCAAGGCAGATTCTCTATCGATGCAAATCTCCCCAAGATAGCTTTGCAGCTAAGTTTGCATTTCCAGCCCTTCTCAATAGCCATTTTGAAATATATCAAGGAAATATATTTAGGGGTAAAATATATTAGTTTCCCTCATAAAGCTATAAAACATACAGTAATAATTTTTGTCAATGTCTACTACAAATCCAATATAGCAGTAATTATAAAACCCACCAGATATTGAAGAAAAAATATGTAGAGTACCTCAATTACAAATGTTGATACTAAAATGCTAAATAAAATAAAAATCATATCCAACAATATTTGAAACAGTAAGACAAGAAATTGGCAAAAAAAAAAAAATAAAAGAAATCCACCTTGGGAGAGAAAGTGTGTTTCCAAATTTGGTAATCCAATAATATTAATAATCATATTGATTAGCCCAAATTAAAAATAAAGGGGGATTCTCAGTACATGCTGAAGTATATTTGTTAAAAGGCAATATATTCATGTTTTTAAAGATTTTAAATGCTATAAAGAATCTGATATTCTATATGCAAACATGTGTATGTCCATTAGAAGAAGAGAGGCCTGATTTTCATATGTCACTACATAGAGATAGAGAAGTGGATAGATTAATTTGCATATGCATAGAGAAAACATAAAGTAGAAATTTACTATCATATTAAAGGAATTTTAATTCAACAATAAAATAATTCAAAGGTAAAAATTTAAATATTTTTAACAGGTACATTATTATTAGATAATATTTATAATAATTGTGAAAATATTCAATGCTAAAATAAGAAACAATGTCTAAACATCAGTTTTAAAACTCGTATTAATATTTGCTTGTTTATACAAGGAAAATTCAAGCTCGACCTAAAATTGTATGGGGAATAAAAGAAAAATTTTAAGGGAGCTCTTTAATAACACAATAATATGTATATATAAACACACACATATAACATGTATATATGTTATATGGGATAGATATAGATTTAACATGTTATATCTATATTTGTATCTATAACTACAGCTGTATACATCTATATTCCTATATATTTACTCAGTGATATAAATATAGACTGGAATAAATATAAAGACTCATACGATTGTTGGATAAAAAAAGATTTAGTATCATAAAGACAAATTCTTTCCAAATTCACTTATGAATTCACAACAATATACAGTTTCATTAGTATAATTTAAAATTGTTAAATAAATTCCAAGATTCATTTAAAGGAATATACATGTATAGAAGCAGTCAAGAAAGAAGCAAGAGTGCACTAAACTAATTTGCTATTAAAATACATTTTTAAACTTAGTAACTAAAACTGAGCAGTACTGATTTGGAGTACTGGAATTTAGGTATATGGGATCTCAAAAGCACAGAGCTCAAAGGAGACCCCTGTATGCACGAGAGCTTAGGATGTGCTTTAGAAGGCATTAGCAAACCACGGGCAAAGTTCCTTTAGTGTCTTAGTCTTACTAGGTTTGAAGAGCCAGAGAAAACACTCAAGAACACTATATAAGAGCAAAACAAAAGGACAGGGAGAGAATGTGAAGATACTGAAACATTTTACATAAAGTTGTATAAAACATCCTTTAAAGAAAATGTAAAGTTTCGGATACACATCAAAATCAGCAGAGCCACTAAATAAATAAATAGGCATTGTAAAATAACAAGAGAAAATTTAAATGGATTTCTAAAAAATATTAACACCTATGATTTTAAAAATATGTTTAAGAAATCCCGTATTTCACAGGGCAGCCTTTCACAACACAGATATATTAGGACATAAAGGTCCTTCTGTTTTTAATTTACTAGTGTTTATAGGGTTACAAATGTCTTCTACCCTTGTCTTTTGTCTGATGGTGCAAAAAATTTTCATAAGCATGTATTTCTGAATGCCTGATGGATTCACATATATAATAAGCTGCAAGTATTAAAATATGTGACATAAAACGCATCCAATCTTCTCACTGTTTACATAAATTCGAGGTTTCTCCTATTTACCTCAAGCACGTATGGAGCGAATTCTTACCTTTTAATATTGCCATGGCATTCACATTGAACATAAGTTGAACTCTCTCATATGGTAGCTGGTTCGGATTCCCTTGACAATTTCCAGTTCTAACCCTCAGAGTTCCTCAGTGTGGCTGGCCCAGATATTGACCCTACACAGTTGCCTCCTCCTGGTGACTACCAGCTATGGAACCGTTGGATACAACCTACCTGACTCACCCCACAGACCTCCCAGTGCACATGAACAGCCCCCACACGCCAGAGTGACCTGCTCGGTTGCAGCAGGAGTCAAGAAATGTGCCTGCTGGCACTCACCCCACTGACTAGGGCCCTGTGGAAAACTTATTCGGATAATGTTCTGGGCCCAATAAAGGCTGGAGTCCCACAGACCCCTTTTCTCTCTCCTGCTCCCCACTCATCTTCCCCATTTTGTTCAGCCCTGTGAGGTGTGCTAATGTTTTAGTCCATTTTCACACCACCAGTAAAGACATGCCCAAGACTGGGTAATTTCCAGAAGAAAGAGGTTTAATAGACGCACAGTTCCACATGGCTGGGTAGGCCTCACAATCATGGTGCAAGCTGAAAGGCACGTCTCACATGGCAGCAGACAAGACAAGAGAGCTTGTGCAGGAGACTCCCCTTTATAAAACCATGAGATCTTGTGAGACTTATTCACTATCAGAAGAACAGCATGGGAAAGACCTGCCCTCATGATTCAATTACCTCCCACCTGTTCCCTCCCACAACATATGGGAATTCAAGATGAGATTTGGCTGGGGACACAGCTAAACCCTCTTCTCAGCTACCCTCTTCTCTCTGGATCTGTGAGTAATAAACCTCCTTCTGTGATTTCCCATGTTTGGTTCTGTGGCCTCCATGTGTCTGAGCTGACCTACACTGGAACCTAACTCTCCTCCTGGCCAGGGTCTCTGAGAGTGGCTCTTGTCAGAAATACACAGGACACAGGTCAGGCAACAGTCACCAGGCATCTCCTAGTCTCAACAGATGTTCTGTGAGAGGGAGGCCTGGTCGTGGGATGCACACCTGGCCACTGCTGGGGTAAGGAAGTGTCCTGTGAAAGGCACATGTTAAGCATCCACAACCCCCTGACCAGAACCCCAGAAAGACAGGGCTCCAATTAACAGTCACTCTCCAGAGACAAACCTCAAGCCCTAACTGGAGGAAAAGAAAACCATGTAAAAAGTTGAATTTATCTTACTATTTCAATGATCCAGTAAAGACATTCTATGCCTGTACACCACATATTTTCTTCGATTGTGGATTTATTTTAGATAGAATTTTAGGTCTGGCTTTCACTTTAGCCTGGTCCCTACCTCAAGCATAAGGTAAAGGTTTTCCATGTGTTCTTTTCTGGTACTACTACCTGCCAGTGTGGGGTCATGTCCTAGTCTATCTTGAGGGAATCCCCCTGTTCATTATTGTCAGAGTGAGACTGTTAATTCTTGATTTCCCTGGGCAACTTCACTGCATGACTTTTAATATGACTTTTTAATATACCCTTTACTGGACAATAAATTATATAGTTATCTGAGTAAGAGATATGGTCAGGAAGAGGCATTGCCTCATTCAGCTTTTCTCTTTGGTGAACTTGCTTATGTTCTCCTCACCCGCCAGTCACCTCTAAACCGTATTGTTCCAAGACAACAAACGGAACTCGAGTGTGAATCTTTCACCACTGGATTTGTGTTTGCTCCATAGATCTTCATGCTTAATAGGGTTTCTGTTAGCATTTTCTCTATTTATTTTCCAATAAAATATCACAGGCCTTCTTCATATGGAATTATGGTTGATTTCCTTCAATCTGCATCATACCAAGGTGAGGTTCATGTTGATGAAAAGTAAAACATACATTGAAAATATCAGTAATGATGTTTTCCCCTCCTTTTTAACACCTGTGCTTGTGATACAAGCACATTTTAATACAATTGTGGTCTCATGCTTTGATCATTCCTATGATGAAAATAACAATTTTAGATAAAATATCTGAGATTTATGAGGCCTTTAGTATGTGATGTGATAGAATATCAGAAGACCATACTTTTTTCTAGTTTTCTGTGCAATTCTATCATTATTTCATCTTTACTCCTGCCAGAGTAATTTTGCAAAATAGATATCTTGTCATTCTTCCTGTTGTTATCAGTAAATAAGTGAAATGAAAAGCTAGATTACATAATTTATCTATAACAAGAAAGTAGAATTGAATCTATATTCATTAATGAGACTAACCAGTCAATTACACAGATAAGCATTTTACATGTTGAAGATCATATGGACCCATTGTCAGAAATATTATTATTTATGTCTATATGGACATCACCTGTGCATATTTACATAAAAATCAATGAGAGCTGATTTTTATTTTTATTATATATATTTTTTGAGATAGGGTCTTGCTTTGTTGCCCAGGCTGGAGTACAGTGGTTCAATCACTGCTCACTACAGCCTCAGCCTCCCAAGCTCAAGCTATCCTTCCACCTTGGCCTCACAAATAGCTAGGACAACAGGTGCACATCACCATGTCCACTTTTTTTTTTTATTACACTTTAAGTTTTAGGGTACATGTGCACATTGTGCAGGTTAGTTACATATGTATACATGTGCCATGCTGTTGCGCTGCACTACTAACTCGTCGTCTAGCATTAGGTGTATCTCCCAGTGCTGTCCCTCCACCCTCTCCCCACACCACAACAGTCCCCAGAGTGTGATATTCCCCTTCCTGTGTCCATGTGATCTCATTGTTCAATTCCCACCTATGAGTGAGAATATGCGGTGTTTGATTTTTTGTTCTTGTGATAGTTTACTGAGCATGATGATTTCCAATTTCATCCATGTCCCTACAAAGGACATGAACTCATCATTTTTTATGGCTGCATAGTATTCCATGTTGTATATGTGACACATTTTCTTAATCCAGTCTATCATTGTTTGACATTTAGGTTGGTTCCAAGTCTTTGCTATTGTGAATAATGCCGCAATAAACATACGTGTGCATGTGTCTTTATAGCAGCAAGATTTATAGTCCTTTGGGTATATACACAGTAATGGGATGGCTGGGTCAAATGGTATTTCAGTTCTAGATCCCTGAGGAATCGCCACACTGACTTCCACAATGGTTGAACTAGTTTACAGTCCCACCAACAGTGAGAAAAACAAGCAATGGGGAAAGGATTCCCTATTTAATAAATGGTGCTCGGAAAACTGGCTAGCCACATGTACAAAGCTGAAACTGGATCCCTTCCTTACACCTTATACAAAAATCAATTCAAAATAGATTAAAGACTTAAACGTTAGACCTAAAACCATAAAAACCCTAGAAGAAAACCTAGGCATTACCATTCAGGACATAGGCATGGGCAAGGACTTCATGCCTAAAACACCAAAAGCAATGGCAACAAAAGACAAAATTGACAAATGGAATCTAATTAAACTAAAGAGCTTCTGCACAGCCAAAGAAACTACCATCAGAGTGAACAGGCAACCTGCAAAATGGGAGAAAATTTTCACAACCTACTCATGTGACAAAGGGCTAATATCCAGAATCTACAATGAACTCAAACAAATTTACAAGAAAAAAACAAACAACCCCATCAAAAAGTGGGTGAAGGACATGGACAGAAACTTCTCAAAAGAAGACATTTATGCAGCCAAAAAACACATGAAAAAATGCTCATCATCAGTGGCCATCAGAGAAATGCAAATCAAAACCACAATGAGATACCATCTCACACCAGTTAGAATGTCAATCATTAAAAAGTCAGGAAACAACAGGTGCTGGAGAGGATGTGGAGAAATAGGAACACTTTTTTTTTTTAACTTTTGTTAGAAACTGGGTCTTGCTATTTTGCCCAGGTTGCTTGTGAACTCCTGGGCTCAAGGGATCCTTTCATTTCAGCCTCTTCAACTGCTGGTATTACAAGCATGAACCACCATATGGGCTGGAAGCTGATTTTTACAATACTGAGATCATATAGATGACAGCACCTGAAAAATAGACAACACCAAGATTTATGTTAAAAGGTGTGAGGGTATCAATATTGTTGTGGGTATTGGGGAGGAAAACATTAGTAAAACCAGTAAGTTAAAGCTCTTGCTTTAAACTTTGGCTTTAATTTAACAAATGTTCTATGGAGTGACAGTATGTATGTAACCATGCTATGCCCATTCACAGATGCAGTAGAGGGAAGAATTTCTCAAAGACAACTGTTCTAAGACTCAAATTAAACCGTACTGGGTTTGAAAAGAGAAAGTCCAGGAATTACCAAATATTTTAGCTATCAGATACAAGAGAATGCCAGGTAGGCGATGATAATCACCAATGGTTGTTCACACAATACATGAAATCAGTATTTGAATTAGCTTTTGAATTACAAGGACAAATGGATCAAGTCTAGACTCTTTAGTAGATAAATCTTATTAGGCTGAGATGGGTTTTCCCCTGTTTTTCCACAAGGAGATTGCAAATTTGCAAACCTCAGCTGCTCTCATTTTATTCTCTCACCAAGCCAAAAGCTGAAGTTCATCACTCAGTGTGTCTAAGTCTTCACTGGTTATATACCATTTTGTAGTGTCAGCTATCTTTCCAACTTCCTAAATCATCACTTTCATTTGATCTTGTTTTTTTCCACTATCACTTCTTTATTGGCCATATAAAGAATATAAGTAAGTTCTTATTTTGTTATTGTTCATTTTAGTCTAATTTCATCAAAATATCACAATCTTTCAATTTCAATTTATTTTCAAAGATTAAATGAAACCTACATAGAAATGAGTGTAAGATTTGCATTTGCATTATTTTGGCATCAATTTGCTATCCTCCCTCATGCACATAGAGATCATTTCCATATATGTGATTTCAAACATCCAAGTGCTGTATTAAAAGCAGTTGTAAATTATCGTTCTCATTTTCATGATACAATTACAATATAAACTTCCTCTTGCTGCTGTAACCAATTACCACAAACTTCATATCTTACAATAAAGTGACCGTTAATCCTACAGTTCTGTAGTTCAGAAGCCTTAAATGAAACTCACAGGGCTAACATCAAGTTTTGGGCAGGGCTGCAGTCTTTCTGAGGGCTATGTGGCAGAATCTATTACCTGATTTTTTTCAGCATCCAGAGACCACATTTATTCCTTGGAACATGACCTCATTTTTAGATTCTATTTTTCTTTTTTTTTTTTTTGAGATGGAGTCTCCTTCTGTCACCCAGGCCAGAGTGCAGTGGCACGATCTCAGCTCACTGCAACCTCTGCCTCCTGGGTTCAAGTGATTCTTCTGCCTCAGCTTCCTGATAGCTTGGACAACAGGCACTTGCCACCACGCCCAGTTAATTTTTTCTATTTTTAGTAGGGATGGGGTTTCACCATGTTAGCCAGGATGGTCTCGATCTCCTGACCTCGTGATAAACCCACCCCAGCCTCCCAAAGTGCTGGAATTAGGCGTGAGCCACCACACTGGGTCCTCATTCATGTATCTTAAAAGTCAGTGATGTTGAGTAATTTCTCACGCCACCACCTCCAAGGTTGCATTTCTTCTGCCTTCTTCTTTCACTTATAATGAAGTTTGTGATTTCATTGATCCCATCCATTTAAGACAATCTCTCTATCATTTTTCCACAACCTTAATTTCACTTGAAATCTAATTTCACACTGCTGTGCAACCTAACATATTTGTATATTAGACTCTGGGAATTAGGACATGAAAATTTTTGGGAGGCCATTCTTTGGCCTACAGCAGACATAATCTGTTTACCTGCAGATTAAAGAGTTCTTTATTTTTCTCTCTCCCTCTCTTAATTTTTTTAAAATAATATGAATTGTGGTAAAGAGAAAGAAAGAAAAGAAAACAAAGAGAAAATAGAAGGAAGGAAAGAAGGAAGGAAGGAAATAAAGAAAGAAAGAAGAAAGAAAACAAGGAGGAAATGAGGAAAGGAAGGGAGGGAGGGAGGGAGGAAGGGAGAAAGGCAGGAAGGAGAAAAAAGAAAGCATGAATACAAGAAACAAAGAAGGAAAGAAAGAATGAAAAGAAGAAAGAAAGAGGAAGAAAGAGAGAAAGAGAGAAAGAAAGAAGGAAGGGAGGAAGGAAAGGAGGAAGAGAGAATGGTAAATGGGAGGAAGGCAAAGAAACAAGGAAAGTAAAGAGGCGAAGGAAGGAAGGAAAAAGAGGAAAGGAAGGGAGGGAGCAAGGAAGAAAATGAGGGCGGGGAAGGGAGAAAAAAGGAAAGAAAGCAAGAACGTGAGAAAGAAAGAATATGAGAAAAGAAGGAAGAAAAGGGAGGGAGAAAGGATGGGAGGGAGGAGGGAAGGAAGAATAAGAGGAAAGAAAAAAGGGCCGGGCGCGGTGGCTCTCGCCTGTAATCCCAGCACTTTGGGAGGCCGAGGCGGGCGGATCACGAGGTCAGGAGATCGAGACCATCCTGGCTAACACGGTGAAACCCCGTCTCTACTAAAAATACAAAAAATTAGCCGGGCGTGGTAGCGGGCGCCTGTAGTCCCAGCTACTCGGGAGGCTGAGGCAGGAGAATGGCGTGAACCCGGGAGGCGGAGCTTGCAGTGAGCCGAGATCGCGCCACTGCACTCCAGCCTGGGCGACAGAGCGAGACTCTGTCTCAAAAAAAAAAAAAAAAAAAAAAAAAGAGGAAAGAAAAAAGAAGGAAAGAAGGTAGGAAGGAGAAAAAAAGAAAGAAAAGAAGGAAAGGAAAAGAAAAAAGAAAATAAAAGGAAGCAGCGGAAAAGAATAAAGGAAGGAAGAATGCAAGGGAAGGGAAGAGAAGAGAAAGGAAGATGGAAAGAGCGAAGGAATAACGCAAATATTAGAAATTCTGGGTTTGTTACAGAATATGCCATACATTTTTTTTCACTTGAAAGGAAAGAGTATCTGCCATTGAAGATAGGATGTCTTGTTGGTGATATTGTTGTTCTTATCTTTCATAGTTTGTGCCTAGTCTTTCCATTACTAAGACAAAAGTTTTGAAGTCTGCAAAATTTGAAGTCTGGATAATTTTGGATTTTTCTAGTTTACCTTTGATTTCTTTCCTGTTTTACCTCATGTATTTCGAGGTTCTGTTGTTAGCTGCATAACCTAATTAGTAGGATATTTACATCTTCTTGAGAATTGATTATTCTATTATCTATTATCTCTCATCTCTGATACTATTTCTTGTTCCGAACTCTGTTGTGGCTAATATCAATGTAGTCCTTCCACACCCTTATTTTAGTGTTTCCATGATATGGCTTTCGTCATATCTTGATGGTAATCTATTTATATCTCTATATATTTGGAGCAAGATATAAAATTTAGACTTGATTTTTTAAAGATTTTTCAAGATGTAATTCTTATTTCTTTTTGTTCTATATGACATTTTCTGAGTTTCCTATATTTGAAGTTTGATTTTCTGTCACTTCTTTTAGAATATTTTTGGCAGTTATTTTGAAAAATATTTCTTTTGCTCCATTATTTTTCCCTCTTTTCTTTTTGGGATTTCAATCATAACTAGAGTAGGTAATTTCATCTCAGTCTTATGCAGGTACTTTTTCTCAGGGTCTCAGGAATGTAGCCTTCTCACACTTCTCTTCTTTTCCTGGCTGTGTTGGTGAGCTCAGTGATATTCCTCCTTCACCTTCAAGAACAGTTTTGTTTTGTTTTTCCTGTTTTCATACTCCCAGCATCAGGAGTATTCTAAGTGTGGCCGTTTTTGTTGCCTTCCCCTACATATTAAGTGGAATATCTTGGTCTCCTTAGACTCTTATAACAAAATAACATAAACCGGGTAACTAAAAAACAACAGATATTTCTTTTTTCACACTTCTTGAGGCTGTAAGATCTCAGGTCAAGATGCTCACAAATTCAGTGTTGATGAGAGCCCATTTCATGGTTCATAGATGGTGCCTTCTTTCTATGTCCTCACATAGTGGAAGGCACACAAGAACTCCATTGAGCTTCTTTTATAAAGGCACTAATCCCATTCATAAGGGCTCGGCCCCCAAGACCTGGTCACCTCCCAAGTGTTCTGCTCTCCCTGATCTGTGTCATATACAGACTCTCTTGGATTCCTTACCAATTGCTTGAGAGATCACAGTGGGTTTGTGGGGAAAATATTTTCAAGATGATGGATCTTTCCCAACTTCTGCAGCTGTCAGCGGTCTCCCAATCTCACCAGCCCCACTTTGTCTTTAGAAATTTATTGATTATTCCAGCCTTATTTGTCATAGTGGTGTCTATTTGCATCTGTCCTATGTAAGTGCATCTGTCTTTTTTCTCCTTGCAGGTGCAAGTACTCAGGAGTACACTGTTGTTACTAATTACTCAGTATTGGTTGGTACATTGTCAAAGATCAAAGAACATTTTTAAAGATAAAAAAATTCTTGGAGATTGTGTAATGAAGGGTTAATTCTGCAGACATGGCTTTCCAAAACCTTGTGCATTCCAAAGGTCTTCAGGACTGGCCCTTGACAAGCTCCTGGGAGATGATAACCTATGAGCCCTTGGTATATGTTGCCTGATGAGAGTCTTTGTATACCTGAAAACGTAGGTCATATCAAATAGCTGATGCTAACAACGTGATTTCTTGTGAGCACCTGTTTCTGTATGCCTATGACTTTGTGTAATGCCATATTAATATGACCTCTCTTAGGGCATAGGGAGGTTGGGAACTAAGTAGCTAAGTTCCGTCACAGGACGCTCGATGCATATGTGGTGGAATCCTAATAAAACCCTAGACTCAAGACTGACTGAGCTTCCCTAGTTGGCAACAAGTTCACACATGTTTTCTCACACCATTGTAAAGAAAATTAGTCAGTGTGAAGTCCCCACTATGAAAGGACACCTGTAAGCTCACATCTGGTTTGTCCTGGACTCAACTTTATGTGCTTTTATGCTTCTGATTATTTTAATCTGGTTTCTTTCACTGTTAGAAACTATAACCACAAAAAAATCAGCTTTCTTGGGTTATGTGAATCATTAAACCAAAGGGGACTTGGGGACCCCCAATAAAATGTATATATATTCTTAAAAAGAAAAAGAAAACTGGCTATAACAGATATTGCTGATGACTTGTCTTCTATGTCCTGGACTCAATGTGTTCACCTGAAATTCACCTGTTTCCAGCTAACTGAGAGCTCCCCACATCATGCCTGTCTTTCTGATTTTTGGGCCTTCCTGCAAGCTTCTTGAGGCTAACCAGTGCTTCTCAAGCACACATAGGAACAAAGAAAGAGTTAGGGGTGGAGAGTTAATGATTCTAAGGCAATCCTTAAGCAATAAGAGATGGGGATTCCAGCTTCCCCATCTCTTTGTAAAGTTATTTTGAGACAATCTCCATACCTCCATCATTACTGAGCACATAGCAGTAACTACTCATTCACACTGGCTTCGTGTTCTGTTTCATTTTCTCCACTTCTGTGCTTTCTCACTAAATTTCTGATTAAAGTATCTGACCCCAGATATTTGTTTCATAGTCTATTTTTGAGGGAATCCAGAGCCAAGACAATAACAATGGGAGCTTTGCAATGAGGGAGGGTGAGTATAATCATCAGAAGGTTACCTACCTCACTGGGAACATGAAGGCCTGGAGAGCTTGCTGTTTCAATGAGAGAAACATGTTGAATCTCAGTTCAGTACTATATATATATATATATATATATATATATATATATTTATACATATATATGTGCAATAAGACGTGCCCTTTACTTATATCAAAGGAAAGTTCTCTTTACCTCTCTTTGTTGTTGTGTTTTTATCACTAGTGCCTACACAAGCAGAATATCATATCCAGGATTTAAAGCCCTCTCTGCAGGATTTTCAAGCTCACGTTTTTATCATAAGTCACTCTGCTTCCATGAGTTTTAAATCTAATCCTCATTCCTCTGCTTTTACACCAGAGAATTCATCACTGACTTATTTTTGACTGACCTCCTTATAGAGCTGTCAAGTACACAATATCTGCTGTGACCTTTCTCTTAGAGTTCAGTCATATAGCCTCTCACTAGATATCATTTCCTCTTATCTTTCCTAATAATGAATTGTCAGTTAAAACTCAATATTTTTAAGATTGAGCTTACCATCTGCACACACACACACACACACCATTATTGGTGTATTCTCATAGCCTTGAAACACTAATGTCACGTTGATGTCTGCCTTTTCTCTCTCTGCTACCTCATTACTCATCCTTAGATTATTCTAAAATATTCAATTAGATCAAGTTGGCTAATTATATTTATAAGATCCTCTCTACCCTTCCCAACATTTCGTTTAACAAAATTTAAAATTTCTGGCAGGAGACTGTTGAAATCCCCATGGATGACTGGGGTTTTACTATTTTACCTTTCAGTTTTAATAGTTTTTATATTATGTATTTTGAAGTAATGCTATTGTGTGCATACATATTTCTTATTTACATGACTTCTTGGTGTATTTTCCCCTTTGTCATTTTAAAATGTTATTCTTCATCCCCAGTGATATTTCCTTTTCTGATATCTACTTTGCTCATCACAGTTTAGGGGGTTCTGGTTTGTTTGTTTTTCTATTGTTTGGTTCAAGTAAGTTTCTTATAAATCTGTTTGATTCCATTTGATAATTCCATTCGATTCCATTTGATGATTCCACTCGATTCCATTTGATGATGATTCCATTCAAGTCCATTCGATGATTCCATTTGATTCCATTCAATGATGATTCCATTAGAGTCTATTGGATGATTCAATTCGATTCCATTTGATTCCATTCGATGATTATTCCATTAGAGTCCATTCGATGATTCAATTCGATTCCATTTCATTCCATTTGATGATGATTCCATTAGGGTCCATTCGATGATTCCATTCGAGTCCATTTGATGATTCCATCCGATTCCATTCAAGGATGACACAATTCAAGTCCCTTCATTGATTCCATTCAATTCCATTCTATGATGACTGCATTCGGTTCCATTCGATGATGATTCCAACGGATTCCCTTCGATTTCTCCATTCAATTCCATTCCTAGCTGATTCCATTCAATTCCATTAGGTGATGACTCCACTAGATTCCATTCGATGATGATTTCATTAGATTCTATTCAATGATGATATAATTCGATTCTATTCAATGATGATTCTATTTGTGTCTGTTCAATAATTTCATTCGATTCCATTCGAAGATTCCATTAGTTTCCATTTGATGGTGATTCCATTCCTGTCCAATTGATTATTCCATTCGATTCCATTCGATGATGATTCCATTAGAGTCCATTCGATGATTCCATTCGAGTCCATTTGATGATTCCATCCGATTCCATTCAATGATGACACAATTCAAGTCCCTTCATTGATTCCATACAATTCCATTCTGTGATGACTGCATTCGGTTCCGTTCGATGATGATTCCAACGGATTCCTTTTGATTTCTCCATTCGATTCCATTCCTTGCTGATTCCTTTCAATTCCATTAGATGATGACTCCACTAGATTCCATTCGATGATGATTTCATTAGATTCTATTCAACGATGATATAATTTGATTCTATTCAATGATGATTCTATTCGAGTCCGTTCAATAATTTCATTCGATTCCATTCAAAGATTCCATTCGTTTCCATTCGATGGTGATTCCATTCCTGTCCAATCAATTATTCCATTCGATTCCATTCGATGATGATTCCATTTGAGTCCATTCGATGATTCCATTCGATTCCATGCGATGATGATTCCATTGAGTCCATTCGATGATTCCATTTGATTCCATTAGATGATGACTGCATTCGGTTCCATTCGATGATGATTCTAACAGACTCCATTCAAAGACTCCATTCGATTCCATTCATTGATGATTCTATTCGATTCCATTTGATGATGATTCCTTTCGATTCCATTCGATGATGATTCCAATGGATTCCATTCGATGATTCCATTTGATTACATTAGATGATTATTCCTTTTGGGTCCATTCAATGATTCCATTCTATTCCATTCGATGATGATTCCATTCAATTATTCCATTCCACTCCAATTGATGTTTTCTTTTGATTCCACTCAATGTTGTTTCCATTTGAGTCCATTCGATGGTTCCATTCGAGTGCATTCCATGATTTCATTTGATTCCATTCAGTGATGATTCCATTCGATTCCATTCTATGATTCCATTTGATTTCATTGGATGATGATTACATTAGATTCCATTCCATGATTCCATTCGAGTCCATTCAATGATTCCATTCGAGTCCATTAAATGATTCCATTTGATTCCATTCGATGATGACTCCATTCGAGTCCATTCAATGATGATTCCATTTGATTCCATTCAATGATTCTGTTGGATTCTATTCTTTTTTTATTTTGATTCGTATTGATGATCATTCCATTCAGTTTCATTCGATGATCCCATTTGATCCTATTCGATGATGTTTCCATTCGATTCCATTTGAAGAAATTCCATTCAATTCCATTGATGATGATTCCATTCGATTCTATTTGAAGCTGATTCTATTCGATTCCATTCGATCATGATTCCATTTGATTCCATTCGATAATTAAATTCGATTGCATTCGATGATGTTTCCATTCGAGACCATTTGATGATTCCATTCAATTCCATTCAATAATGATTCCATTCGAGTCCGTTAGATGATTCCATTCAAGTCCATTCGATGATTCCATTCGGGTCCATTTGATTAATCCGTTCGAGATCATTCAGTGATTCCATTCGGTTTCATTCAATGATGATTCCATTCAATTCCATTTGATGATGGTTTCATTCAATTTCATTCGATGATGATGCCATTTGAGTCCATTCAATGACTCCATTCGATTCCATCCGATGATGATTCCATTCGAGTCCATTCGATGATTCCATTCGAGTTCCTTCATTGATTCCATCTGATTCCATTTGATGATGATTCCATTCGATTCACATCGATGATTCCATTCGATTCCATTTGATGATTCCATTCGAGTCCGTTCGATTATTCCATTCGTGTTCATTTGATGATTCCATTCGATTCCATTCAATGATGATTCCTTTCGATTCCATTCGATGATTCCGTTTGATTCCTTTCAATGATTCCCTTCGATTCCTTTTTACGATGATTTCATTTGGTTCCATTTGATGATTCCGTTTGATTCTATTCGATGATGACTCCTTTAGATAATATTCAAAGATGATTCCATTCAATTCCATTCAATGATTCCGTTTGATTCCTTTTGATGATTCCCTAGATTCCTTTCAATGATGATTTCATGCTATTCCATTGGATGATTCCATTCAATTCTATTCTATTATGATTCCTTTAGATTATATTCAATGATGATTCCATTCGATTCCATTAGATGATGACTGCATTCGATTCAAATCGATGATGATTCCAACGTATTCCAGTCGATTTCTCCATTTGATTCCACCCGTTGATTATTCCATTAGATTCCATTCGATGATTCCATTCAAGTCCATACGATTATTCCTTTTAAGATCATTTGATGATTCCACTCGATTCCATTCAGTGATTATTCCATCCGATTCAATCAGATGACTCCATGTGATTCCATTCGATGATGATTCCATTAGTGTCTATTCGGTTATTCCATTCGATTCCATTCAATGATGATTCCATTCATGTCCATTCAATGATTCTTTTCAAGTCCATTCAATTATTCTTTCGATTGCATTCTATGATGCTTCCATTCGAGTCCTTTCGATGATTCCATTTGATTCCATTCGATGATGATTCCTTTTGATTCCTTTTGATGATTCCATTCGATTCCATTTGATGATTTCCTTTGATTCATTTGATGATGTTTCCATATGATTCCATTCTATGATTCTATTCGATTCTTTTCAATGATGATTACTTTTGATTCCATTCGATGGTGATTCCATTCAATTCTATTTGTTGATGATTCCATTTGATTCCATTAGATGATGACAGCATTCGGTTCCATTCGATGATGATTTGTATGGACTCAATTCGATTTCTGCATTCGATTGAATTCGTTAATTATTCCATTCAAATCAATTTGATGATAATTCCATGAGATTCCATTTGATGATGATTCCATTCGATTACACTTGATGACAATTCCATTCGATTACATTCAATGATGATTCCATTTGATTTCATTTGATGATACCATTTGAATCCATTCGACGATGATTCTATTCGATTACACTTGATGACAATTCCATTCAATTACATTCAATGATGATTCCATTTGATTTCATTCAATGATACCATTTGATTCCATTCGACGATGATTCCATTCATGTCCATTCAATTATTCCATTTGATTCCATTTGATGATGATTCCGTTTGAGTCCATTCGATGATATCATTCAATTCTATTCAATGATGATTCCATTCAAGTCCATTCAACAATTCCATTTGATTTCATTTGATGATAATTCCATTCGATTTCATTTGATGATTCCATTCTATTCCATTTGATGATGATTCCATTCACGTCCATTTGATGATTCCATTCGAGTCCATTTAATGATTCCATTGGGTTCAGTTCGTTGATGATTACATCGTATTCCATTTGATGATGTCATTTGATTCCATTCGTTGATGATTCCATTCAATTCCATTTGATATTGATTCCATTCAACTTCATTCGATGATTCTATTTGATTCCATTCGATGATGATTCAGTTCTATTCCATTGGATGGTTCCATTCGATTCCATTCGATGATGATTCCATTCGATTCCATTGGGTGATTATTCCATTTGTTTCCATTCAATGATGATTCAATTTGATTCCATTCGATGATGATTCCATTCGATGATGATGCAGTTCTATTCCACTGGATAATTCCATTCAATTCAATTTGATGGCGATTCCACTCGATTCCATTAGATGATGATTCCATTCGATTCCATTTGATGATGATATCTTGCGATGCCATTTGATGATGCCATTTGATTCCATTCCATGATGATTCCATTCGAGTCCATTAGATGATTCCATTAGGTTCCATACGATGACGATTCAATTCGAGTCCATTCGATGATTCCATTCGAGTCCATTTGATGATTCTCTTAGATTGCATTCAATGATGATTCCATTCGATATCATTCGATGATTCCATTCGATTCCATTCAATGATGATTCCATTCGATGTCATTCAATGATTCTATTCGATTCTATACAATGATGATTCCATTTGAGTCCATTTGATGATTCCATTAGATTGCATTCAACGATGATTCCATTTGATTGCATTTGACAATTACATAAGATTCCATTTGATGATGATTCCATTCGAGTCCATTCGTTGATTCCATTTGATTTCATTCGATGATTATTCCACTCGAGTCCAATTGTTGATTCAATTTGAGCCCATTCGATTATTCCCTTAGATTCCATTCATTGATGATTCTATTTGATGCCATTCGATGATTCCATATGATTCCATCTAATGATGTTTCCATTCGATTCCATTCAATGATTCCATTCTTTTCCATTCAATGATGATTCCATTTGTCTCCGTTTGATGATTCCATTCGATTCCATTAAATGATGATTCCATTCAAGTACGTTCGATGATTCCATTCGAATCCATTCAATGATTATTCCATTCGAATCCATTCGATGATTCCATTCAATTACATTTCATGATTTCTTTCGATCCCATTTGATGATTCCCTTTGATTCCATTCAATGATGTTTCCATTCAATTCAGTGATCCCGTTAGATTAACATCGATGATGATTCCATTGGATTCCACTCAATGATGATTCCATTTGGTTCCATGTGATGATGATTCCATTAGATTCCGTTTGATGATTCCATCCAATTCCATTTGTTGATGATTCCATTCAATTCCTTTTAATGATGTTTCCATTCCATTCTGTACGATGATGATTCCATTCGTTTCCATTCAATGATGATTCCATTTGATTTCATTCGATGATTCTACTTGCTTCCATTCGATGATGATTCCATTCTATTCCATTCGATGATTCCATTCGATTCCATTCTATGATGATTCCATTTGATTCCATTTGATGATGATTCCATTTGATTCCATTTGATGATGATTCCATTCATGTCCATTCAATGATTCCACTTGATTCCATTCAATGATGATTTCATATGTGTCTGTTAGATTATTCCGTTTTATTCCATTGGGTGATGATTCATTTCGACGCCATTCAATGATTTCATTTGATTCCATTCCTTGATTCCATTCAATTGCATTTGTTCGTGATTCCATTCGAGTCTATTCAATGACTCAATTAGATTCCATTGGATGATTTCATTCGATTCCATTCAATGATGATTCCATTCGAGTATACTCAATGATTTTTTTCGATTCCATTTGATGATGATTCCATTCGATTCCATTCGATGATTCCATTAAGTTCCATTTGGTGATGATTCCTTTGGATTCCATTCGATGATTCCATTTGATTCCATTCATTTTTGATTCCATAATTTTCCTTTCAAGGATGATTCCATTCGATGATGATTCCATTAGATTCCAATTGATGATTCCATTTGATTACTTATGATGATGATTCCATTCGAGTCCATTTGATGATTCCATTCGATTCCATTCGATGATGACTCCATTGGAGTCCATTCAATGATTCCATTCTATTCCATTCGATGATGATTCCATTGGAGTCCATTCGATGATTCCATTCGATTCCATTCTATGATGATTCCACTCCAGTGCATTCGATTATTCCATTTGATTCCATTCGATGATGATTCCGTATGATTCCATTTGATGATTCCACTCAATTCCATTCTATGATGATTCCAATCGAGTCCATTCGATGATTTCATTCGATTGCATTCGATGATGATTCCATTCAAGTAAATTTGATGATTCCATTGGAGTAAATTCAATGATTCCATTCAAGTCCATATCATGATTCCTTTTGATTCCGTTCGATTATGATTCCATTCGATTCCATTCGATGATTCCATTCGATTTCAGTTGATGATAATTCCATTCGAGTCCATTCAGTGAATCCTTTCAATTCCATTAGAGGATGATTTCATTTGAGTCCAGTCGATAATTGCATTCGAGTCCCTTCAATGATTCCACTGGATTCCATGCGATGATTATTCCTTCGAGTCCATTCAATGATTGCATTTGATTCCATTCGATGATGACTGCATTCCTTTCCATTCAACGTTGATTCCAAAGGACTACATTAGATGACTCCATTCGATTCCATTCATTGATGTTTCCATTCGATTCCATTCAACGATGATTCCATTTGATTCTATTCAATGATGATACCGTTCAATTCTATTCGATGATTCCATTCGATTCCATTCGATGATGATTCCATTCGATTCCATACGATGATGATTCCATTCAATTCCATTTGATGATGATTCCATTCGATTCCATTCGAAGATGATTCCGTTCAATTCCATTTGATCATGTTTCCATTCGAGCCCATTTAAGGATTCCTTTCGATTCCATTCGATGATGTTTCTATTCAAGTCCATTCGATGTTACCTTTCGATTCCACTTGACGTTGATTCCATTTGAGTCCATTCGATGATTCCATTCAAGTGCATTCCATGATTTCATTCAATTCCATTCAATAATGATTCCATTCGATTCCATTTGATGATCCCATTCGAGTCCATTAAATGATTCCATTCGATTCGATTCGATGATGACTTCATTCAAGTCCATTCAATGATGATTCCATTCAATTCCATTCGATAATGCTGGTGTATTCTATTCTTTCTTTTACTTTGATTCTTTTTGATGTTGATTCCATTTGATTTCATTCAATGATCCCTTTTGATTCTATTCAACGATGATTCCATACCATTCTATTTGATGAAAATTCCATTCGATTCCATTCGATGATGATTCCGTCTGATTCTTTTAGATGCTTATTCTATTCGATTCCATTCCATGATGATTCCATTCGATTACATTTGATGATGATTCCCTTCGATTCAATTTGATGCCGAATCTATTTGACTCCATTCGATGATGATTCCATTTGATTCCATTTGATGATTCCTTTCGATTCCATTTGCTGATGATTCTGTTCGGGATGATTCTATGATTCCATTGAATTCCATTGAATGATGATTCCATTCCTGTGCATTCGAGGATTCCATTGAAATCCATTTGATGATTCCATCTGGTTCCATTCGATGATGATTCCATTCGAGTCCATTCGATGATTCCATTCGATTCCATTTTCTGATGATTCCATTCAAACCCAGTCGATTATTGCATTTGAGTTCATTTGATGATTCCATTCGATCCCATTCAGTGATGATTTCATTCGATTCCATTCAATGATTTCATTATATTCCATTCGATGGTGATTCCAATCAATTCCTTCCGATGATTCCAGTTGAATGCATTCGATGATGAGTCCATTCGTTTCAATTCCATGATGATTCCATTCGAGTCAATTTGATGGTGTTTCCATTCGATTCCATTCGATGTTGATTCCATTCAATTCCACTGGATGATGATTCCTTTCGAGTTCATTCGATGAAGATTCCATTCGAGTCCATTCGATGGTGATTCCATTTGATTTATTTCAATGATTCTATTTGATTCCATTCGATTATGATTCCATCTGATTCCATTCAAAGAATCCATTTGATTCCCTTCTATGATGATTCCATTCGTTTCCATTCAATGATGATTCCATTCGACTACATTCAATGATTTCATTCGATTCCTTTTGATGATTATTCCAATCATTTCCTTTTGATGCTTCCATTCGAATTCATTTGATGATGAGTCCATCCGTTTCAATTCCATGATGATTCCATTCGATTCAATTCTTTGGTGTTTCCATTCAATTCCATTTGATGTTGATTCCATTCGAATCCATTGGATGATGATTCCATTCGAGTCCAATCTATGATGATTCCATTTGGGTCCAATCGATGATGGTTCCATTTGATTTCATTCGATGATTCTATTCGATTCCATTGGATGATGATTCAATTCTATTACATTGGATGATTCCATTTGATTCCTTTTGATGATGATTCCATTTGATTCCATTCGATGATGATTCCATTCGATGATTATGTCAATCAAGTGCATTCAAAGATTCCATTCAATTCCATTCAATTATGATTCCATACCTGTCCAATCGATGATTCCATTCCTCTCCTTTCAATGATGATTCCATTTGTGCCATTCCATGATTCCATTCGATTCCATTTGATGATGATTCCATTTGAGTCCATTACATGATTCCATTCAATTCTGCTCGATGTTGATTCCATTCGAGTCCATTCGATGATTCCATTAGATTCCATTCGATGATGATTCCATTCGAGTCCATTTGATGATTTCATTTGAATTCATTCAGTGATTCAATTCGAGTCCACTTGATGATTCCATTTGATTCCATTAGATGATGATTCCATTTGAGTTCATTTGATTATTCCATTTGAATCCATTTAATAATTCCATTGGGTTCAATTCGATGATGATTACATTGGATTCCATTCTATGATTCCATCTGTTTCCGTTTGTTGATGATTGCATTCGATTTCATTTGATGATTCTATTTGATTCCATTCGATGAAGATTCAGTTCTATTATATTGGATGATTCCATTCGATACCATTCGATGATGTTTCCACTCGATTCCATTCGATGGTGATTCCTTTCCATTCCATTCGATGATGATTCCATTCCATTCCATTTGATGATGATTCTATTCGATTTCATTTGATTATTCTATTCAATACCATTCAAAGATGATTCAATTTTATTCCATTGGATCATTCCATTCTATTGCATATCATGATGATTCTATTCGATTACATTCGATGATGATTCCATTCAATTCCATTCGATGATGATTCCATTTGATTCCATTCGATGGTGATTGCATTTGATTTCATTCGATGATCCTATTCGATTCCATTCGATGATGATTCAATTCTATTCCATTGGATGATTCCATTCGATTCCATTTGATGATGATTCCATTCGACTCCATTTGATGATGATTCCATTCGATGATGATGTCAATCGAGTCCATTCGAAGATTCCATTTGATTCCATTCGATGAAAATTCCATTCAAGTCCATTCGATGACTCCATTTCATTCCTTTCGATGATGATTTCAATCGATGCCATTCAATGATTCCTTTCGATTCCATTCAATGATGATTCCATTTGAGTCCATTTGCTGATTCCATTCGATTCCATTCGATGATGATTCCATTCGAGTCCATTTGATGTTTCCTTTCGATGATGTTTCCACTGGAGTCCGTAAGATGATTCCATTCGTGTCCATTCGATTATTCCCTTAGATTCCATTAATTGATAATTCTATTCGATTCCATTCGATGATTCCATTTGATTCCATTCGATGATGTTTCCATTCGAGTCCATTCACTGATTCCATTTGATTCCATTCAATGATGATTCCATTCCTGTTCCATCAATGATTCCATTCGAATCCATTTGATGATGATTCCATTCCAGTCCATTTGATGATTCTGTTCTAATCCATTCAATGATGATTCCATTTGAATCCACTCATTTATTCCATTCGAATCCATTCAATGATTCCATTGGATCCCATTTGATGATTCCCTTTGATTCCATTTAATGATCTTTCCATTCAATTCAGTGATCCCAATGGATTCCATCCGATGACGATTCCATTCGATTCCACTCCATGATGATTCCATTTGGTTCCATGTGATGATGATTCCATTAGATTCCATTCGGTGATTCCATGCGATTCCATTTGATGATGATTCCATTTGATGCCACGCGATGATTATTCCATTCGATTCCATTCGATGATGATTCCATTTGATTCCATTCGATGATGATTCCATTTGATGCCACGTGATGATTATTCCATTCGATTCCATTCGATGATGATTCCATTTGATTCCATTCGATGATGATTCCATTCGATTTCATTTGATGATACTATTTGATTCCATTTGATGATGAATGCTTTTGATTATATTTAATGATGATTCCATTGGATTCCATTCGATATTTCTATTTGATTCCATTCAATGATGATTCCTTTCGATTCCATTTCATGATTCCATTTGATTCCATTCTCCAATGATTACATTCGAGTCCATTTGATGATTCCACTCGATTCCATATGATGAAGATTCTGTTTGATTCCATTCGACGATTCCATTCTTTTCAATTGAATGATGATTCCATTCGAGTACATTAGATGATTCCATTTGATTCCATTCGATGATGATGCTATTCGTGCCCATTAGATGATTTCACACAATTCCACTTGATGATGATTCCATTCGAGTCCATTTGATGATCCCATTCGATTCCTTTTGATGATGATTCCTTTACATTCCCTTCATTGGTGATTCCATTCAATTCCATTCATTGTTTCCATTCCATTCCATTTGACAAAGATCCCATTCGATTCCATTCGATGATTCCACTCGATTTCTCTTGACAATGATTCCATTTGATTGCATTCGATGAATCCATTTGATTCCATTTGATCATGATTGCCTTTGATTCCATTCGATCTTTCCATTCGATTCCATTTGATGATGTTTCCTTTCGATTACATTTGATGATTGCATTTGATTCTATTCGAGGATTCCATTCGATTCCATTTGATGGTGATTCCATTCGAGTGCATTTGACGACTTCATTGAAATTTATTCAATGATTCCATTCGAGTCCATTTGATGATTCCATTGGGTTGAATTCGATGATCATTACTTTGAATTCCATTCAATGATTGCATTTGATTCCGTTCTTTGATGATTCCATTCGATTTCATTCAATGATTCTATTCAATTCCATTTGATGATGATTCAATTCTATTCCATTGGATGATTCCCTTCTATTACATTCTTTGATAATTATATTCGATTCCATTCGATGATGATTCCATTCAATTCCATTCGATGATTATTCCATTTGATTCCACTCAATGATGATTCCATTCTATTTCATTTGATGATTCTATTCGATTCCATTCGATGATGATGGAATTCTATTCCATTGGATGATTCCACTCGATTCCATTTGATGATGATTCCATTTGATTCCATTCAATGATGATTCCATAATATTCCATTTGATGATGATTCCATTTGATTCCACTCGATGATGATTCCTTTCAATTTCATTCAATGATTCTATTTGATTCCATTCAATGATGATTGAATTCTATTCCATTGGATGATTCCACTCGATTCCATTCAATGATGATTCCATTCAATTCCATTTGATGATGATTCTATTTGATGATGATGTCAATTGTGTCCAATCAAAGATTACATTCGATTCCATTTAATGATTATTCCATTCGTGTCCATTTGATGATTCCATTCCATTCCATTCTATGATGATTTCATTCGAAGCCGTTTGATGATTCTATTCAATTCCATTCGATGATGATTCCATTGGAGTCCATTCAATGATTCCATTAGATTCCATTCGATGATGCTTCCATTCGAGTCCTTTTGATGTTTTCATTCGAATCTATTCCATGATTCCATTCGAGTCCACTTGATGATTCCATTTGATTCCATTCGATGATGATACCATTCGAGTACTTTTGATGATTCCATTCGAGTTTGTTTAATAATTCCACTGGGTTCAATTCAATGATGATTACATTGGATTCCATTCCATGATTCCATTCTATTCCGTTAATAGATGACTTCATTCGAATTCATTTGATGATTCTATTCGATTCCATTGTATGATGATTCAATTCTATTACATTGGATGATTCCATTCGATTCCATTCGATGATGATTCCATTCCATTCCATTCGATGTTGATTCCATTCGATTTCATTTGATGATTCTATTCGATTCCATTCGATGATGATTGAGTTCTATTCCATTGGATGATTCCATTCTATTGTATATGATGATGATTCTATTCATTTCCATACGATTATGATTCCATTCAATTCAATTCGATGATGATTCCATCAGATTCCATTCGATGATGATTCCATTTGGTTCTATTCGATGAGGATTCCATTAGATTTCATTTGATGATTCTATTTGATTCCATTCGATGATGATTCAATTCTATTCCATTGGATGATTCCATTCAATTCCATTCAATGATGATTCCTTTCGATTCCATTCAATGATGATATCATTTGATTGCATTTGATGATTATGTCAATCCAGTCCATTCGAAGGTTCCATTGAATTCCATTCAATGATGATTCCATTCGTGTCCATTGGATGAATCCATTCCTTACCTTTCAATGATGATTCTATTCGATGCCATTCGATGATTCCATTCGATGCCATTCGATGATAATTCCACTTGAATCCATTCGATGATTCCAATCAATTCCATTCAATGATTCCCTTCAATCCCATTCGATGATTCCCTTCGATTCCATTCGATGATCATTCCATTCAATTCAGTGATGCCATTGGATTCCATCTGATGATGATTCCATTCGATTCCACTCCATGATGATTGCGTTTGCTTCCATGTGATGCTGATTGTAGTAGATTCCATTCGGTGATTCCATGCGGTTCCATTTGTTGATGATTACACTTGATTCCATTCAATGATGATTGAACTCGATTGCATTCGATGATGATTCCATTCGACTCCATTCAATGATGATTCCATTCAATTTCATTCGATGATACCCTTTGATTCCATTCGATAATGATTTCATTCTGTTTCATTCGATGATTCCATTGGATTCCATTCTATGTTGATCCCATTCATGTCCATTCGATCATTACACTTGATTCCATTTGATGATGATTCCATATTTGTCCGTTATATGATTCTATTTGATTCCATTGGATGATGATTACATTCGATGCCATTTGATGATTCTACTCGATTCCATTTGATGATTAAATTCAATTCCACACGATGATCATTCCATTCGAGTCCATTCTATGATTGCATTCAATTCCATTTGATGATGATTGCATTCAAGTCCATTTGATGATTCCATTCGATTTCATTTGATGATGATTCCACTCAATGATTCCATTCGATTCCATTCAATGATGATTCCATTCGATTCCATTCAATGATTCCATTTGATTCCATTCAATGATGATTCCATTTGAGTCCATTCGATGATTCCATTCAGTTTCATTTGATGATGATTCCATTGGATTCCATTTGTTGATTCCATTAGATTCCATTCGATGATGATTCCATTCAACTCCATTCGATGATGATTCCATTCGATTTCATTCAAAGATTCTTTTCGTTTCCATTCCAGATTGATTCCTTTCTATTGCATTCGATGATTCCATTTGATGCCATTCGATGATTACATTCGATTCCATTCGATGAAAACTCCATTCTATTCCATTTGATGCTTCCATTAGATTTCATTCAATAAGGATTCCATTCGATTCCTTTCAATGATGATTCCATTCGTGTCCATTCGAAGATTCCATTTGATTGCATTCGATGATGGATCTTTCATGTCGATTATAGGATTCCATTTGATTCCATTCGATGATGATTCCATTTGATGCCATTCAATGATTCCATTCGATTCAATTCATTGATGATTCCATTCGATTCCATTCAATGATTGCATTTGATTCCATTCGATGATGATTCCATTTGAATCCATTTGATGATTCCATAAGATTACATTCGATGGTTATTCCATTCGATTCCATTAGATGATTCCATTCAAGTCCATTCGATGATTCCATAAGAGTCAATTCGATGATACCATTCAATTCCGTTTGATGAAGAGTCCATTTGTGTCCTTTCAATGATGATTCCATTCGAGTCCATTCAGTGATTCCATTCGTTTCTATTTGATGATGATTCCATTTGATTCCATTTGATGATTCCATTCGATTTCATTTGATGATGATTCCGTTTGATTCCATTTGATGATTCCATTTGATGCCATTCGATGATTCCATTAGATTCAATTCGATGATGATTCCATTCAAGTCTGTTCGTTGATTCCATTCGAGTCCATTCAATGATTCCATTCGATCCCATTCGATGATGATTCCATTCGAGACCATTCAATCGTGATTCCATTCAATTCCATTCAATGATTCCATTCGATTCCATTCGATAATGATTCCATTCGAGTCCATTCGATGATTCCATTCGAGACAATTCGATAATTCCATTTGAATCCAATTGTTGATTCCATTCACTTCAATTCAATGACTCCATTAGGGTCCATTGGATCATTCCGTTAGAGTCCATTCGATGATGATTCCTTTTGAGTCCAATAGACGATTCCATTCGAGTCCTTTCATTGATTCCATCTGATAGAATTTGATGATCATTCCATTCCTGTCCAATTGATGATTCCATTCGATTCCATTCGATGACTCCATTCGAGTCCATTTGATTATTCCATTCGTGTCCATTCGATGATTCCATTGGATTCCATTTGATGTTGATTCCATTCAATTGCATTCGATGATTCCCTTTGATTCCATTAGATGATTCCCTTTGATTTCCTTCAATGATGATTCCATTCGATTCCATTCGATGATTCCATTCGATTCTATTTGATGATGGTTCCTTTCGATTCAATTCGGTGATGATTCCTTTCGATTCCACTCGATGATGATGCCATTTGATTCCATTTGATGATGACTGCATTCTATTCCATTCGATGATGATTCCAACGGATTCCATTCGATTTCTCCAATTGTTTCCTTTCCTTGATGATTCCATTCGATTACATTAGAAGATAATTCCATTAGATTCCATTCGATGATGATTCTATTCGTTTCCATTCAATGACAATTCCATTCGATTCCGTTCAATGATGATTCCATTCAATTCCATTCGATGATTCCATTGGATTCTAATAGATGATGATTCCATTTGTTTCCATTTGATGATTCCATTCGAGTCCATCAATGATTCCATTCGTGTCCATTCAGTGATTCCATGCAATTTCATTCGATGATGATTTCATTTGGGTTCATTCGACGATGATTGCATTTGATTCCTTTCAATGATTCCCTTCGATTCCATTCAAAGTTGATTCCATTTGAGTCCATTCAATAATTCCATTCAATTCCATTCTCCAATGATTCCATTCGAGTCCATTGGATGATTCCATTCAATTCCAGTCAATGATGATTCCATTCGATTCCATTCAATGTTTCCGTTGGATTCCTTTTGATGATGATTCCTTTCAAATCCATTCGATGATTCCATTCGAGTCCATTCGATGATGATTCCCTTCTATTTCTTTCAATGATGATTCCATTCGATTCCATTCGATGATTCCATTTGATTCCATTCGATCATTCCTTTCATTTCTATTCAATGATGATTCCTTTTGATTCAATTCAATGATGATTCCATTCGATTCCACTCGTTGATGATGCCATTTGATTCCATTCGATGATGACTGCATTCGATTCCATTCAATGATGATTCCAACGGATTTCATTCAATTTCTCCATTCGTCTCCATTCCATTCCATTCCATTCCTAATGGAATTCAAATCCATTAGGTGATAATTACATTAGATTCCATTCGATAATGATTCCATTTGTTTCCATTTGATGACGATTCCATTCGATTCCATTCAATGATGATTCCATTCAATTCCATTCGATGATTCCATTGGATTCTAATAGATGATGATTCCATTTGATTCCATTCGATGATGATTGCCTTTGATTCCATTCGATGATGCCATTTGAATCCATTCGACGTTGATTGCCTTTGATTCAATTCAATGATGCCATTCGAATCCATTTGATGATGATTCCATTTGAGTCCATTCGATGATTCCATTCGAGTCCATCAATGATTCCATTCGTGTCCATTCAATGATTCCATTCAATTCCATTCGATGATAATTCCATTTGGGTTCATTCGATGATGATTGCATTTGATTCCTTTCGATGATTCCCTTCAATTCCATTCAAAGTTGATTCCATTCGAGTCCATTGGATAATTCCATTCAATTCCATTCTCCAATGATTCCATTCGAGTCCATTGGAAGATTCCATTCAATTCCAGTCAATGATGATTCCATTCAATTCCATTCAATGTTTCCATTGGATTACATTCGATGATGATTCCTTTCAAATCAATTCGATGATTCCATTCGAGTCCATTTGATGATGATTCCATTCAAGTCCATTCGATGATTCCACTCGATGTTGATTCCATTCAAGTCCATTCAATGATTCCACTCGATGTTGATTCCATTCATGTCCATTTGATAATTACATTTGATTGCCTTCGATGATGATTCCGTTCGCGTCCATTAGAGGATTCCATTCATTTCCATTCGATGATGATTGCATTCGATTCCATTCAATGATGAGCCATTCAATTCAATTCCATGATGTTTCCATTTGATTCAATTTAATGATGTTTCCATTCGAGTCCATTCAATGATGATTCCATTCGATTCCATTTTACGATGATTCCATTTGAGTCCATTTGATGATGTTTCTATTCCTGTCCGTTCATTGATGATTCCATTCAATGCCATTCGATGATTCCATTCAATGCCATTCGACAATGTTTCCATTCGAGTCCATTCCATGATTCAATTCGATTCCATTCAATGATGACTTCATTCGTGTTCATTCAATGATTCCATTCGATTCCATTCTATGATGATTCTATTCGAGTCTATTCGATGATTTCTTTCGATTCTATTCGATGATGATTCCATGCGATTCCATTTGATGATGATTGCACTCGAGTCCATTCCATGATGATTCTTTTGATTCCATTCGTTCATGATTCCATTCAATTCCATTCGATGATGATTCCTTTCGATTTCATTCGTTGATTCTATTTGATTCCATTTGATGATGATTCCATTCTATTCAATGAATGACTCCATTCGATTCGATTCTATGATGATTCTACTTGATTCCATTTGATGATGATTTCGTTTGATTCCATTTGATGATGATTCCATTTGTGTCCATTCGATGATTCCATTCGATGCCATTCCCTGATTACTTTCGATTCCATTCGCTGATGACTCCATTCTATTCTATTTGATGATTCCATTTGATTCCATTCGATGATGATTCCATTTGAATGCATTCAATGATGATTTCATTCCTGTCCATTCGATGATTTCATTTGATTTCATTCAATGATGATTCCATTCAAGTCCATTAGATGATTCCATTCGATTCCATTCATTGATGATTCCATACGATGCCATTCGATGATTCCATTTGATTCCATTGAATGATTACATTTGATTTCTTTTAGTGATGATTACATTCGATTCCTTTCAATGATTCCATAAGATTCCATTGGATGATGATTCCATTCGATTCCATTCGATGATTCCATTCGAGTCCATTCGATGATTCCATTTCAGTCCATTCGATGACACCTTTCAATTCCATTCGATGATGATTCCATTTGGGTCCATTCGATGATGATTCAATTCAATTTCATTTGATGATTCCATTCAGTTCCATTTGGTGATGATTCCATTGGATTCCACTCGATGATTTCATTCGATTCCTTTTGTTGATTATTCCATTCGGTTCCATTAGATATTGATTGCATTTGAGTCCATTCGATGTTTCTTTTCGTGTTTCTTCATTGATTCCATCTGATTCCATTTGTAGATGATTCCATTCGAATCCAACCGATGGTTCCATTCGATTCCACATGATAATTCATTTTGAGTCCATTTGATTATTGCATTTGAATCCATTCGATGATTCCATTTGATTCCATTTGATGATTATTCCATTCGATTCCATTCAATTATTCCATTTGATTCCATTCGATGACTCCCTTCGATTCCTCTTCAAGATGATTCCATTCGATTTCCTTTGATGATTCCATTCTATTCTATTCGACGAGATTCCATTCAATTCCATTCGATGATGATTCCATTCGATTCCACTTGATGATGACTGCATTCGGTTCCATTCAATGACGATTCCAACGGATTCCATTCGATTTCTCCATTCGACTGAGTTTGCTGATGATTCCATTCGATTCCACTAGATGATAATTCCATTAAATTCCATTCGATGATGATTCCTTTCAAGTCCATTTGATGACGAATCCATACAAATCCATTCAAGGGTTATTCCATTCGCTTCCATTCGATGATTCTATTCGAGTCCATTCGATGATGATTCCATTTGTGTCCATTCAATTATTCTGTTTGATTCCATTTGATGATGATTCCATTCCAGTCCTTTCAATGATTCCATTCAAGTCCATTCGATGATTCCTTTCAATTCCATTCGAAGATGATTCCATTCGAGTCCATTCAATGATTCCATTCAATTCCAATCGTTATGATTCCATTCGAGTCCATTCGATCATTCCATTTAATTTCATTCGATGATGATTCCATCCGATTCCATTTGATGATGATTCCATTAGACTCCATTCCATTATGATTCCATTCGATTCCATTCGATGATGATTCCATTTGATTTCATTCGCTGATTGTATTTGATTCCATTTGATGATTATTCCATTCGAATCCAATTGATGATTTCATTCGATTCCACACGATAATTCATTTTGAGTCCATTCGATTATTCCATTCGAATCCATTCGATGATTCCATTTGATTCCATTCGATGATTATTCCTTTCAATTCTATTCAATGATTCCGTTCGATTCCATTTGATGACTCCCTTCGATTCCTTTTGATGATGATTCCATTCGATTTCATTCGATGATTCCATTCTATTCTATTCAATGATGATTCCATTCAATTCCATTCGATGATGATTCCATTCGATTCCATTTGATGATGACTGCATTGGGTTCCATTCAGTGACGATTCCAACAGATTCCATTCGATTTCTCCATTTGATTGAGTTCGATGATGATTCCATTCAATTCCATTACATGATAATTCCATTAAATTCCATTCAATGATGTTTCCATTCAATTCCATTCGATGACGAATCCATACAAATCCATTCAAAGGTTATTCCATTAGCTTCCATTCGATGATTCCATTCCAGTCCATTCGATGATGATTCCATTTGTGTCCATTCGATTATTCCATTTGATTCCATTCGATGATGACTCCATTCCAGTCCTTTCAATGATTCCACTCTAGTCCATTCGATGATTCCTATCAATTCCATTCGAAGATGATTCCATTCGAGTCCATTCAATGATTCCATTCAATTCCATTTCTGATGATTCCATTCGAGTCCATTTGATCATTCCATTTAATTTCATTTGATGATGATTCCATTCAATTCCATTCGATGATCATTCCATTCAATTCCATGTTCCCTTTGGATTCCATTCGTTGATGATTCCATTCGATTCCACTCCATGATGATTCCAATTGGTTCCATGTGATGATGATTCCATTAGATTCCATTTGGTGATTCCATGCAATTCCATTCGATGGTGATTCCATTCGATTCCATTCGATGATGATTCCATTCGATTTCATTCGCTGATTCTATTTGATTCCATTTGATGATGATTCCATTCTATTCCATTTGATGGTTCCATTCGATTCCATTCCATGATGATTCTATTCAATTTCATTTGATGAAGATTCCACTCTATTCCATGCGATGATGATTCCATATGGGCCCATTAGTTGATTCCATTTGATTCCACTGGATGATGATTCCATTAGATGCCATTCGATGATTTCATTCAATTTCATTTGATGATGATTTCATTCGATTTCATTCAATGATGATTCCATTCGATGCCATTTGATGATTCCATTCAATTCCATTTGAGGATTCCATTCTATTCCATTCTATGATGATTACATTGGAGTCCATTCAATGACTGCATTCGATTCCATTCAATGATGTTTCCATTCGATGCCATTCGATGATTCCATTCGAGTCCATTTGATGATTCAATTTGATTGCATTCGATGATGATTCTATTAGAGTCCATTCGTTAATTCCATTCAGTTCCATTTGATGATGATTCCATTGGGTTCCATTCGAGGATTCCATTTGATTCCATTCATTGATGATTCCTTTCAATTCCATTCGATGATGATTCCATTCGATTCCATTAGACTATGATTCCATTCGAGTCCATTCGATTGTAATTCCATTCGTGTCTGTTTGATGGTGTTTACATTCGATTTCATTGAATGCTTCTATTCAATACCATTCTATGGTGTTTCCATCAGATTCCATTGGATGATTCCGTTCAATTCCATTAAGGGATGATCCCATTCAATTCCGTACGGTGATGATTTCATTTGCCTGCATTCGATGATGATTCCATTCGAGTCCATTCGATGATTCCGTTAGATTCCATTTGATGATGATTCCATTCGTGTCCATTTGATGATTCCATTTGATGACGATTCCATTCTTGTCCATTTGATGATTCCATTCGGTTCCATTTGATGATGATTCCATTGTATTCCATTCGATGATTCCATTTGATTCCATTCATTGTTGATTCCATTAGATTTCATTCCATTATGGTTCCATTCGACTCCATTCGATGAGGATTCCATTCGATTTCATTCAATGATTCTATTCATTTCCATTCGATGATGATTCCATTCTATTCCTATCAATGGTTCCAATAAATGCCATTCGATGATTACCTTCGATTCAATTTGATGATGACTCCATTCTATTCCATTTTGTGATTCCATTGGATTCCATTCAATGAAGATTCCGTTTGATTCCATTCAATGATGATTCCATTCGTGTCCATTCGATGATTACATTTGATTGCAGTTGATGCTGATTCCATTCACGTATGTTAGATGATTCCATTCGTTTCCATTTGCTGATGATTGTTTTTGATTCATTTCAATGACAATTCCATTTGAATCCATTAGATGATGTTTCCATTCGATTCCATTCAAGGATTACATTGGATTCCATTCGATGATGATTCCATTGGATTCCCTTGGAGTCCATTTGATGATTCCATTTGAGCCCATTCAATGACACCATTAGATTCCATTTGATGATGATTCCACTCAAGTCCATTCAATGGTGATAGCATTCGAGTCCATTTGACGATTCCATTCGGTTCCATAGGACAATGATTCCATTGGATTCCATTCTTTGATCATTCCATTCGTTTCCATTTGATGATGATTCCATTCGATTCCATTCTTTGATGATTCCATTTGATTCCATTTTATTATTATTACGTTTGACTCCATTTGGTGATGATTCCATTCGATTTCATTCAATGGTTATACTCGATTCCATTCGATGATTATTCCATTCAATTCCATTTGATGATTCCATTCAATTCCATTCAATGATGATTCCATTCAATTCGATTCGATGAGCCATTCAATTCAATTCCATGATGATTCCATTTGATTCAATTCCATGATGTTTCCATCCAATTCCATTCGATGGTTTTTCCATTTGATTCCATTCAATGATGATTCCATTTTTGTCCATTCCATGATGATTCCATTCGAGTGGGTTCGATGATGATTCCATTCAATTCATTTGATGCTTCTACTTGATACCATGCGATGATGATTCCATGTGATTCCATTCGATGATTCCATTCGATTCCATTCAGTGATGATTCCAATCGATTCCATCTGATGATGATTTCATTTGATTCCATTCGATGATGATTACATTCGACTCCATTCGATGATTTCATTCGAGTCCATTCGGTGATTCCATTCGAGTACATTAGATGATACCATTGGACACCATTTGATGATGATTCCATTCAATGTTTCCATTCAATTCTATTTGATGCTGTTTCCATTTGATATCATTCCATGCTGATTTCTTTCAGTTCCATTTGATGATTCCATTTGATTCCATTAGATGATTCCATTTGATTACATTTGATGATGATTCCATTCGATTTCATTCAACGGTTACATTTGATTCCATTCGATGAAGATTCCAATCGATTCCATTCGATGATTACATTTGATTCCATTTGATGAAGATTCCAATCAATTCCATTCGATGATTTCATTCGATTCCATTCGATGATTCCATTTGATTGCTTTCAATAATGATTCCATTTGAGTCCATTCGATGATTCCTTTCAAGCCCATTCGATAATTCCATTTGAGTCCAATTGATGATTCTATTTGAATCCACTCGATCATTCTATTTGAGTCCATTCAATGATTATTCCATTTGAGTCCATTGGATGACTCAATTCGAGTCCATTCGATAATTCCATTTGAGTCCATTCAATGATTGCTTTTGATTCCATTCAATGATATTCCATTCGAGTCCTTTCGATGATTCCATTAGATTCTATTCTTTGATGATTTCATTCGTGTCCATTCCGTGATTACATGTGATTTCATGTGATGATGATTCATTTCAGGTCCATTAGATGATTCCATTCGATTCCATTTGATGATGATTCCATTCGAGTCTACTCAGTGATTCCATTCGATTCCATTCAATGATGATTCCATTCTACTTTATTCAATGATTCCTTTTGATTAGATTCGATGATGATTTCATTCGAGTACATTCAATGATTCCTTTTGATTCCATTCGATGATGATTCAATTCGAGTACATTTGATGATTGTATTCGAATCCGTTTTATGATTGCTTTTGATTATATTCGATGATGATTCCTTTCGAGTCCATTCGATGATTCCCTTCGATTCCATTAGATGATGATTCCATTCGAGTCCATGTGATGATTCCATTTGATTCCACTCTCTGATGATTCCATTCGAATCAATTCGATGTTTCCACTAGACTCCATATGATGATGATTCCGTTTGATTCCATTCAATGATTCCATTCTATTCCATTAAATGATGATTCCATTCGGGTCCATTCAATGCTTGCATTTGAGTCCATTTGATGATTTCATTCGAGTCCATTTGATTATTCCATTCAATTCCATTTGATGCTGATTCCGTACGATTCCTTTAGATGATGATTCCATGTGATTCCATTCGATGATGATTCCTTTCGTTTCCATTCGATGATGATTCCATTCAAATAAATTCGATGATTCCACTTGATTCCATTCAATGATGATTCCGTGTGAGTACATTCAATTATTCCATTCGATTCCATACGATGATGATTCAATTCGATTCCATTCGATGATGATTCCATGTGAGTACATTCAATTATTCCATTCGATTCCATACGGTGATGATTTCATTCGATTCCATTCGATGATGATTCCGTGTGATTACAATCAATTATTCCATTCGATTCCATATGATGATGATTCCATTCGATTCCATTCATTGGTGATTCCATTCGTTTCCATTCCATTATTCCATTCCTTTCCATTTGACTATAGTTTCACTCGATTCCATTTGATGATTCTATTTGATTCTGTTCGATGATGATTCCATTTGATTCCCTTCAATGATGATTCCATTTGTGTCATTCGATGATTCCTTTAGATTCCATTTGATGATGATTCCATTTGGGGCCATTCGATGATTCTATTCGATGATGATTTCATTCGGTTCCATTCAATGATTTCTTACGATTCCATTCGATGATGATTCCATTCACGTCCATTCGTTGATTACATTCTATTCCTTTCGATGATGATTCCATTCATGTCGATTCCATGTTTCCATTTGATTCCTTTTGATGATGTTTCCATTCAAGTCCATTCGATGATGTTTCCATTTGAGTTCATTTGATGATTTTATTTTATTCCTTGGGATGATGATTCCATTCAATTCATTTCGATGGTGATTACATTCAATTCCATTTGATGATGATTCCATTGGATTCCGTTCGATGATTCCATTCCATTCCTTTGGAAGATGATTCTATTCATGTCCGTTCGATGATTCCTTTTGACTCCATTCGATGATGATTCCATTCAAGTACATTAGATGATTCCATTTGATTCCAATCAATGATGATTCAATTCGAGTCCATTCAATGATACCGTTTGATTCCTTTCAATGATGATTCCATTCATGTGCTTTCCATGATTCCATTCATTTCCATTCGATGATGGTTCCATTCAATTCCATTCGTTGATGATTCCTTTCAGTTCCATTGGATGATGATTCCTTTTGATTACATTTGTTGATGATTCCAGTCGATTCCATTTGATGATGACTCCACTCGATGATGTCTCCATTCAATTCCATTATATTATGATTCCTTTCGATGATTATTCCATTCAATTCCATTTGATTATTATTCCCTTCGATTCATTTCGATGATGATTCCATTCAATTCCATTCAAAGATGATTCCACTCAAGTCCATTTGATGATTCCATTCAGTTACATTTGATCATTCCATTTGAGTCCATTCAAAGATTCCATTAGTTTCCATTAGATGATCATTTCATTTGAGTCCATTCCATGATTCCAATCTATTCCATTTGATGATGATTCCATTCGAGTCCACTTGATGATTCTATTTGATTCCACTTGATGATGATTCCATTCGATTCCACTTGATGATGATTCCATTTGATGCCATTTGATGGTGATTCCATTCGTGTACATTAGATGATTATTCCATTTGAGTACATTCGATGATTCCATTTGATTCCATTCAATGATTATTCCATTCAATTCCATTCGATGGTGATTCCATTGATTCCATTTGATGATGACTCCTTTTGATTCCATTCGATGATTCCATTCGATTCCATTTGATGATGATTCCATTCGACTCCATTTGACGATTTAATTTGATTCCATACTTTTATTCAATTTGATTCCATTCAATGATGATTCCATTCGAGTCCATTCGACACTTCCATTTGATTCCATTTGATGATTCCTTTCGAGTCCAAATTATGATTCCATTCAATTCCATTTGATGACAATTCCGTATGATTCCATTCGATGATGATTCCATGTGAATCCATACGATGATGATTCCTTTTGATTCCATTCGATTATGATTCATTTCGAGTTCATTAGATGATTCCACCTTTCCTTTCGATGATGATTCCATTCGAGTCCATTCGATGATTCCATTTGATACCATTCGATGATGACTCTGTTTGATTCCATTCATTGGTGATTCCATTCAATTCCATTCAATGATTCCATTCCATTCCATTTGACAATGATTCCAATAGATTCCATTCTATGATTCCATTCTATTCTACTCAATGGTGATTCCTTTTTATTTCATTTGATAATGATTCCATTCGATTCCATTTGATGATGATTCCATTCGATTCCATTCGATGAAGACAGCATTCGTTTCCATTCCATGATGTTTTGTACAGATTCCATTTGATTTCTCTAATCGATTGAATTTGTTAATTATTCCATTCAATTACATTAGATGATAATTCCATTAGATTCCATTCGATGATGGTTCCATTTGATTCCATTCAATGATGATTCCATTCGATTCCATTTGGTGATTCCATTTGATTCCATTCGATGATGATTCCATTCGATTCCATTCGATAATTCCATTTGATTTCATTCAATGATGACTCCATTCGATTCCATTTGATGATTCCATTCTATTCTATTTGATGATGGTTCCATTCAAGTCCATTTGATGATTCCATTCGAGTCCAATTAATGATTCCATTGGGTTCCATTCGATGACAATTACATAGGATTCCATTTGATGATTTCATTCTATTCCATTCGTTGATGATTCCATTCGATTCCATTCGACGTTGATTCCATTCGATTTCATTCGATGATTCTATTTTATTCCATTCAATGATGATTCAGTTCTATAGCATTGGATGATTCCATTCGATTCCATTCAATGATGATTCCATTTGATTCCATGGGATGTTGATTACATTTGATTCCATTAGATGATGGTTCCATTTGATTCCATTCGATGATGACCCCATTCGATGATGATTCAGTTCCATTCCGTTGGATGATTCCATTCGATTCCATTCGATGATGATTCCATTCGAATCCATTCGATGATGATTCCTTGCAATGCCATTCAATGATTCCATTCGATTCCTTTCGATGATGATTCCATTCGGGTCCATTCGATGATTCCATTAGGTTCCATTTGAGGATGATTCCATTCGAGTCCATTCGATGATTCCATTCGATTCCATCTGATGATGATTCCACTCGAGTCCATTCGATGATTCCATTTGATTCCATTTGATGATGATTCCATTCGATTCCATTTGATGATTCCATTCGAGCCCATTCAATGATTCTCTTAGATTGCATTCAATGATGTTTACATTCGATGCCATTTGATGATTCTATTTGATTCCATTTGATGCTTTTTCCATTCGAGTCTATTCGATGATTCCATTTGATTCCATTCAATGATGATTCCATTCAATGCCATTCAGTGATTCTATTTGATTCCATTCAATGATGATTCCATTTGTGTCCATTTGATGATTCCACTTGATTCCATCCGATGATGATTCTATATGAATCTGTTAGATTGTAGCATTTGATTCCATTGGGTGATGATTCCATTCGATGGTATTCGATGATTCCATTTGATTTCATTTGATGATGATTCCATTTAGTTCCGTTCGATGATTCCATTCGATGATGATTCCTTTCGACGCCATTCAATGATTCCATTCGATTCCATTCCTTGATTCCATTCAATTCCATTGGGTGATGATTCCATTTGACTCCATTCAATGATTTAATTCGATTCCATTGGATGATGATTGCATTCGAGAACATTCAATGATTCCATTCAAATTCATTCGACGAATCCATTTGATTTCATTTGATGATTCCATTCGATTCCATTCAATGATGATTCCATTCGAATATAAACAATGATTCTGTTTGATTCCATTTGATGATGATCCCGTTCAATTCCATTTGATGATTCCATTGGATTCCATTCGATGATACCATTTGATTCCATTCATTGATGATTTCGTTACTTTCCTTTTGAGGATGATTCCATTCGATTCCATTCAATGATGATTCCATTAGTTTCCATTCGATGATTCCATTGGATTCCATACGATGATGATTCCTTTCAACTCCATTCGATGATTCCATTCAATGATGATTCCATTCGATTCCTCTCGGTGATTCCATTTGATTCTTTTCAATGATGATTCCATTCCAGTCCATTCGATGATTACATTAGATTCCATTTGATGATGATTCAATTGGAGTCCATTCAATTATTCAATTCGATTCCATTCCATGATGATTCCACTCCAGTGCATTCGATGATTCCATTCGATTCCATTCCATGATGATTCCATTTGATGATTCTGTTGGACTCCATTTGATGAAGATTGCATTCAATCATTCCATTCGATTCTATTAAATGATGATTCCATTAGGGTCCGTTCGATGATTCCATTCAATTGCATTCGATGATGATTCTATTCAATTCCATTCAATGGTGATTCCATTCGTGTCCATTCGATGATTCCATTTGATTGCATTCGATGATGATTGCATTCGATGATGATTCCATTCGAGTAAATTCAATGATTCCATTCAAGTCCATATGATGATTCCTCTTAATTCCATTAGATGATGATTCCATTCGAGTCCATTCGATGATTCCATTCGATTCCAGTTGATGATATATCCATTCCAGTCCATTCGATGAATCCATTCGATTCCAGTTGATGATATATCCATTCCAGTCCATTCGATGAATCCTTTTGATTCCATTCGATGATGATTCCGTTCGAGTCCAGTCGATAATTGCATTCGAGTCCATCTGATGATTCCACTTTTCCATGTGATGATTATTCCATTGAGTCCATTAGATAATTACATTTGATTTCATTCAATGATGACTGCATTTGGTTCCATTCGATGTTGATTCCAACGGACTCCCTTAGATGACTCCATTTGATTCCATTCATTGATGATACCATTCGATTCCATTCAAAGATGATTCCATTCGATTCCATTCAATGATGATTCCATTTGATTCCATTCGATGATGATTCCGTTCGAGTCCAGTCAATAATTGCATTCGAGTCCATTTGATGATTCCACTTTTCCATGTGATGATTATTCCATTGAGTCCATTTGATAATTACATTTGATTTCATTCAATGACGACTGCATTCGGTTCCATTCGATGTTGATTCCAACGGACTCCCTTAGATGACTCCATTCGATTCCATTCATTGATGATACCATTCGATTCCATTCAAAGATGATTCCATTCGATTCCATTCAATGATGATTCCATTTGATTCCATTCGATGATGATTCCATTCGAGTCCATTCGATGATTTCATTTGATTCCATTCCCTGATGATTCCATTCCCTTCCATTCATTGGTGATTCCGTTGAATTCCATTCATTGATTCTATTCCATTCGACAATGATTCCATTCCATTCCATTCGATGGTTCCACTCGATTTCTCTTGACAATGATTCCATTCAATTCCATTCAATGATTCCATTTGATTCCATTCGATGATGATTGCCTTTGATTCCATTTGATGATTCCATTCTATTCTATTTGATGATGATTCTGTTCGATTCCATTTTATGATTGCTTTTGATTCTATTCGAGGATTCCATTCGATTCCATTCAATGATGATTCCATTCGAGTCCATTCGATGATTTCATTGAAATCCATTTAATGATTCCATTCCAGTCCATTTAATGATTCCATTCGATTCCATTCGACGATGGTTCCATTCGAGTCCATTTGACGGTTCCATTCGAGTCCATTTAATGATTCTATTGGGTTCAATTTGGTGATGATTACATTGGATTCCATTCTATGATTGCATTCGATTCTGTTCATTGATGATTTCATTCGATTTCATTCGATGATTCTATTTGATTCCATTCGATGATGATTCAATTCTATTCCATAGGATGATTCCATTCTATTCCATTCAATGATGATTCTATTCGATTCCATTTGATGATGATTCCATTCAATTCCATTCGGTGATGATTCCATGAGTTTCCATTCGATGATGATTCCATTTGATTCCACTCAATGATGAATCCATTCAATTTCATTCGATGATTCTATTTGATTCCATTAGATGATGATTCAATTCTATCCCATTGGATGGTTCCACTTGATTCCATTCAATAATGATTCCATTCGATTCCATTCGATTATGATTCAATTCAGTGGTGATGTCAATCGAGTCCATTTGAAGATTCCATTTGATTCCATTCGATGATGATTCCATTCGTGTTCATTCGATGATTCCATTCCATTCCATTCGATGATGATTTCATTCAATGCCAATCTATGATTCCATTCAATTCCATTCCATGATGATTCCATTCGAATCTATTCGATGATTCCATTAGATTCCATTCGATGATGATTCCATTCGATTCCTTTTGATGATTTCATTCGAATCCGTTCCATTATATTCCATTCGAGTCCACCTGACGATTCCATTTGATTCCATTCAATGATGATTCCATTTGTGTCCATTTGATGATTCCATTTGAGTTCATTTAATAATTTCATTGGGTTCAATTTGATGATGATTACATTGGATTCCATTCCATGATTCCATTCTATTCCCTTCTTTGATGACTCCATTTGATTTCATTTGAAGATTCTCTTCGATTCCATTCGATGATTATTCAATTATATTACATTGGTGATTCCATTCGATTCCATTCCATGATGATTCCATTTGATTCAATTCAATGATGATTCCATTACATTCTATTTGATGATGATTCCATTCCATTCCATTTGACGATGATTCCATTAAATTTTATTTCATGATTCTCTTCTATTCCATTCGATGATGATTCAATTCTATTCCATTGGATGATTCCATTCTATTGCTTACAATGATGATTCTATTCATTTCCATTCGATGATGATTCCATTCGATTCCATTCGTTTCCATTCGATGATGATTCTATCATATTCCATTCGTTGATGTTTCCATTTGGTTAAATTTGTAGATGATTCTATTCGATTTCATTCGATGATTCTATTCGATTCCATTCGATGATGATTCAATTCTATTCCATCAGATGATTCCATTTGATTCCATTCGATGATGATTCCTTTCGATTCCATTCGATGATGATTTCATTCAATTGCATTCAATGATTATGTCAATCGAGTCCATTCGAAGATTCCATTCGATTCCATTCGATGATGAGTCCATTCCTTTCCATTTGATGAATCCATTCCTTTCCGTTCAATGATGACTCCATTTCATTCCATTTGATGATGATTCCTTTCAATTCCATTCAATGCTGATTTCATTCAATTGCATTCGATAATAATGTCAATCGAGTCCATTCGAAGATTCCATTCAAATCCATTCGATGATGATTCCATTCATGTCCCTTCAATGATGATTTCATTCAAGTCCATTCGATGATTCCATTCGTTTCCATTTGATGATGATTCCATTCGAGTCCGTTCAATGATTCCATTTGATTCCATTCAATGATGATTCCATTCTTGTCCATTTGATGATTCAATTCGATTCCATTTGATGATGATTCCAGTCGAGTCCATTCAATGATTCCGTTTGATTCTATTCAATGATGATTCCATTCGAATCCATTCAGTGATTCCATTTGATTCCATTCGATGATTCCGTTTGATCCCATTGGTTGATTCCCTTCGATTCCATTCGATGATCATTCCTTTCAATTCAGTGACCCCATTGTATTCCATCCGATGATGATACCATTTGATTCCACTCCATGATGATTCCATTTGGTTCCATGTGATGATGATTCCATTAGATTCCATTCAGTGATTCCATGCGGTTCCATTTGTTGATGACTCCATTCGATTCCATTCAATGATGATTGAATTCGATTCCATTCGATGATGATTCCATTCAAGTCCATTCGATGATTCCATTTGGTTTCATTTGATGAAGATTCCATTGGATTCCATTTGATGATTCCATTTTGTTTCATTCCTTGACGATTCCATTTGATTTCATTCGATGTTGGTTCCATTCGTTTCCAATTCATTGATGATAGCATTTGATTCCATTTGATGATGATTCCATTCGACTCCATTCGATTATGATTCCATTTGATTTCATTCAATGATTCTTTTCGTTTCCATTCAATGATGATGCCATTCTATTGCATTCGATGATTCCATTCTATGCCATTTGATGATTACATTCGATTCCATTCAATGATGATTCCATTCGTTTCCTTTCGAAGATTCCATTTGATTCCATTCGATGATTGTTCCTTTCACGTCCATTATATGTTTCCATTCGATTCCATTTGATAATGATTCCATTAGATGCCATTCGACGATTCTATTCAAATCAATTCATTGATGATTCCATTTGATTCCGTTTGATGATTGCGTTCAATTCCATTCAATGATGATTCCATTCGAGTATATTCGATGATTCCATAAGATTCCCTTCCATGGTGATTCCATTTGATTGCATTCGATGATTGCATTCGAGTCCATTCGAGGATTCCATATGAGTCAATTCAATGACACCATTAAATTCCATTCGATGATGATTCCATTCAAGTCCATTCGACGATGATTCCATTCCAGTCCATTCGATGACTCCATTCATTTCCATTTGATGATGATTCCATTTGATTCCATTCGATGATTCCATTCGATTCAATCCGATGACGATTCCATTCGATTCTGTTCGATGATTCCATTTGAGTCCATTCAACGATTCCATTCGATTCCATTTGAGGATGATTCCATTCGAGGCCATTCAATGGTGATTCCGTTCGATTCCATTCAATGATTCCATTCGATTCCATTCGATAATGATTCCATTCCTGTCCATTCTATGATTCCATTCGAGCCCATTCTATAATTCAATTTGAATCCAATCAATGATTCCATTCGCTTCCATTCAATGATTCCATTAGAGTCCATTGGATCATTCCGTTAGAGTCCATTCGATGATGATTCCATTTGAGTCCATTCAATGATTCCATTCGAGTCCTTTCATTGATTACATCCGATATCATTTGATGATGATTCCATACCTGTCCAGTCGATTATTCCATTCGATTCTATTCGATGACTCCATTCAAGTCCATTCGATTATTCCATTCATGTCTATTTGATGATTCAATTAGATTCCATTCCATGATGATTCCATTCGATTGCATTCGTTGATTTCCTTCTATTCCATTCAATGTTTCCCTTTGATTTCTTTTGATAATGATTTCATTCAATTCCATTTGATGTTACCATTTGATTCTATTCGATGATGATTCCTTTCGATTCAATTTGATGATGATTCCATTTGATTCCACTCGATGATGATGCCATTCAATTGCATTCGATGATTACTGCATTTGGTTCCATTCGATGATGGCTCCAACAGATTCCGTTTGATTTCTCCATTCGTTTCCATTCGTTGATGATTCCATTCGATTCCATTCAGTGATAATTCCCTTCAATTTCATTCGATGATTCCTTTGGATTCTATTCGATGATGGCTCCATTTGATTCCATTCAATGATGATTTCCTTTGACTCCATCCTTTGATTCCATTCGATTCCATTTGGTGATGATTCCATTTGATTCCATTTAATGATACCATTTCATTCCATTCAATGATTCCATTTGATTCTATTCGATGATGATTCCATTCGAGTCCATTCGATGATTCCATTCGAGTCCATCAATGATTCCATTCATGTCCATTCGATGATTCCATTCAATTCCATTCAATGATGATTCAATTCGTGTCCATTCAAAGATGATTCCATTCGAGTCCATTCAATGATTCTATTCAATTCCATCCCAAGATGATTCCATGAGATTCCATTCAATGATGATTCCATTCAAATCCATTTGATAATTATTAGAGTTGTTTCAATTCAATGACTCTAGTCGACAACATTTAATGATGATTTCATTCGATTCCATTTGATGATGATACCATTCAATTGCATTTGATGATTCCTTTCGATTCCATTCGATGATTATTCCATTCGATTCCATTTGATGATTCCATTCGATTCCACTCTGTGTTGATTCCATTCAATTCCGTTCTATGATGATTCCATTCTATTCCATTCATTGATGATACCATTCAGATCCATTCGATAATTATTCCACTTAATTCTATTTGATGATTCTATTAAACTCCATTTGATGATGATTCCACTTGATTCCATTTGATGAAGATTCCATTCAATTACATTAGATGATTCCATTCGTTTCCATTTGGTGATGTTTCCTTTCGGGTCCATTCAATGATTTCATTCTGTTTGATTTGATGATGATTCCATTTGATGATTTCATTTGATTCCATTCGATGATATTTCCATTCGAGTACACTCGATGATTCCACTCAATTCCATTCAAAGATAATTCCATTAGAGTCCATTCGATGATTCCATTCAATTCCATTTGATGATGATTCCATTCGATTCTATTCAATGGTGATTCCATTCAATTCCATTCGATGATTCCATTTGATTCCGTTTGATAATGATTTGATTCGATTCCATATGATGTTTCCTTTTGATTCCTTTTGATTAGGATTCCATTCCAGTCCATTAGATGACTCCATTCAATTCATTTCGATGATGATACCATTTGATTCCATTATTTGATTCCATCCAATTCCATTCGATGATGATTTCATTCGTGTCCATTCGATGATCCCATTTGATTCCATTCAATGATACCATTCAAATCCATTTGATGATTCCCTTTGATTCCATTTGATGATCATTCCTTTCAATTCCATTCAGTGATTCCATTCAATTCCATTCGATGATGATTTCATTCAATTGCATTTGATGATGATTCCATTTGATTCCATTTGATGATGATTGCATTCAATTACATTCGATGATGATTCTATTTCAGTCCATTCGATGGTTCCATTATATTCCATTTGATCATGATTCCATTTGACTCCATTCAATGATTGCATTAAATTCTATTCGATGATGATTCCATTCAGTACCATTCAATGATGATTCCATTTGAATCCATCGAATGATTGCATTTGATTCCATTCGAAGATGATTCCATTCGATGATTGGATTCGATTCCTTTCGCATGATGATTCCATTCAAGTCCATTTGATGATGCTTTCGATTCCATTCAATGATGATTTCATTCTAGTCCATTCGATGATTCTATTCAATTCCATGTGATGATGATTCCATTTGTTTCCATTCAATGATTCCTTTCAATTCCACTTAATGATTATTCTGTTCGATTCCATTTGATGATTCCATTTGATTCCATACGATGATGATTCCATTCGATTCCATTCAATGATCCCATTGAATTCCATTCGATGATTCCATTTGATTCCATTTGATGATGATTCCATTTGATTCCATTTGGTGATGATTCCATTGGGTTCCATTCGATTATACCATTTGATTCCATTCCATGATGATTCCATTTGATTCCATTCAATAATGATTTCATTCAATTCCATTTTATGATGATTACATTCTAGTTCATTCGATGATTCCCTTCAATTTCATTAGATGATTATTCCATTCGATTCCATCTGATGATGTTTCCATTCGGGTTCATTCGATGATGATTCCATTTGGGTTCATACGATAATTCCATTCGATTCCATTCGACGATGATTCCATGGGAGTCCATTCGATGATTCCATTCGAATCCATTCAATGGTTTCATTTGATTCCATTCAATGATGATTCCTTTCGAGTCCATTCGATGATTCCACTTGATTCCATTTGGTGATGATTCCATTCGAATCCATTCGATTATTCCATTCAATTCTATTCAATGATGATTCCATTCAATTTCTTTCAATGATGATTATTTTCAATTCCATTTGCCAATGATTCCATTCAATGATGATTCCATTCAATTCCATTCAATGATGATTCCATTCGATTCCATTAGATCATGATTACATTTGACACCATTTGATGATGACTCCCCTCGAGTACATTTGATGATTCCATTCGATTCCTTTCGATGATGGTTCCATTCGATTCCATTCGATGATGATTCCAGTCGTGTCCATTCAATGATTCCATTTGATTCCATTCGATGATGATTTCTTTCGACTCCATTCGATGATTATTCCATTCTATTCCATTCGATGATGATTCCATTCAATTCAATTCGATGATGAATCCTTTAGTATCCATTCGATGATGATTCCGTTCTATTACATTCGATTATGATTCCATTCAATTTCATTAGATGATTCTATTTGATACCATTCGATGAAGATTCTATTCTTGTTCGTTAGATGATTCCATTTGAATCCATTCGATGATGATTCCTTACGATGCCATTCAATGATTCCGTTCTAATACATTCAATGAGGATTCCATTTGATTCCATTCAATGATTCCATTTGATTCCATTCGATGATGATTCCATTCGAGTACATTCAATGATTTCGTTTGATTCCAGTAGATGATGATTCCATACGAGTCTATTTGATGATGATTCCATTCAAGCTCATTCAATGATTCCATTCGATTCCTTTCAATGATGATTCCATTCGATTGCATTCAGTGGTGATTCCATTCGATTGCATTTGACATTTATTCCATTTGTATCAGTTTGGTGATGATTCAATTCAATTCCATTCGATGATTCCATTCGATTCCATTCGATGATTCCAATTGCTTCCATTCGATGATGATTCGATTCAAGTTCAGTTGATGATTCCATTCGATTCAATTCGATGCTGATTCCATTCAAGTCGTATCTCCAATGATTCCTTTGGATTGCATTCGATGATTATTCCATTGAATTCCATTTGATAATGATTCCTTTCGATTCCATTTGATGATGATTCCTTTCAATTATATTTGATGAGTATCCTATTCGATGATGATTCCATTCAATTACACTCAATGATGTTTCCTTTTGATTCCATTCGGTGATGATTCCATTCGGGTCCAATTGATGATTCCATTCGAATCCATTTGATTATGGTTCAATTCGTGTCCATTCGATGATTCCATTCGTGCATATTTGATGAGGCTTCCATTCGACTCCATTCCATGATTCCATTTGATTCCATTCGTTGATGATTCCATTCAATTCCATTCGAAGATGATTCCTTTCAATTCCATTTGATGATGATTCCATTCAATTCCATTAGATGATAAATCCATTCGATCCCATTCGATGATGAATCCATTCAATTCCCTTTGATGATGATTCCATTAGAGTGCATTTGATTGATTTGATTCCATTTGATGAAGACTCCATTTGATTCCATTCTATGAAGATTCCATTTGGGAACACACGATGATTCCATTCGATTCCATTTGATGATGATTCTAATTGATTCCATTCAATGGTGATTGCATTTTATTCAATTCGATGGTGACTCCATTCATGTCCATTTGCTGATTCTATTCGATTCCATTTTATGATGATTACACTCATGTCCATTCCATGATACCTTTCAATTCCATTAGATAATGATTCCATTCGAATCCATTTGAAGATGATTCCATTCGATACCATTACATGATTACATTTGAATCCATTCGATCATTCCATAGACTCCATTCGATGATGATTCCAATTGACTCCATTAATGATTCCATTTGATTACATTCGATGATTCTATTCAATTCCATTCTATGATTCCTTTTGATTTCATTCTTTGGTGATTCCATTAGATTCCATTTGATTGTTCCATTTGATTTCATTCAATGGTGATTCCTTTCAATTCCATTCCATGATGATTCCATTCGATTCCATTCGATGAGGATTCCATTTCATTCCATTCGATGACTCCATTAGATTTTATTTGATGATGCTTCCATTCGAGTCCATTCGATGATTTCCTTCGATTCCATTCAATGATGATTCAATTTTACTTCATACGATGATGATTCAATTCGATTCCATTTGATGGTGATTCCATTCGATTCCATTCGATGGTTGTTCCATTCCATTCCATTCGATGATGATTCCATTCAATTCCATTAAATGACTCCATTCGATTGCATTCGATGATTCCTTATGATTCCATTCGATGATCATTCCATTCGAGTCCATTCAATGATTCCATTTGATTCCATTTGATGATAATTCCATTCGAGTCCAGTCTCTGAATATTCCAGTCGATTCCATTCCATATTGATTCATTTCGATTCCATAAGATGATGATTCCATTTGATTCCATTCGATGATGATTCCATTTGGGTCCATTCTCTGATTATTCCTTTTGACTCCATTCGATATTGACCCTTTGTGATTCCATTTGATGAACATTCCAGTCAATTCCATTCAATGATGATTCCCTTCAAGTCCATTTCATGATTCAATTCAATTCCATTCATTGATGATTCAACTTGATTCCATTCAATGATTCCATTTGATTCCATTAGAAGATGATTCCATTCGAGTACATTCTATGATTCCATTCGTTTCCTTTCAATGACTTTTCCATTCGAATCCATTCGATGATGATTCCATTCAAGCTCATTTGATGATTCCATTTGACTCTTTGGATGATGATTCCACTAGATTCCATTTGATGGTAGTTCCATTTGATTCCAATCGATGATGATTCCATGGGATTCATATCCCTTATTCCTTTCAATTCCATTCAATGATGATTCCATTCGAGTCCATTCGATTTTTCCATTCGATTCCATTTGATGATGATTCCATTCAAGTACATTCAATGATACCATTCGATTGCATTCGATGATTATTCCACTCGAGTCCATTCCATGATTCCATTCGTTTCCATTCGATGATGGTTCAGTTCAATTCCATTCGATGATGATTCCTTTCGATTTCATGCGATGATGATTCCTCTAGATTGCATTTCTTGATGATTCCATTCGATTCCATTTGATGATGATTCCATTCAATGGTGATTCCATTTAATTCCATTCGATGATGTTACCTATTGTTGATTATTCTATTCGCTTCCATACAATGAGGATTCCTTTTAATTCCTTTTGATGATGATTCCTTTTGTTTCCATTCAATTATGATTCCATTCGATTTCATTCGATGATTATTCCTTTTGATTCCATTCAATGACGATTCCTTTTGATTGCATTTTCTGATGATTCCATTCGATTCCATTTGAAGGTGATTCCATTTGATGATGATTCCATTCAATTCCATTTGATGATGTTTCCTTTTGATGATTATTCCATTCAATTTCATTCGATGATGATTCCTTTCAATTCCTTTCGATGATGATTCCTTTCGATTCCATTCGATGATGATTCCATTCGATTCCACTCGTTGATGATTCCATTCAATTCCATTCTATGATGATTCCATTCGAGTCCACTACGTGATTCCATTCGATTCCATTTGATGATTATTCCAATCAATTCCATTCGATGGTGATTCCACTCGATTCCATTCGAGGATGATTCCATTCAATAGCATTCGAGGATGATTCCACTCAATTACATATGTTGATTCCTTTCGTGTCCATGTCATGATGATTTCATTCGGATGCACTCGATGATTTTATTTGATTCCACTCGATGATGATTCCATTCGACTCCATTCGATGATGATTCCATTCGATTCCATTTGATGATGATTCCTTTCGATTCCATTCAATGATTCCACTTGATTCCATTCAATGATGATTCCATTCACCTCCATTTGATGCTTCCATTCAATTCCATTTGATGATGATTCCATTCGAGTCCACCCGATGTTTCCATTCATTTCCACTCAATGATGATTGCATTTGATTCCATTTGATGATGATTCCTTTCGATTTCTTTCGATTATGATTCCATCAGTGTCCATTCGATAATTCCATTCGAGTGCTTTCAATGTTTCCATTAGTTCCCATTTGATGATGATTCCATTCGAGTCCATTTGATGATTCCATTCTATTCCATTCTGAGATGATTCAATACGATTCCATTCAATGATGATTCCATTCAAATCCATTTGATAATTATTACAGTTGTTTCCATTCGATGATTCTATTCAACTCCATTTGATGATGATTTCATTTGATTCCATTCGATGATGATTCCATTCAATTCCATTCGAGGATTCCATTTGATTCCATTCAATTCCATTTGATAATGATTCCATTCGATTCAATTTGATGATTCCATTTGATTCCACTCTGTGTCGATTCCATTCGATTCCATTCAATGATAATTCCATTCGATTCCATTCTTTTGATGATACCATTCAGATCCACTCAATAATTATTCCATTTGATTCCATTCGATGATCCAATTAAACTCCATTGGATGATAATTCCATTTGATTCCATTCAATGGTGATTCCGTTCGATTCCATTGGATAATTCCATTTGATTCCATTTGAAGATGATTCCTTTTGACTCCATTCGATGTTTCCATTCGATTTGATTTGATGATGATTCCATCAGAGTCCATTCGAAGATTCCATCTGATTCCATTTGACGATGTTTCCATTCGAGTCCATTCTATGATTCCACTCAACTCCATTCGAAGATGATTCATTTGAGTGCATTCGATGATTCCATTCAATTCCATTCGATGATGATTCTATTCGATTCCATTCAATTGTGATTCCATTCCATTCCATTCGATGCTTCAATTCTATTCCATTCGATGATGATTTGATTCAATTCCATACGATGATTCCAATCAATTCCAATTGATTAGGTTTCCATTCCATTCCATTAGATGATTCTATATGATTACATTCTCTGATGATACCATTTGATTCCATTCGTTGATTCTATCCTATTCCATTCGATGATGATTCCATTCGTGTCCATTAGATGATTCCATTTGATTCCATTCTATGATACCGATCGAATCCATTTGACGATTCCCTTTGATTCCTTTTGATGATCATTCCTTTCAATTCCATTCGATGATTCTCTTCGATTCCATTTGATAATTCACTTCGATTCTTTTGATTATGATTGCATTTGATTCCATTCGATGATTCTAAATGATTCCATTCGATGATGGTTCCATTCAATACTTTTGATGATGATTCCTTTTGAATCCATTTGAGGATGATTCCATTTGATTCAATTGATGGTGATTGCATTCGAGTACATTCGATGATTCCATTCGCGTCCACTTGATGATTCCATTTGAGTCCATTCAATGATGATTCCATTCGTTTCCATTTGATGATGATTCCATTGGATTTCATTTGGTAATGATTCCATTCGAAGATTCCATTCAATAACATTCGTTGATGATTCTATTTGATTCCATTCGATATTGACTTCCTTCAATTCCCTTCATTGATGATTCCATTAGATTCCAATGAGTGATGATTGCATTTGACTCCCTTCGATGATGATTCCTTTTGATTTCATTCGATGATTCCATTCGACTCCATTCGATGATGATTCCATTCGATTCCATTCGATAATGATTCCATTTGATTCCATTCGAAGATTCCATTCGAAGATTCCATTCAGTGATGAGCCATTTGATTCAATTCCATGATGATTCCATTTGATTAAATTCAATGATGTTTCCACCAGATTCCATTCGATGACGATTCCATTCGATTCCATTGGACGATGATTCCATTTGAGTCCATTCTATGATGATTCATTTTGCGTCCGATTGATGATGATTCAATTCGTTTTCATTCGATGCGTCTATTCGATTCCACTCGGTGATGATTCCATCTGATTCTATTCGATGATTCCATTCAATTCCATTCAGTGATGATTCCATTCGAGTCCATTTAATGATTCCATTCAGTACAAATCGATGATGATTACATTGGATTCCATTCAATTATTCCATTCGATTCCATTAGTTGATGATTCCATTCGATTCCATTCGTTGATTATTCCATTCGATTTCATTCGATGATTCTATTTGATTCCATTTGATGATGATTCATTTCTATTCCATTGGATGATTCCATTCATTTTCATTTGATGATGATTCCATTCCATGCCATTTGATGATGATACCATTCGATTCCATTGGATGATGATTCCATTCGCTTTCATTAAATGATTCTATTAGATTCCATTCAATGATGATTCAATTCTATACCATTGGATGATTCCATTCAATTCCATTCGTTGATGATTCAATTAGATTGCATTCGATGATGATTCCATTCGAATACCCTCGATGATGATTCCATTCGATTTCAGTTGATGATTCTGTTCATTTCCATTCGATGATGATTCCAATATATTTAATTCGATGATTCCATTCGATGCCATTTGATGATTACTTTCCATTCCATTTGATGATAACTCCATTCAATTCCGTTTGATGATTCCATTTGACAATGATTCCATTTGATTCCATTCAATGATGTTTCCATTTGTGTCCATTCGATGATTACATTTGATTGCATTCAATGATGATACCTTTTGCATCCATTAGACGAATCCATTCGATTCCATTCGATGATGATTCCATATGTGTCCATTCGATTATGATTCCATTTGATTTCATTCAATGATTCTATTTGATTCCATTCTATGATGATTCAATTCTATTCCATTCAATGATGATTCTTTTAGAGTCCTTTCAATGATTCCATTTGATTCCATTTGATGATGTTTCCATTCGTGTCCACTAGATGATTCCATTTGATTTCACTCAATGATGCTTCCATTCAATTCCATTCTATGATGATTCCATTCAATTCCATTCAATGGTGATTCCATTCGTTTCCGTTTGATGGATATTCCATTTGATTCCATTCGCTGATGATTCCATTCAATTCGATTTGATGATTCCATGCGATTCTATCCAATGATGATTCCATTCAATGATGATTCCATTCTACTCCATTCAATGATTCCGTTTGACTTAATTCAAAGATTCTATTCGACACCATTTAATGATGATTCCATTTGTGTCAATTAGATGATTCCATCTGATTCCATTTGATGATGATACCATTCAATGCCATTCGATGATTCCATTCAATTCCATTCATGAGGATTCCATTTGATTCCAGTCGATGACTCCTTTGGATTAAATTCGATGATGATTCCATTCAAGTCCATTGGATGATTTCCTTCAATTCCATTCGATGATGATTCCATTCAAGTCTATTTGATTATGATTTCATTTGATTCCATTCTATGATGATTCCATTCGATGATGTAATTCGAGTCCATTCAATGATTCCATTTGAGTCCATTTGATGATTCCATTTGAATCCATTTGATGACACCATTCGATTCCAGTCTGTGGTGATTCCACTCGAGACCCTTCCATGATTCCATTTGATTTATTTCAATGATTTTTCCATACGAGTCCATTCAATGAGGATTCCCTTCCAGTTCATTCAGTGTTTCCATTCAATTCCATTGGGTGATGATTCCATTGGATTCCATTTGATGGTGATTCCATCCGATTCTATTTGATGATGATTCCATTGGATTCCATTCGATGATTTCATTCAATTCCATTTGATGATGATTCCATTCAAGTGCATTCGATGATTCCAGTTGATTCCATTTGATGATGATTCCATTCGAGTCCATTTGATGATTTCTTTTGATTCCATTAGATGATGATTTCATTCGTGTCCATTTGGTGATTCCATACAATTTCTTTTGATGATGATTCCTTTCGGGTCCATTATATTATTCCATTCAATTCCAATTGATGATGATTCCATTCAAGTCCATTCAGTGATTCCATTCGATTCCATTCGATGATGATTCCATTTGATTCCATTCGATGATTCCATCTGATTCCATTCAATGATGATTCCATTCGAGTTCATTCGATTATTCAATTAGAATCCATTTGATTATTGCTTTTGTTTATAATTGATGATGATTCCATTCGAGTCCATTCGATGTTTCCATTCGATTCCATTCGATGATGATTCCATTCGAGTCCATTTGATGATTCCATTTGATTCCATTCTCCAATTATTACATTAGATTCCATTCGATGATTCCACTCGATTCCATATGATGAAGAATCATTTTGATTCTATTCCATAATTCCATTCTATTCCATTCAATGATGATACAATTGGAGTATATTAGATGATTCCATTAGATTCCATTCAATGTTGATTCAATTCGTGCCCATTAGATGATTTCACATGATTCCATTCGATTATGATTCAATTCGAGTCAATTCGATGATTCCATTCTATTCCATTCGATGATGATTCCATTTCATTTCATTCATAGGTGATTCCATTCAATTCCATTCATTGATTCCATTCCATTCCTTTCTACAATGATTGCATTTGATTCCATTAGATGATTCCACTCGATTCCACTTGACGATTATTCCATTCGATTCCATTCGATGATTCCATTTGATTGCATTCAATGATGATTGCCTACGATTCAATTCGATGATTCCATTCTATTCCATTCGATGATGATTCCATTCTAGACCATTCGATGATTCCATTCAATTCTATTCAATAATGATTCCAAACGAGTCCATTCAATGATACCATTCAATTTCATTCGATGATTCCATCTGATTCCATTCGATGATGATTCCATTGGAGTCCATTCAATGATTCCATTTCATTCCATTTTGTGATGATTTCATTTGCTTCAATTCAATTATTCCATTCGAATCCATTTGATGATGATTCCAATTAATTCCATTCGATGATTCCCTTTGAATCCATTCAATGATGAGTCCATTTGTTTCAATTCAATGATGACTCCATTCGATTCAATTCGATGGTGTTTCCATTCAATTCCATTCGATGTTGATTCCAATCAATTCCAATGGATGATGATTCCATTCGAGTCTATTCAATGATGAATCAATCCGAGTCCATTCGATGATGATTCCATTAGATTTCAAATGATAATTTTATTTGATTCCATTCGATGGTGATTCCATCAGATTTCATTCAATGAATCCATTCAATTCCATTCTATGATGATTCCATTCGTTCCCATCTGATGAAAATTCCGTTAGATTCCATTCAATGATTCCATTTGATTCCATTTGATGATGATTCCAATCAATTCCATTTGATGATTCCATTGTAATCCATTCGATGATTTTTTCCATCCGTTTCAATTCCATGATGATTCCATTCCATTAAATTCGATGGTGTTTCCATTCAATTCCATTGGATGTTGATTCCACATGATTCCCTTGGATGATGATTTCATTCGAGTCCATTAGATGATGATTCCATTTGAGTGCATTGAATGATGATCACATTCAATTTCATTTGATAATTTTATTTGATTCCATTCGGTGATGATTCCATCTGATTCCATTCGATGATTCCATTCGATTCCATTTGATGATAATTCCATCCTTTTCCATTCAATGATTATATCATTCGATCCCATTTGATGATTATTCCATTAGAGTAAATTCCGTGATTCCGAGTACATTCCATGATTTCATTCGATTCCATTTAATGATTCCATTCGATTCCATTTGATGATGATTCCATTCGAATCCATTTGATAATGGGCCATTTGATTCAATTCCATGATGATTCCATTCGGGTACATTCGATGATGATTCCATTCGAGTCCGTTCATTGATGATTCCATTTGATTTCTTTCAATGCTTCTATTCAATTCCATTTGATGATGATTCCATTCTATTCTGTTTGATGATTCCATTCAAATCCATTCAGTGATGATTCCATTCGATTCCATCTGACGATGATTTCATTTGATTCCATTCGATGATGATTTCATTTGATTGCATTCGATGATGATTCCAATCGAATCCATTAGAAGATTCCATTCAATTCCATTCGATGATGATTCCATTGGAGACCATTTGATGATTCCATTTTAGTCCCTTCGTTGATTCCATCCGATTCCACTTGACGATGATTCCATTCGTGTGCATCTGATGACTCTATTCGATTCCATTCTATAATGATTCCATTCGAGTCCATTTGATGGTACGATTCGAGTCCTTTCAATGATTCCATTCGATTCCATTTGATGATGATTCGGTTCGAGTCCATTTGACTCTTCCCTTTGAGTCCATTTGATGTTTCCATTCGAGTCCAATTGATGATTCCATTCAATTCCATTCGATGATGATTCCGTATGTTTCCATTCAATGATGATTCCATTTGATACCATTAGATGATGATTCCTTTAGATTGCATTTGATTATGATCCATTTCGAGTTCATTCAATGTTTCCACATCATTCCATTCGATGATGATTCCAATCGAGTCCATTCGATGATTCCATCCAATTCCATTTGATGATGATTCCATTCGATTCCATTCATTGGTGATTCCATTCAATTCCATTCAATGATTTCATTAAATTCCATTTGACAATGATTCCATTTGGTTCCATTCGATGATTCCATTCAATTCTATTCAATGATGATTCCATTCAATTCCATTTGATGATGATTGCATTTGATTTCAATCGATGATTCCATTTGATACCATTGGATGATGATTCTGATCAATTCCATTCAAGGATTCCATTCAAATCCATTCGATAATGATTCCATTCGAGTCCATTCCATGATACCATTTGAGCCCATTTGGTAATTACATTTGAGTCCAATCACTGATTCCATTCATTTCCATTCAATGATTCCATTAGCATCTATTTGATCATTCCGTTAGATTCCGTTCAATGATTATTCCATTCGAGTCCATTCTATGATGATTCCATTCAAATCCATTCGATGATTCCATTCTATTCCATTTGATGAAGATTCCACTAGAGATCATTCAATGATTCCATTCGGTTCCATTTTATGATGATTCTATTGGATTCCATTTGATGATTCCATTTGGTTCCTTTCGTTGATGATTCCATTCGATTCCATTCAATGATGATTCCATGTGATTCCATTTGATGATGATTCCTTTTGCTTCCATTCGATGATGATTCCATTCGGTTCCATTCAATGATGATTTTTTTGGATTCCATTTGATGATGATTCCGTTTGATTCCATTTGATGATGATTCTTTTTGATTCCATTTGAGGATGATTCCATTCAATTCCATTCGATGATGATTCCATTTGATTCCATTTGATGATTCCATTTAATTCCATTCAAAGATGATACCATTCGAGTTCATGGATTATTACATTACATTCCATTCAATGATTCCTTTTGAGTCCATTGGATGATTCTATTCGATTCCATTAGATAATTACACTTGATTCAATTTGATGATGATTCCTTCAGGGTACTTTCAATGATTACTCCGTTTGATTATTTTCGGTGATTCCATTCAATTCCATTTGTTAATAATTCCATTCGATTCCATTTGATGATTCCATTCAAATCAATCAATGATGATTCCATTCAATTCAATCAATGACGATTCATTCAATTCCATTTGATGATTCCATTCGATTCCATTCGATGGTTCTATTCAATTCCATTCAATGATGATTCCATTCTATTCCACTTGATGATTCCATTTGATTTCATTTGATGATGATTCTATTCAATTCCATTCGATGAGTCCATTCGACACCATTCTACGATGATTCCATTCCATGCTATTTGATGATTCCATTCAATTCCATTAGACGATGATTCCATTGCACAACATTCGATGATTCCATTCGAGTCTATTCGATTATTCCACTAGATTCCATTCGATGATGATTCCGTTAGATGCCATTCGATGATTCCATTTGATTCCATTAAATGGTGATTGCATTCGTTTCCATTTGATGATTCCATTCGATTCCATTTGAAGATGATTCATTTCTTTTCCATGCGGTGCTTCCGTTCGATTCCATTCAATGATGATTCCATTCGAGTCCATTCGATGTTTCCATACGATTCCATTCGATGTTGATTCCATTTGAGTCCATACAATGATTCCATTTGATTCCCTTCAATGATGATTCCATTCGACGACATTTGATGACTGCATTCGATTTCATTCGATCATGGTTTCATTCGATTCCCTTCGATGATTCCATTTGATTCCCTTCGTTGATGATTCCACTCGAGTCCATTTAATGATTCCATTCTTTTCCATTTGATGATGATTCCCTTTGAGTCTATTAGATGATTCCGTTAGAATCCATTCAATGATAATTCCATTAGAGTCCATTCGATGATTCCATTTGAATCCATTCAATGATAATTCCACCTGAGTCCATTCGATGATTCCATTCAATTCCATTCGATGAAGATTCCATTCATTTCCATTCAGTGATGATTCCATTCAATGCCATTCGATGATTCCTTTTGATTTCATTTGATGATGATTCCATTCGATTCAATTAGATGATTCCATTAGATTTCATTCAATGATGATTCCATTTGATGCCATTCAATGATGATTCCATTCGATTCCATTTGATGATTCCATTTGATTCCGTTCAATGATTATTCCATTCCATTCATTTCGATGATTCCATGTGATTTCATTTGATGATGTTTCTATTCAAGTTGATTAGATGATTCAATTTGATTCCATTTGATGATGATTCCATTCGAGTCCATACAAAGTTTCCTTTCAATTCCATTTGATTATGAAACCATTCCAGTCCATTCGATGATTCCATTCGATTCCATTTGAAGATTCCATTCGATTCCATTCAATGATTCCCTTAAATTCCATTCGATGATCATTTTATTTGATTCCATTTGATGATTCCATTCGATTCCAATCAATGATTATTCCATTCAATTCCATTCGATGATGATTCCATTTGATTCCATTCGATGATGATTCCATTCATTTCAATTCGATGATGACTCCATTAGGTTCCATTTGATGATGACTCCATTCGGTTCCGTTGGATGATAATGTCATTAGATTCTATTGGACGACTCTCTTCGATTTCATTCATTGATAATTCCATTCGATTCCATCCCATGATGATTCCATTCGTTTCCATTCGATTATGATTCCATTCGATTCCATTCGATGATGATTCCGTATGATTCCATTCAATGATGATTCCATTTGATACCATTAGATGATGACTCCTTTAGATTGCATTTGATTATGATCCATTTTGAGTTCATTCGATGTTTCCACATCGTTCCATTCTATGATGATTCCAATCGAGTCCATTCGATGATTCCATCCAATTCCATTCGATGATGATTCCATTTGATTCCATTCATTGGTGATTCCATTCAATTCCATTCAATGATTTCATTAAATTCCATTTGACAATGATTCCATTTGGTTCCATTCGATGATTCCATTCGATTCTATTCGATGATGATTCCATTCAATTCCATTTGATGATGATTGCATTTGATTTCAATCGATGATTCCATTTGATACCATTGGATGATGATTCTGATCAATTCCATTCAACGATTCCATTCAAATCCATTCGATAATGATTCCATTCGAGTCCATTCCATGATACCATTTGAGCCCATTTGGTAATTACATTTGAGTCCAATCACTGATTCCATTCATTTCCATTCAATGATTCCATTAGCATCCATTTGATCATTCCGTTAGAGTCCGTTCGATGATTTTTCTATTCGAGTCCATTATATGATGATTCCATTCAAATCCATTCGATGATTCCATTCTATTCCATTTGATGAAGATTCCACTAGAGATCATTCAATGATTCCATTCGGTTCCATTTTATGATGATTCCATTGGATTCCATTTGATGATTCCATTTGGTTCCTTTCGTTGATGATTCCATTCGATTCCATTCGATGATGATTCCTTTCGCTTCCCTTCGATGATGATTCCATTTGGTTCCATTCGATGATGATTTTTTTGGATTCCATTTGATGATGATTCCGTTTGATTCCATTTGATGATGATTCTTTTTGATTCCATTTGAGGATGATTCCATTCAATTCCATTCGATGATGATTCCATTTGATTCCATTTGATGATTCCATTTAATTCCATTCAAAGATGATTCCATTCGAGTTCAGGGATTACTACATTCCATTCCATTCAATGATTCCTTTCGAGTCCATTGGATGATTCTATTCGATTCCATTAGATAATTACACTTGATTCAATTTGATGATGACTCCTTTAGGGTACTTTCAATGATTACTCCATTTGATTATTTTTGGTGATTACATTCAGTTCCATTTGTTAATAATTCCATTCGAATCCATTTGATCATTCCATTCAAATCAATCAATGATGATTCCACTCAATTCAATCAATGATGATTCATTCAATTCCATTTGATGATTCCATTCGATTCCATTCGATGGTTCTATTCAATTCCATTCAATGATGATTCCATTCTATTCCACTTGATGATTCCATTTGATTTCATTTGATGATGATTCCATTCAATTCCATTCGATGAGTCCATTCAACACCATTCTACGATGATTCCATTCCATGCTATTTGATGATTCCATTCAATTCCATTAGACGATGATCCCATTGAACTCCATTCGATGATTCCATTCGAGTCTATTCGATTATTCCACTACATTCCATTCGATGATGATGCCATTCGATGCCATTCGATGATTCCATTCGATTCCATTAAATGGTGATTGCATTCGTTTCCATTTGATGATTCCATTCGATTCCATTCGATGATGATTCATTTGTTTTCCATGCAATGCTTCCGTTCAATTCCATTCAATGATGATTCCATTCGAGTCCATTCGATGTTTCCATACGATTCCATTCGATGTTGATTCCATTTGAGTCCATACGATGATTCCATTTGATTCCCTTCAATGATGATTCCATTCGACGACATTTGATGACTGCATTCGATTTCATTTGATCATGATTTCATTTGATTCCCTTTGATGATTCCATTTGATTCCCTTTGATGATGATTCCACTCGAGTCCATTTAATGATTCCATTCTTTTCCATTCGATGATGATTCCCTTCGAGTCTATTAGATGATTCCGTTAGAATCCATTCAATGATAATTCCACCTGAGTCCATTCGATGATTCCATTCAATTCCATTTTATGATGATTCCATTCAATTCCATTCGATGAAGATTCCATTCATTTCCATTCAGTGATGATTCCATACAATGCCATTCGATGATTCCTTTTGATTTCATTTGATGATGATTCCATTCGATTCAATTAGATGATTCCATTAGATTTCATTCAATGATGATTCCATTTGATGCCATTCAATGATGATTCCATTCGATTTCATTCAATGATGATTCCATTTGATGATTCCATTTGATTCCGTTCAATGATGATTCCATTCCATTCATTTTGATGATTCCATGCGATTTCATTCGATGATGTTTCTATTCGAGTTGATTAGATGATTCAATTTGATTCCATTTGATGATGATTCCATTCGAGTCCATTCAAAGTTTCCTTTCAATTCCATTTGATTATGAAACCATTCCAGTCCATTTCATGATTCCATTCAATTCCATTTGAAGATTCCATTCGATTCCATTCAATGATTCCCTTAAATTCCATTTGATGATCATTTTATTTGATTCCATTTGATGATTCCATTCGATTCCAATCAATGATTATTCCATTCAATTCCATTCGATGATGATTCCATTTGATTCCATTCGATGATGATTCCATTCATTTCAATTCGATGATGACTCCATTAGGTTCCATTTGATGATGACTCCATTCAGTTCCATTGGGTGATAACGTCATTAGATTCTATTAGATGACTCTCTTCGATTTCATTCATTGATAATTCCATTCGATTCCATTCCATGATGATTCCATTCGTTTCCATTTGATTATGATTCCATTCGTTTCCATTCGATGATGATTCCATTCAATTCCATTCGATGATGATTCCATTCGATTCCAGTTGATGATGATTCCAACCGATACCATTCTATGATATAATTTGATTCCATTTGATGATGATTCCACTCAATTCCTTTCAGTTATCCTATTCGATTGCATTCGATCATGATTCTATTTGATTGAATTCAATTATTCAATTCGATTCCATTTGATGAAGATTCCATTCGATTTCATTCAATGTTTCTATTCAATTCCATTTGAATATTTTTCCATTCTGTTCCATTCGATGGTTCCATTCGATTCCATTTGATGATGATACCATTCATTCCATTCGATGATGATTCCAATCGATTCCAATCGATGATTTTTCCATTTCTATTCCATTCGATGATTCCATTCGATTCCATTCGTTGATGATACCATTCATTCCATTCGATGATGATTTCTTTCGATTCCGTTAGATGATGACTCCATTTGAGTCCATTCAATGATTCCATTCAATTCCATTTGATGATGATTCCATTCATGTCCTTTAGATAATTCCATTCAATTTCATTCAATGATGATTCCAATTGATGCCATTCGATGATTCCATTTGATTACATTCGATGGTTCCATTCGATTCCATTTGATGATTCCATTCGAGTCCACTTGATGATTCCATTCGAGTCCATTCGACGATGATTCCATTAGATTCTATTCAATGATGACTGCATTCGTGTCCATTCTATGATTCCCTTCTAATCCATTCCGTGAGGATTCCATTCGTGTCCATTCGATGATTCCATTCTATTCCATTCAATGAGGATTCCATTCCAGTCCATTAGATTATTCCGTTCTATTCATTTTGATGATGATTCCTTTTGATTCCATTCTTTGATTCCTTCCGATTCCATTTGATGAAGATTCCATTTGTGTATATTCAATGATTCTTTTCAAATCCATTCTATGATTGCTTTTGATTCCATTCGATGATGATTCCATTCGATTCCATTTGATGATGATTCCATTCGATACCATTCTATGATCCCATTCGATTCCATTTGATGATGATTCCTTTTGATTTCATTCGATGATGATTCCATGTGAAGCCATTGGATGATTTCATTCGAGTCCATACGATGATGATTCCCTTCAATTCCTTTCATTGATGTTTCCATTTGATTCCATTGGATGATGATACCATTCGATTGCATTTGATGATGTTTCAATTTGATTCCATTCAATGATGATTCCATTCGAGTCCATTCGATGATTCCACTGGTTTCCATTCGATGATTCCATTCTATTCTATTCAGTGATGCTTCCAACTGATTCTATGTGATGATAATTCCATTCAATTCCTTTCTATTATAATTTCATTCAATTCCATTCGACGATTCCATTTGACTCCATTCTATGATGATGCCATTCGATTCCATTTGATGATTCCATTCGATTCCATTCTATGATTCCATTCGATTCCATTCAATGATGGTTCCATTTGCATCCATTCGATGATTCCATTCAATTCCATTCGCTCAAGACTCTACTTGAGACTATTAGTTGACTCCTTTCGATTCCATTTGATGATTCAATTCGACCCCATTTGATGATTCACTTTGATTACTTTGATAATGATTCGATTTGATTCCATTTGATGATTCCATTTGATTCCATTTGATGATAATTACATCCGATTCCTTTCGATGAAGATTCCTTTTGATTCCATTGATGACAATAGCATTCGATTCCTTTGATGATGTTAGCGTTCAATTCCATTCAATGATGATTCCATTGGAATCCATTCGATGATTCCATTCGAGTCCATTCGAAGATGATTCCATTCGAGTCCATTCGATGATTCCTTTTGATTCCATTTGATGATTCCCTTCATGTCCATTTGATCGTTACATTAGAGTCCATTAGGTGATTCCATTGGATTCCTTTTGATGATGTTCCCTTTCAATTCCATTTGATGATGATCCCATTCATTTCCATTCAATGATGATTCCATTCCAGTCCATTCAATGATCCCATTCGATTCCATTCGATGATGATTCAATTCAACTCAATTCAGTGATTCCATTCGATTCCATTCTATGATGATTCCATTTGAGTCCATTCGATGATTCCATTCAAGTCCCTTCATTGATTCCATCTGATTCCCTTTGATGATGATTCCATTCGAGTTCATTTGATGAGGATTCCATTCAATTCTGTTGCATGATTCCATTCAATTCCATTCGATGATGATTCCATATGATTCCATTTGATGATTCCATTTGATTCAATTTAATGGTGATTCCATTCTGGTCCTTTTGATAATTCCATTCATTTCCATTCTATGATGATTCCATTCTAATCCATTTGATGATTCCATTCAATTCCATTCAATGATGACTGCATTTGGTTCCATCTGATGATGATTCCAACGGATTCCATTGGATTTCTCCATTTGATTCCATTCGTTGATGATTCCATTCCTTTCTATTAGATGATGATTCCATTAGATCCTATTCCATGACTATTCCATCGATTCTATCTATCTGATGATTCTATTTGATTCCATTCAATGATGACTGCATTCAGCTCCATTCGATGATGATTCCAAAGGACTCCATTCGATGACTCCATTTGATTCCATTCATTGATGATTCCATCTGATTCCATTCGATGATGATTGCATTTGATTCCATTAGATGATGATTCCATTTGATGGCATTCTATGATGATTCTATTTAATTTCTGTCCATGAAGATTCCGTTCGATTCCATTCGATGATTCCACTTGATACCATTTGATGTTGATTCCATTCGAGTCCATTCGAGGATTCCATTCGATTGCATTCAATGATGATTGCATTCGAGTCCATTCGATGATTCCATTCAAGTCCTTTTGATGTTTCCTTTCGATTCCACTCGATGTTGATTCCATCTCAGTCCATTCAATGATTTGAATCACAGGAAAACGTCATCAAATTGAATCAAATGTAATTATCATAGAATTCAATTGAAAGTCTCATTATCAAATGGAATCGAATGGAATCATCTAATGGAATTGAATGGAATCATCATTGATTGGAATCGAATGCAATCATCGCATGGAATCAAACGGAATCATCACTGAATGGAATCGAATGGAACCATCAAATGAAATTGAATGGAATCATCATTGAATGGAGTTGAATGGAATCAGCATTGGATGGAATCTAATGGAATCATCAACGAAGGGAATCAAATGGAATCATCATCGAATGCAATCAAATGGAATCATCAACGAATGGAATTGAATGGAATCATCGAAAGAAATCCAATGGATTCATCATCAAATGGAACCGAATGCCATCATCGAATGTACTTTAATGGAATTATCATCAAATATAATCAAATGGTGTCATCGAATGGACACAAGTGGAATCATCAAATGGACTCTAATGAAATTATCAAACGGAAGCAAATTGAATCATCATGAAATGGAATGTGATGGAATCATCGAATGCACTCAAAAGGAAACATCATCGAATGAAATCGAATGTAATCATTGAATGGAATTGAATGGAATCATCATTGAATGGCATTGAATGGAATCATCGAATGTTATCGAATGGAATCATCAATGAATGGAATCGAGTGATATCATCAAATGGACTCGAATGGTATATCTTCAAATGGAATCAAAAGCAATCATCGAATGGACTCAAATGGAATTATTGAATGTACTCGAATGGAATCATCGAATGCAAGTTAATGGAATCATCATCAAATGGAATCAAATGGAATGATAGAATGGACTCGAGTGGAACCATGGATTGGACAGAAATTGAATTATCGAAAGGGTTTGAATGGAATCATTGAATGGACACGAATGGAATCGTTATCAAATGGATCGAATGGAATCATTATCAAATGGATCAAATGGAGTCATTATCAAATTGATCAAATGGAATCATCGAATCGAATTGAATGGAAACATCGAATGGAGTAGATCGGAATCATCATTGAATGGAATCAAGTGGAATCATCAAATGTAATCGAATGCAGTCATCATCGAATGGACTCGAATGGAATCATCATCGAATGGAATAGAATGGAATAATCGAATGGCATTTAATGGAATCATCATCTAATGGAATCTAATGGAATAATCGAATGGACTTGAAGTTAATCATCAAATGGAGTTGAATGGAGTCATCATGGAATGAAATCGAATGGAAACATCGAATATCATCTAATGGAATTATCGTTGAATGGAGAAAAATGGAATCATCGAATGGAATCAAATGAAATCTCCATGGAATGTAATCAAATAGAATCTTTGAAGGGACTCAAATGGAATCATCATCGAATGGAATTGAATGGAATCATGATCGAATGGAACCGAATGGAATCATCATTGAGTGGAATCGAATGGAATCATCAATGGATCGATTGGAATGGAAACATAGAATGGAATAAAATGTAATCATCATCGATATGAACGCAATGGAATCATTAAATGGACTCAAATGGAATCATCGAATGGACTCGTATGGAATCATCATCAAATGGAATAGAATGGAATCATCAAATGAAATCAAATGGAATCATCATCAAATGAAATCAAATGGAATCATCGAATGGACTCGAATGGAATCATCATCAAACGGAATCAAATGGAATCATTGAATGAACTCAAATGGAATCATCATCGAATGGAATTGAAAGGAATCATCCAGTGGACTTGAATGCAATGATTGAATTGACTCGAATGGAATCTTCATCGAATGTAATTGAATGGAATCATATAATGGACTCGAATGGAATAATCATCATCAAGTGGAATCAGATGGAATCAATGAAGGGACTAGAATGGAATCATCAAATGCAGTCGAATGGAATCATCATCGAATGGACTCGAATTGGATCATCATCGAATGGAATCAAATGGAATCATCGAACAGACTCGAATGGAATCATCATCAGATGGAATCGAATGGAGTCATCGAATGGACTCAAATACAATTATTGAATGGAATCGAATGGAATTATCATCAAATGTAATCGAACAGAATGATCATCAAATGGACTCGAATGGAATCATCGTATGGAATAGAATGGAAACATCTTTGAAAGAATCAAATAGAATCATTGAATGAAGCCAAATGGAATCATCATCAAAAGGAATTGAATTGAATCATCATCGAATGGAATCGAGTGGAATCATCATCAAATGGACTCGAATGGAATCATCGAATGGACTCGAGTGGAATCATCATCGAATGGAATTGAATGGAATTACTGAATGGACTCGAACGGAATCATCGTCGAATGGAATCTGATGGTATCATCGAATGGACTTGAATGGAATAATTGTCAAATGGAATCTTATGGGTTCATCGAATGGACTTGAATGGCATCCTCATCAAATGCAATCTAATGGAATTATTGAATGGACTCGAATGGAATCATCATTGAATGGAAATGAAAGGAATCATCAAATGGACTTGAATGGAATCATTGAATGAAATCGAATGGAATCATCAACGAATGGAATTGAATGGAATCATTGAATGGACACAAATGGAATCATCATCAAATGGATTTGAAGGGAATCATCGAATGGAATCATCGAATGGAATTGAATGTAATCATCGAATGGACTGGAGTGGAATCATCATCGAATGGATTCGAATTGAATTATCATTGAATAGAATCGAATGGAATCATCGAATGCACTCAAATGGAATAATCGAATGGACTCCAATGGAAACATCAAATGGAATTGTATGGAATCATCCACTGGACTCGAATGGAATCATCATACAATGGAATCGAATGGAATCATCATACAATGGAATCGAATGGAATCATCATCAAATGGAATCGAAAGGAATCATCATCGAATGGAAACAATTGGAATCATCAAATGGAATCAAATGGGATCACCATTGAATGGACACCAATGGAATCATCTTTTAATAGAATCAGAAGGAATTATTGAAAGGACTCAAAAGGAATCAATCATCATCGAATGGAATCGACTGGAATCATCAAAAGGAATCAAATGGAATCATTATCACATGTAATCAAATGGAATCATCGAATGGAATTGAATTGAATCATCGTCGAATGGACGCGAATGGAATCATCATCAAATGGAATGGAATGGAATCATCGAATGGACTCCAATGGAATCATCATCAAACGGAATCAAATGGAATCCTTGAATGGAATCGAATGGATTCATTATTGAATGGAATTGAAAGGAATCATCGATTAACATCGAACAGAATTTTCATTGAATAGAATCGAATGGAATCATCTAATCTACATGAATGGAATCATTACTGAATGGAGCCAAATGGAGTCATCGAATGCAATCTAATGGAATCATGATCGAATGGAAGAAAATGGAATCATCACCGAATGGAATCTAATGGAATCATCATCAAATTGAATTGACTGAATCATCATCGAAAGGAATCTTGTGGCATCAGCATCTAATGGAAGCTAATGGAAACATCATTGAATGGAATCGAAGGGAGCCATCGAATGGAATGCATTGGAATCATCATTGAATGGAACCGAATGCAGTCATTATAGAATGGAATCAAATGCAATCATCGAATGGACTCGAATGGAATTATCATCGAATGGAATCAAATGGAATCATCGAATGGAATTGAACGGAGTCATCATAGATTGGAATCTAATGGAATCATCTTCGAATGGAATCGAATAGAATAATCATCGAATTTAATCAAATGGAATTATCATCTAATTGAATCAAATGGAATCATCAATTAATGGACTCGAATGGAATGATCGCATGGACTCAAATGGTATAATTGAATGGAAATGAATGGATTCATCAGTTGGACTCAAATGGAATTATAGAATGGGCTATAATGGAATCATTGTATGGACTAGAATGGAATCATAATTGAATGGAATCGAATGGAATCACCAAATGGAAATGAATGGCTTCACTAAATGGAATCGATCAGAATCATCATCGAATGGACTCAAATGGAAACATCGAATGGAAACTAATGAAATCATCATCAAATGGAATCATCTTCGAATAGAATTGAATGGAATCATTGAATGGAATCGAATGGAATCATCTTAGAATTGAATTGAATGGAATCATCAAATGGAATCCAATGGAATCATCATCAAAAGGAATTGAATGGAATCATTATCAAATAGAATCAAATGGAAATATTTAATGGAATCATCATCAAATGGAGTCAAAAGGAAACATCGAATTGAGTCGAATTGAATCATCACTGAATGGTATCAAATCGAATCATCGAATGGACTCGAATGGAATAATTATCGAATGGAATAGAATGGAATCATCAAATGGAATCGAATGTAATCATCATCGAATGAAAGCAAATGGAATCATCGAGTGGAGTCGAATGGAATTATTATTGAATGGTTTTGAAAGGAATCATCACTGAATGGAATTGAATGGAATCATCATCAAATAGAATTGAATGGAATCATCATCGAATGGAATCAAATGGAATCATCATCCAATATAATTGAAAGGAATCATCATCGAATTGAATCAAATGGAATCATCATCGAATGGAATAGAATGGAATCATCTAATGGAATAGAATTGAATAATCATCGAATGGAAATGAATAGAATCATCAAATGAAATCGAAAGGAAACTTCATTGAATGGAATCGAATAGAAACATCATCGAATGGAATCGAATGGAATCATCATCGAATGGAATCCAAAGGAATCATCATCGAATGGAATCCAAAGGAATCATCATCGAACGAAATACAATGGAACTATCAAATGTAATAGAAATCAATCATCATTGAATGGAATCAAATGTAATCATCGAATAGACAAGAATGGAAGCATCATTGAATGAAATCTAATGGAATAATTGAAAGGATTCGAATGGAAACATCATCAAATGGAGTCTAATGTAGTCATCGAATGGAATCATCATTGAATGGGATCAAAAGGAATCATCGAATGGCATCGAATGGAATCATCACCGAATGGAATGTAATGGAATCATCAAAGAGAGACGAATGGAATCATCTTCGAATGGAATCAAATGGAATCTTCGAATGGATTCGATTGAAATCGTGATTGAATGCAATCGAATGGAATCAGCATCAAATGGAATTGAATGGAATGGTCATCGAATGGAATCAAATGGAATAATCCAATGAAATAGAATTTAATCATCATCAAATGGAATTGCGTAGAATCATCGAATGAAATTGAATGGAATCATCATTAAATGGAATCGAATGGAATCATCATCAAATGGAATTGAATGGAAACATCATCAAATGGAATCGAATGGAATCATCATCGAATGGAATAAAATGGAATCATAATTGAAAGGGATTGAATGGAATCATCAACGAATGGAATCGAAAGGACATCATCCAAAGCAATAGATTTCAATTGTCATCAAATAGAATCGAATAGAATCATCGAATGAAATTGAATGGAAACTTCATCAATGGAATCGAATGGAATCATCATCAGACAGAATCAAATGGAATCATCATTGAAAGGAATCAAAGGAATCATCCAATGGAATAGAATTGAATCATAACCAAATGGAATCAAATGGAATCATCGAACGAAATTGAATGGAGTCATCAAGGAATGGAATCAAATGGAATCATCTAATGGAATCCAATGTAATCATCATAGAATTGAACCCAATGGAATCATTAAATGGACTCGAATGGAATCATTGAATGGAATCGAATGGAATCATCATCAAATGAAATCAAATGGAATCACTGAATGGACTCGAATGGAATCATCATCGAATGGAATCGAATGGAATCATCTAATAGAATCAAGTGGAAACATCAATGAATAGAATCATCGAATGGCATCACATGGAGTCATCATCAAATGGAATCGAATGGAATCATATAATGGACGCTAATGGAATCATCTTCGAATGCAATCAAATGGAATCAACGAATGGACATGAATGGAAACATCATTGAATGGAAATGAATGGAATCAAATGCAATCATCAAATGGAATATAATGAATCAGATGGAATAAACGAATGGAATAAAATGGAATCATCATCAAATGGAATCGAATGGAATCATAGAATGGACTCTAATGGAGTCATCATCGAATTGAATGTAATGGAATCATCATTGAATGGAATCAAAAGGAATCAGCAAATGGACTCGAATGGAAACGACATCGAATGAAATGAAATGGAATCATCAAAAGGAATCATATGGAATCATCATCGAATGGAATCAAATGTTTTCATAGAATGGTATCAAATGGAATCATCATCAAATTGAAACAAAAGGAAACATGGAATGGATTCATATAGAATAATTGAATGGACACGAATGGAATCATCATTGAATGGAATCAAATGGAATCATCAAATGGCCTAGGATGGAATCCACATCCAATGAAATTGAATGGGATCATTGAATGGACATGAATGGAATGATCATCGAATGGAATCGAATGGAATCATCATATGGAATCCAAATAATCATCGAATACAATCGAATGGAATCATCACATGGAATCGAAAGGAATCACCATTGAACAGATTCAAATGGAGTCATCATCGAATGGAATCTAATGGAATCATCGAACAGACTCCAATGCAATCATCAAATGTAATCAAATGGAATTGTCATCAAATGAAATAGAATGGGATCATCGAACACACTCCAATGCAATCATCAAATGTAATCAAATGGAATTGTCATCAAATGAAATAGAATGGGATCATCGAGTGGCATCGAACAGAAACATCATCGAATGGAATCAAATTGAATCATCGAATGGACACGAATGGAATCATTATCTAATGGAATCAAATAGAATCGTTGAATGGAACCAAATGGAATCATCATCGAACAGAATCGAATGGAATCATCATTGAATCGAATCGAAATGAATCATCATCGAATGGAATCAAATGAAATCATTGAATGAACATGAATCGATTCCTCATTGAATGGGATCAAACGGAATCATCGAATGGATTTGAATGGAATCATCATTGAATGAAATCGAACGGAATTACTGTTTAATGGACTCGAATGGAATCATCGAATGGACTCGAATGGAATCATCATTGAACAGAATCGAAAGGAATCATCGAATGGCATCGAATGGAATCATCATCAAATGGAATCGAACGGAGTCATCTAATGGACTCAAATGGAATCATCATCGAATGGAAGTGAATTGAATAATAGAATGGACACGAATGGAATCATAATTGAATGGAATAGAAAGGAATCATTGAATGGACTCGAATGGGAATATTATCAAGTGGAATCGAATGGAATCATTGAATGCACTCAAACGGAATCATCATTGAGTGGAATCGAAAGGAATCATCGAATGGACTTGAATGGAATCATTGAATGTACTCGAATGGAAACATCATCGAATGGAATCGAATGGAATCATCAAATGGAATCGAATGGAATTATCATCAAATGGAATCATTGAGTGGACTCGACTGGACTCATCATCAATAGGAATCGAATGGAATCATTGAAAGGAATCGAATGGTATCATCATCGAATGGAATCCAATGGAATCATCATCGAATGGAATGCAATAGAATTGTCATCAAATGGAATCGAATGGAATCATCAATGAATGGAATCAAATGGAATCTTTGAATGGAATCTAATGTAATCATCATTGAATGGTACCAAATGGAATCATCATTGAATGGAATTGCATGGAATCATCATGAAATGGAATAGAATGGGGTCATCGAATGGACACGAATGGAATCCTCATCAAATGGAATTGAATGAAATCATCCAATGGACTCGAATGGAATAATCATAGAATGGAATCGAATAGAATCGTCATTGAATGGACTCAAATGGAAACACTGAATGTACTCGAATGGAATCATTGAATGGCCTCGAATGCAATTGTCATCAATGGAAATGAACGGAATCATCATCAAATGGAATCAAGAGGTATCATCATCGAAAGGAAACGAATGGGATCATCACTGAATGGAATCGAACAAAGTTATCAAATGGAATCAAATGCAATCATCATCAAAGGGAATTAAAGTGAATTCTAGAAGGGAATCGAATGGAATCATCAAATGGACTCGAAAGAAATCACCATTGAATAGAATTGAAAACAATCATCGTTGAATGGACTTGAATAGAATCACAAAATGGACTAGAATGGAATCATTGAATGGACTCAAATGCAGTCATCCACAGTGGAATCGAATGGAATCATCATCAAATGGAATGGAATGGAATCATCATCGAATGGAATCATCATCGAATGGAATCAAATGGAATCATTGAATGGACTCGAATAGATTCATCACCACATGGAATCAAATGGAATCATCGAATGGAATCGAATGCAATGAACATCAAATGGAATCAAATGGAATGATCAAAATGAATCGAATAGAGTCAGCATCGAATGAAATCACATGGAATCATCCAATGGATTCGAAAGTAATCATCATCGAATGGAATCAGATGGAATAAACGAATGGAATAAAATGGAATCATCATCAAATGGAATCGAATGGAATCATAGAATGGACACTAATGGAATCATCATCGAATTGAATCGAATGGAATCATCATTGAATGGAATCGAAAGGAATCAGCAAATGGACTCAAGTGGAAATGACATCGAATGAAATCAAATGGAATCATCGAAAGGAATCAAATGGAATCATCATCGAATGGAATCAAATGGTTTCATAGAATAATATCAAATGGAATCATCATCAAATTGAATCGAAAGGAAACATGGACTGGATTCAAATAGAATCATTGAATGGACACGAATGGAATCATCATTGAATGGAATTGAATGGAATCATCAAATGGCCTAGGATGGAATCCACATCCAATGAAATTGAATGGGATCATCGAATGGATATGAATGGAATGATCATCGAATGCAATCGAATGGAATCATCATATGGAATCAAAATAAATCATCATCGAATACAGTTGAATGGAATCATCACATGGAATCGAAAGGAATCACCATTGAATAGATTCAAATGGAATCATCATTGAACGGAATCTAATGGAATCATCGAACAGACTCAAATGGAATTATTGAATGTAATCGAATGAAATTGTCATCGAATGAAATAGAATGGAATCATCGAATGGCATCAAATGGAATCATCATCAAATGGAATCAAATTGAATCATCGAATGGACAAGAATGGAATCATTATCTAATGGAATCGAATAGAATCATTGAATGGACCCAAATGGAATCATCATCGAATAGAATCGAATGGAATCATCATTGAATGGAATCAAAAGGAATCATCATCGAATGGAATCAAATGGCATCATCGAATGAACATGAAATGATTCCTCATTGAATGGAATCGAATGGAATCATCGAATTGATTTGAATGGAATCATCATCGAATGGAATTGAATGGAATCACCATTTAATGGACTGGAATGGAATCATTGAATGGACTCGAATGGAATCATCATTGAATGGAATCGAATGGAATCATCGAATGGCATCAAATGGAATCATCATCAAATGGAATCGAATGGAGTCATCTAATGGACTCAAATGAAATCATCATCAAATGGAATTGAATTGAATAATAGAATGGACACAAATGGAATCATAATTGAATGGAATCGAATAACATCATCAGTGAACGGAATCGATTGGAGTCATCATCAAATGGAATCGAATGGAATCATCAAATGGAATAGAATGGAATCATCATCGAATGGAATCGAATAGAAGCATCAAATGAAATCGAATGGAATCAGCATCGAATGGAATAGAATGGAATCATCATCAATTGGAATCGAATGGAATCATCAATGAATGAATCGAATGGAGTCATCTTTGAACGGAATTGAAAGGAATCATCAACGAATGGAATCCAGTGGAATCATCGTCAAAAGGAACCGAATGGCATCATTGAATAGACTCGAATTGAATCACCAAATGGACTCAAGTGGAATCATCATCGAATGCAATCAAATGGAAACATTGAATGGACTTGAATGGAATAATTATTGAATGGAATCAAAAGGAACCATCATCGAATGAAATTGAATGAATCATTGAATGGCATCAAATGGAAGCATCATCAAATGGAATCGAATGGAATCATCTAATGGACTTGAATTGAGTCATCATTGATAGAATCAAATGGAATTATCGAAATGACTCGAATGGAATTATCATGTAATGAAATCTAATGGAATCATCATTGAATGGAATAATATAGAATCATCACTGATTGGAATCGAATGGAATCATCAAAAGGAATAGAATAGAATCATCATCTAATGGAATACAATGGAATAATCATCGAATATAATAGAATGGAATAATCATTGAATGGAATTGAAGAGTATCATCATCAAATGCAATCGAATGTAATCATCAATTAATGGAATTGAATGAGATAATTTAATGGAATCTAATGGAATCATCATCAAATGGAAGAAAATGGAATAATCATTGAAAGGAATCCAATGGAATCATCGAATGGACATGAATGGAATCCTCATCGAATGGAATCAAATGAAATCATTGAATGGACTTGAATGGAATCATCATGGAATTGAATCGAATAGAATCATTGTTGAATGAACTCGAATGGGATCATTGAATGGACTCGAATGGAATCATCGAATGGACTCGAATGCAATCAGCACCAATGGAATCGAATGGAATCATCATCAAATGGAATTGAAAGGAATCATCATCCAAAAGAATTGAATGGAATCATCATCAAATGGAATCATAGAATGGAATTGAATGGAATCATCCTGAAAAGGAATCAAAGTGAATCATCAAATGGAATCGAAGGGAATCATCGAATGGAATCAAACAGTTTCTTCGAATGGAATTGAATGGAATCATTGAATGGACTCGAATAGAATAATCATCAAATGGAATCAAAACGAATCTTTGAATAGACTCGAATAGATACATCATCAAATGGAATCGAATGGAATCATCAAATGGAATCGAATGGAATCATCATCAAATGGAATCGAATTGAATCATTGTATGGAATCGAATGGAATCATCATCAAACAGAATCAAATAGAATCATTGAATGGAATCGAATGGAATCATCATCAAATGGAATTGAATGACATCATAGAATGGAATCAAATGGAATCATCATCACGTGGAATCAAATGGAATCATCTAATGGCATCGAATGGAATCACCATCAAATGGAATTTAATGAAATCATAGAATGGTATCGAATAGAATCATCATCAAATGGAATCTAATGGAATCATCATCGAATGGAATCAAAAGCAAATATCGAATGGATTCGAACAGAATCATCTAATGGACATGAAAGGAATCATCATAAAATAGAATTGAAATGAATCAACGAATGGAATCGAATGGAATCATCATCGAATGGAATCGAATAGAATCATCTAATGCACTGGAATGGAATACTCATCAAAAGGAATCGAATGTAATAATACAATGGACACGAATGGAATCCTCATCGAATGGAAGTGAATGGAATCATCCAATGGAATCGAATGTAATCATCATCGAATGGAATTGAATGGAATCATCGTCAGATGGACGCAAATGGAATCATCGAATGGACTCCAATGGAATTTTTGAATGGACTCGAATGCAATCATCACCAATGGAATTGAATGGAATCAAAATCAAATGGAATCGAAAAGAATCATCATTGAAAGGAATCAAATGGAATCACCATCGAATGGAATCAAATGGAATCATCGAATGGAATCAAATGGAATCATCATCAAAAGTAATCGAACAGAATCATCAAATGGAATCGAATTGAATCATCGGATAGAATTGAATAGAATCGTGATGAAATGGAATCAAATGGAATCATCATGTGATAAAATAGAATGGAATCATTGAAAGGACTCGAATGGAATCATTGAATGGACTTGATTAGAGTCATCAAATGGAATTGAATGGAATAATGGAATGGACTCCAATGGAGCCATGATCGAATGGAATTGAACGTAATCGTGACTGTAAGGAGTGAATGGAATATCATCGAATGTGAATGAATGGAATAATCGAATATAATAGAATGGAATCATGATCAAAGAGGATCGAATAGAATCATCAAATGAAATTGAATGGAATCATCATCTGATGGAATCAAATGGAATCATCATCAAATGGCATCATCATCGAATAGAATCAAATGGAATCATCATCATATTGAATCATCATCGAATAGAATCAAATGGAATCATCATAGAATGGAATCGAATGGAATAATCAATGAATGGAATCAAAGGCAATCATCGAATGAAATGGAAAGGAATCATCGAATGGAATCAAATGGAATCATCAAATGCACTCGAATGGAATCATCATCCAATGAAACAGAATGGAACCTTCCAATAGACTCGAATGGAAACATCATCGAATGGAATCAAATGGAAACATTGAATGGACTCAAATAGAAACATCATTGAAAGAAATCTAATGGAATCATTTAAAGGAATCGAATGGAAACCTCATCTAATGGAATCATCTAATGGCCTGGAATGGAATCCTCATCGAATGGAAGCAAATGGAATCATTAAATGGACTCGAATAGAAACGTCATCAAATGGAATCAAATGGAATCATGAAACAGAATCAAATGGAATCATCATCGAATGGACTCGAATGGAATCAGCATGGAATGGAATCGAAAGTAATCACAGAATGGATTCGAATTGGATCATCGAATGGACTCAAATGAAATCTTCAAATGGAAACATATGGAATCATCGAATTGCCTCGAATGGAATCATCATCGAATGGAGTAGAATGGAATCATTGAATGGACTCGAATGGAATCACGATTGAATGGAATGAAATGGAATCATCGAATGGTATCGAATGGAATCATCATTGAATAAAAACGAATGGAATCAACTAATGAAATCGAATAGAATCATCATGGAATGGAATCAAATGGAATCATCGAATTAACTCGAATGGAATCACCATCAAATGGAATTTAATGGAATCATCGAACATACTCGAATGGAATCATCATTTAATGGAATCAAATGAAATCATTGAATGAGCTTGGAGGGAGTCATCAAATGGAATTGAATGGAATAATCATCAAATGGAATTTAATGGAAACATCATCGAACTGAATCGCATGGAATCATCATAGAATTGAATCGAATGAACTCATCATCGAATGGAATCAAATGGAGTCATCGAGTGGATTCGAATGGAATATTCATCGAATGGGATCAAATGGAATTATCATTGAGTGGAAACGAATGGAATCATCGAGTGGATTCGAATGGTTTATTCATCGAATGGGATCAAATGGAATTATCATTGAGTGGAAACGAATGGAATCATCGAGTGGATTCGAATGGAATCATCATCAAATGGAATGGAATGGAATGGAATCATTGAATGCACGTGAATGGAATCATCATCAAATGGAATCGAATGGAATCATCAAATGGAATTGAATGGACTCTTCATCGAATGGAATCGAGTGGAATCGTCATTGAATGGAATCGAATGGAATCATCAAGTGGACCCGAATGAAATCATCATCAAATGGACTCGAATGGAATCAATATATGGAATCAAATGGAATCATCATTGAGTGGAATTGAATGGAATCATCATCAAATGGAATCGAAAGGAAGCATCATCTAAAAGAATCGAATGGAATCATCACTGAATGGAATTGAATGGAATCATCGAATGGAATTGAATGGAATCATCCTCTAAAGGAATCGAAAGGAATCATCAAATGGAATCAAATGGAATCATCGAATGGTATCAAATGAAATGATCATTGAATGGAATCACATGGAATCGTCGAATGGAATCCAATGGTATCATCGAATGGAATCGAAAGGAATCATTGAATGGACTCGAATGGAATCATCATCAAATGGAATCATCATCAAATGGAATCGAATAGAATAATCATCGAATGGAATCTAATGGAATCATCGAATGGAATCAAATGGAATCATGGTCGAATGGAATCGATTGGAATCATCACCTAATGGAATTGAATAGAATAATCATCGAATGGAATCTAATGGAATCATCGAATGGAATCGAATGGAATCATGGTCGAATGGAATCGAATGGAATCATCACCTAATGGACACGAATGAAATCATCATTGAATGGAATCGAATGGAATCATCGAATGGACTCGAATGAAATCATTATCGAATGGAATCGAATGGAAACATCATCAAATAAAATCGAATGGAATCATCGAATGGCATCTAATGGAATTATTATGGAATGGACTCGGATGGAATCATCATTGAATGGAACCGAATGGGATCATCAAATGCACTCGAATGGAATCATTGAATGGACGAGAATGGAATCATCATTGAACAGAATCGAATGGAAATATCAAATGGACTCAAATGGAATCATCATAGAATGGAATCGAATGCATTCATCATTGAAGGGAATCGAATGGAATAATCATTGAATGGAATCGAATGGATACATCAAATGCACATGAATCGAATCCTCATCGAATGGAATCAAATGGAATCATTGAATGGACTCAAATGGAAACATCATCGAATGGAATCAAATGGAATCATTGTCAAATGGACTCGAATGGAATCATCCATTTGACTAAAATGGTGTCATCAAATGGACTCAAATGCAATAATCATCAATGGAATCGAATGAAGTCATCCACAAATGAAAACGAAAGAAATCATTATCGAATGCAATCAAATGGAATCATTATTGAATGGAATTGAATGGAATCATCCAATGGAATTGAATGGAATCATCTAATGGAAGAGAATTGAATCATCATTGAATGGAATCGAATAGAATCATCAAATGAAATCAAAAGGAATCATCATTGAATGGAATCCAATGGAATCATCATCGAACGGAATCAATTGGAATCATCGTCAAATGGAATGGAATGGAATCATCATCAAATGGAATGGAATGGAATCATCATTGAATGAAATAGAAAAGAATATTTGAATGAAATCTAATGTAATCATTATGGAATGGAATCGAATGGAATCATTATCGAATGGAATCTAATGGAGTCATCTCATGGACACGAATGGAATCATCATCGAATGGAATCGAATGGAATCATCCAACACAATCAAATGGAATCATAATGAAAAGGAATCGAAGTGACATATCGAATGGAATCGAACGGAATCATCGAATGGTATCAAATGGAATTATTGTGGAATGGACTCGAATGGAATCATCATTGAATGGAACAGAATGGGATCATCAAATGCACTCGAATGGAATCATCGAATGGATTCGAATGGAATCATCCAATGGAATCAAATGGAATCATCGAATGGAGTAGAATGGAATCATCAAATGGAATCAAATGGAATAATCGAATGGACTCAAATGGAAATATCATTGAATTAAATCAAATGGAATCATCAAGGAATTGAATCGAATGGGCTCAGCATCTAATGGAATTGTATGGAATCGTCTACAAATGGAATCGAATGGAATCATCATAGAATGGAATCGAATGGAATCATCATAGAATGGAATCAAAAGGATTCATCGAATGGAATCGAATGGAAAAATCATCGAATGGAATCGAATGGAAAAATCATCGAATTCAATCGAATGGAATCATCAATGAATGGAATCGAATGGAATCATCCAATGGAATCTAATTACATCATCATCAATTGGAACCGAATTGAATAATCATCAAATGGAAACCAATGGAGTCCTCATCAAATGGAATCGAATGGAATCATCATCGAATGGATTTGAATGGCATCATCATCGAATGGAATCAAATGGAATCATCATCAAATGGAATTTAATGGAATCATCAAAGGGAATTGAAAGGAATGATCATCGAATGGAATCCAAGGGAGTCATCAAATGGAATTGAAGGGTATCATCGAATGGACTCAAATGGAATCATGACATAATGGAATCGAATGGAATCTTTGAATGAACTCGCATGTAATTATAATTGAATGGAATTGAATGGAATCATCGAATGGACTCAAATGGAAACATCATTGGATGGAATCAAACGGAAACATCAAATAGAATCAAATGGAATCATCATCGAATGGACTCAAATGGAATCATCATTGAATAGATTCAAATGGAATCATTGAATGGACTCTAATGGAATCATCAAATGGACTCCAATGGAATCATAGAATTGAATTGAAAGGAATCATCGAATGGACTTGAATGGAATCATCATCGAATGGAATCAAATGGAGTCATCATCGAATGGAATGAAATGGAATCACTGAATGGACACGAATTGATTCCTCATCGAACAGAATCAAATGGAATCATTGAATGGATTTGAATGGAATCATCATCGAATGAAATAGAATGGACTCGTATGGTATCATCGAATGGAATCAAATGGAATCATCCAATGGAATCTAATTACATCATCATCAATTGGAACCGAATTGAATCATCATCAAATGGAAACCAATGGAGTCCTCATCAAATGGAATCGAATGGAATCATCATCAAATGGAATTGAAAGGAATCATCATCAAAAGGAATCGAATGGAATCATCATCGAATGTAATCGAATGGAATCATTGAATGGACTCGTATGTAATGATCATCGAATTGAATCAAATAGAATCATCATTGAATGGATTTGAATGGAGTGATTGAATTGAATCAGATAGAGTCATCATCAAATAAAATCACATGGAATCATCGAAGGGATACTAAAGGTATCATCATCCAATGGAATCGAGTTAAATCAACCAATGGAATAGAATGGAATCATCATCAAATGGAATCGAATGGAATCATTGAATGGACTCGAATGGAATCATCATCAAATTGAATCGAATGGATACATCATCGAAAGCAATCAAATGGAATTTTCATTGAATGAAGTCGAATGGAATCATCATCAAAAGGAATCCAATGGAATTATCATCGAATGGAATCAAATGGAATGATCATGGAATACAATTGAATGGAATCATCAAATGAAATCAAATGCAATCATCATCAAAAGGAATCGAAGTGAATCATCAAATGAAATTGAACGGAATCATCGAATGGAGTCGAATGGAATCATCATCGAATTGACTAGATGCTATCTTCATAGAATGGGATCGAATGGAATCATTGAATGGACAAAAATGGAATCATCATTGAATGGAATCAAATGAAATCATCGAATGAAGTCGAATGGAATCATCATCAAATGGAATCGAATGGAATCATCAAATGGAATCGTGTGGAAGCATCATCGAATTTAATCGAAATGAATTATCAAATGGAATCAAAAGGAATCATCAAATGGTATCAAATGGAATCATCATCAATGGACTCGAACGGAATCATCATTGAATAGAACAGAATGGGTTCATCAAATGCATTTGAATGGAATCATCGAATGGACTCAAAAGGAATCATCAAGTGGAATCGAATGGAATCACCAAATGGACTAGAATGGAATCATCATCGAATGTAATCAAATGAAATCATCGAATGGACTCTAATGGAAATATCATTGAATTGAATCAAATGGAATCATCATGGAATTGAACAGAATGGACTCAACATCTAATGGAATGGTATGGAATCATCAACAAATGGAATCATCATTGAATGGAATCTAATGAATCATCATCAAATGGAATCGAATGGAATCATCAACTGGAATTGAATGGAATAATCATTGAATGGAATTGAATGGAATCATCAATGAATGGAATTGAATGGAATCATCCAATGGAATCTAATTCAATCATCATCGAATGGAACCGAATTGCATCATCATCAATTGGAAACTAAAGGTGTCCTCATCGAATGGAATTGAATGGAATCATCATCGAATGGAATCGAATGGAATCATCATCGAATGGAATCAAATGGAATAATCAAATGGAATCGAAAGGAATGATCATCCAATGGAATCGAGGGGAATCATCGAATGGAATCAAACGGTACCATCAAATGGAATCAAATGGAATCATTGAATGGACTCAAATGGAATCATGACATAATGGAATGGAATGGAAGCTTCAAATGAATACTAATGTAATTATAATTGAATGGAATCGAATGGAATCATCCAATGGACTCGAATAGAAACAGCATTGAATGGACTCAAATGGAATCATCATTGAATGGAATTGAATGAAATCATCGAATGGCATCGAAAGGAATCAAATGGAATCATCATCGAATGGAATGGATTGGAATTATCATCGAATGGAATTGAATGGAATCATCAATGAATGGAATCAAAAGGAATCATCGAATGGAATCTTATTCAATCATCATCTAACGGAACTGAATGGAATCATCATCAAATGGAACCTCAGGGAGTCCTCATCAAATGGAATTGAATGGAATCATCATCAAATTGAATCGAATGGAATAATCATTGAATAGAATCAAAAACAATCATCAAATATATTTGAATAGGATCATTGAATGGAGACAAATGGAATCATCAAAGAATGGAATCGGATGGAATGAACGAATGAAATAAAATGGTATCTTCATTGAAATGAATCAAATGGAATCATCTGATGGACTGGAATGGAATGCTAATGAAATGGAATTGAATGGAATCTTCGAATGGACATGAATGGAGTCCTCATGGAATGGAATTGAATGGAATCATGGAATGGAGTCAAATGGAATCATCATCAAATAGAATCGAATGGAATGACAGAATTGAATCAAATAGAGTCCCCATCGAATGAAATCACATGGAATGATGGAAAGGATAGAGAAGGGATCATCATCAAATGGAATTGAGTGGAATCAATGAATGGAATAGAATGGAATCATCATCGAATGGAATTGAATGGTATCATCGAATGTACTCGAATGGAATCATCATCGAATTGCATCAAATGGAATCACCATCAGATGGAATCCAATGGAATTGTCATCAAATGGTATCCAATGGAATTATCATCCAATGGAATCGAATGGAATGATCATCGAATAGAATTGAATGAAATCATCAAATGGAATCAAATGGAATCATCATCAAAAGGAATCAAAGTGAATCATCACATGGAATAGAATGGAATCTTCAAATGCAATCCAAAGGAATCATCATCGAATGGATTCGATGGACTCATCATCGAATGGATTCGATGGACTCATCATCGAATGGATTCAATGGACTCATCATCGAATGGATTCGATGGACTCATCATCAAATGGAATCGAATGGAATAATCGAACGGACTCATATGGAATCATCATCAAATGGAATCAAATGGAATCATCATCTAAGGGAATCAAATGGTATAATTGAATGGCATCAAATGGAATCCTTTTTGAATGGAATCGAATATAATCATCGAATGGACTCGAATGGAATCATCATCGAATGGAATTGAATGGAATCATTATCAAATGGAATTGAATGCAATAATAGAATGGACACGAGTGGAATCATAATGGAATGGAATCGAATGGAATCATCATCGAATGGAATGGATTGGAATCATCATCAAATGGAATCGAACGGAATCATCAAATCGAATGGAATGGAGTCATCATCTAATGGAATCGAATAAAATCTTCGAGTGAAAATGAAAGGAATCATCATCAAATGGAACCAAATGGAATCATCATCGAATGGAATCAAATGGAATCATCAACGAATGGAATCAAATGGTATCATCATCGAATGGAATCTAGTGGAATCGTCGAATGGAATCATCATCGAATGGACTCAAATGGAATCATCATCGAATGGAATCGAATGGAATCATGGAATGAAATTGAATGGAATCATGGAATGGACTTGAAGGGAATCATCAAATGGACCCGAATGAAATCATGGAATGGAATTGAATGGAATCATGGAATGGACTCGAAGGGAATCATCAAATGGACCCAAATGGAATCATCAAATGGAATCAAATAGAATTAACGAATGTAATCAAATGGAATTATCATCAAATGGAATCGAATGGAATCCTCATCGAATGAAATTGAATGGAATCATCAACGAATGGAACCCAATGGAATCATCATCAAATGGAGCCGAATGGAATCATCGACTGGACTTGAATGGAATCATTGAATTGACTTGAATGGAATCACCATTGAATGGAATCAATAGGAAACATTGAATGAAATCAAACGGATTCAAATGGAATCATCGAATGGATTAGAGTGGAATAATCAAATAGAATCGAATGGAATCATCGAATGGCCTGGAATGGAATCATCATCAAATGGAATTGTATGGAATCATCGAATGGAATCAAATGCAGTCATCATCAAATGGACTCGAATGGAATCATCAAATGGAATCAAATGCAGTCATCATTGAATGGACTCGAATGGAATCATCGAATGAAATCGAATGGAGTCATTATTGAATGGACTCAAATGGAATCATCGAGTGGAATCGTATGGATTCATCATCGAATGGAATCAAATGGAAACATGGAATGGACTCCAATGGAATCATCATTGAATGGAATCAAAAGGAATCATCATCGAATGAAATCAAATAGAAACATCGAATGGACTTGAATGAAATTGTCATCGAGTGGAATCGAACGGAATCATCGAATTGACACGAATGGAATCATCATTGAATAGGATTGAATGGAATCATTGAAAGCAATTTAATGGAATCATCATCGAATGAAATCTAATGGAATCATCATATGGCATTAGATGGAATCATCATCGAATGTAATCGAATATAATCATCTAATGGACAAGAATGGAAACAACATCGAATCAAATCAAAAGCAATGATCAAGTGGACTCGAATGGAATCATCATGGAATGGAATCGAATGGAATCATCATCTAACGGAGTTGAATAGAATCATCATGGAATGGAATCGAATGGAATCATCGAAAGGAAAGGATGGAATAATTATTGAATGGAATCATCTAACGGACAAAAATGGAATCATCATCGAATTGAATCGAAAGGAATTATCCAGTGGACTCGAATTGAATCATCATGGAAGGGAATCGAATGGAATCATCATCTAATGGACTCAAATGGAATCATCATCGAATGGAATCAAATGGAATCATTGAAAGGAAAGAAGAGAATAATTATCAAATGGAATCGAATAGAATCATCAAATGAAATCGAATGGAATCATCATCGAATGGAATCCAATGGAATAATCATCGAATGGAATTGAATGGAATCATCATCGAATGGAATCAAATAGAATCATCAAATGGAACAGAATGGAATCATCAATTAATGGAATCGAACGGAATCTAATGGAATCACCATTGAGTAGAAACGAATGGAATTGTCATCGAATGTAATCGAATGGAATCATCAAATGAAATAAAATGGAATCATCATCAAAAGTAATCGAAGTTAATCATCGAATGGAATCGAATGGAATCGTCAAATGGAATTGAATGGAATCATCAAATGGACTCGAATGGAATGATCAAATGGAATTGAACAGAATAATCGAATATAATCGAATGGAATTAACACTGAATGGAATCAAATGGAATCATCAACGAATGGAATTGAATGGAATCATCATCGCATAGAATCAAATGGAATCATGAACGAATGGAATTGAATGGAATCATCATCAAATGGAACCGAATGTAATCATCAACAAATGGAATCCAATGGAATGATCATCAAATGGAACTGAATGGAATCATCGAATGGATGCGAATGGAGTCATCGAGTGGAATCGAAAAGAATTATCATCAAATGGAATCAAATGGAAGCGTCGAATGGACTCGAATGGAATCATCATTGAGTGGAAACGAATGGAAACACTGAATGGACTCGAATGGCATCATCATGGGATGGAATCAAATGGAATCATCGAATGGATTCGAATGCAATTTTTGAATGGAATCGAGTGGAATCATTGAATGGACTCAAAGGGAATCCTCACCGAATGGAATTGGATGGAATCAACAAATGGAATCAAATGGTATCATCATTGATATGAATCGAATGGAATCATCCAATGGACTGGAATGGAATCCTAATCAAATGGAATCAAATGGAAACATCGAATGGACTCGAAAGGAATCATCATCCAATGGAATTGAATTGAATCAGTGAATGGAATATAGTAGCATCATCATCAAAGGGAATCAAATGGAATGATCGAATAGAATTGAATGGAATCATCATCACATGGAATGGAATGGAATCATCATCGAGTGGAATAGAATAGAATAATCATCAAAAGGAATCTAATGGAATACTTCTTCAAGAGGAATAGAATGGAATTATCATCGAATGGAATTGAATTGAATCATCTTCGAATAGAAGCGAATGGAATCATCGAATGGAGTGGAATGGAATCGTCATCAAAAGGAATCGAAGTGAATCATCGAATGGACTCGAAAGGAATCATCGAATGGAATGGAATGGAATGGAATCATTGAATGGAATCGAGTAGAGTCATCGAATGGAATAGAATGGAATCATCGAATGTACTCCAATGGAATCATCATCGAATTGAATCAAATGGAATCATCTAATGAAATCAAATGGAATCATCAACAAATGGAATCAAATGGAATCATCGAATAGAATCATCATTGAATGGAATCGAATTGAATCATCGAAAAGCATTGAATGGAATAATCATCAAATCAAATCGAATGGAATTATCGAATGGACTCAAGTGGAATCATCATGGAATGGAATCGAATGGAAACATCATTGAATGGAATCGAATAGAATCATCAATGAATGGAATCCAATGGAATCATCAAAAGGAATAGAATGGAATCTATCGAATGGAATCACATAGAATCATTGAGTGAAATCGAATGGAATCATCATCGAATGGAATCCTATGGAATCATCATCGATCAGAATCAAATGGAATCATCATCGAATGGAAATGAATAGACTCGTCATCAAATAAAATTGAAGGGAATCATCAATGAATGGAAACAAATGGAATCATCTAAAGGAATCGAATGAAATCATCGAATGGACTCAAAAGAAATCATCATTGTATGGGATCAAATGGAATCAGCAAGTGGAATGGAATGGAATTATCATCTAATGGAATCAAATGGAATCATTGAATTGAACCATATGGAATGATCATCAAATGGAATCGAATGGAATCATTGAATGACATCTAATGGAATCAACATTGAATGGAATCAAATGGAGTCTTCTAATGGACTCGAATGGAATCATCATCGAATAGAATTGAATGGAATAATCTAATGGACACGAATGGAATCATCATTTCATGGAATCGAATGGAATCATCATCAAATGGAATTGATTAGAATCATCATTGAATGGAATCGTATGGAATCATCAAATGGAATAGAATGGAAACAACATCAAATGGAATCAAATAGAATCATCAAATGAAATCGAACAGAATCATCATCGAATGGAAGTGAAAGGAATCATCATCGAAGGGAATCGAATGGAATCATCAACTAATGGAATTACATGGAATCATCATTGAATGGAATTGAATTGAATCATCAAAGAATGGAATCCAAAGGAATCATCATCAAATGGAACAGAATGGAAACATCAAATGGACACGAGTGGAATCATCATCGATTTGAATCGAATGGAATCATTGAATGGAATCAAATGCAAAGATCATGAAATGGAATCAAATGGAAGCATCAAATGGAATCGAATGAAATCATCAAATGGTATTGAATGGAATCATCGAATGGACTCATACAGAATCATCATCGAATGGAATCAAATGGAATCATCATAAAATGTAATCAAATGGAAATATCGAATGAAATCGAATTGAATCATCATCGAATGGAATTGAAACGAATCATCATTGAATGGAGTCGAATGGAATCATCATCGAATGAAATTGAATGGAATCATCGAATGGACATGAATGGAATCATCATCGAATGGAATCCTACGGAATCATACAGTGGAATCGAACAGAAACATCATCGAATGAAATCGAATGGTATCATTGGGGGGAATTGAATGGAATCATCATCAAATATAACCATCGAATGGACTCGAATGGAATAGTCATCAAATTGAAAAGAATTGAATATTCGAATGGAAGTGAAATGGATCATCATCTAATGGAATTGAATAGAATCATCAAATGGAATCATCATTGAATGAAATAACATTAAATCGTAAAAAGGTATTGAATGAAATCATCATCAAATGGAATTGAATGGAATCATCATCAAATGGAATCAGAAGCAATCATCGAATGGAATCCAATAGAATCATTGAATGTACATGAATGGAATAATCATTGAATGGAATCGGATGGAATCAAGGAATGGAATCAAATGGTATCATCATCGAAATGAATTGAATGGAATCATCTAATGGACTTGAATGGAATCCTAATCAAATGGAATCGAATGGAATCATCAAATGGACAAGAGTGGAATCCTCATGGAATGGAATCACATGGAACCATCAAATGGAATCAAATGACGTCATCTTTGAAAAGAATCAAATTGAATCATCATCGAACGGGCTCGAATGAAATCATCAAATGGAGTCGAATAGAATCATCGAATGGACTCGAATGCAATCATCATCAATGGAATCAAATAAGATCATCATTGAATGGAATCAAATGGAATAATCATCGAATGGAATCATCATCGAAAGGAATTGAGTGGAATCATCATCGAATGGATTTGAATGAAATCATCATCGCATGGAATGGAATGGAATCCTCGAATGAAATCGAAGGCAATCATCATCAAATGGAATCGAATGAAATAATAGAATTGGATCGAATAGAGTCATCATCGAATGAAAGAACATGGAATCATCGAATGGATTTGAAAGGAATCATCATCCAATGGAATTGAACAGAATCAGTGAATGGAATAGAATAGAATCATCATCAATCGGAATTGAATTGAATCATCAACAAAAGGAATCAAAAGGAAATATCATCAAAAGGAAAAGAATGGTATTATCATCGAGTGGAATTGAATGGAATCATCATCAAAAAGAATCGAATGGAATCATCGAATGGAATTGAAGGGAAACATCATCAAAAGGAATGGAAGTGAATCATCGAATATAATTGAAAGGAATCGTCAAATGGAAGCGAATGGAATCATCCAATGGAATTGAGTAGAATAATCAAATGGAATTGAACGGAATCATCGAATGGACTCGATTGGAATCATAATCCAATGGAATCAAATGGAATCATCTAATGAAATCAAATGGAATCATCATTGAATGGAATCAAATGGAATCATCAAATGGAATCGTAGGAAATCATAGGAATGGAATTGAATGGAATCTTCGAATGGCATCGAATGGAATCGTCATCTAATGGAATCAAATGGAGTCACTTACTGGACTCGAAAGGAATCATCTTTGAATGGAATTGAAACGAATAATTGAATCTACACGAATTGAAATGTATCAACATCGAACGGAATCGATTTGAATCATCATTGAAAGGAATCAAAAGGAATCATCAAATGGAATAGAAAGGAATCATCATGAAATGGAATAGTATAGAGTCAGCAAATGAAATTGGATGGAATCATCATCAGAAAGAATCAAAAGGAACCATCATGAAACGGAATCTAATGGAATCATCAAGGAATGGAATCGAGTGGAGTCATCATCAAATGGAATCGAATGGGATCATCAATGAATGGAATCCAATGTAATCATCATCAAATGGAACCGAATGGAATCATTGAATGGGGTCAAAAGGAATCAACATATGAAATGGAATGGAATCATCATCGAATGGAATCAAATAGAATTGTCATTGAATGGAAACGAATGTAATAATCATCGATTGGAATCAAATAGAATTATCATCAAATGCAATCCAATGGATTCATCATTGAATATATTCGAATGGTTTCATCGAATGGAATCATATGCAAACATTGAATAGACTCGAACGGAGTCATCGAAGAGACTTGAATGGAATCACAGAAAGGTCTCGAATGGAATCATCGAATGGACACGAGGGGAATCATCATCAAATGGAATCAAATGCAATCATTGATTGGACTCATGTGGAATCATCATTTAATGGAATCGAATGGAATCATCAAATGGAATCATCATCGAATGAAATTGAATGGAATCATCGAATGGCATCGAATGGAATCTTCAAAGAATGGAATCAAATGAAACCATGGAATGGACTCGAATGGAATGATCATCCAATGGAATCAAATAGAATCATTAAATGAAATCGAATGGAATCATTATCAAATGGAATCAAATGGAATCATCATCGAATGAATCTAATGAAATGATTGAATGGCATCTAATGGAATCATCATTGAATGGAATCGAATGGAATTACTGAATGGAATATAATGGAATCATCATCAAATGGAATCGAATAGAATCATTGAATGAAATCAAATGGAATCATCATCGAATGCAATCAAATGGAAACATCATCGGAATGAATCCAAAGGAATAATCATCAAATGGAATCAAATAGAATCATCATCGAATGGAATCGAAAAGAATCATTGAATGGATTCGAATGGAATCATCATCGAATGGAATTGAATGAAATCATTGAATGGACTCGAATGGAATCATCATTGAATGGAATCAAATGGAAACCTCAAATCGAATAGAATGGAATCATTATTGAATGAAACAGAAGGAAATCATCGAATAGAATCCAATCGAATCATCATCGAATGGAATCTGTTGGAATCATCGAATGGAATCAAATGGACAACATTGACAGGAATTGGATGGAATCAACGAATGGATTCATTTGGAAACATAGTCGAATGGAGTCGAATGGAATCATCATTGAAGTGAATCAAATGGAATCATCGAATGGACTCGAATGAATTCATCTAATGGACTCAAATGGAATAATCATATAATGGAGTGGAATGGAATCATCAAGTGGACTTCAATGGAATCATCGAGTGGACTAGAATGAAACCATCATCGAATGGATTTGAGTGGAATCATTGAATGGTATCGAATGGAATCATCAACTAATAGAATTGAAAGGAATCATCAAAGGGAATCAAATGGAATCATCATCGAATAGAATCAAATGGTATCATTGAATAGAATCGAATAGAATCATCCTCAAAGGGAATCAAATAGAATCATCATCAAATGGAATCGAATGGAATCATCATCACATAGAAACAAATAGAATCATCACCGATTGGATTCCAAAGGAATCATCATCAAATGGAATTGAATGGAAACATCATCAAATAGAATAGAATGGAATCATCAAATGGAATTGAATGTAATCATCGAATGGCCCCAAATGGAATCTTCGAATGGACTCGAATGGAATCATCCAATGGACTCAAAAGGAATCATCAAATGGACTCGAATGGAATCATTGAAAGGACCCAAGTGGAATCATCATCAAATGGAATCTAATGGAATCATCAAATGTACTCGACTGGATTCATCATCGAATAGAATTGAATGGAATCATCGAATGGAATCATGATCGAATGAAATCAAATGGAATCATCGAATGCCATGGAATGGAATCATCATCGAATGAATAGAATGGAATAATCGAATGGAATCGAATGGAATCATCATTGAATGGAACTGAATATAATCATCAAATGAAATGGAATGGAATCATCATTGAATGGAATCAAATGGAATCGTCATCAAATGGAATTGAATGGAATCATCGAATGGAATCTAAAGGAACCATCTTAGAACGGAATCAAATAGAAACATCAAATGAAATCAAACACAATCATCATCAAACGGAATCGAATGGAATTATCATCGAATTGAATCGAATAGAATCATCATTGAATGGAATCTAAGGGAACAATTGAATGGAATTAAAAGGAATCATCAAATAGCCTCGAGTGGAAACATCATCGAATGGAATCGAATGTAATCAGCGAATGGACTTGAATGGAATCATCATCGAGTGGAAGCGAATGGAATCATCGTAAGGAATTGAATGGTATTATAATAGAATGAAACTGAAACTAATCACCGAATAGCATTGAATGGAATCATGATCGAATGGAATCGAAGGAAAACATCTAATGGACAAGAATGGAATCATCATCGAATGGAATCGAATGGAATCATTGAATGGACACGAATGGAATCATCATCCAATGGAATCAAAAGGAATCATCATCGAATGGAATTGAATGGAATCATCATTGAATGGAATCGAATGCAAACATCGAATGGAATAGAATGGAATCATCATCTAATGGAATCGAATAGAATCATCACATGAAATCGAATAGAAATATCATCAAATGGAATCAAATGGAATCATCATTGAATGGAATCAAAAGGTATCATCATCGAACAGAATTGAATTGAATCATCATCGAATGGAAATTAATGGAATCATCAAAGAATGAAATCGAATGGAATCATGGAATGGACTCGAATGGAATCCTCATCCAATATAATCGAATGGAATCATCAAGTGGACACGAATTGAACCATAATCGAATGGAATCGAATGGAATCATCAAATGGAATCGAATGGAATCATCATCAAATGGAATCAAATGAAATCATTGAATGTACTCGAATGGAAACATCATCAAATGGAATCATTGAATGGAATAAAATGGAATCCTCATAGAATGTAATAGAATGGAATCATTGAATGGCATCACATGGAATCATCATCGAATGGAATCAAATGGAATCATCTAACAAACACGAGTGGAATCATCATCGAATGACATCGAATAGAATCATCAAATGAAATCGAATGGAATCATCATCGAATGGAATAGAATGGAATCATCATCAAATGGAATCAAATGGACTCGAATGGAATCATCATCGAATGGAATCGAATGGATTCATCATCGAATGAAATCAAATGGTATCAACATCGAATGGAACTGAAAGGAATCATCATCGAATGGAATTGAATGGAATCATGGAATGGACTCGAATGGAATCCTCATCGAATATAGTCAAATGGAATCATCAAATGGACATGAATTGAACCATAATCAAATGGAATCGAATGGAATCATCAAATGGACTCGAATGGAATCATCATCGAATGGAATTGAAAGGAAACATCTTTGAATGGAATTAAATGGAATCATCATAGAATAGGATCCTCATCAAATGGAATTGAATGGAATCATCAACAAATGTAATAGAAAGGAATCATTATCAAATGAAATTGAATGGAGTAGTCATCAAATGCAATTGAATGGAATCATCAGAGATTCGACTTGAATGGAATCATCATCGAATGGAATCTCATGGAATCATCAACTGAACTTGAATCAAATCATTTGGAATGGAATCAAATGGAATCATCGAATGGAATTGAATGGAATCATCAAATGGAATTGAATGTAATAATCATTGAATGTATTCAAATGGAATAACCATTGAATGGAATCAAATGGAATCACCATCAAATGCACTCAAATGGAATCATCATTGAATGGAATCGAATGGAATCATTGAAAGAACTTGAATGGATTCATCATCAAATGGAATTGAATGGAATCATCATCGAATGGAATCAAATGAAATCATTGAATGTACTCAAATGGAATCGTCATCAAATGGAATCAAATGGAATTATTGAATGGAATCAAATGGAATCCTCATTGAATGTAATAGAATGGAATCATCGAATGGCATCATATGGAATCATCATTGAATGAAATCATATGGAATCATCTAACGAACACAAATGGAATAAACATCGAATGGTATTGAATAGAATCATTGAATGAAATTGAATGGAATCATCATCGAATTTAATAGAATGGAATCATCATCAAATGGAATACAATATAATTATCATCGAATTGAATTGAGTGGAATCATCATCAAATGGAATAGAATGGAATAATCATCGAATGGAGTCAAATGGAATCATCATCCAATAGAATAGGATGGAAGCATCGAATGGACCCGAGTGGGATCATCATTGAATGGAATCGAATGGAATCAACATTGAATGTAATTGAATGGAATCATCAAATGGACATGAGAGTGATCATCATCGAATGGCATCAAATGGAATCATGATCGAATGGAATCGAATGGAGTCATCATTGAATGGAATCCAATGGAATCATCATATGGAATCGAATGGAATCATCAAATGGATTTGAATGGCATCATCATCAGATGGAAACCAATGGAATCATTGAACGGACTCGAAATAAGTCATCATCAAATGGAATCAAATGGAATCATCGGATGGAGTTGAATGGAATCAGCATTGAATGGAATGAAATGAAATTATCGAATGGAATAGAATGGAATCATCATCGAATGGAATCGAATTGAATAATCGAATGAACTCGAACGGAAAAATTGTCTAATGGAATCGAATGGAATCATCATCAAATGGAATCATCATCAAATGCAATCGAATGGAATCATCATCGAGTGGAATCAAACGGAATCATCGAATGGACTCGAATGGAATCATCATCGAATGGGCTCGAATCAAATCATCATTTAATGGAATTGAATGGAATCATCGAATTGACTCGAATGTAATCATCATCGAATGGATTCGAATGCAATCATCGAATGGACTCGAATGGAATCATCACCGAATGGAATCAAATGGAATCATCGAATGGCCTCGAATGGAATCATCACTGAAAGGAATTGAATATAATCATTGAATGGAATTGAATGGAATCATCCAATGGAATCATATGGAATCATCTTCAAATGGACCCGAAAAGAATCATAATCCAACAGAATCGAATGGAATCATCATTGAATGGAATTGAATGGAAAAATCAATGTATGGAATTGAGTGGAATCATCGAATGGACACGAATGGAATCCGCATCGAATGGAATCTAATGGAATCATCAAATGGACTCAAAGGGAATCATCATTGAATGGGATTGAATGGAATCATCATCGTATGGAATCGAATGGAATGATCAAATGGACTCGATTAGAATCAACATCAAATGCAATCAAATGGAATCAATAGTGACTGGAATCGAATGGAAGCATCGAATGGAATCACAGAATGCTATCGAATGGAATCATCATGAAATGGAATCAAACGGAATCGTAATCAAATGGAATCGAAAGGAAGCATCGAATGGAATAGAATGGAATCATCAATGAATGGAAAGGAATGGAATCATAATGGAATGGAATCAAATAGAATCATCGAAGAGAATTGAATGGAATCATTATGGAATGGATACGAATGGAATCATCATCAAATGGAATCGAATGGAATCATCATTCAATGGAATCAAGTGAAATCATCATAGAGTGGAATCGAATGGAGTCATCAAATGGAATCGAATGGAATCATCGAATGGAATCGAATGCAATCATCATCCAATGTAATCAAACGGAATCATGAAATGGACTCGTTTGGAATCATCATCAAATGGAACCAAATGGAATCATCGAATGAACTCGAATGGAATCATCATCGAATGGAATCGAATGGAATCATTGAATGGAATCCCATGGAATAATCATCAAAGGGAATCAAATGGAATCATCATCCAATGGAATCGAAGGGAACAATCGAGCGTATGCGTATCGAGTCATCATCAAATAGGCAAGAATCGAAAGATAATCGAATGGATTCGAGTGGAATCATCGAATGGACTCGAATGGAATCATCATCAAATGGAATCGAATGGAATCATCAAATGGACTCCAATGGAATCGTCACCAAATGGAATCGAAAGGAATCATGGAATGGAGTCGAATGGAATCACCATCAAATGGAATTGAATGGAATCATCGAAGGGACTCGAATGGAATCATCATCCAATGGAATCGAAAGGAATCATCCAATGGACTCGAATGGAATCATCATGGAATGGAATCGAATGGAATCATCATCGAATGGAGTCGAATGGAATCATCAATGATTGGAATCGAATGTAATCATCATCAGATGGAATCCAATGGAACAATCAATGAATGGAATCAAATGGAATCAACAACTGGAATTGAAAAGAATCATCATCGAATGGAATTGAATGGAATCATCATGTGGAATCGAATGAAATCATCATCAAAGGGAATCACATGGAATCATCATTGACTGGAATCAAATGGAATCATCATATAGAGGCATTGAATGGAGTCATCGAATGGAATCGAATGGAAACATTGAATGGACACGAATGGAATCATCATTGAATGGAAACTAATCAAATCATTGAATGGACACAAAAGGAATCATCATCGAGTGGAATCAAATGGAATCACCGAATAGACGCAAATGGAATCATCATTGAATGGAATCAAATGGAATTATCGAATGGACTCGAATGGAATCATCATCGAATGCAATTGAATGGAATCATTGTATGGAATCAAACGAAATCATCATCGAATGAAATCAAGTGGAATTATCGCATGGAACCGAATGGATTCACAATTGAATGGAATTGAATGGAATCATCATCAAATGGAATTGAATGGAATCATTGAATGCACTAGAAAGGAATCATCATCAAATGGAATCAAATTAAATCCTTGGACGGACTTGAATGGAATCATCATCGAATGGAATCAAAAGGAATCATTGAATGGAATAGAATGGAATCATCAATGAATGGAAAGGAGTGGAATCATAATTGGATGGAATCGAATAGAATCATCAAAGGGAATCAAATGGAATCATTATGGAATGGATTTGAATGGAATCATCATCGATTGGAATCAAATGGAATCATCATCAAATGGAATCGAGTGGAAACATCATAGAGTGGAATTGAATAGAGTCTTGGAATGGAATCGAATGGAATCATCGAATGGACTCGAATGCAATCATCATCAAATGGAAACTAATGGAATCATTGAATGGACCCATACTGAATCATCATCAAATGGAACCAAATGGAATCATCGAATGGACGTGAATGGAATCATCATCGAATGGAATCAAATGGAATCATTGAATGGACTTGAATGGAATCATAATCAAATGGAATCAAATGGAATCAACAAATGGACTCGAATGGAATCAAATGGAATAATGGAATGGCATCGAATGGAATCACCATCAAATGGAATCGAATGGAATCACCGAAGGGACTCGAATGGAATCAACATCCAATAGAATCGAACGGAATCATCGAAAGGACTCTAATGGAAACATCATTGAATGGAGTATAATGGAATCATCATCATTTGGAATCGAATGTATTCATCATCAGATGGAATCCAATGGAACCGTCAAAGAATGGAATCAAATGGAATCATCAACTGGAATCGAACGGAATCATCATTGAATGGAATTGAATGGAATCATCATCTGGAAACGAAAGAAATCATCATTGAATGGAATCAAATGGAATCATCATCCAATGGAATCGAATGGATTCATCATAGAGAGGCATCAAATGGAGTCATCGAATGGAATCAAATGGAATCATTGAATGGACTTGAATGGAATCATCATCAAATGGAATCAAATGGAATCAATAAATGGACTCGAATGGAATCATCATCGAATGGAATCAAATGGAATAATGGAATGGCATCGAATGGAATCACCATCAAATGGAATCGAAAGGAATCATCGAAGGGACTCGAATGGAATCAACATCCAATAGAATCAAACGGAATCATCGAAAGGACTCGAATGGAAACATCATTGAATGGAGTTGAATGGAATCATCATCATTTGGAATCGAATGTATTCATCATCAGATGGAATCCAATGGAACCGTCAAAGAATGGAATCAAATGGAATCATCAACTGGAATCGAACGGAATCATCATTGAATGGAATTGAATGGAATCATCATCTGGAAACGAATGAAATCATCATCGAATGGAATCAAATGGAATCATCATCCAATGGAATCGAATGGATTCATCATAGAGAGGCATTAAATGGAGTCATCGAATGGAATCGAATGGAAACATTGAATGGACTCGAATGGAATCATCATCAAATGGAAACTAATGGAATCATTGAATGGACACAAATGGAATCATCATCGAATGGAATCAAATGGAATCACCGAATGGACGCGAATGGAATCATCATTGAATGGAATCAAATGGAATCATCGAACGGACTCGAATCGAATCATCATTGAATGCAATCGAATGGAATCATCGTATGGAATCAAAAGAAATCATCATCGAATGCAATCGAATGGAATCATCACATGGAATCGAATGGAATCATCATTGAATGGAATCAAATGGAATTATCATCGAATGGAATTGAATGGAATCATCATCTGGAAATGAATGAAATCATCATCGAATTGAATCGAATGGAATCATCATCAAATGGAATCGAATGGAATCATCATACAAAGGCATCAAATGGAGTCATTGAATGGAATCAAATGGAAACATCGAATGGACTCGAATTGAATCATCATCAAATGGAAAGTAATGGAAACATTGAATAGACACAAATGGAATCATCATCGAATGGAATCATTGAACTGACTCGAATGGAATCATCATTGAATGCAATCAAATGGAATCATCACACAGAATAGAATGGAATCACCATTGAACGTAATCGAATGGAATCATCATCAAATGGAATTGAATGGAATCATAGAATGGACTCGAAAGAAATCATCATCGAATGGAATCAAATTAAATCCTTGAATGCACTCGAATGGAATCATCATCAAATGGAATCAAAAGGAATAATCAAATGGAATCGAATGGAATCATCAAGGAATGGAAAGGAATGGAATATTCATCGAATGGAATCGAATAGAATCAACAAAGTGAATCGAATGGTATTATTATGGAATGGATTCGAATGGAATCATCATCAAATGGAATCAAATGGAATCATCATCGAATGGAATAGAGTGGAATCATCATAGAGTGGAATCGAATGGAGACATCAAACGGAATCGAATGGAATAATTGAATGGACTCAAATGCAATCATCATCAAATGGAAACTAATGGAATCATTGAATGGACTTGTACGGAATCATCATCAAATGGAACTAAATGGAATCATTGAATGGACGCCAATGGAATCTTCATCAAATGGAATCAAATGGAATCACTGAATGGACTCGAATGGAATCATCATCGAATGGAATCTAATGGAATCATCGAATGGACTCGAATGGAATCATCATCGAATGGAATCATCATCCAATGGAATCGAAAGGAATCATTGAGTGAACGCGTAACAAATCATCATCGAATGAGCTCGAATGGAAACATCATCGAATGGAATAGAATGGAATCTTTGAATGGTCTCGAATGGAATCATCATTGAATGGAATCAAGTGGAATCATTGAATGGACTTGAATGGAATCATCATCGAAAGGAATCGAATGGAATCATCGAATGGACTCGAATGGAATCATCATGGAATGGAATGGAATGGAATGGAATCATTGAATGGACTCGAATGGAATCATCATCGAATGGAATCAAATGGAATCATGGAATGGAGTCGAATGGAGTCACCATCAAATGGACTCGAATGGAATCATAGAAGGGACTCGAATGGAATCATCATCCAATGGAATCAAATGGAATCATCAAATGGACTCGAATGGAAACATCATTGAATGGAATCAAATGGAATCATCATCGAATGGAGTGGAATGGAATCATCATCGATTGGAATTGAATGTAATCATCATCAGATGGAATCCAATGGAACCATCAACGAATGGAATCAAATGGAATCATCAACTGGAATCGAAAGGAATCATCATCAAATGGAATTGAATGGAGTCATCATGTGAATTGAATGAAATCATCATTGAATGAAATCAACTGGAATCATCATCAAATGGAATCGAATGGAATCATCATAGAGAAGCATCGAATGGAATCATCATAGAGAAGCATCGAATGGAGTCATCGAATGTAATCGAATGGAAACATCTAATGGAATTGAATGGAATCATCATCGAATGGAAACTAATGGAATCATTGAATGGACACAAACGGAATCACCATCGAATGGAATCAAATGGCATCACCGAATGGACGCGAATGGAATCATCATTGAATGGAATCAAATGGAGTCATCGAATGGACTTGAATGGAATCATCATCGAATGCAATCGAACGGAATCATCATATGGAATCAAAAGAAATCATCATCGAATGCAATCAAATGGAATCATCATATGGAATCAAAAGAAATCATCATCGAATGCAATCGAATGGAATCACCATTGAATGGAATAGAATGGAATCATCATCGAATGGAATTGAATGGAATCATCAAATGGACTTGAATGGAATCATCATTGAATGGAATTGAATGGAATCATCGAATGGACTCAAAAGGAATCATCATTGAATGGAATCAAATTAAATCCTCAAATGGACTAGAATGGAATAATCATCAAATGGAATCGAAAGGAATCATCGAATGGAAGTGAATGGAATCATCAATGAATGGAAAGGAATGGAATCATAATTGAATGGAAATGAATAGAATCATCGAAGTGAATCTAATGGAATCATTATAGAATGGATTCGAATGGAATCATCATCGAATGGAATTGAATGGAATCATCACCGAATGGAATCGAGTGGAATCATCATAGAGTGGAATTGAATGGAGTCATTGAACGGAATCAAATGGAATCATCCAATGGACTCGAATGCAATCATCATCAAATGGAAACTAATGGAATCATTGAATGGACTCGTATGCAATCATCATCAAATGTAACCAAACGGAAACATCGAATTGATGTGAATGAAATCATCGAATGGAATCATCATCCAATGGAATCGAAAGGAATCATTGAGCGAATGTATATCAAATTATCATCGAATGGGCTCTAATGGAAACATCATTGAATGGAATCGAATGGAATCATCAAATGGACTTGAATGGAATCATCATCGAATGGAATCAAATGGAATAATGGAATGGAGTCAAATGGAATCACCATCAAATGGAATCGAATGGAATCATCAAAGGGACACGAATGGAATCATCATCCAACGGAATCGAATGGAATCATCGAATGGACCCAAACGGAAACATCATTGAATGGAATCGAATGGAATCATCGAAGGGACACGAATGGAATCACCATCCAATGGAATCGAATGGAATAATCGAAGGGACACGAATGGAAACATCATTGAATGGAATCGAATGGAAACATCATCGAATGGAGTCGAATGAAATCATCATCGATTGGAATTGAATGTAATCATCATCAGATGGAATCCAATGGAACCATCAAAGAATGGAATCAAATGGAATCATCAACTGGAATCGAATGGAATCATCATCGAATGGAATTGAATAGAATCATCATCTGGAATTGAATGAAATCATCATCGAATGGAATCGAATAGAATCAGTGAATGGAATCGAATTCAGTCATCGAATGGTATTGAATGGAATCACCATTGAATGATATTGAATGGAATCATCATTGAATGGGATTGAATGGAATAAACCAATGGACTTAAATGGAATCGTCATTGAATGGAATCAAATGGAGTCATTGAATGGACACGAATGGAATCATCATTGAATGGAATCAAATGAAATCATCGAATGGACACGAATGGAATCATCAGCTAATGGAATCGAATGCAACCATCGAATGAACTCGAATGGAATCATCAATGAATGAAATCACTACTGAATGGAACCGAATGTAATAATCATCCAAAGGAATCGAATAGAATCATTGAATGCACACGAATGGAATCATCATCGAATGGACTAGAATGAAACATCATCTAATGTAATCAAGTAGAATCATCAAATGAACTCGGATGGAATCATCATCGAATGGTTTCGAATGGAACCACTGATTGGACTCCAAAGGAATCATGATCGAATGGAATCGAAGGAATCATGGATCAGAGTAGAACGGAATCATCATTGAATGTAATCAAATAGAATCATCGAATGGACTTGAAAGGAATCATCATCAAATGGAATCGAATGGAATAATTGAATGGACTCGAATGGAAACATCATCAAATAGAATCAAATGGAATAATTGAACGGAGTCGAATGAAATCATCGAATGGAATCAAGTGGAATGATCTTCGAATGGAATCGAATGGAATCATCGTATGGAATCAAAGGAAATCTTCATCAAATTTAATCAAATGGAATCATCAAATGGAAATGAATGAAATCACCATTGAATGGAATCACATGGAATCATCATTGAATGGAATTGAGTGGAATAATCGAATGAAATTGAATGGAATCTTCATCGAATGGAATTGAATGGAATCATCATCAAATGGGATCTAATGGAATCATCATTGAATGGAATCTAATGGAACCATCAACGAATGGAATCGAATGGAACCATCACACGGAATCAAAAGGATTCAACGAATGGAATTGCACGGAATCATCACTGAATGGAATCGAATGGAATCATTGTGTGAGATTGGATGAAATCATCATCGAATGGTATCAGATGGAATCAGTAAATGGAATTGAATGGAATCATCGAATGCTAACCAAAGTAATTTCCTTTAAATGAAATCAAATGGAATAATCATTGAAAAGAATTGAATGGAAACATTGAATGGACTCGAATGGAATCGTCATTGAATGGAATCGATTGCAGTCATTGAATGGACTCAAAAGGAATCATCATCAAATGGAAGCAAATGAAATCATCAAATGGACACGAATGGAAACATCATCTAATAGAATCGAATGCAATCATCGAAAGGACACGAGTGGAATCATCATCAAATGGAATTGAATGGAATCATCGACTAGACTCGAATGGAATCATCATCAAATGGAATCGAAATGAAACATCGAATTGAATCAAATGGTATCATCATTGAATGGAATGGAATGGAATCATAATCGAATGGAATTGAATAGAATCATCAAATGGAATTGAATGGAGTCATTATCTAATGGATTTGAATGGAATCATCATTGAATGGAATCAAATGGAATCATCATCTAGTGGAATCATCAACCAATGGAATCGAATGGAATCATCAAATAAACACGAAGGGAATAATCATCAAATGGACTCGAATGGAAACATGATCGAATGGAATTTAGTGAAATCATCAAATGGACTCAATGGAATCATCATCGAATGGAATGAAATGAAATCATCAAATGGACTCGAATGGAATCATCATTGAATGGAATCAAATGAAATCATCAAATGGACTCGAATGGAATCATCATCAAATGGAATCGAATGGAATCACTGAGCAGAGTCAAATGGAATTATCAAATGGAATCGAACAGAATCATCAACAAATGCAATCAAATTGAATCACTGTATGGAGTCGAATGAAATCATCATCAAATGGAATCGAATGGAATCATTGAATGGAATTGAACGGAATCATCATCGAATGGAATCGAGTGGAAACATCGAATGGACATGAAAGGAACCATTGTCGAATGGAATCAAATGAAATCCTCGAAAGGAATCCCTTGGAATCATCACCGAATGAAATTGAATGGAATAACCATTGAATGGAATCAAATGGAGTCCTCATCCAATGGAATCGAATAGAATCATCGAATGAACACAAATGGAATCATCATCGAATGGACTCAAAAGGAAACATCATCGAATGGAATCTAGAGGAATCTTCGAAGGGACTCGAATGGAATCATTGAATGGAATTGAACGGAATCATCATCGAATGGAATCGAGTGGAAACATCGAATGGACATGAAAGGAACCATTGTCGAATGGAATCAAATGAAATCCTCGAAAGGAATCCCTTGGAATCATCACCGAATGAAATTGAATGGAATAACCATTGAATGGAATCAAATGGAGTCCTCATCCAATGGAATCGAATAGAATCATCGAATGAACACAAATGGAATCATCATCGAATGGACTCAAAAGGAAACATCATCGAATGGAATCTAGTGGAATCTTCGAAGGGACTCGAATGGAATCATCATCGAATGGAATTGAATGAAATCATTGAATGGATTCCAATGGAATCATCATCAAATGAAATCAAATGGAATCATTGAGCAGAGTCAAATGGAATTACCAAATGGAATCGAACAGAAACATCATCGAATGGAATCGAGTGGAATCATCGTATGGAATCTAATGAAATCATCATCGAATGGAATAGAATGGAATCATCAAATGGAATCGAATGGAATCATCATTGAATGAAATCGAATGGAATCATCAAATCGACAGGAAAGGAACTGTCATCGAATGGAATCAAATGAATCCAATGAAATCCTCAAAGCTATCAAATATAAACTTGCAGAATCTACAAAAAGAGTGTTTCAAAACTGCTGTATCAAAAGAAAGGTTCAACTCTGTGAGTTGAGTACACACATCACAAAGTAGTTTCTGAAAATGTTTCTGTCAAGCTTTTATGTGAAGATATTTCCTTTTTCACCATAGGCCTCAAAGTGCTCCAAATGTCCACATCCAGATACTACAAAAAGAGTGTTTCAAAACTGCTCTGTGAAAAGGAATGTTCAAATCTGGGAGTTGAATGCAAGCATCACAAAGAAGTTTCTGGGAATGCTTCTGTCTAGTTTTTATGTGAAGATACTCCCGTTTCCAATGAAATCCTCAAAGCTATTCAAATATCCACTTGCAGATTCTACAAAAAGAGTGTTTCAAAACTGCTCTATCAAAAGAAAGGTTCAACACTGTTAGTTGAGTACACTTATCAGAAAGAAGTTTCTGAGAATGCTACTGTCGAGTTTTTATGGGAACATATTTCCTTTTTCACCATAGGCCACAAAGTGCTAAAATTTTCCACTTACAGTTCCTTCAAAAAGAGTGTTTCAAAACTGCTCTAGGAAGAGTTATGTTCAACTCTGTGAGTTGAATGCAAGCATCACAAAGAGGTTTCTGAGAATGTTTCTGTGTAGTTTTTATGTGAAGATAATTCCTTTTCACCATTGTCCTCAAAGTGCTCTAAATGTCCACTTCCAGATACTACAAAAAGAGTGATTCAAACCTGCTCTATGAAAGGGAATGTTCAACTCTGTGACTTGAATGCAAACATCACAAAGTTTTTTCTGAGAATGCTTCTGTCTAGATTGTATATGAAGATATACCCATTTCCAATGAAATCCTCAAAGCTATCCAAATATCCACTTGCAGATTCTACAAAAAGAGTGTTTCGAAACTGCTCCATCAAAAGAAAGGTTCAACTCTGTTAGTTGAGCACACACATCACAAAGAAGTTTCTGAGAATTCTTCTGTCTAGTTTTTAAGGGAACATATTTCCTTTTTCAGCATAGACCTCAAAGCCCAAGTTTCCACCTACAGATTCTTCAAAAATAATGTTTCAAAACTGCTCTATGAAAAGAAATGTTCAAATCTGTGAGTTGAATGCAAGCATCACAAAAAGTTTCTGAGAATGCTTCTGTCCAGTTTTTATGTGAAGATAATCCCTTTTCCAACGAAAGTCTCAAAGCTATCCTAATATCCACTTGCAGATTTTACAAAAAGAGTGTTTCAAGCCTGCTGTATGAAAAGAAAGGTTCAACTCTTTAAGTTGAGTACACTCATTGCAAAGAAGTTTCTGAGAAATTTACTGTCTAGTTTTTATGGGAAAATATTTCCTTTTTCACCATAGGCCTCAAAGCCCTCTAAATGTCCAGTTCCAGATACTACAAGAAGAGTATTTCAAAACTGCTCTGTGAAAAGGAATGTTCAACTCTGTGATTTGAATGCAAATATCACAAAGAAGTTTCTGAGAATGGTTCCGTCTAGTTTTTATGTGAAGATATTACCATTTCCAACGAAATCTTCAAAGCTATCAAAATATCCACTTGCAGAATATACAAAAAGACAGTTTCAAAACCGCTCTATCATAAGAAAAGTTCATCTCTGTGAGTTGAGTACACACATTACAAAGAAGTTTCTGAGAATTCTTCTGTCTAGTTTTTATGGGAAGATATTTCCTTTTTCACCATAGGCCTCAAAGGGCTCAAAGTTTCCAATTACAGATTCTTTAAAAAGAGTGTTTCAAAATTGCTCTATGAATAGGAATGTTCATCTCTGTGAGTTGAATGCAAGCATTGCAAAGAAGTTTCTGAGAATGGTTCTGTCTAGTTTTTATGTGAAGGTATTCCCGTTTCCAACAAAAGCCTCAAAGCTATCCAAATATCCACTTGCAGATACTACAAAAATAGTGTTTCAAAACTGCTATATCAAAAGTAAGGTTCAACTCTGTGAGTTGAGTACACACATCACAACGTAGTTTCTGAGAATGCTTCAGTCTAGTTTTTATGTGAAGATATTTCCTTTTTCACCATAGGCCTAAAAGTGCTCCAAATGTCCACATCCAGATACTACAAAAAGTGTGTATCAAGACTGATCTATGAAAGGGAATGTTCAACTCTGTAAGTTGAATGCAAATATCACAAAGAAGTTTCTGAGAATGCTTCTGTCTAGTTTTTATGTGAAGATATTCCTGTTTCCAACGAAATCCTCAAAGCTATCCAAATATCCACTTGCAGACTCAGCAAAAAGAGTGTTTCAAAACTGCTCTAAAAAAAGGAAATTTCAACTCTGTGAGTTGAGTACACACATAACAATGAAGTTTCTGATAATTCTTCTCTCTAGTTTTAATGGGAACATATTTCCTTTTTCACCATAGGCCTCAAAGCGCTCCAAGTTTCCACATATAGATTCTTCAAAAAGAGTGTTTTGAAGCTGCTCTATGAAAAGCAATGTTCATCTCTGTGAGTTGAATGCAAGCATCAGAAAGATGTTTCTGAGAATGCTTCTGTCTAGTTCTTATGTAAAGATATTCCCGTTTCCAAAGAAAGCCTCAAAGCTATCCAAATATTTACTTGCAGATTCTACAAAAAGAGTGTTTCAAAACCGCTGTATCAGAAGAAAAGTTCAACTCTGTGAGTTTAGTACACACATCACTAAGAAGTTTCTGAGAATGCTTCTGACTAGTTTTTATGTGAAGATATTTCCTTTTTCACCATAGGCCTCAAAGCGCTCCAAATGTCCACTTCCAGATACTACAAAAAGAGTGTTTCAAAACTGCTCTGTGAAAAGGTATGTTCAAATCTGGGAATTCAATGCGAGCATCACAAAGAAGTTCCTGAGAATGCTTCTGTCTAGTTTTTATGTGAAGATATTCCCGTTTCCAAAGAAAGCTTCAAAGCTATCCAAATACCACTTGCAGATTCTACAAAAAGTGAGTTTCAAAACTGCTGTATCAAAAGAAAGGTCTAACTCTGTGAGTGGAGTACACACATCACAAAGAAGTTTCTGAGAAAGCTTCTGTCTAGTTTTTATGTGAAGATATTTCCTTTCTCACCATAGGCCTCAAAGCTCTCCAAATGTCCACTTCCAGATACTACAAAAAGAGTGTTTCAAAACTGCTCTATGAAAGGGAATGTTCAACGCTGTGAGTTGAATGCAAACATCACAAAGACGTTTCTGAGAATGGTTCAGTCCAAGTTTTATGTGAAGATATTCCCGTTTCCAACCAAATCCTCAAAGTTATCCAAATATCCAATCGTAGATTCTGCAAAAAGAGTGTTTCAAAACTGCTCTATCAAAAGAAAAGTTCAACTATGTGAGTTGAGTACACACATCAAAAAGAAGTTATTGAGAATTCTTCTGTCTAGTTTCTATGTGAAGATATTTCCTTTTTCACCATAGGCCTCAAAGCACTCCAAGTTTCCACTTACAGATTCTTCAAAAAGAGTGTTTTGAAACTGCTCTATGAAAAGGCATGTTCAACTCTGTGAGTTGAATGCCAGCATCACAGAGAAGTTTTTTGAGAATGGTTCTGTCTAGTTTTTATGTGAAGATATTCAAGTTTCCAATGAAATCCTCAAAGCTATCCAAATATTCACTTACAGATTCTACAAAAAGAGTGTTTCAAGACTGCTCTATCAAAAGAAAAGTTCAACTCTTTGAGTTGAGTACACACATCACAAAGAAGTTTCTGAGAATTCTTCTGTCTAGTTTTTATGGGAAAATATTTCCTTATTCACCAAAGGCCTCCAAGCACTCCATGTTTCCAATTATGGATTCTACAAAAAGAGTGTTTCAAAACTGCTCTATGAAAAAGGAATGTTCTGCTCTGTTAGTTAAATGCAAACATCACAAAGAAGTTTGTGAGAATGCTTCGGTCTAGTTTTTTTGTGAAGATATACCCGGTTCCAGCGAAGGCCTCAAAGCTGTTGAAATATCCATTTGCAAATTCTACAAAAGGAGGGTTTCCAATCTGCTCTGTCAAAAAACTTTCAACTCTGTGAGTTGAATGCATACATCACAAAGAAGTTTCTGAGAATTCTTCTGTCTGGTTTTTATGGGAACATATTTCCTTTTATGCCATAGGCATCAAAGCGCTCCCAGTTTCCACTTACAGATTATAAAGAAGAGTGTTTCAAAAGTGATCTATGAAAAGGAATGTTCAACTCTATGAGTTGAATGCAAGTATCACAAAGAATTTTCTGAGAATGCTTCTGTCTAGTTTTTATGTGAAGATATTCCCATTTCCAGCGAAAGCCTCAAAGATACGCAAATATTTACTTCCAGATTCTACAAAAAGAGTGTTTCAAAAGTGCTGTATCAAAAGAAAGGTTCAACTCCGTGAGTTGAGAGCACACATCACAAGGAAGTTTCTGAGAATGCTTCTGTCTAGTTTTTATGTGAAGATATTTCCTTTTTCACCATAGGCGTCAAAGCGCTCAAAATGTCACTTCCAGATACTACAAAAAGAGTGTTTCAAAACCACTCTATGAAAAGGAATGTTCAAATCTGGGAGTTGAATGCAAGCATCACAAAGAAGTTTCTGAGAATGCTTCTGTCTAGTTTTTATGTGACGATATTCCCGTTTCCTACAAAAGCCTCAAAGTTATCCAAATATCCACTTGCAGATTCTACAAAAAGACAGTTTCAAAACTGCTGTATCAAAAGAAAGGTTCAACTACGTGAGTTGAGTACACACATAACAAAGAAGTTTCTGAGAATGCTTCTGTCTGTTTTTTAAGTGAAGATATCTCCTTTTCAACACAGGCCTCAAAGCTCTCCAAATGTCCAATTCCAGATACTACAAAAAGAGTGTTTCAAAACTGCTCTCTGAAAGAGAATATTCAAATCTATTATTTGAATGCAAATATCACTAAGAAGTTTCTTAGAATGCTTCGGTCTAGTTTTTATGTGAAGATATTCCCGTTTCCAACGAAATCCTCAATGCTATCCAAATATCCACCTGCAGACTCTGCAAAAGAATGTTTCAAAACTGCTCTATCGTTAGAAAAGTTCAGTTCAGTGAGTTGAGTACACACATCACAAAGAAGTTTCTGAGAATTCTTCTATCTAGTTTTTATGGGAAAATATTTCCTTTTTCACCATAGGCCTCAAAGCGCTCCAAGTTTGCACTTACAGATTCTTCAAAAAGTGTGTTTCAGAACTGCTCTATGGAAAGGAATGTTTAACTCTGTGAGTTGAATGCAAGCATCACAAAGAAGTTTCTGAGAATTCTTCTATCTAGTTTTTATGGGAAAATATTTCCTTTTTCACCATAGGCCTCAAAGCGCTCCAAGTTTACACTTACAGATTCTTCAAAAAGTGTGTTTCAGAACTGCTCTATGGAAAGGAATGTTCAACTCTGTGAGTTGAATGCAAACATCACAAAGAAGTTTCTGAGAATGCTTCTGTCTAGTTTTTACATGAAGATATTCCCGTTTCCAGTGAAAGCCTCAAATCTATCCAAATATTTACTTGCAGATTCTACAAAAAGAGTTTTTCAACACTGCTGTGTCAAGAGAAAGGTTCAACTCTGTGAGTTGAGTACACACATCATAAGGAAGTTTCTGAGAATGGTTCTGTCTTGTTTTTATGTGAATGTATTCCCTTTTTCAACATAGGCCTCAAAGCTCCCCAAATGTCCACTTCCAGATACTACAAAAACAGTGTTTCAAAACTGCTCTGTGAATGGGAATGTTCAACTCTGTGAGTTAAATGCAAACATCACAAAGGAGTTTCTGAGAATGTTTCAGCCTAGTTTTTATGTGAAGATATTCCCGTTTCCAAAGAAATCTTCAAAGCTCTCCAAATATCCAATTGTAGATTCTGCAAAAAGAGTGTTTCAAAACTGCTCTATTAAAAGAAAAGTTCAACTCTGTGAGTTGAGTACACATATCACAAAGAAGTTACTGAGAATTGTTCTGTCTAGTTTTAAGGTGAAGATGTTTCCTTTTTCACCACAGGCCTCAAAGCACTCCAAGTTTCCACTTACAGATTCTTCAAAAAGAGTGTTTCAAAACTGCTCTATGAGAAGGCATGTTCAACTCTGTGAGTTGAATGCAAGCAGCACAGAGAAGTTTTTTGAGAATGGTTCTGTCTAGTTTTTATGTGAACATATTGAAGTTTCCAATGAAATCCTCAAAGCTATGCAAATATCCACTTGCAGACTCTACAAAAAGAGTGTTTCAAAGCTGCTCTATCAAAAGGAAAGTTCAACTCTGTGAGTTGAGTACACACATCACAAAGAAATTTCTGAGAATTCTTCTGTCTAGTTTTTATGGGAAAATATTTCCTTTTTCACCATAGGCCTCAAATTGCTCAAGTTTCCACTTTCAGATTCTACAAAAAGAGTGTTTTAAAACTGCTCTATGAAAAGGAATGTTCAAATCTGTGAGTTGAAAGCAAACATCACAAAGAAGTTTCTGAGAATGCTTCTGACTAGTTTTTATGTGAAGATATATCCGGTTCCAGCAAAGGCCTCAAAGCTGTTCAAATATCTTGTTGAAAATTCTACAAAAAGAAGGTTTCCAATATGCTCTATGAAAAGAAAGTTTCAACTCTGTGAGTTGAATGCACACATCACAAAGAAGTTTCTGAGAATGCTTCTGTCTAGTTGGATGTGAAGATATTTTCATTTCCAACGAAGTCGTCAATGCTCTCCTAATATCCACTTGTAAATTCTATAAGAAGAGTGTTTCAAAACTGCTGTATCAAATAAAAAGTTAAATCAGTGAGTTGAGTACACACACAACAAAGTAGTTTCTGAGAATGCTTCTGTCTACTTTTTAAGTGAAGATATTTCCTTTTTCACCATAGGTCTCCAGTCGCTCCAAGTGTCCACTTGCAGATTCTACAAAAAGAGTGTTTCAAAACTACTCTATGAAAGGAATGTTCGACTCTGTGAGTTGAATGAAAACATCACAAAGAAGTTTCTGAGAATGCTTCTGTCTAGTTTTTATGTGAAGATATTCCCGTTTCCAACGAAAGCTTCAAAGCTATGCAAATATCCACTTGTAGATTCTACAAAAGAGTGTTTCAAAACCGCTGTATAAAAAGAAAGGTTCAACTCTGTGAGTTGAGTACACACATCACAAAGAAGTTTCTGAGAATGCTTCTGTCTAGTTGTTATGTGAAGATATTTCCTTTTTCATCATAGGCCTCAAAGCTCTGCAAATGTCCACTTCCAGATACTACAAAAAGACTGTTTCAAAACTGCTCTGTGAATGGGAATGTTCAACTCTGTGAGTTGAATGCAAACATCACAAAGTAGTTTCTGAGAATGTTTCAGTCCAGTTTTTATGTGAAGATATTCCCGTTTCCAACCAAATCTTCAAAGCTCTCCAAATATCCAATTGTAGATTCTGCAAAAAGAGTGTTTCAAAACCGCTCTATCAAAAGAAAATTTCAACTCTGTGAGTTGAGTACACACATCACAAAGAAGTTACTGAGAATTGTTCTGTCTAGTTTTTATGTGAAGATATTTACTTTTTCATCATAGGCCTCAAAGTGCTCCAAATTTCCACTTGCAGATTCTTCAAAAAGAGTGTTTCAAAACTGCTCTATGAAAAGGCATGTTCAACTCTGTGAGTTGAATGCAAGCATCACAAAGAAGTTTTTTGAGAATGGTTCTGACTATTTTTATGTGTAGATATTCGAGTTTCCAAGGAAATCCTAAAAGCTCTCCAAATATCCACTTACAGATTCTACAAAAAGAGTGTTTCAGGACTGCCCTTTCAGAAGAAAAGTTCAACTCTTTGAGTTGAGTATACACATCACAAAGAAGTTTCTGAGAATTCTTCTGTCTAGTTTTTATGGGAAGATATTTCCTTATTCACCAAAGGCCTCCAAGCGCTCCATGTTTCCAATTACAGATTGTACAAAAAGAGTGTTTCAAAACTGCTCTATCAAAAGAAAGGTTCAACACTGTGTGTTGAATGCACACATCACAAAGAAGTTTCTGAGAATGCTTCTGTCTAGTTTTTTTTTCTTTCTTTCTTTCTTTCTTTCTTTCTTTATTTATTTTTTATTATACTTTAAGTTTTAGGGTACATGTGCACATTGTGCAGGTTAGTTACATATGTATACATGTGCCATGCTGGTGCGCTGCACCCACTAGCTCGTCATCTAGCATTAGGTATATCTCTCAATGCTATCCCTCCCCCCTCCCCACTCCCCACCACAGTCCCCAGAGTGTGATATTCCCCTTCCTGTGTCCATGTGATCTTATTGTTCAATTCCCACCTATGACTGAGGATATGCGGTGTTTGGTTTTTTGTTCTTGCGATAGTTTACTGAGAATGATGGTTTCCAGTTTCATCCATGTCCCTATAAAGGACATGAACTCATCATTTTTTATGGCTGCATAGTATTCCATAGTGTATATGTGCCACATTTTCTTAATCCAGTCTATCATTGTTGGACGTTTGGGTTGGTTCCAAGTCTTTGCTATTGTGAATAATGCCGCAATAAACATACGTGTGCATGTGTCTTTATAGCAGCATGATTTATAGTCATTTGGGTATATACCCAGTAATGGGATGGCTGGGTCAAATGGTATTTCTAGTTCTAGATCCCTGAGGAATCACCACACTGACTTCCACAATGGTTGAACTAGTTTACAGTCCCACCAACAGTGTAAAAGTGTTCCTATTTCTCCACATCCTCTCCAGCACCTGTTGTTTCCTGACTTTTTAATGATTGCCATTCTAACTGGTGTGAGATGATATCTCATAGTGGTTTTGATTTGCATTTCTCTGATGGCCAGTGATGATGAGCATTTTTTCATGTGTTTTTTGGCTGCATAAATATCTTCTTTTGTCTGTTCATGTCCCTTGCCCACTTTTTGATGGGGTTGTTTGTTTTTTTCTTGTAAATTTGTTTGAGTTCATTGTAGATTCTGGATATTAGCCCTTTGTCAGATGAGTAGGTTGTGAAAATTTTCTCCCATGTTGTAGGTTGCCTGTTTACTCTGATGGTAGTTTCTTTTGCTGTGCAGAAGCTCTTTAGTTTAATTAGATCCCATTTGTCAATTTTGGCTTTTGTTGCCATTGCTTTTGGTGTTTTGGACATGAAGTCCTTGCCCACGCCTATGTCCTGAATGGTAATGCCTAGGTTTTCTTCTGGGTTTTTATGGTTTTAGGTCTAACGTTTAAATCTTTAATCCATCTTGAATTGATTTTTGTATAAGGTGTAAGGAAGGGATCCAGTTTCAGCTTTCTACATATGGCTAGCCAGTTTTCCCAGCACCATTTATTAAATAGGGAATCCTTTCCCCATTGCTTGTTTTTCTCAGGTTTGTCAAAGATCAGATAGTTGTAGGTAAGTGACGTTATTTCTGAGGGCTCTGTTCTGTTCCATTGATCTATATCTCTGTTTTGGTACCAGTACCATGCTGTTTTGATTACTGTAGTCTTGTAGTATAGTTTGAAGTCAGGTAGTGTGATGCCTCCAGCTTTGTTCTTTTGGCTTAGGATTGACTTGGCGATGCGGGCTCTTTTTTGGTTCCATATGAACTTTAAAGTAGTTTTTTCCAATTCTGTGAAGAAAGTCATTGGTAGCTTGATGGGGATGGCATTGAATCTGTAAATTACCTTGGGCGGTATGGCCATTTTCACGATATTGACTCTTCCTACCCATGAGCATGGAATGTTCTTCCATTTGTTTGTATCCTCTTTTATTTCCTTCAGCAGTGGTTTGTAGTTCTCCTTGAAGAGGTCCTTCACATCTTTTGTAAGTTGGATTCCTAGGTATTTTATTCTCTTTGAAGCAATTGTGAATGGGAGTTCACTCATGATTTGGCTCTCTGTTTGTCTGTTCTTGGTGTATAGGAATGCTTGTGATTTTTGTACATTGATTTTGTATCCTGAGACTTTGCTGAAGTTGCTTATCAGCTTAAGGAGATTTTGGGCTGAGTTGATGGGGTTTTCTAGAAAACCCCATCGTTTCTGTCTAGTTTTTATGTGAAGATATTTCCTGTTCCACGGCAGGCCACATAGCGCTCCAAATATCCCCTTGCAGATTCCACAAAAAGAGTGTTTCAAAACTGCTCTATCAAAAGAAAGTTTCAACTCGTTGAGTTGAATGCACACATCACAGGGAAGTTTCTGAGAATGCTTCTGTCTGGTTTTTATGTGAAAATAGTTCCTTTTCCACCATAGGCCTCAAAGCGCTCCAATATATACGTGCAGATTATACAAAAGACTGTTTCAAAAGAGCTCTATCAAAAGAAAGGTTGAACTCTGTCAGCTGATTGAACAGATCACAAAGAAGTTTCAGAGAATGCTTCTGTCTAGTTTTTATGTGAAGATAGTTAGTTTTGCATTATAGACCTCAAAGGGAGCCAAATATACACTTGCAGATTCTACAAAAAGTGTGTTTCATTCAAAACTGCTCTATCAAAAGAAAGTTTCAACTCCTTGAATTGAATGCACACTTCAGAGGGAAGTTTCTGATAATGCTTCTGTGTAGTTTTTATGTGAAGATATTTCCTTTTTCACCATAGGTCTCAAAGCACTCCAAATAGCCACGTGCAGATTCTACAACAGAGTGTTTCACAGCTGCTCTATCAAAAGAAAGGTTGAACTCTGTGAGTTGAATGCACACATCACAAAGAAGTTTCAGAGAATGCCTCTGTCTAGTTTTTATGTGAAGATAGTTCCTTTTCCATTATACGCCTCAAAGGGAACCAAATATCCACTGCAGATTCTACAAAAAGAGTGTTTCAAAACTGCTCTATCAAAAGAAAGTTTCAACTCTTTGAGTTGAATGCACACATCACAGGGAAGTTTCTGAGAATGCTTCTGTCTAGTTTTTATGAGAAAATATTTCCTTTTCCACCATAGGCCTCAAAGCTCTCCAATATATACATGCAGATTATAGAAAAGACTGTTTCAAAAGTGCTCTATCAAAAGAAAGGTTGAACTCTGTCAGCTGATTGAACAGATCACAAAGAAGTTTCGGAGAATGCTTCTGTCTAGTTTTAAGTGAAGATAGTTCGTTTTGCATTATAGACCTCAAAGGGAGCCAAATATCCCCTTGCAGATTCTACAAAAAGTGTGTTTCAAAACTGCTGTATCAAAAGATAGGTTCAATTCTGTGAGTTGAATGAACGCATCACAAAGAAGGTTCTGAGAATGCTTCTGTCTAGTTTTTATGCGAAGATATTTCCTTTTCCACCCTAGGCCTCTAAGCCCTCCATATATACACCTGGAGATACTACAAAAAGTGTGTTTCAAAACTCCTCTATCAAAAGAAAGGTTGAACACTGTGAGATGAATGCACACATCACAAAGAAGTTTCTGAGAATCCTTCTGTGTAGTTTTTATGTGAAGATATTCCCATTCCCACCATAGGCCTCAAAGTGCTCAACATATCCACTTGCAGATTCTACAAAAAGTGTGTTTCAAAACTGCTGCATCAAAAGAAAGATTAAATTCTGTGTGTTGAATGTGCACATTACAAAGAACTTTCTGCAAATGCTTCTGTATTGTTTTTATGTGAAGACATTTACTTTTCCACTGCAGGCCTCATAGAGTTCCAAGTATCCACTTTCAGACTGTACTAAAAGAGTGTTTCCATACTGCTCTATCAAAAGAAGGTTTGAACTCTTTGAGGTGAATGCGCACATCACAAAGAAGTTGCTGAGAATGCCTCTGTCTAGTCCTTATGTGAAGATATTTCCTTTTACACCATAGCTCTCTAAGCCCTCCTTGTATTCACTTGGAGATTCTACAAAAAGGGTGTTTCAAAACTGCTCTATCAAAAGAAAGATTCAACTCTGTCAGTTGAATGCACACATCACCAAGAAGTTTCTGAGAATGCTTCTGTCTACTTTTTATGTGAAGGTACTTCGTTTTCCAACATAGGCCTCAAAAGGAAACAAATATCAACTTTCAGATAATACAAAAGAGTGTTTCAAAATTTCTCAATCAAAAGAAACTTTCAACTCCGTGGGTTGAATGCACACATCACAAAGAAGCTGGGGTGAATTCTGTGTAGATTTATGTGAAGATAGTTGGTTTTCCATCATAGGCCTGTAAGGGAACAAAATATCCTCTTACAGTTTCTACAAAATGTGTGTTTTAAAACTGCTCTATCAAAAGATAGTTTCAACTCTGTGAGTTGAATGGAAACATCACAAAAAGTTTCTGAGGATGCTTCTATGTAGTTTTTATGTGAAGATATTTCCTTTTCCGCCATAGGCCTCAAAGCGCTCCAAATATCCACTTGCAGATTCTGCAAAAAGAGTGTTTACAAGCTGCTTTATGAAAAGAAAGTTTGAACTCTTTGAGTTGAATGCGCACATCCCAAGGAAGCTTCTGAGAATGCTTCTGTCTAGTTTTTATGTGAAGATATTTCCTTTTACAACATAGCCCTCTAAGCCCTCCATATATTAATTGGAGATACTACAAAAAGACTGTTTTAAAATTGCTCTATCAAAAGAAATGTTGAACTCTGTGAGTTGTATGCAGACATCACAAAGAAGTTTCTGAGAATGCTTCTGTCTAGTTTTTATATGAAGATATTCCATTTTCCACAACTGGCCACATAGCTCTCCAAATATTCACTTGCAGATTATACAAAAAGACTGTTTCCAAACTGCTCTATCAAAAGAAAATTTGAAGTCTTTCATTTGAATGCCCACATCACAAGGCAATTTCTGAGAATGCTTCTGTCTAGTGTTTATGTGAAGATATTCCTTTTCCACCTTAGGCCTCAAATCACTCCAATATCCACGTGCAGATTCTACAAAAGAGTGTTTCAAAACTGCTCTAACAAAAGAATGGTTGCACTATGTGAGTTGAATGCACACATCACAAAGAAGTTTCAGAGAATGCTTCTGTCTATTTTTTATGTGAAGATAGTTCGTTTTCCATTATAGGCCTCAAAGGGAACCAAATATCCACTTGCAGATTCTACAAAATCTGTGTTTCAAAACTGTTCTATCAAGAGATAGGTTCAACTCTGTGAGTTAAATGCACACATCACAAAGAAGTTTCTGAGAATGCTTCTGTCTAGGTTTTAGGTGAAGATGTTTCCTGTTCCTCCATAGGTCTCACAGCGCTCCAAATATACACCTGTAGATTCTACAAAAACAGTGTTTCAAGACTGCTCTATCAAAAGAAGGTTTCAACACTTTGAGTTAAATGCACACCTCACATGGAAGTTTCTGACAATGCTTCTGTCTAGTTTTTATGTGAAGGTAGTTCGTTTTGCATTATAGGCTTCAAAGGGAACAAAATACCCACTTGCAGATTCTACAAAATGTGTGTTTCAAAACTGATCTATCAAAAGGTAGGTTCAACTCTGTGAGTTGAATGCACACATCACAAAGAATTTTCTGAATGCTTCTGTCTAGTTTTTATGTGAAGATATTTCGTTTTCCACCATAGGCCTCATAGAACTCCAAATATCCACTTTCAGATTCTACTAAAACAGTTTTTCCAAAATGCTCTATCAAAAGAAAGTTTGAACTCTTTGATTTGAATGCGCACATCACAAGGAAGTTTCTGAGAATGCTTCTCTCTAGTTTTTATGTGAAGATATTTCCTTTTACAACATAGCCGTCTAAGGCCTCCATATATTCACTTGGAGATTTTACTGAAAGACTGTTTCAAAACTCCGCTATTGAAAGAAAGGTTCAACTCTGTGAGTTTAATGCACACATCACAAAGATGTTTCTGAGAATGCTTCTGTCTAGTTTTTATGTGAAGGTATTTCGTTTTCCATTATAGGCCTCAAAGGGAACCAAATATCCACTTGCAGATTCTACAAAATGTGTGTTTCAAAACTGCTCTATCAAAAGCTAGATTCAACTCTGTGAGCTGAATGCAAACATCACAAAGAGGTTTCTGAGAATGCTTCTGTGTAGTTTTTATGTGAAGATATTTCCTTTTCCACCATAGGCCTCATAGAACTCCAAGTATCCACTTGTAGATTCTACTAAAACAGTTTTTCCAAACTGCTCTATCAAAAGAAAGTTTGAACTCTTTGATTTGAATGCGCACATCACAAGGAAGTTTCTGAGAATGCTTCTGTCTAGTTTTTATGTGAACATATTTCCTTTCACAACATAGCCGTCTAAGGCCTCCATATATTCACTTGGAGATTCTACAAAAAGACTGTTTCAAAACTGCACTATTGAAAGAAAGGTTCAACTCTGTGAGTTTAATGCACACATCACAAAGAGGATTCTCAAAATGATTCTGTCTAATTTTTCTGTGAAGATATTTCCTTTTCCACCATAGGCCTCAAAGTGCTCTACATATCCACTTCCGGATTCTACAAAAAGAGTGTTTCAAAACTGCTGTATCAAAAGAAAGATTAAATTTTGTGAGTTGAATGTGCACATCACAAACAACTTTCCACGAATGCTTCTGTCTAGTTTTCATGTGAAGATATTTCCTTTTCCACCATAGGTCTCAAAGTGCTCAATATATCCACTTGTAGATTCTACAAAAAGAGTGTTTCAAAACTGCTCCATCAAAAGATAGATTCAACTATGTGAGTTCAATGCACACATCAGAAAGAAGTTTTTGGGAATGCCTCTGTCTAGTGTTTATGTGAAGGTATTTCCTTTTCCTCTGTAGGCTTCAAAGCGCTCCAAATATCCACCTGCAGATTCTTAAAAATAGTGTTCCAAAACTGCCTTATCAAAAGAAATTTTCAACTTTTTGAGTTGAATGCACACATCACAAGGAAGTTTCTGAGAATGCTTCTGTCTAGTTTTTATGTGAACATATTTCCTTTTACGTGATAGGCCTCTTAGCCCTCTATATATCCACCTGGAGATACTATAAAAAGTATGTTTCAAAACTGTTCTATCAAAAGAAATGTTCAACTCTGTGAGATGAACTCACACATCACAAAGAAGTTTCTGAGAATGCTTCTGTGCAGTTTTTATGTGAAGATATTTCCTTTTCCACCATAGGCCTCAAAGTGCTCAACATAACCACTTGCAGATTCTACAAAAAGACTGTTTCAAAACTGCTGTATCAAAAAAAGATTAAGTTCTTTGAGTTGAATGCACACATTACAAACAACTTTCTGTGAATGCTTCTGTATAATTTTTATGTGAAGATATTTCTTTTTCCACCATAGGCCTCACAGCGCTCCAAGAGTCCACTTGCAGATTCTACTAAAACAGTGTTTCCAAACTGCTCTATCAAAAGAAAGTTTGAACTTTTTGAGTTGAATGCACACATCTAAAGGAAGTTTCTGAGAATGCTTGTGTCTAGTTTTTATGTGAAGATATTTCCTTTTACACCATAGCCATCTAAGCCCTCCATATATTCACTTGGAGATTCTACAAAAAGAGTGTTTCAAAACTGCTCTGTCGAAAGAAAGGTTCAAAATTGTGAGTTGAATGCACACATCATGAAGAAATTTCTGAGAATGATTCTGTCTAGTTTTTATGTGAAGTGATTTCGTTTTACAACATAGGCCTCAAAAGGAACCGAATATCAACATTCAGATTATACAAAAGAGTGTTTCAAAACTGCTCAATCAAAAGAAACTTTCAACTCTATGAGTTGAATGCACACATCACAAAGAAGCTGGGGTGAATTCTGTCTGAATATATGTGACGATAGTTGGTTTTCCATCATAGGCCTCAAAGGGAACAAAATATCCTCTTGCAGTTTCTACAAAATGTGTATTTCAAAACTGCTCTATCAAAAGATAGGTTCAACTCTGTGAGCTGAATGCACACATCACAAAAAGTTTCTGAGAATGCTTCTGTCTAGTTTTTATGTGAAGAGATTTCCTTTTCCAGCATAGGCCTCATAGCGCTCCAAATATCCACCTGCAGATTCTGCAAAAAGAGTGTTTCCAAACTTCCCTATCAAAGGAAAGTTTGAACTCTTTGAGTTGAATACGGACATCACAAGAAAATTTCTGAGAATGCTTCTGTCTAGTTTTTATGTGAAGATATTTCCTTTTACAACATAGCCCTCTAAGCCCTCCATATATTCACTTGGTGATTCTACAAAAAGAGTGTTACAAAACTGCTCTATCAAAAGAAAGGTTGAACTCTATGTGTTGAATGCAGACATCAAAATGAAGTTTCTGAGAATGGTTCTGTCTAGTTTTTATGTGAAGATGTTTCCTTTTCCATCACAGGCCACAAAACGCTCCAAATATTCACTTGCAGATTCTACAAAAACAGTGTTTCCAAACTGCTCTATCAAAAGAAAATTTGAAGTCTTTGAGTTGAATGTGCACATCACAAGGAAGTTTCTGAGAATGCTTCTTTCTGGTTTCTATGTGAAGATATTTCCTTTTCTGCCACAGGCCACATATCACTCCAAATATACACTTCCAGATTCTACAAAAAGGTGGTTTCAAAACTGCCCTATCAAAAGAATGTTTCAATTCTTTAATTTGAATGGCCACATCACAAAGTAGTTTCGGAGAATCCTTCTGTCTAGTTTTTATGTTAAGATAGTTTGTTTTCTATTATAGGCCTCAAAGGGAACCAAATATCCACTTGCAGATTCTACAAAATGTGTGTTTCAAAACTGCTCTATCAAAAGATAGGTTGAAATCTGTGAGATGAATGCACAAATCACAAAGAAGTTTCTGAGAGTGCTTCTATCTAGTTTTATGTGAAGATAGTTCCTTTTCCTCCATAGGCCTCACAGTGCTTGAAATATCCACCTGCAGATTCTACAAAAATAGTGTTTCAAGACTGCCCTATCAAAAGACCGTTTCAACTATTGGAGTTCAATGCACACATCACAAGGAAGATTCTGAGAATGCTTCTTTCTAGTTTTTATGTGAAGATATTTCCTTTTCCACCATAGGCCTCAAAGTGCTTCAAACATCCAAGTGCAGGTTATAGAAAGAGAGTGTTTCAAAACTGCTCTATCAAAAGAAAGTTTAAACTCTGTGAGTTGAATGCACACATCACAAAGAAGTTTCTGAGAATGCTTCTGTCTAGTTTTTATGTGAAGATATTTCATTTTCCAACATAGGCCTCAAAAGGAACCAAATATCAACTTTCAGGTTATACAAAAGAGTGTTCCAAAACTGCTCAATCAAAAGAAACTTCAAACTCTGTGAGTTGAAAGCACACATCACAAAGAAGCTTGGGTAAATTCTGTCTAGATTTATGTGAAGATAGTTCGTTTTCCATCATAGGCCTCAAAGGGAACAAAATCTCCACTTGCCGTTCTTCAAAATGTGTGTTTCAAAACTACTCTATTAAAAGATAGGTTCAATGCTGTGAGTTGAATGCACACATCAGAAAATGTTTCTGAAAATGCTTCTGTATAGTTTTTATGTGAAGAGATTTCCTTTTCCACCATAGGCCTCAAAACGCTCCAAATATCCACTTGCAGATTCTGTAGAAAGCGTTTCCAAGCTGCTCTATCAAAAGAAAGTTTGAACTCTTTGAATTGAATGAGCACATCACAAGGAAGTTTCTGAGAATGCTTCTGTCTAATTTTTACGTGTAAATATTTCCTTTTAAAACATCGCCCTCTAAGCCCTCCATATATTCAATTGGAGATTGTACAAAATGAGTGTTTCAAAACTGCTCAATCAAAAGAAACTTTCAACTCTGTGAGATTAATGCACACAACACAAAGAAGGTTGGGTGAATTCTGTCTAGATTTATGTGAAGATAATGCGTTTTCCATCATAGGCCTCAAAGGGAGCAAAATATCTACTTGCAGTTTCTACAAAATGTGTGTTTCAAAACTGATCTATCAAAAGATAGGTTCAACTCTGTGAGTTGAATGCACACATCACAAGAAATTTCTGAGAATGCTTCTGTCTAGTTTTTATGTGAAAATATTTCCTTTTCCACCATAGGCCTCAAAGTGCTCCAAACATCCACGTGCAGACTCTACAAAGAGAGTGTTTCAAAACTGCTTTATCAAAAGAAAGGTTCAACTCTGTGAGTTGAATGCACACATCACAAAGAAATTTCTGAGAATGATTCTGTCTAATTTTTATGTGAAGATATTTCGTTTTCTAACATAGGCCTCAAAAGGAACCAAATATCAACTTTCAGATTATACAAAAGAGTGTTTCAAGCCTGCAAAATCATAAGAATCTTTCAACTCTGTGAGTTGAATGCACACATCACAAGGAAGCTTAGGTGAATTCTGTCTAGATTTATGTGAAATTAGTTCGTTTTCCATCAGGGAACAAAATATCCACTTGCAGATTCTACAAAAAGAGTGTTTCCAAATTGCTCTATGAAAAGAAATTTTGAAGTCTCTGAGTTGAATGCGCACATCACAAGGAAGTTTCTGAGAATGCTTCTGTCTAGTTTTTATGTGAAGATATTTCCTTTTCCACAATAGGCCTCAAAGCACTCCAAATATCCACTTGAAGATTCTACAAAAAGAGTGTTTCCAAACTGCTCTATCAAAATAAATTTTGAAGTCTCTGAGTTGAATGCACACATCACAAGGAAGTTTCTGAGAATGCTCCTGTCTAGGTTTTATGTGAAGATCTTCCCTTTTCTTCCATAGGCCTCACAGTCCTCCAAATATCTCCCTGCAGATTCTACAAAAAGAGTCTTTCAAGACTGCTCTATCAAAAGAACATTTCAACACTTTGAGTTAAATGCACACATCACAGGGAAGTTTTTGAGAATGCTTCTGTCCAGTTTTTATGTGAAGATAGTTCGTTTTCCATTGTAGGCCTCAAAGGGAACGAAATATCCACTTGCAGATTCTACAAAATGTGTGTTTCAAAACTGCTCTATCAAAAGATAGATTTAACTCTGTGAGTTGAATGCACATACCACAAAGATGTTTCTGAGAAGGCTCCTGTCTAGTGTTTATGTGAAGGTATTTCCTTTTACACCGTAGGCTTCAAAGCGCTCCTAATATCCACTTGTGGACTCTACAAAGAGAGTGCTTCTAAACTGCTCTATCAAAAGAAATTTTCAACTCTTTGAGTTGAATGCACGCATCACAAGGAAGTTTCTGAGAATTCTTCTGTTCAAAAGAAAGGTTTAACTCTGTGAGATGAATGCACACATGACAAAGAAGTTTCTGAGAACACTTCTGCGTAGTTTTTATGGGAAGATATTTCCTTTTCCACCATAGGCCTCAAAGTGCTCAACATATCTACTTGCAGAAACTATAAAAAGAGTGTTTCAAAACTGCTGTATTAAAAGACGATTAAATTCTGTGTGTTCAATGTGCACATCACAAACAACTTTCCGCGAATGCTTCTGTAAATTTTTTGTGTGAAGATATTTCCTTTTCCACCGTAGGCCTCATAGTACTCCAAGTATCCACTTGCAGATTCTACTAAAAGAGTGTTTCCAAACTGCTCTATCAAAAGAAAGTTTGAACTCTTTGAGTTGAATGCGCACATTACAAGGAAGTTTCTGAGAATGCTTGTATCTAGTTTTTATGTGAAGATATTTCCTTTTACACCATATCCCTCTAAGCCCTCCATATATTCACTTGGAGATTCTACAAAAAGTGTGTTTCAAAACTGCTCTATCGAAAGAAAGGTTCAACTCTGTGAGTTGAATGCACACATCAAAAAGAAGTTTCTGGTAATGTTTCTGCCTAGTTTTTATGTGAATATATTTCCTTTTCCACCGTATGCCTCAAAGTGCTCCAAATAGCCACATGCAGATTCTACAAAAGAGTGTTTCAAAACTGCTCTATTGAAAGAAAGGTTGAACTCTGTGAGTTGAATGCACACATCACAAAGAAGTTTCGGAGAATGCTTCTGTCTTGTTTTTATGTGAAGATAGTTCGTTTTCCAATATAGGCCTCAAAGGAACCAAATATCCACTTGCAGATTCCACAAAATGTGTGTTTCAAAACTGCTCTATCAAAAGATATGTTCAACTCTGTGAGTTGAATGCACACATCACAAAGAAGTTTCGGAGAATGCTTCCGTCTAGTTTTTATGTTACATAGCTCGTTTTCCATTATAGGCCTCAACGGGAACCAAATATCCACTTGCAGATTCTACAAAATGTGTGTTTCAAAACTGCTCTATCAAAAGACAGTTTCAACTCTGTGACTTGAATGCACACATCACAAAGAAGTTTCTGAGAGTGCTTCTGTCTAGTTTTTATGTGAAGATAGTTCCTTTTCCTCCTTAGGCCTCACAGTGCTCCAAATATACACCTGCAGATTCTACAAAAAGAGTGTTTCAAGACTGCTCTATCAAAAGACCGTTTCAACTCTTTGAGTTCAATGCACACATCACAAGGAAGTTTCTGAGAATGCTTCTTTCTGGTTTTTATGTGAAGCTACTTCCTTTTCCACCATAGGCCTCAAAACGCTTCAAACATCCAAGTGCAGATTCTACAAAGAGAGTGTTTCAAAACTGCTCTATCAAAAGAAAGTTTAACCTCTGTGAGTTGAATGTACACTTCACAAGGAAGTTTCTGAGAATGCTTCTGTCTAGTTTTTATGTGGAGATATTTCCTTTTCTACCGTAGGCCTCAGAGCACTCCAAATAGCCTTGTGAAGATTCTACAAAAGAGTGTTTCAAAACTGCTCTATCAAAAGAAAGGTTGAACTCTGTGATTTGAATGCACACATCACAAAGAAGTTTCGGAGAATGCTTCTATCTAGTTTTTATGTGAAATTAGTTCGTTTTCCATTATAGGCCTCAAAGTGCTCAACATATCCACTTGCAGATTCTACAAAATGTGTGCTTCAAAAGTGCTCTATCAAAAGACACGTTCAAATCTGGGGTTGAATGCACACATCATAAAGAAGTTTCTGAGAATGCTTCTCTCTAGTTCATATGTGAAGATATTTTCTTTTCCACCGCAGGCCACATAACGTTCTAAATATCCATTGCAGATTCTACAAAATGAGTGTTTCAAAACTGCTCTATCAGAGGACAGTTTCAACTCTTTGAGTTGAATGAGCACATCACAAAGAACTTTCCACGAATTCTTCTGTATGGTTTTTATGTGAAGTTATTTCATTTTCCACCGTAGGCCTCATAGTGCTCAAAGTATCCACTTGCAGATTATACGAAAAGAGTGTTTCCAAACTGCTCTATCAAAAGAAAGTTTGTACTCTTTGAGTTGAATGCACACATCACAAGGAAGTTTCTGACATGCTTTTGTCTAGTTTTTATGTGAAGATATTTCCTTTTACACCACAGCCCTCTAAGCACTCCATTTATTCACTTGGAGATTCTACAAAAAGAGTGTTTCAAAACTTCTCTATCAAAAGAAAGTTTCAACTCTTTGAGTTGAATGCACACATCTCAAGGAAGTTTCTGAGAATGCTTCTGTCTAGTTTTTATGTGAAGATATTTCCTTTTCAACTGTAGGCCTGAAAGTGCTCCAAATTGCCACGTGCAGATTCTATAAAAGAGTGTTTCAAAACTGCTGTATCAAAAGAAAGGTTGAACTCTGTGAGTTGAATGCACACATCACAAAGAAGTTTCAGAGAATGCTTCTGTCTAGTTCTCATGTGAAGGTAGTTCGTTTTCCATTATAGGCCTCAAAGGCAACAAAATATCCTCTTGCAGATTCTACAAAATGTGTTTTTAAAAACTGCTCTAACAAAAGATAGGTTCAAATCTGTGAGTTGAATGCAAACATCACAAAGAAGTTTCTGGGAATGCTTCTGTCTAGTTCTTATGTGAAGATATTTCCTTTTCCTGCATAGGTCTCACAGTGCTTCAAATATCCACCTGCAGATTCTACAAAAAGTGTTTCAAGACTGCTCTATCAAACGAACATTACAATTCTTTGAGTTCAATGCACACATCACAAGGAAGTTTCTGACAATACTTCTGTCTAGTTTTTATGTGAAGATATTTCTCTTTCCACCATAGGCCTCAAAGTGCTCCAAACATCCACGTGGAAATTCTAGAAAGAGAGTGTTTCAATACTGCTCTGTCAAAAGAAAGGTTCAACTCTGTGAGTTGAATGAAGACATCACAAGGTAGTTTCTGAGAATGCTTCTGTCTAGTTTTTATGGGAGGATACTTCGTTTGCCAACATAGGCCTCAAAAAGAACAAAATATCAACTTTCAGTTTATACAAAAGTGTGTTCCAGAACTGCTCAATCAAACGAAACTTTCAACTCTGTAAGTTGAATGCGCAAATCACAAAGAAGCTAGGGTGAATTCTGTCTAGATTTATGTGAAGATAGTTCGTTTTCCATCATAGGCCTTAAAGGGAACAAAATATCCACTTGCAGATTCTACAAAACGTGTGTTTCAAAACTGCTCTATCAAAAGATAGGTTCAACTCTTTGAGTAGAAGGCAGACAACACAAAGAAGTTTCTGAGAATGCTTCTGTCTAGTTTTTAGGTGAAGTTATTACCTTTTCCTCCATACGCCTCTCAGCGCTCCAAATATCCACCTGCATATTCTACAAAAAGTGTGTTTTAAGACTGCTCTACCAAAAGAACGTTCCAACACTTTGAGTTAAATGCACACATCACAAGGAAGTTTCTGGGAATGCTTCTGTCTAGTTTTTATGTGAAGATAGTTAGTTTTCCATTATTGGCTTTAAAGGCAACAAAATATCCACTTGCAGATTCTACAAATTGTGTGTTTCAAAACTGCTCTATCAAAAGATAGATTCAACTCTGTGAGTTGAATGCACACATCACAAAGGACTTTCCACGAATGCATCTGTATAGTTTTTATGTGAAGATGTTTCATTTTCCACCATAGGCCTCATAGCACTCCAAGTATCCGCTTGCAGATTCTACCAAAGAGTGTTTCCAAACTGCTCAATCAAAAGAAAGTTTGAACTCTTTGAGCTGAATGCGCACATAACAAGGAAGTTTCTGAGAATGCTTCTGTCTAGTTTTTATGTGAAGATATTTCCTTTTCCACCATAGGCCTCAAAATGCTCCAAATATCCACGTGCAGATTCTACAAAAGACTCTTTCAAAACTGCTCTATCAAAAGAAACGTTGAACACTGTGGGTTGAATGCACACATCAGATAGAAGTTTCGGCAAATGCTTCTGTCTAGTTTTCACTTGAAAACAGTTCGATTTCCATTATAGGCCTCAAAGGGAACCAAATATCCACTTGCAGATTCTGCAAAATGTGTGTTCCAAAACTGCCCTATCAAAAGATAGGTTCAACTCTGTGAGTTGAATGCACACATTAAAAAGCAGTTTATGAGAATGCTTCTGTCTTGTTTTTATGTGAAGATATTTTGTTTTCCAACATAGACCTCAAAAGGAACCAAATATCAACTTTCAAATTATACAAAAGTGTGTTTCAAAACGGCTCAATCAAAAGAAACTTTCAACTCTGTGAGTTGAATGCACCCATCCCAAAGAAGCTTGGGTGAATTCTGTCTAGATTTATATGAAGATAGTTCATTTTCCATCATAGGCCTCAAAGGGAACAAAATATCCACTTGCAGTTTCTACAAAGTGTGTGTTTCTAAGCTGCTCTATCAAAAGATAACGTTCAACAATGTGAGTTGAATGCACACATCACAAAAATTTTCTGAGAATTCTTCTGTATAGTTTTTTTGTGAAGATACTTCCTTTTCCACCATAGGCCTCAAAACGCTCAAAATATCCACTTGCAGAGTCTACAAAAAGAATGTTTCCAAACTGCTCTATCAAAAGAAAGCTTGATCACTTTCAGTTGAATGCACACATGACAAAGAATTTTCTGAGAATGCTTCTGTCTAGTTTTTATGTGAGGATATTTCCTTTTACAACATAGCCATCTAATCCCTCCCTATATCCACCTGGAGATACAACAAAAAGTGTGTTTCAAAAGTGCTATATAAAAAGAAAGTTTCAACCCTGTGAGATGAATGCACACATCACAAAGAAGTTTCTGAGAATGCTTCTGTGTAGTATTTATGTGAAGACATTTCCTTTTCCACGGCAGGCCACATAGCATTCCATATATCCAGTTGCAGATTCTACAAAAAGAGTGTTTCAAAACTGCTCTATCAAAAGAAAGTTTCAACTGTTGAGTTGAATGTACACATCACAAGGAAGTTTCTGAGAATGCTTCTGTCTAGTTCTTATGTGAAGATATTTCCTTTTACACCATAGGCCTCTAAGTCCTCCATATATATACCTGGAGATACTACAAAAAGTGTGCTTCAAAACTATTCTATCAAAAGAAAGGTTCAACTCTGTGAGATGAATGTACCCATCACAAAGAAGTTTCTGAGAATGCTTCTGTGTAGTTTTTATGTGAAGATATTTCTTTTTCCACCATAGGCTTCAAAGTGCTCAACATATCCACTTGCAGATTCTACAAAAAGAGTGTTTGAAAACTGCTCTATCAAAAGAAATTTGTAGCTCTTTGAGTTGAATGCACACATCACAGGGAAGTTTCTGATAATGCTTCTGTCTAGTTTTTGTGTGAAGATATTTCCTTTTTCACCATAGGCCTCAAAGTGCTCCAAATAACCACGTGCAGATTCAACAAAATAATTTCAAAACCGCTCTATCAAAAGATATGTTCAACTCTGTGAGTTGAATGCACAAATCAGAAAGAAGTTTCGGAGAATGTTTCTGTCTAGTTTTTATGTGAAGATTGTTCTTTTTCCATTATAGGCCTCAAAGGGTACCAAATATCCACTTGCAGATTCTACAAAATGTGTGTTTCAAAACTGCTCTATCAAAGATAGGTTCAACTCTGTGAGTTGAATGCACACATCACAAAGAAGTTTTTGAGAATGCTTCTGTCTAGTTTTTAGGTGAAGATATTTCTTTTTCCTCCATAGGCCTCACAGTGCTCCAAATATCCACCTGCAGATTCTACAAAAAGAGTCTTTCCAAAATGCTCTATCAAAAGAAAGTTTGAACTCTTTGAGTTGAATGCGCACATCACAAGGAAGTTTCTGAGAATGCTTCTGTCTAATTTCTATGTGAAGTTATTTCCTTTTACAACATAGCCTCTAAGAAATCCATATATTCACTTGGAGACTCTATAAAAAGAGTGTTTCAAAACCGCACTAACAAAAGAAAGGTTCAACTCTGTGAATTGAATGCACACGTCACAAAGAAGTTACTGAGAATGCTTCTGTCTATTTTTTATGTGAAGATATTTCCTTTTCCACTGCAGGAATCACAGCATTCCAATATCCACTTGCAGCTTCTACAAAAAGAGTGTTTCAAAACTGCTCTTTCAAAAGAAAGTTTCAACTCTTTGAGTTGAATGCACACATCACTTTGAAGTTCCTGAGAATGCTTCTGTCTAGTTTTTATGTGAAGATATTTCCTTTTCCACCATAGGCCTCGAAGTGCTCCAAATATCCACGTGCAGATTCTTCCAAAGAGTTTTTCAAAACTGCTCTATCAAAAGAAAGGTTGAACTCTGTGAGTTGAATGCACACATCACAGAGAAGTTTCGGAGAATGCTTCTGTCTAGTTTTTATGTGAAGATAGATGATTTTCCATTATAGGCCTCAAAGGGAACAAAATATATACTTGCAGATTCTACAAAATATTTGTTCCAATACTGCTCTATCAAAAGATAGCTTCAACTCTCTGAGTTGAATGCAAACATTCCAAAGAAGTTTCTGAGAAAGCGTCTGTCTAGTGTTTATGTGAAGGTGTTTCCTTCTCCACCACAGGCTTCAAAGCGCTCCTAATATCCACTTGCAGATTCTACAAAAAGAGTGTTTCAAAACTGCTCTATCAAAAGAAATTTTCAACTGTTTGAGTCGAATGCACATATCACAAGCAAGTTTCTGAGAATGCTTCTGTCTAGTTTTAATGTGAAGATATTTCTTTTTCCACCATAGGCCTCTAAGCTCTCCAAATATCCACTTGCAGATCCTACAAAAAGAGTATTTCAAAAGTGCTCTATCAAAAGAAATGTTCAACTCTGTGAGTTGAATGCACACATCACAAAGAAGTTTCGAAGAATGCTCCTGTCTATTTTTCATTTGAAGATATGTCCTTTTACATCATAGGCCTTAAAGCACTCCAAATATCCATTTGAGAAAATTACAAAAGGGGTGTTTCAAGACTGCTGTATCAAAGAAAGATTCAACTCTGTGAGTTGAATGCACACATCACAAAGTAGTTTCAGAGAATGCTTATGTCTAGTTTTTATGTGCACATATTTCCTTTCCACAGTAGGCTTCAAAGAACTCCAAATATCCACATGCAGATGCTACAAAAAGAGTGTTTCAAAACTGTCCTATGAAAAGTAAGGTTCAACTCTGTGGGTTGAATGCACACATCACAAATCAGAGTCTGACAATGTTTTGTCTTGCTTTTATGATAAGATACATCGTTTTCCTACGGAGGCCTCAAAAGGTACAAAATATCAACTTGCAGATTATACAAAAAGAGTGTTTCAAATCTGCTTTATCAAAAGAAACTTACAATTCTGTGACTTGAATGCACACATCACAAAGAAGTTTCGGGGAAAACTTCTGTCTAGTTTTTACGTGAAGATAGTTCGTTTTCCATTATAGGCTTCAAAGGGAACAAAATATCCACTTGCAGATTCTACAAAATGTGCGTTTAATAACTACTGTATCAAAAGATAGGTTCAACTCTGTAAGTTGAATGCACAGATCACAAAGAATTTTCGGAGAATGCTTCTGTCTTGTTTTTATGTGAAGATATTTCCTTTTCCACCATAGGCCTCTAAGCGCTACAAATATCCAATTGCAGATTCTACAAAAGGAGTTTTTCAAACTGCTCTATCAAAAGAAAGGTTCAACTCTGTGAGTTGAATGCACACATCACAAAGAAGGTTCTGAGAATGCTTCTGTCTAGTTTTTATGTGAAGAAATTTCCATTTCCACCATAGTCGTCAATGCACTCCAAATATCCACTTGCACATTCTACAAAAAGTGTGTTTCAAAACTGCTCTGTCAAACGAAACGTTCAACTCTCTGAGTTGAATGCCCACATCACAAAAAACTTTCAGAGAATGCTTCTCTGTAGCTTTTATGTGAAGATTCTCTTTTTCCAGCACAGCCTCTAAGGGAACAAAATATCCACTTGCAGATTCTACAAAAAGAGTTTTTCAAAAATGCTCTATCAGTAGAAAGGTTCAACTCTGTGAGTTGAATGCACACGAAGAAGTTTCTGAGAATGTTTCAGTTTAGTTATTATGAGAACATATTTCCTTTTCCACCATAGGCCTTAAATCACTCCAAATATCCTCTTTCAGATTCTACAAAAAGACAGTTTCAAAACTGCTCTATCAAAAGAAATTGTCAACTCTGTGAGTTGAACACACAGATCAGAAAGAAGTTTTTGAGAATGCTTCTGTTTGGTTTTTATGTGAAGATAATTCCTTTTGAACCTTAGGCCTCAAAGCGCTCCAAGTATCCATTTGCAGATTCTACAAAAAGAGCGTTTCAAATCTGCTCTATCAAAAGAAATGTTCAACTCTGTGAAATGAGTTCACTTCACAAAGAATTTTCTGAGAATGCTTCTGTCTAGTTTTTATGTGAAGATATTCCCTATTACACCACAGACCTTAAAGCATTCCAAATATCCACTTGCAGATTCTACAAAGAGTGTTTCAGAACTGCTCTATCAAAAGAAATGTCATCTCTGTGAGTTGAATGCACACATCACCAAGTAGTTTCAGAAAATTCTTCTGTCTAATTTTTATGTGAAGATATTTCCTTTTAGACCATAGGCTTCTAAGCACTCCATATATCCACTTGGATATTCTACAAAATGAGTGTTTCTAAACTGCTCTATCAAAAGAAAGGTTCAACTCCGTGAGTTCAATGCACACATCACAAAGAAGTTTCTGATAATGATTCTGTCTAGTATTTATGTGAAGATATTTCCTTTTACACCGCAGGACTCATAGAACTCCAAATATCCACTTGCAGATTCAACAAAAAGAGTGTTTCAAAACTGCTCAATCAAAAGAAAGGTTCAACTCTGTGAGTTGAATGCACCCATCTCAAAAAAGTTTCTGAGAATGTTTCAGTTTAGTTCTTATGGGAAGATATTTCCTCTTCCACCATAGGCCTGAAAGCACTCCAAATATCCACTTGCAGATTCTACAAAAAGAGTTTTTCAAATCTGCTCTTTCAAAAGAAAGGTTCAACTCTGTGAGTTGAATGCAGGCATCACAAAGAATTTTCTAAGAATGCTTCTGTCTTTTTTTTATGTGAAGATGTTTCGTTTTCCATCTTAGGCCTTGAATGGAACCGTCTTTCCACTTGCAGATTCTACAAAAGAGTGTTCCAAATCTGCTCTATCAAAAGAAAGTTTCAACCTTTGAGTAGAATACACACATCACAAGGAAGATTATGGGAATGCTTCTGTCTAGTTTTTATGTGAAGATATTTCCTTTTATACCCTAGTCCTCTAAGCCCTCCATATATCAGCTTGCAGATTAAATAAAAAGAGTGTTTCAAAACTGCTGTTTCAAAAGAAAGGTTCAACTCTGTGACTTCAATGCACACATCACAAAGAAGTTTCAGAGAATGCTTCTGTCTAGTTTTTATGTGAAGATAGTCGGTTTCCAGTGTAGGCCTCTAAGGGGCATAATATCTACCTGGAAACCCTACAAAAGTGTGTTTCAAAACTGCTCTCTCAAAAGAAAGGTTCAGCTCTGTGAGTTGAAAGCACACATCACAAAGGAGTTTCCACGAATGCTTCCGTCTAGATTTATGTGAAGATATTTCTTTTTCCACCGTAGGCCTCATAGTTCTCCAAATATTCACTTGCAGATTCTGCAAAAAGAGTGTTTCAAAACTGCTCTATCAAAAGAAAGGTTCAACTATGTTAGTTGCATGCACATATCACAAAGAAGTTTCTGAGAATGCTTCTGTCTGGTTTTTATGTGAAGATATTTAATATTCCACCATAGGCCTCAAAGATCTCCAAATATCCACTTGCAGATTCTACAAAAAGTGTTTCAAAACTGCTCTATCAAAACAAAGGTTCAACTCTGTGAGTTGAATGCACGCATCACAAAGAAGTTTCTGAGAATGATTTACTTTAGTTTTTATGTTAAGATATTTCCTTTTCCACCACAGGCCTCAAAGCGCTCCAAATAACCACTTGCAGATACTTCAAAAAGAGTGTTTCAATACTGCTCTATCAAAAGAAAGTTTCAACTCTGTGAGTTGAATGCACACATCACGAACAAGTTTTGGAGAATGCCTCTGTCTAGTTTTTATGTGAAGATAATAACTTTTCCACCTTAGGTCTCAAAGCGTTCCAAGTATCCATTTGCAGATACTACAAAAAGAGTGTTTCACAACTGCTCTACCAAAAGAAAATTTCAACGCTGTGAGTTGAATTCACGCATCAGAAAGAACTTTCTGAGAATGTTTCTGTCTTCTTTTTATGTGAAGGTATTTCGTTTTCCAACATAGGCCTCAAAGGGAAGCAACCTTCCAATTGCAGATTCTACAAAAAGAGTGTTTCAATGCTGCCCTATTAAAACAAATGTTCAACTCTGTGAGTTGAATACACACATCACAAAGAAGTTTTGAAGAACACTTCTGTCTCGTTTTCAAGTGAAAATATTTCCTTTTGCATCATAGGCCTTAAAGCATTCCAAATATCCATTTTAAGATACTACAAAAGGAGTGTTTCAAAACTGCTGTATCAAAAGAAAGAATCAACTCTGTGAGTTGAATACACACATCACAAAGTAGTTTCAGAGAATGCTTATGTCTAGTTTTTATGTGAAGATAGTTCCTTTCCACCGTAGGCCTCAAAGCACTCTAAATATCCACACACAAATTCTACAAAAGGAGTCTTTCAAAACTGCTCTATCAAAAGTAAGGTTCAACTCTGTGGGTTGAATGCACACATCACAAATTAGATTCTAAGAATGCTTTTGTCTAGCTTTTATGTTAAGAAACTTCTTTTTCCTACAGAGGCCTCAAAAGGTACCAAATATCAACTTGCAGATTATACAAAAAGAGTGTTTCAAATCTGCTCAATCAAAAGAAACTCAACTCTGTGAGTTGAATGGACACATCACAACGAAGTTTCGGAGAATGCTTCTGTCTAGTTTTTATGTGATGATAGTTTGTTTTCCATTATAGGCCTGAAAGGGAACCAAACACCCACTTGCAGATACTACAAAATGTGTGTTTCAAAACTGCTGTATCAAAAGATAGGTTCAACTCTGTGTGTTGAATGCACAGATAACAAAGAAGTTTCCGAGAATGCTTCTGTCTAGTTTTTATGTAAAGATATTGCCTTTTCCACCATAGGCCTCAAAGCGCTACAAATATCTACTTGCAGATTCTACAAAAAGAGTTTTTCACAACTGCTCTATCAAAAGAAAGGGTCAACTCTGTGAGCTGAATGCACACATCACAGAGAGGTTTCTGAGAATGTTTCTTTCTAGTTTTTATGTGAAGAAATTTCCATTTCCTCCATAGTCGTCAAAGCACTCCAAATATCCACTTGCAGATTCTACAAAAAGAGTGTTTCAAAACTGCTCTGTCAAAAGAAATGTTCAACTCTCTGAGTTGAATGCTACACATCACAATATACTTTTGGAGAATGCTTCTCTGTAGTTTTTATGTGAAGATTCTCTTTTTGCAACACAGGCCTCTAAGGGAACAAACTATCCACTTGCAGATTCTACCAAAAGAGTTTTTCAAAACTGCTCTATCAAAAGAAAGGTTCAACTCTGTGAGTTGAATACACCCGAAGAATTTTCTGAGAATGTTTCAGTTTAGTTCTTTGGGAAGGTATTTCCTTCTCCACCATAGGCCACAAAGTGCTCCAAATATCCACTTACAGATTCTACAAAAAGACTATTACAAAATTGCTCTATCAAAAGAAATGTTCAACTCTTTGAGTTGAATGCACAGATCAAAAAGAACTTTCGGAGAGTGCTTCTGTTTAGTTTTTATGTGAAGATAATTCCTTTTCCACCTTAGGCCTCGAAGCGCTTCAAGTATCCATTTGCAGATGCTTCAAAAAGAGTGTTTCAAATCTGCTCTATCAAAAGAGAGATTCAACTCTGTGAATTGAATGCACACATCACAAAGATTTTCGGAGAATGCTTCTGCCTAGTTTTTATCTGAAGATATTTCCTTTTACACCACAGGCCTTAAAGCACTCCAAATATCCACTTGCAGATTATACAAAGAGTGTTTCAAAACTACTCTATCAAAAGAAATGTTCAACTCTGTGAGTTGAATGCACACATCACAAAGTAGTTTCAGATAATGCTTCTGTCTAATTTTTATGTGAAGACATTTCCTTTTCCACCACAGGCCACAAAGTGCTCCAAATATCCACATGCAGATTCTACAAAAAAAGTGTTTCAAAACTGCTCTATCAAAAGAAAGGTTCCACTCTCTGAGTTGAATGCACACATCACAAATAATTTTCTGAGAATTCTTCTGTCTAGCTTTTATGTGAAGAAATATCGTTTTCAATATAGGCTTCAAAAGGAACCAAATATCAACTTGCAGATTATACAAAAAGAGTGTTTCAAAACTGCTGTATCAAAAGAAATTTTCAACTTTGCTAGTTGAGTGAACACATCACAAAGAAGCTTCGGCAAATGCTTCTGTCTAGTTTTTATGTGAAGATAGTTCGTTTTCCATCAAAAGCCTTAAAGGGAAACAAATATTCACATGCAGATTCTACAAAATGTGTGTTTCAAAACTCCTCTATCAAAAGATAGTTTCAAATTCATAAGTTGAATGCACACATAACAAGGAAGTTTCTGAGAATGCTTCTGTCTAGTTTTTATGTGAAGATATTTCCTTTTCTACCATTGGCCTCCCAGCGCTCCATATATCCACTTGCAGATTCTACACAAAGAGTGTTTCATAACTGCTCTATCAAAAGAAATTTTCAACTCTTTGAGTCGAATGCACGCATCACAGGGAAGTTTCTGAGAATGCTTCTGTCTAGTTTTAATGTGAAGATATTTCCTTTTCCACCATAGGCCTCAAAGCGCTCCAAATATCCACTTGCAGATCCTACAAAAAGAGTGTTTCAAAACTTCTCTATCAAAAGAAAGGTTCAACTCTGTGAGTTGAATGCACAGATCACAAAAAAAGTTTCAGATAATGCTTCTGTCTAGTTTTTATGTGAAGATAATTCCTTTTCCACCTTAAGCCTCAAAGTGCTCCAAGCATCCACTTGCAGATTCTACAAAAAGAGTGTTTCAAATCAGCTGTATCAAAAGAGAGGTGCAACTCCTTGAGTTGAAAGAACACATCAAAAAGAATTTCCTGAGAATGCTTCTGTCTTGTTTTTATGTGAAGATATTCCGTTTTCCAACAGAGGCCTCAAAGGGAACCAACTTTTCACTTGCAGATTCTAAAAAAAGAGTGTTTCAAAGTTGCTCTGTTAAAAGAAATATTCAACTCTGTCAGCAGAATACACACATTAAAAAGATGTTTCTGAGAATGCATCAGCCTAGTTTTTATGTGAAGATATTTCCTTTTACACCACAGGCCTTAAAGCACTCCAATTATCCACTTGCAGATTCTACAAAGAGTGTTTCAAAACTGCTCTGTCAAAAGAAATGTTCAACTCTCTGAGTTGAATGCACACATCACAAAACAGTTTCGGAGGACTCTTCTGTCTATTTTTATGTGAAGATGATTCCTTTTCCACCATAGGCCTCACAGCACTCCATATATCCACATGCAGATCCTACAAAAAGAGTGTTTCAAAACTGCTCTACCAAAAGAAAGGTTCAACCCTGGAAGTTGAATGCACACAACACAAGGAAGATTCTGAGAATGCTGTCTAGCTTTTATGGGAAGATATTTCGTTTTCCAACATATGCCTCAAAAGGAACCAAATATCAACTTGCAGATTATACAAAAAGAGTGTCTGAAAACTGCTTTATCAAAAGAAACTTTCAGCTCTGTCAGTTGAGTGAACACATCAAAAAGAAGCTTCGGCGAATGCTTCTCTCTAGTTTTTATGAGAAGATAGTTCGTTTTCCATCATAAGCCTTAAAGGGAAACAAATATCCACTTGCAGATTGTACAAAACGTTTGTTTCAAAACTGCACTATCCAAAGATAAGTTCAATTCTGTGAGTTGAATTCACACGTCACAAAGAAGTTTCTGAGAATGCTTCTGTCTAGTTTTTATGTGAACATATTTCCTTATCCACCATAGGCCTTTAAGCCTTTCATATATCCACTTGCAGATTCTACAAAAAGATTGTTTCAAAACTGCTCTATCAAAAGAAAGGTTCAACTCTGCGAATTGAATGCACACATCACAAGAAGTTTCTGAAAATGCTTCTGTCTAGTTTTTATGTGAAGATATATAAGTTTCCACCATAGGCCTCAAAGCGCTCCAAATATCCACTTGCAGATTCTACAAAACAGTGTTTCAAAACTGCTCTATCAAAAGAAAGGTTGAACTCTGTGAGTTGAATGCACGCATCCAAAGAAGTTTCTGAGAATGTTTTCGTTTAGCTTTTAGGGGAAGATATTTCCTTTTCCACCATAGGCCTCAAAGCGCTCCAAGTATCCATTTGCAGATGCTACAAAAAGAGTGTTTCAAAACTGCTCTATCAAAAGAAAGGTTCAACGCTGTGAGTTTAATGCACACATCACAAAGAACTTTCTGGGAATGCTTCTGTCTTGTTATTATGTGAAGATATTTCGTTTACCTACATAGGCCTCAAAGGGAATCAACTTTCCACATGCAGATTCTACAAAAAGAGTGTTTCAAAGCTGCTGTATCAAAAGAAATGTTCAACTCTGTGAGTTGAATGCACACATCACAAAGAAGTTTCGAAGAATGCTTCTATTTTTCATTTGAAGATATGTCCTTTTACGTCATAGGCCTTAAAGCACTCCAAATATCCATTTGAGAAAACTACAAAAGGGTTGTTTCAAGACTGCTGTATCAAAAGAAAGATTCAACTCTGTGATTTGAATGCACACATCACAAAGTAGTTTCAGAGAATGCTTATGTCTAGGTTTTATGTGAACATATTTCCTTCCCACGGTAAACCTCAAAGCACTCCAAATATCCACATGCAGATGCTACAAAAAGAGTGTTTCAAAACTGCTCTATCAAAAGTTAGGTTCAACTCTGTGGGTTGAATTCACACATCACAAATCAGATTCTGAGAATGCTTTTGCCTAGCTTTTATGATAAGATAGTTCGTTTCCCTACAGAGGCCTCAAAAGGCACCAAATATCAACTGCAGATTATACAAAAAGAGTGTTTCAAATCTGCTCTATCAAAAGAAACTTACAACTCTGTGAGTTGAATGCACACATCACAAAGAAGTTTTGAAGAACGCTTCAGTCTAGTTTTTATATGAAGATAGTTCGTTTTCCATTATAGGCCTCAAAGGGAACAAAATATCCACTTACATATTCTACAAAATGTGTTTTTCAAAACTGCTGTATCAAAAGATAGGTTCAACTCTGTGAGTTCAATGCACAGATCACAAAGAAGTTTCCGAGAATGCTTCTGTCTTGTTTTTATGTGAAGATATTTCCTTTTCCTCCGTAGGTCTCTAAGCGCTACAAATATCCAATTGCAGATTCTACAAAAACAGTGTTTCAAACTGCACTATCAAAAGAAAGGTTCAACTCTGTGAGTTGAATGCACGCATCACAAAGAAGGTTCTGAGAATTCTTCTGTCTAGTTTTTATGTGAAGAAATTTCCATTTCCACCATAGTCGTCAATGCACTCCAAATATCCACTTGCACATTCCACAAAAAGAGTGTTTCAAAACTGCTCTGTCAAACGAAAGGTTCAGCTCTCTGAGTTGAACGCCCACATCACAAAAAACTTTCAGAAAACTCTTCTCTGTAGTTTTTATGTGAAGATTCTCTTTTTCCAGCACAGGCCTCTAAGGGAACAAAATATACACTTGCAGATTCTACAAAAACAGTGTTTCAAAAATGCTCTATCAAAGGAAAGGTTCAATTCTGTGAGTTGAATGCACACGAAGAAGTTTCTGAGAATGTTTCAGTTTAGTTCTTATGGGAAGATATTTCCTCTTCCACCTTAGGCCTGAAAGCACTCCAAATATCCACTTGCAGATTCTACAAAAAGAGTTTTTCAAATCTGCTCTTTCAAAAGAAAGGTTCAACTCTGTGAGTTGAATGCAGGCATCACAAAGAATTTTCCGAGAATGCTTCTGTTTAGTTTTTTTTTTTTGCGAAGATAGTTCGTTTTCCATTATAGGCCTCAAAAGGAACCAAAATATCCACTTGCAGATTCTACAAAATGTGTGTTTCAAAACTGCTCTATCAAAAGATAGATTCAAATCTGTGAGTTGAATGCACACATCGCACAAAGTTTCTGAGAAAAGTTCTGTCTAGTTTTTAAGTGAAGATGTTTCCTTTGCCACCATAGGCCTCAAAGCTCTGCAAATATCCACTTGCATATTCTTATAAAAGAGTGTTTCCAAACTGATCTATCAAAAGAAAGTTTGAACCCTTTGAGTTGAATGCAGACATCACATGGAAGTTTCTGAGAATGCTTCTGCATGGTTTTTATGTGAAGATATTTCCTTTTACAACATAGCCCTCTAAACTCTCCATATATTCACTTGGAGATTCTACTAAAAAAGTGTTTCAAATCTCCTCTAACAAAATAAAGCTTCAACTCTTTAAGTTGAGTGCACACATTGCAAGGAAGTTTCTGAGAATACTTCTGTCTAGTTTTTATGTGAAGATATTTAATTTTCCACCGTAGGCCTCAAAGCACGCTAAATATCCACTTGCATATTCTTCAAAAATAGTGTTTCAAAACTTCTCTATCAAAATAAAGGTTCAACTCTGTGAGTTGAATGCACACATCACAAGGAAGTTTCTGAGAATGCTTCTGTCTCGTTTTTATTCGAAGATATTTCCTTTTCCACAACAGGCCACATAGCGCTCCAAATATCCACTTGCAGATTCTACAAAAAGAGTGTTTCAAAACTGCTCTATCAAAACAATGTTTAAACTTTGTGAGTTGAATGCAAACATCACAAAGAACTTTCCGTGAATGCTTCTGTCTAGTTTTTATTTGAAAATAATCCCTTTTCCACCGAAGGCCTCATAGTGGTCCAAGTATCCTCATGCAGATTCTAAAAAAGAGTGTTTCAAAACTGTTCTATCAAAAGAAAGTTCTATCAACTCTGTGAGTTGAATGCACACATCACAAAGAAGTTTCTGAGAATGCTTCTGTCTAGTTTTTATGTGAAGATATTTCCTTTTTCCACCATAGGCCTTTAAGCTTTCCATATATCCACTTGCAGATTCTACAAAAAGATTGTTTCAAAACTGCTCTATCAAAAGAAAGGTTCTACTCTGTGAGTTGAATGCATACATCACAAAGTCGTTTCTGAGAATGCTTCTGTCTAGTTTTTATGTGAAGATATTTCCTTTTCCACCACAGGCCTTTAAGCTTTCCATATATCCACTTGCAGATTCTACAAAAAGATTGTTTCAAAACTGCTCTATCAAAAGAAAGGTTCTACTCTGTGAGTTGAATGAACACATCACAAAGTAGTTTATGAGAATGCTTCTGTCTAGTTTTTATGTGAAGATATTTAATTTTCCACCATAGGCCTTTAAGCACTCTAAATATCCACTTGCATATTCTATAGAAAGAGTGATTCAAATGGCTCTATCAAAAGAAAGGTTCAACTCTGTGAGTTGAATGCACACATCTCAAAGAAGTATCTGATAATATTTTAGTTTACTTTTCATGGGAAGATATTTCCTTTTCCACCATAGGCCTCAAAGCGCTCAAATATGCACTTGCAGATACTACAAAAAGAGTGTTTCAAAACTTCTCTAACAAAGGAAAGGTTCAACTGTGTGAGTTTAATTCACACATCACAAAGAAGTTTTGGAGGATACTTTTGTCTAGTTTTCATATGAAGATTATGCCTTTTCCACCTTAGGCCTCAGAGCACTCCAAGTATCCATTTGCAGATTCTAGAAGAAGAGTGTTTCAAAACCGCTCTATGAAAAGAAAGGTCCAACACTGTGGGTTGAATGTACACATCACAAAGAAGTTTTGAAGAATGCTTCTGTCTAGTTTTCAAGTGAAGATATTTCCTTTTACATCATAGTCCTTAAAGCACAACAAATATCCTTTTGAAGACACTACAAAAAGAGTGTCTCAAAACTGCTGTTTCAAAAGAAAAATTCAACTCTATGAGTTGAACGCACACGTCACAAAGTAGTATTGGAGAATGCTTATGTCTAGTTTTAATGTGAAGATATTTCCTTTTCTTCCATAGGCCTCAAAGGGCTCCAAATATCCACATGCCAATACCACAAAAAGAGTGTTTCAAACCTGCTCTATCAAAAGAAAGCTTCAACCCTGTGGGTTGAATGCACCCAACACGAAGTAGTTTCTCAGAATGCTTCTATCTAGATTTTATGTTAAGGTGTTTCGTTTTCCAACACAGGCTTCAAAAGGTACCAAATATGAACTTGCAGATTATACAAGAAGAGTGTTTCAAAACTGCTCTATCAAAAGAAACTTTCAACTCTGTGAGTTGAATGCACAGATCACAAAATTGTTTCCGAGAATGCTTCTGTCTAGTTTTTATGTGAAGATATTTCCTTTTCCACCATAGGCCTCGAGGCGCTCCAAATATCCACTTGCAGATTCTACAAAAAGAGTGTTTCAAAACTGCTCTATCAAAAGAAGGTTCAACTTTGTGAGTTGAATGCACACATCACAACGGAGTTTCTGAGAATGCTTCTGTCTATTTATTATGTAAAAATATTTCGTTTTCCAACATACGCCTCAAAGGGAACCGCATATGCAACTACAGATCCTTCAGAAAGAGTATTTCAAATCTGCTCTAACAAAAAAAGTGTACATCTCTCTGAGTTGAAAGCACACATCTCAAAGAAGTTTCTGAGAATGCTCCTGTTTAGTTTTTATGTGAAGATATTTCCTTTTCCACAACAGTCCTCAAAGCGGTCCACATATTCACTTGCAGATATTACCAAAATAGTGTTTGAAAACTGCTCTATCAAAAGAAAGTTTCAACACTGTGAGTAGAATGCACACATCACTATGTAGTTTCAGAGAATGCTTCTTTCTAATTTTTACCTGAAGATATTTCTTTTTCCACCATAGGCCTCAAAGTGCTCCATATGTCCACTTGCAGATTTTTAAAAAAAGGGAGTTTTCAAACTGCTCTATCAAAAGAAATGTTCAACACCGTGAGTTGATTTCACACATCACAAAGAAGTTTTGGGGAACGCTTTGTCTATTTTTTATGTGAAGATATTTCCTTTTCACCATAGGCCTCAAAGCGCTCCAAATATCCAATTGCAGATTCTACAAAAAGAGTGTATCAGAACTGCGCTATCAATAGAAAGGTTCAACTCAGTGAGTTAAAACCACGCATCACAAAGAAGTTTCAGAGAATGCTTCTGTCTACTTTTTATGTGAAGATATTTCCTTTTCCGCTATAGGCCTCCAAGCGCTCCATAGATCCAATTGCAAATTCTACAAAAAATGTGTTTCAAAACTGCTCTACCAAAAGAATGCTTCAAATCTGTGAGTTGAATGCACACATCACAAAGAAGTTTCTGAGAATGCTTCTTTCTACTTTTTATGCAAAGATATTTTGTTTTCCATCATTGATCTCAAAGAACTCTAATTATTCACTTGCAGATTCTGCAAAAAGAGTGTTTCAAAACTACTCTATCAAAAGAAAGCTTCAACTTTCTGAGTTGAAACCCCTCACCAAAAAGAAGTTTCTGAGAATGTTTCTGTCTAGTTTTTATGTGAAGATATTTCGTTTTCCAACATAGGCCTCAAAGGGAACAACATATCCACTGGCAGATTTTACAAAAACAGTGTTTCAATACTGCTCTATCAAAAGAAGGGTACAACTGTGTGAGTTGAATGCACACTTCACAAAGAAGTTTCTGAGAATGCTCCTGTCCAGTTTTTACCTGAAGATACTTCCTTTTCCACCATAGGCCACAAATGGCCCCATATATCCACTTGCAGATATTACAAAAGAGGGTGTCAAAACTTCTCTATCAAAAGAAAGTTTCAACCCTGTGAGTGGAAAGCACATATCACAAAGAAGTTTATGAGAATGCTTCTATCTAGTATTTATGTGAAGTTATTTTGTTTTCCAACAGAGGCCTCAATGGGAACGAAATATCCACTTGCAGATTCTACAAAAAGAGTGTTTCAAAACTACTCTATCAGAAGAAATGTTCAATTTTGTGAGTTGAATGCACAGATCACAAAGAAATTTCTGAGAATGCGTCTGTCTAGCTTTTATGTCAAGATATTTCCTTTTCCACCACAGGGCTGAAAGGGCTCCAAATATCCACTTGCAGATTTTACAAAAAGTGTGTTTCGAAACTGCTCTATCAAAAGAAAGGTTCAACTCTGTGAGTTGAATGCACACATAATAAAGAAGTTTCTGAGAATGCTTCTGTCCAGTTTTTATGTGAACATATTTTGTTTTCCAACATAGGCTTCAAAGGGAAGAAAATATCCACTTGCAGATTCTACAAAAAGAGTGTTTCAAAACTACTCTATCAAAAGAAAAGTTCAACTCTGTGAATTGAATGCACAGATCACAAAGAAGTTTCGGAGAATGCTTCTGTCTATTTTTTATGTCAAGATATTTCCTTTTCCACCATAGGCCTCACAGTGAACAAAATAACCACTTGTATATTCTACAAAAAGAGTGTTTCAATACTGCTCTATCAAAAAAAAAAAAAAATTCAACTCTGTGAGTTGAATGCACACACCACAAAGAAGTTTCTGAGAATGCTTCCGTGTAGTTTTATGTGAAGATATTTTGTTTTCCAACAAGGCCTCCAAGGGAACCAAATATCAACTTACAGATCCAGCAAAAACAGTGTTTCAAAACTCCTCTATCAAAAGAAAGGTTCAATTCTGTGAGTTTCATGCACACATCAAAAAGAAGTTTCTGAGAATGCTTCTCTGTAATTTTTATGTTAAGTTATTTCCTTTCCCACCGTAGGCCTCAAAGCACTCTAAAGATACACTTGCAGATGCTATAATACGAGTGTTTCAAAACAGGTCTATCAAAAGGAAGTTTCAAATCTGTGAGTTGAACGCACACATCACAAAGAACTTTCTGAGAACGCTTCTGTCTAGTTTTATATGAAGATATTTTCTTTTCCACCATAGGCCTCAAAGTCCACCATAGGCTCCAAATGTCCACATGCAGAATCTACAAAAGAGTGTTTGAAACCTGCTCTATCAAAAGAAAGGTTCAATTCTGTGAGTTGAATGAAAACAGCACAACGAAGTTTCTGAGAAAGATTCTGTCTAGTTTTTATGTGAAAATATTTCATTTTCCAACATAGACCTCAAAGGGAACTAAATATCCACTTGCCGATTCTACAAAAAGAGTGTTTCAAATCTGTTCTATCAAAAGAAAGGTTCAACTCTGGGAGTTGAATGCACACATCACAAAGAAGTTTCTGAGAATGCTTCTGTCTAATTTTTATGTGAAGATATTTCCTTTTCCAACACAGGTCACAAAGGGAACCAAATATCCAATTGCAGGTCCTACAAAAAGAGTTTTTCAAAACTGCTCTATCAAAAGAATGGTCCGACTCTGTGAGTTCAATGCACACATCACAAAGTAGTTTCGGAGAATGCTTCTGTCTAGTTTTTATGTGCAGATATTTCCTTTTCCAACAATCGCCTCAAAGCACTCCAAATATCCGTTTGCAGATTCTCCAAAAAGAGTTTTTGAAAACTGCTCAGTCAAAAGAAAGGTTCAACTCTATGGGATGAATGCACACATCACAAAGGAGTTTCTGAGAATGCTTCTGTCTAGTTTTTATGTGAAGATATTTCGTTTTCCACCATAGTCCTCAAAGGGATACAAATATCTATACTTGCAGATTCTACAAAAAGAGTGTTTCAAAACTGCTCTTTCAAAAGAATGATCAACTCAGTAAGTTGAATGCAAACATCACAAAGAAGTTTGTGAGAGTGCTTCTGTGTAGTTTTAATGTTTAGTTATTTCCTTTTCCACCATAAGCCTCAAAACGCTCCAAATGTCCACTTGCAGATTCTACAAAAAGAGTGTTTCAAACTGCTCTATCAATAGAAAGGTTCAACTCTGTGAGTTGAATGTGCACATCACAAAGATGTTTCTGAGAATTCTTCTGTCTAGTTTTTATGTGAAGACATTCTGTTTTCCAAAACAGGCTTCAAAGGGAATGAAATATCCACTTGCACATTCTACAAAACCAGTGTTTCACAACTGCTCTATCAAAAGAAACGTTCGACACTGTGACTTGAATGCACACATCTCAAAGAAGTTTCTGAGAATGCTTCTGCCTAGTTTTTATGTGAAGATATTTTGTTTTCCACCATAAGCCTCAAATCGCTCCAAATATCCACTTTCAGATTCTGCAAAAAGAGTGTCTCCAAACTACTCTATCAAAAGCAATGCTCAACTCTGTGAGTGCAATAGACACATCAAAAAAAATGTTTCGGAGAATGCTTCTGTCTAGTTTTTATGTGAAGATAGTTCCTTTCCCACCATAGGCATCAAAGCGCAAAAAATATCCACTTGCATATTCTACAGAAAGACTGTTTAAAAACTGCTCCACGAAAGAAAGGTTCAACTCTGTGAGTTGAATGTACACATCACAAGGAAGTTTTTGAGAACGCTTCTGTCTAGTTTTTATGTGAAGATATTTCGTTTTCAACACTGGCCTCATAGGGAACAAAATATCCACTTGCAGATTGTTCAAAAAGAGTGTTTCACAACTGTTCTATCATAAGACAAGTTCAACTCTGTGAGTTGAACGCACACATCACAAAGAAGTTTCTGAGAATGCTTCTCTCTATTTTTTATGTGAAGATATTTCCTTTCCCACCATAGACCTATATGGGAGCAAAATATCCACTTGTAGATTCTAAAAAAAGAGTGTTTCAAAACTGCTCTATCAAAAGAAAGGTTTACATCTGCGAGTTGAATGCCCACATCAGAAAGATCTTTCTGAGAATGCTTCTGTGTAGTTTTTGTGTGAAGATATTTCCTTTTCCACCATAGTCCTCAAAGCGCTGCAAATGTGCACTTGCAGATTCTACAAAAACAGTGTTTCAAAACTGCTCTACCAAAAGAGACGTTCAAGTCTGTGAGTTGAATGTACATATCACAAAGAATTTTCTGAGAATGCTTCCATCTAGTTTTAAAATGAATATATTTCCTTTTCCACCATAGGCCTCAAAGCGCTTCAAATATCCATTTGCAGATTGTACAAAAAGCATGTTTCATAATTGCTCTAATGAAGAAAATTTCAACTCTTTGAGTTGAATGCACACTTCACAAAGAAGTTTCTGAGAATGCTTCTATCTAGTTTTTATGTAAAGATATTTCGTTTTCCAACAGAGCCCTCAAAGGGAACCAAATATCCGCTTGCAGATACTACAAAAAGAGTGTTACAAAACTGCTCTATGAAATGAAAGGTTCAACTCTGTCAGTTGAATGCACACATTACAAAGAAGTTTCTGAGAATGCTTCTGTGCAGTTTTTATTTGAAGATATTTCCTTTTGCACCATAGGCCTCAAAGCGCTCCAAATATAAACTTGCAGGTTCTACAATACGAGTGTCACAAAACAGGACTATCAAAAGGAAGTTTCAACTCTGTGAGTTGAATGCACACATCACAAAGAGGTTTCTGAGAATGATTCTGTCTAGTTTTTATGAGAAGATATTTCCTTTTCCACCATAGGCTTCAAAGTGCTCAAAATGTCCATATGCAGATTTTGCAAATGGAGTGTTTCAAATCTGCTCTATCAAAAGAAAGATTCAACGCTGGGAATTGAATGCACACAGCACAAAGAAGTTTCTGATAATGCTTCTGTCTAGTTTTTATGTGAAGATATTTCGTTTTCCAACACAGGCCTCGAAGGGAACCAAATATCCACTTGCAGATTCTACAAAAAGAGTGTTTCAAAACTGTTCTTTCAAAACAAAGGTTCAACTCTGGGAGTTGAATGCACACCTCACAAAGAAGTTTCTGAGAATCCTTCTGTCTAGTTTCTATGTGAAGATATTTCATTTTCTACACAGGCCTCATTGGGAATCAAATATCTACTTGCAGATTCTGTAAAAAGAGTTTTTCAAACTGCTCTATCAAAAAAAGCTTCAACACTTTGAGTTGAATGCACACATCACAAAGAAGTTTCTGAGAATGCTTCTGTCTAGTTTTTATGTGAAAATATTTCCCTTTCCACCACAGGCCTGATAGCTCTCCAAATATCCACTTGCAGTTTCTACAAAAAGAGTGTTCCTAAACTGCTCTATAAAAAGAAAGGTTCAACTCCGTGAGTTGAATGCAGACAACATGAAGAAGTTTATGAGAATATTTTGTCTACTTTTTATGTGAAGATATTTCATTTTCCAACACAGGCCACATAGTGCTCCAAATATCCACTTGCAGATTCTACAAAAGAAGGTTTCAATACTGCTCTGTGAAAAGAAAGTTTTAACTCTGTGAATTGAATGCACGCATCACAAAGAAGTTTCTGAGAATGCTTCTGTCTTTTTTTTTATGTGAAGATATTTCCTTTTCCAACCTAGGCCTCAAAGGGAACAAAACATCCCTTTTCATATTATACAAAAGGTGTTTTTCAATACTGCTTTATCAAAAGCAAAGTTCAACTCTGTGAGTTGAATGCACACATCAAAAAGAAGTTTCTGAGAATGTTTCTATCTAGTGTTTATGTGAAGAAGTTTCCTTTTCCACAATATCCACTTGCAGATTCTACAAAAAGAAGTTTCAATACTGCTCTATCAAAACAAAGTTTCAACTCCGTGAGCTGAATGCACACATCACAAAGAAGTTTCTGAGAATGCTTCTCTCTGGTTTTTATGTGAAGATATTTCCTTTTCCAACACAGGCCTCAAAGAGAACGAATTATCCACTTGCAGATTCTACAAAAAAGTGTTTCAAAACTGCTCTATCAAAAGAAATGTTCAACTCTGTGAGTTGAATGCACACATCACAAAATAGTTTCAGAGAATGCTTCTATGTAGTTTTTATGTGAAGATGTTTCCTTTTCCACCATAGGCCTGAAAGGGTTCCAAATATCCACGTGCAGATTCTACAAAAAGAGTATTTCAAAACTGCTCTGTCAAAAAAATGTTTCAACTCTGTGAGTTGAATGCACACATCACAAAGAAGATTCTGAGAGTCCTTCAGTCTAGATTTTATTTAAAGATATTTCCTTATCCACCATAGGCCTCAAAACGCTCCAAATATCCACTTGCAGATTCTACAAAAAGAGTGTTTCAAGACTGCTCTATCAAAAGAAAGGTTCAACTCTCAGTTGAATGCACACATCACAAAGAAGTATCTGAGAATGCTTCTGTCTAGTTTTTATGTCAAGATATTTCCTTTTCCACCATAGTTCTCAAAGTCCTCCAAATATCCACGTGCAGATTCTCCAAAAAGAATGTTTCAACACTGCTCCATCAAAAGAAAGTTTCAACTCTGTGAGTTCAATGCACACATTACGAAGCAGATTCTGAGAATGTTTCCATGGACTTTTTATTTGAAGATATTTCCTTTTTCACCGTAGAATGCAAAGGGATCCAAATATCCACTTGCAGATTCTACAAAATCAGAGATTCTAAACTATTCAACCAAAAGATAGGTGCAACTCTGTGAGATGAATGCGCACATCACAAAGTAATTTCTCAGAATGCTTCTGAGTAGTTTTGATGTGAAGATATTTCCTTTTCCACAATAGGCCACAAAGGGCTACAATTATGCCCCTGCAGATTCTACAAAAAGAGTGTGTCAAAACTACTCATTCAAAAGAAAATTTAAACTCTGTGTGACGAATGTCCAAATGGCAAAGTAGTTTCTCAGAATGCTTCTGAGTAGTTTTTACGTGAAGATATCTCCTTTTCCACAATAGGCCTCACAGATCTTCAAACATCCACTTGTAGATTCTGCAAAAAGAGAGATTCAAAATTGCTCAATCAAAACACAGGTTCAACACTGTGAGTTGAATGCACACATCAATAAGAAGTTTCTGAGAATGCTTCTGTGTAGTTTTTATTTGAAGATATCTCCTTTTCCACCATAGGGCACAAAGGGCTCCAAATATGCACTTGCAGGTTCTACAAAAAGAGAGATTCAAAATTGCTCAATGAGAAGATAAGTTCAACTCTGTGAGTTGAATGCACACCTCAAAAAGTCATTTCTCAGAATGCTTCTGTGTAGTTTTTATGTGAAGATATTTCGTTTTCCACTGTAGGGTGCAAAATGCTCGAAATATCCACTTGCAGATTCTACAAAAAGAGTGTTTCGAAACTGCTCAATCATAAGATATGTTCAACCCTGTGAGAAGAATGCACACATCACAAAGGAGTTTCTCAGAATGTTTCTGTGTAGTTTATATTTGAAGACATTTCCTTTTCCACTATAGGACGCAAAGGGCTCCAAATATCCACTTGCAGATTCTGCAAAAAGAGAGATTCAAAACTGCTCAATCAAAAGACATATTCAACTCTGTGAGTTGAAAGCACCCATTCCAAAGAAATTTCTCAGAATGCTTCTGTGTAGTTTTTATGTGAAGATATTTGCTTTTCCACAGTAGGCCTCAAAGGGCTACAAATATACAAATGCAGATTCTGCAAAAGTGGTATTCAAAACTGCTCAGTCAAAAGATAGGTTCAACTCTGTGAGTGGAATGCATATATCACAAAGAAGTTTCTCTGAATGCATCTGTGTAGTCTTTATTTAAAGGTATTTCGCTTTTCTCATAGGGTGCAAAGCTCTCCAAATATCCACTTGCAGATTCTACAAAAAGAGAGATTCAAAACTACTCAATGAGAAGATAAGTTCAAGTCTTTGAGTTGAATGCACACCTCAAAAAGAAGTTTCTCAGAATGATTCTGTGTAGTTTTTATGTGAAGATATTTCTTTTTCCACATAGGACTCAAAGCACTCCAAATATCGACTTTCAGATTCTACAAAAAGAATGATTCAGAACTGCTAAATAAAAGAAACATTCAACTCTGTGAGATTAATGCACACATCACAAAGCAGTTTCTCAGAATGCTTCTGTGTAGTTTTTATGTGAAGATATGGGCTTTTCCACAGTAGGCCTCAAGGGGCTCCAAATATCCAACTGCAGATTCACAAAAAGAGAGATTCAAAACTGCCCAATCAAAAGATAGGTTCAACTCTGTAAGTTGAATGCACACTTCACAGTTAAGTTTCTCATAATATTTCTGTGTAGTCTTTATGTGAAAATAATCCTTTTTCCACAATAGGCCTCAAAGGGCTCAAAATATCCACTTGCAGCTCCTTCAAAAAGAGTGTTTCAAAACTGCTAAATCATAAGAAAGGTTCAACACTGTGAGATGAATGCACACATCACAAAGAAATTTCTCAAAATGCTTCTGTGTAGTTTTCATCTTAAGTTATTTGCTTTTCCACAACAGGCCTCAAAGCCCTCCAAATCTCCAATTGCAGATTCTACAAAAGGAGTGTTTCAAAACTGCTCAATCATAAGATAGGTTCAAGCCTATGAGATGAATGCACATCTCACAAAGAAGATTCTCAGAATGTTTCTGCATGGTTTTTATTTGAAGATATTTTCTTTTCCAGCATTGGCCACAAAGGGCTCCAAATATCCACGTGCAGATTATGCAAAAAGAGAGATTCAAAACTAATCAATCAAAAGATAGGTTCAACACTGTGAGTTGAATGCCCACATCACAAAGAAGTTTCTCATAATGCTTCTGAGTAGTTTTTATATGAAGATATTTCCATTTCTACAATAGGCATCAAAGGGTTCTAATTATCCACTTCTCGAATCTACAAAAAGGGGGTTTCAAAACTGCTCAATCAAAAGAAAGCTTCAAATCTGTGAGTTGAATGTGCAGTTTTGAAACAATCTTTTTCTAGAATCTGGAAGTGGATACTTAGAGCGCTTTGAGGCCTAAAAATACACACATCAGAAAGAAGTTTCTGAGAAGGTTTCTGTCTTGATTTTTTGTGAAGATATTTCGTTTTCCACCATAGGCCTCAAAGCGTTCCAAATATCCACATGCAGATTCTAAAAAAAGAGTGTTTCAAAACTGCTCTATCAAAAGAAAGGTTCAAATCCGTGAGTTGAATGCACACATCACAAAGAAGTTTCTGAGAATGCTTCTGTCTAGATTTTATGTGAAGATATTTCGTTTTCCAACATAAGCCTCCAAAGGAACCAAATATGAACCTGCAGGTTATAGAAAAGAGAGATTCAAAACTGCTCAATCCAAAGATAGGTTCAACTCTGTGAGTTGAATGCTCACATCACAAAGAAGTTTCGGAGAATGCTTCTGTCTAGTTTTTATATGAAGATAGTTCCTTTTCCATCATAGGCCTCAAAGGGAACAAAATATCCACTTGCAGATTCTACAGAAAGTGTGTTTCAAAACTGCTCTATCAAAAGATAAGTTCATTACTTTAGTTGAATGCACACATCACCAAGAAGTTTCCGAGAATGCTTCTGCCTAGTTTTTAAGTCAACATATTTCCTTTTCCACGATAGGCTTCAAAGCCCTCCATATATTCACTTGGAGATTCTACAAAAAGAGTGTACCAAAACTGTTTTATCAAAAGAAAGGTTCAACTCTGTGAGTTGAATGCACACATCATAAAGAAGTTTCTGAGAATGCTTTTGTCTAGTTTTTATGTGAAGATATTTCCTTTTCCACCACAGGCCCCAAAGCGCTCCAAATATCCACTTGAAGATTCTACAGAAAGAGCGTTTTGAAACTGCTCCATCAAAAGAAAGTTTCAACTCTGTGAGTTGAATGCACACATCAGAAAGAAGTTTCTGCGAATGCTTCTGTCTAGTTTTTATTTGAAAATATTTCGTTTTCCAACATAGACATCAAAGGGAAGAAAACATCCACATGCAGATTGTATAAAAACAGTGTTTGAAAACTGCTCTATCAAAAGGAAGTTTCAACTCTGTCAGTTGAATGCACACATCACAGAGAAGTTTCTGAGAATGCTTCTGTCTAGTTTTTATGTGAAGATATTTCCTTTTCCAACCTAGGCCTAAAAGCGCTCCAAATATCCACTTGCAGATTTTACAAAAAGAGTGTTTCCAAACTACTCTATCAAAAGAAAGGTTCAACTCTGTGAGTTGAATGCACACATCACTAAGAAGTTTCGGAGAATGCTTATGTCTAGTTTTTATGTCCATATTTCCTTTTCCACCACAGGCATCAAAGCGCTTCTGATATCCACTTGCAGATTCTACAAATGATTGTTTCACAACTGCTCGTCAGAGAAAGTTTCAACTCTGTGACTTGAATTCACACATCACAAAGAACTTTCTTAGCATGCTGCTGTCTACTTTTTATGTGAACATATTTCCTTTTCGACCATAGGCCTCCAAGCCCTCGAAATATCCACTCACAGATTCTACAAAAAAAGTGTTTCAAACTGTTGTATCAAAAGGAAGTTTCAAATCTGTTAGTAGAATGCACAAATCACAAAGAAGTTTCTGAGAATGCTTCTGTCTAGTTTTTATGTGAAGATATTTCCTTTTCTACCTTAGGCCTCAAAGAGCTCTGAACATCCAATTGCAGATTCTACAATGAAAGTGTTTCAAAACGGCTTTATTAAAAAAAAGTTCAACTCTGGGCGTTGAATGCACACACCAAAAAGAAGTTTCTGAGAATGCTTCTGTCTAATTTTTATGTGGAGATATTTCCTTTTCCACCAGAGGCCTCAAAGCACTTCAAATATCCACTTGCAGATTCTACAAATAGTGTTTCAAAACTACTGTATCAAAAGAAAGCTTCAACCCTGTGAGTTGAATGCACACACCGCAAAGAAATTTCTGAGAATGCTTCTGTCTCGTGTTTATGAGAAGATGTTTCCTTTTCCACCATAGGCATCAAAGCACTTCAAATATACCCTAGCAGATTCTAAAAAAGGAGTGTTTCGATACTGATGTATCAAAGAAAGGTTCAACTCTGAGAGTTGAATGCAAACATCACAAAGAAGATTCTGAGAATGCTCCTGTCTAATTTCTATGTGAAGTTATTTGGTTTTCCAACACAGGCCTCAAATGGAAGCAAATATCCACATACAGATTCTACAAAACCAGTTTTTGAAAACTGCTCTATCAAAAGAAAGGTTCAAATCTGTGAGTTGAATGCACACATCACAAAGGAGTTTCTTATAATGTTTCCGTCTTGTTTTTATGTAAAGATATTTCCTTTCCCACAATAGGCCTCTAAGGGAACCAAATATTCACTTGCAGATTCTACAAAAAGAGTATTTCAAAACTGCTTCATCAAAAGAAAGTTTCAACTCTGTGTGTCCAATGTACACATCACAAAGAAGTTTCTGTGAATGCTTCTGTCTAGTTTTTTTTTAAAGATATTTCCTTTTCCACCACAGTCCTCAAGACCTCCAAATATCCACTTACAGCTTCTACAAAAAGATAGTTTCAAAACTTCTCTATCAAAAGAAAGGTTCACCTCTGTGAGTTGAATGCAACATCACAAAGTAGTTTCTGAGAATGCTTCTGTCCAGTTTTTCTATGAAGATATTTCCTTTCCCACCGTAGGCCTCAATGGGAACAAAAGTCCACTTGCAGATTCTAAAAAAAAGAGTGTTTCAAAACTGCTCTATCAAAAGAAGGGTTCAACTCTGTGAGTTGAATGCACACATCACAAAGAAGTTTCTGAGAATGCTTCTGTCTAGTTTTTATGTGAAGATATTTCCTTTTCCACCAGAGGCCACAAAGCGCCCCAAATATCCACTTGCAGATTCCACAAAAAGAGTGTTTCAAAACTGCTCTATCAAAAGATAGTTTCAACTCTCAGTTGAATGCACACATCACAAAGAAGTTTCTGAGAATGCTTCTGTCTAGTTTTTATGTGAATATATTCTCATTTCCACCGAAGGCCTGAAAGCAATGCATATATCCACTTGCAGATACTATAAAAAGAGTTTTTCAAAACTGCTGTATCCAAAGGAATTTTCAACTCTGTGAGTTGAATGCAGACATCACAAAGATGTTTTTGTGAATGTTTCCATCTAGTTTTTATGTGAAGATATTCCGGTTTCCAAGGAAAGCCTCAAAGCGCTCCATGTATCCACTTGCAGATTTTACAAAAAGAGTGTTTCAAAACTACTCTATCAAAAGGAATGTTCAACTCTGTGAGTTGAATGCACACATTACAAAGCAGTTTCTGAAAATGCTTCTGTCTCGTTTTTAATCTGAAGTTATTCCCGTTTCCAACGAAGTCCGCAAAATGGTCCAAATATCCACTTGCAGATTTTACAAAAAGACTGTTTCAAAACTACCGTATCAAAAGGCAGGTTCAACTCTGTGAGTTGAATGCACACATCACAATGAAGTTTCTGAGAATGCTTCTGTCTTCTTTTTATGTGAAGATATTCCCATTTGTGAAGAAAGCCTCAAAGCCGCCCAAATATACCCTTGCAGATACTACAAAAAGAGTGTTTCAAAACTGCTCTGTGAAAAGTTATGTTCAAATATGTGAGTTGAATGCAAACATCACAAAGTAGTTTCTGCGAATGCTTCTGTCTATTTTTTATGTGAAGATATTTCCTTTTTCACCATAGGCCTCAAAGCTCTCCAAATGTCCACTTGCAGATTCCATAAAAAGAGTGTTTCAAAACTGCTCTATGAAAAGAATGGTTCATATCTGTGAGTTGAATGCACACATAAGAAGAGAATTTCTGAGAATGCTTCTGTCTAGTTTTTATATGAAGATATTTCCTTTTCCACCACAGGACTCAAATTGCTTTAAATGTCCAATTGCAGATTCTACAAAAAGAGTGTTTCAGAAATGCTCTATCAAAAGTAACTTTCAACACTGTGAGTGGAATGCACACATCACAAAGAAGTTTCTGAGAATGCTTCTCCCTAGTTTTTATGAGAAGATATTCCCGCTTCCAACGAAGACCTCAGAGCAGTCCAAATATCCCCTTGCAGATTCCACAGAAAGAGTGTTTCAAAACTACTCTATCAAAAGGATGGTTCAACTCTGTGAGTTGAATGCACATATCACAAAGCAGTTTCTGAGAATGCTTCTGTGTATTTTTTTTTTGTTTAGATATTCCCTTTTCCACCATAGGCCTCGAAGCACTCAAAACATTAACTTACAGATTCTACAAAATAGAATGTTTCCAAACTGCTCTATCAAAAGAAAGACTAACCTCTGTGAGGTGAATGCGCACATCACAAAGAAGATTCCGAGAATGCTTCTGTCCACTTTTTATGTGAAGAAATTTCCCTTTCCACTGTAGGCCTCATTGCGCTTCAAATATCCAATTCCAGATTCTACAAAAAGAGTGTTTCAAAACTGCTCTATCAAAAGAAAGGTTCAACTCTGTGAGTTGAATGCGCACATCACAAAGAAGTTTCTGAGAACGCTTCTGTGTAGTTTTTATGTGAAGATATTTCCTTTTCCTCTGCATGCCTGAAAGTGCTCCAATATCCAATTGCAGATTCTACAAAAGAGTGTTTCAAAACTCCTCTATCAAAAGAAAGTTTCAACTTTATGAGTTGAATGCACACATCACAAAGAAGTTTCTGAGAATGCTTCTGTCTACTTTTTATGTGAACATATTTCCTTTTCCACCATAGGCCTTTAAGCCATACATATATCCACTTGCAGATTCTACAAAAAGATTGTTTTAAAACTGCTGTATCAAAAGAAAGTTTCAACACTCTGAGTTGAATGCACACATCACAAAGAAGTTTCTGAGAACATTTCTGTCTAGTTTTTATGTGAATATATATCCTTTCCATCATAGGCCTCAAAGCGGTCTAAATATCCACTTGCAGATTCTACAAAAAGAGTGTTTCAAAACTGCTCTATGAAAGGAAAGGTTCTACTCTGTGTGTAGAATGCACACATCACAGAGAAGTTTCTGAGAAAGCTTCTTTCTAGATTTTATGTGAAGATAGTAGGTTTTCCAACATAGGCCTCAGAAGGAATAAACTTTCCACTTGCAGATTCTACAAAAAGAGTGTTTCAAACATGCTCTAATAATATAAATTTTCAAATCACTGAGTTGAATGCTCACATCACAAAGAAGTTTCGAAGAATGCTACTGTCCACTTTTCATGTGAAGATATTTCCTTTTTAAATCATAGGCATTAAAGCACTCCAAATATCCATTTGAAGATACTACAAAAAGAGTGTTTCAAAAGTGCTGTGTCAAAAGAAAGATTCAACTCTGTGAGTTGAATGCATACATCACAAGGAAGTTTTTGAAAATGCTTCTGTCTAGTTTTTATGTGAAGATATTTCCTCTTCCACCATTGGCCTCAAAGCGCTCCAAATATCCACATGCAGATTCTACAAAAAGAGTGTTTCAAAACTGCTCTATCAAAAGAAAGGTTCAACTCTGTGAGTTGAATTCACACATCACAAAGGAGTTTCTGAGAATGCTTCTGTCTAGCTTTTATGTGAAGATATTTTGTTTTCCAACATAGGCCTCAAAAGGCACAAAATATCAACTTGCAGATTATACAAAAAGGGTTTTTCAAAACTGCTCTATCAAAAGAAACTTTCAACTCTGTGTGTTGAATGCACACATAACAAAGAAGTTTAGGAGTATACCTCTGTCTAGTTTTTATGTGAAGATCGTTCGTTTTCCATTATCGGTCACAAAGGGAACTAAATATCCACTTGCAGATTCTACAAAATGTGTGTTTCAAAACTGCTCTATCAAAAGATAGGTTCAACTCTGTGAGTTGAATGCACACATCACAAAGAAGTTTCTGCGAAAGCTTCTGTCTGGTTTTGATGCGAAGATATTTCCTTTTACATCCTAGGCCTTAAAGCACTCCAAATATCCATTTGCAGATACTACAAAAATAGTGTTTCAAAACTGCTGTATCAAAAGAAAGATTCAATTCTGTGAGTTCAATGCATACATAAAAAGCAGTTTTGAGGAATGCTTCTGTGTATTTTTTTGTGAAGATATTTCCTTTTCCACCATAGGCCTCAAATCGCTCCAAATATCCACATGCAGATTCTTCAAAAACAGTGTTTCAAAACTGCTTCATCAAAAGAAAGGTTCAACTTTGTGAGTTGAATGCACACATCACAAGGTAGTTTCTGAGAATGATTCTGTCTAGCTTTTATGTGATGATATTTCATTTTCCAACATAGGACTCAAAAGTTACTAAATATCAACTTGCAGATTACATAAAAAGAGTGTTTCAAAACTGCTGTATCAAAAGAAACTTTCAACTGTTTGAGTTGAATGCACACATCACAAAGAAGTTCGGAGAATGCTTCTCAATACTTTTTATGTGAAAATAGTTCATTTTCCATTATAGGCCTCAAAGGGAATGAAATATCCACTTGCAGATTCTACAAAATGTGTTTCAAAACTGCTCTGTCAAAAGATAGGTTAAATTCCATGAATTGAATGCGCAGATCACAAAGGAGTTTCTGAGAATCCTTCTGTCTAGTTTTTATGTGAAGATATTTCCTTTTCCACCATAGGCCTCAAAGTGCTCCAAATATCCATTTGCAGATTCTACAAAAAGAGTGTTTCAAAACTACTCTTTCAAAACAATGTTTCAACTATTTGAGTTGAATACACACATCACAAGGAAGTTTCTGAGAATGCGTCTGTTTAGTTTTTATGAGAATACCTTTCCTTTTACACCATAGGCCTCTAAGACCTCCTTATATCCACTTGGAGATTCTACAAAAAGTGTGTTTCAAAACTGCTCTATCAAAAGAAAGGTTCAAGTCTGTGAGTTGAATGCACACATCACAAAGAAGTTTTTGTGAATGCTTCTCTCTAGTTTTCATGTGAAGATATTTCCTTTTCTAACTTAGGCCTCAAAGCACTCCTTATATCCACTTGCAGCTTCTACAAAAGAGTGTTTCAAAACTGCTTTATCAAAAGAAAGGTTCAAATCTGTTAGTTGAGTACACACATCACAAGGAAGTTTCTGAGAATGATTATTTCTAGCTTTTATGTGATGATATTTCGTTTTCCAACATAGGACTGAAAAGTTACCAAATATCAACTTGCAGATTATACAAAAAGAGTGTTTCATAACTGCTCTATCAAAAGAAACTTTCAACGCTGTGAGTTGAATGCACACATCACAAAGAAGTTTCGGAGAATGCTTCTCAATACTTTTTATGTGAAAATAGTGTGTTTTCCATTATAGGCCTCAAAGGGAAAGAAATATCTACTTGCAGATTCTACAAAATGTGTGATTCAAAACTCCTCTATCAAAAGATAGGTTAAATTCTGTGAGTTAAATGCAGAGATAACAAAGAAGTTTCTGAGAATCCTTTTGCCTGGTTTTTATCTGAAGATATTTCCTTTTCCACCATAGGCCTCAAAGCGCTCCAAATATCCACTTACGGATTCTACATAGGAGTGTTTCAAAACTACTCTTTCAAAAGAAAGTTTCATTTGAAACTTTCACAAGGAAGTTTCTGAGAATGCTTCTGTCTAGTTTTTATGTGAATATATTTCCTTTTACACCATAGGCCTCTAAGCCCTCCATATATCCACTTGGAGATGCTACAAAAAGTGTGTTTCAAAGCTGTTCTATCAAAAGAAAGGTTCAACTCTGTGAGTTGAATGCACACATCACAAAGAAGTTGCTGAGAATGCTTCTTTGTATATTTTTTGTGAAGATGTTACCTTTTTCACCATAAGCCTCAAAGCGCTCAAAACATCCACTTGCAAATTCCAGAAAAAGAGTGTTTCAAAACTGCTCTATCAGAAGAAAGCTTCAACACTTTAAGTTGAAGGCACACATCAAAAAAAGTATCTGAGAGTGCTTCGGTCTAGTTTTTATGTGAAGATATATTGTTTTCTAACATAGGACTGAAAGGGAACATAATATATAATTGCAGATTCTACAAAAGCATTTTTCAAAACTGCTCTGTAAAAAGAAATGTTCAACTCTGTGAGTTGAATGAACACATCACAGAGAAGTTTCTGACAATGCTTCTGACTAGCTTTTATGTGAAGATACTTCCTTTTCTACCTTAGGCCTCAAAGCACTCCAAGTATCCACTTGCTGATTCTACAAAAGGAGTGTTTCAAAACTGCTCAATCAAAAGAAAGATTCTACTAAGTGAGATGAATGTACACATCACAAAGAAGTTTCTCAGAATCCTTCTGTCTAGTTTTTTTCTGAAGATATTTGCTTTTCCACTGTAGATCTCAAATCTCTCCATGTATACACTTGCAGATTCTACAAAAAGAGATATTCAAATCTGCTTAATCAAAAGATAGATTTAACACTGTGAGATGAATGCACACATCACGAAGAAGTTTCTGAGAATGCTTCTGTGTAGTTTTAATTTGAAAATAATCCTTTTTCCACCATAGGGGGTAAAGGTATCCAAATATCCACTTGCAGATTATACAAAAAGAGAGATTCTATACTTCTCAATCAAAAGATAGGTTCAAATCTGTGAGTTGAATGCACAGATCACAAATAAGTTTTGGAGAATGCTTCTATCTAGTTTTTATGTGAAGATAATTCCTCTTCCTCCTTAGTCCTCAAAGCACTCCAACTATCCACTTGCAGATACTACAAAAAGAGTTTTTCAAATCTGATCTATCAAAAGAAAGTTTCAACTCTGTGATTTGTATGCATATATCACAAAGAATTTTCTGAGATTGCTTCTGTCTTGTATTTATGTGAAGATATTTCGTTTTCCAACATAGGCCTCAAAGGGAGCCAACTTTCCTCTTGCAGATTATACAAAAAGAGTGTTTTAAAGATGCTCTACTAAAAGAAATGTTCAACTCCGTGAGCAGAATTCACACATCACAAAGAATTTCAGGGAATGCTGCTGTCTGTTTTTTACGTGAAGATATATCCTTTTCCACCATACGCCTCAAGCGTTCCAAATATCCACATGCGGATTCTACAAAAAGATTGTTTCAAAACTGCTCTATCAAAAGAAAGGTTCATCTCTGTGAGTTGAATGCACACATCACAAAGAAGTTTATGAGAATGCTTCTGTGTAGTTTTTATGTGAAGATATTTCGTTTTCCAACTTTGGCCCCAAAGGAACCAAATATCAACTCGCAGATTATACAAAAAGAGTGTTTGAAAACTGCTCTAACAAAAGAAACTTTCAACTCTGTGACTTGAATGCACACATGACAAAGAAGCTTCGGCGAACGCTTCTGTCTAGTTGTTATGTGAAGATAGTTTGTTTTCCATCATAAGCCTTAAAGGGAAAGAAATATCCACTTGCAGATTCTACAAAATGTGTGTTTCAAAACTGCTCTATGAAAAGATGGGTTCAACTCTGTGAGTTGAATGCACACATCCCAAAGAAGTTTCTCAGAGTGCTTCTGTGTAGTTTTTATGTGAACATATTTGATTTTCCACAGTAGTCCTCACAGCGCTCCAAATTTCTACTTGCAGATTCTACAAAAAGAGGGATTCTGAACTGCTCCATAAAAAGATAGATTCAACTTTGTGAGCTGAATGCACACATCATGAATAAGTTTCTGAGAATGCTTCTGTGTTGTTTTTATTTGAAGATATTTCCTTTTCCACAATAGGCCTCAAAGTGTTCTAAATATCCACTTGCAGATTCTACAAAAAGAGAGATTCTAAACTGCTCAATCAAAAGATAGTTTCAACTCTGTGAGTTCAATGCACACATCACAAAGAAGTGTCTCAGAATGCTTCTGAGTAGTTTTTCTGTGAACATATATCCTTTTCCACAATGGGCCTCAAAGGGCTCCAATATCTACTTGCAGACACTACAAAAAGATTGTTTCAAAACTGCTCAATATAAAGTAGTTTCAATCCTGTGATGTGAATGAGCACATCACAAAGAAGTTTCTCTGAATGCTTCCGTGTAGTTTTTATTTGAAGATATTTCCTTTTCCACCATAGGGAGCAAAGGCTCCAAATATCCACTTACAGATTCCACAAAAACAGAGATTCAAATCTGCTCAATGAGAAGATAAGTTCAACTTAGTGAGTTGAATGCACACCTCAAAAAGAAGTTTCTCAGAATGCCTCTGTCTTGTTTTTATATGAAGATATTTCCTTTTCCGCCACTGGCCTCAAAGTGCTCCAAACGTCCACTTGCAGATACTGCAAAAAGAGAGACTCAAAACTGCTCAATCAAAACATAGATTCAACTCCGTGAGTTGAATGCACATATCACAAAGAAGTTTCTCAGAATGCTTCTCTGTAGTTTTTATGTGAACATATTTGATTTTCCACAGTAGACCTCACAGCGCTCCAAAAATCCACTTGCAGATTATACAAAAAGAGAGATTCAAAACTGCTCAATCAAAAGATAGGTTCACCTCCGTGAGTTGAATGCACACATCCCAAAGAACTTTCTCAGAATGCTTCTGTGTAGTTTTTATGTGAATATATTTGCTTTTCCACAGTAGGCCTCAAAGGGCTCCAAATATCCACTTTCAGATTCTGCAAAAAGGAGCTTGAAAACTGTTCAATGAGAAAATAAATTCAACTCTGTGAGTTGAATGCACACCTTACAAAGAAGTTTCTCAGAATGCTTCAGTGTAGTTTTTATGTGAAGATATTTCCTTTTCCACAATAGGCCTCAAAGCTCTCCAAACATCCACTTGCAGATTCTGCAAAAGAGATATTCGAAACTGCTCAGTCAAAATATGGGTACAACTATATGAGTTGAATGCACACATCACAAAGAATTTTTTCTGAATGCTTCTGTGTAGTTTCAATTTGAAGATATTTCCTTTTCCACCATAGGTGTCAAAGGGCTCCAAATATCCACTTGGAGATTCTGCAAAAATAGAGATTCAAAACTGATCAGTCAGTAGATAGGTTCAGCTTTGTGAGTTGAATGCATACACCACAAAGAAGTTTATCTGAATGCTTCTGTGTAGTTTTTGTTTGAAGACATTTCCTTTTCCACCACTGGGTGCAAAGGGCTCCAAATATATACTTGCAGATACTACAAAAAGAGAGATTCTAAACTGCTCAATCAAAAGAAAGTTTCAACTTTGTGAGATGAATGCAGACATCACAAAGAAGTTTCTCTGAATGCTTCTGAGTAGTTTCTATGTGAAGATATTTGCTTTTCCACAATAGGCCTGAAAGGGCTCCAATTATCCACTTGCAGATTCTACAAAAAAGTTGTTTCAAAACTGCTCAATCAAAAGAAATTTTCAAATCTGTGAGATTAATGCACACATCACAAATATATTTCTGAGAATGCTTCTGTGTAGCTTTTATCTGAAGATATCTGCTTTTCCATGGTAGGCCTCAAAGCGCTCCAAATATCCACTTGCAGATTCTACAAAAAAAGTGTTTCAAAACGGCTCCATCATAAGACAGTTTCAACCCTGTGAGATGAATGCACACATTATGAAGAAGTTTCTGAGAATGATTCTGTGTAGTTTCTATTTGAAGATATTTCCTTTTCCACCATAGGCCGCAAAGGGCTCAAAATGTCCACTTGCAGATTCTACAAAAAGAGAGATTCAAAACTGTTCAATGAGAAGATAAATTTAACTCTGTGAGTTGAATGCACACCTCACAAAGAAGTTTCTCAGAATGCTTCTGTGTAGTTTTTATGTGAACATATTTCCTTTTCCACAATAGGCCACAAAACTCTCCAAACATACACTTGCAGATTCTGCAAAAAGAGAGATTCGAAACTGCTCAATCAAAAGATAGGTTCAACTCTGTGAGTTAAATGTACACATCCCAAAGAAGTTTCTCGGAATGCTTCTGTGTGGTTTTTATGTGAATATATTTGCTTTTCCACTGTAGGCCTCAAGGGGCTCCACATATCCAACTTCAGATTCTACAAAAAGAGAGATTCAAAACTGCTCAATCAAAAGATATGTTCAACTCTGTATGTTGAATGCACACAACACAAGGAAGTTTCTCAGAATTCTTCTGTATAGTTTTTATTGGAAGATATTTCCTTTTCCACCATAGGGCGCAAAGGGTTCCAAATATCCACATGCAGATTCTACAAAAAAAGAGATTGAAAACTGCTCAATGAGTAGTTAAGTTGAACTCTGAGTTAAATGCACCCCTCACAAGGAAGTTTCTCAGAATGTTTCTGTGTAGTTTTTATGTGAAGATATTTCCTTTTCCAAAATAGCCCTCAGAGCTCTCCAACCATCCACTTGCAGATTCTGCAAAAAGGGAGATTCAAAACTGCTCTATCAAAACATATGTTCAACTCTGTGAGTTGAATGCACACAACACAAAGTAGTTTCACAGAATGCTTCTGTGTATTTTTTATGTGAATATATTAAATTTTCCACTGTGGGTCTCAGAGCACTCCAAATATCCACTTGCAGATTCTACAAAAAGATAAAATAAAAACTGCTCAATCAAAAAATAGGTACAACTCAGTAAGTTGAATGCACACATCAGGAATAAGTTTCTGAGAATGCTTCTGTGAAGTTTTTATTTGAAGATATTTCCATTTCCACCATAAAGTGCAAAGGGCTTCAATATCCACTTGCAGATTCTGCAAAAAGAGAGATTCTAAACTGTTCAATCAACAGGTAGGTTCAACTCTGTGAGTTGAATGCACACATCACGAAGAAGTTTCTCAGAATGCTTCTTTGTAGTTTTTATGTGTAGATATTTCCTTTTCCACAATAGACCTAAAAGGGCTCCAAATATCCACTTGCAGATTCTACAAAAAGTGTGTTTCAAAACTGTTCAATCGAAAGAAATATTCAACTCTCTGAGATGAATGCACACATCAGAAAGAAGTTTCTCAGAAGGCTTCTGTGTAGTTTTTATCTGAAGATATTTGTTTTTCCATGGTAGGCCTCAAAGTGCTACAATTATCCACTTGCAGATTCTAAAAAAGAGTGTTTCAAAACTGCTCAATCATAAGATAGGTTCAACTCTGAGAGATGAATGCATACAACACAAAGAAGTTCATCAGAATGTTTCTCTGTAGTTTTTATTTGAAGATATTTCCTTTTCCACCATATGCTGCAAAGGGCTCCAAATATCAACCTGCAGATGCTGCAAAAAGAAAGATTCAAAACTCCTCGATCAAAAGATAGGTTCAACTCTGTGAGTTGAATGCATACTTCACAAAGAAGTTTCTCTGAATGTTTCTATGTAGTTTTTATTGGAAGATATTTCCTATTCCAAAAAAGGGTGGAAAGGCCTCCAAATATCCACTTGCAGATTCTACAAAAAGAGTGATTCAAACTGCTCAATGAGAAGATAAGTTCTACTCTGTTAGTTGAATGCACACCTCACAAAGAAGTTTCTCAGAATGCTTCTGTGTAGTTTTTATGTGAAGATATTTCCATTTCTACAATAGGCCTCAAAACTCTCCAAACATGCACCTGCAGATTCTGCAAAAAGTGAGATTTAAAGCTGCTCAATCAAAAAATAGTTTCAACTCTGTGAGTTGAATGCACACATCACAAAGTAGTTTCTGAGAATGATTCCGTGTACTTTTTATGGGAACATATTCGATTTTCCACAGTATGCCTCACAGAGCTTCAAATATCCACTTTCAGATTCTACAAAAAGAGATATTCAAAACTGCTCAATCAAAAGATAGGTTCAACTCTGTGGGATGAATGCAAACCTCAGAAAGAAGTTTCTCAAAATGCTTCTGTGTAGTTTTTATGTGAAGATATTTCCTTTTCCACCATAGGCCACAAAGGGCTCCAAATATCCACTTGCAGATTCTGCAAAAAGAGAGATTCAAAACTGCTCAATCAAAAGACACGTTCAACACTGTGAGTTTAATGCACACATCCCAGAGAAGTTTCTCAGAATGCTTCTGTGCAGTTTTTATATGAACTTATTTGATCTTCCACAGTAGGCCTCAAAGAGCTCCAAATATCCAACTGCAGATCTAACAAAAAGAGAGATTCACAACTGCTCCATGAAAAGATAGGTTCAACACTGTGAGTTTAATGCACACATCCCAGAGATTTTTCTCAGAATGCTTCTGTGCAGTTTTTATGTGAACTTATTTACTTTTCCACAGTAGACCTCAAAGAGCTCCAAATATCCATCTGCAGACCTAGCAAAAAGAGAGATTCAAAACTGCTCCATGAAAAGATAGGTTCAACTCTGTGAGTTGAATGCATACATCACAAAGAAATTTCTCTGAGTGCTCCTGTGCAGGTTTTATGTGAAGATATTTCCTTTTCCACCATAGAGCACAAAGGCCTGCAAATATCCACTTGCAGATTCTACAGAAAGGGAGATTCAAACTGCTCAATCGAAGGAAAGTTTGAACTCTGTGAATGCAAATATCACTAAGAAGTTTCTCAGAATGCTTCTGAGTAGTTTTTATGTGAAGATATTTCCTTTTCCACAACAGGCCTCAAAGGGCTCTAATTATCCACTTGCAGATTCTACAAAAATAGTGTTTCAAAACTGCTCAATAAAAACAAACGTTCAAATCTGTGAGATGAATGCACACATAATGAAGAAGTTTCTCAGAATGCTTCTGTTTACTTTTTATGTGAAGATATTTCCTTTTCCCAATAAGTCTCAAAGTGTTCCAAATATCCACTTGCCGATTCTACAAAAAGACTGTTTCAAAACTGCTCAATCAAAAGAAAGGTTCAACTCTGTGAGATGAAGGCACACATCACAAAGAAGTTTCTCAGAATACTTCCATGTGGTTTTTATCTGAAGACATTTGTTTTTCCATGGTAGGCCTCAAAGAGCTCCAAATATCCACTTGCAGATTCTACAAAAGAGTGTGTGAAAACTGCTCAATCGTAAGATAGGTTCAACACTGAGAGGTGAATGCACACATCACAAAGAAGTTTCTCAGAATACTTCTGTGTGGTTTTCATCTGAAGACATTTGTTTTTCCACGGTGGGCCTCAAAGAGCTCCAAATATCCACTTGCAGACTCTACAAAAGAGTGTTTCAAAACTGCTCAATCATAAGATAGGCTCAACTCTGAGAGGTGAATGCAAACATCACAAAGAAGTTTCTCAGAATGCTTCTGTGTAGTTTTTATATGAACATATTCGATTTTCCACAGTAGGCATTTCAGTGCTCGAAATACCCACTTGCAGATTCTACAAAAAGAGAGATCAAAACTCTACAATCAAAAGATAGGTTCAACTCTGTGAGTTGAATGCACACATAAGGAAGAAGTTTCTGAGAATGCTTCTGTGTAGTTTTTATTTGAAGATATTTCCTTTTCCATCATAGAGTGCAAAGGGCTTCAAATATCCACTTCCAAATTCTACAAAAAGAGTGATTCAAAACTGCTCAGTCAAAACATAGGGTCAACTCTGTGAGTTGAATGCACACATCACAAAGAATTTTCTCAGAATGCTTCTGAGTAGTTTTTATGTGAAAATATTTCCTTTTCCACAGTAGGCCTCAAAGGGCTCCGATTATCCACTTGCAGACTCTACAAAAAGAGGTTTCAAAACTGCTCAATCAAAAGAAAGGTTCAACTCTGTGAGATGAATGAACACATCACAAAGAAGTTTCTCAGAATTCTTCTATGTAGTTTTCATGTGAACCTATTTCCTTTTCCCAATAGGCCTCAAAAGGCTACAAATATCCACTTGCAGATTCTACAGAAAGAGTGTTTTGAAACTGCTCAATCAAAAGAAAGGTTCAACTCCGTGAGATGAATGCACACATCACAAAGAAGTTTCTCAGAATGCTTCTGTGTAGTATTTATGTAAAGATATTTGCTTTGCCACATTAGGCTTCAAACTGCTCCAAATATACACTTGCAGATTTAAAAAAAAGAGTGTTTCAAAACTGCTCATTCATAAGATAAGTTCAACTCTGTGAAGTGAATGCACACATCACAAAATAGTTTCTCAGAATGTTTCTGTGTATCTTTTATTTGAAGATATCTCCTTTTCCACCATAAGTCGCAAAGGCTCCAAATATCCACTTGCAGATTCTACAAAAAGAGTCTTTTGAAACTGCTCAATCAAAAGAAAGGTTCAACCCTGTGAAATGAATGCACACATCACAAAGTAGTTTCTCAGAATGCTTCTGTGTAGTTTTTATGTGAAGATATTTCCTATTAAACAGTAGGCCTCAAAGCACTCCTAATATCCACTTGCAGATTCTAAAAAAAGAGTGTTTCAAAACGGCTCAATGATAAATTAGGCTCAAAACTGTGAGATGAATGAACACATCACAAAGAAGTTTCTGAAATTGCTTCTGTACAGTTTTTATGTGAAGATATTTCCTTTTCCACTGTAGGCCTCAAAGCGCTCCAAATATCCACTTGCAGATTCTAGAAAAAGAGTGTTTCAAAACTACTGTATCAAAAGAAAGTTTCAACTCTGTGAATTGAATGCACACTTCACAAAGGAGTATCTGAGAATGCTTCTGTCTAGTTTTTATGTGAAGATATTTCATTTTCCAACATATGCTTCAAAGGGAACCAAATATCCACTTGCAGATTCTACAAAAAGAGAGTTGACTGCACACATCACAAAGTAGTTTCTGAAATTGCTTCTGTACAGTTTTTATGTGAAGATATTTTCTTTTCCACTGTAGGCCTCAAGGTGCTCCAAATATCCACTCGCAGATACCAGAAAAAGAGTATTTCAAAACTACTGTATCAAAAGAAAGTTTCAACTCTGTGAGTTGAATGCACACTTCACAAAGGAGTTTCTGAGAATGCGTCTGTCTACTTTTTACGTGAAGATATTTCCTTTACCACTATAGGCCTCAAAGCGCTCCAAATATCATTTTGCAGATTCTACAAAAAGAGCGTTTCAAAACTGCTCTAACAGAACAGAGCTTGCACTCTGTGAGATGAAAGCCCACATCACAGAGAAGTATCTGAGAATGCTTCTGTCTTGTTGTTATGTCAAGATATTTCCGTTTCCACAATAGGCCTAAAAGAGCTCCACATATCTACTTGCAGATTCCAGAAAAAGAGTGTTTCAAAAATGCTCTATCAAAAGAAAGATTCAACTCTGTGTGTTGAATGCACTCACCAAAAAGAAGTTTTTGAGAATGCTTCTGTCTAGTTTTTATGTGAAGATATTTCCTTTGCCAACATAGGCATCAAAGCTTTCTAAATATCCACTTGCAGATCCTACAAAAAGAGTGTTTGAAAACTGCTCTGTCAAAAGAAAGGTTCAACACTGTGAGCTGAATGCACACATCACAGAGAAGTTTCTGAGAATCCTTCTGTCTAGTTTTTTTGTGAAGATATTTCCTTTTCCACCATAGGCCTCAAAGCTCTCCAAATGTCCACTTGCAGATTCTACAAAAAGAGTGTTTGAAAACTACTCTGCCAAAAGAAATGTTCAACTCTGTGAGTTGAATGCACACATCACAAAGTAGTTTTTGAGAAAGCTTCTGTCTGGTTTTTATATGAAGATATTTCCTTTTCCACCACAGGCCTCAGAGTGCTCAAAATGCCCACTTGCAGATTCAACAAAAAGAATGTTTCAAAACTACTCTATCAAAAGAAAGATTAAACTCTGTGAGTTGAATGCACTCATCACAAAGTCGTTTCAGAGAATGCTTCTGTGTAGTTTTTATATGAAGATATTACCTTTTCTAACATAGGCCTCAAAGCACTCCTTATATCCACTTGAAGATTCTACAAAAGAGTGTTTCAAAACTGCTCTATCAAAAGGAAGGTTCAACTCTGTGATTTGAATGCACACATCACAAAGAAGTTTCTGAGAATGCTTCTGTCTAGTTTGTAGGTGAAGGTATTCCCCTTTCTGCCATAGGCTTGAAAGCCCTCCTAATATCCACTTGCAGATACCAGCAAAAATAGTTTTTCAAAACTGCTGTATAAAAAGAAAGGTTCAACTCTGTGAGTTGAATGCACACATAACAAAGAAGTTTCCGAGAAGGCTTTTAGCTAGTTTTTATGTGAAGATATTCCCGTTTCCACCGAAGGCCTCAAAGCGCTCCATATATCCACTTGCAGATACTACAAAAAGAGTGTTTCAAAACTACTCTATCAAAAGGAGGGTTCAACTCTGTGTGTTGAATGCACACATCACAAGCAAGTGTCTGAGAACGCTTCTGTCTAGTTTTTATGTGAAGATATTCCCGTTTCCAACGAAGGCCTCAAATCCGTCCAAATATCCACTTGCAGATTCTACATAAAGAGTGTTTCAAAACTACTCTATCAAAAGGAAGGTCCAACTTTGTGAGGTGAATGCACACATCACAATGGAGTTTCTGAGAATGCTTCTGTCTACTTTTTTTGTGAAGAGATTCCCGTTTCCAACGAAAGCCTCAAAGGGGCCAAAATATCCACTTGCAGATTCTCCAAAAAGAGTGTTTCAAAACTACTCTATGAAAAGGTATGTTCAAATCTGTGAGTTGAATAGAAACATCACAAAGAAGTTTCTGAGAAAGCTTCTGTCTAGTTTTTATGTGAAGATATTTCCTTTTCCACCACAGGCCTCAAAACTCTGCAAATGTCCACTTGTAGATTCTGCAAAAATTGTTTCAAAACTTCTCTATCAAAAGTAAGTTTCAACTCTGTGAGATGAATGCACACATCACAAAGAAATTTCTGAGAATGTTTCTGTCTAGTTTTTAGGTGAAGATATTCCCATTTCCACCATAAGCCTCATAGTCCTCCAAATATCCACTTGCAGATTCTACAAAAAGAGTGTTTCAAAACTACCCTATCAAAACGAAGGTTCATCTCTGTGAGTTCAATACACACACCACAAAGAATTTTCTGAGAATGCTTCTGTCTACTTTTTATGTGAAGATATTCCCATTTCCATCGATAGCCTCAAAGCGGTCAAAATATTCCCTCGCAGATACTACAAAAAGAGTGTTTCAAAACTGCTGTATGAAAATTTATGTTCAAAACTGTGAGTTGAATGCAAACATCCCAAAGAAGATTCTGAGAATTCTTCTGTCTAGTTTTTGTGTGAAGATATTTCCATTTCCACCATAGGCCTCAAAGCTCTCCAAATGTCCACTTGCAGATTCTACAAAACGAGTGTTTCAAATCTGCTCGTTCAAAAGAGAGGTTCAAATCTGTTAGTTGAATGCACATATCTCAGAGGAGTTTCTGAGAATTCTTCTGTCTAGTTTTCATATGAAGATATTTCCTTCTCAACCACAGGCTTCAAAGTGCTCCAAATGTCCACTTGCGGATTCTACAAAAACAGTGGTTCAAAACTGCTCTATCAAAAAAAAATTCCAACTCTGTGAGTTGAAAGCACACATCACAAAAAGTTTCTGCGAATGCTTATGTCTACTTTTTATGTGAAGATATCTCATTTCCAAGAAAGCGTCAAAGGGTCCCAAATATCAACTTGCAGATTCCACAAAAAGAGTGTTTCAAAACTGCTCTATAGAAAGGTATGTTCAAATCTGTTTGTTGAATGCAAACAACACAAAGAAGTTCCTGAGAATGCTTCTGTGTAGTTTTTATGTGAAGATATTTCCTTTTCCACCATAGGCCTGAAAGCTCTCCAAATGTCCACTTGCAGATTATACAAAAAGAGTGTTTCAAAACTGTTCTATCAAAAAAGAGTTCAAATCTGTGAGTTGAATGCACACATCAAAAAGTAGTTTCTGAGAATGCTTCTGTCTAGTTTTTATATGAAGATATTTCCTTTTCCACCACATGCTTCAGAGTGTTCAAAATGTCTAGTTCCAGATTCTACAAAAACAGTGTTTCAAAACTGTTCTATCAAAAGAAAGTTTCAACTCTTAAAGCTGAATGCACACAACACAAATTAGTTTCTGATAATGTTTCTATCTAGTTTTTATATGAAGATACTTTCTTCTCTAACACAGGCCTCAAAGCGCTGCATATATCCACTTGCAGATTCTCCAAAGCGAGTGTTTCAGAACTGCACTATCAAAAGGAAGTTTAACCTCTGGGAGTTGAATGCACACATCACAAAGAAGATTCTGAGAATGCTTCTGTCTAGTTTTTAGGTGAAGATATTCCTGTTTCCACCGTTGGCCTGAAAGACCTCCAAATATTCACTTGCAGATGCTACAAAAGAGTGTTTCAAAACTGCTCTATCAAAATAAAGGTTCCAATCTGTGAGTTGAATGCATTCATCACAAAGAAGTTTCTGAGAATGCTTCTGTCTAGTTTTTATGGGAAGATATTCCCGTTTCCTACGAAGGCCTCAAAGCGCTCTATATATCCACTTTCAGATTCTATAAAAAGAGTGTTTCAAAACTGCTCTATCAAAGGGAAGGTTCAACACTGTGTGTTGAATGCACACGTCACCAAGAAGTTTATGAGAATGTTTCTAGTTTTCATATGAAGATATTCCAGTTTCCAGCGAATGCCTCAAAGTGCTCCAAATATCAACTTGCAGATTCTACAAAAAGAGTGTTTCAAAACTGCTCTATCAAAAGGAAGATTGAACTCTGTGAGTTGAATGCACACATCACAAAGAAGTTTCTGAGAATGTTTCTGTCTACTTTTTATGTGAGAATATTTCGTTTTCCATCATAGGCCTCAAAGCACTCCAAATATCCACTTGCAGTTTCCTCAAAAAGAGTGTTTCAAAACTCCTCTATCAAAAGAAAGTTCAACTCCATGAGATGAATGCACACATCAGAGAGAAGTTTCTGACAAGGCTTCCATCTAGTTTTTATGTGAAGTTATTTCCTTTTCCACCATAGGCCTCAAAGTGCTCCAAATATCCACTTGCAGTTTCCTCAAAAAGAGTGTTTCAAAACTGCTCTGTCAAAAGAAAGGTTCAACTCTGTGAGTTGAATGCACACATCACAAAGAAGTTTCTGAGAATACTTCTGTCTAGTTTTTATGTGAAGATATTTCCTTTTCCAACGTAGGCCTCAAAGGGAACAAAATATCCCCTTGCAGATTCTACCAAAAGGGTGTTTCACAACTGCTGTACCAAAAGAAATGTTTAACTCTGTGACTTGAATGCACCCATCACAAAGAAGTTTCTGAGAATGCTTCTGTCTTGTTTTTAATGAAGATATTTCCTTTTCCACCATCGGCCTCAAAACGCTCCAAATATCCACTTCCAGATTCTACAAAAAGAGTGTTTCAAAACTGCTCTATCAAAAGAATGGTTCAACTCCGTGAGATGAATGCACACATCACAAAGAAGTTTCTGAGAATTCTTCGGTCTATTTTTAATGTGAAGATATATTCTTTTCCAACACAGGCCTCAAAGGGAACCAAATATCCACTTGCAGATTCTACAAAAAAGTGTTTCAAAACTGCTCTATCCTACCCATGAGCATGGAATATTCTTCCATTTTTTGTATCCTCTTTTATTTCCTTTAGCATTGGTTTGTAGTTCTCCTTGAAGAGGTCCTTCACGCTCCTTGTAAGTTGGATTCATAGGTATTTTATTCTCTTTGAAGCAGTTGTGAATGGGAGTTCACTCATGATTTGACTCTCTGTTTGTCTGTTGTTGGTGTATAAGAATGCTTGTGATTTTTGTACGTTGATTTTGTATGCTGAGACTTTGCTGAAGTTGCTTATCTGCTTAAGAAGATTTTGGGCTGAGACAATAGGGTTTTCAAGATATATAATCATTTCATCTGCAAACAGGGACAATTTGACTTCCTCTTTTCATAATTGAATACCCTTTATTTCCTTCTCCTGCCTAATTGCCCTGGCCAGAAAATCCAACACTATGTTGAATAGGGGTGGGTAGGAAGAATCAATATCGTGTAAATGGCCATACTGCCAAAGGTAATTTGCAAATTTAATGCCATCTCCTTCAAGCTACCAATGCCTTTCCTCACAGAATTGGAAAATCTACTTTAAAGTTCATATGGAACCAAAAAAGAGCCCGCATCACCAAGTCAATCCTAAGTCAAAAGAACAAAGCTGGAAGCATCACACTACCTGACTTCAAACTATACAGTAAACAAAACACCATGGTACTGGTACCAAAACAGAGATATTGATCAATGGAACAGAACAGAGCCCTCAGAAGTCACATTGCATATCTACAACTATCTGATCTTTGATAAACCTGAGAAAAACAAGCAATGGGGAAAGGATTCCCTATTTAATAAATGGTGCTGGGAAAACTGGCTAGTCACATGTAAAAAGCTGAAACTGCATCCCTTCCTTACACATTATACAAAAATCAATTAAAGATAGATTAAAGACTTAAACCTTAGACCTGAAACCATAAAAACCCTAGAAGAAAACTTAGGCATTACCATTTAGTATATAGGCATGGGCAAGGACTTCATGTCTAAAACACAAAAAGCAATGGCAACCAAAGCCAAAATTGACAAATGGGATCTAATTAAACTAAAGAGCTTCTGCACAGCAAAAGGAACTACCATCAGAGTGAACAGGCAACCTACAAAATGGGAGAAAATTTTCACAACCTACTCATCTGACAAAGGGCTAATATCCAGAATCTACAATGAACTCAAACAAATTTACACGAAAAAAACAAACAACCTCATCAAAAAGTGGGCAAAGGACATGAACAGACACTTCTCAAAAGAAGACATTTATGCAGCCAAAAAACACATGAAAAAATGCTCACTATCACTGACCATCAGAAAAATGCAAATCAAAACCACAATGAAATACCATCGCACACCAGGTAGAATGTCAATCATTAAAAAGTCAGGAAACAACAGGTGCTGGAGAGGATGTGGAGAAAGAGGAACACTTTTACACTGCTGGTGGGAATGTAAACTAGTTCAACCATTGTGGAAGTCAGTGTGGAGATTCCTCAGGGATCTAGAACTAGAAATACCATTTGACCCAGCCATCCCATTACTGGGTATATACCCAAAGGACTATAAATCATGCTGCTATAAAGGCACATGCACACGTATGTTCATTGCAGCATTATTCACAATAGCAAAGAGTTGGAACCCACCCAAATGTCCAACAATGATAGACTGGATTAAGAAAATGTGGCACATACACACCATGGAATACTATGCAGCCATAAAAAAGATGAGTTCATGTCCTTTGTAGGGATATGGATGAAACTGGAAAACATCATTCTCAGTAAACTATCACAAGAACAAAAAGCTAAACTCCACATATTCTCACTCATAGGTGGGAATTGATCAATGAGAACACATGGAGACAGGAAAGGGAGCATCACATTCTGGGGACTGCTGTGGGGTGCAGGGAGTGGGTAGGGATAGCATTGGGAGATATACCTAATGTTAGATGACGAGTTAGTGGGTGCAGCGCACTAGCATGGCGCTTGTATACATATGTAACTAACCAGCACAATGAGCACATGTAACCTAAAACTTAAAGTATAATAATAACTGAAAAAAAAAAAGAAAAAAAAAGCTCTATCAAAAGAAATGTTCAACTGTCAGTTGAATACAAAAATCACAAATAAGTTTCGGAGAATGGCTCTGTCTTTCTTTTATGTGAAGATATATCCATTTCTACCATAGCCTCAAAGCACTACATATATCCACTTGAAGATTTTACAAAAAGAGTGTTTCAAAACTGCTCTATGAAAAGAAAGGTTCAACACTGTGAGTTGAATGCAGACGTCACAAAGAAGTTTCTGAGAATGCTTCTGTCTAGTTTTTATGTGAAGATATTTCTTTCCCAGCACAGGCCTCAATGCTCTCCAAATAACAACTTGCAGATTCTACAAAAAGAGTGTTTCAAAACTGCTCTATCAAAAGAAAAGTACAACACTGAGAGTTGAATACACACATCAGGAATAAGTTTCTGAGAATAATTCTATCTAGTTTTTATGTGAATATATTTCGTTTTCCAACATAGGCCTCAAAGGGAAAAAAAAATCCACTTGCAGATCCTTCGGAAAGACTGTTTCAAAACTGCTGTATCAAAATAAAGGTTCAAATGCGTTCGTTGAATGCACACATCACAAAGAAGTTTCGGAGAATGCTTCTGTCTAGTTTTTATGTAAAGATATTTCCTTTTCCAACATAGGCCTCAAAGCGCTCCAAATATCAACTTGCAGAATCCACAAAAAGAGTGTTTCAAAACTGCTCTATCAAAAGAAAGGTTCAAAACTGTGAGTTGAATGTGCACATCACAAAGAAGCTTATGAGAATCTTTCTATCTAGTTTTTATGTGAAGATATTTCCTTTTCCAACATAGGCCTCATAGCGCTCCAAATATCCACTTGCAGATTCTACAAAAAGAGTGTTTCAAAACTTCTCTATAAAAAGAAAGGTTCAACTCTGTGAGTTCAATGCCCACATAAGAAAAAGTTTCTGAGAATGCTTCTGTCTAGTTTTTATGTGAAGTTATTTCCTTTTCCACCATAGGCCTCAAAGCGCTCCAAACATCCACTTGCATATACTACAGTAAGAGTGTTTCAAAAGTGCTCTATCAAAAAAAAGGTTCAACTCTGTGAGTTGAATGCACACATCACAAAGAAGTTTAGGAGAATGCTTCTGTCTAGGTTTTATGTGAAGATATTTCCTTTTCCAACATAGGCCTCATAGCGCTCCAAATATCCACTTGCAGATTCTACAAAAAGAGTGTTTCAAAACCTCTCTATAAAAAGAAAGGTTCAACTCTGTGAGTTCAATGCCCACATAAGAAAAAGTTTCTGAGAATGCTTTTGTCTAGTTTTTATGTGAAGATATTTCCTTTCCCACCATAGGCCTCAAAAGGCTCCAAATATCCACTTGCAGATTCTACAAAAAGAGTGTTTCTAAATTGCTGAATCAAAAGATAGGTTCAACTCTGTGAGTTGAATGCACACATCACAAAGAAGTTTCGGAGAATGCTTCTGTCTAGTTTCTATGTGAAGATATTTCGTTTTTCACCATGGGCCTCAAAGCTCTCCAAATATCGAATCACAGATTCTACAAAAAGAGTGTTTCAAAACTGCTCTATCAATAGAAAGGCCCAACTCTGTGAGTTGAATGTACACATCACAAAGAAGTTTCTTAGAATGCTTCTCTCTAGTTTTTATATGAAGATATTCCTTTTATACCATAGGCCTCCAAACGCTCCAAATATCCACTTGCAGAATCTACAAAAGGAGTGTTTCAAAACTGCTCTATCAAAAGGAAGGTTCAACTCTGTGAGTTGAGTGCACAAATCACAAAGAAATATTTGAGAATGTTTCTGTCTAGTTTTAATGTCAAGATATTTCCTTTTCCACCATAGGCATCAAAGCGCTCCAAATATCCACTTCCAGATCCTACAAAAAGAGTGTTTCAAAACTGCTCTGTCAAAAGAAAGGTTCAACTCTGTGAGTTGAATGCACACAACACAAAGAAGTTTCTGAGAATGCTTCTGTCTAGTTTTTATGTGAAGGTATTTCCTTTTCCAACATTGGCCTCAAAGGGAACAAAATATCCACTTGCAGATTCTAGAAAAAGAGTGTTTCAAAACAACTGTATCAAAAGAAAGGTTCAACTCTGTGAGTTGAATGCACACATCACAAAGAAGTTTCTGAGAATGTTTTTTTCTTTTTTTTGTGTGTGAAGATATTACCTTTTCCACCACAGGCCCCAAAGCACTCCAAGTATCCACGTGCAGTTTCTACAAAAAGAGTATTTCAAAACTGCTGTATCAAAAGAAAGGTTCAACCCTATGAATTCAATATATAAATCACAAATATGTTTCTGAGAATGCTTCTGTCTAGTTTTTATGCGAAGAGATTTCCTTTTCCAGCATAGGCCTTAAAGTGCTCCAAATATCTACTTGCAGATACTACAAAAAGAGTGTTTCAAAGCTGCTCTATCAAAAGAAAGGTTCAACTCTGTGAGTTGAATGCACACATCACAAAGAAGTTTCTGAGAAAGCTTCTTTCAAGTTTTTATGTGAAGATATTTCCTTTTCCAACATAGGCCACCAAGGGAACGAAATATCCTCTTGCAGATTCTACAAAAAGAGTGTTTCAAAGCTGCTCTATCAAAAGAAAGGTTCAACTCTGTGAGTTGAATGCACACATCACAAAGAAGTTTCTGAGAAAGCTTCTTTCAAGTTTTTATGTGAAGATATTTCCTTTTCCAACATAGGCCACCAAGGGAACGAAATATCCTCTTGCAGATTCTACAAAAAGAGTGTGTCAAATCTGCTCCATCAAAAGAAAGGTTCAACTCTGTGAGTTGAATGCACACATCACAAAGAAGTTTCTGAGAATGCTTCTGTCTAGTTTTTATGTGAAGATATTTCCTTTTCCACCATAGGCCTCAAAACACTCCAAATATTCACTTGTAGATTCTACATAAGGAGTGTATCAAAACTGTTCTACCAAAAAAAGAGTCAACTCTGTGACGTGAATGCACACATCACATAGAAGTTTCTCAGAATGCTCACGTCTAGTTTTTATGTGAAGATATTTCCATTTCCATCATAGACCTCAAAGTGCTCCAATTATCCATTTGCAGATTCTACAAAAAGAGTGTTTCAAAACTGCTCTATCAAAAGAAAGGTTCAGCACAATAAGTTGAATGTCCACATCACAAAAATTTTCGGAAAATGCTTCTGTCTGGTTTTTATATTAAGGTATTTACTTTTCCATCATAGGCCTCAACGCACTCCAATCATCCGCTTGCAGATTCTACAAAAGGAGCGTTTCAAAGCTGGTCTATCAAAAGACAGGTTCAACTCTCTGAGTTGAATGCACACATCACAAAGAAGTTTTGGAGAACGCCTCTGTCTAGTTTCTATGTGAAGACATTGCCTTTTCCACCGTAGGCCTCACAGCGCACCAAATATCCACCTGCAGATTCTACAAAGTGTTTCAAAACTGCTCTATCAAAAGATAGGTTCAACTCAGTGAGTTGAATGCACTCATCACAAAGAAGTTTCTCAGAATGCTTCTGTGTGTTTTTTAGGGGAACATATTCGATTTTACACAGTAGGCCAAACAGCGCTCCAAATATCCATTTGCACATTCTTCATAAAGAGAGATTCCAAACTGCTCCATCAAAATATAGGTTCAATTTTGTGAGTTGAATGCACACATCAAGAGGAAGTTTCTGAGAATGCTTCTATGTAGTTTTTAATTGAACATATTTCCTTTTCCACCATAGGATGCGAAGGGCTCCAAATATCCACTTGCAGATTCTACAAAAAGAGAGATTCTAAACTGCTCAATCAATGGATAGGTTCAACTCTGTGAGTTGAATGCACACATCGTGAAGAAGTTTCTGAAAATGATTCTGTGTAGTTTTTATTTGAAGATATTTCCTTTTCCACCATAGGGCACAAAGGGGTCCAAATATAAACTTCCAGATTGTACAAAAAGAGAGATTGTAAACCGCTCTACCAAAAGATGAGTTCAACCCTGTGAGATGAATTCCATAAATCACAAAGAAGTTTCTCAGAATATTTCTGTCTAGCTTTTCTATGAAGATATTCCTTTTCTACCAAAGGCCTCAAAGTGCTCAAAGTATCCACTTGCAGATTTTACAAAAACAGTTTTTCAAAACTGCTTTATCAAAGGAAAGGTTCAACTCTGTGACTTGAATGCATACATCACAAATAAGTTGCCATGAATGCTTCTGTGTAGTTTTTATTTGAAGATATTTCCTTTTCCACGTTACGGTGCATAGGGCTCCAAATATCCACTTGCAGATTATACAAAAAGAGAGATTTAAATCTACTCAAGGAGAAGATAAGTTCAACTCTGTGAGTTGAATGCACACCTCACAAAGAAGTTTCTCTGAATGCTTCTGTGTACTTTTTATATGAACATATTTCATTTCCACAATAGGCCTCAAAGATTCTGTGTAGGTTTTATGTGAACATATTTGATTTTCCACAGTAGGCCTCACAGCACTCCAAATATCCAGATGCAGATTCTACAAAAAGAGAGATTCAAAACTGCTCAATCAAAAGATAGGTTCAACTCTGTGAGTTGATGGCACACATGAGGAAGACGTTTCTGATAATGCTTATCTGTAATTTTTATTTGAAGATATATCCTTTTCCAGCATAGGGCACAAATGGCTCCAAATATCCACTTGCAGATTGTACAAAAAGAGAGATTCCAAACGGCTCAATCAAAGATAGATTCATCTCTGTGAGTTAAATGCACACAACACAGAGAAATTTCTCGGAATGCTTCTGAGTAGTTTTCATGTGAAGATATTTCCTTTTCCACAATAGGCCTCAAATGGCTCCAATTATGCACTTGCAGATTCTACAAAAAGAGTATTTGAAAACTGCTGAATCAAAAGAAGTATTCAACCCTGTGAGATGGGTGTACACCTCACAAAGAAGTTTCTCAGCATGCTCTGTGTAGTTTTTATGTGAAGTTATTTCCTGTTCCACTAGAAGCCACAAAAGGCTCCAAATATCCACTTGCAGATTCTACAAAAAGAGTGTTTCAAAACTGCTCAATCAAAAGAAAGATTCAACTCTGTGAGATGGATGCACGCATCACAAAGTAGTTTCTCAGAATGCGTCTGTGTTGTTTTTATGCGAAGATATTTCCTTTTCTACTGTAGGCCTCAAAGCCCTCCAAATATCCACTTGCAGATTCCGCAAAAAGAGATTCAAAACTGCTCAATCAAAGATACTTTCAACTCTGTGAGTTGAAAGCACACATAACAAACAAGTTTCTTACAATGCTTCTATGTAGTTTTTATGTGAAGATATTTCCTTTTCCAAAATAGCCCCGAAGCTCTTCAAATATTCGCTTCCAGATTCTACAAAAAGAGTGTTTCAAAAAAGCTCAATCAAAGGAAGTGTTCAACTGTGTGTGATGAATGCACTCATCACAAAGAAGTTTCTCTGAATGCTTCTGGGAAGTATTTATGTGAAGATATTTGATTTTCACAGTAGGTCTCAAAGCTCTCCAAAAAAACTTTTGCAGATTCTGCAAAAAGAGAGATCCAAAACAACTCAATTAGAAGATAAGTTCAAATCTGTGAGTTGAATGCATACATAACAAAGGAGTTTCTCAGAATGCTTCTGTGTAGTTTTTATGTGAAGATATTTCCTTTTCCAATAGCCTCAAAGCCCTCCAAAAATCCAATTCCAGATTCTACAGAAAGAGTGTTTCAAAAGTGCTCAATCAAAAGAAATGTTCAACTCTGTGAGGTGAACACACACATCACCAGGAAGTTTCTCTGAATGCTTCTGCATAGTTTTTATTTGAAAATATTTACTTTTCCACCATAGGGCAGAAAGGGCTTCAAATATCCACTTGCAGATTCTACAAAAAGAGAGATACAAAACTGCTCAATGAGAAGATAACTTCAACTCTGCAAGTCGAATGCACTCCTCACAAAGAATTTTCTCAGAATGCTTCTGAGTAGTTTTATGTGAAGGTATTTCCTTTTCCACAATAGGCTTCAAAGGGCTCCAATTATCCACTTGTAGATTCTACAAAAAGAGTGTTTCAAAACTGCTCAATCAAAAGAAAGGTTCAACTCTGTGAGATGAATGCACACATCACAAAGAAGTTTCTCAGAATGCTTCTGTGTAGTTTCTATGTGAAGATATTTCCTTTTCCACAATAGGCTTTAAAGGGCTCCGAATATCCACTTGCAGAGTGTACAAAAAGAGTGTTTCAAAACTTCTCAATCAAAGGAAAGGTTAAACTGTGTGAGATGAATGCACACATCACAAAGAAGTTTCTCAGAATGCTTCTGTGTATTTTTTATCTGAAGATATTTGCTTTCCCATGGTAGGCCTCAAAGCGCTCCAAATATCCACTTGCAGATACTACAAAAACAGTGTTTCAAAACTGTTCAATCATAATATAGGTTCAACCTTGTGAGATGAATACACACTTCACAAAGAAGTTTCTCATTATGTTTCAGTGTAGTTTTTATTTGAAAATATTTCCTTATCCACCATAGGGCACAAAGGGCTCCAAATACCAACTTGCAGATTCTACAAAAAGAGAGATTCAAAACTTCTCATTCAGAAGATAAGTTCAACTCTACAAGTTGAATGCACGCCTCACAAAGAAGTTTCTCACAATGCTTCGGTGTAGGTTTTATGTGAACATGTTCGATTTTCCACAGTAGGCCTCACAGCGCTCCAAATATCCACTAGCAGATACTACAAAAAGAGAGATTCAAAACTGCTCAATCATAAGATAGGTTCAACTCCGTGGGTTGAATGCGTACATCACAAAGAAGTTTCTCTGAATGCTTCTGTGTAGTTTTTATTTGAAGATATTTCCTTTTCCACCATAGGGCGCAAAGGGCTCCAAATATCCACTTGCGGATTCTACCAAAAAAGATATTCTAAACTGCTCAAAGAAAACATAGGCTCAACTCTGTGAGTTGAATGCACACATCACAAGGAAGTTTCTAAGAATGCTTCTGAGTAGTTTTTATGTGAAGGTATTTCCTTTTCCACAATAGGCCTCAAAGGGCTCCAATTATCCACTTGCAGATTCTACAAAAAGGATATTTCAAAACTGCTCAATCTAAAGAAAAGTTCAACTCTGTGAGATGAATGCACACATCACAAAGGAGTTTCTCAGAATGCTTCTGTGTAGTTTTTATGTGAAGATATTTCCTTTTACACAATAGGTCTCGAAGGGCTCAAGATATCCACTTGCAGATCTACAAAGAGAGTGTTTCAAAACTGCTCAATGAAAAGAAAAGTTCAACTCTGTGAGATGAATGCACACATCCCAAAAAGTTTCTCAGAATGCTTCTGTGTAGTTTTTATGTGAAGGTATTTTCTTTTCCACAGTAGTCCTCAAAGTGCTCCAAATATCCACCCACAGATTCTGCAAAAAGAGATTCAAAACTGCTCAACCGAATGATAGGTTCAACTCTGTGAGTTGAATGCATACATCACAAAGAAGTTTATCTGAATGCTTCTGTGTAGTTTTTATTTGAAGATAGTTCCCTTTCCACCATAGGGTGCAAATGGCTCCAAATATCCACTTGCAGATTCTACAAAAAGAGAAATTCAAAGCTGCTCAGTGAGAAGATAAGTTCAACTCTGTGAGTTCAATGCACACCTCACAAAGTAGTTTCTCTGAATGCTTCAGTGTAGTTTTTATGTGAAGATATTTCCTTTTCCACAATAGGCCTCAAAGGTCTCCAAGCATCCACTTGCAGATTCTGCAAAAAGAGGGATTCAAAAATGCTCAATCCAAAGACAGGTTCAACTCGGTGAGTTGAATGCACACATCACAAAAAGTTTCTCAGAATGCTTCTGTGTAACTTTTATGTGAACATATTTGATTTTCCACTGTAGGCCTCACAGTGCTCCAAATATCCACTGGCAGATTCTACAAAAAGAGAGATTCAAATCTGCACAATCAAAAGATAGCTTAAACTCTGTGAGTTGAATGCACACATCACGAAGAAGATTCTGAGAATGCTTCTGTGTAGATTTTATTGAAAGATATTTTCTTTTCCACAATAGGCCTCACAGGGCTCCAAATATCCTCTTGCAGATTCTACCAAGAGAGAGATTCTAAACTGCTCAAACAAAAGATAGGTTCAACTCTGTGAGTTGAATGGACACATCAGAAAGAAGTTTCTCCGAATGCTTCCGAGTAGTTTTTAAGTGAAGGTATGTCCTTTTCCACAACAGGCCTCAAAGGGCTCCAATTACCAATTGCGGATTCCACAAAAAGAGTGTTTCAAAACTGCTCAATCTAAAGAAAGTTTCAACTCTGCTAGATGAATGCACACATCAAAAAGAAGTTTCTCACAATGCTTCTGTGTAGTTTTTATGTGAAGATATTTCCTTTTCCACAATAGGCCTCAAAGTGCTCCAAATATCCATTTCAGATTCTACAAAAAGAGTGTTACAATACTGCTCAATCAATAGAAAGGTTCCCCTCTGTGTGATGAATGTACACATCACAAAGAAGTTTCTCAGAATGCTTCTGGGTAGTTTTCATGTGAAGATATTTGCTTTTAAACAATAGGCCTCAAAGGGCTCCAAATATCCACTTGCAGCTACTACAAAAAGAGTGCTTCAAAACTGCTCAAACAAAAGAAATGTTCAACTCTGTGAGATGAATGTGCACATCACAAAGAAGTTTCTCAGAATGCTTCTGAGTAGTTTTAATCTGAAGATATTTGCTTTTCCACTGCAGGCCTCAAAGCGCTCCAAATATCAACTTGCAGATTCTACAAAAAGAGAGTTTCAAAACTGCTCAATCACAAGATATGTTCAACTACGTAAGGTGAATGCAAACATCACAAAAAAGTTTCCCAGAATGTTTCTGTTTAGTTTTTATTTGAAGATATTTCCTTTTCCACCATAGACAACAAAGGGTTCCAAATATCCAGTTGCAGATACTTCAAAAAGAGAGATTCAAAACTGCTTAATCAAAAGATAGGTTCAACTCTGTGAGGTGAATGCACACATCCCAAAGAAGTTTCTCATAATGATTCAGTGTACTTTTTATGTGAAGATATTTGCTTTTACTCAGTAGACCTCAAAGGGCTCCAAATATCCACCTGCATATTCTGCAAAAGGAGAGACTCTAAACTGCTCAATCAAAAGATAGGTTCAATTGTGTGATCTGAATGCACACATTCCAAAGAAGTTTCTCTGAATGCTACTGTGTCGTTTTTATTTGAAGATATATCCTTTTCCACCACAAGGCGCAAAGGGCTCCAAATATCCACTTGCAGATTCTTCAAAAAGAGAGACTCAAAACTGCTCAATGAGAAGATAAGTTCAACTATGGGTGTTAAATGCACACTTCACAAAGGAGTTTCTCAGAGTGTTTCTATGCAGTCTTTATGTGAAGATATTTGCTTTTCCACAATAGGCCTGAAAGTTCTCCAAACATCCACTTGCAGATTCTGCAAAAAGAGGATTCCAAACTGCTCAATAAAAAGAAAGGTGCAACTCTGTGAGTTGAATGCACACATCAGAAAGAAGTTTCTCAGAATGCTTCTGTGTAGTTTTTATGTGAACATATTTGATTTTCCAAAGTAAGCTTTACAGCGCCACAATATCCACTTGCAGAATCTACAAAAAGAGAATTTCAAAACTGCTCAATCAAAAGAGAGGTTGAACTCTGTAAGTTGAATGCACACATCACAATGAAGTTTCTGAGAATGCTTCTGTGTAGTTTTTATTTGAAGATATTTTCCTTTCAACTATAGGGCATAAAGGGCTCCAAATATCCCCTTGCAGATTCTGTAAAAACAGTGTTTCAAAACTGCTAAATCAAAAGAAAGGTCCAACTCTGTGAGATGAATGCACGCATCAAAAATAAGTTTCTCAGAATGCTTCTGTGTAGTTTTTATCTGAAGATATTTGCTTTTCTACGGTAGGCCTCAAAGCGCTCCAAATATCCACTTGCAGATTCTACAAAAAGGGTGTTTCAAAACCGATCAATCATAAGATACGGTCAACCCTGTGAGATTAATACACACATCACAAAGAAGTTTCTCGAAATACTTCTGCGTGGTTTTTAGGTAAAGCTATTTGCTTTTCCGCAGTAGGCCTCAAAGGGCTCCAAATATCCACCTGCAGATTCTGCAAAAAGAGAGATTCAAACTTGCTCAATCAAAAGATAGGTTCAACTCTGTGAGTTGAATGCATACATCAGAAAGAAGTTTCTCTGAATGCCTCTGTGTAGTATTTATTTGAAGATATTTCCTTTTCCACCATTGGGTGAAAAGGGCTGCAAATATCCACTTGCAGATTCTACAGAGAGATTCAAAACTGTTCAATGAGAAGATAAGTTCAAATCTGTGTGTTGGATGCACACCTCACAAAGAAGTTTCTCAGAATGCTTCTGTGTAGTTTTTACTTGAAAATATTTCCTTTTCCACAATAGGGCACAAAGGGCTCCAAATATCCACTTGCAGAATCTACAAAAACAGAGATTCTAAACTGCTCAATCAAAAGAAGCTTCAACTTTGGGAGTTGAATGCACACATCACAAAGAAGTTTCTCAGAATCTTTCTGAATAGTTTTTATGTGAAGATATTTCCTTTTCTGCAATAGGCCTCAAAGGGCTCCAATTATCCAATTGCAGATTTTACAAAAAAGGGGTTACAAAACTGCTCAATCATAAGATAGGTTCAACCCTGTGAGATGAGTGTACAAATCTAAATAAGTTTCTCAGATTATTTCAGTGTAGTTTTTATTTGAAGATATTTCCTCTTCCACCCTAGGCCACAAAGGGCTACAAATATCCACTTACAGATTCTGCAAAAAGAGAGATTCAAAATTGTTCAATCAAAAGACAGGTTCAACTCTGTGAGTTGAATGCACACATCATAAAGTAGTTTCTCAGAATGCTTCTGTATAGTTTTTATGTGAAGATATTTGCTTTTCCACAGTAGGCCCCAAAGGGTTCCAAATATCCACCTGCAGATTCTGCAAAAGGAGAGATTCCAAACTGCTCAATCAAAAGATAGCTTCAACTCTGTGAGTTGAATGCATACATCACAGGGAAGTTTCTCTGAATGTCTCTGTGTAGTTTTTATTTGAAGATACTTCCCTTTCCATTAAAATGAGCAAAGGGTTCTAAATATCCACTTGCAGATTCTACAAAAAGAGAGTATCAAAACTGCTCAATCAAAAGAAAGGTTCAACTCTGTGAGATGAATGCACACATCCCAAAGAAGTTTCTGAGAATGCTTCTGCATAGTTTTTATAAGAAGGTATTTGCTATTCCACATTAGTCCTCCAAGGGCTCCAAATATCCACCTGCAGATTCTGCAAATAGAGAGATTCAAAACTGCTCAATGAAAATATAGGTTCAACTCTGAGACTTAAATGCACACATCACAAAGAAGTTTCTCAGAATGCTTCTGTGAAGTTTTTATGTGAACATATTCGATTTTCAATAGTAGGTCTCACAGCGCTCCAAATATCCACTTGCAGATTTTACAAAAAGAGAGATTTGAAACTCTTCAACCAAAAGATAAGTTCAACTCTGTGAATTGAATGCACACATTATGAAGAAGTTTCTGAGAGTGCTTCTGTGTTGTTTTTATTTGAAGATATTTCCTTTTCCATCATAGAGCCCAAAGGGCTCCAAATATCCACTTGGAGATTCTACAAAAAGAGAGATTCAAAACTGCTCAATCAAAAGATACGTTCAACTCTGTGAGTTGAATGCACACATCACAAAGAAGTTTCTCACAATGCTTCTGAGTAGTTTTTATGTGAAGATATTTCCTTTTCCACAATATGCCTCAAAGGGATCCAAATATCCACTTGTAATTTTACCAAAAAGAGTGTTTCAAAACTGCTCAAAGAAAAGAAAGGTTCAACACTGTGAGACGAATGCACACATGACAAAGAAGTTTCTCAGAATGCTTCTGTGTAGTTTTTATGTGAAGATATTTCCTTTTCCCAATAGGCCTCAAAAGAGAGATTCAAAACTGCTCCATCAAAAGATAGGTTCAACTCTGTGAGTTCAATGCACACATCACAAAGAAGTTTCTCAGAATTGCTTCTTTGTAGTTTTTATGTGAAGATATTTGCTTTTCCACGGTAGGCCTCAAAGAGCTCCAAATATCCACTTGCAGATTCTACAAAAGAGTGTTTCAAAACTGCTCAATCATAAGATAGGTTCAACCCTGTGAGATGAATGCACTCATCCCTAAGAAGTTTCTCAGAATGTTTCTGTGTAGTTTTTATCTGAAGATATTTCATTTTTCACAATAGGCCACAAAGGGCTCCAAATATCCACTTGCAGATTCTGCAAAAGAAGAGATTCAAAACTGATCAATCAAAAGATAGGTTCATCTCTGTGAGTTGAATACACACATCCCTCAGAAATTTCTCAGAATGCTTCTGTGTAGCTTCTATTTTAATATATTTGCTTTTCCATGGTAGGCCCCAAGGTGCTCCAAACATCCACCTGCAGATTCTGCAAAAAGAGAGATTAAAAATTGCTCAATCAATTTTGATGGATAGGTTCAACTCTGTTAGATGAATGCCGACATCACAAAGAAGTTTCTGAGAATGCTTCTGTGTATTATTTATCTGAAGATATTTGCCTTTCCACATTGGGACTCAAGGTGCTCCAAATATCCACCTGCAGATTCTGCAAAAAGAGTTTTTCCAAACTTCTCAATGATAAGATACCTTCAAAACTGTGAAATGAATGCAGTCATCACAAAGTAGTTTCTCAGAATCTTCCTGTGTAGTTTTTATGTGAAGATATTTCCTTTTCCACCATAGGCTGCAAAGGGCTCCAAATATCCACTTGCAGATTCTGCAAAAGAGAGATTGAAAACTGCTTAATCAAAAGATAGGTTCATCTCTGAGAGTTGAAGGCACACAACCCAAAGAAGTTTCTCAGAATGCTTCTGTGCAGTTTTTATGTGAAGATATTTGGTTTTCCACAGTAGGTCTCTAAGGGCTCCAAATATCCAACTGCAGATTCTGCAAAAAGAGAGATTCGAAACTTATCAATCAAAATATATGTTCAACTCTGTGAGGTGAATGCATACATCACAAAGAAGATTCTCTCAATGCTTCTGTGTAGTTTATCCTTGAAGACATTTCCTTTTCCACCATAGGTCACAAAGGGCTACAAATATGCACTTGCAGATTCTACAAAAAGAGAGACTCAAAACTGCTCAATGAGAAGATAAGTTCAACACTGTGAGTGGAATGCACACATCCCAAAGAAGTTTCTCAGAATGCTTCTGTGTAGTTTTTATATGAACATATTTGATTTTCCACAGTAGGCCTCACAGCACTCCAAGTATCCAAGTGCAGAGTCTACAAAAAGAGAGATTCATAACTGCTCAATCTAAAGATAGTTTCAAGACTGTGAGTTGAATTCACACATTATGAAGAAGTTTCTGAGAATGCTTCAGTGTAGTTTTTATATGAAGATATTTGTCTTTCCATGGTAGGCCACAAAGCGCTCCACATATCCACTTACAGATTCTACAAAAAGAGTATTTCAAAACTGCTCAATCGTAAGATAGGTTCAAGCCTATCAGACGATTGCACACATCACAAAGAACTTTCTCAGAATATTTCTGTGTAGTTTTTATGTGAAGATATTTCCTTTTCCCATTAGGTCTCAAAGAGCTCCAAATATCCACTTGTAGATTCTACAGAAAGACTGTTTCAAAACTGCTCAAACAAAAGAAAGGTTCAAATCTGTGAGATGAATGCACACATCACAAATAAGTGTCTCAGAATGCTTCTGTGTAGTTTTAATCTGAAGATATTTGCTTTTCCATGGTGGGCTTCAAAGTGCTCCAAATATTTACTTGCAGATTCTACAAAAAGAGAGATTATAACCTGTTCAATCAAAAGATACGTTCAACTCTATGTGTTTAATGCACACATCACAAGGAAGTTTTTCACAATGCTTCTGTGTAGTTTTTATGTGAAGATATTTCCTTTTCCACATTAGGCCTCAAAGGTCTCCAACTATCCACTTGCAGATTCTACAAAAACAGTGCGTCAAAACTGCTCAATCAAAAGAAAGGTTCAACTCTGTGAGGTGAATGAACACATCAAAAACAAGTTTCTCAGAATGCTTCTGTGTAGTTTTTATCTGAAGATATTTCCTTTTCCACAATAGGCCTTAATAGACTCCAAATATCCACTTGCAGATTCTCCAAAAAGAGTGTTTCAAATCTGCTCTATCAAAAGAAAGGTTAAACTCTGTGAGTTGAATGCACTCATCACAAAGAAGTTTCTGAGAATGCTTTTGTCTAGTTTTTACGTGTAGATATTTCCTTTTCTAACATAGGCCTTAAAGGGAACCAATTATCCACTTGCAGAGTCTACAAAAAGAGTGTTCCGAAATTGCTCTATGAAAAGAAAGGTTCAACTCTGTGAGTTGAATGCACACATCATGAAGAAGTTTCGGAGAATGCTTGTGTCTACTATTTATGTGTAGAAATTCCCTTTTCCACCATAGGGCTCTAAAGGCTCCAATTACCCCCTTGTAGATTGTACAAAATGTTTGTTTCAAAACTACAGTATCAAAAGATGGGTTCAACTCTGTGAGTTGAATGCACACATCACAAAGAAATTTCTGAGAATGCTTCTGTCTAGTTTTTATGTGAAGATATTTCCTTTTTCACCATAGGCTTCAAATCTGTCCAAATATCCAATTGCAGATTCTACAGAAAGAGTGTTTCAAAGCTGCTCTATCAAAAGAAAGGCCCAACACTGTGAGTTGAATGCACACATCACAAAGAAGTTTCTTAGAATGCTTCTGTGTCGTGTTTATATGAAGACATTCCTTTTCCACCATAGGCCTCAAAACGCTCCAAATATCTATTTGCAGATTCTACAAAAAGAGTGTTTCAAAACTGGTCTATCAAAAGAAAGGTTCAACTCTGTGAGCTAAATGCACACATCACGAAGAAGTATCTGAGAATGCTTCTGTCTAGTTTTTATGTCAAGACATTTCCTTTTCCACCATAGGCCTCAAAGCACTCCAAATATCCATTACAGATACTACAAAAACAGTGTTTCAAATCTGCTGTATCAAAAGAAAGGTTAAACTCTGTGAGTTGAATGCACACATCACAAAGAAGTTTCTGAGAATGCTTCTGTCTAGTTTTTATGTGGAGATATTTCCTTTTCTAACATAGGCCTCAGAGGGAAAGAATTATTCACTTGCAGATTCTACAAAAAGAGTGTTTCAAAACTGCTCTATCAAAATAAAGGTTCAACTCTGTGAGCTAAATGCACACATCATGAAGAAATATCTGAGAATGCTTCTGTCTAGTTTTTATGCCAAGATATTTCCTTTTCCACCGTAGGCCTCTAAGCGCTGCAAATATCCATTTACAGATACTACAAAAAGAGTGTTTCAAAACTGCTGCATCAAAAAAAAGGTTCAACTCTGTGAGGTGAATGCACACATTACAAAGAAGTATGTGAGAATGCTTCTGTCTATGTATTATGTCAATATATTTCCTTTTCCACCATATGCCTCAAAGCGCTCCAAATATCCACTTTCACATTCTACAAAAAGAGTGTTTTAAAACTGCTCTATCAAACGAAATGTTCAACTCTGTGAGGTGAATGCACACATCCCAAAAACTTTCTGAGAATGCTTCTGTCTAGTTTTTATGTGAAGATATATCCTTTCCACCATAGGCCTCATAGGGAAGAAAATATCCACTTTCAGATTCGACAAAAAGAGTGTTTCAAAACTGCTCAAACAAAAGAAAGGCTTAACTCTGTGAGTTGAAAGCCCACATCACAAAGCAGTTTCTGATAATGTTTCTGTCCAGTTTTTATGTGAAGATACTTCCTTTTCCACTATAGCCCTCAATGCACTCCAAATATCCAACTGCAGATCCTACAAAATGACTGCTTCAAAACTGCTCTATGAAAGGAAAGTTTCAACACTGTGGGTTGAATGCACACATCACAAAAAAGTTTATGAGAATGCTTCTGTCTAGTTTTTATGTGAAGATATTTCTTTTCCCAACATAGGACCCAAAGCGCTCCAAATATTCTCTTGCAGATTCTGCAAAAAGAGTTTTTCAAAACTGCTCTATCAAAAGAAAGATTAAACTCTGTGAGTTGAAGGCACACATCACAAAGAAGTTTCTGAGAATGCTTCTGTCTACTTTATATGTAAAGATATTTCATTTTCCAAGATAGGTCTCAATGGGAACAAAATATTCCCTTGCAGATTCTACAAAAAGTGTGTTTCAAAACTTCTCTAACAAAAGAAGGGTGGAACTCCGTGAGTTGAATGCACACATCACAAAGAAGTTTCTGAGAATGCCTCTGTCTAGTTTTTATGTGACGATATTTCCTTTCCCAACGTTGGCCTCAAAGGAACGAAATAGCCACAGGTGGATTCCACAAAAAGAGTGTTTCAAAACAGCTCTATCAAAAAAAGTTTCAACTCTCTGAGTTGAATGCACACATCACAAAGAATTTTCTAAGATTGCTTCTGTCTAATTTTTATGTGAAGATATTTCCATTTCCACCATAGGCCTCAAAGTGCTCCAAATAGCCACTTGCAGATTTTACAAAAAGAGCCTTTCAAAACTGCTCTATCAAAGGAAAGGTTCACCTCTGTGAGTTGAATGCCCATATCACAAAGTAGTTTCTGGGAATGCTTCAGTCTAATTTTTATGTGAAGATATTTCCTTTTCCACCATAGGCCTCAAAGCACTTCAAATATCCTCTTGCATATTCTACAATAAGAGTGTTTCAAAACTGCTCTATCAAAAAAAATGGTTCAACTGTGTGAGTGGATTGCACACATCACAAATCAGTTTATGAGAATGCTTCTGTCTAGGTTTTATGTGAGGATATTTCCTTTTCCGCCATAAGCCTCAAAGCTCTCCAAATATCCAATTGCAGATTCTACAGAAAGAGTGTTTCAAAACTGCTCTATCAAAAGAAAGGCCCAAATTTGTGAGTTAAATGCACACATCACAAAGTAGTTTATGAGAATTCTTCTGTCTAGTTTTTATATGAAGACAATCCTTTTCCACCATAGGCCTCAAAACGCTCTAAATATCCACTTGCAGAATCTACAAAAAGAGTGTTTCAAAACTGCTCTACCAAAAGAAAGGTACAACTCTGTGGGCTGAATGCACACATCATGAAGAAGTATCTGAGAATGCTTCTGCCTAGTTTTTATGTCAAGATATTTCCTTTTCCACCATAGGCCTCAAAGGGCTCCAAATATCCACTTGCAGATCCTGCAAAAACATTGTTTCAAAACTGCTCTATCAAAAGAAAGGTTCAACTCTGTGAGTTGAATGCATGCATCACAAAGAAGTATGTGAGAATGCTTCTGTCTATATTTTATGTCAAGATATTTTCTTTTCCACCATAGGCCTCAAAGCACTCCAAATATCCACTTGCAGATTCTATAAGAGTGTTTCAAAACTGGTCTATCAAAAGAAAGGTTAAACTCTATGAGTTGAATACACACAACACGAAGAAGTTTCTGAGAAATCTTTCCAATTTTTATGTGAAGGTATTTCCTTTTCCAACATAGTCCTCAATGGGAACCAAATATCCACTTGCAGATTCTACAAAAAGAGTGTTTGAAAACAGCTGTATCAAAAGAAACGTTCAACTCTGTGAGTTGAATGCACACATCACAAAGACGTTTCTGAGATTGCTTCTGTCTAGTTTTTAAGTGAAGATACTTCATTTTCCAGCATAGACTTCACAGGGAATAAAGTATCCACCTGCAGATTCTACAAAAAGAGTGTTTCAAACTGCTCTATCAAAAGAAAGGTTCAACTCTATGAGTTGAATGCACACATCACAAAGAAGTTTCTGAGAATGATTCTGTCTAGTGATTATGTGAAGATAATTTATTTTCCACCATAGGCCTCAAAGCACTCAAACTCTACAAGAAGAGTGTTTCAAAACAGCTCTATGAAAAGAAAGTTTCAACTCTGAAAGTCGAATGCGCACATCACAAAGGAGTTTCTGAGAATGCTTCTCTCTAGTTTTTATGTGAAGATATTTGCTTTTCCACAGTAGGCCACTAAGCGCTCCAAATATCCACTTACAGATTCTCCAAAAAGAGTGTTTCTAAACTGCTCAATCATAAGATAGGTTCAGCACTTTGAGAAGAATGCACACATCACGTAGATGTTTCTCAGAATGTTTCTGTGTAGTATTTATTTGAAGATAATTCCTTTACCACCATAGGCCCCAAAGGGCTCCAAATATCCACTTGCAGATTCTGCAGAAAGGGAGACTCAAACCTGCTCAATCAAAAGATAGGTTCAAATCTGTGAGTTGAATGCACACATACTAAAGAAGTTTCTCAGAATTCTTCTGTGTAGTTTTTATGTGAAGATATTTGCTTTTCCACATTAGGTTTCAAAGAGCTCCAAATATCCACCTGCAGATTCTGCAAAAAGAGACATTCAAAACTGCTCAATCAAAACATAAGTTCAACTCTGTGAGTTGAATGCATTCATCACGAGGAAGTTTCTGAGAATGCTTCTGTGTAGTTTTTATTTGAAGATATTTCGTTTTCCACGATAGGCCCCAAAGGGCTCCAATTATCCACTTGCAGATTCTACAAAAAGAGACATTAAAAACTGCTCAGTGCGAAGATAAGTTCAACTCTGTGAGCTGAATGCACACCTCACAAAGAGGTTTCTCAGAATGCTTCTGTGTAGTTCTCTTGTGACGATATTTCCTTTTCAACAATAGCCCTCAAAGCTCTCCCAACATACACTTGCAGATTCTGCAAAAAGAGAGATTCAAAACTGCTCAATCAAAAGTAAGGTTCAACTCTGTGAGTTGAATGCAGACATCATGAAGAAGTTTCTGAGAATGCTTCTGTGTAGTTTTTATTTGAAGATATTTCTTTTTCCACCACAGGACACCAAGGGCTCCTAATATCCACTTGCAGATTTTCCAAAAGAGAGATTCTAAATTGCTCAAGCAAAAGTTAGGCTCAACTCTGTGAGATGAATGCACACATTTTAAAGAAGTTTCTCAGAATGCTTCAGTGTAGTTTTTATGTGAAGATATTTCCTTTTCCACAACAGGCCTCAAAGGGCTCCAAATATCCACTTGCAGATTATACACAAAGAGTGGTTCAAAGCTGCTTAATCAATAGAAAGGTTCAACTCTGTGAGAGGAATCAAGACATCACAAAGATGTTTCTCAGAATGCTTCCGTGTAGTTTTTATTTTTTTTATTTTTTATATTATTTGTTTATTTATTTATTTATTTACATATTTGTTTTTTGTTATACTTTAAGTTTTAGGGGACATGTGTACAATGTGCAGGTTAGTTACATATGTATACATGTGCCATTCTGGTTCGCTGCACCCAATAACTCGTCATCTAGCATTAGTTATATCTCACAATGCTATCCCACACCCTCCCCCCATTCCATAACCATCCCCAGAGTGTGATGTTCCCCTTCCTGTGTCCCTATGTTCTCATTGTTCAATTCTCACCTATAAGTGAGAATATGCGGTCTTTGGTTTTTTGTTCTTGTGATAGTTTACTGAGAATGATGATTTCCAATTTCACGCATGTTCCAACAAAGGACATGAACTCATCATTTTTTATGGCTGTGTAGTATTCCATGGTCTATAGGTGCCACATATTCTTAATCCAATCTATCATTATTGGACATTTGGGTTGGTCCAAGTCTTTGCTATTGTGAATAGTGCCACAATAAACATATGTGTGCATGTGTCCTTATAGCAGCACGATTTATAGTCCTTTGGGTATATACCCAGTAATGGGATGGCTGGGTCAAATGGTATTTCTAGTTCTAGATCCCTAAGGAATCACCACACTGACTTCCACAATGGTTGAACTAGTTTACAGTCTTACCAACAGTGTAAAAGTGTTTCTTTTTCTCCACATCCTCTCCAGCACCTATTGTTTCCTGACTTTTTAATAATTGCCATTCTAACAGTGTGAGATGATATCTCATTGTGGTTTTGATTTGCATTTATCTGATGGCCAGTGATGGTGAGCATTTTTTCATGCCTTTTTTGGCTGCATAAATGTCTTCTTTTGAGAAGTGTCTGTTCATGTCCTTTGCCCACTTTTTGATGGAGTTGTTTGTTTTTTTCTTGTAAATTTGTTTGAGTTCATTGTAGATTCTGGATATTAGCCCTTTGTCTGATAAGTAGGTTGGGAAAATTTTCTCCCATTTTATGGGTTGCCTCTTCACTCTGATGATAGTTTCTTTTGCTGTGCAGAAGCTCTTTAGTTTAATTAGATCCCATTTGTCAATTTTGGCTTTTGTTGTCATTGCTTTTGGTTTTTTAGACATGAAGTCCTTGCCCATGACTATGTCCTGAATGGTAATGCCTAGGTTTTCTTCTAGGGTTTTTATGGCTTTAGGTCTAACGTTTAAGTCTTTAATCCATCTTGAACTGATGAACATTGATGCAAAAATCCTCAATAACATACTGGCAAACCAAATCCAGCAGTACATCAAAAAGCTTATCCAACATGATCAAGTGGGCTTCATCCCTGGGATGCAAGGCTGGTTCAATATATGCAAATCAATAAATGTAATCCAGCATATAAACAGAACCAAAGACAAGAACCAAATGATTATCTCAATAGATGCAGAAAAGGCCTTTGACAAAATTCAACAACGCTTCATGCTAAAAACTCTCAATAAATTAGGTATTGATGGGATGTATCTCAAAATAATAAGAGCTATCTATGACAAACCCACAGCCAATATCATACTGAATGGGCAAAAACTGGAGGCATTCCCTTTGAAAACTGGCACAAGACAGGGTTGCCCTCTCTCACCAGTCCTACTCAACATAGTGTTGGAAGTTCTGGCCAGGGCAATTAGGCAGGAGAAGGAAATAAAAGGTATTCAATTAGGAAAAGAGGAAGTCGAATTGTCCCTGTTTGCAGATGACATGACTGCATATCTAGAAAACCCCATTGTCTCAGCCCAAAATCTCCTTAAGCTGATAAGCAACTTCAGCAAAGTCTCAGGATACAAAATCAAAGTACAAAATTGCAAGCATTCCTATACAACAATAACAGACAAACAGAGAGCCAAATCACGAATGAAATCTCCTTCACAATTGCTTCAAAGAGAATAAAATACCTAGGAATCCAACTTGCAAGGGACATGAAGGACCTCTTCAAGGAGAACTACAAAGCACTGCTCAATGAAATAAAAGAAGATACAAACAAATGGAAGAACATTCCATGATCGTGGATAGGAAGAATCAATATCATGAAAATGGCCATACTGCCCAAGGTAATTTATAGATTCAATGCCATCCCCATCAAGCTGCCAATGACTTTCTTCACAGAATTGGAAAAAACTAATTTAATGTTCATAAGGAACCAAAAAAGAGCCCGCATCACCAAGTCAATACTAAGCCAAAAGGACAAAGCTGGAGGCATCACACTACCTGACTTCAAACTGTGCTACAAGACAACAGTAACCAAAACAGCATGGTACTGGTACCAAAAGAGATATATAGATCAATGGAACAGAACAGAGCCCTCAGAAATAATGCCGCAGAACTACAACTATCTGATCTTTGACAAACCTGAGAAAAACAAGCAATGGGGAAAGGATTCCCTATTTAATAAATGTTGCTGGGAAAACTGGCTAGCCATATGTAAAAACCTGAAACTGGATCCCTTCCTTACACCTTATACAAAAATCAATTCTGTATAGTTTTTATCTGAAGATATTTGCTTTTCCACGTTATGCCTCAAAACGCTCCAAATATCCACTTGCAGATTCTAAAAAAAGAGTGTTTCAAAACTGCTCAATCAAAAGACAGGTTCAAACCTGTGAGATGAATGCGCACATCAAAAGAAGTTTCTCAGAATGTTTCTCTGTAGTTTTTAATTGAAGATATTTCCTTTTCAACCATAGGCAACAAAGGGCTCCAAATATCCACTTGCAGATTCTGCAAAAAGAGAGATTCAAAACTGCTCAATCAAAAGAGAGGTTCAAATCTGTGAGTTGAATGCACACATCCCAAAGAAGTTTCTCAGAATGTTTCTGTGTAGTTTTTATGTGAAGTTATTTGCTTTCCACAGTAGGCCACAAAGAGCTCCAAATGTCCACCTGCAGATTCTGCAAAAAGAGAGATTCAAAGCTGCTCAATGAAAAGATAGGTTGAACTCTGTGAGTTGAATGCACACATCACAAAGAAATTTCTCTGAATGCTACTGTGTAGTTTTTATTTGAAGACATTTCTTTTTCCACCATAGGGTGCAAAGGGCTCCAAATATCCACTTGCAGATTCTACAAAAAGAGAGATTCAAACTGCTCAATCGAAAGAAAGTTTCAACTCTGGTAGGTGAATGCACACATCACAAAGAAGTTGCTCAGAATGCTTCTGAGTAGCTTTTATGAGAAGATATTCCCTTTTCCACAATAGGCCTCAAAGGGATCCAATTATCCCCTTGCAGATTTTACAAAAATAGTGTTTCAAAACTGCTCAATCAAAAGAAAGGTTCCACTCTGTGAGATGAATGCACACATCACACAGAAGTTTCTCAGAATGATTCTGTGTAGTTTTTATGTGAAGACATTTCCTTTCCCACAATAGGCTTCAAAGGGCTCCAATTATCCACTTGCAGATTCTCCAAAAAGAGTGTTTCAAAACTGCTCAATCAAAAGAAAGTTTCAACTCTGTGAGATGAATGCACACAACACAAAGAAGTTTCTTAGAATGCTTCAGTGTAGTTTTAATCTGAAGATATTTGTTTTACCACAGAAGGCCTCAAAGGACTCCAAATATCCACTTGCAGATTCTACAAAAAGAGAGATTCTAAACTGCTCAATCAAAAGATAGGATCAACTCTGTGTGTTGAATGCACACATCACAAAGAAGTAGCTAAGAATGCTTCTGAGTAGCTTTTATGAGAAGATATTTCCTTTTCCACATTAGGCCTCAAAGGTCTTCAACTATCCTCTTGCAGATTCTACAAAAATATTGTTTCAAAACTGCTCAGTCAAAAGAAAGTTTGAAATCTGTGAGATGAATGCACACATCACAAAGAGGTTTCTGAGAATGCTTCTGTGTAATTTTTATGTGAAGATATTTCCTTTCCCCAATAGGTCTCAAAGGTCTACTAATATCCACTTGCAAATTCTACAAAAAAACTGTTCAAAACTGCTCAATAAAAAGAAAGTTTCAACTCTGTGAGATGAATGCACACCTCACAAAGAAGTTTCTCAGAATTCTTCTGTGTAGTTTTTATCTGAAGATATTTGCTTTTCCAAGGTAGGCCTCAAAGTGCTCCAAATATCCACTTGCAGATTCTACAAAAAGAGAGATTCTAAGCTGATCAATCAAAAGACAGGTTCAACTGTCTGTATTGAATGCACACATCACAAAGCAGTTTCTCAGAATGCTTCTGTGTAGTTTTTATGTGAAGATATTTCCTTTTCCACATTAGGCCACAAAGCTATCCAACTATCCACTTGCAGATTCCACAAAAAGAGTGTTTCAAAACTGTTCAATCAAAAGAAATGTTCAACTCTGTGAGATGAACGCACACATCACATAGAAGTTTCTGAGAATGCTTCTGTCTAGTTTTTATGTGAATATATTTCCTTTTCCCAATAGGTCTCAAAGGGTTCCAAATATCCACTTGCAGATTTTACAAAAAGACTGTTTAAAAACTGCTCAATCAAAAGAAAGGTTCAACTCTGTGAGATGAATGCACACACCACAAAGAAGTTTCTCAGAATGCTTCTGTGTATTTTTTATCTGAAGATATTCGCTTTTCCATGGTAGGCCTCAAAGTGCTACAATTATCCACTTGCAGATTCTAAAAAAGAGTGTTTCAAAACTGCTCAATCATAAGATAGGTTCAACTCTGAGAGATGAATGCACACATCACAAAGAAGCTGCTCAGCATGCTTCTGTGTAGTTTTTATGTGAACATATTCGATTTTCCACAGTAGGCCTCACAGCACTCCAAATATCCACTTGCAGATTCTACAAAAAGAGAGATTCAAAACTCTTCAATCAAAAGATACGTTCAACTCTGTGAGTTGAATAAACACATCGCAAAGAAGTTTCTGAGAATGCCTCTGTGTAGTTTTTATTTGAAGATATTTGCTTTCCCACAATAGAGCACAAAGGGTTCCAAATATTCATTTTCAGATTCCACAAAAAGTGAAATACAAATCTGCTCAATCAAAAGATAGGTTCAACTCTGTGTATTGAATGCACACATCACAAAGAAGTTTTTCAGTATGCTTCTGACTAGTTTTTATGTGAAGATATATCCTTTTCTACAACAGGACTCAAAGGGCTCCAATTATCCACTTGCAGATTCTACAAAAAGAGTGTTTCAAAACTGCTCAATCAAAAGAAATTTTCAACTCTCTGAGATGAATCGACACATCACAAAGCAGTTTTTTAGAAAGTTTCTGTTTAGTTTTTATGTGAAGATATTTCCTTTTCCACCATAGGCTGCAAAGGGCTCCAAATATCCACTTGCAGATTCTGCAAAAAGAGAGATTCAAAACTGCTCAATCAAAAGACAGGTTCAACTCTGTCAGTTGAATGCACACATCCCAAAGAAGTTTCTCAGAAAGTTTCTGTGTACTTTTCCTATGAAGTTATTTGCTTTTCCACAGTAGGCCTCAAAGAGCTCCAAATATCCACCTGCAGATTCCGCAAAAAGAGAGATTCAAAGCTCCTCAATGTAAAGAGAAGTTCAACTCTGTCAGTTGAATGCAGACATCACAAAGAAATTTCTCTGAATGCTTCTCTGTAGTTTTTATTTGAAGATACTTCCTTTTCCACCAAAATGTTCAAAGGGCTCCAAATATCCACTTGCAGATTCTACAAAAGGGAGATTCAAAACTGTTTAATGAGAAGATAAGTTCAACTCTATGAGTTCAATGGACACCTCACAAAGAAGTTTCTCAGAATCATTCTGTGAATTTATTATGTGAAGATATTTCCTTTCCACAATAGGACTCAAAGCTCTCGAAACATCTACTTGCAGATCCTGCAAAAAGTGAGATTCAAAACTGCTCAATCAAAAGACAGGTTGAACTCTGTGAGTTGAATGCACACATCATGAAGACGATTCTGAGAATGCTTCTGGGTAGTTTTTATTTGAAGATATTTCCTTTTCCACCACAGGTCGAAAAGGGCTCCACATATCCACTTGCAGATTCTACACAAAGGGAGATTCAGCAATGCTCAATGAAAAGATATGGTCAACTCTGTGAGTTGAATGCACACCTCATAAATAACTTTCTCAGAATGCTTCCGTGTAGTTTTAATGTGAAGGTATTTCCTTTTTGCACAATAGGCCTCAAAGCTCTCCAAATATCCACTTGCACATCCTGCAAAAAGTGAGATTCAAAACTCCTCAATCAAAAGATAGTTTCAACTCTGTGAATTGAATGCACACATCAGAAAGAAGTTTCTCAATATGTTTCTGGGTAGTTTTTAGGTGAACATATTCAATGTTCCACAGTAGGCCTCACAGCACTTCAAAAATCCACTTGCAGATTCTTCAAAAAGAGAGATTCAAAACTGCTCCATCAAAAGATAGGTTGAACCCTGTGAGTTGAATGCACACATCACGATGTAGTTTCTTGGAATGCTTCTGTGTAGTTTTTATTTGAAGATATTGCCTTTTCTACAATAGGGCACAACAGGCTCCAAATATCCACTTTCAGAATCTACAAAAACAGAGATTCTAAACTGCTTAATCAAAAGATAATTTCAACTCTGTGAATTGAATGCACACATCACAAAGAATTTTCTGAGAATACTTCTTTATAGTTTTTATGTGAAAATATTTCATTTTCCAACATACGTCTCAAAGGGAACCAAATATCCACTTGCAGATTCTACAAAAAAAGTGTTTCAAAACTGACCTATCAAAAGAATGGTTCAATTCTGAGAGTTGAAGTTACACACCAAAAAGAAGTTTCTGAAAATGCTTCTGTCTAGATTTAATGTGAAGATAATTCCTTTTCCAACATAGGCCTCAAAGCGCTCCAAATATCCACTTGCAGATTCTACAAAAAGAGTGTTTCAAAACTGCCCTATCAAAAGAAAGGTCCAACTCTGTGAGTTGAATGCACACATCACAAAGAATTCTCTGAGAATGCTTTTGTCTAGTTTTTATGTGACGATATTTCGTTTTTCCAATATAGGTCTCAAAGGGAACAAAATATACACTTGCAGATTCTACAAAAAGAGTGTTTCAAAACTGCTCTATGAAAAGAAAGGTTCAACTCTATGAGTTGAATGCACACATCACGAAGAAGTTTCAGACAACGCTTCTGTCTAGTTTTTATGTGAAGACATTTCATTTTCCAACATAGACCTCCAAGGGAAGTAAATATCCACTTGCAGATTCTACGCAAAGAGTGTTTCAAAACTGTTCTATCAAAAGAAAAGTTCAACCCTGTGAGTTTAATGCACACATCACAACGAAGATTCGGAGAATGCTTCTGTCTAGTTTTTATGTGATGATATTTCCTTTTCCACCATAGTCCTCAAAGCACTCCAAATATCCACTTGCAGATTCTACAAAAAGAGTGTTTGTAAACTACTCTATCAAAAGAAAGGTTCAACTCTGTGAGCTGAATGCACACATCGCAAAGAAGTTTCTGAGAATGCTTCTGTCTAGATTTTACCTGAAGATATTTCGTTTTCCAATATAGGCCTCAAAGGGAACCAAATAACCACTTGCAGATTCTACAAAAAGAGAGTTTCAAAACTGCTTTATCAAAGGAAAGGTACAACTCTGTGGGTTGAATGCACACATCACAACGAAGTTTCTGAGAATGCTTCTGTCTAGTTCTTATGTAAAGATATTTCATTTTCCAACATAGGCATCAAGGGAAACACTTATCCACTTGCAGATTCTGCAAATAGTGTTTCAAACTTCGCTGTCAAAAGAAAGGTTCAACACTGGGAGTTGAATGCACACATTCCAAAGAAGTTTCTGAGAATGCTTCTGCCTAGTTTTTATGTGAAGATATTTCATTTTCCAACATAGGCCTCAAAGGGAACCTCATATCCACCTACAGATTCTTCAAAAAGATTGTTTCAAATCTGCTCTATAAAAAGAAGTGTACAACACTGTGAGTTGAATGCACACATCACAAAGAAGTTTCTGAGAATGCTCCTGCTTAGTTTTTACGTGAAGATATTTCCTTTTCCACCACAGGCATCAAAGCCATCCATATATTCACTTGCAGATATTACAAAAATAGGTTTTGAAAACTGCACTATCAAAAGAAATGTTCAACACTGCGAGTAGAATGCACACATCACTAAATAGTTTCAGAGAATGTTTCCGTCTAGTTTTTACGTGAAGATATTGCTTTTCCCACCATAGGCCTCAAATCGCTCCATATATCGACTTGCAGATTTTACAAAAAGAGTGTTTAAAAACTGCTCTGTCAAAAGAATGGTTCAACTCTGTGAGTTGAATCCACACACCACAAAGAAGTTCCAGAGAATGCTTCTGTCTACCTTTTATGTGAAGATATTTCCTTTTCTGCTATAGGCCTCCAAGCTCTCCATATATCCACTTGCAGATTCTACAAAAAAAGTGTTTCAAAACTGCTCTATCAAAAGAATGCTTGAAGTCCGTGAGTTGAATGCACACATCACAAAGAAGTGTCTGAGAATGCGTCTTTCTACTTTTTCTGTGAAGATATTTCCTTCTCCATCATTGGCCTAAAAGCACCCTCATTATCCACTTGCAGATTCTGCAAGAAGAGTGTTTCAAAACTACTCTACCAAAAGAGAGCTTCAACTTTCTGAGTTGAAACCCCACATCATAGAGAAGTTTCTGAGAATGCTTCTGTCTAGTTTTTATGTGAAGATATTTCGTTTTCCAACATAGGCCTCAAAGGGAACCACATATCCACTGGCAGATCCTACAAAAAGAGTGTTTCAATACTGCTCTATCAAAAGAAGGGTTCAACCCTGTGAGTTGAACGCACACATCACAAAGAAGTTTCTGAGAACGCTCCTGTCTAGTTTTACGTGAAGATATTTCCTTTTCCAACATAGGCCACAAAGAGCTCACTATATCCACTTGCAGATATTACAAAATGAGGGTTTCAAAACTGCTCTATCAAAAGAAAGGTTCAACACTGTGAGTGGAAAACACACATCACAAAGAAGTTTCTGAGAATGCTTCTGTCTAGTATTTATGTGCAGATATTTCATTTTCCAACAGACGCCTCAATGGGAACCAAATATCTGCTTGCAGATTCTACAAAAAGAGTGTTTCAAAACCGCTCTATCAGAAGAAATGTTCAATTCTGTGAGTTGAATGCACAGATCATAAAAAAAATTCTGAGAATGCTTCTGTCTAGCTTTTATGTGAAGGTATTTCCTTTTCCACCACAGGCCTCAAAGTGTTCAAAATATCCGATTGCAGAATCTACTAAAAGAGTGTTTCAAAACTGCTCTGTCACAAGAAAGGCTCAACTCTGTGAGTTAAATGCACACGTAATAAAGAAGTTTCTGAGAATCCTTCTGTCTAATTTTTATGTGAGGATATTTCCTTTTCAACCATAGTCCTAGTAGCGCTCTAAATATCCACTTGCATATTTGACAAAAAGAGTGTTTCAAAACTGCTCTATCAAAAAAAAAGTTCAACTCTGTGAGTTGAATGCACACATCAAAAAGAAGTTTCTGACAATGCTTCTGTCTACTTTTTATGTGAAGATATTTCATTTTCCAACATAGGCTTCAAAGGCAAGAAAATATCCACTGGCAGATTCTACAAAAAGAGTGTTTCAAAACTGCTCTATGAAAAGAAAAGTTCAACTCTGTAAGTTGAATGCACACAACACAAAGAAGTTTCTGACAATGCTTCTGTCTAGTTTTTATGTGAAGATATTTCGTTTTCCACCATAGGCCTGAAAGCGCTACAAATATGCACTTGCAGATTGTACAAAAAGAGTGTTCCAAAACTCTCTACCAAAAGAAATGTTCAACTCTGTGAGTTGAATGCACACATCACAAATAAGTGTCTGAGAAACCTTCTGTCTAGTATTTATGTGAAGATATTTCATTTTAAAACACAGGCCTCAAAGCACTCCAAATATCCACTTGCAGATTCTACAAAAAGAGTGTTTCAAAACTCCTCTACAAAAGAAAGTTTCAACTCTGTGAGTTGAATGCACACATCACAAAGAAAATTCTGAGAATGCTTCTGTCTGGTTTTTATGTGAAGATATTTCGTTTTCCAACATAGGCCTCAAAGGAATCACATATCCACTTGCAGATACTACCAAAAGAGTGTTTCAAAACTCCTCTATGAAAAGGAAGTTCATCACTGTGAGTTGGATGCACACATCACAAAGAAGTCTCTGAGAATGCTTCCGTCTAGTTTTTGTGAGAAGATATTTCATTTTCCAACATAGGCCTCAAAGGGAACCACATATGCACTTGCAGATTCTACAAAAAGAGATTTTCAAAACTGCTCTATCAAAAAAAGGTTCAACTCTGTGAGTAGAATGCACACATCACTAAGTAGTTTCAGAGAATGCTTCTGTCTAGTTTTTATATGCAGATATTTCCTTTTCCAACATTCGCCTGAAAGTGCTCCAAATATCTGTTTGCAGATTCTACAAAAAGAGTGTTTCAAATTGCTCGGTCAAAAGAAAGGTTCAACTCTGTGAGTTGAATGCGCACATCACAAAGGAGTTTCTGAGAATGCTTCTGTCTAGTTTTTATGTGAAGATATTTAGTTTTCCACCATAGGCCTCAAAGGGATACAAATATCTACTTGCAGATTCTACAAATAGAGTGTTTCAAAACTGCTCTATCGAAAGAAAGGATCAACTCGGTAAGTTGAATGCAAACATCACAAAGAAGTTTCCGAGAGTGCTTCTGGCTAGTTTTAATGTTTAGTTATTTCCTTTTCCACCATAAGTCTCAAAACGCTCCAAATGTCCACTTGTAGAATCTACAAAAAGAGTGTTTCAAACTGCTCTGTCAATAGAAAGGTTTGACTCTGTGAGTTGAATGCACACATCACAAAGATGTTTCTGAGAATTCTTCTGTCTATTTTTTATGTGAAGACATTTCATTTTCCAACACAGGCCTCAAAGGGAACAAAGTATCCACTTGCAGATTCTACAAAACGAGTGTTTCACAACTGCTCTATCAAAAGAAAGGATCAACTCGGTAAGTTGAATGCAAACATCGCAAAGAAGTTTCCGAGAGGGCTTCTGTCTAGTTTTAATGTTTAGTTATTTCCTTTTCCACCATAAGCCTCAAAACGCTCCAAATGTCCACTTGCAGATTCTACAAAAAGAGTGTTTCAAACCATTCTATCAATAGAAAGTTTCAATTCCATGAGTTGAATGCACACATCACAAAGATGTTTTTGAGAATTCTCCTGTCTAGTTTTTATGTGAAGACATTTCGTTTTCCAACACAGGCCTCAAAGGGAGCAAAATATCCACTTACATAGTCTACAAAACGAGTGTTTCACAATTGCTCTATCAAAAGAAACGTTTTACACTGCGACTTGAGTGCACACATCACAGAGAAGTTTCTGAGACTGCTTCTGTCTAGTTTTTAAATGAAGATATTTCGTTTTCCACCATAAGCCTCAAAGCGCTCCAAATATCCACTTTCAGATTCTACAAAACGAGTGTTTCACAACTGTTCTATCATAAGAAAAGTTCAACTCTGTGAGTTGAATGCACACATCACAAAGAAGTTTCTTAGAATGCTTCTCTCTATTTTTTATGTGAAGATATTTCCTTTCCCAACATAGACCTCAATGGGAATAAAATATCCATTTGTAGTTTCTAAAAAAAGAGTGTTTCAAAACTGCTCTATCAAAAGAAAGGTTTAAATCTGCGAGTTGAATGCCCACATCAGAAAGATGTTTCTGAGAACGCTTCTGTCTAGTTTTTGTGTGAAGATATTTCCTTTTCAACCATAGGCCTCAAAGCACTGCAAATGTCCACTTGCAGATTCTACAAAAACAGTGTTTCAAAACAGCTCTATCAAAAGAGAGCTTCAACTCTGTGAGTTGAATGCACATATCACAAAGAATTTTCTGAGAGTGCTTCCATCCAGTTTTAAAATGAAGATATTTCCTCTTCCACCATAGGCCTCAAAGCGCTTCAAATGTCCATTTGCAGATTGCACAAAAAGCGTGTTTCATAATTGCGCTAACAAAGAAAGTTTCAACTCTGTGAGTTGAATGCACACTTCACAAAGAAGTTTCTGAGAATGCTTCTATCTAGTTTTTATGTAAAGATATTTCGTTTTCCAACAGAGAACTCAAAGGGAAACAAATATCCACTTGCAGATTCTTCAAAAGGAGTGTTACAAATCTGCTCTGTGAAATGAAAGGTTCAACTCTGTGAGTTGAATGCACACATCACAAAGAAGTTTCTGAGAATGATTCTCTCTAGTTTTTATGTGTAGATATTTCCTTTTCCACCATAGGCTTCAAAGCGCTCAAAATGTTCACATGCAGATTCTGCAAAAGGAGCGTTTCAAAACTGCTCTATCAAAAGAAAGGTTCAACGCTGTGAGCTGAATGCACACGGCACCAGGAAGTTTCTGATAATGCTTCTGTCTAGATTTTATGTGAAGATATTTCATTTTCCAACATAGGCTTCAAAGGGAACAAAATATCCACTTGCAGATTCTACAGAAAGAGTGTTTCAAAACTGTTCTTTCAAAAGAAAGGTTCAACTCTGGGAGTTGAATGCACACATCACAAAGAAGTTTTTGAAAATCATTCTGTCTAGTTTCTATGTGAAGTTATTTCGTTGTCCAACACAGGCCTCATAGGGAACAAAATATCCACTTGAAGATTCTACAAAAAGAGTTTTTCAAAGTGCTCTCTCAAAAGAAAGGTTCAACTCCGTGAGTTGAATGCAGACATCACAAAGAAGTTTATGACAATGCTTTTGTCTATTTTTTATCTGAAGATATTTCGTTTTCCATCACAGTCCTCAAAGCGCTCCAAATATCCACTTGCAGATTCTACAAAAAGAGGGTTTCAATACTGCTCTGTCAAAAGAAAGTTTTAACTCTGTGAGTTGAATGCAGACATCACAAAGATGTTTCTAAGAATGCTTCTGTCTTTTTTGATGTGAAGATATTTCCTTTTCCAACATAGGTCTCAAAGGGAACAAAACATCCACTTACAGATTCTACAAAAGGAGTGTTTCAACACCGTTCTATCAAAAGAAAAGTTCAACTCTGTGATTTGAAAGCACAAATCAGAAAGAAGTTTCTGAGAATGCTTCTGTGTACTTTTTATGAATATGTTTCCTTTTCCACAGTATCCACTTGCAGATTCTACAAAATGAATGTTTCAATAGTGCTCTATCAAAACAAAGTTCCAACATCGTGAGTTGAATGCACACATCACAAAGTAGTTGCTGAGAAGGCTTCCCTCTAGTTTTTATGTGAAGATATTTCCTTTTCCAACACAGGCCTCAAAAGAAACAAATTAACCACTTGCAGATTCCCTGTGAGTTGAATGCACACATCACAAAGTAGTTTCAGAGAATGCTTCTGTGCAGTTTTTATGTGAAGATGTTTCCTTTTCCACCATAGACCAGAAAGGGCTCCAAATATCCACATGAAGATTCTACAAAAAGAGTGTTTTAAAACCGATATGTCAAAAAAAAGGTTCAATTCTGTGAGTTGAATGCACACATCACAAAGAAGATTCTGAAAATTCTTCAGTCTCGATTTTATGTAATGATATTTCCTTATCCACCATAGGCCTCAAAGCACTCCAAATATCCACTTGCAGATTCTACAAAATCAGAGATTCTAAACTGCTGAATCAAAGATAGGTACAACTCTGTGAGATGAATGCACACATCACAAAGAAGTTTTTTAGAATGCTTCTGAGTATTTTTTATGTGAAGATATTTCGTTTTCCACAATAGGCCACAAAGGACTTCAATTATGCACTTGCAGATTCTACAAAAAGAGTGTATAAAAACTGCTCTATCAAAAGAAAGTTTAAACTCTGTGAGACGAATGTACACATCGCAAAGTAGTTTCTCAGAATGCTTCTGAGTAGTTTTTATGTGAAGATATCTCCTTTTCCACTACAGGCCTCACAGCTCTTCAAACATCCACTTGTAGATTCTGCAAAAAGAGAGATTCAAAATTGCTCAATCAAAACACAGTTTCAACACTGTGAGTTGAATGCACACATCAATAAGAAATTTCTGAGAATGCTTCTGTGTAGTTTTTATTTGAAGATATTTCCTTTTCTTCAAAGGGCACAAAGGGCTCCAAATATGTACTTGCAGCTTCTACAAAAAGGGGATTCAAAACTGCTCAATGAGAAGATAAGTTCAACTCTGGGAGTTGCATGCACACCTCACTAAGTCGTTTCTCAGAATGCTTCTGTGTAGTTTTTAGGTGAAGGTATTTCCTTTTCCACAATAGGCCTCAAAACTCTCCAAACAACCACTTGCAGATTCTGCAAAAACAGAGATTCAAAACTCCTCAAAAAAAAAGGTTCAAATCTGTGAGTTGAATGCACACATCACGAATATGTTTCTCAGAATGCTTCTGTGTAATTTTTATGTGAACATATTCGATTTTCCACAGTAGGCCTCACAGCGCCCCAAATATCCACTTGCAGATTCTACAAAAAGAGAGATTCAATACTGCTAAATCAAAAGATAGGTACAATTCTGTGAGTTGAATGCACACATCACGAAGCAGTTTCTGAGAATGCTTCTGTGTAGTCTTTATGTGAAGATATTTCCTTTCCCACTATAGGGCACAAAATGCTCGAAATATCCACTTGCAGATTCTACAAAACAGTATTTCAAAACTACTCAATCATGAGATATGTTCAACCCTGTGTGATGAATGCATTCAACACAAAGGAGTTTCTCAGAATGTTTCTGTGTAGTTTTTATGTGAAGATATTTCCTTTTCCACCATAGGCCACAAAGGGCACCAAATACCCACTTGCAGATTCTGCAAAAAAAGAGATATTGAAAACTGCTCAATCAAAAGATAGGTTCGACTCTTTGAGTTGAATGCATACATCACAAAGAAGTTTTTCAGAATGCTTCTGTGTAGTTTTTATCTGAAGATATTTGCTTTTCCGCGGTAGGCCTCACAGCTCTTCAAATATCCACTTGCAGATTCTACAAAAAGAGTGTTTCAAAACTGCACAATCATAAGATACTTTCAACCCTGCGAGATGAATGCACACATCACAAAAATTTTCTCAGAATATTTCTTTGTAGTTTTAATTTGAAGATATTTCCTTTTCCACCATAGGCCACAAAGGGCTCAAAATATCCTCTTGCAGATTCTACAAAAAGAGTGTTTCAAAACTGCTTTATCAAAACAAAGGTTCAACTCTGTGAGTTGAAGGCACACATCACAAAGAAGTTTCTGAGAATGCTTCAGTGAAGTTTTTATATGAAGATATTTCTTTTTCCAACACAGGACCCAAAAGGCTCCAAATATCCACTTGCTGATTCTACAAAAAGAGAGATTCCGAACTGCTCTATCAAAAGATTAGTTCAACACTGTGAGTTGAATGCCCACGTCACAAAGGAGTTTCTCAGAATGCTTTTGAGTAATTTTTATGTGAATATATTTGCTTTTCCAGAGTAGGCCGCAAGGTGCTCCAAATATTCACCTGCAGATTCTGCAAAAAGAGAGAATAAAAATTGCTCAAACAAAAGATAGGTTCAACTCCATTTCATGAATGCCCGCAGCAGAAAACAGTTTCTAAGAATGCTTCTGTGTATTATTTATCTGTAGATATTTGCTTTTCCATGGTAGGCCTCAAAGCACTCCAAATATCCACTTGCACGTTCTACAAAAAGAGTGTTTCAAAACTGCTCTATCAAAAGAAAGTTTCAACTCTGTGTTCAATGTACACATCACAAAGAAGTTTCTGAGAATGCTTCCGTCTAGTTTTTTTTAAAGATATTTCCTTTTCCACCATAGGCCCCAAGCCCTCCAAATATCCACTTGTAGTTTCTACAAAAAGATAGTTTCAAAACTTCTCTATCAAAAGAAAGGTTCACCTCTGTGAGTTGAATGCAACATCACAAAGTAGTTTCTGAGAATGCTTCTTTCCAGTTTTTATGTGAAGATATTTCCTTTCCCACCATAGGCCTCAATGGGAATAAAAGTCCACTTGCAGATTCCAAAAAAAAAGAGTGTTTCAAAACTGCTCTATCAAAAGAAAGGTTGAACTCTGCGAGTTGAATGCCCACATTAGAGAGAAGTTTCTGAGAATGCTTCTGTCTAGTGATTGTGTGAAGATATTACAACTTCCACCATAGGCCTCAAAGTGCTACAAATGTCCACTTGCAGATTCCACAAAAAGAGTGTATCAAAACTGCTTTATCAAAAGAAGGGTTCAACTCTGTGAGTTCAATGCACACATCACAAAGAAGTTTCTGATAATGCTTCTGTCTAGTTTTTATGTGAATATATTTCCTTTTCACCAGAGGACACAAAACACTCCAAATATCCACTTGCAGATTCTACAAAAAGAGTGTATCAAAGCTGCTCTATCAAAGAAAGTTTCAACTCTGTGAGTTGAATGCACACATCACAAAGAAGCTTCTGAGAATGCTTCTGTCTGGTTTTTATGTGAAGATATTTCGTTTTCTAACATAGACATCAAAGGGAACTAAATATCCACTTGCAGATTCTAAAAAAAGAGTGTTTCTAAACTGCTCTATCAAAAAAAAAGGATCAACTTGGTGAGTTGAATGTATACATCACAAAGAATATTCGGAGAATTCTTCTCTCTAGTTTTAATGTGAAGTTATTTTCTTTTTCACCATAGGCCTCAAAGCGCTCCAAATGTCCACTTGCAGATCCTACAAAAAGAGGGTTTCAAACTGCTCTATCAAAAGAAAGGTTCAACTCTGTGAGTTGAATGCACTCATTACAAAGAAGATTCTCAGAATGCTTCGTTCTAGTTTTTATGGAAAGTTATTTCGTTTTCCAACATAGTCCTCAAAGGCAACCAAATATCCAGTTGCAAATTCTACAATAAAAATGTTTCAAAACTGCACTATTAAAAGAAAGTTTCCACCCTGTGTTTTGAATGCACACATCACAAAGAAGTTTTGGGGAATGCTTCTATCTAGCTTTTATGTGAAGATATTTCCTTTTCCAACATAGGCCTCAAATCGCTCTAAATATTCACCTGTAGATTCTATAAAGCGACTGTTTCAAAACTGCTCTATCAAAAGAAAGGCCCAACTCTGTGAGTTGAATGCCCACATCACTAAGAAGTTTGTGGGAATGCTTCAGTCTAGTTTTTATGTGAAGATATTTCCCTTTCCAACATAGGCCTCACAGGGAAATAAATATCCTCTTGCATATTCTACAAAAAGAGTGTTTCAAAACTGCTTTATCCAAGGAAAGGTTGAAATCTGTGAGTTGAATGCACACATCACAAAGAAGTTTTGGAGAATGCTTCTTTCTAGTTTTTATGTGAAGATATTTCCTTTTCCACCAAAGGCCTTAAAGCGCTCCAAATATTCACTTGCAGATTGTACAAAAAGAATGTTCCTAAGCTGTTATATCAACACAAAGGTTCAACTCTTTGAGTTGAATGTGTACATCACAAAGAAGTTTCTGAGAATGCTTCCGTCTAGTTTTTATGTGAAGACATTTCCTTTTCCAACACAGGCCTCAAAGGGAACTAAATATCCACTTGCAGAATCTACAAAAACAGAGTTTCAAAACTGCTCTATCAAAAGAAATGTTCAACTCTGTGAGTTGAATGCACACATCACAAAGAAGTTTCTGAGAATGTTTTAGTTTAGTTCTTATGGGAAGATATTTCCTTTTCCACCATAGGCCTCCATGCGCCCAAAATATCCACTTGCAAATTCTACAAAAAGACTGCTTCCAAACTGCTCTATGAAAAGAAAGGTTCATCTCTGTGAGTTGAATGCACAGATCAAAAAGAAGTTTCGGAGAATGCTTCCATCTAGTTTTTATCTAAAGATAATTCCTTTTCCACCTTAGGTTTCAAAGTGCTCCAAGCATCCATTTGCAGATTCTACAAAGAGTGTTTCAAATCTGCTCTATCAAAAGAAAGGTTCAACTCTGAGTTGAATGCACACATCACAAAGAATTTTCTGAGAATGCTTCTGCCTTATTTTTATGTGAAGATATTTCATTTTCCAGCATAGGCCTCAAAGGGAACCAACATTCCACTTTCAGATTGTACAAAAAGAGTGTTTAAGTGATGCTCGATTAAAATAAGTGTTCAACTCTGTGAGCAGAATGCACACATTGCAAAGAAGTTTTGGAGAATGCTTCTGTCTAGTTTTTATGTGAAGATATTTTCTTTTACACCATAGGCCTTAAAGCACTACAAATATCCACTTGTAGATTCTACGAAGAGTGTTTGAAAACTGCTCTATCAACAGGAATGTTCAAATCTGCGAGGTTAATGCACACATCACAAGGTAGTTTCAGAAAATTCTTCTGTCGAATTTTTATGTGAAGATATTTCCTTTTCCACCATAGGCCTCAAAGCACTCCAAATATCCACATGCAGATGCTACAAAAAGAGTGTTTCTAAACTGCTCTATCTAAAGAAAGGTTCAACTCTGTGAGCTGAATGCACACAACACAAATAAGTTTCTGAGAATGCTTCTCTCTAGCTTTTATGTTAAGATATTTCGTTTTCCAACCTAGGTCTCAAAAGGAACGAAATATGTACTTGCAGATTATACAAAAAGAGTGTTTCAAAACTACTCTTTCAAAAGAAAGTTTCAGCTCTGTGAGTTGAATGCACACGCCAGAAAGAAGTTTCTGAGAATGCTTCTGTATACTTTTCATGTGAAGATATTTCCTTTTCCACCATAAGCCTCAAAGCGCTCCAAATAACCACTTGCAAACTCTATAAAATGAATGTTTCAAAACTGCTCTATGAAAAGAAAGTTTTAACTCTACGAGTTGAATGCATGCATCACAAAGAAGTTTCTGAGAATATTTTATTTTAGCTTTTATGGGAAAATATATCCTTTTCCACCTTAGGCCTCAAAGCGCTCCAAGTATCTATATGCAGATTGTGCAAAAATAGTGTTACAAAACTGCTCTATCAAAAGAAAGCTTAAACTCTGTGAGGTGAATGCACAGGTCACAAAGAAGTTTTAGAGAATGATTCTGTCTAGTTTTTATGTGAAGATAATTCCTTTTCCACTTTAGGCCTCAAAGCGCTCCAAGTATCCATTTGCAGATACTAAAAAAAGAGTATTTCAAATATGCTCTATCAAAAGAAATGTTCAACACTGTGAGTTGAATGCACGCATCACAAACGATTTTCTGAGAACTCTTCTGTCTTGTTTTTATGTGAAGATATTTCATTGTCCAACATAGGCCTCAAAGGGAACCAACTTTCCAATTGCAGATTCTACAAAAAGAGTCTTTCAAAGATGTGCTATTAAAAGAAATGTTCAACTGTGAGAGAAGAATGCACACATCACAAAGAGGTTTCGGAGAATGCTTCTGTCTAGTTTTTATGTGAAGATATTTCCTTTTACACCATTGGCCTTAAAGCACTCCAAATATCCACTTGCAGAATACACAAAGAGTGTTTCAAAACAGCTCTATCAAAAGAAAAGTTCAACACTGTGAGTTGAAAGCACACATCACAAAGGTGTTTCTGAGAATGCTTCTTTTTGTTTATATGTAAAGATATTACGTTTTCCAACATAGGCCTCAAAGGGAACCAACTTTCCACTTGCTGATTCCACAAGAAGAGTGTTTCAAAGCTGCTCTATTAAAAGAAATGTTCAAACCTGAGAGTTGAATGCAGACATCACAAAGTAGTTTTGGAGAATGCTTTTGTCTAGTTTTTATGTGAAGATATTCCCTTTTCCACCATAGGCCTCAAAGCACTCCAAATATCCACATGCAGATTCCACAAAAACAGTGTTTCAAAACAGCTCAATCAAAAGAAAGGTTTAACTCTGTGAGTTGAATGCAAACATCGCAAGGAAGTTTCTGAGCATGCTTCTCTCTAGCATTTATGTGAAGACATTTCGTTTTCCAACAGAGGCCTCAAAAGGTACCAAATATCTACTTGCAGATTATACAAAATCGTGTTTCAAAACTGCACTATCAAAAGAAACTTTGAACTCTGTGAGTTGAATGTACACATCACAAAGAAGTTTCGGAGAATGCTCCTGTCTATTTTTTATGTGAAAATAGTTAGTTTTCCATTATAGGCCTCAAAGGAAACAAAATATCCACTTGCAGATTGTACAAAATGTGTGTTACAAAACTACTCTATCAAAAGATAGGTTAAATTTTGTGAGTTGAATGCACAGATCACGAAGAAGTTTCTGCGAATGCTTCTGTCTAGTTTTTATATGAAGATATTTCCTTTTCCACCATAGGCCTCAAAGCCCTCCAAATATCCACATGCAGATACTACAAAAAGAGTGTTTCAAAACTGCTCTATCAAAAGAAAGGTTCAACTCTGTGAGTTGAATGCACACATCCCAAAGAAGTTTCTGAGAATGCTTCTGTCTAGATTTTATGTGAAGATATTTCCTTTTCCAACATAAGCCTCAAAAGAAACCAAATATCCACTTGCAGATTCTACAAAAAGAGTGTTTCCACACTGCTCTATCAAAAGAAACGTTCAGCTCTGTGAGTTGAATGCACACATCACAAAGAAGCTTCGGAAAATGCTTCTGTCTAGTTTTTATGTGAAGACAGTTCGTTTATCATCATAAGCCTTAACGGGAAACAAATATCCACTTGCAGATTCTTCAAAAAGCGTGTTTCAAAACTGCTCTATCAAAAGAAATTTTCAACTCTTTGAGTTGAATTCACACATCACAAGGAACTTTCTGAGAATGCTTCTGTGTATTTTTTATGTGAAGATATTTCCTTTTACACCATAGGCCTCTAATCCCTCCATATACCCACTAGGAGATTCTACAAAAAGAGTGTTTCAAAACTGTTCAATCAAAAGAAAGGTTCAACTCTGTGAGTTGAATGCTCGCATCACAAAGAAGTTTCTGAGAATGTTTTAATTTAGTTTTTATGGGAAGATATTTCTTTTTCCACCGTAGGCCTCATAGCGCTCCAAATACCCACTTACAGACACTACAAAAAGAGTGTTTCAAAACTGCTCTGTCAAAAGAAAGGTTCAACTCTGTGAATTCAATGCACACATCACAAAGAAGTTTCGGAGAACGCTTCTGTCTAGTTTTTATGTGAAGATAATTCCTTTTCCACCTTAGGCCTCAAAAGACTCCAAGTATCTACTTGCAGATTTTTCGAATAGAGTGTTTCAGAACTGCTGTATCAAAAGAAAGTTTCAACTCTGTGAGTTGAATGCAAACATCACAAACAAGTTTCTGAGAATGCTCCTGTCTTGTTTTATGTGAAGATATTACGTTTTCCAACATAGGCCTCAAAGGGAACCAAATTTCCACTTGCAGATTCTACAAAAAGACTGTTTCTAAGCTCCTCTATTAAAAGAAAGGTTCAACTCTGTGATTTGAAGTCACACATCACAAAGAAGTTTCTGAGAATGCTTCTGTGTAGTTTTTTTGTGAAGATATTTCCTTTTCCACCATAGGCCTCAAAGCGCTCAAAACATCCACTTGCAGAATTTACAAAAGAGTGTTTCTTTTTATTATTATTATTATGCTTTAAGTTTTAGGGTACATGTGCACATTGTGTAGGTTAGTTACATATGTATACATGTGCCATGCTGGTGTGCTGCACCCACTAACTCGTCATCTAGCTTTAGGTATATCTCCCAATGCTATCCCTCCCCACTCCCCCCACCCCACAACTGTCCCCAGAGTATGATATTCCCCTTCCTGTGTCCGTGTGATCTCATTGTTCAATTCCCAACTATGAGTGAGAATATGCGGTGTTTGGTTTTTTGTTCCTGCGACAGTTTACTGAGAATGATGATTTCCAATTTCACCCATGTCCCTACAAAGGACATGAACTCATCATTTTTTATGGCTGCATAGTATTCCATGGTGTATATGTGCCACATTTTCTTAATCCAGTCTATCATTGTTGGACATTTAGGTTGGTTCCAACTCTTTGCTATTATGAATAATGCCACAATAAACATACGTGTGCATGTGTCTTTATAGCAGCATGATTTATAGTCCTTTGAGTATACACCCAGTAATGGGATGGCTGGGTCAAATGGCTGGAAATCAGTTCTAGATCCCTGAGGAATCACCACACTGACTTCCACAATGGTTGAACTAGTTTACAGTCCCACCAACAGTGTAAAAGTGTTCCTATTTATCCACATCCTCTCCAGCACCTGTTGTTTCATGACTTTTTAATGATTGCCATTCTAACTGGTGTGAGATGGTATCTCATTGTGGTTTTGATTTGCATTTATCTGATGGCCAGTGATGATGAGCATTTTTTCATGCCTTTTTTGGCTGCATAAATGTCTTCGTTTGAGAAGTGTCTGTTCATGTCCTTCACCCACTTTTTGATGGGGTTGTTTGTTTTTTTCTTGTAAATTTGTTTGAGTTCATTGTAGATTCTGGATATTAGCCCTTTGTCAGATGAGCAGGTTGTGAAAATTTTCTCCCATTCTGTAGGTTGCCTGTTCACTCTGATGGTGATTTCTTTTGCTGTGCAGAAGCTCTTTAGTTTAATTAGATCCCATTTGTCAATTTTGTCTCTTGTTGCCATTGCTTTTGGTGTTTTAGACATGAAGTCCTTGCCCATGCCTATGTCCTGCATGGTAATGACTAGGTTTTCTTTAGGGTTTTTATGGTTTTAGGTCTAACATTTAAGTCTTTAATCCATCTTGAATTGATTTTTGTATAAGGTGTAAGGAAGGGATCCAGTTTCAGCTTTCTACATATGGCTAGCCAGTTTTCCCAGCACCATTTATTAAATAGGGAATCCTTTCCCCATTGCTTGTTTTTCTCAGGTTTGTCAAAGATCAGAGAGTTGTAGATATGTGGCATTATTTCTGAGGGCTCTGTTCTGTTCCATTGATCTATATCTCTGTTTTGGTACCAGTACCATGCTGTTTTGGTTACTGTAGCCTTGTAGTATAGTTTGAAGTCAGGTAGTGTGATGCCTCCACTGGGTACATAACGAAATGAAGGCAGAAATAAAGATGTTCTTTGAAACCAACAAGAACAAGACACAACATATCAGAATCTCTGGGACGCATTCAAAGCAGTATGTAGAGGGAAATTTATAGCACTAAATGCCCACAAGAGAAAGCAGGAAAGATCCAAAATTGACACCCTAACATCAAAATTAAAAGAACTAGAAAAGCAAGAGCAAACTCATTCAAAAGCTAGCAGAAGGCAAGAAATAACTAAAATCAGAGCAGAACTGAAGGAAATAGAGACACAAGAAACCCTTCAAAAAATTAATGAATCCAGGAGCTGGTTTTTTGAAAGGAACAACAAAATTGATAGACCACTAGCAAGACTAATAAAGAAAAAAAGAGAGAAAAATCAAATAGATGCAATAAAAATGATAAAGGGGATATCACCACAGATCCCACAGAAGTACAATCTACCATCAGAGAATACTACAAATACCTCTGTGCAAATAAACTAGAAGATCTAGAAGAAATGGATAAATTCCTTGACACATACACTCTCCCAAGACTAAACCAGGAAGAAGTTGAATCTCTCAATAGACCAATAACAGGAGCTGAAATTATGGCAATAATCAATAGCTTACCAACTAAAAAGAGTCCAGGACCAGATGGATTCACAGCCGAATTCTACCAGAGGTACAAGGAGGAACTGGTACCATTCCTTGTGAAACTATTCCAATCAATAGAAAGAGAGGGAGTCCTTCCTAAATCATTTTATGAGGCCAGCATCATCCTGATACCAAAGCCTGGCAGAGACAAAACAAAAAGAGAGAATTTTAGACCAGTATCCTTGATGAATATCGATGAAAAAATCCTCAATAAAATACTGGGAAACCGAATCCAGCAGCATATCCAGAAGCTTATCTGCCATTATCAAGTAGGCTTCATCCCTGGGATGCAAGGCTGGTTCAACATACATAAATCAATAAACATAACCCACCATATAAACAGAACTCATGATAAAAACCATATGATTATCTCATTAGATGCAGAAAAGGCCTGTGACAAAATTCAACAGCTCTTCATGCTAAAAACTCTCAATAAATTAGGTATTGATGGGACGTATCTCAAAATAATGAGTATCTATGACAAACCCACAGCCAATATCATACTGAATGGGCAAAAACTGGAAGCATTCCCTTTGAAAACAGGCACAAGACAGGGATGCCCTCTCTCACCACTCCTATTCAACACTCCTATTCCATTGCCCTGGAAGTTCTGGCCAGGGCAATTAGGCAGGTGAAGGACATAAAGTGTATTCAATTAGGAAAAGAGGAAGTCAAATTGTCCCTGTTTGCAGATGACATGATTGTATATCTAGAAAATCCCATTGTCTCAGCCCAAAATTTCCTTAAGCTGATAAGCAACTTCGGCAAAGTCTCAGGATACACAATCAATGTACAAAAATCATAAGCATTCTTATACACCAACAACAGACAAACAGAGAGCCAAATCATGAGTGAACTCCCACTCACAATTGCTTCAAAGAGAATCAAATACCTAGGAATCCAACTTACAAGGGATGTGAAGGACCTCTTCAAGGAGAACTACAAACTACTGCTCAAGGAAATAAAAGAGGATGAAAATAAATGGAAGAACATTCCATGTTCATGGGTAGGAAGAATCAATATCATGAAAATGGCCATACTGACCAAGGTAATTTACAGATTCAATGCCATCCCCATCAAGCTACCAATGACTTTCTTCACAGAATTTGAAAGAACTACTTTAAAGTTCATATGGAACCAAAAAGGAGCTCGCATCACCAAGTCAATCCTAAGCCAAAAGGACAAAGCTTCTGTCTTGTTTTTATGTGAATATATTACCTTTTCCACCATAGACCTCAAAGCGTTCCAAATATCCATTTGCAGATAATACAAAAAGAGTGTTTCAAAACCACCCAAACAAAACAAAGGTGCAACTCTGTGAGTTGAATGCAAAAATCACAAAGAAGTTTCAGATAATGCTTCTGTCTAGTTTTTATGTGAAGATATTTTCTTTTTCACCATTGGCATCAAAGTGCTCCAAATATCCACTTGCAGATTCTACAAAAAGAGTGTTTCAAAACTGCACAGACAAAAGAAAGGTTCAACTCTGTGAGATGAATGCACACATCACAAAGAAGTTTCTCAGAATGCTTCTGTCTAGTTTTTATAAGAAGATATTTCCCTTTCTGCTATAGGCCTCTAATCGCTCCAAATACCCATTTGCAGATACTCCAGAAAAGGGTTTTGAAACTGCTCAATCAAAAGAAAGGTTCAACTCTGTGAGATAAATGCACACATGACACAGAAGTATCTGAGAATGCTTCTGTCTAGTTTTTATGTGAAAATACATCCATTTCCACAGTAGGCCTTAATGTGCTCCAAATATACACATGTAGATCTACAAAAAGAGTGTTTCAAAACGGCTCAATCAAAAGAAAGGTTCAACTCTGTTAGACGAATGCAGACATCACAAGGAAGTTTCTCAGAATGCTTCTATCTAGTTTTTATTTGCACATATTTCCTTTTTCACCAAAGGCTTCAAAGTGCTCCAAATATCCACTTCCAGTTTCTACAAAAAGAGTGTTTCAAAATGGGTCAATGAAAGGAAAAGTTCAACTCTGTGAGATGAATTCATACATCACAAAGAAGTTTCTCAGAATGCTTCTGTCTAGTTTTTATGTGAAGATATTTCCTTTTCAGCTATAGGCCTCAAAGTGCTCCAAATATCCATTTGCAGATACTACAAGAAGAGTGTTTCCAAACTGCTCAATCAAAAGAAAGGTTGAACTCTGTGAGTTGAATGCACAAATCACGAAGAAGTTTCTGAGAATGCTTCCATCTAGATTTTATGTGAAGATAATTCCTTTTCCACTGTAACCCTCAAAGCGCTGCAAATATCCACTTGCAGATTCTACAAAAAGAGTGTTTCAAAACTGCTCAATCAAAAGAAAGAATCAACTCTATGAGACGAATGCACACATCACAAAGAAGTTTCTCAGAATGTTTCTGTACCGTTTTTATGTGAAGATATTTCCATTACAGCTATAGGGCTCAAAGCGCCCCAAATATCCATTTGCAGATACAAAAAAGAATGTTTCCAAACTGCTCAATCAAAGGAAAGGTTCAACTCTGTGAGATGAATGCACACATCACACAGAAGTATCTGAGAATGCTTCTGTCTAGTTTTTATGTGAAGATATATCTGTTTCCACAATAGGCCTCAAAGCGCTCCAAATATACACACGCAGATTCTACAAAAAGAGTGTTTCAAAACGGCTCAATCAAAAGAAAGGTTCAACTCTGTGAGATGAATGCAGACATCACAAAGAAGTTTCTCAGAATGTTTTTGTCTAGCTGTTATTTGCACTTATTTCCTTTTTCACCATAGGCCTCAAAGCGCACGAAATATCCACTTACAGATTCTAGAAAAAGAGTGTTTCAAAACAGGTCAATCAAAGGAAAGATTCATCTCTGTGAGATGAATCCATACATCACAAAGAAGTTTCTCAGAATGCTTCTGTTTAGTTTTTATCTGAAGATATGTACTTTTCTACCACAGGCTTCAAAGTGCTCCAAATATCCACTTGCAGATTCTACAAAAAGAGTGTTTCAATACTGCTCAATCAAAGGAGAGGTTTAACCCTGTGAGATGAACGCACACATAACAAAGAAGGTTCTGAGAATGATTCTGTCTAGTTTTTATGTGAAAATATTTCCTTCTCACTTGTAGGCGTCAAAGCACTCTAAACATCCATTTGCAGATACTACAAAAAGAATGTTTCCAAAATGCTCAATCAAAAGTAAGTTTCAACTCTGTGAGTTGAATGCACACATCACTAATAAGTTTCTGAGAATACTTCTGTCTAGTTTTAATATGAAGATATTTCCTTTTCCATCAGAGGCGAAATCGCTCCAAATATCCAATTGCAGATTCTACAAAAACAGTCTTTAAAAACTGCTCAATGAAAAGAAAGGTTCAACTCTGTGAGATGAATGCACACATCCCAAAGAAGTTTCTCAGAATGCTTCTGTCTAGTTTTTAAGCAAAAATATTTCCTTTTCAGCTATAGGCCTCAAAGTGCTCCAAATATCCATTTGCAGATACTACAAAAAGAGCTTTTCCAAAATGCTCAATCAAAAGAAAGGTTCAACTCTGTGATGTGAATGCACACACCACAAAGATGTATCTGAGATGGCTTCTATGTAGTTTTTATGTGAAGATATTTCCATTCCCACCATGGGCCTCAAAGCGCTGCAAATATTCACTTGCAGATTCTTCAAAAAGAGTGTTTCAAAACGGCTCAATCAAAACAAAGGTGCAACCCTGTGAGATGAATGTAGACATCACAAAGAAGTTTCTCAGAATGCTTCTGTCTAGTTTTTATTTGCACATATTTCCTTTTTCATCAGAGGCCTCAAAGCGCTCCAAATATCCACTTGCAGATTCTACAAAAAGAGTGTTTCAAAACTGCTCAGTCAAAAGGAAGGTTCAACTCTGCGAGATGAATGCACACATAACAAAGAAGTTTCTCAGACTTTGTATGTCAGTTTTTATGTGAAGATATTTCATTTTCCAATGCAGGCCTCCAAGGGAACAAAATATCCACTTGCAGATTCTACAAAAAGAGTGTTTCAAAACTGCTCAATCAACAGAAAGTTTCAACTCTCTGAGATGAATGCAAGCATTGCAAACTAGTTTCTGAGAATGCTTCTGTGCAGTTTTTATGTGAAGATATTTCCTTTTCCACCATAGGCCTCAAAGCACTCCAAGTATCCACTTGTGGATTCTACAAAAAGAGTGTTTCAAAACTACTCAATCAAAAGAAAGTTTCATCTCTGTGAGATAAATGCACATATCACAAGGAAGTTTCTCAGAATACTTCTGTCTAGTGTTTATGTGAAGATATTTCCTTTTCAGCTATAGACCTCAAAGCACTCCAAAGATCCATTTGCAGATACTAAAAGAGAGTGTTTCCAAACTGCTCAATCAAAAGAAATGTTCAAATCTGTGAGTTAAACGCACACAGCACAAAGAAGTTTCGGAGAATGCTTCTGCCTAGTTTTTATGTGAAGATATTTCCTTTTCCAACATAGGCCTCAAAGCACTCTAAATATCCGCTTGCAGATTCTACAGAAAAAGTAGTTTGATATCTGCTAAATCAAAAGAAAGGTTCAACTCTGTGAGATGAATGCACGTATCACAACAAAGTTTCTCAGAATGCTTTTGTCTACTTTTTATTTGAAGATGTTTCTTTTTTCACTGGAGGGCACAAAACACTCCAAATATCCACTTGCAGATTCTACAAAAAGAGTGTTTCAAAACTTCTGAATCAAAACAAAATCTTAACTCAGGGATGAACGCACACTTCACCAAGAAGTTTCTCAGACTGCTTCTGTCTTGTTTTTATGTGAAGATATTTCCTTTTCCACTATAGACCACAAAAAGCTCGGCATATCCTTTTGCAGATACTACTAGAAGACTGTTTCCGAACTGTTCAATCAAAAGAAAGTTTAAAATCCGCGAGTTGAATGCACACATCACTAAGAAGTTTCTCAGAATCCTTCTGTCTAGTTTTTATGTGAAGGTATGTCCTATTCCACCAGAGGCCTCATAGCACTCCAGATATCTTCTTGCAGATTCTACAAAAAGAGTGTTTCCAAACTGCTCAATAAAAAGCAAGTTTCAATTCTGTGAGATGAATGCACACATCACAATGACGTTTCTGGAATACTTCTGTCTAGTTTTTATGTGAAGATATTTCCTTTTCCTCCATAGGCCACAAATCGCTCCAGATACCCACTTACAGATTCTACAAAAGGAATGTTTCCAAACTGCTTAATCAAAAGAAAGGTTCAATTCTGTGAAATGAATGCACACATCACAAAGAAATTTATCTGAATGCTTCTCTCTAGTTTTTATGTGAAGATATTTCCTTTTCCACCATAGACCTTAAAGTGCTCCAAATATACACTTGTGGATTCTAAAAAAAGAGTTTTTCAAAATCGCACCATCAAAAGAAAGTTTTAACCCTGTGAGATGAATGCACACATCCCAAAGAAGTTTCTCAGACTCCTTCTGTCTAGTATTTATGTGAAGATATTTCCTTTTCCATATAGGCCTCAAAGCGCTCCAAATATCCACTTTCAGATACTACAAAATGAGTGTTTCAAAACTGCTCAATCTAAAGAAAGGTTCATCTCTGTGAAGAGAATGCGCACATCACAAAGATGTTCCTCAGAATGCTTCTGTCTAGTTTTTATGTGAAGATATTTCCTTTTCCACCACAGGTCACAAAAAGCTCCAAATATCCACTTGCAGTTTCTACAAAAATAGTGTTTCCTAACTGCTCAATCAAAAGAAACTTTCTACTCTGTAAGATGAATGCACGCATCACAAAAAAGTTTCTCAGAATTCTTCTGTCTACTTTTAATTTGAAGATATTTCCTTTTCCACCATAGGCCTCATAGGTCTTCGAAAATCCACCTGCAGATTCTACAAAAAGAGTCTTTCTGAACTGCTCAATCAAACGAAATGTTCAACTGTGTGAGATGAATGCACACATCACAAAGGAGTTTCTCAGAATGCTTCTGTCTAGTTTTTATGTGAAGATATTTCCTTTTCTACCACAGGCAACAAAGGGCTCCAAATATCCACTTGCAGTTTCTCCAAAAATAGTGTTTCCAAACTGCTCAATCAAAGGAACTTTCAACTCCATGAGATGAATGCACACGTCACATACAATTTTCTCCGAATGCTTCTGTCAGGATTTTATGTGATGATATTTCCTTTCCCACCGTGGGCCCCAAAGCACTCCAAATAACCCCCTGGAGATTGTACAAAAGGAGTGCTTCAAAACAGCTCAATCAAAAGAAAATTTCAACTCTGTGAGATTAATGCTGCCATCACAAAGGAAGTTTCTCAGAACGCTTCTGTCTAGTTTTTAAATGAAGATGTTATCTTTTCTACCATAGTCCTCAAATCGCTCCAAATACCCACTTGAAGATAATAAAAAAAGACAGTTTCCCCACTGCTCAACAAAAAAAAAGGTCCAAATCTGTGAGATGAATGCACACATCACAAAGAAGTTTCTCAGAATGTTACTGTTTAGTTTTTATGTGAAGATATTTACTTTTTCACGTGAAGATATTTCCTTTTTCACCACAGGCTTCAAAGCACTCCAAATATCTATTTGCAGATTCTACAAAAAATTGTTTCCAAACTGCTCAATCAAAAGAAAGTTTCAACTCTGTGACATGAAAGAACACATCACAAAGGAGTTTCCCAGAAAGCTTCTTTCTAGTTTTTATGTGAAGATATTTCCTATTTCTCCATAAGCCTCAATGGTTTCATCAATATCCCTTTGCACATTCTACATAACGACTGTTTCCATATTACTCCATCAAAAGAAACTTTCAACTCTGTGAGATGAATGCACAAATCAAAAAGAAGTTTCTCAGAATGCTTGTGTCTAGTTTTTATGTGAACATATTTCCTTTTCCACCATAGGCCAAAAATCGCTCCAAATATCCACTTGCATATTCTACAACAATAGCGTTTCCAAACTGCTTAATCAAAAGAAACTTTCAAATCTGTGAGATGAATGCACGTATCCCAAAGAAGTTTCTCAGAATGTTTCTCTCTAGTTCTTATGTGAAAATATTTCTTTTCCATTCAATAATGCAGAGCGCTCCAAATATTCACTTGCAGATTACACAAAAAGAGGGTTTCAAAACTGCTGAATCAAAAGAAAAGTTCAATTGTGTGAGTATAATGCACATTTTACAAAGAAGTTTCTCAGAATGCTTCTGTCTAGTTTTTATGTGAAGATATTCCTATTTCTACTTTAGGCCTCAACGCATCCAAATATCCATTTTCAGATACTACAAAAAGACTGTTTCCAAACTGCTCAATCAAAACAAAGTTTCAACTCTGTGAGTTGAAGGCACATATCACAAAGAAGTTTATCTGAATGCTTCTGTCTAGTGATTATGTGACTATATTTTCTTTTCCACTGTACACTGCAAAGTGCTACAAATATCCACTTGCAGATTTAAAGAAAGAGACCTTCAAAACTATTCAATCATAAAGCAGGTTCAACTGTGTGAGCTGAATACACACATCACAAAGAACTCTCTCAGAATGGTTCTGTCTAGTTTTTATGTGAAGATATTTGCTTTTCCACTATATGCATCAAAGTGGTCAAAATACTCACTTGAAGATTCTATAAAAAGAATGTTTCAAAACTAATCAATCAAAAGAAAGATTCAACTCTGTGAGATGAATGCACACATCACAACGAAGTTCCTCAGAATGCTTCTGTCTAGTTTTCATGGGAAGATATTTCATTTTCCACTGTAAGCCTCAAAGAGCTAAAAATATACTTTTGTAGATACTACAAAAAGAAGGTTTCAGAACTGTTCAATCAAAAGAAAGTTTCAACTCTGTGAGATGAATGCACACATCACAAAGAAGTTTCTCAGAATGCTTCTGTCTAGTTTTTATGTGAAGATATTTCCTTTTCCACTATACGCCTCAAAGCATTCCAAATATCCATTTGCAGATACTTCAAAAAGACTCTTTCCAAACTCCTAAATCAAATGAAATGTTCAACTCTGTGAGATGAATGCAGACATCACAAAGAAATTTCTGAGAATGCTTTTGGCTAGTTTTTATATGAAGAAATTTCCTTTTCCATTATAAGACTCGAAGCACTCCAAATATCCATTTGCAGATTCTACAAAAGGAGTATTTCAAAACTGCTCAATCAAAAGAAAGTTTCACCTCTCTGAGATAAATTCACACATCACAAAGAAGTTTCTGAGAATGCTTCTGCCTAGTTTTTATGTGAAGATATTTCCTTTTCCACTATAGGCCTCAAAGCGCTCCAAATATCCATTTGCAGATACTACAAAATGACTGTTTCCAAACTGCTCAATCAAAAGAAAGGATCAACTCTGTGAGTTCCATCCACACATCACAAAGAAGTTTCTCAGAATGCTTCTGTCTAGTTTTTATATGAAGATATATCCTTTCCACCGTAGGACTGAAAGAGCTCCACATATCCACTTGCAGATTCTACAAAAAGAGTGTTTCAAAACTCCTCAATGTAAAGAAAGGTTCAACTCAGTGAGATGAATGCACACCACAAAGGAGTTTCTCAGAATGCTTCTGTCTAGTTTTTATGTGAAGATATTCCCTTTTCACCGTAGGCTTCAAAGTGCTCCAAATATCCATTTGCAGATACTACAAAATGACTGTTTCCAAACTTCTCAATCAAAAGAAAGGATCAACGCTGTGAGTTGAATGCACACATCACAGAGAAGTTTCTGAGAATGCTTCTGTCTAGTTTGTATGTGAAGATATTTCCTTTTCCTCAGTAGGCCTCAAAGCGGTCCATATATCCAGTTGCAGACACTACAAAAAGAGTGTTTCAAAAATGCTCAATCAAAAGAGAGTTTCAACTCTGTGAGATGAATGCACACATCACAAAGAAGTTTCTCAGAATGGTTCTGTCTAGTTTTTATGCGAAGACATTTCCTTCTCCACTGTAAGCCTAAAACCGCTCCAATTATCCATTTGCAGATAACACAAAAAGACTGTTTCCAAGTTGCTCAGTCAGAAGAATAGTTCAGCTCTGTGAGTTGAATGCACACATCACTGAGAAGTTTTTCAAAATGCTTCCATCTAGTTTTTTATGTGAAGATATTTTCTTTTCCACTATAGGCCTCAAAGTGCTCCAAATACCCACTTGCAGATTCTTCAAAAACACAGTTTCCAAACTGCTCAATCAAAGGAAGGGTTCAACTCTTTGAATTGAAAGCACACATCACAAAGAAGTTTCTCAGAATGCTTCTGTCTAGTTTTTATGTGAAGATATTTCCTTTTCTGCCATAGGCCACAAAGCTCTCCAATCATCCACTTTCAGACTCTACAAAAAGAGTGTTTCAAAACTGCTCAATCAAAAGAATGGTTCAACTCTGTGAGATGAATGCACACTTCACTAGAAGTTTCTCAGAATGCTTCTGTCTTGTTTTTATGTGAAGATATTTCCTTTTCTACTATAGGCCTCAAAGTGCTCCAAATATCCATTTTCAGATACTACAGAAAGACTGTTTCCAAACTGCTCAAGAAAAGAAAGGTTCAACTCTGTGTGTTGAATACACACATCACAATGAAGTTTCTTAGAATGCTTCTATCTTTTTGTATGTGAAGATAGTTCCTTTTCAGCTATAGGCCTCAAAGCACTCCAGATATCCATTTGCAGATACTACAAAAAGACTGTTTCCAAGCTGCTCAATCAAAAGAAATGTTCAACTCTGTGAGTTGAATGCACACCTCACAAAGAAGTTTCTCAGAATACTTCTGTCTAGTTTTTATGTGATTATATTTCCTTTTCCACCATAGGTCCGAAAGTGCTCCAAATATCCACTTGTAGTTTCTACAGAAAGAGTGTTTCTAAACTGCTCAGTCAAAAGAAAGGTTCAACTCTGTGAATTGAATGCACACATCACAACGAAGTTTCTCAGAATGTTTCTGTCTAGTTTTTATCTGAAGATATGTCCTTTTCCTGCATAGACCTCAAAGCATTCCAAATATGCACTCGCAGATTCTACAAAAAGAGTGTTTCAAAACTGCTCAATCAAAAGAAAGTTTCACCTCTGTGAAGTGAAAGCACACATCACAAAGAAATTTATCAGAATGTTTCTCTCTAGTTTTTATTTGAAGATATTTCTTTTTCCAATATAGGCCAGAAAGTGCTCCAAATATCTGCTTGTAGATTCTACAAAAATATTGTTTCCAAACTGCTCAATCAAAAGAAAAGTTCAACTCTGTGAGATGAATGCACATATCACAAAGAAGTTTCTCAGAATGCTTCTGTCTAGTTTTTATGTGAAGATATTTCCTTTTCCACCATAGGCCTCAAAGCACTTCACATATCCATTTTCAGGTACTACAAAAAGACTGTTTCCAAACTGTTCAATCAAAAGAAAGGTTCATCTTTGTGAGTTGAATGCACACATCACAAAGAAGTTTCTCTGAGGGCTTCTATCTAGTTTTTATGTGAAGATATTTCCTTCTCCGCCTTAGGCCTCAAAGCTTTCCAAATATCTTCTTGCAGATTCTACAAAAAGAGTGTTTCCGAACTGCTCAATCAAAAGAAATGTTTAACTCTGTGAGTTGAATGCACACATTATGAAGATGTTTCTATGTGATGATATTTCCTTTTGCACCATAGGCCTCAAAGCGCTCCAAATATCCACTTCAGATTCTACTCAAAGAGTGTTTCAAAACTGCTCAATCAAAAGAAAGGTTCAACTCTGTGAGATGAATGCACATATCAAGAAGACGTTTTTCAGAATGTTTCTGTCTAGTTTTTATGTGGAGATATTTCCTTGTCCACCACAGTCCTCAAAGTGCTGCAAATATCCATTTGCAAATACTACAAAAAGACAGTTTCCAAACTGCGCAATCAAAAGAAAGGTTGAACTCTGTGAGTTGAATGCACACATCACAATGAAGTTTCTCAGAATGCTTCTGTCTAGTTTTTATGTGAAGATATTTCCTTTTCCACCACAGGCCTCAAAGTGCTCCAAATATCCACCTGCAGATTCTACAGAAAGCATGTTTCAAAGCTGCTCAATCAAAAGAAATGTTCAACTCTGTGAGATGAATGTGCACATCAAAATGAAGTTTCACAGAATGCTTCTGTCTAATTTTTATTTGAAGATATTTCCTTTCCACCATGGGCCAAAAAGTGTTCCAAATATCCACATGCAGATTCTACAAAAAGAGTGTTTCAAAAATGCTCAATCAAAGAAGGATTCATCTCTGTGTGATCAATGCACACATCACAAAGAAGTTTCTGAGAATGCTTCTGTCTAGTTCTTATGTGAAGACATTTCCTTTTCCACCATAGGCCTCAAAGCGCTCCAAATATCCATTTGCAAATACTACAAAAAGACTGTTTCCAAACTGTGCAATTAAAAGAAAGGTTCAACTCTGTGAGTTGAATGAACACATGGCAAAGAAGTTTCTCAAAATGCTTCTGTCTAGGTTTTATTTGAAGATATTTCCTTTTCCACTATAGGCCAAAAAGCACTCCAAATATCCACATGTAGATTCTACAAAAAGGTTGCTTCAAAAATGCTCAACGAAAAGAAAGATTCATCTCTGTGAGATCAATGCACACATCATAAAGAAGTTTCTCAGAATGCTTCCGTCTAGTTTTTATGTGAAGAGATTTCCTTTTCCACCAAATGCATCAAAGCACTCCAAATATCCATTTGCAGATACTACAAAAAGACTGTTTGCAAATGGCTGAATCAACAGAAATGCCCAACTCTGTGAGTTGAATGCACACTTCACAAAGTAGTTTCTCAGAATGCTTCTTTCTAGTTTTTCTGTGAAGATATTTAGTCTTTTAATGCAATCTGCAAAGGAATATTTCTGAGTCCTTTGAGGCCTGCGGTGAAATAGGAAATATCTTCACATACAAACTTGACAGAAGCCTTTTGGGAAACTGCTTTGTGATGTTTACTTTCATGTCACTGAATTGAACCTTTCTTTTGATTGTGCAGTTTGGAAACAGTTTTTTTGTAGAATCTGCAAATGGATTTTTGGAGAACTTGAGGCCTATGTTGAAAAAGGAAATGTCTTCATACAAAAACTACACATAAGCTTTCTGAGAAACTTCTTTTTTATGTGTGCTTTCATCTCACAGAGTTGAAGCTTTCCTTTGATTGAGCAGTATGGAAACAGTCTTTTTGTAGTATCTGCTGAAGGATATTTGTGAATGGTTTGAAGCCTATGGTGTAAAAGGAAATATCTTCACATAAAATCTAGACAGAAACTTTCTGAGAAACTTCTTTATGATGTGTGCTTTCATGTCACAGAGTTGAACCTTTTTTTTCATTGAGGAGTTTGGAAACAGTCTTTTTGTAGAATCTGCAAAGGGATATTTGTGAGCAGTTTGAAGCATATGGTGAAAAAGGAAATGTCTTCACATTAAAACTAGACAGAATCATTTTGAGAATCTTCTTTGTGATGTTTGCATTCATCTCACAGAGTTGAACCTTTCTTTTGATTGAGCAATTATGAAACCATCTTTTTGTAGAATCTGCAGTGGGATATTTGCGAACTCTCTGAGGCTTGTGGTGAAATAGGAAATATCTTCACATAAAGACTAGATAGACACTTTCTGCAAAACATCTTTGTGATGTGTGCATTCCTCCCACAGAGTGGAACCTTTCTTTTGATTGAGCAGTTTGGAAACAGTTTTTTTGTAGAATCTCCAAAACAATATTTGGAGTACTTTGATTCCTCTGAAAAATAAGGAAAATTTCACAAAAATACTAGATGGAAAATTTATGAGAAACTTCTTTGTGATGTGGGTTTCATCTCACAGAGTTGAATATTTCTTTGCATTGAGCAGTTTGCAAACAGTCTTTTTGCAGAATCTGCAAGAGGATATTTGGAACGCTTTGAGGCCCATGGTGAAAAAGGAAATATCTCAACATAAAAATTAGACAAAAGCTTTCTGAGTAACCTGTCTGTGAACCACACATTCATTTAATAGAGTTGAACCTTTCTTTTGATTGAGCAGCTTGGAAACAGTCTCTTTGTAGAATCTCCAAATGGATATTTGGAGCATTTTGAGGCCTAAGGTGAAAAGGGAAATATCTTCACATAAAAACTAGACAGAATCCTTCTGAGAAACTTCTTTGTGATGTGTGTTTTCATTTCACAGGGTAGAACATTTCTTTTGATTGATCAGTTTGGACATACTTTCTTGTAGAATCTGCAAAGGGATACTTGGAGCAGGGTGACTCCTATGATGAAAGATGAAGTATCTTCAAATATAAACCAGACAAAAACTTTCTGAGAAACTTCTTTTTGATGTGTGCGTTCGTCTTACAGAGTTGACACTTTCTTTTGATTAAGCAGTTTGGAAACAGTCTTTTTGTAGAATCTGCAAAGGGATATTTGTGAGCTGTTTGAGGCCTATGGTGAAAAAGGAAATATCTTCCCATAAAGACTAGACAGATGTATTCTGAGAAAATTCTTTGTGATATGTGCATTCATCTCACAGATTTGAATTTTCTTTTGATTAAGCAGCTTGGAAACAGTCTTTTTGTAGAATCTGCAAATGGATATTTGTGAGACCACTTTGGCCTATGTTGAAAAAGGAAATATCTTCACATTTACACTAGACAGAAGCTTTCTGAGAAACTTCTTTGTGTTGGGTGCTTTCATCCAACAGGTTTGAACCATTCTTCTGATTGGTCAGTTTTGAAACAGTCTTTTTGTAGTATATGCAAATGGATATTTGGAGCACTTTGAGGCCTATGGTGAAAAAGGCATATCTTCAGGTAAAACTGGATAGAAGCTTTCTGAGAAACTTTATTGTCATGTGTGCATTCATCTCACAGAGTTGAACTTTTCTTTTGATTCAGCAGTTTGGAAACTGTCATTTTCTTGAATCTGCAAAGGGATATTTGTGAGCTGTTTGAGGCCTAAGGTGAAAAAGGAAATATCTTCACATAAAAACTAGACAGAAGCTTTCTGAGAAACTTCTTTGTGATGTGTGCATTCATCTCACAAAGTCGAACCTTTCTTTTGATTGAGTAGTTTGGAAACAGTCTTTTTGTAGAATCTGCTAAGGGATATTTGTGAGCAGTTTGTGGCCTATGATGAAAAAGGAATTATCTTCACACAAAAACTAGAAAGAAGGATTATGAGAAACATTTTGTGATGTGTGCATTCATCTGACAGAGTTGAACTTTTCTTTTGATTGAGGAGTGTGCAAACAGTCTTTTTGTAGAATCTGCAAAGGGATATTTGTAAGCCTTTGAGGCCTATGTTGAAAAAACAAATATCTCCACGTTAAAACTAGACAGAAGGTTTCTCAGAAACTCTCTGTGATGTGTGCTTTCATCTCACAGAGTTGAAAGTTTCTCTTGGTGGAGCAGTTTGGAAATAGTCTTTTCATAGAATCTGCAAAGGGATATTTGTGAGTGTTTGTGGCTTATGGTGACAAAGGAAATCTCTTCACTTAAAAACTAGAAAGAAGCTTTCTGAGAAAATTATTTGTGATTTGTGCAATCATCTCACAGATTTGAACCTTTCTTTTGATTGAGGAAATTGGAAACAGTCTTTTGTAGAATCTGCAAAGGAATATTTGGAGCACATTGAGGCGTAAGGTGACAAAAGAAATATCTTCACATAAAAACCAGACAGAAGCTTTTTGAGATACTTCTTTAAGATGTGTGTATTCATCTCACAGAGTTGAAATTTTCTTTTCATTCAGCAGTTTGGAAATAGTCTTTTTGCAGAATCTTCCAAAGGATATTTTGAGCAATTTAAGGCCTTTGGTGAAAAAGGGAATATCTTCACATAAAAAATAGACAGAAGTTTTCTGACAAACTTCTTTGTGATCTGTGCATTCATCTCACAGATTTGAACCGTTCTTTTCATTGAGGAGTTTGGAAACCATCTTTTTGTACAGTCTGCAAAGGAATATCTATGAGCCCTTGAAGCCTATGATGATAAAGTAAATATCTTTGCATAAAAACTAGACAGATGCTTTCTGAGAAACTACTTTGTGTTGTGTGCTTTCATCTCACAAATTTGAACTTTTCTTTTGATTGAGCAGTTTGGAAACAGTCTTTTGTAGAATCTACAAAGGGATATTTGGAGTGCGTTGAGGCCTGTGGTGAAAAAAGAAATATCTTCACATAAGAACTAGACAGAAGATTTCTCAGAAACTTCCTTGTGATGTGTGCATTCAACTCAAAGAGTTAAACCTTTCTTTCATTGAGTAATTTGGAAACAGTCTTTTTGTAGAATCTGCAAAGGGATATTTGTGAGCCATTTGAGACCTATGGTGAAAAAGGAAATATCTTCACATAAAAAGCAGATGGAAGCTTTCTGAGAAATGTATTTGTGATGTATGTGTTCACCTCACATAATTTTACCATTCTTTTGATGGATCAGTTTGGAAACAGTCTTTTTGTAAAATCTGCAAAGAGATATTTGCAGCACTTTGATGCCTATGGTGAAAAAGGAAATACCTTCATATAAAAACTAGACAGAAGCTTTCTGAGAAACTTCTTTGTGATGTGTGCATTGACTTCACATATTTGAACATTTCTTTTGATTGAGAAGTTTGAAAACAGTCTTTTTGTAGTATCTGCCAGGGGATATTTATGAGCGGTTTGATGCCTATGGTGAAAAAGGAAACATCTTCACATAAAAGCTAGACAGAAGCCTTTTGAGAAACTTATTTGTGATGTGTGCATTCATCTCACAGAATTGAACCTTTCTTTTGATTTAGCAGTTTGCAAAGAGTCTTTTTGTAGAATCTGCCAAGGAATATTTGGAGCACATTTTCCCTGTGTTGTAAAAGGAAATATCTTTGTAAAAAAACTAGACAGAATCTTTCTGAGAAACTTCTTTGTGATTTGTGCATTCATCTCACAGAGTTGAAACTTTCTTTTGATTGAGCAGTTTGTAAACAGTCTTTTTGTAGAATCTGCAAAGGGAGATTTGTGAGTGGTTTGACGCCTATTGTGGAAAAGGAAATATCTTCACATAAAAACTAGACAGAAGCTTTCTGAGAAACTTCTTTGTGATGTCTGCATTCACCTCACAGAATTGAACCTTTCTTTTGATTGACCAGTTTGGAATCATTCTTTTTTTTAGAATCTGCAAAGGGATATTTGTGACTGCTTTGAGGCCTATTGTGAAAAAGGAAATATCTTCACATAAAAACTAGACCAAAGCTTTCTGAGAAACTTCTTTGTGATGTGTGCACACATCTCAAAGATTTGAAGCTTTCTTTTCATTGAGCAGTTTGGAAACAGTCTTGTTTAGAATCTGCAAAGGGATATTTCTAGGCGGTTTGAGGCCTATTGTGAAAGAGGAAATATCTTCACATAAAAACAAGATAGAAGCTTCCTGAGAAACTTCTTTGTGATGTGTACATTGATCTCACAGAGTTGAAACTTTTTTTGACTGAGTAATTTGGAAACACTCTTTTTGTACAATCTGCAAAGGGATTTTTCTAGGTGGTTTGAGGGCTATGGTGAAAAAGGAAATATCTTCCCATAAAAACTAGATAGAAGCTTTCTGAGAGACTTCTTTGTGATGTGTGCATTCATCTCACATAGTTGAAGTTTTATTTTTAATGACCAGTTTGGAAACTTTTTTTGTAGATTCTTCAAAGGGATATTTTTGAGCCCTTTGATGCCTATGGTGAAAAATGAAATATCTTCACATAAGAACGAGATGGAAGCATTCTAAGAAACTTCTTGTGATGTGTGAATTCATCTCACAGAGTCGAAAATTTCTATTGATTGAGTAGTCTTGAATCTCTTTTTGTAGAATCTCCAAAGGGATACTTGTGAGCGGTTTGAGGACTATTGTGAAAAAGGAAATATAATCACATAAAAACCAGACAGAAGCTTTCTGACAAACTTCTTTGTGATGTGAGAATTCATCTCAAAGAATTGAAACTTTCTTTTGATAGATCAGTTTTGAAACCATCTTTTTGAGTTATCTGTTACGGGATATTTGTGATGCCTTTGAGGCCTATGGTGAAAAAGGAAATATCTTCACAATGAAACTAGACAGAAGCTTTCTGGGAAACTTCTTTGTGATGTGTGCATTAATCTCACAGACTTGAACCTTTCTTTTGATTGAGCAGTTTGGAAAGAGTCTTTTTGTAGAATCTGCAAAGGGATGTTTGCAGGCTGTATGAGGCCTATGATGGAACAGGAACTATCTTCACATAAAGACAAGACAGAAGCTTTCAGAGAAACTTGTTTGGGATGTGTGCTTTCATCTCACAGAGTTGAACCTTTCTTTTCATTGAGTAGTTTGGAAAGGGTCTTTTTGGAGAATCTGTAAAGGGATATTTGGAGCACATTGAGGCCTATGGTGAAAAAGGAAATGTCTTCACATAAAACATAGATGGAAGCTTTCTGAGAGACTACTTTGTGGTGTGTTCATTCACCTCACAGAGGTGAACCTTTCTTTTCCTTGAGCAGTTTGGAAATAGTCATTTTCTGGAATCTGCAAAGGGATATTTGGAGTGCTTTGAGGCCTATGGAGAATAAAGAAAATATTCACATAAAAACTAGACAGAAGCTTTCTGAGAAACTTCTTTGTGATGGGTGCATTCATCTTACCAGATCACACCTTTCTTTTCATTAAGCAGTCTGGAAAAAGTCTTTTTGTAGAATCTCCAAATGTATACTTAGAGTGCTTTGAGGCCTATGGTGAAAAAGGAAATACCTTCACATAAAAACTAGTCAGAAGCTTTTTGAGAAACTTCTTTGTAATGTGTGCATTTATCTCACAGAGTTGAATATTTCTTTTGTTTGAGCAGTTTGGAAACAGTCTTATTGAAGAATTTGCCAAGGGATATTTGGATCACTTTTAGGTGTATGGTGAAAAAAGGAATATCTTCACATAAAAAGTAAACAGATGCTTTCTGAGAAACTTCTTTGTGATGTGTGCATTCACCTCACAGTGTTGAAGCTTTCTTTTGATTGAGCAGTTTGGAAACAGTCTTTTTGTAGAATCTGCAAGGAGATATATTGAGCAATTTGAGGCCTATGGTGAAAAAAGAAATATCATCACATAAAAACTAGACAGAATATTTCTGAGAAACTTCTCTGTGATGTGTCCACTCATCTCACAGAGTTGAACATTTCTTTATCAAGCAGTTTGGAAGCAGTCTTTTTGTAGAATCTGCAAAGGGATATTTGTGAGTGTTGTGAAGCCCATCGTAAAAAAGGAAATATCTTCACATAAAAACCAGAGAGAAGCATTTTAAGAAACGTCTTAGTGATGTGTGCATTCATCTCACAAAGTTGAACCTTTCTTTTCATTGAGCAGTTTGGAAGCAGTCTTTTTGTAGAATCTTTAAAGGGATATTTGGAGTGCTTTGAGGCCTACTGTGAAAAAGGAAATATCTTCATATAGAAAGCATATATAAGCTTTCCGAGAAACTTCTTTGTGATGTGTGCTTTCATCTCATGTAGTTGAACCTTTCTTTTCATTGAGCAGTTTGGAAACAGTCTTTTTGTAGAATCTGCAAAGGGATATTTGTGAGTGGTTTGAGGCCTATGGTGAAACAGGAAATATCTTCACATAAAAACTAGGGAGAATCTTGCTGAGAAAATTCTTTGTGATATGTGCTTCCATCTCACAGATTTGAATATTTCCTTTCATTGATCAGTGTGGAAACAGTCTTTTTGTAGAATCTGCAAAGAGATATTTGTGACCCCTTTGAGGCCGATGATAAAAAATGAAATATCATCACATGAAACCTAGACAGAAGCTTTCTGGGAAATGTCTTTCAGATGTGTGCATTCATCTCACTGAGTTGAACATTTCTTTTCATTGAGTGGTTTGGAAACAGTCTTTTTGTAGAATCTGCAAAGGGATATTTAGAGTGCTTTGAGGCCTATGGCGAATAAGGAAAATCTTCACATAAGAACTAGACAGAAGCTTTCTGGGAAACTCCCTTGTGATGGATGTTTTCATCTCACAGATTTGAAACTTTGTTTTGATTGAGCAGTTTGGAAATAGTGTTTGTGTAGAATCTCCCAATGGACATTTGGAGTGCTTTGAGGCCCATGGTGAAAAAGAAAATATCTCGGAAAAAAAAAAATAACTAGACAGAAGCATTCTGCAAAACTTCTTTCTGATGTGTGCATTTATCTCCTAGAGTTTACACTTTCTTTAAATTGAGCAGTTTGGAAAGAGTCTTTTTGTAGATTCTGCAAAGGGATATTTGGAGTGCCGTGGGGCCTGTGGTGAATAAGGAAATACCTTCACATAAAAAGTACACACAAGATTTCTGATAATCTTATTTGGGATATGTACATTCATCTCATGGAGGTGGAACTTTCTTTAGATTGGTCAGTTTGGAAACAGTCTTTTTGTAGAATATGCAAAGGGATATTTGTGAGCTCTTTGATGCCTATGGTGGAAAAGGAAATATCCTCACATAAAAACTAGACAGAAGCTTTCTGAGAAACTTCTTTGTGATGTGTCCTGTCATCTCACAGACTTGAACCTTTCCTTTTATTGATCAGTTTGGAAACAGCCTTTTTGAGGATCTGCAAAGTGATATTTTGAGCAATTTTTGGCCTACGGTGTTAAAGGAAATATCTTCAAATAAACACTAGAAAGAAGCTTTCTGAGAAATTTCTTTGTGATGTGTGCATTCATCTCAAAGAGTTGAAACTTTCCTTTCTTAAGCAGTTTGGAAACAGTCTTTTTGTAGAATCTGCCAAGGGATATTTGGAGCACTTTGAGGCCTACAGTGAAAAAGGAAATATCTTCACGTAAAAACTAAACAAAAGATTTCTGAGAAACTTCTTTGTGATGTGTGCATTGATCTCACAGAGTTGAACCTTTCTTTGATTGAGCAGTTTGGAAACAGTTTTTGTAGAATCTTCAAAGGGATATTTGTGACCCCATTGAGACCTATCATGTAATAGGTAATAGCTTCACATAAAAACTAGAAAGAAGCATTCTGAGAATCTTCTTTGTGATATGTGCCTTCATTTCACAGAGTTGAACCTTTCTTTCGAGTGAGCAGTTTTGAAACAGTCTTTTTGTAGGATCTGCAAATGGATATTTGGAGTGCTTTGAGGCCTATGGTGAAAATGGAAATATCTTCACATAAAAACTAAACAGAAGATTTCTGAGAAACTTCTTTGTGATGTGTGCATTCATCTCACAGAGTTGAACGTTTCTTTGATTGAGCAGGATGGAAACAGTTTTTTGTAGAATCTTCAAAGGGATATTAGTGACCTCATTGAGGCCTATGATGTAATAGGAAATATCTTCACATAAAAACTAGAAAGAAGCATTCTGAGAATCTTCTTTGTGATGTGTGCTTTAATTTCACAGATTTGAACCTTTCTTTTGAGTGAGCAGTTTGGAAACAGTCTTTTTGTAGAATCTGCAAGTGGATATTTGGAGTGCTTTGAGGCCTATGGTGAAAATGGAAATATCTTCACATGAAAACTAGACAGAATCTTCTGAGGAACTTATTTGTGATATGTGCATTCATCTCAGAGGTTTGAACCTTTCTTTTCATTGAGCAGTTTTTAAACAGTGTTTTTATAGATTCTCCAAAGGGATGTTTGGAGGGCTTTGGGGCCTGTGGTGAATAGGGAAATATCTTCACGTAAAAAGTAGACAGAAGCTTTCTGAGAAACTACTTTATGATATGTGCATTCATCTGACAGAGTTGAAGCTTTCTTTTGATTGAGTAGTGTGGAGACAGTCTTTTTGTAGTATCTGCAAATGGATATTTGGGGAGCTTTGAGGCCTATGGTGAAAAAGGAAATATCTTCACATAAAAACTAGCCAGAAGCTTGCTGAGAAACTTCTTTGTGATGTGTGCCTTCATCTCACAGAGTTTAGCCTTTCTTTTGATTGAGATATTTTGAAAACATCTTTTTGTAGAATCTGCCAAGGAATACTTGGAGCACTTTGAGGCCTATGGTGAACAATAAATATCTTGAAATAAAAACTAGATAGAAGCATTCTGTGAAACTCCTTTGTGATGTGTGCTTTTGTCTCAGAGAGTTGAACCTTTCTATTGATAGAGCAGTTTGGAAACAGTCTTTTTGTAGCATCTGGAAAGGGATATTTGGGATATTTTGAGGCCTATGGTGAAATATGAAATATCTACACATAAAAACTAGACAGTTTTTCAGAAATTTCTTTGCGATGTTTGCATTCAACTCATAGAGTTGAAACTTACTTTTCATTGAGCAGTTTGGAAACAGACTTTTTGTTACAATCTGCAAAGGGTTGTTTCTGAGCCATTTGAGGGCAGTGGTGAAAAAGAAATATCTTCACATAAAAGCTAGACAAAAGCTTTCTGAGAAACTTCTTTGTGATGTGTGCATTCACCTCACATAGTTGAATCTTTCCTTTCATTGAGCAGTTGGTATACAGTCTTTTTGTAGAATCTGCAGAGGTATATTTGGGAGCCCTTTCAGGCCCATGGTGTATTAGGAAATATCTTGACATAAAAACACACAGTTTTCTAAGAAACTTCTTTGTGATGTGTGCTTTCATCTCCCAGGGTTGAGCCTTTCTTTTGATTGAGAAGTTTGGAAACAGTCATTTGCAGAATCTGCAAATAGATATTTGGAGTGCTTTGAGGCCTATGGTGAAAAAGGAAATATCTTCATATAAAAACTAGACAGAAACTTTGTGAGAAAGTTCTTCATGATGTGTACATTCATCTCACAGAGTTGAACATTTCTTTTGATTGAGTAGTTTGGAAACAGTCTTTTTGTAGAATGTGCAGAGGGATATCTTTGAGCGGTTTAAGGCCTATGATAAAGGAAATATCTTCACATAAAAACTAGACAGAATCTTCTTGAGAAACTTCTTTGTGATATTTTCATTAATCTCACAGTGTTGAACCTTTCTTTTCATTCAGCCATTTGGAAACAGTCTTTTTGTAGAATCTGCAGAGGGATAATTTTCAGCCCATTGAGGCATATGGTGAAATACAAAATATCTTCACATAAAAAATAGACAGAAACTTTCTGAGAAACTTCCTTGTTATATGTGCTTTCATCTCATAGAGACGAAGCTTTCTTTTGATTGACAGTTTGGAAACAGTGCATTTGAAAAATTTTCAAATGGATAATTGTAGCGTTTTGAGGAAAATGCTGAAAAAAGAAATATCTTCACATAAAAACTAGACAGAAGCTTCCTGAAAAACTTCTTCTTGATGTGTGGATTCGTCTCACATAGTTGAACCTTTCTTTTGATTGAGCAGTTTGGAAAAGTTCTTTTTGGAGAAGCTGTAAAGATATATTTGTGAACGAGTTGAGACCTATGGGGAAATGGAAATATCGTCACATAAAAACTAGGCAGAAGCTTTCTGAGAAACTTCTTTGTGATGCGTGACTTCATCTCACAGAGTTGAAAATTTCTTTTGATTGAGCAGTTTTGAAACACTCTTTTTGTAGAATCTGCCAAGGGATATTTGGAGCACTATGAGGTGTATGGTGAAAAATATATATCTTCAAATAAAAACTAGATAGAAGCATTCTGAGAAACTTCTTTTTGATGTCTGCTTTCATCCCATAGAGTTGAACATTTCTTTTTGATAGAGCAATTTGGAAACATTGCATTCTGAGTAAATTCTTTGTTATGTGTGCTTTCATCTCACAGAGTTGAAATTTTCTTTTGATTGAGCAGTTTGGAAACAGACTTTTTGTAGAATGTTCAAAGGGATAATTGTGAGTCCATTGAAGCCTATAGTGTAATAAGAAATATCTTGACATCAAAACTGGGCAGATGGTTTCTGAGAAACTACTTTGTGATGTGTCCTTTCGTCTCACATAGTTGAACCTTTCTTTTGATTGAGGAGTATGGAGGCAGTCTTTTTGTACAATCTTCAAAGGGATTTTTTGTGCGGTATGAGGCCTATGGTGAGAAAGTAATATCTTCACATCTAACGAGACAGAACCATTCTGAGAAACTTCTTTGTGACATGTGCATTCATCTCACGGAGTTGAAACTTTCTTTTCATTGAGTAGTTTGTAAAAAGTCTTTTTGTAGAAACCGCAAATTGATATTTGGAGCGCCTTGAGTCCTATATCCAAACTGCCCAATCAAAAAAGAAGTTCAAATCTGGGAGATGAATGCACACATCACAAAGAAGTTTCTCAGAATGCATCTGCCTACTTTTTATGTGAATATATTATCTTTTTCACAATAAGGTTCAATCTACTCACAAATATTCCTCTGCAGATTCTAAAAAAAGGCTGTTTCCAAAATTCTCAAACAGAGAAGTTCAAATCTGTGAGATGAATGCACACATCACAAATAGATTCTTAGAGAGCTTCTGTCCAGTTTTTATGTGAAGTTATTTCCTTTTTCACCATAGACCTCAAAGTGCTCCAAATATCCATTTGCAGAGTCTACAAAATGACTGTTTCCAAACTGCTCAATCAAAAGAAAGATTCATCTCTCTGAGATGAAATCACACATCACAAAGAAGTTTCTCAGAATGCTTCTGTCAAGTTTTTATGTAAAGATATTTCCTATTTCACAATAGGCCTCAATGGGGTCACAAATATCCCTTTGCAGATTCTAGAAAAACTGTTTCCAAACTGCTCAATCAAAAGAAAGGTTCAACTCCATGAGATGAATTCACACATCACAAAGAAGTTTCTCAAAAAGTGTCTGTTTAATTTTTATGTGAAGATGTTTCCATTGTCACCATACGCCTCAAACCACTGATGAATATCTATCTGCAAATACTAAAAAGAGACTGTTTCCAAACTACTCAATCAAAATAAAGGTTCGACTCCATGAGATGAATGCACACATCACAAAGAAGTTTCTCAGAATGTTTCTGTCTAGTTTTTATGTGAAGGTATTTTATTTTTCACCATAGGTGTCAAGGCGCACCAAATATCCATTTGCAGATTCTACAAAAAGACTGTTCCCAAATTTCTCAATCAAACGAAAAGTTCAACTCTGTGAGTTGAAAGCACACATCACAAAGCAGTTTCTCAGAATGCTTCTGTCTAGTTTTTATGTGAAGATTCTCCTATTTCACCATAGGCATCAATGGGGTCAAAAATATCCCTTTGTAGATTCCACAAGAAACTATTTATAAACTGCTCAATCAAAAGAAAGGTTCAACACTGAGATGAATGCACACATCACAAAGAAGTTTCTCAGAGTGTTTCTGTATAGCTTTTATGTGAAGATGTTTCCATTTTCACCATAGACCTCAAACCGCTCACAAATATTGCTCTGCAGATTATAAAAAAAGACAGTTTCCAAACTGCTGAATCAAAAGAAAGTTTCAAATCTGTCAGATGAATGCACACATCACAAAGAAGATTATCAGAAATCTTCTATTTAGTTTTTATTTGAAGATATTTCCTTTTTCACCACAAGCAGCAAAGCACTCCAAATATCCATTTGCAGATTCTAAAAAAAGGCTGTTTCCAAATTTCTCAATCAAAAGAAACGTTCAACTCTGTGAGATGAATGTGCACATCACAAAGAAGTTTCTCAGAAAATTTCTGTTTAGTTCTAATTTGAATATATTTCCTTTAATATTTCCAATTAAATTGAATATATTTAATTTGAATATATTTAATTTGAATATATTTTCACCATAGGACTCAAAGCTCTCCAAATATCCATTTGCAGATTCTTCAAATAGACTGCTTCCAAACTGCTCAATCAAATGAAAGGTTCAACACTGTGAGATGAATGCACATATGACAAAGTAGTTTCTCAAAAAGCTTCTGCCTACATTCTATGTGAAGATATTTCCTTTTTCACCATAGGCCTCAAAGCACTCCAAATATCCATTTGCAGATACTACAAAAAGAGTGTTTCCAAACTGCTTAATCAAAAGAAACGTTCAACTCTGTTAGATGAACACACCCATCAGAAAGAAGTTTCTCAGAATTCTTCTGTCTAGTTTTTATGTGAAGATATTTCCTATTTCACCATAGGCCTAAAAGTGGTCACAAATATCCCTTTGCAGATTCAAGAAAAACTGTTTCCAAAGTGCTGAATCAAAAGAAAGTTTCAATTCTGTGAGATGAATGCACACATCAGAAAGTAGTTTCTCAGAAAGCTTCTGTCTAGTTTTTATGTCAACATATTTCCTTTTTCACTATAGGCCACAAAGGGCTCACAGGTATCATTTGCAGACTCTAAAAACACGTTTACAAACTGTTTAATAAAAAGAAAGTAGAATTCTGTGAGACGAATGCACACATCACAAAGAAGTTTCTCAGAAAGCTTCAGTCTAGTTTTTAAGTGAAGATATTTCCTTTTTCACCATGGGCCTCAGAGGGCTCACAAATATGCCTTTGCAGACTCTACAAAAAGACTGTTTCCAAACTTCTCAATCAAAAGAAAAGTTCAACTCTGTGAGATGAATGTGCACATCTCAAAGAAGTTTCTCAGAATGTTCCTGTCTAGTTTTCATGTGAAGATATTTCCTTTTTCACCATAGGCCTGAAACCACTCACAAATATCCCTTTGAAAATTCTACAAAAAGACTGTTTCAAAACTGCTCAATCAAAACAAAGGTTCAACTCTGTGAGATGAATGCACACATCACAAAGAAGTTTTTCAGAAAGATTCTGAATAGTTTTTATTTGAAGATGTTTCCTTTTTCACCATAGGATTCAGAGCACTCCACATATCCATTTGTAGATTCTACAAAAAGACTGTTTCCAAACTGATCAATCAAAAGAAAGTTTCAACACTGTGGGATGAATGCCCACATCACAAAGAAGTTTCCTAGAAAACTTTTATCTATTTTCTATGTGAAGATATTCCCTTTTTCACCATAGGCCCCAAAGTGCTCCAAATATTCATTTGCAGATTCTACAAAATCCTGTTTCCACACTGCTCAATCCAAGGAAGGGTTCAACTCTGTGAGATGAAAGCACACATCACAAAGAAGCATGTCAGAAAGCTTCTGTCTAATTTTTATGCGTAGATATTTCTTTTTAACTATAGGACACAAAGTGCTCAGAATTATCCCCCTGCAGATTGTACAGAAAGACTGTTTCCAAACTGCTCTACCAAAAGAAAGGTTCAACTCTATGAGTTGAATGCACACATCACAAAGCAGTTTCTCAGAATGCTTCTGTCTAGTTTTTATATGAAGGTATTTCCTTTTCCACCATAGGCCTCAAGGTGCTCCAAATATCCACTTGCAGATTATCAAAAAATAGTTGTTTGAAAACTGCTCAATCAAAAGAAAGGTTCAACTCTGTGAGATGGATGCACACATCACAAAGAAGTTTCTCAGAAAGATTCAGTCTAGTTTTTATTTGAACATATTTCCTTTTCCACCATATGCCTCAAAGTGCTCCAAATATCCATTTACAGATTATACCAAAAGACAGTTTCCAAACTTCTCAATCTACAGAAAATTTCAACTTTATGAGATGAATTCACACATCACAAAGGAGTTTCTCACAACGCTTCTGTCTAGTTTTTATGTGAAGATATTTTCTGTTTCACAATAGGCCTCAATGAGGTCACAAACATCCCTTTGCAGATTCTACAAAAAACTCTTTCCAAACTGCTCCAGCAAAGGAAAGGTTCAAATCTTTGAGATGAATGCACACATCACAAAGAAATTTCTCAAAAATCGACTGTCTAGTTTTTATGTGAAGATACTTCCTTTTTTACTATAGAACTCAAACCGCTCACAAATATCCCTCTGCAGAATCTACAAAAAGACTGTTTCCAAACTGCTCTATCAAAAGAAACGTTCAACTCTGTGAGATGAATGCACACATCACAAAGAAGTTTCTCAGAATTCTTCAGTCTAGTTTTTATGTGAAGATATTTCCATTTTCACCATAGGACTGAAAACGCTCCAAATGTCCATTTGCATATCCTTCAAAAAGACTTTTTCCAAACTGCTCAGCCAAAAGAAAGGTTCAACTGTGTGAAAAGAAAGCACACATCCTAAGGAAATTTCTCACAATGCTTCAGTCTACTTTTTATTTGAAGATAGTTACATTTTACCCACAGGCCTCAAAGCACTTCAAATATCCATTTGCAGATTCTACAAAAAGGCTGTTTCCAAACTGCTCAATTGAAAGAAAGGTTCATCTCTGTGAGATGAATGCACAAATCACAAAGTAGTTTCTCAGAAATCTTCAGTCTAGTTTTTATGTTAAGACATATCCTTTTTCACCACAGGCCTCAAAGCGCTCCAAATATCCATTTGCAGATTCTACAAAGAGACTATTTCCAAACTTTTCAATCAAAGGAAAAATTCAACTCCATGAGATGAAAGCACACATCACAAAGAAGTTTCTCAGAATGCTTCTGTCTAGTTTTTATGTGAAGATATTTCCCATTTCACCATAGGCCACAATGGGGTCACAATTATCCCTTTGCTGATTCCATAAGAAATTGTTTCCAAACTGCTCAATCAAAAGAAAGATTCAACACTGTGAGAAGAAAGCACACATCACAAAGAAGTTTGTCAGAAAGTTTCTGTCTAGTTTTTATGTGAAGATATTTCCTTTTTCACCATAGGACTCAAGGCGCTCCAAATATCCATTTGCAAATACTACAAAAAGACTGTTTCCAAACTGCTCAATCAAAAGAAAATTTCAACACAGTGAGATGAATGCACACATCACAAAGAAGTTTCTCTGAAAGCTTCTGTCTAGTTTCTATGTGCAGATATTTCCTTTTTCACCATAGGCCTCAAAGCGCTCCAAATATCCATTTACAGATTCCACAAAATGACTGTTTACAAACTGCTTTATCAAAAAAAAGTTTCACTTCTGTGAGATGAAAGCACACATCACAAAGGAGTTTTTCAGAAAGCTTCTGTGTAGTTTTTATGTGAATATTTTTCTTTTTCACCATAGACCTCAAACCACTCAGAAATATCCCTATGCATATGCACAAAAACACTGTTTACAAAATGCTCAATCAAAAATAAGGTTCAGCTCTGTGAGATGAATTCACACATCACAAAGATGTTTCTCAAAAATTGTTTGTCTAGTTTTTATGTGAAGATATGTCTTTTTTCACCATAAGCATCAAAGCACTCCAAATATCCATTTGCAGATCCTACAAAAGGCTGTTTCCAAACTGCTCAATCAAAAGAAAGGTTCAACTCTGTGAGATGAATGCACACATCACAAAGAAGCTTCTCAGAAAGCTTCAGTCTAGTTTTTGTTGGCACATATTTCCTTTTTGACCATAGGCCTCAAAGCGCTCCAAATATCCATTTGCAGATTCTGCAGAAAGACTGTTTCCAAACTTCTCAATCAAATGAAAGGTTTAACTCTGTAAGATTAATGCACACATCACAAAGAAGTTTCTCAGAAAGCTTCAGTCTAATTTTTATGTGAAGATATTTCATTTTCCACCATAGGCCTCAAATCGCTCCAAATATCCATTTCCAGATTCTACAAAAAGACTGTTTCCAAACTCTTCAATCAAAAGAAACCTTCAACTATGTGAGATGAAAGCACACATCACAAAGAAGATTTTTAGAAAGCTTCTGTCTAGTTTTTATATGAAGATATTTCTTTTTCACTATATGCCTCATACTGCTCAGAAATATACCTTTGCAGATTGTACAAAAAGACTGTTTCGAACTGCTCAATCAAAAGAAAAGTTCCACTCTGTGAGATGAATGCATATATCACAAAGAAGTTTCTCAAAAAGTGTCTGTCTAGTTTTTATATGAAGATATTTCCTTTTTCACCATAGGCATCAAAGTGCTCCAAATATCCACTTGCAGATTCTACAAAAAGAGTGTTTCAAAATTGCTCAATCAAAAGAAAGGTTCAGGTCTGTGAGATGAAAACACACATCACAAAGAAGTTTCTCAGAATTCTTCTGTCTAGTTTTCATGTGAAGATATTTCTTTTTCACGATAGGCCTTAATGGTGTCACAAATATCCCATTGCAGATTCTACAAAAATCTGTTTCCAAACTGCCCAATCAAAAGACAGTTTCAACTCTGTGAGTTGAATGCACATATCACAATGCAGTTTCTCAGAATGCTTCTGTCTAGTTTTTATGTGAAGATATTTCTTTTTCACCACAGCCCTCAAACCGCTCAGAAATATCCCCTGGCAGATTGTACAAAAAGACTGTTTCCAAACTGCTCAATCAAAAGAAAGGTTCAACTCTGTGAGATGATTGCACACATCACAAAGTAGTTTCTCAAAAAGTGTCTGTCTAGTTTTTATGTGAAGATATTTCCTTTTTCACCATAGGCCTCAAACCGCTCACAAATATCCCTTTGAAAATTCTACAAAAAGACTGTTTCAAAATTGCTCAATCAAAACAAAGGTTCAACTCTGTGAGATGAATGCACACATCACAAAGAAGTTTCTCAGAAAGCTTCAGTCTAGTTTTTATGTGAAGATGTTTTACTTTTCACAATAGGCCTCAAACCACTCCAAATATCCATTTGCAGATTCTACAAGAAGGCTGTTTCCAAACTTCTCAATCAAAAGAAAGGTTCAACTCTGAGCGATGAAAGAGCACATCAGAAAGGATTTTCTCAGAATGCTTCTGTCTAGTTTTTATGTGATGATATTTCCTATTTTACCATAGGCCTCAATGCAGTCAAAAATATCCCATTGCGGATTCCACAAGAAACTGTTTCCTAACTACTCAATCAAAAGAAAGGTTCAACTCTGTAAGTTGAATGCACACATCACAAAGAAGTTTCTCAGAATGCTTCTTTCTAGTTTTTATGTGAAGATATTTCCATTGTCACCATAGGCCTCAAACCAGTCACAAATATCCCTCTGCAGGTTATAAAAAGAAGACCTTTTCCGAACTGGTAAAGCAAAAGATAGGTTTAACTCTGGGAGATGAATGCACACATCACAAAGAAGTTTCCAGAAAACTTCTGTTTAGTTTTTATATGAAGATATTTCCTTTTCCACCACAGGCCTCATAGCACTCCAAATATCCACTTGGAGATTCTACAACAAGACTCTTTCTAAACTACTCAACCAAAAGAAATCTTCAACTATGTGAGATGAAAGCACTCATCACAAAGAAGGTTGTTAGAAAACTTCTGTCTAGTTTTTAATGTGAATACATTTCTTTCTCACCATAGGCCTCAAACCGGTCAGAAATATCACTTTGCAGATTGCACAAAAAGACTGTTTCCAAACTGCTCATTCAAAAGAAAGTTTCAACTCTGTGACATGAATGCACACATCACAAAGAAGTTTCTCAAAAAGCGTCTATCTGTTTTTTATGTGAATACATTTCCTTTTACACCATAGTGCTCAAACCGCTCAGAAATATCCCTCTGCAGAATCTACAGAAAGTCTGTTTTCAAACTGCTCAATCAAAAGAACGTTTCAATTCTGTAATATGAATGCACACATCACAAAGAAGTTACTCAGAAAGCTTCAGTCCAATTTTTATGTGAAGATATTTCCTTTTTCACCATAGGCATCAAAGCGCTCCAAATATCCATTTGCAGATTCTACAAAAAGGCTGTTTCCAAACTTTGCAATCAAAAGAAAGTTTCAACTCACTGAGATGAATGCACATATCACAAGAAGTTTCTCAGAAAGCTTCAGTCTAATTCTTATGTGAAGATAATTCCTTTGTCACCGTAGTCCTCAAAGAGTTCCAAATATCCATTTGCAGATTCTACAAAAAGACTGTTTCCAACCTCTCCATCAAACGAAAGTTTCAACACTGTGAGATGAAAGCACACATCACAGAGAAGTTTCTCAGAATGCTTCTGTCTAGTTTTCATGTGAAGATATTTCTTTTTCACCATAGGCCTTAATTGGGTCACAAATATCCCTTTGCAGATTCTACAAAAATCTGTTTCCAAACTGCCCAATCAAAAGAAAGTTTCATCTCTGTGAGTTGCATGCACATGTCACAAAGCAGTTTCTCAGAATGTTTCTGTCTAGTTTTTATGTGAAGATATTTCTTTTTCAACACAGCCCTCCAACCACTCAGAAATACCCCCTGGCAGATTGTACAAAAAGTCTGTTTCCAAACTGCTCAATCAAAAGAAAGGTTCAGCTCTGTGAGATGAAAGCACATATCACAAAGAAGTTTCTCAGAATGCTTCTGTCTAGTTTTTACTTGAAGATATTTCTTTTTCCAACATAGGCCTCAAAGTGCTCCCAATATCCACTTGCACATTCTACAAAAAGACTGTTTCCAAACTGCTCAATCAAAAGAAAGGTACAATTCTATGAGATGAATGCCTACATCACAATGAAGTTTCTGAGAAAGCTTCTGTCTAGTTTTTATGTGAAGATATTTCTTTTTCACCACAGGCCTCAAGCCACTCAGAAATATCCCTTTGCAGATTGTAAAAAATGACTCTTTCCAAACTGCTCAATCAAAAGAAAGTTTCAACTCTGTAAGATGAATGCACACATCAAAAAGAAGTTTCTCAAAAATCGTCTTTCTAGTTTTTATTTGAAGATATTTCCTTTTTCACCCAAGGCCTCAAACCACTCACAAATATACCTCTGCAGAATCAAGAAAAAAGCTCTTTCCAAACTTCTCAATCTAAAGAGAGGTTCAACACTGTTAGATGGAAGCACACATCACAAAGAAGTTTGTCAGAAAGTTTCTGCCTAGTTTTTATGTGAAGATATTTCTTTTTCACCATAGGCCTCAAAACGCTCCAAATATCCATTTGCAGATTTTATAAAAACACTGTTTCCAAACATCTCAATCAATCGAAAAGTTCAACCCTGTGTGATGAAAGCACACATCACAAAGAATTTTGTCAGAAAGCTTCTGTCTAGTTTTTATGTGAAGATATTTCTTTGTCACTGTATGCCTCAAGCCGCTCAGAAATATCCATTTGCAGATTGTACAGAAACACTGTTTCCAAACCGCTCAATCAAAAGAAAGGTTCATCTCTGTGAGATGAATGCACAAACCACAAAGAAGTTTCTCAGTTAGCTTCAGTCTACTTTTTATGTGAAGATATTTCCTTTTTCACCATAGGCCTCAAAATGCCCCAAATATCCATTCGCAGATTCTACAAAAAAACTCTTTCCAAACTTTTCAATCAAACGAAAATTTCAACTCTATGAGATGAAAGCATACATCACGAAGAAGTTGCTCAGAATGCTTCTGTTAAGTTTTTATGTAAAGATATCTCCTATTTCACCATAGGCCTCAATGGGGTCAGAAATATCCCTTTCCAAATTCCACAAGAAACTGTTTCCAAACTGTTAATCAAAAGAAAGTTTCAACACTGGTAGATGAATGCACACATCACAATGCAGTTTCTCAGAATGTTTCTGTCTAGTTTTTATGTGAAGATATTTCCGTTTTCACCATAGGCCTCAAACCGATCAGAAATATCCCTTTGCAGATTGTGCAAAGAGACTGTTTCCAAACTGCTCAATCAAAAGAAAGTTTCAACTCTGTGAGATGAATGCACACATCACGAAGAAGTTTCTCAAAAAGTGTCTGTCTAGTTTTTTTGTGAAGACATTTCCTTTTGCACCATAGGCTTCAAACCACTCACAAATATCGCTTAGCACAATCTACAAAAAGTCTGTTTCCAAATAGGTCAATTAAAACAAAGGCTCAAATCTGTGAGATGAATGCACACATCATGGAGAAGTTTCTCACAAAGCTTCAGTCAAGTTTTTATGTGAAGATATTTCCTTTCTCACCATAGGCCTCAAAGTCCTCCAAATATCCATTTGCAGATTCCACAAAAAGGCTGTTTCCAAACTGCTCAATCAAAAGAAGGGTTCAATTCTGTGAGATTAATGCACTCATGACAAAGAAGTTTCTCAGAAAGCTTCAGTCTTGTTTTTATGTGAAGGTATTTCCTTTTTCACGTAGGCCTCAAAGCGCTCCAAATATCCATTTACAGATTCTACAAAAAAGCTGTTTCCAAACTTCTCAATCAAATGAAAGGTTCAACTCTGTGAGATGAAAGCACACATCACAAAGTAGTTTCTCAGATGCTTCTGTCTAGTTTTTATTTTATTTTCATTTTATTATTATTATACTTTAAGTTTTAGGGTACATGTGCACAATGTGCAGGTTAATTACATATGTATACATGTGCCATGCTGGTGTGCTGCACCCATTAACTCATCATTTAGCATTAGGTATATCTCCTAAAGCTATCCCTCCCTCCTCCCCCACCTGACAACAGTCCCCAGAGTGTGATGTTCCCCTTCCTGTGTCCATGTGATCTCATTGTTCGATTCCCACCTATGAGTGAGAATATGCAGTGTTTGGTTTTTTGTTCTTGCGATAGTTTACTGAGAAGGATGATTTCCAATTTCATCCATGTCCCTACAAAGGACATGAACTCATCATTTTTTATGGCTGCATAGTATTCCATGGTGTATATGTGCCACATTTTCTTAATCCAGTCCATCATTGTTGGACATTTGGGTTTGTTCCAAGTCTTTGCTATTGTGAATAGTGCCACAATAAACATACGTGTGCAGGTGTCTTTATAGCAGCATGATTTATAGTCCTTTGGGTATATACCCAGTAATGGGATGGCTGGGTCAAATGGTATTTCTAGTTCTAGATACCTGAGGATTGCCACACCGACTTCCACAATTGTTGAACTAGTTTACAGTCCCACCAGCAGTGTAAAAGTGTTCCTATTTCTCCACATCCTCTCCAGCACCTTTTGTTTCCTGACTTTTTAATGATGTCCATTCTAACTGGTGTGGGATGGTATCTCATTGTGGTTTTGATTTGCATTTCTCTGATGGCCAGTAATGGTGAGCTTTTTTTCATGTGTTTTTTGGCTGCATAAATGTCTTCTTATGAGAAGTGTCTGTTCATGTCCTTCACCCAATTTTGATGGGGTTGTTTGTTTTTGTCTTGTAAATTTGTTTGAGTTCATTGTAGATTCTGGATATTAGCCCTTTGTCAAATGAGTAGATGGCAAAAAATTTCTCCCATTCTGTAGGTTGCCTGTTCACTCTGATGGTAGTTTCTTTTGTTGTGCAGAAGCTCTTTAGTTTAATTAGATCCCATTTGTCAATTTTGGCTTTTGTTGCCATTGCTTTTGGTGTTTTAGACATGAAGTCCTTGCCCATGCCTATGTCCTGAATGGTAATGACTAGGTTTTCTTCTAAGGTTTTTATGGTTTTAGGTCTAACGTTTAAGTCTTTAATCCAACTTGAATTAATTTTTGTATAAGGTGTAAGTAAGAGATCCAGTTTCAGCTTTCTACATATGGCTAGCCAGTTTTCCCAGAACCATTTATTAAATAGGGAATCCTTTCTGCATTGCTTGTTTTTCACAGGTTTGTCACAGCTCAGAGAGTTAGATATGCGGCATTATTTCTGAGGGCTGTGTTCTGTTCCATTGATCTATATCTCTGTTTTGGTGCCAGTACCATGCTGTTTTGGTTACTGTAGCCTTGTAGTATAGTTTGAAGTCAGGTTGCATGATGCCTCCAGCTTTGTTCTTTTGGCTTAGGATTGATTTGGTGATGTGGGCTCCTTTTTGGTTCCATATGAACTTTAAATTAGTTTTTTTCCAATTCTGTGAAGAAAGTCATTGGTAGCTTGATGGGGATGGCATTGAATCTGTAAATTACCTTGGGCAGTATGGCCAATTTCACGATATTGATTCTTCCTACCCATGAGCATGGAATGTTCTTCCATTTGTTTGTATCCTCTTTTATTTCATTGAGTAGTGGTTTGTAGTTCTTCTTGAAGAGGTCCTTCACATCCCTTTTTCCATCTAGTTTTTATGTTATGATATTTCCTATTTCAACATAGGCCTCATTGTGGTCACAAATATTCCTTTGCAGATTCTACAAAATGACTGTTTCCAAACTGGTCAATCAAACAAAGGTTCACCTCTGTGAGATGAAACCATACATCACAAAGAAGTTTCTCAGAATGCTTCTATCTAGATTTTATATTAAGATATTTCCATTTTCACCCCGTGCCTCAGACCGCTCAAAAATATCCATCTGCAAATTCAACAAAGAGGCTGTTTCCAAACTGCTCAATCAAAAGAAATGTTCAACTCTGTGAGATGAAAGCATGCATCACAAAGAAGTTTCTCAGAAATGTTCTGTTTAGTTTTTATGTGAGGATATTTCCTTTTTCACCATAGGCCTCAAAGCGCTCCAAATATGCATTTGCAGATACTACAAAAAGACTGTTTCCAAACTGCTCTATCAAAATAAAGGTTCATCTCTGTGTGATGAAAGCACACATCACCAAGAAGCTTCTCAGAAAGTTTGTGTCTAGTTTTTTTTGAAGATATTTCCTTTTTCACCATAGGCCTCAAGGTGCTCCAAATATCCTTTTGCAGATTCTACAAAAAGACTGTTTCCAAACTTCTCAATCAAACGAAAGGTTCAACTGTGTGAGATGAAATTTCACATCACAAAGTAGTTTCTCAGAATACCTCTGTCTAGTTTGTATGTGAAGATATTTCCTATTTCATCATAGGCCTCAATGTGGTCAAAAATATCCATTTGCAGATTCCACAAGAAACTGTTTCTAAACTGCCCAATCCAAATAAACGTTCATCTCTGTGAGATGAATGCACAAATCACAAGGCAGTTTCACATAATGCTTCTAGTATTTTTTATGTGAAGATAGTTCTTTTTTCACCGTTGTCCTCAAACTGCTCACGGATATCCCTCTGCAGATTATAAAAAAAATTGTTTCCAAACTGCTCAATCAAAAGACAGGTTCAACTCTGTGAGATGAATGCAGTCATCACAAAAAAAGTTTCTCAGAAAACTTTTGTTTAGTTTTTATGTGAAGATATTTCCTTTTTTACCATAGACCTCAAAGTGTTCCAAATATCCATTTGCAGACTCTTCATAAAGACTGTTTCCAAACTGCTCAACCAAAGGAAAGCTTCAAATCTGTGAGATGAAAGCTCACATCACAAAGAAGTTTGTCAGAAACCTTCTGCCTAGTTTTTATGTGAAGATATTACTTTTTCACCATAGGCCTCAAACTGCTCAGAAATATCCCTTTGCAGATTGTGCAAAAAGATTGTGTCCAAATTACTCTGTTAAAAGAAACGTTTAACTGTGTGAGATGAATGCACACATCAAAAAGAATTTTCTCAAAAACTTGTGTCTAGTTTTTATGTGAAGATATTTCTTTTTCACCATAGGTGTCAAACTGCTCAGAAATATCCCTTTGCAGATTGTACAAAAAGAGTGTCTCCAAAGTGCTCAATCAAAGGAAAGGTTCAACTCTGTGAGGTGAATGCACAAATCACAAAGAAGTTTCTCAAAAAACGTCTGTCTAGTTTTTATGTGAAGATATTTCCTTTTTCACCATAGGACTCAAACCACTCACAAATATCCATTTGCAGTTTCTACAAAAAGGCTGTTTTGAAACTTCTCAATCAAAAGAAAGTTTCAACTCTGTGAGGTGAATGCACACATCACAAAGAAGTTTCTCAGAAAGCTTCAGTCTAGTTGTTATGCAAAGATATTTCCTTTTTCACCATAGGCCTCAAAGCACTCTAAATATCCATTTGCAGATAATACAAAAAGACTGTTTCCAAACTTCTCAATCAAACGAAAGGTTCAACTGTGTGAGAAGACAGCAGACATCACAAAGAAGTTTCTCAGAATGTTTTGGTCTAGTTTGTATGTGTAGATATTTCCTATTCCACCATAGGCCTCAATGGGGTCACAAATATCCCTTTGTAGATTCCACAAGAAACTGTTTCAAAATTGCTCAATCAAAAGAAATGTTGAACTCTGTGATATGAATGCACACATCACAAAGCAGCTTCTCAGAATTCAGTCTAGTTTTTATGCAAAGATATTTCCATTTTCACCATAGGCCTCAAACCGTTCACAAATATCACTCTGCAGGTTACAAAAAAAAGACTGTTTCCAAACTGCTCAACAAAAGGAAGGTTTAACTCTGTGAGATGAATGCACACATCACAAAGAAGTTTCTCAGAAAAGTTCTGTTTAGTTTTTATGTAAAGATATTTCCTTCTTCACAGTAGGACTCAAAGTGCTCCAAATATTCATTTGCAGATTCTTCAAAAAGACAGTTTCCAAACTGCTCAATCAAAAGAAAGTTTCAACTCTGTGAGATGAAAGCACACATCACAAAGACGTTTCTCAGAATCCTTCCATGTAATTTTTATATGAAGATGTTTCGTATTTCACCATAGGCCTGAAGAGGGTCAAAATACCTCTATGCAGATTCTACAAAAAACTGTTTCCAAACTGCTCATTCAAAAGAAAGGTTCATCTCTCTGAGGTGAATGCTCAGACCACAAAGAAGTTTCTCGGAATGCTTCTGTCTAGTTTTTATGTGAAGATATTTCCATTTTCACCATAGACCTCAAACTGCTCACAAATATCCCTCTGCAAATTATAGAAAAAGATGGTTTGCACACTGGTCATCAAAAGAGAAGTTCTAGTCTCTGAGATGAATGCAGACATCACAAAGAAATTTCTCAGAAAGCTTCATTCTAGTTTTTATGTGAAGATAATTCCTTTTTGACCATAGGCTTCAAAGCGCTCCTAATATCCATTTTCAGATTCTACAAAACACTGTTTCCAAACTTCTCAATCAGCAGAAATGTTCAACTCTTAGAGATGAAAGCATACATCAAAAAGAAGTTTCTTAGAATGCTTCTGTCTAGTTTTTATGTGAAGATATTTCCTATTTCACCATAGGCCTCAATGGGGTCACAAATCTCCATTTGCAGATCCACAAAAAACTGTTTCCAAACTGCTTAATCAAAATAAAGGTTCAACTCAGTGAGATGAATGTACATATCACAAAGAAGTTTCTCAGAAAGCAACTCTCTATTTTTTATGTGAAGATATTTCCTTTTTCACCATAGGCCTCATTGTGCTCCAAATATCCATTGGCACATACTACAAAAAGACTGTTTCCAAACAGCTCAATCAAAAGAAAGGTTCAACTCTGTGAGATGAAAGCACACATCACAAAGGAGTTTGTCAGAAATTTTCTGTCTAGTTTTTATGTGAAGATATTTATTTTTCACCATAGGCCTCAAACTGCTCAGAAATATCCCTTAGCAGATTGTACAGGAAGATTATTTCTAAACTGATCAGTCAAAGGAAAGGTTCAACTCTGTGAGATGAATGCACACATCACGAAGAAATTTCTCAGAATGCTTCTGTCTAGTTTTTATGTGAAGATATTTCTTTTTTCACCAAATGCCACAAACTGCTCACAAATTTCCCATGCAGAATCTACAGAAAGTCTGTTTCCAATCTGATCAGTCAAAAGAAATGTTCAAATCTCTAAGAAGAATGCACACATCACAAATGAGTTTCCCTGAATACTTCTGTCTGGTTTTTATGTGAAGATATTTCCTTTTTCACAATAGGCCTCAAACTACTCAAAATATCCCTCTGCAGATTATACAAAAAGACTGTTTCCAAACTGCTCAATCAAAAGAAAGGTTCAACTCAGTAAGATGAATCCACATATCACAAAGAAGTTTCTCCAAAAACTTCTGTCTTGTTTTTATGAGAAGATGTTTCATTTTTCACCACAGGCCTCAAAGCGCTCTCAAAAATCCCTTTGCAGATTCTACAAAAAGACTGTTTCCAAACTTCTCAATCAAAAGAAAGGTTCAACTCTGTGAGATGAATTCACTCATCACAAAGAAGTTTCTCAGAGGTGTCTGTCTGCCCCTACCAGGGGGTGCCTGCAAGTTAGGCTGCTCAGGGGTCAGGGAACCACTTGAGGAGGCAGTCTGCCCATTCTCAGATCTCCAGCTGCATGATGGGAGAACCACTGCTTTCCTCAAAGCTGTCAGACAGGGACATTTAAGTCTGCAGAGGTTACTGATGTATTTTTGTTTTTCTGTGCCCTGCCCCCAGAGGTGGAGCCTACAGAGGCAGGCAGGCCTCCTTGAGCTGTGGTGGGCTCCACCCAGTTCAAGCTTCTGGGCTGCTTTGTTTACCTAAGTGAGCTGGGACAATGGCAGGCGCCCCTCCCCCAGCCGTGCTGCCACCTTGCAGTTTGATCTCAGACTGCTGTGCTAGCAATCAGTGAGACTCCGTGGGCATAGGACCCTCCAAGCCATGTGTGGGATATAATCTCCTGGTGTGCCGTTTCCTAAGCCCATTGGAAAAGTGCAGTATTTGGGTGGGAGTGGCCCGATTTTCCAGGTGCTGTCTGTCACCCCTTTCCATGACCAGGAAAGGGAACTCCCTGACCCCTTGCACTTCCCGAGTGAGGCAATACCTCGCCCTGCTTTGGCTGGTGCATGGTGCACTGCACCCACTGTCCTGTGCCCACTGTCTGGCACTCCCTAGTGAGATGAACCCAGTACCTCAGATGGAAATGCAGAAATCACCAGTCTTCTGCATCGCTCATGCTGGGAGCTGTAGACTGGAGCTGTTCCTATTCGGCCATCTTTACTGAGGGTCCTGTCTGTTAGAAGGAAAACTAACAAACAGAAAGGACATCTACACCAAAAAACCATCTGTACATCACCATCATCAAAGACCAAAAGTAGATAAAACCACAAAGATGGGGAGAAAACAGAGCAGAAAAACTGGAAACTCTGAAAAGCAGAGTGCCTCTCCTCCTCTAGAGGAATGCAGTTCCTCACCAGCAATGGAAAAAAGCTGGATGGAGAATGACTTTGAAAAGCTGAGAGAAGAAGGCTTCAGATGATCAAACTACTCCGAGCTACAGGAGGAAATTCAAACCAAAGGCAAAGAAGTTGAAAACATTGAAATAAATTTAGACAAATGTATAACTAGAATAACCAATACAGAGAAGTGCTTAAAGGAGCTGATGGAGCTGAAAGCCAAGGCCCGAGAAATACGTGAAGAAGGCAGAAGCCTCAGGAGCCGATGCAATCAACTGGAAGAAAGGGTATCAGTGATGAAAGATGAAAAGAATGAAATGAAGTGAGAAGGGAAGTTTAGACAAAAAAGAATTAAAATAAATGAACAAATCCTCCAAGAAATATGGGACTATGTGAAAAGACCAAATCTGCATCTGCTTGTTGTATCTGAAAGTGACAGGGAGAATGGAACCAAGTTGGAAAACACTCTGCAGGATATTATCCAGGAGAACTTCCCCAATCTAGCAAGGCAGGCCAACATTCAGATTCAGGAAATACAGAGAACGCCACAAAGATAATCCTCGAGAAGAACAACTCCAAGACACATAATTGTCAGATTCACCAAAGTTGAAATGAAGGAAAAAATGTTAAGGGCAGCAGGAGAGAAAGGTCGGATTACCCAAAAAGGGAAGCCCATCAGATTAACAGCGGATCTCCTGGCAGAAACTCTACAAGCCAGAAGAGAGTGGGGGCCAATATTCAACATTCTTAAAGAAAAGAATTTTCAACCCAGAATTTCATATCCAGCCAAACTAAGCTTCATAAGTGAAGGAGAAATAAAATCCTTTACAGACAAGCAAAGGCTGAGAGATTTTGTCACCACCAGGCCTGCCCTAAAAGAGCTCCTGAAGGAAGCACTAAACATGGAAAGGCACAACCAGTACCAGCCACTGCAAAATCATGCCAAAATATAAAGACCATCGAGATTTGGAAGAAACTGCATCAACTAATATGCAAAATAACCAGCTAACATCATAATGACAGGATCAAATTCACACATAACAATATTAACTTTAAATGTAAATGGACTAAATGTTCCACTTAAAAGACACAAACTGGCAAATTGGATAAAGAGTCAAGACCCATCATTGCGCTGTATTCAGGAAACCCATCTCACGTGCAGAGACACACATAGGCTCAAAATAAAAGGATGGAGGAAGATCTACCAAGCAAATGGAAAACAAAAAAAGGCAGGGGTTGCACTCCCAGTCTCTGATAAAACAGACTTTAAACCAACAAAGATGAAAAGAGACAAAGAAGGCCATTACATAATGGTAAAGGCATCCGTTCAACAAGAAGAGCTAACTATTCTAAATATATATGCACTCAATACAGGAGCACCCAGATTCATGAAGCAAGTCCTTAGTTACCTACAAAGAGACTTAGACTCCCACACAATAATAATGGGAGATTTTAACACCCCACTGTCAACATTAGACAGATCCATGAGACAGAAAGTTAACAAGGATACCTGGGAATTGAACTCAGTTCTGCATCAAGCAGACCTAATAGACATCTACAGAACTCTCCACCCCAAATCAACAGAATATACATTCTTTTCAGCACCACACCACACATATTCCAAAACTGACCACATAGTTGGAAGTAAAGCTCTCCTCAGCAAATGTAAAAGAACAGAAATTATAACAAACTGTCTCTGAGACCACAGTGCAATCTAACTAGAACTCAGGATTAAGAAACTCACTCAAAACCGCTCAACCACATGGAAACTGAACAACCTGCTCCTGAATGACTAATGGGTACATAACAAAATGAAGGCAGAAATAAAGATGTTCTTTGAAACCAATGAGAACAAAGACACAACATACCAGAATCTCTGGGACACATTCAAAGTGTGGGGAAAAGCAAGAGAGATCAGATTGTTACTGTGTCTGTGTAGAAAGAAGTAGACATAGGAGACTCCATTTTGTTCTGTACTAAGAAAAATTCTTCTGCCTTGATATTCTGTTAATCTATAACCTTACCCCCAACCCCGTGCTCTCTGAAACATCTGCTGTGTCAAACTCAGGGTTAAATGGATTAAGGGCGGTGCAAGATGTGCTTTGTTAAACAGATGTTTGAAGGCAGCATGCTCCTTAAGAGTCATCACCACTCCCTAATCTCAAGTACCCAGGGACACAAAAACTGCGGAAGGCCAAAGGGACCTCTGCCTAGGAAAGCCAGATATTGTCCAAGGTTTCTCCCCATGTGATAGTCTGAAATATGGCCTCGTGGGAAGGGAAAGACCTGACCGTCCCCCAGCCCAACACCCGTAAAGGGTCTGTGCTGAGGAGGATTAGTATAAGAGGAAGGCATGCATCTTGCAGTTGAGACAAGAGGAAGGCATCTGTCTCCTGCCTGTCCCTGGGCAATGGAATGTCTCGGTATAAAACCCGATTGTACGTTCTATCTACTGAGATAGGGAAAAACTGCCTTAGGGCTGGAGGTGGGACATGCGGGCAGCAATACTGCTTTGTAAAGCATTGAGATGTTTATGTGTATGCATATCTAAAAGCACAGCACTTAATCCTTTACCTTGTCTATGATGCAAAGACCTTCGTTCACGTGTTTGTCTGCTGACCCTCTCCCCACAATTGTCTTGTGACCCTGACACATGCCCCTCTCAGGGAAACACACACGAATGATCAATAAATACTAAGGGAACTCAGAGGCAGGTGGGATCCTCCATATGCTGAATGCTGGTTCCCTGAGTCACCTTATTTCTTTCTCTATACTTTGTCTCTGTGTCTTTTTCTTTCCCAAGTCTCTCGTTTCACCTTATGAGAAACACCCGCAGGTGTGGAGGAGCAACCCACCCCTTCACAAAGCAGTGTGTAGAGGGAAATTTATAACACTAAATGCCCACAAGAGAAAGCAGAAAAGATCCACAATTGACACCCTAACATCACAATTAAAAGAACTAGAAAAGCAAGAGCAAACACATTCAAAAGCTAGCAGAAGTTAACAAATAACTAAGATCAGAGCAGAACTGAAGAAAATAGAGATAAAAAAAGCCCTTCAAAAAATTAATGAATCCAGGAGCTCGTTTTTTGAAAGAATCAACAAAATTGATAGACCGCTAGCAAGACTAATAAAGAAAAAAAGAGAGAAGAATCAAATAAATGCAATAAAAAATGATAAAGGGGATATCACCACCGATCCCACAGAAATAAAAACTACAACCAGAGAATACTACAAACACCTCTACGCAAATAAACTAGGAAATCTAGAAGAAATGGATACATTCCTTGACACATAAACTCCCCCAAGACTAAACCAGGAAGAAGTTGAATCTCTGAATAGACTAATAACAGGATCTGAAATTCTGGCAATAATCAATAGATTACCAACCAAAAAGACTCCAGGACCAGATGGATTCACAGCCAAATTCTACCAGAGGTAAAAGAAGGAACTGGTACCATTCCTTCTGAAACAATCCAATCAATAGAAAAAGAAGGAATCCTCCCTAACTCATTTTATGAGGCCAGCATCATCCTGATACCAAAGCTGAGCACAACCAAAAAAGAGAATTTTAGACCAATATCCTAGATGAACACTGATGCAAAAATCCTCAATAAAATACTGGCAAACCGAATCCAGCAGCACATCAAAAAGCTTATCCACCATGATCAAGTGGGCTTCATCCCTGGCATGCAAGGCTGGTTCAATATATGCAAATCAATAAATGTAATCCAGCATATAAACAAAACCAAAGACAAAAACCACATGATTATCTCAATAGGTGCAGAAAGGCCCTTTGACAAAATTCAACAACCCTTCATGCTAAAAACTCTCAATAAATTAGGTATTGATGGGATGTATTTCAAAATAATAAGAGCTATCTATGACAAACCCACAGCCAATATCATACTGAATGGACAAAAACTGGAAGCATTCCTTTTGAAAACTGGCAGAAGACAGGGATGCCCTCTCTCACCACTCTTATTCAACATAGTGTTGGAAGTTCTGGCCAGGGCAATTAGGCAGGAGAAGGAAATAAAGGGTATTCAACTAGGAAAAGAGGAAGTCAAATTGTCCCTGTTTGCAGATGACATGATTGTGTATCTAGAAAACCCCACTGTCTCAGTGCAAAATCCCTTCAACTGATAAGCAACTTCAGCAAAGTCTCAGGATACAAAATCAATGTACAAAAATCACAAGCATTCTTATACACCAATAACAAACAGAGAGCCAAATCATGAGTGAACTTCCATTCACAATTGCTTCAAAGAGAATAAAATACTTAGGAATCCAACTTACAAGGGACGTGAAGGACCTCTTCAAGAAGAAATACAAACCTCTGCTCAAAGAAATAAAAGAGTACACAAACAAATGGAAGAACATTCCATGCTCATGGGTAGGAAGAATCAATATCATGAAAATGGCCATACTGCCCAAGGTAATTTATAGATTCAATGCCATCCCCATCAAGCTACCAATGATTTTCTTCACAGAATTGGAAAAAACTACTGTAAAGTTCATATGGAACCAAAAAAGAGCCCACATCGCCAAGTCAATCCTAAGCCAAAAGAACAAAGCTGGAGGCATCACACTACCTGACTTCAAACTATACTACAGTGCTACAGTAACCAAAACAGCATGGTACTGGTACCAAAAGAGAGATATAGATCAGTGGAACAGAACAGAGCCCTCAGAAATAAAGCCGCATATCAACAACTATCTGAGCTTTGACAAACTTGACAAAAACCAGAAATAGGGAAAAGATTCCCTATTTAATAAGTGGTGCTGGGAAAACTGGCTAGCCATATGTAGAAAGCTGAAACTGGATCCCTTCCTTACACCTTATACAAAAATTAATTCAAGATGGATTAAAGACTTAAACGTTCGACCTAAAATCATAAAAACCCTAGAAGGAAACCTAGTCATTACCATTCAGGACATAGGCAGGAGCAAGGACTTCCTGTCTAAAACACCAAAAGCAATGGCAACAAAAGCCAAAATTGACAAATGGGATCTAATTAAACTAAAGAGCCTCTGCACAACAAAAGAAACTACCATCAGAGTGAACAGGCAACCTACAAAATGGGAGAAAATTTTCGCAACCTACTCATCTGACAGAGGGCTAATATCCAGAATCTACAATGAACTCAAACAAATTTACAAGAAAAAAACAAACAACCCCATCAAAAAGTGGGCAAAATATGTGAACAGACACTTCTCAAAAGAAGACATTTATGCAGCCAAAAGACACATGAAAAAATGCTCATCATCACTGACCATCAGAGAAATGCAAATCAGAACTGCAATGAGATACCATCTCACACCAGTTAGAATGGTGATCATTAAAAAGTCAGGAAACAGCAGGTGCTGGAGAGGATGTGGAGAAATAGGAACACTTTTACACTGTTTTTGGGACTGTAAACTAGTTCAACCATTGTGTTAGTCGGTGTGGCGATTCCTCAGGGATCTAGAACTAGAAATACCATTTGACCCAGCCATCCCATTATTGGGTATATACCCAAAGGATTATAAATCATGCTGCTATAAAGACACATGCAAACATATGTTTATTGCAGCACTATTCACAATAGCAAAGACTTGGAACCAACCCAAATGTCTAACAATGATAGACTGGATTAAGAAAATGTGGCACATATACACCATGGAATACTATGCAGCCATAAAAAATGATGAGTTCATGTCCTTTGTAGGGACATGGATGAAATTGGAAATCATCATTCTCGGTAAACTATTTCAAGAACAAAAAAACAAAACACCGCATGTTCTCACTCATAGATGAGAATTGAATAATGAGAACACATGGACACAGAAAGGGAAAGATCCCACTCTGGGGACTGGTGTGGGGTGGGGGCAGGGGGGAGGGATAGCATTAAGAGATATACCTAATGCTAAATGATAAGTTAATGGGTGCAGCACACCAGCATGGCACATGTATACATATGTAACTTACCTGCACATTGTGCACATGTACCCTAAAACTTAAAGTGTAAAAATAATAAAACAAAATAAAAAATAAATAAATAAATAAAGCCGCTTTGGATTTGTTGATTCATCTCACAGAGTTAAAACTTTATTTTGATTCTTTAAGTTGAAAACATTATTTTTGTGGGATCTATGAAGAAACATTTCAGAGTTCATTGAGGCCAGTGGTGAAAAACTGTGTATGCTGCATTAAAAACTACAAAATCCTGTGTGAAACCAGTTTGTGATGTGTGGTTTCATCTTACAGAGTTAAACCTTTTTTTTATTATTCAGAAGTTTGGAAATACATTTTTTGTGAAACTTATGAAGGGACATTTTGGAGCCTATTTAGGCTAAGCAGAAAAATCAAACATCCCACGATAAATACTAGAAGGAAGTTATCTGTGAAACCACTTTGTGATGTATGGATGCACTTCAAATAGTTAAACCACTCTTTTGATTGAGCAGCTTGGAAACACTCCTTTTTTGGATTCCACAAAGGGAAATTTCAGAGCTTATTGAGGCTTATGGTGAAGAATTGAAAATCCTGAAATAAAAAGTAGGAGGAAGTTATCTGTGAATCCCCTTTGTGATATGTGGATTTGTGTCACAGAATTATATCTTACTTTTGATTCAGCAGGTTGTAAACACTCTTTTTGTGGAATCTACAAAAAATCATTTTGAAGCCCTTTGAAGCCAGTGGTGAAAAACCGAATATTCCATGATAAAAACTAGAAAGAAGGTATCTGTCATACGGCTTTGCAATGCATGGATTCATCTCACAAAGTTAAGCCTTTCTTTTTCTTCAGCAGGTTTGAAAACCTTGTTTAGTGGAATCTAGGCAGGGACATTTCAAAGCCCATTGAGGCTAACGGTGATAAACACAATATCCTCCCCCCCCACACACACACACACAAAATAGAAGCCCTCTGTGAAACCAGTTTGTGATGTGTGGATTTATCTCACAGGGTTAAAACTTTATTTTGATTCAGCAGGTTGGAAGAACTTTTTTTGTGGAATCTACAAAGTGTCTTTTCAGATCCCTTTGAGGCCAATGGTGGAAACTGAATATCCCACAATAAATACTAGAAAGAACCTATGGGATAACCTGCTTAGCAATGTTTGGATTCATCTCACAGAGTAGAACTTTCTTTTGATTCAGTAGTTGGAAACACTCTTTTTGTGTCATCTATGAAGGGACAATTTGGAGCCATTTAATACCAATGGTGAAAATCCGGTGATAAAAAAATAGAAATAAGCTATCTATGGAACTGCTTTGTGATGTGTGGATCCACCTCACAGAGTTATACCTTGCTTTGGATTCAGCAGTTTGGAATCTCCTTTTGTGGAATCTAGGTGGGGATATTTCAGAGCCCATTGATGCCAGTGGTGAAAAACACAATATCCTTGATGAAACTAAAAAGAAGCCATCTATGCCACCACTTTACAATGTGTGCACTTATCTCACAGAGTTAAACCTTTCTATTGATTCAGCAGTTGAAAACCCTGTGTTTGTGGAATCTATGAAGGGATATTTCAGAGCCCATCGAGGCCAATGTTGGAAACACAAATATCCCATGATAATATCAACATAGAAGTTATCTGGGAAACAGCATTGTGATGTGTAAACTCATCTCACTAAGTTAAACCTTGCTTTTGATTCATCAGGTTGGCAACACTCTTTTTGTGGAATCTGGGAAAGTACCTTTCGAAGCCCATTGGGACCACTGATGAAAAACAGAATATCCTATGATAAAAACTACAAAGAACCTATGTGAGAAACTGCTTTGTGATGTGAGAATTCATCTCACAGATTTATACCTTTTGGTTGATTCAGCAGATTGGAGACACTCTTTTTGTTGAATATACAAAAGGACAATTCAGAGTCCATTGAGGATAATAGTGAAAAACCAAATATCTCATGAAAACACACACACACACACACACACACACTCACACACACACAGAAATAAGTTGTCTGTGAAACCTCTTCACGATGTTTGGATTCGCCTCAGAATGTTAAACTTTTCTTTTGATTCAGGAGGTTGGAAAGACTTCTCTTTTGGAATCTATGGAGGCACATTTAGGAGACCATTGATGCCAATGCAAAAAAACAATATCCCACAATAAAAAGTAGAATGAAGCTGTCTGTGAAACCGCTTTGTGATGCGTGAATTCATTTCACAGAGTTAAACCTTTCCTTTGATTAAGCAGATTGGAAGCACTCTTTTTGTTGAATCTGTGAAGGGACATTTCAGAGCCAACTGAAGCCAATGATGAAAAATTAAATGTCTTGCGACAAAAACTAGAAGATATCTGTGAAAGCATTTTGTGATGTGGATTCATCTCACAGAGATAAACCTTTTTCTTTTCTTGATTTGTCAGGTTGAAAACACTCTATTTGTGGAATCTACAAAAGGATATTTCAAAGCCCATTGAGGCCAATGGTGAAAAATTGAATAGCCCGCAATAAAAACTAAAAAGAAGCTATCGGTGAAACTGCTTTGCAATGTGTGGATTGATCTCATAGATTTAAACCTTTTTTTTTTTTTATTATTCACCAGGTTGGAATCATTCTTTCTTTTTACTTTTTTAAATTATATTTTAATTTTAGGGTACATGTTCACAAAGTGCAGTTTTGTTACATATGTATACATGTGCCATGTTGGTGTGCTGCATCAATTAACTTGTCATTTAACATTAGGTATATCTCCAAATGCTATCCTTCCCCCCTTCCCCCACCCCACAGCAGGCCCCAGTGTGTGATGTTCCCCTTCCTGTGTCCATGTTTTCTCATTGTTCAATTCCCACCTATGAGTGAGAACATGTGGTGTTTGGTTTTTTGTCCTTGTGATAGTTTGCTGAGAATGATGGTTTCCAGCTTCATCCATGTCCCTACAAAGGACATGAACTCATCATTTTTTATGGCTGCATAGTATTCCATGGTGTATATGTGCCACATTTTCTTAATCCAATCTATCATTGTTGGACATTTGGGTTGGTTCCAACTCTTTGCTATTGTGAATATGCTGCAATAAACATATGTTTGCATGTGTTTTTATAGCAGCATGATTTATAATGCTTTGAGTATATACTCAGTAATGGGATGGCTGGGTCAAATGGTATTTCTAGTTCTAGATCCCGGAGGAATCACTACACTGGCTTCCACAATGGTTGAACTAGTTTAAAGTCCCACCAACAGTGTAAAAGTGTTCCTATTTCTCCACATCCTCTCCAGAACCTGTTGTTTCCTGACTTTTTAATGACTGCCATTTTAACTGGTGTGAGATGGTATCTCATTATGGTTTTGATTTGCATTTCTCTGATGGCCAGTGATGATGAGCATTTTTTAAAGTGTCTTTTGGCTGCATAAATGTCTTCTTTTGAGAGGTGTCTGTTCATATATTTTGCCCACTTTTTGATGGGGTTGTTAGTTTTTTCTTGTAAATTTGTTTGAGTTCATTGTAGATTCTGGATATTAGCCCTTTGTCAGGTGAGTAGATTGCAAAAATTTTCTCCCATTCTGTAGGTTGCCTGTTCACTCTGATGGTAGTTTCTTTTGCTGTGCAGAGGCTCTTTAGTTTAACCAGATCCCACTTGTCAATTTTGGCTTTTGTTGTGATTGCTTTTGGTGTTTTAGACATGAAGTCCTTGCCCGTGCCTATGTCCTGAATGGTAATGCCTAGGTTTTCTTCTGGGGTTTTTATGGTTTTAGGTCTAACGTTAAAGTCTTTAATCCATCTTGAATTAATTTTTGTATAAGGTATGAGGAAGGGATCCAGTTTCATCTTTCTCCATATGGCTAGCCAGTTTTCCCAGCACCATTTATTAAATAGGGAATCATTTCCCCATTTCTTTTTTTTTTGGCAGGTTTGTCAAAGATCAGATTGTTGTAGACATGCAGCATTATTTCTGAGGGCTCTGTTCTGTTCCATTGATCTATATCTCCGTTTTGGTACCAGTAACATGCTGTTTTGGTTACTGTAGCCTTGTATTATAGTTTGAAGTCAGGTAGCGTGATGCCTCCAGCTTTGTTCTTTTGGCTTAGGATTAACTTCACGATGAGCACTCTTTTCTGGTTCCATGTGAACTTTAAAGTAGTTTTTTCCAATTCAGTGAAGAAAATCATACATAGCTTGATGGGGATGGCATTGAATCTATAAATTACCTTGGGTAGTATGGCCATTTTCATGATATTGATTCTTCCTACCCATGAGCATGGAATGTTCTTCCATTTGTTTGTATCCTCTTTTATTTCATTGAACAGTGTTTTGTATTTCTCCTTGAAGAGATCCTTCACATTACTTGTAAGTTGGATTCCTAGCTATTTTATTCTCTTTGAAGCAATTGTGAATGGGAGTTCACTTATGATTTGGCTCTCTGCTTGTCTGTTATTTGTGTATGAGGATGCTTGTGATTTTTGCACATTGATTTTGTATCCTGAGACTTTGCTGAGGTTGCCTATCAGTTTAAGGAGATTTTGGGCTGAGATGATGGGGTTTTCTAAGTATACAATCATGTCATCTGCAAACAGGGACAATTTGACTTCCTCCTTTCCTAATTGAATGCCTTTTATTTCCTTTTCCTGCCAGATTGTCCTGGCCAGAACTTCCAACACTATGTTGAATAGGAGTAGTGAGAGAGGGCATCCCTGTCTTGTGCCAGTTTTCAAAAGGAATGCTTCCAGTTTTTGCCCATTCAGTATGATATTGGCTGTGGGTTTGTCATAGATAGCTCTTATTATTTTGAAATACATCCCATCAATACCTAATTTATTGAGAGTTTTTAGCACGAAGCGTTGTTGAATTTTGTCAAAGGCCTTTTCTGCATTTATTGAGATATTCATATGTTTTTTTTTCGTTGGTTCTGTTTATATGCTGGATTACGTTTATTGATTTGCATATATTGAACGCAGCCTTGCATGCCAGGGATGAAGCCCACTTGATCATGGTGGATAAGCTTTTTGATGTGCTGGTGGATTCGCTTTGCCAGTATTTTATTGAGCATTTCTGTATTGAGGTTCATCAGGGACTTTGGTCTAAAATTCTCTTTTTTGTTGTGTCTCTGCCAGGCTTTGGTATCAGGATGATGCTGGCCTCATAAAATGAGTTAGGGAGGATTCCCTCTTTTTCTATTTATTGAAATAGTTTCAGAAGGAATGGTATCAGCTCCCCCTTTTACCTCTGGTAGAATTCGGCTGTGAACCCATCTGGTTCTCGACTCTTTTTGGTTGGTAAGCTATTAATTATTGCCTCAGTTTCAGAGCCTGTTATTTGTCTATTTCAGAGATTCAGCTTCTTCCTGGTTTAGTCTTGGGAGGCCATATGTGTTGAGGAATTTATCCATTTCTTCTAGATTTTCTAGTTTGTTTGCATAGAGGTGTTTATAGTATTCCTTGATGGTAGTTTGTATTTCTGTGGGATCGGTGGTGATATCCCCTTTATCATTTTTTATTGCATCTGTTTGAAACTTGCCTCTTTTTCTTGTTAGTCTTGCTAGTGGTCTATCAACTTTGTTGATCTTTTCAAAAAACCAGCTCCTGGATTCATTGATTTTTCAAAGGGTTTTTTGTGTCACTATTTCCTTCAGTTCTGCTCTGATCTTAGTTATTTCTTGCCTTCTGCTAGCTTTTGAAAGTGTTTGCTCTTCCTTCTCTAGTTCTTTTAATTGTGATGTTAGTGTGTCAATTTTAGATTTTTCCTGCTTTCTCTTGTGGGCATGCAGTCCTATAAGTTTCCCTCTACACACTGCTTTGAATGTGTCCCAGAGATTATGGTATGTTGCGTCTTTGTTCTCATTGGTTTCAAAGAACATCTTTATTTCTCCCTTCACTTCTTTATGTACCCAGTAGTCATTCAGGAGCAGGTTGTTCAATTTCCATGTAGTTGAGCGGTTTTGAGTGAATTTCTTAATCCTGAATTCTAGTTTGATTGCACTGTGGTCTGAGAGACTGTTTGTTATAATTTCTGTTCTTTTACATTTGCTGAGGAGAGCTTTACTTCCAACTATGTGGTCAATTTTGGAATAGGTGTGGTGTGGTCCTGAAAAGAAGGTATATTCTGTTGATTTGGGGTGGAGAGTTCTGTAGATGTCTATTAGGTCCGCTTGGTGCAGAACTGAGTTCAGTTCCTGTATATCCTTGTTAACTTTCTGTCTCATGGATCTGTCTAATGTTGACAGTGGGGTGTTAAAGTCTCCCATTATTATTGTGTGGGCATCTAAGTCTCTTTGTAGGTCTCTAAGAACTTGCTTTATGAATCTTGTTGCTCCTGTACTGGGTGCATATATATTTAGGATAGTTAGCTCTTCTTGTTGAATGGATGCCTTTACCATTATGTAATGGCCTTATTTGTCTCTTTTGATCTTTGTTGGTTTAAAGTCTGTCTTATCAGAGACTAGGATTGCAACCCCTGCCTTTTTTGTTTTCCATTTGCTTGGTAGGTCTTCCTCCATCCTTTTATTTTGAGCTTACCTGTGTCTCTGCATGTGAGATGGGTTTCCTGAATACAGCACAATGATGGTTCTTGACCCTTTATCCAATTTGCCAGTCTGTGTCTTTTACTTGGAACATTTAGTCCATTTACATTTAAGGTTACTATTGTTGTGTGTGAATTTGATCCTGTCATTATGATGTTAACTGGTTATTTTGCTCATTAGTTGATGCAGTTTCTTCCAAATCTTGAAGGTCTTTACCTTTTGGCATGATTTTGCAGTGGCTGGTACTGGTTATGCCTTTCCCTGTTTAGTGCTTCCTTCAGGAGCTCTTTTAGGGCAGGCCTAGTGGTGACAAAATCTCTCAGCCTTTGCTTGTCTGTAAAGGATTTTATTTCTCCTTCACTTATGAAGCTTAGTTTGGCTGGATATGAAATTCTGGGTTGAAAATTCTTTTCTTTAAGAATGTTGAATATTGGCCCCCACTCTCTTCTGGCTTGTAGATTTTCTTCTGAGAGATCAGCTGTTAGTCTGATGGGCTTCCTTTTGTGGCTAACCAGACTTTTCTCTCTGGCTGCTCTTAACATTTTGTCCTTCATTTCATCTTTGGTGAATCTGACAATTATGTGTCTTGGAGTTGCTCTTCTCGAGGAGTATCTTTGTGGCATTCTCTGTATTTCCTGAATTTTAATGTTGGCCTGCCTTGCTAGATTGGGGAATTGCTCCTGGATAATATCTTGCTTAGCACTTCCAACTTGGTTGTATTCTCTCTGTCACTTTCAGGTACCCCAATCAGATGTAAATTTGGTCTTTCCACATAGTCCCATATTTCTTGGAGGCTTTGTTAATTTCTTATTATTCTTTTTTCTCTATACTTATCTTCTCACTGCATTTGATTCATTTGATCTTCCATCACAGATACTCTTTCTTCCAGTTGATTGAATTGGCTACTGAGGCTTGTGCATTCATCACGTAGATCTTGTGCAGTGGTTTTCGGCTCCATCAGGTCCTTTAAGGACTTCTCTGCATTGGTTATTCTAGTTAGCCATTCGTCTAAACTTTTTTCAAGATTTTTAACTTCTTTGCCATGGATTAGAACTTCCCTCTTTAGCTTGGAGTAGTTTGATTGTCTGAAGCCTTCTTCTCTCAACTCATCAAAGTCATTCTGCATCCAGCTTTATTCCATTGTTGGTGAGGAGCTGCATTCTTTTGGAGGAGGAGTGGTGCTCTCATTTTTCGAGCTTCCAGTTTTTCTGTTCTGTTTTTTCCCCAGCTTTGTGGTTTTATCTACTTTTGGTCTTTGATGATGGTGATGTACAGATGGGGTTTTGGTGTGGATGTCCTTTCTGTTCATTAGTTTTCCTTCTAACAGTCAGGACCCTCAGCTGCAGGTCTGTTTGAGTTTTCTGGAGGTCAACTGCAGACCCTGTTTGCCTGGGTAGCAGCGGAGGCTGCAGAACAGTGGATATTTTTGAACAGCAAATGTTGCTGCCTGATCATTCCTCTGGAAGTTTTGTCTCAGAGAAGTACCTAGCTGTGTGAGTTTTCAGTCTGTCCCTACTTGGGGGTGCCTCCCAGTTAGGCTGCTCAGGGGTCAGGGACCCACTTGAGGAGGCAGTCTGTCGATTCTCAGATATTCAGCTGTGTGTTGGGAGAACCGCTACTCTCTTCAAAGCTGTCAGACAGGGATATTTAAGTCTGCAGAGGATTCTGCTGACTTTTGTTTGTCTGTGCCCTGACCCCAGAGGTGGAGTCTACAGAGGCAGGCAGGTCTCCTTGAGCTGCAGTGGGCTCCACCCAGTTCAACCTTCCTGGCCACTTTGTTTACCTACTCAAGCCTCGGCAATGGTGGGCACCCCTGCCCCATCGTCACTGCCACCTTGCAGATTGATCTCAGACTGCTGTGCTAGGAATGAGCAACGCTCCATGGGCATAGGACCCTCCAAGCCAGGCACGGGATATTATCTCCTGTTGTGCCATTTGCAAAGACTTTTGGAAAAACGCAGTATTAGTGTGGGAGTGACCCAATTTTCCAGGGGCCGTCTGTCACCCCTTTCTTCTACTAGAAAAGGGAATTCCCTGACCCATTGCACTTCCCAGGTAAGGTGATACCTCACCCTGCTTCAGCTCATGCTCAGTGTACTGCACCCACTGTCCCGCATCCACTGTCCAACACTCTCCAGTGAGATGAACCTGGTACCTCAGTTGGAAATGCAGAAATCACCCATCTTCTGTGTCGCTCATGCTGGGAGCTGTAGACTGGAGCTCTTCCTATTCGGCCATCTTGGCTCCATCCCCAGAATCAACCTTTTTGTAGAATCTAGGAAGGAACATTTCAGAGCTTATTGATGCCAATGGTGAAAAGCACAAATCCCATGAGAAAAACTAGAAAGAAGCCATCTGTGAAACTGCTGTGAGATCTGTGGAAGTGACATTTCAGAGCTTATTGAGGAAAATGGTGAAAATTGAATACCCCAAAATAAAAACTAGAAAGAATATAACTGTGAAACCATTTTATAATATGTGCATTCATCTCACAGAGATAAAACTTTCTTTCGATTCAGCAGGTTGGAAACATTATTCTTGTGGAATCTACAAAGGGACATTTTGGAGCCTATTGAGGCAAAGGGTGAAAAACTGAATAGTTTGTGATAAAAAGAATTCAGCTATCTGAGGAACTGCTTTGCAATGTTTGGATTCATCTCACATAGTAAAAATTTTCTTTTGATTCAGCAGGTTGGAAACACTCTTCTTGTGGAAGTTACAAAGGGACATTTCGGAGCTCATTAATGCAAGTGTTGAAACACTGAATACCTCATGATAAAAACAACAAAGAAGCTATCTGTGAACCACTTTGCAATGTGTGGGTTCATCTCACAGAGGTAATCCTGTTCTTTGATTCAGTGCTTAAAAAACCTTTTCTGGTGAAATCTACACGGGGTCATTTCAATGCAATTGAGGCCAATGTTGATTAACTGAATATCCCATGATAAAAACTAGATAAAAGCTACCTGTGAAACTGCTTTACAATGCATTAATCCATCTTACAGAATTAATCCTTTTGTTGATTCAGAAGGTTGGAAATTTTTTTGTGGAACCTACGAAGGGACATTTAAGAGCCCATTGAGGCCAATGGAGAAAAACAGAATATCCTGCAATAAAAACTAGAAAGAAACTATCTGTGAAACTGCTTTGCAATGTGTGGATTCATCTTAGAGACCTGAACATTTATTTTGATTCAGCGAGTTTGAAACACTCATTTTGTGAAATCTACGAGGAGACTTTTCAAAGCCCATTGAGATCAATGGTTAAAAATTGAATATCCCATGAAAAAACTAGAAAGAAACAATTGTTGATATCGTTTAGCAATGAGTCCATTCATCTCACAGAGTTAAACCTTTGTTTTCCTTCAGCAAGTTGGAAGCACTCTATTTTTGTAATCTATGAAGGGAAATTTCCAAGCTCATTGAGGCCAATGGTGTAAAATTGAATATCCTAAGGTAAAAACTATAAAGAAGATATCTGTGAAACTGCTTTGCAATGTGTGGATTCATCTCAAAGAGGTTTAAAAAAATTTTATTCAGTAAGTTGGAAACACTCTTTTTGTGTAATCTATGAATGAACTTTCAGGAGCCCATTGAGGCAAATAGTGAAAAACCAAATATCTCGTAATAAAAGCTAGAGAGAAGCTATCTGTGAAATCAAATTTATATGTGTGGATTCATCTCAAAGAGATAAAACTTTCTTTTGATTCAGCACGTTGGAAACACATATTTGTGGAATCTACAAAGGGACATTTCGGAGCCTACTGTGACCAATGGTGAAAAGCTGAGTATCCCACCTTAAAAATTAGAGAGGAGTGCTCTGTGAAACCGTTTTGTATTATTTGGATTCACCTTACAGATTTATAACTTTCTTTCATTTCAGCATGTTGGAAACACTCGTTTTGTGAAATCTAGGCAGGAACTTTTCAGAGCTCATTGATGCCAATGTTGAAAAACAAAATATGCTGCAATAAAAACTACAAAGAAGCCATCTGTGAAACTGCTTTGAGATCCATGGATTCATCTTACAGAAGTAAAACTTTTTATTGATTCAGCAGTTGAAAACACTGTGTTTGTGGAATCTGCAAATGGACATTTTGGGGCACTCTGCAGCCAGTGGTGAAAAAAAGAATATCCTGAGATAAAAACTAGAAAGAAAATATCCGTAAAATTGCATTGTGATGTGCTGATTCATCTAACAGAGATAAACCTTTGTTTTCATTCATCAAGTTGGGAACACTCTTTTTGTGGAATCTATGAAAGTATAGTTTGAAGCCCATTGGGACATGGGTGAAAAACTGAATATCCAGTGATAAAAACTAGAAAGATGCTATTGGTGAAACTGCTTTGTGATGTGTGGATTTATCTCATAGAGTTATATCTTTTTTTTTATTCAGCAAGTTGGAAAGACTCTTCGTGTTGAATATACAAAGAAACATTACTGAGCCCACTGAGGCCAATTGTGGAAAACCAAAATATCTCATGATAAAATTAAGAAAGAAAGCTATCTGTGAAACTGATTTGCAATTTGTGGATACATTTCAAAGAGTTAAGTCTTTCTTTTGATTCAGCACGTTGAAAATACTCCTTTCTGGAATCTATGAAAGTACATTTCACAGTTTATTGAGGCCAAAGATGAAAAACTGAATATCTTGTGTTAAAAATTTAAAAACTTGCTATCTGTGAAACTGCTTTCTGATGTGTGAATTTATCTCACAGAGTTAAAACTTTCTTCTGATTCAGGAGGTTCAAATCACTCACTTTTGGGATTTACAAAAAGACATTTGAAAGCCCATTGAAGCAAATAGTAAAAAGCCAATATCCCATGATAAAAAACTAGAAAGAAGCCATCTGTGAAACCACTTTTCAATGTGTGGATTCATCTCACAGAGTTAAACGTTTCTTTTGATTCAGCAGTTTGAAAATACTTTTTTTGTCTAATCTACGAAGGGACATTTTGGAACTTATTGATGCCAATGCTGAAAAACAAGATATCCCACAATATAAACTAGAAATAAGCTCTCTGTGAAACCGCTTGTCAATGTTTGGATTCATCTAACAAAGTTAAACCTTTTCTTTGATTAAGCTTGCTGGAAACAATCTTTTCTGTGGAATCTTCGAAGGAACATTTCAGAGCCCATTGAGACCAATGATGAAAAATTGAATACCCTGCAATAAAAACTAGAAAGAGCCTATCTGTGAAACTACGTTTCCGTGTGTGGATTCATCTCACAGAGTTAAAACATTTCTTTTGTTTCAGCAGGTTGCAAACACACTATTTGTGTAATCTACAAAGGGAAATTTCACAGTGCATTGTGGCAAATGTTGAAAAATTGAATATCCCATTATAAAAACTAGAAAGAAGATATGTGTGAAACTGATTTGCTATGTGTGAATTCATCACACAGAGTTAAACCTTTATTTTGATTCAGCAGGTTGGAAACACTCTTTTTGTCAAATCTATGAATGGACATTTTGGAGCATATTGAGGCCAATGGTGAACAATTGAATATCCCCTGCTAAAACCCATAAAGAATCTACCTGTGAAACCACTTTGCAATGTGTGGGTTCATCTCACAGAATTAAACATTTCTTTTTATTCATGGTTTGGAAACACTTGTTTTATGAAATCTACAAAAAGACTTTTTGACCCCTTTGAGGCCAATGCTGAAAAACTAAATATCCTGCAGTAAAATCTAGAAAGCAACTACCTATGAAACTCCTTTGCAAAGCGTGGATTCATACCACAGAGTTAAACCTTTCTTTTGATTAAGTGGGTTCAAAACACTCGTATAGTAGAATCTAGCAAGGGACACTTCAGAGCCCATTAAAGCCAATAGTGTAAAAGAGAGTATCCTGCTATAAAAAATAAAAGAAGCCATCTGTGAAATCACCTCACAGAGTTGGATTTATCTCACAAATTTAAACTTTTGTCTTGATTAAACAGGTTGGAAACAGTTTATTTGAGGAATCTAAGAAGGGGATTTTCGAATCCCATTGAGGACAATGGTGAAAAACACAATATCCAGCAATAAAAATTAGAAAGTATTCTCTGTGAAACTGCTTTGTGATGTGTGAATTTATCTCACTGAGGCAAACCTGTCTTTTGATTCAGCAGGTTGGAAACACTCTTTTTGTGGTATCTGACAAGGGACATTTCAGAGCCATTTTACTGCCATTGCTGAAACACCTAATATCTCATGTTAAAAACTAGAAAGAAGCTATCTGAGAAACAGTTTTGGGATGTGTAGATTCATCTCACAGAGTTAAATTTTTTCTTTCATGCAGCAGGTTTGAAACACTGTTTTTGTGAAATCTATGAAGAGACATTATGGAGCCCATTGACAACAATGCTGATAAACAGAATCACCCACGATAAAAACTAGAAAGAAGCTATATGTGAAATTGCTTTGTGGTGTGTGTATTTATTTCAGAGAGTTAAAACTTTCTTTTGATTCAGCAGTTGGAAACACTCTTTTTGTGGAATATACAAAATGACATTTTGGAGCCCATTGAGGCCAATGTGAAAAACCAAATATCCCGTGATATAACCTAGAAAAATGCTCTATGTGAAACTGCTTTTTGAGGTCTGCAATCATCTCAAAAAGTTGAACATTACTATTGATTCAGCAGGTTTTTGTTGAACCTACAAAGGGACATTTCAGAGCCCATTCAAGCCCATGGTGACAAAACCAAATATCCCACCATAAAAACTAGAAAGAAGCTCTGATTGAAATCACTTTGTGATATGTGGATTCATCTCACAGAATTATGCATTTCCTTGGATTCAGCAGGTTGGAAACTGCATTTTGTGGAACTTAGGAAGGGACTTTTTGGGGCCCATTGACACCAATGGTGAAAAAAACAATATCCCATGATAAAACTAGAAAGAAGCCATCTGTGAAATCGCTTAGCAATGTGTGGAATCATCTCACAAAGTTAACCTTTCTTTTGATTCAGCAGATTGGAAACATTCGTTTTGTGGAATGTGTGAAGGGACATTTGAGAGCTCATTGCTGCTAAAGGTGAAAAAATATTCAGTGATAAAGACTAGATAGAATCAATCTGTGAAACTGCTTTGCGATGTGTGGATTCTTCTCACAGAATTAAAACTTTCTTTTGATTCCACAGGTGGGAAACATTTTTTTGTGAGATCTAGAAATGAAAATTTTGGACCCCAATGCAGCCCATGCTGAAAAGCAAAATATCACACAATACAAATTAGAAAGAAGCTCTCTGTGAATCCACTTTGTGTTGTACGAATACATCTTACAAAGTTAAACTTTTTTTTAATTCAGAAGTTGGAAACTCTTTCTTTGTGGCACATATGAAGAGATATTTCAGAGTCTGTTGAGGAAAATGGGGTAAAACAGAATATCCTGTGACAAAAATTAGAGTGAAACTATCTGTGAAACTCCTTTGTGATGTGTGGATTCATCTCACAGAGCTGAATATTTATTTTGATTCAGTAGATTGGAAGCACTCTTTTGTGGAATCTACAAAGGAACATTTCAGAGCACATTGAGCCCAATGGTGAAAAACCAAATATCCCACCATAACAACTAGAAAGGACCTCTCTGTGAAACCTGTTTGTGATATGTGGATTCATCTCACAGAGTTATACCTTTCTTTGGATTCAGCAGGTTGGAAGTACTCATTTTGTGGAATCTAGGAAGGAATATTTTGAGGCTCACTGTTGCCAATTGTGAAAAACACAATATCCCATGATAAAGATTAGAAAAAAGCCATCTGTGAAACAGCTTTGCAACATATGGATTCATCTCACAGAGTTAAACCCTTTTATTGATTCAGTAGTTGAAAACTCTTATGTCTGTGGAATCTACAAAGGAACATTTAGGAGCCCTTTGAAGCCAATGGTAAAAAAATAAATATCCTATGACAAAAACTAGAAAGAAGGTATCTGTGACCTTGTTTGTAATGTATGAATTCATGTCACACAGTTCAACGTTTCTTTTGATTCATCAGGTTGGAAACACTCTTTTTGTGGAATCTATGAAATTATATTTCTAAGCCCATTGGGCAAATGGTGAAAAACCAAATATGTTGCAATAAAAACTAGAATGATGCTATTGGTGAAACCGTTTTGCCACGTGTGGATTTATCTCACAGAGTTAAACATTTTCTTTGATGCAGCAGGTTTGAAACACTGTTTTTATGAAATATATGAAGAGACATTTTGGAGCCCATTGAGGCCAATGCTGGTAAACCAAATATTCCGTGGTAAAACCTAGAAAGAAGCCATATGTGAAGCTGCTTTGTGGAGTGTGGATTCATTTCAGAGAGTTAAATCTTTCCTTTTATCAGCAGGATGAAAACAGGTTTTTGTGGAATCTATGAAGGGGATTTTAAGATCCCATTGATGACAAAGGTGAAAAACAAAATATCCCATAATAAAAATTAGAAGAATCCTCTCTGTGAAATTGCTTTGTGATGTGTGGAATCATCTCAAAGGGTTGAACACTGCTATTCATTCAGCAGGTTTTTGTGGAACCTACAAAGGGACATTTCAGAGCCCATTGAGGCCAATAGTGAAAAACCAAATATCCCACCATAAAAACTAGAAAGAAGCTCTCAGTGAAACTGCTTTGCAATATGTGGATGCATCCCACAGAGTTATGCCTTTCTTTGGATTCAGCAGGTTGAAAACTCGTTTTGTGGAATTTAGAAAGGGACATTTCAGAGCCCATTGATGCCAATGATGAAAAACACAATATCCCATGATAAAACTAGAAAGAAGCCATGTCTGAAATTGCTTATCAATGTGTGGATTCTTCTCACAAAGGTAACCTTTCTTTTGATTTAGCAGGTTGGAAACACTCGTTTTTTGGAATATACAAAGGGACATTTGAGAGCCCGTTGCAGGTAAAAGTGAAAAAAAAATTCTGTGATAATGACTAGATAGAAGCAATCTGTGAAACTGCTTTGTGAAGTGTGGATTCCTCTCACAGAGTTAAAATTTTCTTTTGATATAACAGATGGAAAACACTTTTTTGTAAAATCTAGATAGAAAAATTTTGCAGCCCAATATGGCCCATGTTGAAAAGTGAAATATCACACAATAAAAATTAGAAAGAACTTTCTCTGTGAATCCGTTTTGCAATGTGTGGATTCATTTCAGACAGTTAAACCTTTCTTCTGATTCAGCAGGTTGGAAACACTCTTTTTGTGGAATATACAAAAGGACATTTCAGAGCCCGTTAAGACCAATGAGGAAAAACAGAATATCCTGTGACAAAAATTAGAGTGAAACTATCTGTGAAACTCCTTTGTGATGTGTGGATTCATCTCACAGAGTTGAATATTTATTTTGATTCAGCAGATTGGAAGCACTCTTTTTGTGGAATCTACAAAGGGACATTTCAGAGCCCATTGAGCCCAATGGTGAAAAACCAAATATCCCGCCATAACAACAAGAAAGGACCTCTCTGTGAAACCTCTTTGTGACATGTGGATTCATCTCACAGAGTTACACCTTTCTTTGGATTCAGCAAGTTGGAAACACTCATTTTGTGAAATCTAGGAAGGGACATTTCGAGACTCACTGTCGCCAATGGTGTAAAACACAATAACCCACAATAAAAACTAGAAAAAAGCCATCTGTGAAACAGCATTGCAATATGTGGGTACATCTCACAGAATTAAACCTGTTTATTGATTCAGCAGTTGAAAACTCTTGTGTTTGTGAAATCTATGAAGAAACGTTTTGGAGCCCTTTGAGGCCAATGGTAAAAAATGAATATTCCATGATAAAAACTAGAAAGAATGTGCTTGTGAATTTGCTTTGTGATGCGTGGATCCATCTCACCGAGTTCAAACTTTCTTTTGATTCATCAGGTTGGAAACACTCTTTTTGTGGAATCTGAAATTACAATTCTAAGCCCATTGAGGCCAATGGTGAAAAACCGAATATCATGATAAAAACTAAAAAGATGATATTGGTGAGACCATTTTTCTATGTGAGGATTCATCTCACAGAGTTATACCATTCTTTTGAATCAGCAGGTTGGAAATACTTTTTTGTTGAATATTCAAAGGGACATTTCAGAGCCCATTGAGTCCAGTGGTGAAAAACCAATTATTGTGATATAAAAAGAAAGAAGCTATCTGTGAAACTGATTTGCAATGCATGGATTCACCTCAAATAGTTAAACCTTTCTTTAGATTTAGCAGATTGTGAACACCCCTCATTTAGAATCTACAAAAGGACATTTCTGAGCTAATTTAGGGCAATGTTAAAAATCTGAATATCCCACATTAAAATTTAGAAAGAAGCTATCTGTGAAAGTGCTTCATGATGTGTGAATTCAACTCACAGTGTTAAACTTTGTTTTGATTCAGCAGGTTGGAAACACTTGCTTTGTGAAATTTACAAAGGGACATTTTAAAGCCCATTGAGGCCAATAGTGAAAAATCCAATATCCCAAGATAAAATCTAGAAAGAAGCAATCTGTGAAACTGCTTTGGGATGTGTGGATTCATCTCACAGATTTAAACATTTCTTTAGATTTAGCAGGTTGAAAATTTCTTTTTGGAATCTACAAAGGGACAATGTTGGGATTCACTCAGCATGGTGGCAGAAATATTAAAGAGAAATATTAGGGAAAGTTGTAGGAAATAGTCACAAACATTTTGGAAGTCTGAAAAGTTACATAGCTTACAATAATTGAGCAGGCTGAAGGCAGCCGGTTCTTACTTTAGAGCATTAGGTAATACGTTAAATACTAGGGACAATAGAAGCTTCCCCAGTTAAATCTATTTATCCTACCTCCATTAACTAACCTTTCAGCCAGATAGCCCTCTTGAGAGGATGTCAACCAGGGATGTTGCCCCCTAATGGTATTTACTTTAGATCGTGGTACCTGAGCTTTAATCACTTGTAGAACTACTCTCTTAACCATGTTAATGATACACAAATGTGTTGACTCAAAAGTTTTGTTGTTAATTGCATATTAAATAAATGACTTGAGTGTGAGCTGCTCAGGGCTGGCCACTGTGAGAAACCTCTCTTGGTGTGCAGGTGGTCAGACACTCATCTGGACTGGCTAAACAGAATATCTGTGTGGCTTTGTACATTTTATTCACCTATCTTTTGAGTCAGGGTCTGTGGAAAGATCCTCACAATTAATGCTCTCAAGTGTGAAGAGCAACACCTCAGAACAATTTGCAGCCCATTGATGCCAATGCTGAAACACCAAATATCCCATGATAAAAGCTAGAAAGAAGTTCCCTGTGAAACCCCTTTATGATGTGTGGATTCATCTCCCAAAGTAAAACCTTTCCTTAAATTCAGCAGGTTGGAAACACTCTTTTCGTAAAATCTACAAAGAGACATTTTGGAGCAAATTAAGGCCAATGGTGACAAATTGAATATTTTATGATGAAAACTAGAAAGAAGCTATCTGTGAAACCACTTTACAATGTGTGGATTCATTTTACACATTAAGCCTTTCGTTTGATTCAGCAGGTTAGAAACACTCTTTTTGTGAAATCTGCAAAATGACATTCTGGAACCCATTGGGGCCAAGGTAAAAAAAATGAATATCTGGTGATAAAAATCTAGAAGGAAGGCTTTTGTGGAACCACTTTGCAATTTGAATTCAGCTCACAGAGTTAAACCTTCCTTTTGATTCAGCAGGTTGCATTTTTGTAGAATCCACGAAGCGAAACTTCAGAGCCCATTGAGGCCTATATTGAAAAAGTGAAAACCCCACAATAAAAACGAGAAAGAAGCTATCTGAGAAATGGCTTTGTGATGTTTGGATTTATCTCACAGAGTTAAATTGTTCTTATGATTCAGCATGTTGGAGACACATTTTTCATAAAATCTACAAAGGGATATTTCAGAGGTTGTTAATGCCAATACTGAAACACAGAATATCTTGCATTAAAAACTAAAAAGAAGCTATCTTTGAAACTGCTTTGTGATGTGTGCATTCAACTCACAGAGTTAAAACATTGTTTTGATTCAGCACGTTGGAAACATCTTTTCGTGGAGTCTACGAAGAGACAAGACAGAGCCCACTGATGTCAATGGTGAGAAACCATATATCCCATGATAAACACTAGAAAGAAGCATTTTGTGAAACATTTTTGGGATGAGTGGATTCATCTCATAGAGTTAAACATTTATTTTGATTCAGCAGGTTGGAAACATTCTTTTTGTGGAATCTATGGAGGGACATTTTGGAGCACATTAACGCCAATGGTGAGAAACTGAATATCACACATTAAAAATGAGAAAGAAGCAATATATGAAACCACCTTGTGAAGTGTACATTCATCTCACAGAGTTAAATATTCCATTTGATTCAGCAGGTTAGAAGTGCTCACATTTGTGGAATCTATAAAGGGACATTTAGGAGTCCCTTGAAACAAATAGTGAAAAATCAAATATCCCGTGTTAAAAACTAGAAAGAAGGCTCTTTGAAACCTCTTTGCAATGTTTGGATTCATCTCACAGATTTAAAACTTTTTCTTTATTCAGCAAGTTTGAAATACTTTTTTGATTAAGTCTACAGAGGTTCATTTCAGAGCCCACTGAGGCCAATCATGAAAAACAGAATATCCCATAATAAATACTAGAAAAAATCTTTGATAGCACTATATGATATTTGGATTCAACTCACAGACTTAAACCAGTCTTTTGATTCAGCAGGTGGAAAATATATTTTTGTGATATCTACTAAGGGACTTTTCAGAGTCCTTCAAGGACAATGGTGAAAAAACAATTATCCCACCATAAAAACTAGGAAGAAGCTATCTGTGAAACTGCGTTGTGATGCATGAATTCACCTCACAGAGTTAAACCTTTGTTTTGATTCAGCAGGTTGGAAACACTTCTTTAGTAGAATCTAGCAAAAGATATTTCAGAGCTCATTAAGGCCAATGGTGGAAAACACAATATTCCATGATAAAAAATAGAAAGAAGCCATATATTAAAAAACTTTTTGAAAGTGGATTCATTTCACAAAGTTAAACCTTTGTTTTGATTCAACAGGTTGGGAAAAGATTTCTTGTGGAATCTACGAAGAAGTTTTCAGATTCCATTGATGCCAACACTGAAAAACTGAATATCTTATGATTAAAAGTAGAAAGAACCTATCTGATAAACTGTTTTGCAATGTTTGGATTCATCTCACAGAGTAAAACTGTTCTTTTGATTAACCATGTTGGAAATACTCTGTGTGCAATCTACGAAGGGACATTTTGGAGCCTGTGAATGCCATTACTGAAACACTGAATATCTCTTGATAAAAGTTAGAAAGAAGCTATCTGTGAAACTTCTTTGCAATGTTTGGATTCATCTCACAGAGTAAAACTGTTCTTTTGATTAACCATGTTGGAAATACTCTGTGTGCAATCTACGAAGGGACATTTTGGAGCCTGTGAATGCCATTGCTGAAACACTGAATATCTCTTGATAAAAGTTAGAAAGAAGCTATCTGTGAAACCTCTTTGCAATGTTTGGATTTATCACACAAAGATAAACCTTTCCTTTAATTCAGCAGGTTTGAAATACTGTTTGCATTAATCCTATGAAGAAAAATTTTAGAGCCCACTGAGGCCAATGTTAGTAAATAAAGTATCCCATGATAAAAACTAAAAAGAAGCTATCTGTGATACTGCTTTGCAATGTGTGGATTCTGTTCAGAGAGTTAAACCTTTCTTTTGATTCAGCAAGTTGGAAACATTCTTTTAGTAGAATCTGTAATGGGACATTTGGGAGCCCAATGAAACCTATAGTGGAAAACAGAATATCCCCAGATAATAACTAGAACGAACCTATCTGTGAAGCCGCTTTCCAGTGTGTGGATTCATCTCACATATTTAAACCTTTCTTTTGATTCAGCAGATTGGAATCCCTCTTTTTGTGGAATCTACAAAGGGACATTTCAAAGTCCATTGAGGCCAATGATGAAAAAACAAATATCACACAGTAAACCTAGAAAGAATCTCTCTGTGAAACTGCTTTGTGATGTGTGGAATTATCTTACAGAATTAAACCTTTTTATGATTCAAAACTATGGAAACACTTCTTTTGTGGAACCTAAGAAAGGAAATTTCAGAGCTCATTAAGGCCAACAGAGAAAAGCTGAACATTCTGTGATAAAAACTAGAAAGAATCTATCTGTGAAAATGCTTTGTGATGTGGGGTTTCATCTCAAAGAATTGAACATTGCTGTTGATTCAGCATATTTTTGTGGAATCTATGAATGTACATTTTGGGCCCCATTGTGGCCAATGGTGAAAAACTGAATATCCCACAATAGAAACTAGAAAGAATATCTCTGTGAAACCACTATGTGATATGTGCATTCATCTCAGTGTTATACGTTTCTTTGCACACAGCAGGTTGGAAACACTTGTATTGTGGAATCTGCAAAGGGACATTTCAGAGCCCATTGATGCCAATGGTGAAAAACACAATATCCTGCAATAAAAACTAGAAACAATCCACCTGTGAAATCACTTTGATATGTGTGAATTCATCTTACAGAGTTAAATTTTTCTTTTCATTCATCATGTTGGAAACACTCTTTTTGTTGAATCTCTAATGGGACAATTCAAATCCCATTGAGGCCAGCGGTGAGAAAATGAATACCCCACATAAAGCAAAGAAAGAAGCTATCTGTGAAACTGCTTTGTGATGTGTGGATTTATCTTAGAAAGATAAACTTTTCTTTTGATTCAGAAGTTTGTAAACATTCTTTTTGTGGAATCTATGAAGGAAATTTCAAAGCCTATTTAGGACCATGGTAACAAACAGAATATTTCTCCATAAAAACTAGAAAGAAGCCATATGTGAAATGCTTTGTGATGTGTGTATTCATGTCACAGAGTTAAACCTTTCTTTTTATTCAGTAGATTTGAAACACTCTTTTTGCGGAATCTTCAAAGGGACACTGGGGGGCCATTGAGGCCAATGATGAAAAACTGAACATCCAGCAATAAAACTTAGAAAGAAGCTATCTGTGAAACTGCTTTGTGATGTGGGGATTCATCTCACAGAGTTAAACCTTTGTTTTTAATTTATCAGTTTGGAAAAACTTTTCTTGTGGAATCTACGAAGGTACATTTCTGAGCACATTGAAGCCAATGTTGAAAAACTGAATATCTCACAATAAAAACGAGGAAAACATTATCTTTGAAGCTGCTTTTTATGTGTGGATTTATCTCACAAAGTTAAACATTTCTTTTGATTCTGTAGGTTTGAAACCCTCATTTTTTGGTATCTAGCAAGGGATATTTTGGAGCCCATTCTGGCCAGTGGTGAAAAATATATTATATCACGATAAAAAAATACAAACAAACCACCTATGAAATGGATTTGTGATGTGTGGATTCATCTCAGAGAGTTAAACTTTTCCTTTGATTCACCAGGTTGGAAACACGGTCATTGTGGAATCTACAAAGGGATATTTTGGAACCCATTGAGGTCAGTGATGAAAAAATGAATATTCTGCAATAAAAACTAGAAAAATGCTATCTGTGAAACCACTTGGTGATGTGTGGAATCACCTCACAAAGTTAAACTTTGCTTTTGATTAATCAGGTTGGAAACACACTTTTTGAGGAATGTATGAATGCACATTTTGAAGACCATTGGAGAAAATGTTGAAAAATGAATATCTTGCAATAAAAACTAGAAAGAAGCTGTATGTAAATCTGCTTTACCATGTAAGGATGCACTCACAGAGCAATACATTTATTTTCAATAAGCAGGTTGGAAACACTTTTGTTGTTGAATATACAAAGGGTCATTTTGGAGCCCATTGAGGCCAATAGTGATAAACCAAATATCCCATGATAAAAACCAGAAAGAAGCTGTCTGTGAAACTGCATTGTGATGTGTGGATTCATCTCAAAGAGTTAAACCTTTCTTTTGATTCAGCAAGTTGGAAACACTCTTTGTTGAATTGATGTAGGAACTATTCGAAGTCTAATGAGACCAATGGTGAAAAGCCGTATATCACATGATAAAAACTGACAAAAGCTCTCTGTGAAACTGCTTTGTGATGTGTGGATTCACCTTACAAGTTAAATCTTTTTTTTTTGATTCAGCACATTGGAACCACTCTTTTTGTTGAATCTCCAAAGGTATAATTCAGAGGGCATTGCAGCCACTCATGAAAAACTGAATACCCCTCATAAAAAATACAAATAAGCTATCTGTGAGACCACTTTGTGATGTGTGGATTTATCTCACAGATGTAAACCATTATTTTTATTCATCAGGTTGGAAACACTTTTTTTGTGGAATGTTCAAAGCAACATTTCAGAGCCCTTTGAGGTCAATTGTGAAAAATTGAATATCCCACAATAAAAACAAGACAGATGCCATCTGTGAAACCACTTTGCAATGTGTGTATTTATCACACAGAGTTAAACAGTTCTTTTGATTCAGCAACTTGAAAATACCCTGTTTGTGGAATCTATTAAAAAATATTTTGGAGCCCATTGAGGCAAATGGTGAAAAATCAAAATCCTGTGAGAAAACTAGAAAGAAGTTATCTCTGGAAACACATTGTGATGTGTAGATTCATCTTAGAGACTTAAATGTTTTTTGATTAAGCAGGATGGTAACTTTTTTTGTGAAATCTATGAAAGGACATTTCAGAGGCCATTGACTTCAATGTTGAGAAAAAAAAAATCCCACAATAAAAGCTAGAAAGAAGCTATCTGTGAAAACACTTTGTGATGTGTGGTTTCATCTCACAGAGTTGAACATTTTTGATTCAGCAGGTTGGAAACACATTTTATGTGGTATCTAGGAGAGACCTTTTTTAGCCCATTAAAACCAATGGTGAAAAATTCATTATCCCACCAAAAAAACTAGAAAGAAGCTATGTGTAAAACAGCTTTGTGATGTGTGGATTCAGCTCACAAAGTTAAATCTTCCTTCTGATTTAGCAGGTTTGAAACCATCTTTTTGTTGAATCTATAAAGAAATATTTTGAGCCTGCTGAGGCCAATGGTGAAAAACTGAATGTCCTGCCATAAAAACTACATAGAAGCTATCTGTGGAAATGTTTTGTGATCTGTGGATTCATCTCACAGAGTTAAAGCTTTCTTTGGATTCAGGAGGTGGAAACACTCTTTTTGTGGGGAAATCTCAAAGCTCTTTGATGCCAATGGTGAAAAACTGAATATCCCACAACAAAAACTAGAAAGAAGCTACCTGTGAAACTGCTTTGCCTTGTGTGGATTCATCTCAGAGAATTAAGCCTCTTTTTTTGATTCAGCAGGTTAGAAACACTTTATTTGTAGAATCTGTGAAGGGACATTTTGGAGCC